>NC_064556.1:3832542-5032542 GCF_023856365.1 Brienomyrus brachyistius | reverse complement strand
TGAAGTCATCTCCTGGCATCCTTCTCTAGGCATCCCCCGCGGCCACGGGCCTGACAGATGGCGAGGGTGAACAGCGTGTTATTTATTTGTTTATGTTTTCCAACTTACGCCGTGTCTTTAAATTGAACATGCCGGTCGGGCTATGCGCATTCATATTCAGGGCTGCCTCTCTTGGCTCCGCCCCTCAAAGCAGGCGCCAGTTTTCTAATTCACCTGCGGAGCACCAGCAGATGCGTTCGACCCCCTCACCACCCCCTTGGCCGACAGCTTTCACTCCCGCAGTGTGCTGCCCACCCTGACCTTTAAGTTTCCGCTCCCCCTGACCACGGCATTACTGCTAATTCTGACCGACATCACTGCAGACCCTGACAGTTACGCTACCCCTTAGCCTGACCGGTACCTTAATGCTAATGCTAGCTGCTACGTTGCCCCTGACTATGAATGCTACTTCGCCGCTAACTCCAACCGTTTACCGTGATCACACGTGCCCTTAAAAGATTCGCGTAGTTATAATGCTGATTTGACATTTCTGCCCCTCAGCAAGTTTCGGCAACAGAACAGCCTGACAGGAAAGACCTGACTTAAGGGCTCTGCCTCGTACTGATTACACGAGAATGCTCCTTATTCATTATTTATGAATCCTTATAGCCTTGTACTTGGTAAAGCAATTGAAGAAACAGTATTATTTGTGAATAAAGAATTATTTATGAGCAGGGAGTGTTATTTTTAGAGTATGTGCTTCAGAGGTGACAGAACATTTTTTCTTTTTCTATTTTGTGGATTTTTTATTTTTTTTTGCTGAAATGCTTAGAATGCAAACGACGGCACCCTAGGTGGAAACCTATGTTGTCTAATGTCTTGACTACTTGTACTTCAGAGGTTGATGCTACATTAGTGTTTATGCAGGTGGCTCAGTGAGTAGCCTCATGCTGCCACATCTCTCAGCTTCGTGGTGTGATCCCCGAGGAATTTCCCACAATGCACAGGGGCACGGTTGAGGTGTGTCACTTCCTTTCAGATTCCCGCTGTGTGTCAGAATGTGCCCTGTCATGGTTTGGCCTGCCATCCAGGGTATGCTTCGTGCCTCCTGGGATAGAATCCAGGCTCAGTGTGACTCATTATTGGATGTTGTTATGGATGGATACGTTTCTTGGAATCAAATTAGTTTTTTTTTTTTTTTATCATCACTGATCTTAAAAGCAGGCCGCGAGGCAGACGAATGCTGACTAATTTGCCTGGTCTCTAATTACATCCCCCGGGTAGCTCTTCTGAACAGAGGCCCAGCTTAGGATGATAGAGACCCTTGTGACTCTCCCTGCATCGTCATGGTGTCAGTGGCACGCTGAGGTCATGATCCTTGTTGGCACTGCTAATCCCGGCAGGGTGATTGACAGACGTGGGTCACTGAGTCACTGGGAACTGACTGGACAGTGACTGAGCCCTGAGGTGCCGCAGTAAAACCAGGTGTTTTGTTTTTATTTACTGCTGTGACTAGACTTCCATGCGGTCGATAGCGATGTTTAAAACCCGCCATCTCATGCCCGCAGCTGCCGCTGCCCCTGGGGAGAAGGAAACAAGTTTGTTTGTTTTTTTTTTCTTCTTCTTAATTTGATTGAGACCCAACAAAGCTCATCACAGGCCACAGCTGCTAAAACCGTCTGTTGCTAGGTTACGGGGTATCACTTATTTTCTCCGCTGTCATAACGCTGCTTTGTTTCGATGTCTGCCTCCATAGATGCCCCGTCAAGTTTGGATCCGGGACGCTGATGGAATCACTTTAGGGAAGAACCATTACAAGAGTGAGTTGGGATTTTATTTCTACGGGGGCTGTGGGTTTATTAATATACCGACAAAGTTGGCGAGTCTGTTTTGGGATGCCAAGCTAAGACACAGGAACTAACTGTGCTGAGAGGCTGTACTGAGTGCCTGGTCCTCCTTCCAGGTGTCGTTCCTTGCTGTGTTCTGCTCCGATCTTGTCTATTCCAGGCTTCCTTCCAGCTGCAAACACGATTACCCAACGTGTCGCTCTTCCCCCATCCAGCAACATTATGCTCACAGCTGAGGCCTTTCGCTAATTCAGCTGGCAGATTTTTTCGGTCCAATTTTAGTTTCCATTAGGCTGCTGTGCTCCAGGAAAGCTGTGTCCGAATTCAGGGGCTGCATCCTTCTTAGAACGTAGCCTGCAAAAGCTGTGCCTTTGTAAACCGTGTCCTTGTCTGAAGGTCAAACGGAAAGCCTTGTGAAATGGGATGATCTGGCCATCGCCAGCTGTTTCCGCCTTTACCCTTGAGTCTCAAAACGCCGCTCCTATCACCTAGCTGGGACGAACCCATTTTACCGCTGCGCAATGCATCTTGGGATATGTTAGGCTGTGTAGGATCCATCGGGTGGATCCTTTGCGACTCGGCAAAAGAAGGAAGCATTTCTAGACCACATTTGAAGGAGCCTTTGAGATGGGACAGGCTTGTCGCTCTTCAGATGCAGCCCGTGAGGTCGACGCCTGATTACAAAGTTGGGGCGGTTCTAGCATTTTTTTATGGTGGGAAGTATGATTCATCTGGATAGGCCAACCTTATCGTTAGCCAATGAAATGTTTTGAATCGATGAGTGACGAGGGAGCCCCGCCCCTGTATGCTCCCCTGCTTCCATTCCCGGCTTTGACTTGGATGGGGATCCATCACCCCTCTGCCTTCCATGGAGTCTTCAGAGACAAACACTTCCAAAGATGAGTCACTGTCTGAGTCAGTGTTTGAATCCTCAGGGAAATGTACTACTGAATGTACTTCTGTTGGTCTTGCTGACAGACAAGGCTGCAGATTATGGAGGGTGGGTCCCCTCAGATTTGGGTCGACTGTCCCAAACGGGAGATTCCTGCAGGGCCACGGAGCTGAGCAGGGCTGGTCAGACCCGGACTTATTAGTCATTTCAGTGTCCCTTCATTTCTCATTTCATGACCCCAGTTGCTGAAGCATCTAGACTTCGCAGGTGTCAACTGCTCCAGCCCTTCTAGTGTTAGCATGTCTGGGGGGGGGGGGGGTAGCCAGTTGACCTTAGACCCCCAGAGCTTTGTTTTGTGTGAAAGGCACTATATAATACTAAAATGAATTGAGTTGAAGCCCCTTAGCACTAATGTGATCTCATTGTGCCATGTGCCACGTGCTTGGAGGTGAAGAGGTCGAGTCCTCGTGCAGTGCTGCCTTTGTGTACACTGGCTGTGTCACGTTGCCTTATGAGAGGATCACGCAGTGACTCGGAAGCTCGGTGATGGTGTCCAGATGGCGTCACTGAATCTGGCCCTCTATTCCGTTCGGCCTGCAATTAGGTCTGAATTGATGACGGCTCGGGTGAGCAGCCCTCTGGGGGCGGGGAGACCTTGCACGGAGGCCTGCTCATGCCCCAGTGTTCCTGGGGACGAATGCTCCCCACTATACTCCTAATTGGCAGAAGCCAGCTGCCGTCCCCCCCGGAAGCCGGTCTGAAGCGGTTGTGCTGCGCTCTGGGGTCACTGCGGGGTGATCGCCGTGCCGATAGCAATTAGCGGCATGTGCCTTGGCACCTTCTAGAGGAACGGCCTTCACCAATGTCTGCATCTCCTTTCCAGCTATTCATTATAATTATCTGCGTTTGTTGCATTTTCGGGAGGCTCTGGGGATTAAGAGTGAGCAGATGAGATGGCGGAGGGCTTAGTCACAGGTTGGTAAGGTCTCACCACGAGTCAGTGATTGAGCAGCTTCTGCAGGGTATGCTGTCACCAGGTATTACATTACTGGCCAGCAGATGGCAGCAGTGTTGCATTCTCCTGGCTTGGTGGTACGACCTCAGGGTTGCAGTGGGCAGGCACGGGCCCTGCGGCGTCTCCAGACAAGCCACGGGAGGGGGTACCGACAGCTTACCGCATTCCTGGGGGCAACGGGTGCCCACCAGCCATGTTTTTGAACTGACATATCAGTACAGAAACCTGACTTTAGAAGGAATCTCTGATCCTCCTCCAATGAAATCTCGACAGCGATTCGATGAGGATGGTATCGCTTCACCTCCTCCGTCTGATTTCCTCAATCTCGTAATGGCCTAAAAACCTGGACTGTCCGAGTACTTTGTCCTCCTTTTCGCAACCGTGCTAATTAATGTGCCCAACCCACCTTAGAGAGTGGGTTACTTTGCAATTGAAATGCGGCCATTGGGGGGGGGGGGGGAATGCAGTGACCATGTTTACCACCAGCGAAACTATGCATTTGTGGGCCCCCTGTTGGCCACAAATAGTCACTACATTAAACATTAAATGAGCTACTTGCTGAAGCAGCACGTTCTGCTAATCAGAGAGCTAGCTAGCTACGATCTCCTAGATATTTATTTAGTCTGTGGAGCAGCTAAGGGTGGATGAGGAGTGGGGGAACCGCAAACCTGCCCCTGGGTGCATGGCAGATATGAGATGATGATAGAAGGACAAGGGTTAGCTTGTAGGTTGATGGGAGTTGGTGGCTTCTGTGGAGAAGTTTCTGCAGAGCCAAAGATGTGTGGAGTGAGGTTTCTCCCTGGAGGAACCCGTGGACCTTGTATCACCTGCTCACCACCTCCATTCCATTACAGGCCTTATAACATGTCCGGACCTGCACCGCTGCGAGATGCGAGATGGCCTCAGGGAAGACGGATCTAGATTGATGTCCCAGGTCAGCCGGCCAGGTTCTCTGCAATATTTCCCACCCCCTCCCCCCACCCCGCTTGCTATCGGGAGAGCGCCGGCTGTCATCCAGAGACGCCGTTTCCGAATATGACTGTTTTAATGCCACCCGTTATTAAAAATGAACGCGAGACACTTCGGAATGAGCACGAACATGTAGCTGGCATTCAAACGGCACCGTGACTTGGATTCAGCTGCGTTTTATTACGAAACACAACATGGAAACACAGCCGTTTCCGGACAAAGAATAGGAATCCTGTCGACTATGTAGGTTATCCTTTTCAGCCGGCATGTCTTGGAAGGCTTTTGATATTTTGATATTTAATGGGGATACGCGATGGAGATCCTGCACTTTCAGTGAATTTCATTGCATGTCGCCAGGTCAGTTTGGTGCATTTTTCAGTATAGTTTTCGGTTGCTGGGTGTTTTGGCAATTTCTGGGGGCATTTTTCGCAACTAATGTGTCGCCATGGTTTTCAGAGGGAGACGACAACTTGCAGAGCTTAAACGTATTTAAGGCCCGGCACACAGATACGGAACCTGATTAGCGGACGCGCGATAAGGCCCCGCTTACATTCTCAGGTCTCGTTAAGGCCGTCCACCAGGGGGCGACCTCGCCTTGGCTCGATGATGCAATGAGCTTCATCTAAGTCCCGCGATCCCCCTTACTGGGTGGTGGGATGGATGGGCGGCAGTGGTCTAGACTTTTTTTTTTTATCTTCTTTAATTCTTTTTGCACTCATCTCGACGTGGCGTGAGGTGTCGCGGCTTTAAGAGGGTACTGCATCAGCTGGGGGGGGGGGGGGGTTGGGAGGGGGAGTGGCATAACCAGTTATCATCACATAATAAACGAAAGAATCCTATTTCCCATCCTGGGAGGAGAGTGAGCGGGTTTTATCGGGAACTTCAAAGTCAGACGGAGATTACATGGCGGTCCGTGTGCGCCGGCTGAATGATCGCCGCCGTAATTGGCCAAGTTTAGTTCAGCAGGCTGAATCCCATCTGGTTTGATATTTGATTCAGGCTCATATGCGGCGCTTTAACAAGCACTAGAGAAAGGCAGGAAAGGTCACTGAGCCTGTCGAAAAGTTTTTTTTCTCCTCCTCGCCTTCCCTGTTCTTGCCTACGAATCCCGGTTGTGCTGCTGTGAGCCACCGAACAAAACCGCGGGCTGTACGAGACGTGACATTAACAGTGGGCTTTTTTTTTTCTTTTTTCTTAATTAGGTGCCCGGGCTGCGGAAACCCACCGAGGAAGAAGTAGCGCAAAGAGACAAGGATGTGGGGTGAAGCTGAAAGTTGATTGGCCCCTGGGGAGCCCACTCTCCTGTCACTCTCCTGTCACTCACCAATTTGAAACATGCCATTGGCTAATGATAAGGTTGGCCCCGCCCTGTGCGAATATAGTCCCTCTTATGACACTGGACTCTCTTATGCACTTTCCATCTAGCTCCACCCACAAGTTCGTCCGTGGTTGGCTTTCGAGTGAGTTACGTGCAGTGAGACACGTGTGGCTACGCCAGTCACTGGTTGCCCTGTGAGGTACGAAGGGTGCAGCTTGCTCTGGGCGTGCTGTAAGGAATATATAAATAAGGGAGGGGGGTGGCCATGTTTTGAACTCAAAAATAGAAATCAGTGGTGAAGGCTTTCTCGACTGGGGCGTGTCAAGTGTGCTAAGTCACACGTACCTCGCGTTCGGCTGTAATTATCTGCAACGTTGTGTCCACACTCAGCATGCAGGTGCTTCTGTTACCTTAGCAGTTCCTGTGGAGCTGCCGGAACCTTCTGTCTTTGTACACTAGCAGCTTGTATGTATGAAACCAAACTGCCGAATAACGGAAAGCAAGGAAAAATGAGTCCCACTGGGGGGGAGTGATGAAAGATTTTTGGCTAATAATTATATTATAATTACAAGGCATTTCATATAAGAGCCATCTTGATGTATAAGTGTCCTTGCTGGACAAAGAGCCATCTTGGTGTATAAATGTCCTTGTTGGACAAAGAGCCATCTTGGTGTATAGATGCCCCTGGTGGACAAAGAGCCATCTTGGTGTATAAATGTCCTTGTTGGACAAAGAGCCATCTTGGTGTATAAATGTCCTTGTTGGACAAAGAGTCATCTTGGTGTATAGATGCCCCTGGTGGACAAAGAGCCATCTTGGTGTATAAATGTCCTTGTTGGACAAAGAGCCATCTTGGTGTATAAATGTCCTTGTTGGACAAAGAGCCATCTTGGTGTATAAATGTCCTTGTTGGACAAAGAGCCATCTTGGTGTATAGATGCCCCTGGTGGACAAAGAGCCATCTTGGTGTATAAATGTCCTTGTTGGACAAAGAGCCATCTTGGTGTATAAATGTCCTTGTTGGACAAAGAGCCATCTTGGTGTATAAATGTCCTTGCTGGACAAAGAGCCATCTTGGTGTATAAATGTCCTTGCTGGACAAAGAGCCATCTTGGTGTATAGATGTCCTTGTTGGACAAAGAGCCATCTTGGTGTATAAATGTCCTTGCTGGACAAAGAGCCATCTTGGTGTATAAATGTCCTTGGTGGACAAAGAGCCATCTTGGTGTATAAATGTCCTTGCTGGACAAAGAGCCATCTTGGTGTATAAATGTCCTTGGTGGACAAAGAACCATCTTGGTGTATAAATGTCCTTGGTGGACAAAGAGCCATCTTGGTGTATAGATGTCCTTGTTGGACAAAGAGCCATCTTGGTGTATAAATGTCCTTGGTGGACAAAGAACCATCTTGGTGTATAAATGTCCTTGGTGGACAAAGAGCCATCTTGGTGTATAAATGTCCTTGTTGGACAAAGAGCCATCTTGGTGTATAAATGTCCTTGTTGGACAAAGAGCCATCTTGGTGTATAAATGTCCTTGGTGGACAAAGAGCCATCTTGGTGTATAAATGTCCTTGTTGGACAAAGAGCCATCTTGGTGTATAAATGTCCTTGTTGGACAAAGAGCCATCTTGGTGTATAAATGTCCTTGGTGGACAAAGAACCATCTTGGTGTATAAATGTCCTTGGTGGACAAAGAACCATCTTGGTGTATAAATGTCCTTGGTGGACAAAGAGCCATCTTGGTGTATAGATGTCCTTGGTGGACAAAGAGCCATCTTGGTGTATAGATGTCCTTGGTGGACAAAGAGCCATCTTGGTGTATAGATGTCCTTGTTGGACAAAGTGGGGGATGTTGGTCATTGTGTTTCTAGGCCTAAACCTTCCAGGTTCCGATTTCCACTCCCCTGCACGGTGGTCCTGC
Source organism: Brienomyrus brachyistius (assembly GCF_023856365.1). NCBI lineage: Eukaryota > Metazoa > Chordata > Actinopteri > Osteoglossiformes > Mormyridae > Brienomyrus > Brienomyrus brachyistius. The sequence goes on along the minus strand of NC_064556.1, from coordinate 5,024,600 downwards.
CGTGTGTAAACACAGAAATCAGCTCAGCAGGGGGAAATGCAGTAGGGACGTAGGGTGAACAATCTGGGAAGCCGCCGACGTGTAAATCAAATCCGCCGCAACGCTTCCGCTGCCAGACTCCCGGGATTTCTTACTCTTTCGTGAAAAGAACAGCTGCTCCAAACGGAAGCGTAAAAGGTGATTTAAATGCAGCCGCAATTTCAATTGTCAGTCCAATTGAAAGTAACTCGGAGAATAACACTGAGAAGTTTGAAAAACACGAGCCATTGAGCTGAACTTAAGAATGCCATCGCTTTCCGAGTTTACCAAGACCCATAAAGTTAAGCGGACACGCTGCACAGATAAAGGTTCCCACGTGAATGTCCCGTGTTTGTTAAGTAGGTTCGACTGAGGAGAAATTAATTGATTTTGAGAGCTTCTCCTGATCTCCTGAATGGAAGAAAGCTTTGAAATGTAAATGGGCTTTTGGACTTCAGTCCCACCTACGCCCTCTGTGCTTAGCATTCTTTCCCACACCTTCATCACACCGGGGTCATGTGCTGGCAGGCGTGAGGCCTCATCACAGGATCGACAGTCGCCGTGCGAGGCCAGGGGTTCCCCCAGGGGGGGGGGGGGGCGTTGAGCTGTCTATCAGCACTCCGTGTCAGTGGTGAGGAGGGCGAGGCGGCGGAGGACCCGATGCGGAAGGTGACGACTAAAGCTGATAGTGATGGCGATATATGATAGTGATAGTGAGAGCTTGTGTGTGTCTGTCTTTACTCATCATTCTCTGAACCTAGATTCAGATGTGGCGGCTGTTGCGTTGACATCAAATCAATATAACCTCTCGCCACCCTTCGCCTTCCTTTAGTCTAGTTTTGTCGTTATTGACCCCCCCCCAGAGAATCGGTAGCTACAAAAAAAATCACACTGTTATACACAGGAGTATCTATACTAAACCTCTGCTCTTGATCTCGCTCCATATCTACCATTTCATCTTTCCTCCATCTGTGCTCTTGCTGCCCCCCCCCTCCTCTTTTCCAAAACCTGCCCGGCCCCCCCCTTACCCCCCCTCCCAGCCATAACCAGGATGCTGGGGGGGGGGGGGGGGAGGGGTGGCATGCGGCAACAGACTCGTACAAGACGTGAATGTGACGGACATGACAGGCCAAATGCTGTTACTGTAAAATGCGCGCTGATGCATATAAATGTTTTACTGTACATGCAATTATAAAGCATGCGTCAGGATTTCCTGACCCTGGTGGTTTATACACTGTGCATGACTGTTATACGGGGGGGGGGTCACATGACCTGTCAGCCCCGATAGTGGGTAGCTGTCTTGTTGTCCCTGTGATGTCACCTCCGGACCAAGATGAAGAACGGGATGACACGATGCCTCTCTTCTCAGCGGGACGATCATTCCGCCCCAAACTGGGAAGGAACTTCAGAATGTCCTTTAATTGAATAGTTTGGCTTCCATCCCAGTCTCACCAGGAGCTCCGTGAAACCAGTGAAACCAGCGATCCAAAACGGATGTGGCTTTAATTGGTTAATTCATTACGACTAATTGATATTAATTTATCCGTATGTTACTCAAATGTCAAGTATGCAAGTCCCTTATGAAACAGGGCGTTTTTCAGGCATTGTAAGTAATTTTCTGCTTGTTTTTTCTATTTTATGTATTTACCCCGTTGTGTTTATGATATGGTTTGAGGCCCTAATATCATTCTGCTTTTTGCGGTTATGGATTAACTGGACACAATAAGCAGGGCAGGCAGCATTTGTGTGATATATTCTGGAAGAGTCCAACGGAGAGGACAGGGAAGATAAAGGAGGTGTGTTCTGACGTGCTGCATTTACCTACGCTGCGCAGTTTATTCGGTGGTCTGGTGGACCACATGCTGTAACGCAACTCCTGGAGAGAGAGCTGGACGACGGACTGAACATGGAACACGGATCTGCGGTGGCAGATATGGCCGAAGGTCACTGCCAAGGTCAGGAGAACTTCGACATCACTGCCACCTCGGCACCCCTCTGCACCAGCATCCTCTGGGTGCTGAGTGATGGTGGATGGGTTAGGACGCACTATCTGTGATGGGAAGGTTGCTGGTTTAAATCCTAGGTTTGGCAGACTGATGTCATTGTTGGGCCCCTCAGCGATGCCCTTAACCGGCAATTGCTCCAGGGATTGTTGTACCCTGCTTCTCAAAAAGCCTTTGATCAAAGTATCTGTTAGATTTAGAATGTTCCTTTTCATTAAAATCAGACCCCCCTCCCCCACGTAAGGGTTAGTTCCCCCTTTTCATAAATCTTGAGTGACACCCCTCGTCCCTCCAGCCGATCAGTTGTGAGTGAGACGTGTTTAGGATCTACCCCCTCGGCCACCCTTTTTCAGATGTGTACAGTATATCCACGCCCACGTGGCTTGGATCACGTGCCTCCTGACCTGCCAGGGAAGTGCCGAGCAGCTACGGATTTTTGACAATGATAATGAGAGTTTCCCGGTGCTTGTGGGCCGGCTTCTGTCCGGGAGTCCGCAGCGGAGGCGTGGAGGACGGGTGGGAAGCTGGTGGGAAGCATCTGCCCAAAGCAAGATGCGCTCTCTCTCTCTCTCTCTCTCTCTCTCCCTCTCCCCTGCACAGGTGTGGCTGCACGGGAGGTATGCAGCGAGCCGAGGTCACCTACCCTTCCTCCTGGGAGATCCCCTAGCGAGGGCGTACTACGCACTAGCCAAACACAGCTTGGAGGTGGTGGGGGCGGGGGGGGGGGGGGGGGCAGATGGGACGAGCCACATGGAATTACCATGTCAGGGCGTTCAGTGACGCTGGGAATTTGCATCTGCCGTCACTGTTGTGGCTTCATGGCTGCTTGCAGGCAGTCCAGCCTCGCTCTCCGGTGTCCCTGTCGCGCGCGAGCTGATCCTGTGCTCTCCGGTGTCCCTGTCGCGCGCGAGCTGATCCTGTGCTCTCCGGTGTCCCTGTTGCGCGCGAGCTGATCCTGTGCTCTCTGGATCCCGTTCTGGCCGATGCCAAAAGAGCCGCTATCTGCGGCGATGGGGCTGAACATTCATATGTTGGTGGAAATAAAATCTTGATGTGGATTTTTACTTTCTGGACCTGAGCTTTGCACATCTGTCCTAGACAATATTTTACACAGTATTTGGCAGCATTTCGGGGCTGGGGGGGGGGGGGGCACTGTATATAAAAAATATGGCATAATTTCCGACTCGGCATGCCCTTAAATTGACTGCAGCATGTCCACTTATCCTCCCCCATTGTCCCCGAGATGGATTCTCCCAGACTGCCCGCAGTGGTGGAGTCTTCATTAGGTTCACTTACAACAGTCACTCCACTGGAATCAGCCATCCTCACCTGAAAACTGAGTGCGGGGGAGGGTGGGGGGGGGGGGGGTAGCCTTCCATTTATCTTAGCCTTCCTGAGTATAAGCCTGCCACAATATATTACTGCCATAATCTTATTTGACTATTTACCCCTGTCCTTTTTTTTGTTGGACAGAGTAATGAAATCTCGTTAAGGTCCTATTACCTTCTCTCGTCTGGGGCTGAATTATCAGCGACGAGGTGACACCGGCTCATCACCCTGCCCGCGCTTGCATCGCCGCCGTACCAGTATGGAATAATTTATATTTTATACACACATCTCTTTGCGTTCACGATTCGGGAAATTGCTTCAGAGAGTGATGGCCCTTGAGGTACCTTCCCACGGATGAAATGTTAGATGAGAATATCACATTTCTTTTATACAAAGTAAAGAAGGATAGTTTTTTCGTAACTGATGGAGGATTTCAAGAAGCATAGATTAGTAATTAAATAGTAATGAATGGTTATTGTACTATTTATTAAATGGCTGGGACCTGATCCAAAACCTGATTTGTTTGCTAATAGGTTTTGATACGTTGTTTTTATCTCTTTGAATGAAAGAACATATTCCAGGTGCTCAGTGTGGAATCGTAGTCAACAGGAAATAAAGGAACTTCATTATCCATCCATCCATCCATTTTCCAAACCGCTTATCCTACTGGGTCGTGGGGGGTCCGGAGCCTATCCCGGAATCAATGGGCACGAGGCAGGGAACAACCCAGGATGGGGGGCCAGCCCATCGCAGGGCACACTCACACACCATTCACTCACGCATGCACACCTACGGGCAATTTAGCAACTCCAATTAGCCTCAGCATATTTTTGGACCGTGGGGAGAAACCGGAGTACCCGGAGGAAACCCCACGACGACATGGGGAGAACATGCAAACTCCACACACATGTGACCCAGGCGGAGACTCGAACCCGGGTCCCAGAGGTGTGAGGCAACAGTGCTAACCACGGCACCACCATGCCGCCCCCACTTCATTATCTTTATCGTTAATTTATTTAGAAATGTATCGGTTTTATGGTGGCTTAGTGGGTGGCCACACGGCCCTCTGTGTTTGGCAGCGTTCTCTGGATGGATAGAAAGAATCATTTGCTTATTGTCGGCATCTGGTCAGATTGTGACAGTATACTGATGGGACCCCCCCCGGTTGGTAAAATATACTCCGGTGGGATGCTTCGGGCGACGATCGCAAAACAAAATTAGCCCAATTAGATCCACAAAAGGGTGTCACCGGTATCTTATGGAGCTGATTTTGCATCATTACCTGACTTAAGCCCAAAAACCCAACTGAACCACTTAAACATGCCAAACGGTAGAAAGATTTGAACACAATCTGAATATAAAGGCAGGAAACAGTCTTATATTGAGTGATTGGCTTTGCTAGGCTGAGTAGAATGTTCTAGAATGTGGGCGATTTTAATGCGTTAATAAATGAATACGCAAAGCAACATTAACTTCAATACAGAATCTTATCCTTTAATCTTTTACTGTCTGGGTGAGTCAATGTTGATACATAGAATCCAGAAGAGTTTCAGCTTTGTATTCTGTTCCTGACAGTGAATTACTATATCATAGATTCAAACAGTGTACTTGCTTCTATTATCAGTTTGTCTGAGGCACCAATTGTTTCAAACAAGAAGCGGTAAACAAAATAATCCTGGGGCTGTTTTGCATATACTGTCATCTACTGAAGTCAAACATCCCACTTCTGTTTTGCGACTGATTGGATTGTCATAGCAACAAGGTTTTTGTCTAGACTGAAAAACAAACTGATAAACAAAAAGACAGCACAACTTGACAGTACCGCGACTATCCTGAAAGAATACAAGATATGTTCTATAGTTACACCATCACACATGTGCTGCCACATTGGGCAGGAATATTTGCATTGTCATTAAAACTCGGAAAACAAAATGAAGCTATTTTTATAGACAAAAGCGTCTCATATGTGTTTTACTGTTTTGCACTGATTACACATTTCATTTCTATTATTTCACAATTTGTTGTATTCAGGCTACAAATTCAACCCAGATGTCTGAAAAACAGTGATTTCACAAAACAGGAACATGAATGAATTTCGCTTCCGATTTCTGGCCGATGATTTCTGTGTGATTCTCTGTGGCCGAATGTAAATTTTGCATTTTAATCACCTGCAAAAGCAATTTTGTTTCCATGTCGATCTACTGAAGTGTGCGACACTTTATAATGAAACTTGCTTCGGTGGGAGCTCGAGAAAGCGGTACGAACGGACTCTCGGCCTTTGGCTAGCTGCTCTCGGCTCGCCAGCAGAAAGGCCCTCGATCACACGCTGCCTTCTGTCTCAGATAATCCCGCTTAATTAAACCACTTTTGGAATTCAGGTTGGCTCGTGGCGTGGGAAGCATTTAGTGACACTTGGGCTCAAAGCGTCTCCTTCACTACGCGTGATGCCATCTCAAGCAGCCTTCAAGGTGAGGTTCTTAAAGTTCAAGCCTGAATCCAACCCCCCCCCCTCAACACTGCCACCAAGCACATTTACATTTACTAATGTGCACTTATTAAACAGACACTTCAAAGCGAGGTATATTTTGGAGAGCAGGGTCAGCCAGTCACTGGAGCAAATGCGGTTTAAATGCGGTCTCGTTCAAGGGCCCAGTGGTGAAATCACTCTGTCGACCTTAGGATTTGAACCAATGACCTACCGAAATACAGGGCTACCCTTATCTCATTCTCTATACCTTTTCTGGGCAGTATCACTAATACAGTTTTTTTAAGGGTTCGGCGTAATGAAATTCGAGGACTCCAGGGTGATGTCAGACGGCAGGTGGGGGGGGGGGGGGGGGGGTGGCTAATAATGTGGCAATGTTATTGTGTTTTCTCGGCCTGATGTGGCCAGGCTGTAAATGTAATAAGTAGAGCAATGGGGAAAGTAAGGGAGCGAGGAAGACTGGAAACGGATCTCGCCCACCAAGATCGCTACGGAATATGATTAGGATGTGGACCAGACGTGACCAAAGGGCCGGAGACGGGCCCTTCGCCGCGTCCCAGACCAGTGCTGTTTCCACTGCCCGGCCAGCTCCATCGCTGACGCCTCTGCTGATGTCAGAGATTAGCTCAGAAACAGCAGACGTGCACGTAGGTCAGTGTCCTGCCGGGTGGCTCGGTTTGTGACACGAAATATTTCTGCTCTTTTTTGAGCATTGGTCAGCATTTTGCACTTATAAACATTGTGTGGTTTTATGAGAAAAGGTGGTACATAAAGCTCAGAGGGTGAGCTCAGAGTATGCCCCCGCATCACCCAGCTCCCCAAGGTTCCCTGTTGCCCGCCCCAAGGTAGGGACATGTGGTTTGGCTGCCCTTTGTCTGTGATTGCCTTCCCTCTGTTCCCTGTGCTTCCTGGGATGTTCTTGGGGCTCTCTGTGACCCCGCAACGGACAGGCGCTTTTGGAGCTAGATAATACAGAATTGTCAGGAGCAGCTGGTAGGAAAAAAAAGGTAATTAATTGCCTAAATATGTTTATAGGGACTGTGTGTGGCCTGTCATGTCACCCGTGGGGAAAACACAGGCATTATAAAATGCTGACTCTTCAATCGCAAATTCCATTCCGTGCCTTTGGTAGATATTATAACGGCAAGAGCCCCTTTTGGATGGAAATTCAATCTGTCAGTTTAATTCTAACGCAGCACCACTGAGGGCTGGTCTATAGACTGTAATACTCTCAAGTCTGTAAAAGTTCAGGAAGACTCAGACTCCTAGTTTTCTTCTTTTAGCACTGACCAGCCAGCTCGAGGCTAGACATTACACTGCTCCCTGTAGGGCGCTGCAGATAATTGGCGTATAGGACATAGGACGACTCCCGGCTGCAAACGATGTATTGATTTAAAGTTCTGTTTGGCAGAGTGACTATTAACCCGTAAAGATTACACTTAGGGAGGTGTCAGAATGTAAGGCAGCTATTTTATACATAGAATTTGTGGTGCATCCAGGCTTTTGAAGGAAGTGTTGGAGTTCAGCCCTGTAAAAAATTAAAGTTTCACTGGGAACGGCAGAGAATGTTCTGGGTCCCGATGTGCCGCAGGCAGGAGTGGATCGATGCGGAAGCTGTCCTGGGCTACAGCCACCCAGCCAATCAGAGGCCTCTGGGAAAAATGGAATGGAAAAATTTTACCACCAGCATCTCCCCCCACCCTAATGATCGACAAATTTTTAACTACCAGCATCCCCCCTCCCCAGCCCAAGCCCCTCAAAGAAGGTAAGCATCCCCAGATCATATGGTTGGTACACTGATCCGGGCTGAAGATGAACACGACGGTGAGTGTCGGGTATCTCTCGGGCTCAGATTATCCCTCCCCAACATGCATAACTCTGCCAAAAAACATCCTCGGAGGTGAGGCTCGCCTGGGTCGTGTGAATTGGGCAACTGCCAAGCCGAGTCCCATCCATTATCTTGCAGCTCCTCTCCTTGGGGGTCCCTTGTGAGATGTTCTGGGCTAAAATCCCCTCTTACTTGATTTTTTTTTTTAATCCATGCATGAGGCCAGGAATGAGAAATAACTCTCGCTGGACAGGCTCGCACATGGTGAGAGGAGCGAAGCCGCACACTCACATCCGGGGGCAGAACGGATCTGTATGCCCCCTTCCTCCAAACTGGAGCCCCTGCCGTGTGCCCTAGGCTCCCCGGGACGGACTCTGGGCCTCCTAGTGACACTGTCCCAGTGCACGGGCGATTCTCAAGCCTATTCAGGAGGCTCACAGCCACCCTATTTTTGGTATAACTTGAGCATTGGTGGGGAGAGGGGGGATAAGTTCTTCACCCATTTAAAGGGCTCCAGGTGGTTGTATTGGCTGGTTTTGATTATTTGGGGGGGGGGGGGGGGGTCCAGAGTGAGACTGATGGATGGAGATCCTTCCCCAAAACAAGCCAAACCAAGCTATTGGTTTTAAATGATCATTTTTGCTAGTTACCATTTGCATTAATTCGACAACCAGGAGGTCGGTAGCGTGTCACATTAAATACGCTTGTGCATTTAATCAAGGCTCTGGAGTACTTTCATGTGACCTTGGTTGCTGCCTGGTCCTGTCCGGACAGCCTGTTTACAGCGCCCACGGTTCCTTTTGGAAGTTCTAGAATTTTCAGAGAGTCTCATTGAAACTCTGCAGCCTTTGTACTGCACTCTGCAGAGTCGCTTTGATGTATGAGTGTATAAGAGGAAAGCTGGGGCGGTTTGATGGGAGACGTCCGTCCTGCACACAGCCGCACTCCATCAGCAAGCCTCCGGGAGATACATCCGCACCGTCTCTTGTCTCCGCAGAGCTGCACCCGCATAACCACCTTCCTTTCATGCGTCCGACGCCGCAGTCAGCCCCATAGCTGTGTCTTGGAGGATCTCACCTTCTTTTAAAGCTGGCCTCCTGCCCGGCTGTTTTGTCGTATGCCGGAACCCCAGCCTCCCCTTCTCATCAGCTTTGTATCGACTGCTGTCCCCTTTGAGCGGGGGCGGGGGGGGGGGGGGGGGCGAGGGTCGAGAGCTTCATCTCCGTTGCTGTCTTGGAACCAGAGCGGAGTGATTTGTCTGACAGGGCCCCCGGTTTATGGGACGCCACTGAGCGAATCCGGAAGGTAAGATGGAAACAAGGATAAGATTCCTCGATCTGAAGGGTTTAGGTAGGAGACACGATGAATCTGGGGACAGAGCAGTGTTGGATTTTGCTCTGTAAGTACACCTTCAGGAAACGCCTGCAGTTCGTGGGCCGCTGTGGAGCTCGACACCAATCTCTTTTTGCCCATTAATCAGTCTATAGAGAAAATGTACTACATGGAATTCATTGCTGCAAGTTTGTCTGCTGCTTAAACTCTATTGAAATGAAATGATGCTTATTTGAACCAGTATAAGTACAAGTACATGGAAACATGTGTTTTTGCATATCGATAAAACGCCGGCGTGATCCTGCCTCTCAGACGTCGTGCGTCTCCACTGCCCTCCCGAGAACGACACGTACTCTCGGCTGCAGACATCTTCAGTGGCTGCCGCTCATCATCCATCAGGATGGGTAAACAATCGCAGATTCTGCTCACGGAGGTGTGCGATTGCTATTTGTATGAATAGGAGGTGAGCTCCCTGGCGAGACACAGGGAAAGAAATTGACCAGTGGTTGTTAGTTATGAATATATATAGTGTTCATTTACTCCTTGTTTATCCAGTAGAGAGATAAAGTACGGTTAGAGGTCAGTTCTGGAGGCAGAGGACACCTTGGACGAGAGTCCATCCATCCATCCATCCATCCGTCCGTCCGTCCGTCCGTCTGTCTGTCTGTCTGTCTGTCTGTCTGTCTGTCTGTCTGCTTGTTCGTTCTTTCGTTCGTTCATCCCTCCGTCCGGCAGGCTTAGTGTAACCATCCCCAGAGGTCACACTTTCCCAAAATTGCCACGGACGGGACATCTGTGCCCCGCTGTCACCATGGAGAAGCATCCAAAAGAACATCTCATCTCCGCAGAGGTTCGCTGCCACGCTGCGTTTCCCTTCATCCATTGCGTCACTCTGTCTTTGACGTAAGAGTCTTTTTTTTTTACCACGGGGGCTCAAGCCACAGCAAGAAGAAAGTATTTATACATCATAAGCAGAGCAGCCGCCCAGAAAGGCACATGTACGCGGCGATCTGCATTTGAATAAAAATCAAAGACTTGAGCAGCAGTTGAACAGCAAAGATCCATCCTCGATTACGCTCCTGTCCCCCACTGTGGGGGTGTTTAGCCAGGGAAATTTGGGTTTGGGTGCTCGAAAGAACTAAAACAGGGATGTGGACAGCAAACTTCCAGACTGCTATAACAGGAGCAGGGAAGGGTCCACCTTCATGAAACACTTGCACTTGTCTGGATGCTGTGTCTGTGACCAGAAGGTTGCTCGTTCCAATCCCTGTGTCAGCACAGTGATTGCATCACTGGGTCCCTGATCAAGGCTGTTATTGCCCCCAGGACTGACTGACAATACCTTCTCAATTATATGTGCCTTTAGATAAATTTATATTATTAATTATAATTTAAAAAAAATCCCACGTCTGTGTGGTTTACCTCAGTCTTATAAACAAAACATATAGATAAATGACTATCTATCTATCTATCTATCTATCTATCTATCTATCTATCTATCTATCTATCTATCTATCTATCTATCTATCTATCTATCTATCTATCTATCTATCTATTTATTCATTCCCATACTTCATCCTTTGGGGGAGGGCGGTTATCCCAGAATGCACCTGGCTGGGCGGCAGCACAACGGATATAACCCCAACTGCCTTTGGCCATTACAATAATTACACAGACACACAAGAACCTGTCACTCAGCTTTATTTGATTGCTGTGCTACAACTGTCATTTTATACAGCCTTCATGAAAATGAGGATGTAAGCGCCGCAAAGAGCTGATATTAGCACTTTCTGTTTCGGCGTGAAGGCATTATTTTTCCGTGTCTTGCCTGCTTTAGTGGAGTAGTAGCGTAATGGTAACAGTAATTAAATCTCAACCGGAACTCCATGCCCGTGCACCTTTTACCAAGATGATTTATTCGTTCCTTGTCTTAACGGCTCCGTTAATTAATTATTGCGTGAAAACATGAGGAAGCCTTTTGAACTTGCATGCAAATGCGGAGTGTTGGAGATGGATGTGTTTCGCAGGGAGGAGGCTGTCTGGAAGGGAGAGGGGATATGAGTTTTAACAACGAGTTGTTTTTTGTGCTGGGTCACAGTGGAGCTGGAACTGGGAAACGGGACACACCAGTTCATCACAGGGCTCATACACTGTTGGTAGTTTTAGGGATGCCAACTCACCTAAGCACACGTTGTTGGGCAGCAGGAGAAAACCTGGGAGGGGGGCATTCAAACCCACAACCCTACTGGCGTAAGGCTGTAGTGTTACCTTCTGAACCACCCGGCCTCCCACAGCGTGTTGTCTTGCTCTTAAAAACAGTTTGTTCGCAGTGAAAACTAGCAGTAGAAGTCAGGCCTACGTTTAATTAGGCACAGAACGGGGAAATGGGAGATTTCATTCTCGTGCAGTGAAACGAGAGTGAATTTTTGAATGACGTTTTGCCGAATAACAGCGAGTCGTTCCGCAGATATGCTTTGCATATTCCGGGAGCGCGCTGCAGATATCAATATTTTTGAAAGTTCGCAGAGGACGGACAAAAAGTCCTCTGGTAGTTTTTGTTCCCTGCAAGTAAAAAAAAAAAAAAGCAAATACATCTAAAGGTATGAAAGGTCAGGTGAGGTCAAGTGAAGCTCTCCGGTGGGGGGGCGCTTTGTGTTTTCCCAAACCCGAACCTGAGCTCAAATTTCCCTAGTTAGACACCCCCACAGTGTAAATGGGGAATTCAGACAGATGAGTTTGCACTTTGCATTAATGGAGTGGAGGTATTTTCTGTTTGGAGGGGTGGTCATATGTAAAGGGCAACTCAGGGACCCCCGGTGGTCTGGGCTTTGATTTGATTGGCCGACAGAACAAGGAGGGAAGGCATGGCATTTTCATTGGCCCCTTCCGCCAAACGTAGGCTCCCCCGGCCAGTCACGGTCCATCATACTGAGGGATATTGCCTCATACTCTACACCGTGTGCTTGCGTGTGCATTTATGACTGTTTTGAGAGTGTGTGCTGTGTTTATATAACTTCTCTCCGGTCTTAATTATTCTTAATATAGAAATCTTAAATCCATCCCTTCAGAAAGGTTAGGCTAACCTTGGCTACCTCTTGGTATAAATCTGACTGATGGCATTAAGACTGGCTTAATTGGCTGTCCTCCGCGGCCTGTTTTATAGACGGTTCCTTTGTACATTCAGACGGGCCTTTTCATGTTAATTAGTCCATGTCCACGGTGGACTTTTCATTTAGCAAATAATCCTGTTTTATTGCCTCCCTGCTCCACATGAAGAAACGCTCACTGCATGGCGCTTTGACAAGTTCGTAGGAAATATGCACCCTTTAGTTTTTTTGTTTCGTTTAAAACGCCCCCCTTTGTCGTATCGCCTTGTTCTCGGCTTCGCTTCAACTGGGGTGGCATCCAAAATATTTGAGCCAATAGATTGAGGTTTTTTGAATTGGCTAGCAGGACATGTCCAGCTCTTCAGTTGGAATCTGACCCTGGGTCCCCCCTCTATCTTATTTGGTAAGTACTTTGGCCAAACGGTCACGCCGCCCTCCCTCCAGGGCAGACTGTGATTGGACCACGCAGACAGGAAAGACTGAAGATTGCTAACGGCCTCACATTCTTGAATGAGACAGACCGTTGGATGGATCTTCAGAAATCCAGGCAGAGCCTCTTGAAGAAGTAGTAGAGATATAAGTCAATAGCCATCCTACTGGGGGGGGGGGGGGGGTCACTCCCCCTCTTCCCGTCCTTGTTGGAGTGACTTACCCATCCCTGTTCCTGTTGAAGCATTCCGGAAGTTTCCCGTCCAACTTCCTCGTTTTAGTTCTTTCGCGCACCCAAAACCCAAATTTCCCTGGCTAAAACCCCCGCCCACCCCCACAGTATAAATGGGGGACAGGGGCGTAGATCGCCGCGTACATGTGCCTTTCTGGGCGGCTGCTCTGCTTATGATGTATAAATACTTTCTTCTTGCTGTGGCTTGAGCCCCCCGTGGTAAAAAAAAAAGACTCTTACGTCAAAGACAGAGTGACGCAATGGATGAAGGGAAACGCAGCGTGGCAGCGAACCTCTGCGGAGATGAGATGTTCTTTTGGATGCTTCTCCATGGTGACAGCGGGGCACAGATGTCCTGTCCGTGGCAATTTTGGGAAAGTGTGACCTCTGGGGATGGTTACACTAAGCCTGCCGGACGGACGGACGGACAGAGAGACGCTGGTCACTGCCGGAGATGGCTGGACCTGGTGCCCATCAGCATTCTGTATGACACCCCCGCCTCTGCTCCAGCCCAGGAGGCAGCAGTAGATGAATTTTACTCTCCTCCTGGTCATGGATGCATCTTCCATCTTGGATGCCTAGTGGGTGAATGTCGCACCATGCTAGTCGTCCAGGGGAAATTCTCAGCAAAGGAGGCAGAGGAGGGAGAGAGCACGTGTTCCATGACCACTGCACATGCTGAGAGCCAACGTGGGTGCCGGTCGTGCTCGCACGCAGGCAATAGTGCGAGGCGCACAGGCAATAGTGCGAGGCGCACGGCCACATTTACATTTGCGCACCATTTGTACATTTGTAGCTAACTCCCAGCAGAAATGTCCTTTTAACGTTTTTTTAATGTTGTCGCTACATGGTTCTGCACAGAAATGCTCTTTTAACATTTAAATCTAACTAGTTTCCTTACATGATGCTAGAGAGAAAAGTTTTACCTGTACAGACTGTAAAGATTATAATTTGGCTTTTTATTCACAGCTTCAGCTCCTCTTTACTCTAATGGCTTGAATCTTACGTTGTGACCCTGATTCGAGTGTTTTTCCCCTAAAATGCTCCCTGTCACAAACCGGACTGCATGGTGCAGTGCATTCTGGGTGATTATTGCCAATTTCAGTTCTCCTATTTTCAGCTATCAGCGCAGCTGGGTATATTAGAACACTTGGGACAGCAGCGCTGGCCGCCCATTCTGGTCATGATCCTCGCTTATTCTATTAGAACAGAGATGCAGATGTTTTCAGTTTGTGAAGTGGGGGGGGGGTGGTCTGGGAAGCAGAATGTGACAGAATGTCTGTGCTGTTTGCTCACGAGGAGTAGCTGGGGGGGGGGGGGGGGGGGGGGCGGGTCATGTGGGTGGGAGGCTGTGAACCTTTCATAATCCCATTTGATGAGTAATACATCAACCCACCAGCCTGAGCTAGGACAGGCGGCTCGGAGATTAGCCCGAAGCAAGATCGTGATGATCCCGGATATGGAACTGTATGGAACTGACCCGACATCAGAGGGCAAGAGGGGCCCGTCGCTGCCCCCCAGCTGGGAGGGGGTGGGGGGAGGAGAGACGTCCCGTGACAGAAAGCAGACGGCAGGCTGTCAGCTACTCGCCAGCAGGGTGCTGATTGGACAGCGCGCCGGTCGGGCCCATTGGGAATTAATAAGCAGGCAGCTATAGTCGTCCATTTTGGACTGTCCTGGATTGTCCGGAGTAGGAGGGGTGGCGTTAGGGTGACAGGGTCAAGGGGGACTGTGCTGGCCTCAGTCGGCCCAGTGACGCGGTGCTCAGCGTGTGGTTAGAAGCTCCAAGATTCCAAGAAGGATTCCAGATTCAAGGACCTTTAATGGCCGCATGCAACAGGTGCATTTGGGATGCTTGGTCCTTCAGCCTCGCTCTGTTGTGAGAGTCTAAAGACTAAAATGCAGTGCGAAAACAGTACAAGACAGTGCAAAACAGTGCAGATGATGTAACACAAAAACAAAAGAGTGGACCTGGATGATATGCGGTGAGTAGAGGTGCTGCGAAGTGCAGAAGCCATAGATATGACTGTTATGGGAAATAGATGCTGGAAAGGCAGATGGTTTTGGGAAAGAAGCTGTTTTTAGTCTGGCAGCCAGTGTCCTGATGCTGTGAAACCTCCTACCAGATTGTAGAGGGGTGAAGAGTTTGTAGCTGGGGTGCATATAGTCCGGAATCACAGACTGAACCATGTTAGGTACAGCTGGTCAGTGGAGGGAATGTTCAGTCCTCGTGATCATCTGAGCACGACCCAAAGTACCTACAACCTATCTTGCAACAAAAGACGTTGATCGGGAGACAGATGTACCACGAGGAGGTCGGGACAGTGTTCCGCTGGCGTTCAGGTTCCAGGCTCGTAACGGTAAGGATCACGAAGCGCTCGTATCGTCGCAGTGACACCGCAAGGAGTTCAGTGGCTCGTGTGTGAAGGATGTGAAGCGAGAGGCAGGACAGGAGGCGTGTGGGGTAAGAGAGGCAGGACAGGAGGCGTGTGGGGTAAGAGAGGCAGGACAGGAGGCGTGTGGGGGTAAGAGAGGCAGGACAGGAGGCGTGTGGGGTAAGAGAGGCAGGACAGAAGGTGTGTGGGGTAAGAGAGGCAGGACAGGAGGCGTGTGGGGTAAGAGAGGCAGGACAGGAGGCGTGTGGGGTAAGAGAGGAAGCCAGCCATCCTGTGACTCGAAGTTGTCAGGGCCTGTGACAAACAGGGAGCCGTCTCAGTTAAACGTCCATGAAGGATCAGCGGGCTTTCGAGGGTCTTGCAAGTGCCCGCCGGGGATTGGATGTCACCCGCAAAAGACGAGCTGCGGCCAAATGATGGCTGTGTGGAGACAGCTTTGCCAGAACCTTCCACACGTCGCAAACAATCCATGAAAAAAAACAGAAATAAAAAAACCAAATGGAAAAACCAGTAATCACTCCCCGTAATGGTTCCTTATGTGTGCATACCCATTTCACACTTTTACACATTTTCCTGATAACGAAAGCATTTAATTTAAAGCTGCCTGCCATTTGAGAGAGCTCTACAAGCGTTCCTCATCCTGAATTTCGAACCTGAAAACTAGATCCAGGGGGGTGTTCCAGGAAATAGGATTTCCCGGTGGACTCGGACTGGCAGACTGTGCTTTCTCAAAACAAACAAACAAATAAATAAAGCGATATTTATTTATAGTTAAAGTATGTTATAAATCTGCCACATGTCATTTGCCACTGCATTGTTACAGTCCTTGTTCAAAGGCTAAAAACTGCTGAGCCAGAGATTTGAACTAACTGCCTTCTGGTTACAGGCAGAGCAGCTTAACTCACTAAGCCACACACTGGCCCTGATCACATGCTGTACTGTCTAAGTGGGCAGTCTGGACCCCAATGGCTGCTCCCAGGCCCCGCCCCCCCAGGCAGCTGCTACATGGGGCTGCGATCTCTCTTCGGCTGCGTCTTCCAGCACCAACACATTCATAACAACTTCATTTTTACGTTCTGCACACCGCTGTCCCCTATGCGTCCCTGCTCTGCTGTTTATTTGGAGCAATCATTTATAAGGAAATAATTTTTATCGTCGTTCCCAATATTGGCGTTATGTGGTTTTATTTTTTTTCAATACCCTGAGGAAGAGTATTGTAAATCACCGTAAAGTGCTGTGTGACAATTCTCTTCATAAAAAAAAAACAGATTATAAAAGTTGGCCTACTTTAAATACTAGTGTAAAATGTTTGGGTATAGATGTAATTATTTATATACATAAAATGCATCAACGCACTGTATAAAACATCTGCTGTGTCTGACGGGTTCAGATTAGTTTGTTATGATGGATGTCTGGATAAAGGGCATGTCATCAATTTCGTCCAAGGGCACGTATGACTCAGGAGGCGAGGATAGCGTGCTTGTGATCAGAAGGTTGCTGGTTCGAATCCCGTACTTGGTGGAATGGTCACATTGTCGTTCGGCTTTGAGGTGGGATCTGAGTCCCTAAAATATGCCACAGGGACATCAGATTAATCCCCCAGTGCTTTGTTTGAACCTCTTCCGTTCTGTATTAATGATGTAATGATGGATTGTCACATTCCCTTGTCAAGCACAGTGGACTGACTTAAACTCCTATATCGTTCTTTTGTCTTCGTTGTACTGCTTTATGTCCTATCGCCACCCCCGTTACCTACCTGTGCCCACCTCAGAAGACATGCGACAATAAAAGCTGGAACCTTAAATATACGTGTTTATATCTCAAAGCGGAGCATGATGGGACGTGTGAAAGGAAGCGTCCCGGAGTCCTGGCACTATGATAGTGCCACGTGATTTCCTTGTATCCATGTCTGAGCGATCTTAGGGGTATTGTTTGACTGGTAGAATGGGGCTTTGGGTTTACAATGTCAGGAATGGTGCCATCACAGGCCGGCTTCACCATCACAAGCCTCTATTACGAGATAAAGGACCCTATGAGCGTGGGCGGGGTTTATTGTTTATTCATAACAGACTCACCCATCCTGTTATTAAAATGACTGCACTTGTCTGCCACGGTGACCAGTTCACTTGCGCGATGTTACCTACTCAATTAGATTTGGCTGTAAAAAGTACTCGCTAAAGGCTTCAATTATGCTCAATAAAATCCCCCCCTTTTATGAAGGGAGGCTCGTTTGGGTGTTATTTTTTTAATCTTCAGCCTCATCTAAAAGTGATTTCATTTCTGCTCCGATGTGCCAATGGGTCGTTATGCCGTAGAGTGAAATAATCCCTAATTTACCACAAAGGCGTCAGATTTATGCCTTATTTTCACGTTAAATCGGGAGCGCCCTTGTTGGGCTCTTTGATTATGCCGATTCGTCCGTGTTTAAAAGACCCAGCAGTCCCTCTTTGCCCTTCCAAGATAATGAGATTCAGAGGGTAGTCTCTTTGTTTTCCGTTAGAGGCAACCCACTCCTCAGAAGGCATTAAAACATTATTTCTGACAGACGGTTGACTTTTCTTTCTTCTAGAAGAGATCGAAGTAAAAGGCCTCTTTGATTAAACGCAATCACAGGTGACTTTCCTGCCGGCGCCGTTTGGAGTTAAAAACACAGAGCAGTAGCTCAAGGCGATTCTCTTTCTGAATCTTCCTTTCAGGGTCCTAATTACGATTTCGCTGCGATTACTCTCGGCCGCTTGCTGTCCCTCAGATCCCTCGATTTCCAAATTGACCAACGGCGGCATCGGCTTTTGTTTTGTTTGTGATGAATTAGGAGACGAGGCACGGAAGTCTTTTAGGTTCTTCGTGGCGAAATGAATTTAGGAATAAGTTGGAGGCATTTTGTTCATGGGAATTTTACGTACACTAAAATGTTCTGAGGGCAGAAGAAAAAATGATTGGTTCAGAGAGGTAGCCAGTCTGATTGTAGAAGAGCTGAGTCCAAGCAACTGGAGGGGCGGGACCAACCAATCAGATGTCTTGATCCCGCCTCCTCTAGTTCATCACCAATCATTTTTTCTTCTGCCCTCAGAACATTATTGTATGTTTAACTCCCACAAGTAGAGATTCCACATTTGAACAGTAGACTGTAGGTGTTGGATCACCTGGGATGGGCTGGTAAAGCTGAGCTTCTTTTCCAAAGGGGAGAAGCTTGGTGGGTCAGTGACTAGTGTCAGGTATCTCTAAGGTTGCAGGTTCGAATCGCAGCCTTGGATTCTGTTTGTGAAGTTCACGTGTCGTTTGGGTTCATCGGGGGTGGGTTTGTTTTTTCTGGGTCCCCGATAAAAAAATCCTTTTTGCCCACACCCCTTTCCTCCAATTCCCCCTAGTGTAGTAACTGCTTGTGGCCAACAGGGGGCCATGCAAATGTGTAATTTAAGTCATGATAAACACAGGTGCTGGGTTTCCTCTTCCAGTCCAAAGATACGCATTTAGTTGAATTGGTGTCATTGAGTCGCCCCTTAGTGTATGAGACGGATGATGGACTGCCATGCTGTCCCCGTGCCACAGCCTCGATGACCTTGTACTGTATAAGTACTTTTTGGTAGATGGATGGATAAACAAGGTTATCAATAACTCAAAGACTCTACCATTTTTCTTACTGTTGTTTGACATTGGTAGGGTTTACCTGTCTTGTTATAGAGGAAACAAAAAATGAAGGAACCGACCATAATAGTTAGCAAATTAGCCTTTACGAAACATGGATGTATCTAGAACAGGGACTGAATGCAGGGATCTAGCAGAAAGGGCTGCATCTTTTAGGGCTGTTCCCTCAGTGATGGATTTGGTTGCGGTTGACAGCAGTATTCATGAGGGTCCTTGCTCTGCAAAGATTAGATAATTAATTAAATTAATTGCTCCGCTTCTCTGTCCGCTGTTTATTATTCCTGCTAGCAATGAAACTCCTCTGAATCATTCTGTCTGTCTCCGATGGGTCTTTGTTCCCAGTCCTGATGAAGCTTGTCACTGTAAAAAGTTGGTTAACAAAACAGGCTTACTATTTATGCTGGAAGCTTCTTTTTTTTTTTAGTTATTATGTTGTTAACATTCAGTATGAAACAAGCAGCAGCTGTTTTATCGATCATTCGGAAGTCATTGCCGGTGTAATGTCCGGGAAAGCTACCATGATTGATTTGTAGTAATTGGATTTTTATCAGTCTTTACTTTGTCCCGCAGCCTAAAAGACGTGTGAATGACAGTTATCTGTCAATACTCCGGAGCCAAAGTTTGGCAAGTGCGCAGTTTGTACCCAGCGACGCGCTAGCTATTCAGTAATTAAAACGAAAGTGGAAAAAATATTGCTTGTTCGGCCTAACGCTTGAAAGTGCCTTAGAGGACTTTCAGCGAGGAGAATTCCGGAGTGTGCAGTTCTCCTGTGATTCGCTAGCTTCTTTCCGTATTGCAGAGATGTTCCAGTAAACTGCAAGCGCCCGGTTGCCTTGATCATCTCTGGGATCAACGTGTCCAGAATTGCACCCGTCCTCAGACTCCCCATCGCTGAAAGCGTAATTGAATCCGCAGCCATCGGTAATGGATGGATAAGTACCCTTAAAAGGCCGAGTAGATGCTGTATAATGGCTGTTTGGAAACAGTGATCGTTTATGTTATGCAATTTCTCTTCTGGTATTTGTCTCACAAATTCTTTTCCCAGACTGATCTGAAATCTACCTCCTGTTTCATGTTTTATACAATGCATTGAAACCTGATCCCACTGGTAAAACTGATTTCCAGAGCAATTACTGTCCTTTGTTTATGATAAATGCTGAATATTTTATATGCATTTATTATATTCATCCATCCATCCATTCACCCACCCATCCATTTTCCCAGAACAGGATGATAGCAAGTCTGGATCTTATCCCAGTATACAGAGATATCAGAAGATATAACCTTGGTTGGGATGCCAGTCCATCTCTCCTATTTGACTCTCCCTGCCGGCCCCTGGAGGATGGGCTCCCCCTTTGAGTCTGGTCCCTCCCAAGGTTTCTTCCTTCTAGGGAGTTTTTTCCTTGCCACTGTCGCCTATGGCTTACTCACTGGGGGCTTTGGGTGGGGATGCTGTAGAGCGCTTTGAGACGATGTAATGTCGTGAAATTGCGCTATACAAAAATAAATTTGTTGTTGTTGTTGGTACACACACTGACACACTACAGGCTCAGGGACCGATCCTACAGCCGATTCGGTCCGACTCAAACGGAGCATTTATTATATGGCGTGATGTGCTGACTGGAGAGAGCGAGAGAGAGAGAGAGAGAGAGAGAGAGAGAGAGAGAGAGAGGAGAGAGAGAGAGAGAGAGATGTTTAGACACTCAATTAAGAACAACATTCCTGCTATTGTCTCAAATTAATTCATACTTGCTGAGTCATAATATTTATAGTTTATGCCTGTCCTTCTATTTGACAGATATTTACAATGACATAGCTGGATGAAAGTGATCCCTTACGTGCCGATCGAGTGAATTAAAAAAAAACAAACATCCGTTACGATCATCGTTCACTCTTTGTTTCCGAGCCACGTTTGTCCCATCTGTCCTCCTCTGACTTTCAGCTTCGGTCTTAGATTTTTCAGCTGTTCGGCTAGAAAGCACCTTAATTAAAACCCCCACGTTCTCCAAAAGTGTCTTTTTTTGTCGCTCTCTACTTGATGTCTCTTAAGAAAAAGTCAAGCCTGAACGTCTGTCTATGTAAAGCATGGATATTTTTTTTTTCATTTGTTGGGTGATCTGTTCTCAAAGTGCCTCTATGAATTCACCATTGGCAGGAAGTGGAAAAGCTAGGAAAGCGGCGTGGCGGGCAGATCTGCGTCACCCCGCTACTGCGTCGACGTCTCCTTAGTGACTGGAAGCCAAGTACTATGTCAGACCGAAGATTTCTTGACTAAGTTTTACAGCTTAACCAACTCCCAAGTTGAGTAAGTTTAATGCATTTGGGTGGCTGAGAGTTTAATGCGTCAGTTCAAGTTCGGGAACTGGTCAAATATCTTTTTTTTTTGCAATTTGATACTGTCACCTATTGGTCTTAAGTTCTGTTCATTAACTACTGAAAAATTAAGACAATATAAAAAAAATCCGTTATGTTTTGGTAATTATTTGGTAATTATGTGTTACAATATTTTTAAAAAATGTATTTTTTTCTTTAGCTAAGTCCCTGTTTCAACCACAAATTTTTGTATCATTATCGATGGACAGGATTCACAAAAAAACAGAAATCTATAAAATTACAATTTATTTCTACTTAGCTGCTCCAAAGAAGCTGATTAGCTGTATTAAGCCAGACAGAGAGAAAGTGTCCGAAAAGGAATAAAACATAAAAAATGAACTGAAAACTGCATTGTCAAGCCTGGTGAGTAAGATCCACCACAAGCACTATCGTTACTCGAGAAAACAAACACCCCCCTGCCAGTGAGTATTTCTCCGCACCTTACCAGCTGACGGTCTCGCATGTCTGCTCTGTGCTTAGAAACTTAGAAACAGTCTAGCGGATTTCCTCGCTGGAGCATCTGGACTTTACAGTTCCGACGCATTACATGTTAAAATAATTTGATTTCTTCACCTGATTTGATTTAGGCTAGCAAATTATCCCTCACACATCACTGGTTGTTTTCAAAATATTTTAATAACATCGTAATTGTATAATTTCTCGTAGCATTGGTTTGGTTGGTACTTGGGCAGATAGCTGTCTAGACCATGCACTTCTGTTATGGGCTCCACCCACAAGTCACCCCTGATTGGCAAGGCCACGCCCCTCAGTTGTGATATCCATTCACAAGTCACCCCAAAGTTGCCAGGCCACACCTCTCTGCTCTCTGCTATGATATCCATTCACAAGTCACCCCAAAGTTGACAGGCCACACCTCTCTGCTCTCTGCTATGATATCCATTCACAAGTCACCCCAAAGTTGACAGGCCACACCTCTCTGCTATGATATCCATTCACAAGTCACCCCAAAGTTGACAGGCCACACCTCTCTGCTCTCTGCTATGATATCCATTCACAAGTCACCCCAAAGTTGACAGGCCACACCTCTCTGCTATGATATCCATTCACAAGTCACCCCAGATTGGCAAGGCCACGCCCCTCTGTTGTGATATCCATTCACAAGTCACCCCAGATTGGCAAGGCCACGCCCCTCTGTTGTGATATCCATTCACAAGTTACCTGAACGTTGCAAGGCCATGCCCCTCTATTATACTCTCCAATCACAAGTCACCTCACTGTGTCATGGCCACGCCCCTCTATTATACTTTCCATTCACGAGTCACCTCAGTGTGGCAAGGCCACGCCCCTCTATTATACTTTCCATTCATGAGTCACCACAGTGTGGCAAGGCCACGCCCATCTATTATTCTCTCCATTCATTAGCCACCCCAGAGCGGAGGGGCCACACCCCCTGTTTGCTCCCCACCTACCAGTCACCGCAGATTGATGTCTCTTTAGTTCAATCATGCACAGGCGTGGTCAAATAACCCACAAGGCACTGGGCTCTTGCTTGGCAGGAAAGGTAACTCGGCTGTGATTTGTTAACATGCATTATGCAGGTGGTGAATTTAGGTGCTTTCCGGAGCACGTTTTGAGTTCGGTCCTTCACACAGGATGCAAGTTGGAGTAAAATGATTCTCACCCATGTTTGGTCTCCCTTTCAGCAGCAGAAAGACCTCGCCTGTTACGCTGCTTTTCTACAGAAGTGAATTCCAAGCAGGAAGTAAGAAAGATATCGATCAAATTCTCTGTTCAGATTTTCTGCATAATGTTTTGGCTCTTGCTCTTAAAACTTCACGCTAATTATTCATGAGGTCCGTACGCACGGCCTAGATACCCAGGAATGCAAAGTACTGCTCTGTGCTGCATATACAAATACAATAATTGGATTTCATTACCCACAATGGAGGAAGCTGATTTATTGAGTACCGTCATAGCAAACGAGGTTGCAAATGTAATAATTGTTCAATTACCCATGAAGAAACTCTTGCTTTAAACTCTCCCTGGTCCGCCATTAATCTGCAGTGAGTTATGGAGAACTTTTCATCAAGGCCATCATGGGTGTTCGCTTCTCAGTTGGGTTTTATGCGTTTCGTGTGAAAACAGTTTAATCTGAGGCTGTTCCTACTGATGAACTGCAGCCACTAGCCTTCTGCCATTTATTTTTCGGCTGTGAAACGTAAAGCATAAAAAACAAACCAAAACCCCTAAATCTATAAAATAAACTGCTCCATAAAGTCACAGATTGTTCCCAGGATGCAACACTCCAGTAGGTTTAACAGTACTAGTGCTAATGGTGTATGCCTGCGAGAGTTATTTAATGGCTATTTAATTATTCAATGCCAAAGATTCTCTCTTGTGCCTCGAGTACCATGTATGTATAAAAGCCTGGCTTAAATCAATGTAATGGGTCATTTACACTATCTGTTTTTATAGCAACTTCATCATAATTTCGGAGATGTGAACATGTGCTTCGTATTTGACTCTCCCTGCCGGCACTTGGAGGTTTGGGCTCCCCCTTTGAGTCTGGTGCCTCCCAAGGTTTCTTCCTTCTTGGGAGTTTTTCCTTGCCACTGTCACCTTTGGCTTATTCACTGTGGGCTTTGGGTGGGGATGCTGTAAAGCGCTTTGAGACGATCTAATGTTGTATTAACGCACTATACAAAAATAAATTAGTTGTATCAATGGGATTTTTTTGGGGTCTGCAGATATGATTTAAAACTATTTGAGACAGGACAGTTTTTTCATGGAGTGGTAGAAGTGTGTTATGAAAAGCCGTCTTTGACCGCAGAATATTAATTGTCTCCTTCAATCCTGTCTGAATGATCTCATGGCTTCCTGTGAGCAACAACAACTTTGTCACACGTCTCCACACCGTAGTAAAATAATAAGTACACTGCAGAGGCCACTGTTTTAAGAAGGCGGATTTTTATTTAACAAATGAAGCAACTCTGGCTAAGCTCCTCTCTGAATGGCACTGCGGATTGTCTTCTAATAGCGTTATATAATGCAGCTGCACTGGATGAACTAAGGAGCACCTGTAGGGGGCAGTGTGGTTTCATAAGTAGTGTGGGATGCTGTTGAATATCCCATCTTCTGAATCCTCGGTGTTTCAACAAGCCTCGTCACTATTTATATTTATAAAAAAAAAAAAAAAAAAAGGCAGAAGATGAGAAATGTAATTCTAACAGCGAGAGGGGTAATTAAAAGGTGAAATAATCTGGGAAGTCCTCATGCTTAAAATGTAGATAGTGCTATTAGTACAGAGGAAATAAATATTTCTTTGGTATGAATAACATTCCGCGTTATGAATTCTAAATACGGCATGAGCAGCTAATCAAAATGCATTTTGTTTCCAGGTTTCCCGCAGAGAGCTAAAGCCATTGATCAAACGGAGGCCTTTTCTCAATGTCACACGAGTCATTGATCCGAGCCCCTTGATGTCTAACGCGTTAACAGATGTGTGTAAGTAAACGCCTGGCTGTCCTCCCCGCTTAGATGCCTCAGGTACGCTTAGAGGAAGTCGACCTCCACACGTCTTGCTTTGACGTGCACGCTGGATCTTCCGGACGTCGTCTCCTTAGCTTCTAGGACTGTCAGTGAGCACCATAGAGATTCAAAGGTCAACCAGGAGTCTGTATCTGAGATTCTCCACCAAGACATCAGCGGGTAGTAAGAATTCGTTTGGTCTGTTGGGTTGAGTAGGCTGTGAAGATTTATCCTAACTTAAGGTGCCCCCAAACCAGGTCATAGCACCAAATTTTGAGCCCTGTAGTGTGCTCCCCCCCTCCCTCTGGTTTCCTCCTTGACCGCATCCTCCCCCACCCCCAAAACATTGACTGCATATGTTATTTACACGATGGATTTATGCTCCAGAGGATCAAACTACTCTGGAGGGAGGGTTGGGGACCTCGGGGCAAGGAGCAGGCAGATAAGCAGGTAAGCAGAATTCATCATGTATGTTGTTATTGATCTTTATAGTAACAGAAAGTATTCAAATTAGGAACCAAAAATCTAATTATTTCCGGGGCTTTTGGAACCCTCCATCCCTGGGGGGCCTCCTTGCCCCATACAGGCAGGGCCCTGGTCAGCCGGGTCCGGCATTACCCGCGGTCCGGCGCGCCTGCTTACCGCGAAGTCGGCAGAGGGGTCTCCAACCCTGACTCCCGCGAAAGGAAGACACGCAGATCCCTGCAGATGACCTTGGCGTAGAATTCCAGCTGGAACCGGAACTGAGCGTGCCGAGAGCACGAGGTTTTCGGAGCGCGCTGTCGTCCTGCGACAGTGAGATGTTTGCTATGTTTATTCTCTGGGTCACGCTTGCGGGCATCGGTCAGGTGTCAGAGGCCGTACCCTCCCTGCTTGGTGATCCGGGGGCTCAGAATTCTGTGGGCAAGGTCACTTGATTTTGTATTTTTTTTTTATTATTATTCTTATGTTATTTTTACTGAGTGTAAATATCTCATGTTAGGCTGCGACCAGCAATGGTGAGAAGTTCCAATAAAAACATTAAAATCTATGCTATTCTTCCAAGCCTTTAGGATTATAACCACATTCGGCACAATGTCGCCAACAGTAAAACTCCGCCATAGAATAATGAAAGTTTTGGCATCCCCCCTCCCCCCACCCCGTAGAAATAACACATCACATGGACGTGTGAAATGGACACCTGTGCTTGTAACAAGACAGAGATTTTTTTTAAATCCCCCATTCTATGTTATTCCTTCAGTTCGGTGAATCTTAATAAGTTCTGTCATCTCAAACAGCAAAAGGCTCTTTCCCCGTGTATTAAAAAACATGCTGTACTGCACAGTCCAGCCTGGGGCTGGAGGACGTTTTCATTCTACAGATAAATGTTAAATTTGCTTGGAAGAGGAGCCAAATTATCCTTGTGGAAAGAGTGGTGGATGTAATTGTTCGGCAGTGGAACTTCCAATGCTTCGTGGGTCTCTCATTGGAGCTCATTAATTTATAGCTGAAAAGCTGCCCCCATCCTGCATGTCTTTTGAACTGATTTACTATTATTTATTTTTAGTAACTGTTGTTTTAAATGAGGATGAGCACCGTACCTCTCGATCCCCGTCACAGTCCTGTGTTTTTTGTCTTTTTCGTTATTGATCATTTTGAAAAGTAGCGTCATAATTAGCTAGCTAGTCCGTCTTTTTTTAAATCGCTTGTATCTCAACATGTAGAGACTTATGCTTTAGATCGATAGGGTAGCTTTGTTGGCATCGGATACCAGCGCAAATAAAACTGATAGATCAACACAACATCTTGACGAGCCCATGCACACAAACTGTTCTGTTCTTTTATCGGAATCATTCCAAAGCAACCCATCATTGCTGGTACCCGCAAAACCATGCGGCAAACTTTAACAGATCGTTAAAGTGCTCGGCTCCAGTCCGTCCCTCAAGAGGTACGGGGAGGGAGATTGCTCCTATCGCATCTGAGGCTCAGGATACAGACGGATCGCAATAATGCTCTGCGCTACGGGGGTGCACGCAGAGGTCTTTGCCAAGAGCTTACATAAATTCTTAATTGAGTTTGCCAAATTTAACTTTTCCTACAAATGACTCGATAATTGTAATTTATGAAGCCCTGCGCAGGATTTTACAGCCGCATGTACAAGTTAATTCGGAAATGCATTATCTAAACGAATAAGCGCTATACAGTTCGAGATGACTAACAGGACGTCAACACTATTTGTGAGAGAGAACATCACATTTTTGGTGTGTCGTCCCCCCCCCCTCCCCCCGTGGTAGTCAAGCTAATGGGATAAAAATGTACGCTTCCTGACGTTTGGCTGTAAAAATCCATGTACTCGCCAATAATACCCGGCCCGTGACAGTGGCGAATAGAATCGCCTGTGATGTGGGCTTAGCCAATCACGTTCCTGGGGGTGTGAACGTAAAACTTTTCGTTGAAGCTGCATGCTTAAAAATAGGGGGTGGGCCCTGTGCCTCTGAAGGGGCCCCGTGATAAGACGGACAATCTGCTTAAAGGCGCGGATGGGAGGAAAAAGCACGTGAGAGGGCAGGATGATCTTCGCAGTGTCCTGTCCCACTGACCTCCCCAAAACTTTACTTTTTTTTTTCCTTTTTTAGCTGAACGTGAGGTTTCACTGCGATCACAGTAAAAGGAGTCTAGCGAAGGCCGTGATATATAGTCATTTTTCCAAGTATGAAAAAAAGTACGTTTAAGCCTTAAACCTAATCGAAATGGTGTAAGAAACGAAAAGTCTTAATCTCCCGTAGGCCTACATTACTGCTCCACGCGGCTCCGTTTTTCTGTCGTACCGCTAACGATCTTTACATCTTCTTCTCGTCAGGTTGGTCTTGGTCGTATTTGCATCTGATAGTGCGTATACCACTGGCAGAAGCCTGAGAGACACCTCATTGACTTTTTAGGCATTTTTGTGCATGATCGTGTAGCTTCCACATCTTTTTCATGAACATTTATCACTTATTCCATCTACTATACCGTACCATGGAAACTATTGTACGGCATGCAGCACGCACTAGCTAGCTTAGCGCTGCCTCAGGCCTGCCGCCGCCCCAAATTTGTTACGTTTTTTTTATTTCCCAGTCGTATGTATGAGTAGTTGTAAATCACATAGTTCGCAAGTCGGGGACGGTCTGTATAAATCTTCCTCAAGATTATTCTGGAAATGCTCAACTTGCTCTCTCCACTTTAACCAGGTAGTCTGTGTGCGACAAACAGCAAGACAAACGAACAGGAAACGGCGTCAACCCAGCGTCATTGGCTGTGCTCCTGCCGTGACTCCGGCATTCTACGTTAAAGCTCTAGAGGGCCCCAACCCCACCCACACCCCTTTGAGGATATCTCTTGTATTGGTTGAACTAAGGTGGACGTGAATTCCCCTACTTGTCATTGCAATCCTTCGCTCCTAATCTGATTGGCTGCGGCACCACGGACGGCGGCGGTAAAGACTCGGCAGCTGGGACGCGGCGTGAGGTCGTCGGCTGCAGCTCTAGGGCGCCCCCTGCCTGTGCGTGTGTGCAGACGCTTCCAGCGGTGTCAGTCTACAGGCTGGAATCTCACTCTGCCTTCCCGGCTCCCTTTACCTCGCCCGCCTTTCTCCCCAGCAGGAACGAGCCCGTCGCTGGAAATGTCCTCTGTTATACTGCTTCCTCTCCACCCGCAAGATCCCAACTCTCGTCCGTGTTGGTCTCTCTCCCCGTTCCCCTGGGGGGTGGGGAGAGGGGCTCTGGCGTGTAGGCCCAGGGCGATCGCGCAGATCTACCACGACACAAGCCTGGGAGCGGTGGAAAGGTGCCGTGTCTTAGCACTGGTGATTTCTCCCAATTCCCATTTTGCAGGGTGAAGAATGACTACCAATTCACCGGCCATGTTAAAATGTCATAATGATGGGGTCTGACGCCTCGGATGTTGTTGTTCACAACATCAGGTATCATCTCCTCCGGTGTGAAAAAACACATTAATCTATCTCCTTAGGTTGAGTCCTCTTTCCACGCGTAGAAAGTGACCAGCAGATGCTTACAAATGACTTTGCAGTACCTTTGAAGGTGCGCCTGTGTTAGCCTGTTATTTTAAATGAGAACCTTCCTGGAATGATCTGGAAGACGAGAATTTGGCATCATGGCGTTAATAAAATAGCGATGCTTTTTTTTATGTGGGGGGGAAACTGTCTTCTCATAAATCCCGTCTTGCTCTTCATGAGACACACGTACAGGTGAGATCCACACACTGCCGCCCCCCCCTCCAAAAGCGTATGACTCTGGTGGGACTTGAACCCACAACCTTTGAATGGCCACGCCCTGTTAAAGCCTAGAAGTCCAATGCGCTATCCGTTACGCCACAGAGCCCCCACCGTGGTGTGATATCTGCCTCTCCTGTGCGGTTTGTTCCATAGAGCCCCTCATGCACAAACACACACACACACACACACACACACACACACACACACACACACACACACACACACACACACACACACACACACACACACACACAAACACAATGGCATGGTCATAGCATGTCTTGTGTGGTTTACTATAAGTACTCCGCGTTCCTCTCCTACCCGCGAATATGGGATTAGTGACTTTTAGCCTCTTGGCGTGCATGAGCGCACAGCCTGCCCTCCCTCCCAGGCTTCTCCTGCCTCCATCCTCTGTTTCCTGATACTAACTGCAGGTTCACCATGTTCTGTACTGGACAAGACGTTATGACAGATATGTGCAGAGAGACTCCCCGGGTCACATGGTCCGCGTTCTGTTATTTCGACTTTACGATGTGCATTCCAGTTCCACTCTGTTTCTCACTTTCTGTACATTATTCAGTAAATTACATGAGATATACAACACTTTATTATGAAATAGACTTTGCGTTAAAGGATTTTGCCCAACTGTAGGATAATGCAAGTGTTCTAGGCTGGGCTATGATGTTTCTTAGGTTAGGTGTACGGCATTAAAATGCATTTTCGCCTTACGATATTTTCGCCTTACGATATTTTCGCCTTACGATATTTTCGCCTTACGATATTTTCGCCTTAATGATAGGTTTATCAGAATGTAACTCCATAGTATAGTGATCCTTCATTCATTTCTGTGGTGAAATTCTCTTTTTTGCGTATCCCATCTTGCTCTCCGTAAGACACACTGACGCACATGCAGGTGAGAGCAAACTGGGGGGTTGGGGGGGGGGGGGACATCACAGTTCAGGGTTGGCCAGCGTGCGGATCCCCTGGAGCAATTGGGGGTTAAGGGCTTCTCGGATCTTTTCAGTGGAGAAGAAACCCCACCAGCTCTCGTCAGAGCTGTGAAGGATCTAAAGAGGGCAGAAACATCGGAGAAGAGGATCTTGTTTTTCTCCAGTCTGTCACGCTAGAGGAACCTTTCCCAGTAATTATCTTATATTACATCTAGAGCCTCTGCGACTGAATGCCGGTGAATGTTTCTTAAGCTCTTTTCCGTGTTGTCCTTATTGGTATAATCCGTGTTATAAAATGTTATGACTAACAGCACAGTGATTCGCCTTGATTGACTTTCTGTCATCCTATACATTTGCCCACAGCTGTTTCTCTTTAGAGGGTAGAAGCTATTTGTCATTCTGGATGCTTGCATTGAGGAGCGAATAGGTACATAATGCATAGTCACAGACTCGTTATTTAGTCACTGTTGGGTTCGGTGGCAGTTCTAGAATTTTTTTTTTTAAGGAGGAATACAAAAGGAGCTATAATTCATACACAGCGGCCGACCTTGTCAGTAGCCAATGAAGTGTTTTGAGTCAGTGAGTGACAGGGAAGGGACAGCCAATCAGCTTTCAGCTGGGAGCCTGTGCCCCTGTGGTCCCGCCCCTCTATAAGCCCCCGGAGGGGTCTTATCTCACTCCTTTACCCTGTCAAAGTTAAACTGATCAGAAAACACTTTGATTCTTTTCTGTTGCAAGTTCATGTTCTACAGGAGTGTCTGCCTTTCCAGCACAGTGTGAGAGTGTAACTGGATCAGAAGCTGGAGACAAAGGGGGGGGGGGGGGGGGGGGGGGGGTGACAGTCCTACCTGCTGAGCCTCCCTGCCAAGTGTCAGAGCGGCAGCCAGCCACTGGCTGAGACCCTGGATTTGTTGTTGGATGGCATGGGTCCTAGCTGTTGTACCCTTAAGGGGAGCACGTGACCTGGATTGTTTCGGCAGAGACGTCGGCCAGTATGAGCTGCTGAAGAGTGATTTTTCCAGGATTTCAGCCTGATTAATTTGAGCAGCCTGCAGAGGGGAACTCAGGAGACATTCTGTGCTCCCATATCAGACTCATTACGTATTTCTCTTTATTGGTAGGAGGGCAAAAAACAGAATGCTGCATACTCAAGAGTCATACCTTTAAGTTGTATGGTTTCAGTCATATGGTTCCAGTCATATGGTTTCAGTCATATGGTTTAAGTTGTATGGTTTTCCTGTCGTTTTTCAGCATGGAGTTCACATTGATTGGTCTCACATTATGATAGTGTGGAAAAATATCATAGTCTACCCTTTTATTAGACTAAATACCTGAAATTACTTGACTTGTACCAATTATGGAGTTCTGTAAATGTGACACGAATCCTAATCTGAACCTTTGAGAATGTCTTTTCAGACAGATCCATTGCTTCTGGGTGCTCGATTTGTCTTAACTCATCGTACAATTTGATGGCATTTTTGTCACAGCTTACTGTATACAACTGGGTGTAAATCCCGGGCACTGCAGCTGGATTTGCTGCATTGGGGTGTAAATACCAGGCACTGTGCACAGGTTTGAGGCAGTGGGTATAAATACCGGGCACTGCAGGTGGATTTGAGGCAGTGAGGTGTACATACCAGGCACTGCGGGTGGATTTGATGCAGCGGGTTGTAAATACCAGGCACTGCGGGTGGATTTGAGGCAGCGGGTTGTAAATACCGGGCCCTGCATGCAGGTTTCATGCAACCTACCTGCCTTATGTGGTGCCATTGTTGCACATTTCCCCTGCCAGGTCCCGGTTACACTCCCAGAGACGGGGGCGGACAGGGGGTGCTAAGGGTTCATAAAACCACTATAGTCAGGGGGAGCTTTGTACCCCACGTGGGCCTGTCTCTAAGTCTAAACCCCCTCTTTGCAGGGCAAGACTGGGCCACCCAGGACCAGTTCAGATCTGATACTGGGGATCCAGGCATAGAGCCCAATCAGCTGCATTGCAAATTCTGCTACCTCATCACCTTAAATGGGGGAAAATCTCAAGTTTTTATTTAAGGGATCAGTTCCGACCCCAACCTCATCTCTGCTATAAGCTCCGATATTTATGCTGGGCGCTCAGCTCTGGGATGCTGTATGACCTAATGCGTTCATATAAAATCTGATACATTTATTACAAATGTCTTTATACCTTATTCTGCATGACTGCTCTATGCGAGACCACTTCACAAGAAAGCAACCTATAATAACCTTTATCCATTCAGCTGTTTCTCTCTTCCTGGCATACATAAAGTCACAAAAACAATATTTTTCTCCCCCCCCCCTTAGTGCTCCTTGCTATAAACTGCTGACCTGTGAGAACTTTGACGTGGGGGGGGGGGGGGGGGGGGGGTGAAAAGCAGAGGCGTGGATGGGATTTCTATGGATTTCCGTTCCCCTACACGGTGCTGCGAGTCCGATAACCGCCGGCGATCGTTCTCGACGTGACGACTTTGCCCGCTGACGCCCGTCAGTTTCCAGTGAGACCGTATCAAATCCAAGCATATTTCTGATGGTATAAAGACACTGCTGTGATTTATATATGTTTAAAATATACAGCTGGCACGAGACCAGTGATTGCACACAGTTAATCCAGTGTGAGTGCGTGTAATTAAT
The DNA here is from genome assembly GCF_023856365.1 of Brienomyrus brachyistius. Classification (NCBI taxonomy): domain Eukaryota; kingdom Metazoa; phylum Chordata; class Actinopteri; order Osteoglossiformes; family Mormyridae; genus Brienomyrus; species Brienomyrus brachyistius. The sequence goes on along the minus strand of NC_064556.1, from coordinate 4,992,086 downwards.
TCCCTACAATGTAATCACATTGCAAGGTAATTGCGGTCATGTAATTGCGACTCAGGACGCTGAAAACTGAAACACAGGGGTCTGGTTTAAAAGAGGGGTCGCAGTTATATAAAAGCCTTCTGTTCGGCTGGTAACACTCGGCATGAAGAAGGTGAGGTTCCCTGGCCTGAGTGAGTAATTTAAAGGAGAAGAGATAAGACAACATAGTGGAACACAAATTCCATAACCCCAGGTGTGGGGGGGGGGAGATACATCTCGGAGTGTGTGCCCGCATGCACGTGTCCGAGGACTTGGACTGGGGAGTGGAAATACTAATGTCAGTTATTCCCCAAGGGTAGAAATCCCAGCAGGAGACACGAGAAACGCAGACCTCAGGTAAAGTGCAGCGTGTGTTTATGCGAGGCTGAATACGCTGCAAGCGCTTTCCACAATGCGCGGGCTTTAGCGCCACGGTACCTTCTGGACCTTAACCGTCCCGCGTGATGCGTCTGGGTTTAGATGCCCCCCCCCCTGGTTTATATATCGGCCAGGCAAGCAAAATATGGCCGCCTCCTTTCCTGTACGACCCTCGCCACGCGCGCACACACCACAGATGCAATTATAGATACGGGAAAAGGCCTTTTAGCTCGACGCTGAATATGAGGAACGTTTTAGTTTGTAGGTTATAATTTCCAGATGTGTTCATTATTCTGGTGCCAGGGCCCTAACTAACGGCAGACGGTTGGATCTCTTCTCCTTTGTCATGTGATGCAGGTGAAGGCCTATTGCCATACAAATACAGCCCCTCCCCAGGAAAATCCGGCCATGCCTACAACTATTGACCAGCCAGTCAGTAATTATGATGACTGGCCATTGTCAGGAATAAAATATTAGCTTTAGAAATAACTTTTTAATGTTTCTTTCTGGAGGCTGCTGAGATTCAGTCCTGTCATTTTTCACGGGAAGTTGTCTCGCCCTCTCTCTCTCCCTCCCTCTCGCTCTCTCTCTCTCCCTCTCTCTCTCTCTCTCTCCCCCTCTCTCTCTCTCTCCCTCTCTCTCTCTCTCTCTCCCCAGCTCCTGCCAATGTGACCACCAGGCAGTAGCCTAGCTGAATGTTATGCAGAATTTCAGCCGTAATCTTGTCTCTTGCAGACAGCGCCCGCCCACGTTGTGTTCATGGCCTTTTCGCGAAAGGTCGTCGCCCCACTGTAGCACCTTAGAGACAAGGTCCTTTACCCTAAATTGTCCATTTTTAAAAAATAAAAAAAAAAACAACATAAATGGCTACAATCTGTCATCTTGCACAGAAGGCCTGCTAAGCAGTTAACGTAACGGTTGGCCTTAGCAGAGGCGAGGTTACAAAACGCTCCCTTGTAAACTATGAATGGACGTTTCCTTCCCACATTCCCGACATGATGCGACAAGTCAAGGGTGACTGGGTCTCTCCCGTGGCATAGCGAAGCCATTTCCGCATGTTCGCTCCCACGAGGAGACCACTGACCAGGCCCCTGAAGACCCAGGATTAACAGGCGCGTCGGCAAGGTCAGAGCGAATGAAGTTTCACGTCGGCCTTTAAATGAGACGCCAGTCACTCGCTCCTTGCGCTCACGTGCGTCTATGGGGAAGCCGTTGTGAAAGATCCCTTCTCGGGAGAGAGCTGGAGAACGTCAGGACTGTCAGACTTCTGTATAACGTGGCCAATCCCACACTCAGCAGAAACGTCCAGGTTCTTAACCCCCCCCGAAATGTTCTGGGGGTGCGATATAAATGACTAGACCCTCTGCTCTGACCCAGGTTTTGTACTCACTTTTATATATACATGCGTGTCTCAAAACTGCTGCTCTTTTTAATTCATTTAGGCAAACGTTTTTTCTTCTACTTAATACTTCGCAAGACATTTTTTACTAAGGTTAGATCAGAGACTTTCCTTTTGGATTCCTATTAACGAAAAGCCGGTTTACTGAATGATGCCCAGAGGGGATAGGCGGCCAGTCGACCTTTGACCCCTAGAGGATGTTTTTTTTCTCCCTCCTGGGAATTTTTGGTTTCTCTCCTTTGTCGTCGTCTGACTTTCTTTCTTTCGTTTCTTTGTCTTCCCTTCTTCCTGTTTTTTTGAATGGTTCTCGTGTGGGAATGTATCACAACACGCCCTTGTAAAGCGCCTTGAGGCGACTCTGTTGTGAAAGGCGCTATATAAAACTATAGAATTGGATACTGAACCTTATTTAGGATCCCCTGTTAGGCGGCCTCCTGCACGTGTGAGTAAATACTGTGTGTGCGCCCTGCGATGGGTTGGTGCCCCATCCTGGGAGCTTGTTCCCTGCCTTGCGCCCGTAGCCTCTGGGATGCGCTCCAGACCCCCCGCCACCCCGAATGAGATAAGAGATTACAGAAAATGGATGGATGCTAGGCAATCTCTTTCTGTCTGAAGTTTTTAACCTCCTCAGGTTAGATTTATTTACAGAGAAAGTATTAACCTTTATATATAACCTATATACAACCTTAATATATATCACATAATATAGGCCAATAGCTTTCACCATGAATACAGCGCTAGCTGCTTGCGCATCGCGAAAACTCAATCAACTAACTCAAAGAGGAGCAAGACGGGATATGAGTAAACAAGCTCAGCGAAGCACCTTTACTCAAATATTCATACAGATGGGAAATAAAGGGGCGTCGTTTCATTTCCGCTTCATCCGCCTCTTGGTGCGCGGCAGAGAAATGTGAGAAAACGCCGCTCGCTGTGCGAGATGGAGGAGGTCTGGCGGTGACGAGCGCGCATCCGTTCCTGAAACGCGGCGACCCTGGCGTGAAAAAGAGAGACGGAAAAAGACGGAAAGTCCCGCGTTCTTTGCCAGCCAAAGGTAGCGCAAGAGGCTGAAGTGGCGACTTTATTTAGTCGGTCTAATCATGTCCCCGGCAACAGCGGAGAATGGGCAGAATTACAGCAATTGTCTGTTATATAATCAGCGTCGCGCGCGCAGGAAGAAAGCGTAATTGCTGATATCTGCTTTTGCTACACGATTAGCAGTAATTTGGGAGCGAGATAATTAGACTGAAGACGATAAATTAAGTTTCCTGTGTACAATGGAAGATTACAATCTGATTCTAGTGGGGGCAAAAAACATTTCCTTTATTAAGGACAGAGTTTGGGTGTGTATGCAAATAGGTAACAGATGGCTCCACCTGTCAATTAACGTCCTCGTTATTTTATTTTGAATCTGATGCAGTATGCCTATTTATAAAATGGTAGCATAATAGTACTTCTCAGAGGCAAATAATTCTTAGTTTGTGCGAGTGTTTATTGGGGAGTTTGTTTTCAGAACGTTCCGGAAGGCGTTCATGACGAAGCGGTAAATTCTTTGTGTACTCTTGTACCACTTAGGTTGCTTTTGGCATGAATTTTGAGCCTCAGTCTTGGAGATGAAAACTGGGCGACGTCCTTCCTCCGCTACAGTACTTCTGCTGATTATGTAACGGACAATTGCGGCAAACTACTTTGGTTGAGGTCCAAATGCAACTGCAGCGCTAATCACAGCGCATTATATAGTACCAGTCACACCTGCTTTTAATGCACGTCTCTGTTTCATGCATTATACATGTTATTCACCTTACTGTAAAAGGTCTCAAGGCAATGAGAAGTATTTAGACTTTTTAAATAATTTAAAAAAAGCAGCTAAGACTGGATAGACCTGTGAAAATGCTGCAAGTAGGAGACCAATTTCCCAGCAGCCAAATGGGCCAGCCAATCAGCAGCTGCAGTGGTCAGTTCTCTGGCCAATCCACTGGTAGATTATAAGTAAGTGGCCATGGACCCTTTGGCTTGGACTCTTGGGTTCTGCTTGTGGTATTGAACTGGATCCGACCTTATCTCCTGCTTGTGGGTCAGTGTAAAAGGAATCTGTTCTGTGTGCCCTCGGTCGAATCTGCTACTGAAGAATCGCATGTAAGAAACGCGGATCTGTAGCTGCACACAAGAAATTGGGCTCGTGAATCCTGTTCTGCTGAACAAACCCGAAACAGACGACCGCCCCCTGGGGGTGCAGCGGGTGAGGGTCACATCTATAATTTACAGTGCCGAGGAAGACTGATGCAACGGCCGTTACGGGAGAAGAGCAAGGTTTCGTTAAAGGACCGTCAACGCCGGATAGTTCCGGAAGCGGGAGATGCAGTGTTAACAGGTGGGGCACGGAAGCCCCTTATAAGCAAGAAATATGCTGGGTGTTAATTAGCTCAAATAGCAAGGTGGGGGTTTAACTAGGTGGTTCAAATCACAAGTGTTACTATATAAGAATGAACCTATTTTGAGCGTAGCCAGTTCTGTCCGGTTTAATTCAACTCTACTATTTATCATAATTAACTGCAGTCTGATCCCTCTCCAAGGTATTAATTATCTTGATCCAGCACGGGATGGTCGTCCAGGGTGGTCTGTGTGCTTCTCTTGGTGTCTGTCTGGTGAGACCATACCGTCTTCCAGCACCAAGCCTCGGCAGAGGCAGTCCATGTTAATGAATCTGCTGTGTGAAACTGCTAAAAACCTCTCCGGAGCTAGAGAGCCAGTTGCCGTGTTCCCACGCCGGCAGGCCAAAGAGGGAAGAGGGGGCTGTGTTTAAGCGCCCCATTTGTAGCAATCTGCTCACTCGGATGGATGACGTGAACCCCACAATTTTCAGATGGCCAGGGATAGCTCATTAATATTCATAAGGGAAGTGCCGCTAAAGCATTTCACTGGCCAATCAGGTAGCGCCTCCTTTATTAATATTAATGAGCCTTCCCTTGGCATCCTACATTAAATTTGTTGTTGAAGCTGATGTGCCTACACATGTGGCAACAGTCGTGGCCAAAGACTCATCGTGCAGCAGTAGGATCGAGTCGTGTTTTTTGGGTGTTAAGGGCTTTCTGGCTGACAGAGCGCTGTGCTTTCTGTGGGGAGAAGGTCACGAAAGGGGAATAAGGCATTCTGCCTGGTGGCTGATCAGCGCGATGACTTCCTGATAACCCAGTCTGGGTGCGTTTGATGCCCTTTTTTAAAAACCATATCTGATGTCTGGGATGATTGTGGTACGGTAGCTCCCTCTGGGCAGACGTGCCTGTTTCCTTCTGCTAGATCAGTGTTTCCCAATCCGGTCCTTAGCGATCCGTTGACAGTCCACGTTTTTGCTCCCTACCGGCTCCCGGTAAGGATTGAAACCGTGAACTGTCTGGGAGGGAGCAAAAATGTAGACTTTTTAGGTCCAGCAGGGCCAAGTTGGGAGACATTGCATTGTGTGCTTTGAACCTTCTGGTCATGAGCCTGCAGACATTCTCTTCTCATTAATATTCGTTAATGATTTTGACGGATGCGGCAGGCATCCGAATCTGATGGGAACTTCGGGACACGCATAACCTTTTCCCGCCTTGTCAAGTTATCTCTCCGGTGGCTTGTCCACCTGTCCTTGGCGCCCCCGTGATGTTGAACGCCGACTCTATCAAAGGGGTAGAAGGAAAGATTAGGATTACTGAAGTGTCACCTCATTTCACCATTATCGCCTCTCTCCTCATAATGTTGTTGCAGAAGAATATGCCCAGAAATAAATCTGAGTTTCGTTTGAAGGGTAGCCATTATGTAGCATAGCTGAAGGGTTTATACTCTATCAAAAACCCCTTGTTATTCAGGTCTGAGACCAGTATTGCCCCAGATGAACTGAGTACAAAGATCAAGGGAGAGTTTGGATTTTTGCACATGGCTGAAATCCACACCAATGTCCTCTAGATATAGCAGTGCGATCTAATCGTACATCGCCTGCTAAATACCAGACTAAATTAGTAATCATTGTGAAAGCGAGTTCCCTCGAACAATTGTGATTAAAAGTTCTGCCATTTTCCTCAAATCATTTTATATTAATGAGGTGCAGGTCGGGGTAACTTTGTGCACACTTAGAGGTTAGAGGTATCACTTTTACGAATCCACGGCAAGCATTATTGTTAATGACCTGATACAGCAACTTAAATATTAATGTTAGTCGCATTAATAATGAGAATGTAAAAGTTCCATCTTAAAGCTTCCATGTTTTCTTCAATAGTAGAAACTTCTAGGGAGTTTGATGTTCATAATCAGCATCCTCTCCATTTTGGCTCTCCAAACTATCTTCTGTCAAACCCTTTCAGAGGGAATTTGCTTTAGAAATACTTGTTCATACTTCCTTATTAGGGATGGACACAATCAAACAAAGAATGCAAGACCAGTCAAAAGCCTGGACACGCCTACTGAAAAGCATTCATTTTTCAACATGATACAGACCCCAAGTACCCCTCCAGGTTATGCAAGCACTATCATTATTTTGTGAACAATGAGAGAGATGGAGTGCTGTGACAGATGACCTGCCCCCCCCCCCCCACCTGAACCCTGTAGAGCTGGTTTGGGATGAGTTGGATTGAAGAGTCAGAGTACGATGGCCAACTTCTGCCCAGAACTTGTGGAAACTCCTCCAGGCCTGTTGGAGAAGCATCCCGGGCGGCTACATCTGTAAGCTGGGTGAATGAATGCCGAGAGTCTGCAGTGCGGCCATCGGAGCAGAAGGGGGCTGTTTTGCAATGTTGCTGAACGCTTCCCTTGGTCATTGCGATATTTGATATGTATTATTTCTTTTCCTTCGACTATAATGTGCATAATTTAACTAAAATAGAGATTAAAACTTTAATAGGACTGGTTTTATATATAAATGTGATTTGATAAGTATGCATATTTTTATAAATGCCACAGAATCCGATGCAGCAACATGGCTGCCTCTGGGTTTATGCACTTTCCAGCTTCTCATCCTTAAGTACAGCAGAGTTGTTCGGCAGAATCCCATGATCCTCCGCTGTAATCTCGGAGTCGGGCCGTGTTGAGTTTATCCGCATGGCTCTCCTGGGTTTTGAATGACACATCAATGACTGCGGGCCTGTTGGCTGCTCTGAATGTGTGTACACGCTCGGCCTTGCCAATGAACCCCGGTGTCAAATAAACAGCCCGAATGCTGAGGTAACTGCAGATAAAACCATCGACCACGCAGAACCTGCAGTCCCTTCCTCCTATCAAAAGCACGTCTTTATTCACAAATATACCTGTTGGGAGAATTTTAATATATAAAACACATGTCAGCATTTTGTGCGCTGAAGTATTTCGCCTGTGTGTGTGTGTGTGTGTGTGTATGCATATCCATTTGCTGTGTTTATCCATGAGTCTGAGTGATGTAAAATAAGCAGCTTTCATTCCTGCTCCTAAATGCCCCATTTCGACAGTATTCATGAGCTTCTGTCGGGTGGATGAGTTGGACTTTAGGCCAAAGGTCTCTCCGGAGTAGCAGAAGCATCTGGGCTCCAGTGCTTTGAGTATTTCGTTAGTATTTTTGCTTTTAAACGTATGTGTGGCTATACGAGGGTCCTTATTTCTGACCTGCACATTCCTAAGTTCACCGAACGGTTCCACTAGTCTCCTTGACAGCTGTGCTTGTCATTTAGGGATAAGCTGTGTCCAAACCTAGGTTCATATACGTGCAGGGCCAGATTTAGGGGGGGGGGGACCCCTGGACTTAAGTCAATGTTGAGTCCTCTGGGTAGGGAAGAGTAGGGATCTCACAGCATTGGCGGGGGTGGTAAAATCCTCCTTGGTAAAATAGGCCGACCCAGCAAGGGGGGAGTTCTCTGTAAATTGTTACACATTTTACATGACCCTCTATTATCAAAAAAAGGAGCTCTGTAAAATTTGGTAAATCTTGCAATGAACCCCCTACCGTGATGGGCTTGGGGGGGGGCCCTACCCATAGCATGAAATGCTACTGTAATAAGATAAAACAGGAAATGTGGGCGGCCCTAAAACTGGGACCCCTGAGGTACAGCCTGTGTTAGCCCCCGCGTAAGTCCAGCCTTGCATATGTGCCCTTCAGAGGTGGGCTATCCCACAAAAATAAAGTTTTGAGAAAATGAGCTCCAAAGTTGAATTTTTTTTTTTTAAAATCAGTGCGTCTATACCCTACAATTGATATATATCACAGGTAGCACAGAGGTATGACTTAGATAATAGCAACTTATCCCATTCAAAATATTCAATAAAAAGGGGGGTAGGGGTCAAAAATGTGGGATAGCCCACTTTACCTCTCAAGGGCACATATGAGATCAAACAATACCCACCAAGATGGTATCATGACTCTCCTGGAGTCACAGCCTCCTTCCTTGGTCTGGCATCTATTGGAGCTGATGATGAAAACCTGGGACAAGACCCAACACCCCCTTTCGGGGGTGGGAGTGACGGCACAGCCAGCCCTGAAGATGCTCCGTTTGGTAAATGGGACCCCCCCCCTGCTTGATGCACCTTTTGCTCCACAGAGGCGAGACATTTTAATATTTCTACCATTCGCTGAATTTCATATTCATAGAAAAAAGGCAAACGAACGATGTTAAGGGACTAACTCATAGCGGGCCTGTTGTTTCGACCCCTCCCTTGTGGTCACAACGGTTTCCTGCAGTTGGCATCAATACCCTAGTGGAAGGAACGTGACAGAAACACTAATGAGATGTCACCCTGGGGACTGGAATGGGAATCGTCTTGCTGGACACACAACGCGGCTTCACGCTGCATTCTCACCCCCATCTAATGGGCCGCCTTCACTTATTGAAAAGGTCACCCAATGAACCGACACAGGAGCACTTAATAAATGCCTTCGTAAGAAGCGGCACTCAAAGTGATATTTCTTTTACGAAGTTCTGAAGCTTTTCTGCATCGCAGGGTGTCACATTAGAACTAGGAGTTTTATATAAATTTCGTCCTTTTAGCTCTTTGTAGCATTTCCATCCTGTGGTGCCTCCCCTCCCCCCCCCCAGTCTCGCCCAGAATGAAAGCTTCAGCAATAGTTTAGTTGGAGGAATCTCTGCCCACCCCCCCCAATGACTAGAAGAGTTTGCACAAGTGATTAGAGGAGTCATTGTTTTCTCGTGAGAAGGTGGGTGTTGCCAGACCGGACGCATTGCCAAGGCGCGCTATTCGTTGTCGCCAGGCAGGATTACCCGTCGTCCAAGAGAATGGGGAGCTCATTAAGAAACAGACTCCAAATTGGTCCCACGGCATGAATATCTCAGTCGGAGGATGAAACTGATCCTTAAACACAAGCTCTCTATTTCCCGGTCCGCACCTACCCTTTGGGGAAAATCCTTTGCATTAAAAAGACGTTTTCTCAACTCTAGCGATTTCATAATAAACATTTCAGAAGATGCAGCAACCAAAATGGCGATTATTTATTGCAGTGCAGTACATTATACTGTGTTTTTGAGTTGCCCCCTCTAGAGGCTGGAGAAGGTACTTGGTGGGCGTGAGTCTGACCTCACTTCTCGCTGTTGCTTCACACAATCTCGCTGCAATTTAATTTCATCTTCGCGATCCTAATTTAAATCAGCCTTTTGAACTTCTCTGTGTTACGTTTTTTTTCACCAAGTAAAGTAAATACTGCTTTAGTCTTGGGTGACATTGCCATATACAAATTGTTTTGTGGATTTTGTGTGCAAGACCAATGTTCAGCCACCACAGGAGATGCAAGTTCAATGAAAGAAGCAAGAAATCACCACTACAGATGACTTGAACCCTTTTGCCTTGTGTATGACCTAGACTCATCATGGCCGCCTTGGCTTGTTTTCACAGAATACGGGTTGCTTTTCTCAGGTGTACATGGAGTTTGGGATCGTTGACAGTCTGCCTCAGTATCTTGAGAGAGATGCTTTCATCTCAAGGTAAAGTCAAAACTCTGGGGAAAAAACCTTCTGTTCAACGTTTTTCATTTGATGTTTGACACTTGATAACTTCTGTTTTTCCAAATCAAACTTAACAGGCTTCGAATTCACAACTGTCTAGTACTTAATGTTTCCTGCCCTGCCTGATGCATTCTCACTCGCATTACTTGGTCTTCCGTGTTTTCCGCACGATGCCGGGAATACAGTGGGTATCCCTTTATTTTCAAGTCACTCGTTAAATTCCCGGAGTGCAAACTTGAGCCGCGATGCTAACACGTTACATTTTACAGTTTACAGTAGCTTCCGTATTTGGAAGTGATTTCATCTCAGCCTACACCCAGTGACCTATAAGGGTAAAGGCTCCACATGGAGAAGATCGATTTCCCTCCAACTATATTATTCTCCCCTTGACCCCGAAGAAGATAGAAGACGATGCATGTATAATTGTCTAACCATGCTCTTGTTCCTTCTTGTGAATAACGATGTTATTTTGAAGATACAATCTGTGCATGATTGCCAGGGTTATTGAGATCTGCATGCCTTAAAGGTCACATGCCAACTATGGTAGAAGTTTTAGTAACACGTGACTGTGAACAAATGTTTACAGTGGAGAAACAGTACAAATACAGGGTAAAGAATAACCTGCGACCAATTTACTGGGAGGGTTTTGGCTCTTTTGCCTCCCGCTATTTGCCCTCGGTGATGACCTCCTAACTTCCAACGACTCTGACCAGGATAAAAAAGATGGATGGATGGATGGATGTATAGATATAGTGTGTAATTTTATGTTACCATATATATTGGGGAGAATATGCTTTGAAACATTACATAACATGAAACATTATATAACATGGAATGTTATATAACATTCAGGGTCTTATCCCTGGGTTCAAGTTTAAGACCAGGAGTGTTGGAGCTATTGCCTTTGCATTGACATTAAATTTGTGAGCAATACCACCTCCTTTAAACAGCATCTGAACCTTTTTTTGCACAGTGTTTGCCTGTGAAATGCTTAGTGACACTTTTTTTTGAAAGGTGCTCTGTAGTTAAACTACTTACTGGCTTACTGTTTCTATTAAAATCCTCCTCTGAGAAGTGTATGAGCAGAAGGATTTATTCAAAGGTGTGATGTGTTTAACTTAGTTGCTAAATTTGTGGCTCTTTAATGGTTCTCTGTTCGTCCATCCCTGTTATGTTCTGGAGAACGGCGGCCCGTTATCAGTACGGGGCACCGCTCGGGGGCGGGGGGAGCAGCCCCCAATTAGTGGCGATCTTCTCATCGGCCTCATCCTGATGAATATTAAAGCAGGCATGAATAAGCAATGGGCACCGCCACTTTCTGCAGCTTCATGCCAGCGTCTGTGCCATTGACAGTCAAGGGAGGAACAAAAATATCTACAGCATTCAACTCGGTCCCATCAGCATATCCGTATCCATGGCGACGGAATCTTGGAAGTACGAGTTTTACCCCATCCTCCTCCCCCCCCCCCCCCCCCCACCCACCCCCCACCCCCCACCTCCTTCATCTTCTGGTAACCTAGAAACTTGTTTCACTTCTGTTCAGGATGAAACTTTAATGTAATTGTGATGAGCCGCGGCGACGTTTTTCGCCCAACTTCCGAGCGTCGCTATGGCGCCGGCGGAGCGCAAATTAAAGGCCCGGCTGCCGCTCTTCTGTAAAGAACCGCTGGATTCCCTCAAAGCCGTCTGAAGCTCTCCTCTCGGATTTAATCACTGCTCCACGCCGGAGTTTGATCTCGCTCGAGCCGCCCAAGATGTTTTCCGTTCGGCGTCCTCTGAAGCGGATCTGCGTGGCACCTCAAAGGTGCACTCGTCTTTTCTGCATGAACTATGCATGCTTAATTGAATACAGAATGAAGAGAATTCCTGTCCTTTCTGCTTCTGTTGTATCGTCACCTGTAGTCCAGGATCTCCCTAAATTTCAATTACGGGTAGAATCTTGATGAACTTTGGAGGCTTTTGAAGGAACCTCCCATCTTTTGGACCCTGTTTTCTGTCAGGCGTTTTGTCTGTAATCTCATAACACACTTGCTGGCAAAGATGGAGGCAATAGAGTGACTCTGTGCAACTTTCAAAATTCCTTTATTTGCTTAGATCTATACTTATATTTCAGAAGTGATGCAATACAGATAGAACCTCTCTCTATGCATTTCTGCAAGAAATAAACTCAGAGGTTTGAGTCTGACTTCAAAGGCAAATGGGCCCAGATGAAAGTGTCGATTTTTCCGCTTCCCGAGTTTGTTAGTCCTCTGAGATCCTGAGCTGGTCAAGGCTAACCTTGCTTAAGTTCTCATAAAGGAAGCCTGTGTACCTTATGTCATTTCTCAAGGTACCGCAAAAGGAGGGAAACTTTAGGGAAGGTCTTTTTTTTTTTTTTATATGGCAATGGTTAAGCTTTGAGAACAAGAGGCTTGAGGGCTGAGGGGGACAATGGAGAAGGCGGTGGGCTGGGAAAAGCTGAAAACCATTTGCGGGGCTGAAAGTGAGCAGGGGGGGGGGGGTGGGGGGGGGACGTGCCTGACGCAGCCCGCAAAGGGAACGCAGCTCAGCTGCCCAGGGGAACGAGAGGAAAGCGGAGTGAGATGTAACGTTTGGTGGAAAGATCTGCCGCGTACAGATTAATCCCAAGCTCAGGGAAGGGAGGGCGGGACGTGAGGATCCGTCTTCCTGGAAATCGGCATCAACGGTGGAATGTCACCTGTGTTAAGCTAGTTAGCCTGCCGTTTGTTCTCATTGCATAAGCGATGACACCGGAATGGGACGTGCTAGTGATTGTTACGTTAGACCAATCAGAGGAATGATTCGGTTCCGTGTATCAATTTACTTATGGTTGCAATATACCATCTGCTTTTATCACCTTGCCTATAGCTATATTTAGTGGGTCATTTCATTAGCCTGTATTATCTAGGGTCGCAAAGTTAAATAATCTGGGGTCGGGGGCTGTTCCAACACAAGGTGTTCAGCTCCAACCCAAAATAAATAAATAAATAAATAAATATAAATTTCACAGTGTGTGTGGGGGGGGGTAATGGTAAAACTTGCCAAACTGGGGGGAATGATGTGACATTTTTAATTCACTCCAGGAGAGATTTATTGATCAGTGGGCCAGAGTCATCGTGACTGGTACTTTGAGACCCCTACTAATCTCTAACCGCACCCCTGCCCCTTTTACATGTTCTTTGGCTGTATAATTTGTTGCTTTTCATAATGTTCAGCGCAACATAATGAATTGCCACGTTCATGTTAAGTGAGGGGCGGCATGGTGGTGCAGTGGTTAGCACTGTTGCCTCACACCTCTGGGACCCGGGTTGGAGTCTCCGCCTGGGTCACATGTGTGTGGAGTTTGCATGTTCTCCCCATGTCGTCGTGGGGTTTCCTCCGGGTACTCCGGTTTCCCCCCACAGTCCAAAAACATGCTGAGGCTAATTGGAGTTGCTAAATTGCCCGTAGGAGTGCATGGTATGAGTGACTGGTGTGTGAGTGTGTCCTGTGATGGGCTGGCCCCCCATCCTGGGTTGTTCCCTGCCTCGTGCCCATTGCTTCCGGGATAGGCTCCGGACCCCCCGTGGCCCAGTAGGATAAGCGGTTTGGAAAATGGATGGATGGATGGTTGCTCTTCTCTGAACGATCGGTTTCCAGCGGCAGAAAGTGGATCTGGGTCGCTATTCCGTGACTTTTCCCAAGTTTTTTTCAATGTCAGAAAAAGTGGTGGGGGGAGTGTGAATGACCGGGACCGCACCCCCCCAGCTCATTCAGACTGGGATGCCACAGCTTCAGCCACTCCCACAGCTAATGGGCTTTTAGCACTTTTCTTTCCTCGTATTCTCCCCCCCCAAGGTACTGTACTTGGACTGGCATTAAAAGTGGAATAGCTTATTAGCCATTATCGGCCCTCAAATGCCTCCCTCCCAGCTGACGGAGAATGTTCCTGGAAGTTTAGCCGATGTTATAAGCTCTTCTTAGAGTTGGCAGATACTGCAACGTTAATGAAATGTTATTTCCATGTTTAACATTTCTCAACATAATAACAGTAAATGAAATCCTTTTAACATAACTAATGTTGAAAAATATTGTATTATAAGTGTATGCCATAAACATACATCCAGCCTTGAACCCATGCCCTTTGAGATGCAAAGCCAGTTTTATAGCCCCGCCTACCACAGTTCTATAGCCCCGCCTACCACAGTTCTGTAGCCACACCATTTGTTTGTCTTTGGATTATTACATCATTGGCCAAAATTGTGGAAACAACTCCAAGTTTTGGGTGATTGCAGAACTTAATTCAGCCGTTGCTCCAGTTACTTATATAATCGTCCAATGTATGATATTTGTAAACATCTTTTGATTCTTCATAAACATGATTGCCAACATTCATGTAGTAATGCCAAAAATTATGTTTCCATAATTTTGGCCACTGATAGTTTTTGTTGCAGTAGTGGCTGTTGTTTCCATAACATTATCCCACTCCATCAGGAAAACTGGATACTTTGAATGTTTTTCATACCTTAAATGTAACATTTGCCAAATGTTCATAGAACGAAGAATTGTAAGCGGGGATCCTCTTTGTTTTTTTGAGTGGGAAGCAGAGAAAGACGTGGATCTCTTTGAAGTGAAGCACAATGTGAATTCTCAGACAGGCTAAGGTGTTCATGTATTTTTTTAACTAACATTTTTAATCGTATAACGCAAAGAACAAAACCGTCACTGCTGAACGCTATTATGCGTCATAGTAATACTGGCGATAACAGTGACAGAAATCGTTATGAATAGCAATATAATAGTAATTAGTAATAGTAATAATAAGGAAAGGTATGTACATTCCCCCATGGACATGTGACCAATCATTATTCATTGCAGGTGAATGTGGAAAAAGGACTCATGAAATCCGTAAACCGAATAAGGCTTGAACAAATGAGTAACACAAAATTTAGAAGAGAATGCCTTCATTGTCATTGCACAGGTAGATATTACAATAAAATATAAGGCTTTGCTGGGGCCATCCTGCTCTCCTATGAGACACACATGACGGCGGAGGTCAAAGGGCAGGTTCAGCTGTTTTTCCGGTGCCCCTGGAGCGGATTTTACGGTTAAGGGCCTCACTCAAGGGCACATCGGTGACGTCATTACTTAGCCAGTAAATTCAAACCGGTGACCTTCCTGATATGGGCATGCAAGGTCCCAGATCCACGCACCGCAAAAGCTGGTTCAGGGTGTCAGGCGTCAGTCTGGTGTCTCTGTCTGTCGGTTAGGTTACACCTAACCACCAGAGTGGTTCTGAAAACATCAAGTCATTTCTACTCAGTTTCTCCTAAGGTCAGTAAAGAACAGCTGCAGCCAGAACGTGACAAACGGAACGTTCCCGTTGTCTTCCGGAAGCTTCTCTGTGTCTGTGAGCTCTTCTTTTCCTGTGACCCACTTATGAGCAAGTTATCTGCAAATTGCCTTCATCTCCTTTAGCGCAGACGACCCCAAGATGACTGTAATTTAAACAATCTTTCTTTTTTTTTAACCACAACGCTGTCAAAAGCAGAGTTTCATCTAACCATTTGGTAGCTGGTCATTTGGATCTACTTTTGGGCCGAAATGAGGGGGGGAGGGTGGGGGAATCGAAATTTGATCAGAAAAGCATGAAATCTGTGGTGTGTGGCTAAGCTACCAGGGACCTTGGGCCCCAGAAAGCCGGCATTTTGGCCTAATGGAGGTCCATGGTCGGTGGATGCGGGGATTTGACGGTCATTCCAACCGGGTCAGAACAGCGTAGCGACTCCAAATGAGGGACAGTTCAACTGAAGTCGCCATTTGGGAGCAACCTGGGCAGAGATGCCTATTTTATGTGTACAAGTTTTCTGTGAAAAAAGTTATTCAATTTCTGTCTTTGAAGTATATTATCTGTTTTATACAATTTGTGGTAGTTTTTGTCTCATTCATTTAAGTATATCACAGCAACAGCATCAGCTATGCGATATCTATATGCATAATACGAATTTGTTAGAGAAACTATATGATTTATATATTTTTACCATATTGATGTGTAATTTGTTGTTCTGGGTTTACTGTAGTTCTGGGGGGGGGGGGACTTGCCGGTGGCTACATTTCATTTTTATGCTGAAGTTGTCATGTTTCGTCAAAAAATGCCAGAACATACGAGGCAAGGGTCAGCTGACTCTCACGTTCGTCACACCAGGCTTGAGATATACTAAGCGATGAACGGAGGACTCGGAGGATGGGATCAGCAGAGTCTGCTGGAGTCACTGCCGGATTTGTGGTCCATGCGCGAGTCTCTGTTTTGTGTCTCGAAGCTCTAGATGGAGTTCTGGAAGGGGTCACGTAGAACCTCAACAGGTAGATGATTAGTATCGTTTAAGTACAGGAATCTTGCGTGTCACCTGAGATTAGTTCCATCTCTCAGGTACTCTGCTTCCTCGCTGAGTCACTGCCTCCCTGATCTGTTGGCTTGTTTGTCATTGACAGATTTGAGTCGTCCTTTTTGCGATTAGCATCGATGCTACCTGAGGCACCGGGAGGCCAATCATCTTAAACACAGGCGATCTTGTCGTCTCGCTGACACACCTGAAATGACACCTCCATCCCTACATTTTAACTCCGCCATTTCAGGAACCTCCCACCACTATTCACACAGTGATCTCGGGGAAGCCACTTCATTTTAGGCTCGGGGGCACGCCGGTCCGCCTTCTTAAAAGCCACGTGGATTCCCGCCGCGTCCCGGCGCATGGCCTGCCCCGGTACGTACCGACTTCTCCCTGTTCCCTACTTATACAAGGTGAAAATAATCCAGGGCTGGGGGGGATTCTGGTCATTCCTCCAACCCTCCCCAGCACATACCGGCATAATAAATATTTATTCTAGCCAATTTCCCTCACCCCCAGAGTGAGACTTGACAGCTCTGGAAGTAGGGTTGGTAATGATGCACATTATCGTGCATCAGGGACGGAAATAAAAGCCCGAGGAGGGGGGAGGCCGGGTAGCGAGAGCGAGAGAGAAAGTGAACGGGGGCCGCAGCCAACTATAGATAGCACTGCGGCGGTGGCGGAGCAGGGCGGGAGTGCAGCTTTACCCGGTGCTGCCGTTTCATTTGCATCGCTGTCATCAGACTCCGTTCCACGTCCACCACTACCGACCGGCCGGCACCCGCCGGTGCGTGGACAGAATGCTGTGAAAACACTCCGCGCTCAACTCCCTGTGGCCGCGAGGCTTCTTGATCATTCATGCTCACCAGTGACCTTCAGCTCCGCTCCATGTTTCTGTGAAGTTGGAAGTAGGAGGAAAAAAAAAAAATAATGAAATACAAACTAATGAATTAGCTAAAACGATCTCAATAAAAGATGGCGATTTGCATTTGCGGGTTCAGCTGTGAGCCGCATATCGCAGGCGAGTTGGCGAGCGTCCATGCGGATGAGATCGAGCGGCGCCTGTATTTGAAATTAATTATGACGTCAAAGACCTTCGCTAATCATTATTAAGCTAACATGCTCAGACTTGCCAGAATTATGGCGGCTTTTGTTTTGCTTTTTCTGGTAGCTTTCGGTTTCTACTTTCCTGGCCGGTGGGGTGGGGGGGGGGGGGGGCGGGGGGGCTTCTGCAGTATGTCATTACTAGACGATCATTGAAGCGATATCATTTTTTTAATCAAGGCAAAGTGCCACTAATGTTTAGTGGTGCCATTCGCATGCTCTTTGCAGGATGGCTTGGTTTAGCTAACAGCTAAATGGTGTGATGGGTTCGCCAAGACCTTTGTTCCAGTGTTCGGGGTCTTGTACAGTTTGCTTTTGGCATTAGTCAGTGAGGAGTCTACATCCGGCAGCAATGAAAAGTGCAGTGACCCTTAGATTTGAGCCACTGGGTAAAGCAGAAGTCATGCACCACACCGTGCCGATGGGAGGGTTTGGCCGAGACGGAAGTGTCAAAGGTCACCAGACGCGGCTGAGAATAGAACCCAACCGTCGGTGGAGGTCTGTGTTACGAGAGAAAGCACTTGTGCCGATTCATGCTAATTAAGCACCCCCGCCAAAATGGCCCGCTTCCGAGTCGAGCCAGTACCGCAACGTCCGTCGGCGATATGGAGACGCGACCCTTTGCTCTCCAGGCCTCCAGCTACATGACAAAATGCACCAGTATAAGCGCTGTTTCAGCTGCACCTCCCGCAAACCTTTCTGGGTGGGGGGGTGTACGGCGGAGTTTGCCGAAAGCAGGATCCCAGGGGATAGCCGATGCGGTCCATGCTGCCCGTAAGCAGCTGGCGGAGCGAAAGCTGCCCAGCCAACGCGACCCAATTAAAACAGGTAGTCCTGAGCGGGGGATTCTGCTGGCATCAGCGTGGCGCCTGGTGTCTCTCGTCTCCAGCACCGGGCCCCCCGAGGAGGCTCGTGGCTCTAATTATCGAGCTGTTCTGAGAGTGGCAGGCCCTCCAGTGCGGCAGGGCGGAGCAACACGTGGCACTAATGAACGTTCCTGCTCGCCTCTTCCGGTAGCTTCTCTACTTCTCGGGGGGGGGAAGGGATTCTCTTCCCGAACGTGGGTTTTGGCCGCGAGATGTTTTCCAGACGGCCAGATGTTAAAATGAAGCTGTCTTTAATTAAGGTGTTAATCGCCCAGGGTGGCTCCAATGTTGTGCGGTGCCCCAACAAGCTCCTTGCCGGATTATTGATTTAATTTTACCGTGAGCCAATCATGTACAGCTTGTTGAATTAAATATGAAACTTCACCCGGGGAAAAGAGAAACTTTCTCACACACACACACACACACACACACACACACACACACAGACTAACACGTGCATAAATTTGAATCCTCTTTAATAAACTAAATACATTATTGGCATAACTTTGTTTGGCAGTATATGTATATAGTATGTTTCTTGCACTACATTCTCACTGCCGTACGACCCAGAATCTCCCCCTGGGGTCAAAAAAGTTCATCTTTAATCTCAATTTGAAAAGCACAGGATGGTCTCTTCTTGTGGGTTCTCATCGACGCGCGTCACGCACGTTTGAAGGAGAGCGTGCTGTGGTTTGTGAATGAATTTCTCTGTACGGTTACTCGCTTGTGTGATGCTCGTGGCTTGTGCCAGATTTATTTTTCCGAGCCTTTTTATACTCCTGGACATTTTGTTTTTCCCTCGAAGCTCCAGGAACCGGAAAATCAGCCATGTAAATCTTCTCAGACTTCTCCTCTTTAATACCACGAATGTGTCCCCACGAATGTGACCAGAAAAGGGCCCAACTTTAATTAAGGTCGCACTTATCTCGAAAAAGGTGGCCCGAGTCATTCGCCTCTCACAAAGGCAATTAGTGAATTGGCATTAATAGGATTTGAGGGCTTTTCAGAATTCTGAAACTAAACTTGATTTTTATCTAATGCTTTCCTGGCACCTGGTCGAGGTAGGAGAGGCTGACATTAGTAACCTATTAGCTACTCCGCCGTTGAAGTGGAGAAGAGCAGGTCGTGCTGAGAGAGGGAAAGGCTTCTGAAAAGGTGGTTGTTATTGGATTAATGTGAGATTCCAGGACGTCAAGCACAGCCGGGTGACATCATAGGTGCTAAGGGCAGGAGCTTTATGCGAGTGTGTAATCATACACACACACACACACACACACACACATTTCTATTAATATCTTTGTGGGGACCATCCACTCATTTCGTGAGCAAAAACCTAATTCCAACAAAGACAACCTAACCTCCTGCCCAGCCAGAAAGAGATTTTTATAAAACTCTTGTGAAGACTGAAAAAATGGCGCCGAGAATGTTAAAGTAGCAGGTTTTTATCAGACAGTGGGGAGATCTGGTCCCCACGATGTAAGATACACATACCCACCCCTGTCATGCGTGCACACACACAGTGTTTTCAGGTTTTAGCATTTGATCTTGGGGGAGCCTCGCTCTTCCAGAACTGAAGAGATGACCCAAGTTACAGTGTCAGAGGTAGGGGGGGGTGTGGGGTCCTAAAAGTAGTTCCATTTGAATCGCTGTCGTGCCGTTAGCAGTGGCAAAGAAAGGTGCAAGACACTGCACAATGAAATTATTCCTGGGACGTTTCGTCAAATATCATGTGTCGACAGAGGAGGGGTTTGGGGAAAGAAGGAGACCTGGCTGTGATCTGTGTTTTCCGCCAAAAGTGGGGGGGTGGGGTGGATGGGATAACAAGATCTGAACCATAGCAGGAGGTGCCTGGCCCCACCCAGGTAGGGATCTACATATGGACAGCAATTATACCCCCCCCCCACCCACCACAACGAGGCCAGAAAGTCTCTGCCAATGCAGCCAGCCAATCAGATTTCCTCTCAGAAGGACTTCCCATTGCTCCTGAGAAGCCGGTGGCAGCGGGAGGAACAGAAAATGACCTTGGGGTGTCATTCTGGGAATGCTTTACTCGCAAGATACTTCTTAAGTAAAGACTCAACCCCCAAGCCCCCTCCCCCCCAAGCGCCAGATGGTTTCGTGTGGCGTCGTCACATGGGGGGGGGGGGGGGGGTGTTTGTGACAGTATTTCAAAAGGAGAGAGGGAAGAGCATAACATCGCAGGCAGCCTGATTCAGGTCTCCCCCGATGACAAGCTGACGACTGGGGTAACCATGGCGACGGGGTCACTTGTCGCATCGCTTTCCTGGCTGACACCGAAAGATCTCTCATGATGCACAGAAGGATCCAAGGCCACTCACCGGCCCGGATCTCTCCCTGGCTGGCTGTCACGGGCGACGGCAAGGAGGCGCGTTCGTCATGTTGGAGCTGCGGCGTGACACGGGAAGGGTCTTCAAACTTGCCGGGGGTCAGACCTCTGGGCAGATGCTGGGCCTTAACTTGTGCGCTGTCGCCAAGTCATGGGTGGTGGATGTCATGTGACCCTGGAAGGGGTGGGCAGCAGGTAGAAAGAATAAACATACGTCGGCACAGCGGATCATGCCGTCCTGGCTCTGACAGCCCGCCTGGAGTGGCTCTGTGTGAAGGCAGAGTCAATTTCCCATAATCCTTGGAGGGGCCAGCTCGTTTGTAACCCTTCCTGTAGATGGCCCCGCCCTCGCTGCGCAGGTACAGATGGCATCCCATTTACTTTGACAAAACAACCATGAATTAGATCTCGCGCAGGGTGCAGGTGTTGCCTTCTATTAAATCAAATTTTCATACGGGCTCGGTAGGTATTGAAATGGAAATACTACTATACGTGTCGCTCGCTGAAGTTAATGTGCTTTGCAGTGTGTGTTCCTGCTCTAAATAACACGATAGCCAGTTTCGAACGGCGCCCTGTCGCTGTTCTCTGCGTGTTTTAATTTTCGAGGCACCTTCCTGAAGGATTATTGCTCTTTATTTATTTTTCTTCCGTCTTAAAAAGCCTGCTTTTCCTGATTTTATGCTAGGAAAGCAACTCGAAATGAGACGTCTGAGGTCCATGGAAAAGCTCTTGTATGATCATGTATGGCAAATGATTAAACGGGATTACGTTTTAGTGGATAAAGCGTGTTCTTCATTCCACGCAAAAGGCAATAGGTGATTTAATTACGAGAAACCTGCAGATAACGAGGATTTGATGCATTTCTCGCTGCTTGAGAGTCTATCCAAATCAACCATTTTCTTCCCATTTAACTGCAGTGAGTTTGCATCCATTCCATGAAGTGTCCATTTATGACTATCGCCTTGAAGACGCTTATGTCAAATCCCATAGGCCAAGTGAATTAGACTTTTGGACGTCCTCAAATGCACGTCCCCATCTGGCGTGATATTTAGGGGACAAGGTTTATCCCAGTTCAGACCTGTGTAAGATTAAAGGATCAAAATGGGCCATGCGGAAACCTTAGCAGTCCAAACTTGCTGGTGCGTTAACATCTGATATGGTTTGTCAGACATCGGTTACGCTTTGCGGCAAGTACATTTAAAAAAAAAAAAAAAATCAGATTTACTCTGTGAGGATGATGTTGTGAAGTTGACAAGGCGACAGAGCTGAATCTTTCTTGATGGGGAGGAGAGCTGACTCCTGACATCACACTCACGACACTCGCCGTGTTAAACATGCTCAAAGTCCCCCCGGCAGATAAATTTAGGCAGGGTCTTGCGGGCAGTCCCTGTCGCGTTTGTGTGGCAGCGGCCATCTTGGAGAACCTGTCATGTGTGATCGGTTAGTTGCCCCCACCCCCCACCCACCCTTCGCAGCTATAACAGCTGCCACTCTTCTGTAAAGACTTTCCACAACATTATAGAGTGTGTCTGTGAATTGTTGCCCATTCATCCAGAAGAGCATTAGCATGGTCAGATACTGATGTTGGACATGAAGGCCTGGCTCATAATCTCCATTCTAGTTCATCCAAAAGGTGTCAACTAAGGAGCTTAGCCCAACCCCTGAAAAACAACCCCACGCCATTATTCCTCCTCCACCAAACTTTACAGTTGACACAGTGCAGTCAGGCAGGTAACGTTCTTCTGGCATCTGCCAAACCCTGAGAAATGTGGTATACCTACCCATACCCAAGGTTGTCGGAAAGGCCCCCTTTCTTATTTGAGAACACCTTAGTGGGTTTATGAATTTCTAAAACCTCATTTCCTGTTTTTGTTTCCTGCTTGACCAATCAGGGCTCTCTTCGGGTATTAGGGAGTCTTCAAATTGCAGACAAGGGTACTCACACATGCCCAGTGACCACGTTACCTTTGATCCATACCGTGGCCCGCTGAAGGGTTGCCAATTCTCATGCATTTCGCATGACACTCGCACTTTCAGACTCTCACGCTCACACAAGAACTCTTACGGCAAATCTACATTGTTTCGATATATACCTAAAATCAGCTACATCAAAAGCGTTGGGGCAGTTTGCAAACCATACAGACTACTTACAAGGTAAAATAACTGTTACATACATGCAAATGCATGTGCATGTGTGTCCAGAATTGTCTCGAACTGAAAATCTCAGGTCAGCTGACCAAAGTTAGCATCCCTGCCATTGCCTGAACCGGACTTCCTAGTGATATCCCATTGACTCGGCATTCATAGGAATTGAAGGTAATTGGCTACCGTTAGCTCCATTTCCTTCACTCACGGCAGAGTCGTCCCGGAATTCGAATAAACCTGTCCGCAGAGAGTCTTTTAACTGTGTGTCATTAAGTCTTCCGATTCTCTTCTTCTTAAATGGCTCCTGGCTGGAGACCCGCAAAATAATTGGCCTGGTGTGAAATCGCTGCGAGTACGATCTAATAAAGCCTTGCTTACCTTCCCCCGAGGGTGCCTCTTTCGGCCAATTTATGCTACCGCTCGCTCATAAACAAGTTAGCTTTGAATACGTAATACGCCTGATCAGGAGGTTTCAGGCGGGGAGCTTGTGGGCGTGTCTGGGCCGGACTGCGAGCCAGCAGGGAGTCTGGAAATCTGAATGTTGAATATGCAGGATAATACATGAATGATTTTTTTGGAGGGAAAAAAAAAACATGCAGATATCCAGTGGAAAAACCGAAGAACATTATATGAAAAGTAGACCAGTCTCCAGAACAACCTATACAGCATGTGGTGATGATGATTATAATGATAATAATGATTATGTGGCAATCAGCAATAAGAATATAGAACTGAAAATGAGAGGAAATGAGGCTCAGTAACGTAGTTCATGTTACAGATCTCCAAGGGGCGTTAGCACACGTTGTGTTTAAAGATGGCGCGTCACCTCAACTGCCTCAAAGCGTGATGCTATATCAGTGTGAATTAATAAGTATCTTGGATGAGAGCGATGAAATATTAAAGTTGAGTAGTGTGTGGGTGGGAGGATGATATGGATTCACATTGTTCTGTGCCGTCCCCGTGGATTCAATTGTTTTCTTGGCAGAATCCCTTAATCCTGCTTTCGTCCCACTGGTGCTTCTCGGCATGGTGCTCGAGCGGCGTCTGATCCCGCGTTTACATGACGGCCTGAGTGCACGGAAACGCACGTTGCGAAAAGCGGGTCTCTGCATTTTTCGATGAGGATCCATCCTGGGGTCGTTTTTTTTTTTCCCCTGGAATTTTACAGTCCAAAAACAGGCTACGGTGAATTGGAGTTCTTGGATTGTCCCTGCAATAGGTTGGCGCCCCATCCTGGGTTATTCCCTGCCTTGTGCTTGTAACTTCACCGATACGCTCCGGACCCCTATGACTCTGTATGAGACAAGATGGAATGTAACGTAATCCAGACCAAGATTTTGTTTCAACCAACCAATTGGGTATGAATAGTCACAGTCACAGAGCACTCGGCTGGTTGGTTGAAACAAAATCTTGGTCTGGATTTATACCTTCTGGGCCTGAACTATTCATCTCTGTTTTTTGTAGTAGAAAAGGTGCCAAAATGCTGACACTACAAAAAAAAAACACACACAGTCCTGAGCCCACGGACCTCTTTGACACCGACGTGGAGTCTGCTGTGTCCCGTACGGCCTACAGGCCAATCAGAGCCAAGTCACTGCATCTGAATCCTACAGGCACCAGAGGACCTTTTGGAGCCGAATTATAGCCGGAGCATCCTGAGCGAGAGCAGAATCGATCGCCCAAAAAGTCAGAGTTAAACATGTCTTCCTCTGAGGAGTGGGACATTTTTCATGTAGCTCTCGAACGAGGGAGGGTGTGCAGAAAACTCCCTTTATACAGAGATATCTAAATCGCATCTCTGCAGCTGTGCGCCAGCCCGCCTGCGTTCGGGACCTTTTGCTCGTCACACCCGTCTTAAACATAGTCCCACCTGCTCCACATCAGATTAGTAAAGGGCAGGGGGGGGGGGGAAAACGCAGTAGACACCTTTGACGTTTATCGAAATGTCAGGAGCTTCCTAAGAGGAAAATATCATGCCACTGGCGAGCGATATAAGGCGATAAAGTGGGGCTGTAGATATCCACTGCTGTGAGAGAGGTGGGGGCTAATTGTGTCACACTTCAGGGGTGCTGGAGCAAGGGGGGGGGGGGTTGGCTAGCAGCCTTATGACCAGACAATGCATTTAATTATTTGTTACTGTCAGCCCCAGTTGGAGCAGAGAACACTGTATCGTGTGTTATTCTCTGACACGAGCAGCTGCAGGTGAGTAGAGTGGCACTGAGATCTGGCCCTCAGTCACACATATGAACTGGGGAGGGACGTGATGATGGATGAACTTGGGAATAGCGACGACGAAGGTTACTGGGTGGGGCAGGTGTTGGAGAGGCAACCCCCGGGGAAGATGGCGCCTCAGGAAATTGCTCATCTTAGCCCTGGCAGGATCTGCCCCTGGTCTGAAGGACACGTACGATAAAGCAGAGGTGTGGGGATGACACAAGTGGCCAGCAGAATGAGGACTCAGATCAAGAGGCACGAATGCTTTCTGGGCACTGGATAGACCCAATTCCTTTACCTGTCCATCCAAACCCATCAAGAGGCAAACGTTTCGTCCGGAAGTATCATCTAAACTAAAATGGGAAATCAAAAGGCAGGAAATCTCCCAGTTAAAAAGACCCTATTGACTTCCCTCGCGATGTTGGCCACCAATGAGCTGGAGTTAATTTCTCTGTAATAGGCCATTTGTTTCACACTTAAAGGGGCTTAAAACTGGCCTCATTGCCCCTGGTTAGATACTGGCCTAACAAAGCTTGCTCTTCCTGAATAAAATCAGCCTAGGAACCTCTTATTTCATTGACATGATGTTATATGGCAGTGTCCCCGTGAGGGAACCAGATGACCTTGCAGAGTTTACAACGGGAGACATTTTATTTACTTTTTAGCTTTTGTTTGATCGCGCCTAACCTGCCCTTGCCTGGATTAATGATGTGGAAACCTCACGGACAGATGGATGATTTTGTCTTCAAAATTTCAAAAGGCTAGAGCAGTTCTCTTAAAATGCAGCTTCCTGGAGAATTCTGGGTGCTTTTACACCCGACCTGGATGCCTTTAAATAAAGGGGTGCAGGACGACATGGCGGAGTTTCTCAAAAACAGCCGGAATTGTGATTGAGCATGTGAATGAGGCTGCAATCCCATAATGCATTTGGTTATTTTTCTATGCAAATGACCGAGATCTAATTGGCTGAGGACGACATAGTGACCCCAGAAGAGTGAGGGCCATAGCCCTTCCAGCGACTCTTTCCCCTGCACCTGAACCTGTTTGTACGTGATTTTTGGTGACTTTCTTTCCTTCCACGGGGCTAAGTGGACCAGCTAGGTGGACAGTTCTGGAAGGTCACTCAAACAGGCAGCTCAGGTGTGATGGGGAGATCGCCATGAGGTGACGTTCCGGTCTCGACAGGGATTCCCTTCATCTAGTGGCATGGGAAATGGATCAATGGACTTTAGGATAGACGTTTTGTCATGTATGAACGTTGAACCCGAGTTGAGATGAGCGTGAAATGCGGGCAGCCTTTTCGCAATGGTTGCGTGGAACCAGCTCTTCATTATAAGTTTTAAAAATATAGACACTTTCAACAGAAGCCGTGTAATGTGCCATTTCCAGGCATCTATCAATCAGTCTTTCAGTGCTGATTGGCAGCTCCATTGTACGCTGAAGTGGTCTGGCAGGTACCTGAGCCACGCGGGAACGCCGGATGAGAGCTCGGCCCTGTCACCGGGCACTCCGGAGAAAACAAAAGGCCAAGCGTCTCCTGTAGCTGTCAGACGCACCAGAGCAGGCCTTGCACTTAGGAAGAAATCATTACTGCAGGCCTAGTGACTCTTTTCCATAGATTAATAATCACCATAGTGTTTATCATCAGAGCAGGCGGGGCAATCTCATTTTAACATGCTAACCAGCTGTTTTAGTTACTGACATGGGGGGGGGGTCATATTTTCCTGGGCTTCACAAACCTTACAGTATCACGACATGTATAATACAGGCTGCAGATGTGTGTGTGTGCGTGTGTGTGTGTGTGTGGGGGGGGGGGGGGGGGGTAAAAATAAAATCAATATTTCAGATTCCTCTCTTCCAGTATTTGCTAGGCAATTATAATGTTATGACCAGCATTATTCTACAGCACTTGGTAAAGATCAGTATCTCAGATTTCTGTCTTTTGGTATTAGGTGAAATACTGATGTCTTTATCTTTATTAGATGACAAACTCTATATCAGTATATGTATGTGTGTTTATGGTAAGAACTTGTATCTATTTATTAGACTGACGCAAGTATTGCATCACACAAACCCTTACGTCAAATTTTACGCAAGACGACTTTTTCCTTCCCATACAATTTAAGACACCATTGACCGATAACTGCACGTCAGAAATACTTGCATTTTAACAATAATACTATTTATAGCTACTAAAGAATATGAAGTAAATAAATGAATAAATTAAACGTACATTTACTTACAGGTGTATGGCACCTTTTTGCGTTAGTGCTTCGGTAAACTCTGCGTATTTTTCGCTTACGTCCAGATTTACTTTTTTAGTCTCACGTAACTTGAGAGTTGCCTGCATAGAGAATTTTCCCCTGGGAAGAATAGAGGTTATTGTATCTTATCTTGATATTCTGGGGAAAAAAATCAATATTTCAGATTTCTGTATTCCAGTCCTTAATAGGCGATATAAACAAGGTTCACCAAGGATGTAAAGAAAAAAGCTGATTGTAGTTAATGGTTCTAATCGTGTGAAAGATGCTCTTGCGTAATAATTAATCTTACAGCAGAAAAACCCCGACAGAGTGATTACAGAAAATAATTTGGGGGTGATTTGAGACCCGATCATTTAAAATGAACCACAGGCCCACGTTATTTCACTTAACGGTTGTTTAATGTAATAAGTTAAGGATCCTTCGCTAATTCACCAAACGGCAGTGTGTGAACAGATCTCCTCAACCGGAAAATTAATAGGAGACTCTGCTACACTCATAGATCATATGCTAAATGTATTATTTTCAGGGCAGGACTTTAAATATTTAAACCATGAACGTTCAGGCGGCTGTTTGACCCCTTTGGTTTACTTTAATTAATATAGTCCGGCCTTTACTGCTTGAAATGGGTATATCGGCAATGACAGATTTAGAAGGACCGCCCTCCGTCTCGTGTTGAGGAGTTTGACAGAAACAGGAAAACAGTCTCTGACTTGGTCAACACTATGGTAAATTCTAAAGGACGTTTATAACAAAATGTCCATGTAGGGCCGGCCAATTACGAAAGCGTTGACCATTCCCACTACTTACGATAGCAGCGCTAGCTGGTAACAGTATGCGTGTGACGCTTTTGATTGCTTCAATTAAAATTTATAATTAATTGTCGTTAAAATGTGAGTCATTGGGTTAGTATGCAGTCAGCTCACAGTCTGCTAATGTTAAACTATCATGGTTGAGTTCTAGCATCATGGTCACCTGATAATGTCACGGACCAATCAGAAGACAGAGATTTCCCCCTGGTTCCACAGAATATTTCTGAAATAAACAGACCACCGGTGTCTGATGTTGCGCCCCCCCCCCCCCCCCTCCACCTTCGGGGGGAGATTCGCACAATATAAATCACATAAGGCTGTGAGGCACCACTGCAAATGCGATTTATCGCGGCCAAAGGAGGAGTGTCAGACGTTCATCATCCAAGACAAACTTGTCAGCTTCCTGACACAGGCGGCGAATGAGAAAACCGACTGTCTACACCAGCTCTCTGCCGATCAAGTCGTTTCGAAAAGTTACTGCATCACCTCATTAGTGACATCAATCCTCCGCAGCGATAATACTTAACACTTTGTACTTAATGATCAACTCGGCAAAAGCTTTCTTTTATTTTTTTAGCGGGGCAGTGTTTGGCCTTGTGAAGGTGCCATATTTGTTCAGTCTGACAAAACTCTGAATTTTTTTTTGTCGTCTTACTTTGGGGGTAAACAAAGACCAGCAGGCGAGGCACATAAGGCCCGTTCTCATGGGACTTTATTAAAGCAGGCTGCAAGTTCCCTCTCCGACTCGCAGAAATCTCCAGTAAATTAGTTCCCCACGTGCGAAGATGTACAGTAGCGACAGGCTAAGTGGATAAACAGGGATTACAGAGAGGACCAGCGGCCTTTCCGACAGGAGCTCTGCGTGAGGGCCGGGGGCCGGGTGCCCAGCTTGTACCGATTCCTCGAGGGGAAAGCGCCCCCCCCCATGCTGTGACCTTATGTGTGTCTCAGATGTCAGATGTAGGACACACCTCAGATTCCTTGTGGGTGAGACGTAGCGCAGGCCAACACCGTGCCATTCCTGACCGCAAATTTCCAAACGTATAAAACGAAATGATACCCAGCTATATTTATCCGCATAGGCATTTTTGTGTGTAAAATATACAGTTTTTCTGTGAGAAATGAACCATCTTTCTAAGAATCTAAGGTAGGGCGCATAAGAGTGGCCGAAATTCATACAGGGGGGCTGTACCTTATTAGCCAATGATATTTTTGATCACTGGTGAGTGACAAGGGAGAGGGAAGTCTGGGGGCCAATCAGCTTTCAGCTGGGCCCAGTCCCCCTATGGCCCCTCCCCTGTATATGCTCCTGTCCTCTGAGATTTTTTAACATCTAACAGGCATTGCTGTGGCCCTTCACTCCCCTATCCGTCTGTATTCATGACCGATGGAGTTGTGGTCATTAGCGAGCGACCAGGGAATAGCAGAGAGTAAGAAGCCCCGCCCTCTGCTCTGTAGACCACTGCATCACCAGTGACCAACATGCCCCGTTAAAAATGCTGAATAATCAAAGCACATAGATTAGAATAGTACCTCTGTGATTTCAGGGTGGACAGAAATATTGCGTGTAGTGTGCTGTATACATGGCTGTGTGTGTATATATATATATATGTGTGTGTGTGTATACAAATGTATATGCAAAATTCATTTCAATTGATTTCTATATAGCGCCTTTCACAACAGTCGCCCCATTCACGTTGGCGTGCTGTGATACGACAACATTAAGACAGGATAATGGAAAAGGGGAAAAGGAAAAACAAAGAGATAATGAAATAAAGGCAGTTAGGGGTGTGTGTGTATGTGTGTGTGTGTGTGAAGTTATGCCCTTTGTTATGCAATGTTCCCCAACTTGAAATGGAGGTTTAACTGGATTCAGATGACCAGGCAATAAACCGTTACTTCCTGTCCTCTTTCTCCTTCTTTTCCTTTATCTGGACGTCAGCAGGTTAAAGGGTTATACCATATTAGGTGAGTTAGTTGAGTCAAAATCCATTAAATAAACAAGAAAAGAACCCTAAGCTATTACATACATACACGCATAAGCATAACCAACAAAAAAACCATTAATGTGCAAATATGCAAATGAAAATACAACTGCAAATGTGCAAAACATCAAAATTAAATTACCTATAAGCTATTTTCTATTAAAATGCAATAAATCCTCTATAACATAAATAACATTTTTGAAGGAAAATATTTATTACATATATTATATCCATTACAATAAATACTTTCCCCCCACAACACATAACTTTAGCTTGCCCAATATTATCGCGTAGATTTCACTGTTAAAAAAATAACTGCAGTTCAGCAAACATTCTCTCCTCATGCAAATTAAACATGACACAATTCCTAATTCTTTACAGCCAGTTATGCTAACCCAATATCAAAGTACTCCCACTCGGCAAAGTTTAACAAAGCGCTACCATCACCGGCTACACTAATTATCAACCGCAGCAGCAGTAAACTTTATCGCAGTATGAATAGTCTCTCCTCTTACCCGCTGCCTCTCCAGTCTTTGATGATGGCATCCATTTGCACAACAGTCCACGAAACGCCGAACCGATAAAGCGTTTAGCAGAGTCTCCCACGGACCGTCGCAGCGCCGCACTTTCTATCCCTCACCTGTTGCTTCCAGTCTGCGTCGCATGCATGACGTCACGGGTGATTTTAGACTCATTGGGCAGTAATGACTAATTCATCCCTTTCTCCTTTTCCCCTTTGCCAAGTGAATTCCAACAGCATCTTTATTACTTCTGTTTTTTACACACATCATATTCCTAAATAAAGTCTGTCTGCATGAACAGTGTGTGTGTGTGTGTATATATATATTCATATGTGAGTGTATGTATACACACACACACACACACACACACACACACATATATATATATATATGTGTGTATGTGTGTGTGTGTGTGTGTGTGTGTGTGTGTGTGTGGTGGTCCGTCTGCATTCTAAGGCATCATTCCTGCATCCAGTTGCGATCCAGTGACTAGCCCTCTTGAAGATACAGTACATCAACTTTATCGATCACTGGGAAGCCAGCTGGTGAAGTCACAGTGCCGTGTGACTGCATTAGAGTAAATCATCTGGCTACCTGTTATTCTCTTTGGTCAATAGGGTGTACACTCACTGTTCTCAGACAGTGTGAAGGTAGCGGCATGTATGTCATCCGATTCAGGCTGAAATAATGCATTTAGGCTACCGCTGTAATCTGTCACAGCAAGCACTGAGAGAGGGTTAACTACTCTATCCGCAGCAGGTGAATAGATGAGTCCCTCGGTTTATGGCAGGACAGTATGTTTCCCAAGAAGGTACCATAAAGTGAAATGACTGACACCGAATGCTTTTTACCCCCATACAGACCTGAATGATGTGCTATGATGGTGTGGTAAATGTTTTAGAAGCGTGAAAGTATCTTGTAAACCTAAATAGCTATCAGGGGAGCTGGTTTTCAGCTGCCACAGAGGAGCACTGACAGGCTAGTGAACGGGAGAAGGCTCGTTGCTCCATGTGTTTTGGGATATGAATAATAAGGTATCTCTACTACATTGTCAGCAAGGCCAGCCTCAATGTCAGGCTCAGCAAAACGTGGCTCTTAGTTAGAATATTCTAGATAATTCAAGGTTAGCTCAGCTAAAACTTTGAGGCGATAACAATGGCATTGTTTTATACTTTAATCCCCCCACCCTGCCGACCGTGTCCCTTGTGCTATAGCACTACACTGCACGCACTTTCTGAACTTACCACTGTCGTGATCCACCCCCCCCCCCTCCCCCCAACAAAGTAAAAGATGAATGTTTCATGTCCAGGGAATTACATATCGACAGAGGAGGTAACGAGGTTCTTCTCTCGCCGCCTTATTAGAGACAGTCGACAGACTGAGATTCTCAAAGGAAACCTTCTAATACAATCTGGTCCCAGCAAAGCGTAAGAATCCCCGAGAAAAAATCTCCAGGAAAAAAAAGATTAATTTTAAATATACAATATTTTAAATCTAGTGCAAACATTGCATGTTCTCCCCGTGCCTTGTAGCCTTCCACTGGGTAATACAGCTCCCACCTGCAACCCAAGGACACGCGTCACAAATCTCTGAATCGCCCATAGCATATGACTGTGTGTGTGGTCATGTATATATTATATACGTGATAAAAAACCTGTTATTTTTACATTGTGGAGACTTTTGTTTCAGTCCCCAAAAGGAGAAACTCAATTTTATGAAAATTGGTGAATGCAATCAAAAAACTAAAACAGCTAAATGTCTTGTATTTTGTTTGATTACTTATGGTTAAGGTTGGGATTGGGGTTGACGTTGTCATAGTTGGGATTAGGGTTATGCTCCTATAAATGAATGGAGAGTCCCCACAAAGATTTAGATACCTAATCTGTCTGTGTGGGTGGGTTACTGTATGTATATATTACAATTGTGGGTGACACACACTGTGATAAAAACCTGTTATATTTGACATTGGGGGACATTTTTTCAGTCTCTATAAGTGGAATCTCAGTTTTGTAATAATCTGTGACCGCAATCAACAACCTAAAATAGCTGAAAGTCTTGTATTTTGTTTGGTTACTTATGGTTAATGTTAGGCCTGGGTGGGGGTTAGGGCTGTCAGTGTCTGTGTCTGTGTCTGTGCCTGTGTCTGTGTCTGTGCCTGTGTCTGTATCTGTGCCTGTGTCTGTGCCTGTGTCTGTATCTGTGCCTGTGTCTGTATCTGTGCCTGTGTCTGTATCTGTGTCTGTGTCTGTGCCTGTGCCTGTATCTGTGTCTGTATCTGTGCCTGTGCCTGTATCTGTGCCTGTGTCTGTATCTGTGCCTGTGTCTGTATCTGTGCCTGTGTCTGTGTCTGTGCCTGTGTCTGTGCGTGTGTCTGTAACTGTGCCTGTGTCTGTGTCTGTGCCGTGAGGGATTGGCATTCCATGCAGGTTATTTCACACCTTGTGTCCCGTGTTTCCTGGGAAGGGGTCCAGCCCCACGTGTGACCCCACCCAGGAGAAGCGGAGGTTAAACAGATCAGGCAAACAGTCAGGTCAGGGTGAAACAAGGTCGTATTTACCAGAATAGCCACATACTGTATAAACATACAGTTGATACTTGCATGTAAAATACACAGACTGTGGCCCATTCCAAAAACACCCACAAACAACAAGGTCCCTGCGAACATCATATTTTGTTGAAAACTGCTGCAAATGATTTGTTTGTGCCGTGTTCATGTTTGCTTCAGCTAGAAAATGATCTGAAACATCCTCTCCCAGCTCCGTCTGCCTCATTTACATTCTGCTCCAGGCTCTGAAAATATATCTTGAACGCATGATTTGAACGTAGGAATTTGTTTGCACATGGTTTGTTTATTTCAAAAAAACTAAATTTGCAAAGTGCTGCATTTCTGGCTATTTTCACTTTGTTTGTTTTTAATGAACGACGAATTTAAATCTGCAGGGTACTGAAATCAAAGATGGCCGGTATTAACTGTTAGAGAGAAGATCAGTATTCTACTAAGTGAAATGGTCAGCACTTCCCTGGGAGAGACTGTCAGTACTGTACTGGGAGAGACTGTCAGTACTGTACTAGGAGAGACTGTCAGTACTGCCTCATAGCTCCTGTCTCATCACTGTGTGTGAGTTTGCATCCTCTCCCAATGTTGTGTGGGCAGAGATGGGCAGTTCATGTCTAGAGAGTAAAAGTCCAGACCAAAATTTTGTTTCAACCAACCAGCTGAGCACTCTGTGACTGTGACTCTTTATACTCAACTGGTTGGTTGAAACAAAATCTTGGTCTGGACTTTCACTGTCTGGATCCAGATTACCCACCTTGTGTGTGGGTCTTATCTAGGTTCTCTGATTTCCTTCTGCAGTCCAAAGATATGCAGTTAAGTTAAATGATATCTCTAAATTGTCCGTAGCTCAGGTTCGCTCGCAGTCATGGAGTTCCGAGGCCTGGCGCCCTGTGCCGCTTCAGAAAGGCTCCAGGTCGCTCTGTGCTCTCTGTGTTAAGGGGTAAATAAGTGGATGGGTTAACCATCACGATACCAAAGAATAACAGCTATATGGGGTAAAACGCACAGACACAGCCCTCTGCTTGTGGGAGGCTCTTCACCTGCAGATGCCCATTGATTGTCTCTTGTTCTCCATCTTATTTGTATTCTGAAGTAAATTAAAGCAGAAGGTAGAAGTGAAAGAGGCCCACCGGGCAGGTAGACGTGTGTAACCTGACAGGCTGACATTTGCTTTGCTTACTAAGTGACAGGCTCGGCGGGGGTAACTGTCAGTCCGCAGGTTAACCTGCACCATGACGCGGACGCCTTATTGACAGTGAACATACATCCAGTTGATACTTTCTCGCAAGGTATTCTGGGTACCTGGTAGTGTGACATATTTCTTCACTGCACATTTTTGCACTGTGTGGCTGTAATTAGCAAAATGTCTTTGGGGGGGGGGGTGGTCTAATGTTATACATCTATCATAGCTAATCCTGTACAAGGTCACAGGTTAAGTTGGAGACAGGGGACAGCCAGAAAGCGTGCCGGTCCCCGCACGCACACACCAGGGACAATTTAAAGACACCGAATCACCTGACTGCATCTCTTTGGGTTGTGGGGTGGCACCCGAAATACTCCCCAGGGAGAGATGAGAAAATCCACAGTCACAGAGCAAGGGGCAGGAGTCGAGCCAGCTACCCTGGAGGTCTGAGTCCGCAGTCACTTTGTTTTTCCAGTAAAAAAGTCACTTTGATCTCCTAAACAAGGAGTGCGTTTATTTAATATTTAGTGTAGTGACTGTGTCCGGCCAATAGGTGGCCAAACCTTGGGGATCTCATGCAAATGCGTGGTTTGAGCGGAGGTAGACATGCACTGTGGACTCTGCACCTTTATCTAATTTGCCAATGCAAATTTAGGTCCTTTTAATGTCTTATTGACATTCAATATGGTGGTGAGAGGATGTTAAGGCCCCAAATTTGACCTGCAGAAAAATTGCACTAGTGTTACTGATCTTTCACCCGGCGCCTTTGCTTGCGCTCGAAGTACAATCACACCAAGCTTAATTAAAAAGGAACATGGTTCATCTAAGTGTTAATGAAATATTAGCCGTGTCACTAGCAGATTAATGTCAATGACTGCTTGCCATTAAATTAGTTATTTGTGTCAATAGTCAGTGTTCTGTGTTAATAGCTCTGCCGTTAATGGTGCAGCGCTCTCAAGGACAGTTAAGCATGGAGCGGTGGTCTTTAAAAGAGCGTAAATTTGGGCATGCGCCGTCATGGTAGCCCTAGCTGGCTGAATGTAGCCGCAGCACGCTAGCCCTTAAAAGCTCTTTTCCCCGTTAAGGCGATTGTTACCCGTGGTAACAATCTCGTTAAAACAGAATAAAAACAACGAACAGAATAATAGACCCGGGTAATGGGTGAGTGGGTAGACATCGGTTGGTGCTGATGGTCGCTGTGGGAGGGATGCCAACCTCTCCTCTGTGATGTCACAGTGATGACACAGAATCCAAGACTCTGAGTCAGATTTCAAAGTCATTTTTCATAAAGACTCCCAAATGTGGGGAGAAATAAAGACCCCTAAATAATCTCAATAATTCCGATGTCCATCGGAGGGTGATTGTTTTCGTCTGGGGCCCAGTCCCCCAAGTAAATGAAATGATTGTGATGATCAGCGGAGTTAGATTATTTATGTCTGGTGCAGTGTCCACCCTAGTAATTTCAAGGATTCTGGTGACCACTGGAGTGCGATTATTTGTGTCTGGTGCTGAGCAGGCCTCGGCACTCATACTGAGCACTGCACCCCTCATACTGAGCACTGCACCCCACTGGCTTTCTCCGCGATTGTTATTCTGATGGGAGATTTCCATCTAACCAGCTGCCTCCGGAATTCCTCTTCTGTGAAAATCGCCTGAAGTCCAGTCAGAGGACCCTGTGAGGTGCAGGGCAGGTATTCAGATGCCCCCCCCCCCCCTTCTATCATGTAATTGAGAGAGTGAGCAACGCCTATCAGAGTTTGTCGTAGTGAGTTTCTGTCCTGTAGATGAGTGTCTCTGCCTCCTTTATGGCTTATAGTTACCAAGTTTTGACACTGAGCTACATTTTCCCGAGGCATCTTGGTGTGCGGGGAGAGGCCAAGTGTTTGGGAACGTATGTGCAGGGAGCGTACGCTGGCTCAGTGTTTGGGATGATGTCATACGGAGGGAGGGGACTGTATCTTGCCTTCGTTCTGATCGTCAAACCTCCCCGTTTTCTCAAGCCTACAGAAACAACATTTATTTCTCAAACCCATAATTCCCTCAAGGTATTGTTCGATCGCAGCAGGAACCCCGCTGTTGTACCCTTGAGTAGGGGACGCGAATCCAAATCACTCCAGGCTACATCGTGATGCCTCGCAGAGAGATGAGGAACGCTTGCAGAGGTCAACCCATAGAAAAACACTGTTTTCACTCCAGTGTCACCAAGTGAGCTAAGTGTACCTACAGTAAGGATGACTAACCTTGGTTGGTGACCTTGACACCGATATAGGTTAAGCTATAAGGAGCAGCACCTCGTGGAACATCCCCACATTCTGAATAGATGTTCAGCTTTACTCCCCTAAAGAGAGTGAAAGATATTTTAGCATTTTGTCACACTGGACCAGCAGTGTAGACCAATACCGCATCAACGGAAACTTTCACGCTTCCTCAGATAATTGGGGCATGATTCTGACACAGAACCTGCAAATTCAGTGTCAGGTTTGTACTGGTTTTCATTTACATGCAGAGCAGAGGGGAACATACCGAGAGACTCATGGCAGAGCTGCAGGACCAGGTTAGGCATGTAAATTACATTCAAATTAATTCAAAGGCAGTTTCATTCCGTCCGGCTCGGCGCATTATTTTTTTATCGCTTTTTGTTGTGGACCAAAAGAAAATTGCACTTTTAATAAAAATGCCGATCGTGTATCGAGTAAATTACTTCCCTCTCATGTATTTATGCATACAAAGTACATGTGGTATTTACAGAGCGGCAACAACAACAATAGTAATAATAATAACAAGTTTGTGTCAAAATGTCTGTGAACTCCAAAATTGCAACACCGAATGCAAATGTTATTTTAGCTAAAGATAAGGCAAAGTTTTACTAATATATAGTGCATCCGGAGAGTATTCACAACACACACTTTGTTATGTTACAGCCTTATTCCAAAATGGATTAAATTCATTTTTCTCCTCAAAATTCTACACACAACACCCCATAATGACAACGTGAAAAAAAGTTCTCTCGAGATTTTTGTAAATTTATTAAAAAAAAACAAAAAACTGAGAAATCACATGTACATAAATATTCACGGCCTTTGCTCAGTACTTTGGTGATGCACCTTTGGCAGCAATTACAGCCTTCGAGTCTTTTTGAATTTGATGCCACAAGCTTGGCCACCTCTCCTTGGGCAGTTTCGCCCATTCCTCTCTGCAGCACCTCTCCAGCTCCATCAGGTTGGATGGGAAGCGTCGGTGCACAGCCATGTGAAGATCTCTCCAGAGATGTCCAATCAGATTCAAGTCTGGGCTCTGGCCGGGCCACTCAAGGACAAATCACAGAGTTGTCCTGAAGCCACTCCTTTGATATCTTGGCTGTGTGATTAGGGTCATCGTCCTGCTGAAAGAGGAACCGTCGCCCCAGTCTGAGGTCAAGAGAGCTCTGGAGCAGGTTCTCTCTATCCTGGATGTCTCTGTTTATTGCTGCAGTCATCCTTCCCTTTATCCTGACCAGTCTCCCAGTTCCTGCCGCTGCCTGGTGATGAGCGGTGCCTGGTTTCCTCCTGGTTTCTCCC
This sequence comes from Brienomyrus brachyistius, assembly GCF_023856365.1. Taxonomy (NCBI): domain Eukaryota; kingdom Metazoa; phylum Chordata; class Actinopteri; order Osteoglossiformes; family Mormyridae; genus Brienomyrus; species Brienomyrus brachyistius. The sequence goes on along the minus strand of NC_064556.1, from coordinate 4,954,422 downwards.
CCAATTGCTCAGTTTAGATCGGGGTAGAGCCGGTGCGGGTTTTTGGGATGGCCTCTTAGTCAGCCAATAATAAAGCAGCGATTCTCAACTCCAGTCCTTGGAATCCACTGTTATTGGCCGATTGAGAGGTCATCCCAAAAACCCACACCGGCTGTCCATGGATCAGGTTCCCTACCCCTGGTTTAGATGGTCGGCCAGCTCTAGGAACAGCCCTGGTGGTTTTGAACTTCTTCTACTTACGGATGTTGGAGGCCACTATGCTCATCGGGACCTTCAAAGCGGCAGAAATCTTTCTGTAACCTCCCCCAGATCTGTGCCTCGAGACAATCCTGTCTCTGAGGTCTACAGACGATTCCTTTGACTTCATGCTTGGTTTGTGCTCTGACACGCACTGTCAACCGTGGGCCCTTATATAGACAGGTGTGTGCCTTTCCAAACCATGTCCTATCAACTGAATTTACCACAGGTGGAGTCCAATTAAACTGCAGAAACATCTCAAGGATGATCAGTGGCAACAGGATGCACCTGAGCTCAATTCTGTGCTTCATGGCAAAGGCTGTGAATACTTATGTACATGTGATTTCTCAGATTTGTGTATTTTTAATAAATATGCCAAAATCTCACATTGTCATTATGGGATGTTGTCTGTAGAATTCTGAGGAAAAAAATGAATTTAATCCATTTTGGAATAAGGCTGTAACATAACAAAATGTGTAAAAAGTGAAGTGTTGTGAATACCCAGATGCACTGTATGTGCAAAGTTGGTATATTTTATGCGCGTGATTATATATGTATACCTTTATATATACCTTTATATATACCTTTCTGCTTCACCACATCCTGAGGCTACGAGGTCTACGCAGCCTGATGATGCAGCATTAAAATTGCCAAAAGAATGACATGGTATGTTACTGTGTCCTGCGTAAATTTCTCGAATTAAATTACAAGCTGCCGAGAAACAGACTGGGTTGCTGCAGTGAAAGGTACTGTTTAAAACCTTTTTTAATGATAATTACGTTCTATCGTTATTAAATTTCCTTCTTTAATGATCAAGAGCTAATTATTTCTGATACCTTTCAGTCAAGTACATTAACAGAAACGGAACATTTTCCTTTTAATCCATCCATCCATCCATCCATCCATCTATCCATTCGTCCATCTTCATAACCGCTTATCCCAGTTTGACTTTGCGGGGTGACACAGGACATAAGGCCGGGGACACCCAGGATGGGCTAGGAGTACAAAAATGGGCACATCTTCATGCACACGACTGCACAGAGTGGGCAATTTATAGTAAGAAATTCACCTAACCACCAAACTTAAAGTCAATGATGTGTCGGAAGGGGACCCAATGCACCAAGAAATGGGCCTAAGCTCTAGTCGCAGGTTGAGAAAAATCCGGTAATATAGCTGTATAAATAAATAGAACCTGCACATTATTTCCCGTGTCAGTCACATGGTACCTCCTGAAATCTGGTTGTTATTTTCGGTGGTAGGGAGCAGTGCTGCCTTTCTCGCTGATCCTGTAAGGGAGAGAACTATTTATGGCTTATTGGATGTTCCGTAAGACATCAAAAAAAAAAAAAATGACTATACTCAGGTAGGATGTGCATTGATTTGCACAAGTAATGAGTGTAATACCACCTGCAGGACAAAATATGCTAATCGACAGTGAATGAGTGATTACATGGCCCGGAAACGTTTGGACGATTGCCCTCCAGGGAAGAGAGTGCTGAGAGTCCTGTCGAGGAGGCTGCGGCGGTGAAAGCGGGCGCGTGGGCTGGCATGCGCGTACTCGAGTGTCACCGCGGGTTTGCCAGCCCGTGGCATGTGTGCCCTCTTCAGCCATACCGCTGGGGCAAATTCCCCTGTGCTTTCTAATGGTATCCTTCTAATCAGATTCCAGCTAACGAACTCCGAACGAGAAGGTCACCGGCTAGTCGAGACGTGAGTCATGGTGCAGTGATATGCCCCCCCCCCCCATCAGGTGGTGAGGACATTCTCCTACTTTGCCTCTGCTGTGTCGTCGATGTTGTCAAATTAACTTCTGAACCCGTGCGCAGATCTCCACACCCCTACAGAAGCTACCTGCTCCACCTTATGTCCGTCTTATTTTCCCAGTTTCTGATGCCGAATTGGCTTCTGCTCCTCTTCCTCTCTGCGCTTCCAAGCACGTCTCTGCTCTCGTCCCCAATTAAAATCCACGTTCCTTCCTTCCTTGCCTGTCTCGTTTGATTCTGTTTGCCGTCCCATCCAGAGAAAGCGTCACACAAGACGAATCAGCAGGGATGCATATTTGGATATGGAGAATAGGGACACGTCCCTGCAAATATCGTGGGAGTTTTATGTGTGTTTAGGGGGATTCCAAGCTAATTTTGTCTCTACCAAAGCAGAAACCAAACCTATGCCCTTGAAAATCTGACTGCCTTCCTGTGAACAATGTCAACCTTTGAGTATTCGCAGTATATTTAGATACAGACAGACACGGCTTCTGCTGTTTGCTTTCAACACACAAGCCTGTTTGCTCGATGCACAAGCAGGTAACCCTTTCATCGACGTTATTGATTTCAGTGGCAGATTTTCATGAAAATCGAACAAATGTTTCCCCACAAATCAGACGGCGCAGCCGCATCACTTTCGTCTGTCTCACTGTCCCTGTCTGGTCTATATTATGTTTATATGTCACAATATTCTGTTTGTTACTTTCTCGTTTGCACTGCAGCTAATGAGAACGGCATTTCGGCTCAGCGTATGATTCTAAGCATCATATATCTGAAGCTGACAATAAGTTGCTTTGACTTACAGTAAATGTCTAAAAAACTTGAATTGATTTTGTGTATGTGGATCCGACCTTAAGATGTCTACCTGCATCGCTAATGCTGATGTCCTGTTTTGGCATTACGGCCCTGGCAAAGGTCCTGGGCAGACGTGGGTAGTTCAGGTCCAGAAAGTATAAATCCAGACTATAATTTTGTTCCAATCATCCAGTTGAGTCCTCTGTGACTGTGACTCTTTATACTCAACTGGTTGGTTGAAACAAAACCATGGTCTGGATTTGTACTTTCTGGACCTGAACGTTCCACCTCTGGTACTGGGTGTGATTCTGTAGCAGGGTCTTAGCTGTAGAGATGGCTGCTTTCTCCTGAAAGCTTCTCCGTTTTGGAGTAAACACCACATCAGCATATTTAGCTGAAGGGCATTGAACTGCCGTTCGGCATTTCACTGCAAATGCTGGATTTCATTGCCACTATCACCACCCCCCCCCCCCCATCCTTCCATCCAACTAGAGGTGAGGAAGGTAGAAAAGATCGGGCTGATCTTCCCTGACAGGAGTCTCAAGCTCCTTTCAAAATTCCTTTATTCAATTTCCCAACCCCTCGCTGCTAGATTCTGGCTGCTGTCCTTAATATTTGGTTTCCAATCTGTCAGGGTGGGGTCCCATCCTTTGGCGGTAACCCAACCATCCATCCATTTTCCAAGCCGCTTATCCTACTGGGTCGCGGTGGGTCCAGAGCCTATCCCGGAAGCAACGGGCACGAGGCAGGGAACAACCCAGGATGGGGGGCCAGCCCATCGCAGGGCACACTCACACACCATTCACTCACACATGCACACCTACGGGCAATTTAGCAACTCCAATTAGCCTCAGCATGTCTTTGGACTGTGGGGGGAAACCGGAGTACCCGGAGGAAACCCCGCGAGGACATGGGGAGAACATGCAAACTCCACACACATGTGACCCAGGCGGAGACTCGAACCCGAGTCCCAGAGGTGTGAGGCAACAGTGCTAACCACTGCACCACCATGCCGCCCCTCTTCGACGGTAATGTCCCGCTAAATGTTTTATCTGTTCAGACCGCTTTGCTCTATGCGACGGACCATGATTTGCCATGATCAACAAACTGTCAGTAGTTCAATGCTGCATTTCATTCCACCTGGGAAGTCGGAAATTCCAACGGGAACGCTCCCTGGAGTCGGAATTCCGAATCGGAAAGTCTGAGGAAATTCTGCAATCCCAACTGCAGAATTCAAGATGGCTGCGCCCTTTATCAACAGAAGTTAAAGCTGTAGTTATATACTGTCTATTAACACTTATGTCTTTATTTACGTTTCATTAAATCGGTCACACACTCAGTAATGTCCTGCCGCTATCTGTCGACATGTTGCTGTGATGTTTGTATATGTAAAATACCATGTAATGCGTTGTTATTAACTACTATTGCTAACACTGGATAACAATTGACCTAGATGGAACTGGTCTGGCTAACTGGCCTTTTGGCTTCTTGTACTAGAACACAGTTCATTGAGGTGTGACATCATTCCCAGCCTGACTTCCAGCCTTCGAGCTCAACTGAATGCAGCATAACTGGCCCCTCCCCTTTTCGGGCTCAATAAAAGCTGCACACATGCATTGCCATTTTCAGCATTTGCGTGTTGAGTGTTTCGATGGATCTCAATAGATTACAATAGTAACCAGGTGGATTTCAAAGCAGCAAGTGTTTCTGGATTTTAATTACTTTCCTGATCTCCAAGCACATGGTGTTGAAATTATTGACAATATTTCTCCAACAGAAAGCATCATCGCATGAGCAACATTTGCAGTAAATGATATTAAATAACATTGTCGGCGGCTGCCACAGTATTTTGTTCCCTGGCACCAAACTTGCTTGCCAGCCTTTTTTGGTATTTCTTCTGCTCAACTTCACCAGCCTTATTGGAGCATGTAAACAGGATGCAACATTAAAAAAAAAAGAAGAAGATTTTCATATAACAGGGAGTTAAACACGACTTTCCCTTTAAGAGATACGCCAGAAGGCGATAACGATGAGTTGCCAGGTATTCTAAGAAATACACCGTAAGGTGATGACGATAAATGGGTTGCCAGGTGTATTACACACCTACACCATGGCTGGTCCCAGAAGCAATTCTGTTCTATTAATCCATCCATTTTCTGTACTCACTAGTGCTACTCAGGGCCATGGAGGTCCAGAGCCTATGAGCACGAGACGCGGAACAACCCACCATTCACACCTATGGGCAATTTGGTAAGTCCAATTCACCACAGCATACTTTTGGACTGTGGGGGGGAAACTGGAGTATCTAGAGGAAACCCCACGACACGTGGAGACCATGCAGACTTCACACGCACGGAACCATGGCAGGGACTAGAACCTAGGTCCCAAGGTGCGAGGTAACAACGCTGACCACTGCATCACCAAGCCACCCCCATATTATAATGACGTTTTCGCGTTTAATCAATCAAGTTTTCTTATTCGTACTTTTGCATTCATTTTTGCGTCTAAGTTTTTGTAATGTGCTGTGTTTTGCTCCGCAGGGCAGCCGTACTTTTTGGCATGAGCTGACATAGTCTGTTACCATGTCCGGTGTAAATTAATTTTAATAAATTGGAAGACTACAGATTACCATGTGGTAATTATGAAAAACTGTAGCAAACAATGGGCGTTTCCGTGAAACATTACAGGCATTAGAGATGCATTGATCACCATTCCACTGCACATTCAGGGAAGTGAGACTGTCGGTGCCTGTGATGCACCCATATCCTTCGGGACAGACCATCGCAAAGCCTCTGTCCCCAACGAAAGGTCTCAGCCGAGGACAAAATCACCAGATTTCCTGCGGGATATCTCATACCAGAAATTCAGGTTAAGTACCACGCTCAAGGGTGCAATAATAGAAACCCATCAGGGTTAAGCTCCGTGACCTTAGCCACTGTGCTACCTTGGGTGTGAATCTCTTAATCCTCTTTGTTACTCCTGTCCTGTCAGCAGTTGTGGAAAGTTCAGGTTCAGAAAGTATAAATCCAGACCAAGGTTTTGTTTCAACCAACCATTGGAGTATAAAGGGTCAAGAGTGCTCAGCTGGTTGGTTGAAACAAAACCTTGGTCTGGATTAGTACTTTCTGAACCTGAACTTTTCTTCTCTGCCTGTCAGGTACATGGAGATTCCCAGAGGAGTGACAGCAGTCCTGAGAGACAACATCTTGACTGTCACTCTTGTAGGAATAATCTCTTTCAATTATGGCAACCCTTTAATGGGAGATTGAAGGGTTTGCAGACCAGTGGATGTTGTAGTCAAACTGATGCATGTGGGAATTTAATTTGATTCTTTTTAAATGAGAAGACGGCTGGTTTTGTCCATATGCTCACCCAAAGCGAAGCATCACATATTTACCACTTTTTTTAAGGATTTTGCTGAATATTCAGTGGTAATGAGAAATGTCATGAGGAGGGGGGTCAACTGCAAAAGTACCAGATCGAAATGTAAAAAAAGAATTGAAGATTTAAAAAGAATCTCTGAATATCTTGCGGCATAATGTTTCACTGCACGAAGGACATTTTCTTTATATATATTTTCTTTCTCTATATAACGCAAACGTGGTTATGTAGTTTGATACCAAGGTATTAACCATTAAAAAACAAGGTATCTTTATTATATCATCCTTCAGAAGCATCAGTAAAAACTATACAAGCTTAAAGAAAAGCTTATGACAAAAATGAACAACGTTTAGCGATGTACAAATACAAAAGTATGAGAAGTATATTGCACATGAATTATTAGATTGGAAATTAATTATTGCACCTTAGAAGGCAGGGTTTTAGCTTGTGCTACACTAGCAGGAAGACTATTCCATACTCTAACTACACGCTGTGTAAAGAAGTGCTTCATCAGATTCATTTTAAAATGTTCTCCTGCTAATTCTGCGAGTGTAGTGCAATATGGCCCACATGAATGATCCACCTAACCAAGGCCGTAACTGTAATATATATTGGGAGGGTCACGCCCAACCCCCCTCTCAATATTAAGATTTTTTCACAATGTCACTCCTAATACATATCATAAATACGGTCTTGGTCCCCCTCAATGCCGACGCCATGTTTTTCTATGTAATCATCCAGATACACCAGGAATTTAACTTAAGCTGAAATCTATAACCAAAACATCACCATTTTGGCTTAATTCCTGAAAACAGTTTGATATCTTGCAAAGATGTTTTTTTTTGTACTTTTATAGTATGAAAAAGTGTGTTCAGTTTGATCCGAGACAACATGGCAATCAGCACGAGATTTTACCGACAACACAGATGTATTTGAAGTATTTTTACACTCATCTTAGGCCTCCTGGCAATGTGCAGGTGTGGCTCCGAAATAGAACAGATGTATCTTGATGAAAGGCAAGATAGAGAAGAAAAATGCCGCAGATTAAAAGGGGAACAGGTCTTGGCCTTCTGGGCTCAGCGTTTGCAGGTTTCTGTGCGAAGCTTTGAAGATGTAATGATTCTGAGGCAGATGTCAGCAGACTTCCAGGCTGCATCAAAGGATGCGCTGCTCTCTCCTCATTGGCAGAACTAAAAGCAGGCAAATGCCTTCGACATAAAACCCCTAAATGCGCGTAGTTTCGTAAGTGCAACAAAAGTTGCCATAGCTCAGCGATTCTCATTCCAAACCTCAGCCTGCTTCTACTCCATGTTTTTCAGCTTCTCCTCCACTTAGGCACCTGATTTTACTATAATATGATTTCCTGCTCCAAGCGTACTGGTCCTGGACAAGAACAAATTCGCGAACCGGCTGGGAATGGGCTGTGCGGACTGAGGACTGGGTTGACTTGGCATGTCTTAATGCTTGTGAACTTGCATTTTAGGTGGAAGGATTCATGGTCATAGAACAGAATATGTTCACTGTCAAATCTCTGCATACCTAGTATTCTTAACAAGACCCAAAAATCCAATCATACTTGTATTGAATCGCTCCACTGAAAGAGCAACTTTGTAAAATGATGAGAGACCCATTTCAGATTAAATCATCTTCCAAACAGATTAAGATAAATATACAATTCTCATATATGGGAGTATATAGCTCAACACATACCACAGTCCCTTATGAGAAAGGATATGCAGTGATGCCGCAGGTAATTTGTCAGTTAAATATACATAGCAACTTGGTGGTTTTGAACTGGTTGTCAACAGGCTCCCTGGGGGCTGAGCGTAGCTTCGTAGCAGGAGTGTGATGCATTTGGAGTGCCAGAGGAATTGTGGGTATATGCAGTAGGGGGTATGGTTGAGTCACATTGAGTACAACTGCAAAATACCAGCATCGACATCATACCCTACATCCTATATTTCCGGGTGCCCAATTGCAATGACCATTACTAGCTGTGTGGTTTTTGAAAAGTGGAGAAGAGAAGATGTATAACATGAAATCATAGGGTCTACCTTGACACTGCACATAATGCCTTTATAATGCATTCATAGAACATTCAATGCACCTTCACAATGCATTCATAGAACATTCAGTGCACCATTATAATGCATTCACAGAACATTCAGTGCACCTTAATAATGCATTCATAGAATATTCAGTGCACCTTCATAATGCATTCATAGAACACTCACTGTACCTTCATAATGCATTCATAGAGCATTCAGTGCACCTTTATAATGCATTCATAGAACATTCAATGTACCTTCATAATGCATTCATAGAACATTCAGTACACCTTCATAATGCATTCACAGAACATTCAGTGCACCTTCATAATGCATTCATAGAACATTCAGTGCACCTTCATAATGCATTCATAGAACATTCAGTGCACCTTCATAATGCATTCACAGAACATTCAGTGCACCTTCATAATGCATTCATAGAACATTCAGTGCACCTTCATAATGCATTCATAGAATATTCAGTGCACCTTCATAATGCATTCATAGAGCACTCACTGCACCTTCATAATGCATTCATAGAGCATTCAGTGCACCTTCATAATGCATTCACAGAACATTCAGTGCACCTTCATAATGCATTCGTAGAACATTCAGTGCACCTTCATAATGCATTTATAGAGCATTTAGTGCACCTTCATAATGTATTCATAGAACATTCAGTGCACCTTCATAATGCATTCATAGAACATTCAGTGCACCTTCATAATACATTCATAGAACATTCAGTGCACCTTCATAATGCATTTATAGAGCATTTAGTGCACCTTCATAATGCATTCGTAGAACATTCAGTGCACCTTCATAATGCATTTATAGAGCATTTAGTGCACCTTCATAATGTATTCATAGAACATTCAGTGCACCTTCATAATGCATTCATAGAACATTCAGTGCACCTTCATAATACATTCATAGAACATTCAGTGCACCTTCATAATGCACTCATAAACATTCTAAAAATCCACTGGTTACTGAAACTACAAATACACTGGTTATTAATGTTTAGTAAACCGTACACAACACTTTCAATGAACAAGATATGACAGCTGTAATATACATTAATAAGAAACGTTATAATCTAATAATCATATAATATTTGCTGTTAGTGTGTATTAAATCTGTTAATGCCTGTTAGGGTGTTAAGGTATACTTACATGCTGCTTATGAATGTTCTACAAATGCATTATAAAGGCATAATGAACATATAGTTAATGTAAAGCACTACTCAGTGTTTTGTAGGTTGTAACCACAGTCCTAATGCTTTGCTTTAGTGTTTTAATTTCTTTTCATATTTATAGGGTAACTGCTTTGCAGAGAAGTATGATTGCATTGTTATATTGGGGGTGGTGTGAACTTAATGCTTCTGTAAAGCATTATTTAAAGTGTGCACACGTTGCATGGTAGGATATGTTGTAATCCCTTGTGCTTGGTTATAATTAGAACTGATTGGTTATGGAACCCTTAGCAAGGAGAGAATAATATGCTGGGCGCAGGCAAGTTTTTATTCATTTTATTATTAGTGGCCTCCCCCAAAAACCACACTAAATTTAATTCACATTTAATTCATTTAGCAGACAGGTTTATCTGGAGCATATGAGTCAGAATCCGAGGGCCTTGCTCAAGGGCCCAGCAGTGACATCATTTTCAGCCAATGGATTTGAACCATATATCGTCCAATCACGGGGCTTACAGCCACACACTGCTGTTATCATACTAATCATGCACATTGTATCGTGTTCCGTAACTAAAACTGAATGTAACAACACATCTTCAGACTAATATCAACGATATAATCCAATGCGCTGTATGAGAAACGAGGTCTAAAGTAACAACTCCACGCTAAAGAAGATGTAAATAACCATGTATCCCAAGCAGAAATTGTTCTTGTAAAGTCGTAATTCCCGGTTTTCACTCCCGTCAGGACTTTCGCAGCACGGCGACAGCAAATTTCCCGCACTCAGTATTTCTGTTTGCGGGTGTAATCGCTTTAGCTAAATGTGGCTCAAATATTTCGTCTTAAATATTTGGGAAGCATCCGCTTTGACGAGGGCGGCCTTGTCCTGGAGAGGCACCGTTTAAAATCGTGGGATTTCAGAGGTGACTACGGAATGTCTGTTAAGAGGTGTGGCTGTGTGGAATCTTGGGGGGGGGGGGGGGGTCCAGGGGGGTCATACTTTGGGTAGTCCAGGGTTTGATTAATGCTTTCCGAAGAAAAACAGAAGAACAGGCTTTCAACCAATAAATAATGATTATGACTAACCCTTTATAAATTCACTTGAAGTTGGGTGAAAGTACTTTGAGAGTATGCTGTGTGCAGCCTGCTTTCAAGAAGTAGCTATGAGCTGTACGATGTGCTGGCAGATTCTTTTTAAATATGCTAAATATTCATCTGCCATGAAGATTTTGTCTTTAAAAATTACATTCAAGTGAACTATTGGTATGTTGAGTAGGAATTTGTCATCACTGGGAAATTTCATGGCAAATTATAAAAATCAATAAATGTCTTAAGGACATTATAAGGTGATAACCTATTGTGTAGTGATTAAGCACACCATGAAAATAAATTAATAAGAAGAATTAATAACATGCTGTGTAGTGATTAAGCACATCTTAAATTGAACAAATTTCTTTACGACATAAAATACAATTCAAATCAAATCATTTTATATTTCTCTTTATTTTTGTCTACTCACTGGTATATCTCTGACTTTACTGACAATTTGAAGGTAAACATTTACAGAATTGTACCCTTGCCAAATATATAATTTCCTTTCTTCTCACTGAAATTTAGCATCTCGGTCAAGGATGTAACTATTTATTTGCCCGCAGGTTTTGGTCCAAGATTAAACTCAACGCTGTCGTCTCTCTACCCGTTGTGAAATCTGTGTTTTGGCGCATTCAGGTAACTTGAGCTCTGACGGCTGAACATTTACAAGACAATCAAACGCTCTCCGATTGTTCGAGCATGTTTTCGGTTTTTTTTACTCCGACGCGGTGGAATCAGCACTCTGAACAGACAAGTAATCTGAGGCATCCTGGGGGACAGATTGGCAGGCCACCAGCAGGCTTTGATTGCGTCTTCGCCCCCCCGCGTATGAGCTGAAGAGATTTCCAGACCCTGACAGCCACTTCCTGTGGTGTCATGCCCGTCTTGTGAGGACCCCTCCTGGCCTTACGCTCTAATTTCAAGGAGAAAAAGATCAAGGGGTGTGAGACGTACGCAGGGATGAGGCAAAGACACCAAAATGGAGACATTCGAAAGACGTACCGTGGTAAAAATAGTGACTGACACGTGATCATGACAGGACTGCAGAAACGCTCTGGGATGGCTGAAATCCTCTGCTGTGACTGTTCTTCTGTCCTTTAGGAAGTGGCCTTATTTATTGAAATCTGGTCGTTTAAATTAAAGGGTATATTTTGCTAGTATTCGTAATCAAAAAAAGACCCTGAAAAATTAGCTAAAAATAAATGGAAGTCTGTGCGACAAAGGTGGTCTGCTATGATACCGCCGCGTTCTGTTTCACGTCCCGCAGCGGTTTCCTGACGACCTTCAGCGCATCGACTCATTATCGCGTTAACGCGAGGTGTCACATTTGCTTTACGTTTTATTTTGCAACACAAAACACTTCAAATGTAAGAATACTCAAAAGTCAGCTCTTTACGGCTCACCCCTAATGCGTCGTGACAGAATTTAAATTAGTCTGCGAGGCCGAGTTATGTAACGGACTCGGAATGAAATGTCAACGAGATTTTATTGATGGCGGGAGGGAAACGATGGTAAATCAAGGTGTTGCGAAAGTGTTATGCAGCATTCGCTGAGTTTGACACTGGAATTACGTTTTATTGACTGCAACGCAAGTCAACTTTATCCCTCTCGAAATATTCACTGTACCAAAGCAGCTTGACCTATATAATATATGCACACACATATACTATTATGTTTTTGATAAATCAACTTATATATGAGTAATTTCAGCAAAAAACTTTGTGCTGTATTTCGTTAAAAACATTTTCTAAATAATTTAAATTTATGACAAATATTTTATGACAAGTATAGCTATAAAAAGAATGTGAAGCAGATAAAGGGTAGATTTTGTAACAACATCACGACTGTCAGTTATAAGCCATTTCCCACCCTTGCAGATCTCCTCTGTTAAAGAGTTTCTCAGCCACACAGTGTGATGTGAATATTAAAATACAGACAAAGGCCCTGCAGTAGAAAAGACCTGACGGAAATCTTCTGTACGGCGACTCGAGTCCTCAGTCCATCGCAGGGCATGAGGCGGGGGACACCCTGGATATGATGTCAGTCCATCACAGGGTATGAGGTGGGGGACACCCTGGATATGATGTCAGTCCATCACAGGGTATGAGGTGGGGGACACCCTGGATATGATGTCAGTCCATCACAGGGTATGAGGCGGGGGACATCCTGGATATAATGTCAGTCCATCACAGGGTATGAGGCGGGGGACATCCTGGATATGATGTCAGTCCATCACAGGGTATGAGGCGGGGGACATCCTGGATATGATGTCAGTCCATCACAGGGTATGAGGTAGGGGACACACTGGATATGATGTCAGTCCATCACAGGGTATGAGGCGGGGGACATCCTGGATATAATGTCAGTCCATCACAGGGTATGAGGTGGGGGACACCCTGGACATGATGTCAGTCCATCACAGGGTATGAGGTGGGGGACATCCTGGATATGATGTCAGTCCATCACAGGGTATGAGGTGGGGGACATCCTGGATATGATGTCAGTCCATCGCAGGGTATGAGGTGGGGGACATCCTGGATATGATGTCAGTCCATCACAGGGTATGAGGTGGGGGACACCCTGGATATAATGTCAGTCCATCACAGGGTATGAGGTGGGGGACATCCTGGATATGATGTCAGTCCATCGCAGGGCATGAGGCGGGGGACATCCTGGACATGATGTCAGTCCATCGCAGGGCATGAGGCGGGGGACACCCTGGACAAGATGTCAGTCCATCGCAGGGCATGAGGTGGGGGACACCCTGGACATGGATATGAAGAAATGTACTTTATTTACTTTTATTTAAAGGGTAATACTTCACTTGAAAGGAGCAAATAATTTAGTAGTTCACTCTTACTTGATATATTAAGTAATGAGTAACTAAGTGTAAGTTACATACTGAGCCCATCTTTGTTCATCATTGATCAATAATAATGTATTTCTTGCATATTTCTAGTATAGTACATTATATTATGATTTGTTCTTGAGTTAGTAACTGAGTAACTACGTTCTTTGCTCCCCTTCAAGTAAAGTGTCGCCAATCAAAATGACAGTGTTTTTTGAGAAAGCAGAGTCAGTCAGTCCTTGGAGAAATTGGGGGTTAGGGCCCCCGCCTCAAGGGATCACCAGAGAAATCCCACTTGCAAGGCTGGGATTTGAACCTATGACCTTCTGATCACAGGCATCGCAACTCTTTGAGTTACACACCACCATCAATTGAATGATCAAGCTCCAGACGCGGCGTGGTTAAGGAATCGCCGTTACGCCCTTGGGGATGAGCCCCCAGTGCTGGCCCTGTAGACTGTGATTAAATATGGTGCTTAAATAGTAACAGTGTATCGATATTTTAACTAAAAGAATCAATACACTATACCTCCAATACAGCTATAGTGTGAGCATGGATGTTTTTTTTTTGCAACTTATTACGCAAATAAGCAGAACAGGTGCCGCAGAAGTTTTTTTATGCTGAACTTTGACCTTTACATTCAGATCATTCTTCTCTTCAGTTTAAGGAAAATGTTTTACGCCGCTGGTGCCAGAATGGAAATAATTACATTAATGATATACTTTGTGTTTATACCTAAAAGACCTTCTTGCATTTCATGGCTGCGTCTACTCAGGATGCAAAAATACATATTTGAATATAGAATGCCACAATAAAAATGTTTAATTACGTTTTGCAGCCTACACACCAGGTTAACGGCGATCTGTATATCACTTTTTTTTCGTAGCGAACCATGAGTGTGTGAAATTAAAAACCTCTACAGTGTATTGCATGAGAAGTCAAGGGCTAGCGGAATATCACTCGAGTTAAAAAAAGGATTGTCTTTGGGGTTAAGAATGGGAAAAAAAAGGAATGGTATCAAAACCTTAATTTTGAAGCTGCTCGCATCGGAGAACAGACTGTGACCTGACTTATGCTGCTGGGAAATACAGTAAAGCTGCCATTTGATGGGATACTTACCCATGCCCATTGTGCGTGCAAGGTCAAGCAGCGACGTCCAAGCTAATTTTTTATTAAAACAAATACATCTAGTTACAAAGTCATACAAATGTCAGACAATCAGGAATTTAAATATAATGGAGGCAATTGGATAGAAAGCTTGCCACAGAAAGTACCATGAAACCTAATTTCAGAACTAGAAGATCCTATTACAGATATACTGGCATATCGGAATAAAATGATTACTGTGTTGGGGTAGTTTTTTAATAGGTGTTTAATTGTATGGATTAGACCTTTATAATTAACAAATGTTCTAGGGCAGAGTTTCCCAACCTGGTCCTCTGGGTCCACACCTTTGCTTCCTCCCAGCTCAGGAAACATAATACAAGTCCAGACCAATATCTTGTTTCAGCCAACCAGTAGAACATAAAGAGTCACAGTCACAGAGAACTCATGTGGTTGGTTGAAAGACAATTTTGGCCTGGATTTGTATTTTCTGTACCGGAACATTCCGCTCCTAGCATTTCTCGAAGAGGTTGAGAAAATTATCCAAGGATCTTAAGCTCTGACTTGCCTGAATGAATCGCCACTCATGTCGAACCAGGAATTTCCAGTATGGATCCAAGACTGGGGTGCGTAACGTTTACAGAAGACTGATGTTCCGACGTATAAGCTGGCAGATAAGCTCCCCCACTGTTTACACTTAAAGTAACGGCAACACATGTTTAGGATGATAAAACACATTTGAGTTCTCTTATTTACTCTTTACCTTTGAAATTGTTGGACATTGCTCCCCCGGGGCTGGCGCCACCTATAGGCGGAATAGGCAATTGTCAAGGGCCCACGAATTACCGAATTATTATGTTCACAGGGGGATAGTTCAGGTCGGCTTGGCCTATGGCCCCTGAATAGGTAGGGCCAGATTTACTCATCATAGGTCTGATAGGCACAAGCTTATGGTCTGTGTGTGGGAACACACACTTACCCACATGTATTATGTATCTTATATAGATTCACTTGCTCTGAGCTCTATGTTTGAAAATGACTGTAGGGCAATTTGTTATACAACCAAAGTTCAGCTTTTTCCTAAATGCGTTTATCTTTAAATGATTCAATTAAATACTAACAGTTTTTTTAAAAAATTCTCTATGATAAGATTCCAGCATAATTTCGTATTTTAACTTCTGTTCAGCCAGAACTAGTTATTTTAAGGATTTATCAGTGAAAATCACATTTGGAAAAAAAGTCAGAAAGGCATGAAATTGAAAATAAGACATTATATATATATATGCTGCTACTTCTGTCATTTTGCTGAGATTACAGTTTGCTCTCCTCAAAATTAAACTAAACATTTATTTTAAAATGAAAAACACATATTTGTGTCACGGATTTACATTCGAAGGCTGAGCAATCACAGCTGAATCTGCATTTATTATTATTGATTGGGGAATTACTCTGTAATGCCTTTTCCCCCTATATACATTATTATTATTATTATTATTATTATTATTATTATTAGTATTGTTATTATTATAATACATTTAAATTTTATTTTTGTATGACCTCCAATTGTTACTATTTTGGAAATATAGTTAAACAACTGAATAATTGCTGTATTAGATGTTCAACTAGTTATTTAGTCAAACTAATCTTATTGGATTAATGAATTTCACTGAAGAGTTATGGTACTGTCCTGAAATTAATCCTCTCATGGCTGAGCCAAGGGTATCTCCCTGATCAGGAGATTTGTATTCTTAGCGATTAAGCCTCCTCCCACACTTGTACAGATAAGAGCAGCAACCCTGTAGCTAAATATAAAGCGAAATGCTAAAGGCCGTACCCATTCGCTCCCCTGCCTCAGCAAACATATATGCTACCATGTGCAATATGACAGGCAGCATTGGATAGCTGAGATGTGTGACCTTCTCCCCATGTTCACAGCCCCAGAGTGGTGAGTCTATCACCAGGACAGGGCAGTCATTTAGCACATAGCTATTACTGTCCAGCTTAAACACATAATCTGTAACACTCTACTTGTGGGGACATGAACAACGTAGTAACGCACACTTACTTAATGCCTTAATTAACCAGTAAATAAGTACTGATCCCATATTCATTCATCATTAACAAACCATGACAGTTCATGTATTTCATGGGAAAACCTATATTAATTCATTATTTGTTCTTCAGCAGTAAATGAGTTAATAAGCAATTTTTACCCCCCTCAAGTGATCTTACCATTATAAACCAGTTAGTTAACTGTTAATTAATACAGTGCCCGAATGGAATACATGAGCTGTCATGGTTGATTAATGATGAATGAATATGGGATCAGTACTTAACAAACACAGAGTTACTGGTTAATTAATGCATTAAGTAAGCATGTACTACTATATTACTCATGTCCCCTCAAGTAAAGTGTTCTCAAATAATAAATAAAGCATTAAGTCCTACAGGAAGTCAGAGCCGAGTGCACAGGTGTCAATGAAAACTTCCTGAGTAGAATGTTCAAATTAGACCCGGTACATACATCAGAAGAGAATATTCAAGGACATTCAAAGGAGGTTCGATGTCCGTCTTCGCCTGTCAAAACTGAATGGAGGCACACGTAGAACATCCAGCATGAGGGTATAAAAGGGTCATGGTGTGGTCTGGCTGTTCTAAGTCTTAAGTGTGTCTCCATTAGCAACAGTGGAACTACAGCAGAAAGTACTTCTAGGAGTGTGATTTTGGGTCATCTGTCACACACACACTGATCTTTTTGGCTTTAGGTAAAACCTGAATCAAAAAAGAAGGTAAACTATGCAAAAAAAAAAGTTATCTGAAAAAAAAAACTCTCTTGCAAATAAGTCTTGTTTTCATTGCACTTTGTGGAATATTCCTGAATAAATTAGTTTTAATGCAAAAGCAATTGGAGTAATAAATCTTACATAAGCAACTTAGTCAATAAATGTAATCAATTGTTAGCATCTAATGAACATAAAACCCCATTTGGATCGATTGGCTCCACGTCTATCTGCATCTATCTACATTTTTGATTCGTTTGGCATTTCCCTTCTGCTCCTTGCGTTTCTGACTTTCCTCTTGTCACTTACCATTTAAATCATTTTATATCATACTCAAATATTCACCTCCATCGGCTGCAAACAACTACACTGTACAGAAACTACTGTGTGTGTGTGTGTGTTTGGTAGTGCTTTACATTAACTGCATCCTCATAATGCATTCATAGAACATTCAGTGCACCTTCCATCCATCCATCCATTCTCCAAACCGCTTATCCTACTGGGTTGTGGGGGGTCCGGAGCCTATCCCGGAAGCAATGGGCACGAGGCAGGGAACAAACCAGGATGGGGGGCCAGCCCATCGCAGGGCACACTCACACACCATTCACTCTCACATGCACTCTCACATGCACTCCTACAGGCAATTTAGCAAGTCCAATTAACCTCAAGCACGTTTTTGGACTGTGGGGGGAAACCGGAGTACCCGGAGAAAACCCCACGACGACATGGGGAGAACATGCAAACTCCACACACAGGTGACCCAGGCAGAGACTCGAACCTGGGTCCCAGAGGCGTGAGGCAACAGTGCTAACCACTGCACCACCATGCCGCCCCCTCAGTGCACCTTCAAAATGCATTTGTGGAACATGCAGTGCACCTTCATAATGCATTCATAGAACATTCAGTGCACCTTCATAATGCATTTGTGGAACATGCAGTGCACCTTCATAATGCATTCGTAGAACATGCAGTGCACCTTCATAATGCATTTGTTGAACATGCAGTGCACCTTCATAATGCATTCGTGGAACATGCAGTGCACGTTCATTATATAGGGGTTCATTCATATTTTATAGTGGTTAAACAGATAAAGGCTTCATTAATATGAATACTTGATGTCCCGCTAGAAAATTTGGTGTGAGTTGATGTCTGCTACTTTACTTTCCGGATTGGACTTGCATTCGAACCTTCACCTGATGGATGGGCCGTGTCTGATGAATCAGCCGTCCTCTCTTCCCGTCACGGTGTCTCTGGGTGCAACAGCTGGCTCTGTCTTGTCTGATAACCACCTGCTACTTCCTGGTAAACATCATCCTCTGTTTTACACTTCAGATTTTTTTTTGTTATTTAATGCTGCTCTCGCACTGCATTTTTCTTACAGTTGATATCTTACCACCGTTCCTCAATATGTCTGCATATAAACGCGTGATCTTTCGGATCATCTTAGATACGTGTTCTTGCCATTCAAGATAAAGAATTGCATAGGCTGCAACTCCACTAGTTCACTATGTATACGTGAGTGTAAAATAACATTTTATTTTTTTTTTACCATTTTTCCCTTTTACTCTTGCAGGCCAAACCTCCCCTTGAATAGTTTTTGCCTTGCACCTGAATTTTGCAAACTCTCCTGACCTTGTGTGTGTTTCACACTCGTTTTACACTCACCCTTCTTGATTTCCAGAATGTGCCAATGAACCATAGCCCTGTTCCACAAACTTAGAGGATGATTTTCCTGGGTGATGCTGTATTTATGCAGGGTAGGAGCTGGTGGAAGGTGGAAAAACAGCAGGGTGGAGAAACGCCGCATTCTTATTGTGATTCTTGCCCAGGTTTTGCCTCAGTGGGTAAAGCCCAGGTGGACCAGTGGAGACCCATTAAGCTGACAGATATAAATGCGGCCGGCTGACTGGAAGAGGGAAGCAGGTCTTTATCTCGCATCATCCGTAAATAATTTACGTTTGCTGATATTTTTCCCCTATCTTCGTAATTCAGTCAACTTCTGCAGGTTTTCATGAATTTTATCGATATAAAATTATTGCCTTTCAGTTTACTACATTTAAGAGACAATACAGTGCTGTTGCAGGAGTCGTAGGCGAGCGCAGAAAATTATGCTTAAATGACCTTCATGGTGTTAAACTATGATGTCATATCTGTCAAAGTGCATCAGCTTGGCCACTTCAAAACCTCTGCTGAACTCACCACAATATCTGCAACTGTCCAATACACGCATATATTTTGTTGACACTCCCTACCCTTGATTGGTTATTCAGTCTCCCAATGAGTTATAAAGTAATCAAGGTCATTAATTAATTGAGATTGTGGCAAAATGTAACGGATTCACAGAATGGCTGAGGTGCACCTAAGGAACCAAAGGGCAGTTTATCTGACTATCCAAGATATCGGGAACCTTCTGCAGGACAGATGAAAGTCTTTTTTAATTGTTACTATTAATTTACATGTGTTATCATATTAAATTGTTTTTTTTTCACTGAGCATATATACAATTACTATGAAGAGGTATAGCTTTAAACATTTTCCTTGGCTGTGTAAGACTTCTGCACTGTACTGTATGTATGTATCTTATTCTGTGGTAAAATTCTTGGGTTCCTGGCTGCAGAGACGGTACCCACTTTTGCTGATGCCAATCAGTCATGCAAACCTGCACTGGAGACGGATTCCTCTGGAATACAGATACGTGAGAGTGAGCATGCATGACTCACGCTGAAAAATCTGATCGGGTTCTTGGAACTGAGGACAGCCAGTGCTGGATCTTTACCCCAGGCAGGGGACAGCTGTCGATTGCCTCACGCTTGGCTGTTTGTTTGGGGTCTAATGTCACATGATTGGCGCATCTGCACCTCCATTAATCTCCAAAAGCCTCCAAAATATAAATGGTTCTGTGTAAAGCGGCGTTCTGACCCAGGGTGGCCGGTCGCTGGCAGTTACAGCTGGATCCTAATCATGTTTGACAGAAGGACACCTGGATTTCTGGGGCGGGATTATAACGGATCATTGTGTCTTCATGCCAGTTTCTGCACAACATCCACGATGGTGAAAATGCCACTTTATTACATTTTTATCGGTTCTAAAAAAATCTTTTATCTAAAAAATTTATGCAGGAAAAATTTTCTTCATGGGGGGGGGACAGCTGGATAGTCAGAGGTTTTCGACTGATTAGTTCCAGCAGTCTCTGATCATCTAAACATTATTTCTGCGTGTGCTGTGTTCTGTCACAGGTGCCGACCCCGATTGCCCGCACCTGAGTTAGTCCTTTTTGTCTTCACACTCGTCTTCTGAAAGGACTTCATACCTGCTGCTATCAGGCAATGCAACACCTTGCTCACTCCCCAGCCATAAAACGGTAATAAAACGGTCTGGGTGAGAAAAACAGTGATTCATATGTTACCCATTGTGCAGCCCAACTCAGGTATATATGATGTTAACTGCATGAGTAACGATGGTTGTGCAGAATGTATTGAAGTATTTGGCTCAGAAATGTAGCGAACTGAAAGTACAAGTACTTAAAATACTCAAGTAGAGTACAAATCTGAAAAAAAGTTACTTAAGTACAGTAATGAAATATTTGTACTTTGTTACTTTATACCTATCAAACCATTTTCTACACTGTCTGGCCAAAAAAAATGTCACACACCTTAATATTTCGTTGGACTGTATTTAGCTTTGTTTATTGTGCAAATTCATCAGTGCATTGTTTCCACATGCTTATGCAACATCTCAGCATTTTCTTCATCCAGATTTGCATTAATTTCTCCTTGAGATCCTGTATTGATGTACCGCCCTGTGAAATCTTCTCCAGCACATCTCAAAGACTTTCAATGGGGTTAAGGTCAAGACTCTGTAGTGGCCAATACACGTGTGAAAATGATTCCTCACGCTCCCTAAATCTCTCTTTGACAATTCGAGCCTGATGAATCTTGACATTATCGTCCTGGAATATGCCCATGCCGTTAGGAAAGAAAAAAAATCCATCGATGGGATAACCTGGCCGTGCAGGAGATTCAGGTGCCCAGCTGACTTCACTTTATTGCTGCATAACGTTGCTGAGCTGTAATAATGATCCAGTCATTGCCTCTTAAGTACTTGCTGATTTAAATTCAAATGGTGAAATATTTTTTGCCCGGGGAGTGTGTAACCAATTGTATGCTTATACAATCTTATGTCGAGTTACACCTGATCGAGTTACGTCTGATCGCATTTACGTCTGATCGCATTTACGTCTGATCGCATTTACGTCTGATCGCATTTACGTCTGCTTAGTGCAACTCCAGTTCTGGTTCTGGATGTCCAGTCGGTAACACAGTTTGTAGATTTCCCTGCTCAAACGCACCTACTAAACCTGGTAATTGCCTGGTAATCTGCAAACTGTGTTGCAAACTGGCCCTCTGGGACTGGAGTATTTTGGGACAATGGACCACGCTGCCAGCCATATAATGACCCCCTGTCCATATCTACCCCGTAATACACTATGCATGCAGTAATGAATATGGGATGGACAGTGACAGTATCGCGATCGGCCAAATTGACTCGCTTCCAGTGGTGCCAATGCAGATTGATGCAAGGCTGTATAATAGAATATAAACCTTCCATCTATTTATTTGTTTGTGTTTTGTTTACTGTATGTTGATCTATATCCATTTTCTTAATATCATTTTTCAGGATCTTCTGTTTGTGGATTGCGTACTTTCTCTAAGTTGTGTCCACTAAGTTTACTGATCTACACTGTGTGTACTGTCTGCACTGTGTGTACCTGTCATCACTGTGTGCACCTGTCTGTACTGTCTACACTGTGTGTACCTGTCATCACTGTCTGCACTGTCTGCACTGTGTGTACCTGTCATCACTGTGTGCACTGTCTGCACTGTGTGTACCTGTCTGCACTGTGTGTACCTGTCATCATTGTGTGCACTGTCTGCACTGTGTGTACCTATCTGCACTGTGTGTACCTGTCATCACTGTGTGTACCTGTCTGTACTGTCTGCACTGTGTGTACCTGTCTGTACTGTGTGTACCTGTCTGCACTGTGTGTACTGTCTGCACTGTGTGTACCTGTCTGTACTGTCTGCGCTGTGTGTACCTGTCTGCACTGTGTGTACCTGTTATCACTGTGTGCACTGTCTGCACTGTGTGTACCTGTCTGTAATGTCTGCAATGTGTGTACCTGTCTGTACTGTCTGCACTGTGTGTACCTGTCTGTGCTGTCTGCACTTTGTGTACCTGTCTGCACTGTGTGTACCTGTCTGCACTGTGTGCACTGTCTGCACTGTGAGTACTGTCTGCACTGTGTGTACCTGTCTGTACTGTCTGCACTGTGTGTACTGTCTGCACTGTGTGTACCTGTCTGTACTGTCTGCACTGTGTGTACTGTCTTTGTACTTCGTCTTGTTCTGCATTATATCTTTGTTTGTCTGTATTTTATGTACCTTTTTCCTGTACGTAGAGCCATTCTGATGTGAGGGATTCTCACAATTAGGTCTCATACATTTCCTCTTAATGTTTTGTAACAATCATTTTTAATCTTTCAGTGTTTTCAGTCTCTTCAATCTTTCTGTCTTGTCTTTCCTCTAACGGCTTCATTTCCCGTTATGAAGCCTGGACGATGACTTGCCACTGTGATTCTGACTCTCTTGTTTACCACTCACTGGGTTTACTGTATGTGCTCATACTACACGTTTTTGCTATTTAAACAAATTACTTTCAATCTAATTATAAGAAACAAATAAATGATAGAAAACTTATTTAAAAATGCATTTTCACTGAACAACTGAAGCTGAAAAAAATATTCTCATTTTTAAATAACAATCTTGAGTATCTGATGAAAATGCTCATATCTCCAGTAGGGTGCTGGGAGGGAGCAAAAACGTGGACCAGGACCTAGGAGGGAGCAAAAACGTGGACTATCTGGGGGGCTCTGAGGATCGGATTGAAAAAAACTGATTCTCATCAGCGGATAGTCTTTCAAAGAAATGTTGCAAATTACTCAGGAGAACATGGACAATTAACATGCATCTCTTAAGTATCCTGTCATAGGCCTCAGAGGCTACAGAGAGTAAATGCACCTTCAAGACAACAAACTCGGCCTTAGAAGTTCCTAAGTGTGCCGCGCTTTTAAATCAGTCTTTTATCCCTCAACTCGTTTCATTATTAGGCAACTGACTCTAATGCCCCACATTACCTGATACTGTTATAAAATGTACAGAATGTCAGACACTGTAATGATTTAATTGCTATTTAAAATGACACAGTGAAAGAATTTTCTTATAAAATAAATCATTTTGTGACAAAGTCGATTGATTAAATTTAACTTTTTCACAATTACACAATTTCTTCCTAATCCCCGATTATGGGAATTGCAAAACGTAAAAGACGTTCACACTTCGAGTCTCAAGGGACGTGGCAGCTTGGCGACTGTGACGTTTCAGGCTGTGCATTAACACGTTGTGGGTAATAACAGTGTTTCCCAGCCAGTCCACCCATCTCCCTCCCAGCTCCAAATACACCTGTACCGGGCATTTAGTCTTCTTCACTGCTTGGTTGTTTGCTTCAGGTGCGCTGGAAAATATGGACCGCATAGTTCAAGCTGAGAGAAACTAAGGTATTCTGTCTGTTAGTAATTTTGGAGCGCACGTTAAACCAGAAGACTGTGGTCACTCTCTGTCACATCAACTGAGATAACCACCCAATTCGTTTGCGTGTGGATGAAAGGTAAGGACATCGAAAATGAAATCAGAAAGTAGATGCGCAGACCTTAAATGAGCTTTTTTTTGTCAGTTATAGTACCAGACTTTGCCGGATGTTTCCTTCTGCTCTTCCCCTCTCTCCTAACGTGCCGGCAATCATTCCTACTCCTAATCCTCTACCGCGTTCGTGCCCCACGGCCGTTGGCGAATCGCAAATGTTTTTTTTTCCCCTGCCCCCGAATCGGGTGACTGGATCTGGGGCTGCAGGTAGCTGTGAAAGAGTCCTGTTCCTTTTTGTAAAATGTCAAAGGGGATGGATTTCAGTATTCAAGAAAAGGGAAAAAAAATTGTTGGGTTCTCCCCGGAAAGGTCATCTGGACACTAATGAGGAACAGTCTGGGAAAACGAGAAGGCAGTTCAGCACTGCACTCATCTCCCAGTGAGACCATGCAGATTATATACATATACAGTGTGACAACCCCCCCTCCTGGGTAGGGTACTTAAAAAGGCGCGGGGTTGAGTTGTAGTACATGCTCATTACCGAACATAGTGTAGAAGTCAAAAATTTTAGATGACCCATAAATAAACTACAGACACCTTAGAGCAGGAGGAATTTCCTGTTTGTTCGAACATGGACTCCTCGCCTGCAAAGGAGAAGCACCCTAAACCAGACACAAACCAACATCCATTTTTGCCACCTTTTCTGTAGGTGACGTACATGAACTTGCCAGATGTTTCGCTTGTCTCTTTGTTCCTCGTTCGCTCGTCTCTTTATTCCTCGTTAGCTCCTCTCTTTGATACTTGTTAGCTCGTCTCTTTGTTCCTCGTTAGCTCATCTGTTACTCGTTAGCTTGTCTCTTTGTTCCTTGTTAGCTCGTCTGTTCCTCGTTCGCTCGTCTCTTTGTTCCTCATTCGCTCGTCTCTTTGTTCCTTGTTCACTCGTCTCTTTGTTCCTCGTTAGCTCATCTCTCATTTATCTTGTTACCTTTTCAGGGATCCTGGTGCCAGTCCTTCAGTTCTGTCCTTAAAACTCCTAAATTCTCACTCGCTCACATGTCTTTGTTCATATAGTCTTCCACGTTCAATAAATGTGGAAAAGGGATTAAACCTTTCAAAGGGATAAAACTTGATTATCTCTTACATGCGCCTACAATAATTATGTTACTATGACGAGTCACCTGACATGTGCCTTTGGGGTCAATTTGACCCCAGGGTACGCGTGAGAGTCATACATTGGAACAATTATATGTCCTTTTACGTAAGTATTGATTTTTATAATATAATTGCTGTTGCTACTGCTACACCTACAATACACATTCACATTATATTTGACATATAAACATGGTGAAGCAAAAGTTAATTGAGCATGATATGTATATGAGCATAGTGAAAAACAAGCCTAAATGTTTATAATATACACTATATGAACAAAAGCTTTGGGACACACCTCTTATTCATTGAATTCAGATCTTCCATACTGACCTGTTGCCACTGATATATAAAATCAGGCCCCTATCCATGCAGTCAGGTTTACAAACATTTGTGAAAGAATGAGTCATTCTGGGGGTGGCATGGTGGTGGCCTCACGCCTCTGGGACCCGGGTTCGAATCTCCGCCTGGGTCACATGTGTGCGGAGTTTGCATGTTCTCCCTATGTCGTCGTGGGGTTTCCTCCGGGTACTCCGGTTCCCCCCCCAGTCTAAAAATATGCTGAGGCTAATTGGAGTTGCTACATTGCCCGTAGGTGTGCATGTGTGAGTGAATGGTGTGTGAGTGTGCCCTGCGATGGGCTGCCCCCCCATCCTGGGTTGTTCTCTGCCTCGTGCCCATTGCTTCTGGGATAGGCTCCGGACCCCCCGCGACCCAGTAGGATAAGCGGTTTGGAAAATGGATGGATGGATGTTCTGAAAATCTCAGTGAATTCAGGCGTGGTCCTGTCATAGGGAATAAGTTAGTTTGTGAACTTTTGCCCTTGCTAGATATTCCACAGTCAACTGTAAGCGGTACTATTGCAAAGTGGGAGTGTTTAGATGCAACAGAAACTGAGCAACGAAGTGTCAGACCACGTAAAGTAACAGAGCAGGGTTGCCAAATGCTGAGGCGCATTGTGCCTAAAAATCACCAACGCTCTGAGTACCAGACTGCAGAGTTCCAAACTTCCTCTGACATTAATCCCAGCACACAAACTGTGCGCTGGGAGCTTCATGAAATGGGCTTCCATGGCCGAGCAGCTGCATGCAAGCCTCACACCACCAACGCAGTGTCAAGGGTCGCATGGAGTGGTGTAAAGCACACCACCACTGGGCTCTGGAGTGACGAATCACGCTTCTCTGTCTAGCAGTCCGATGGACAAGTTTGAGTTTGGTGGATAAGAGGAGAACGTTACCTACCTCACTGCACTGTGGTAACTGTAAAGTTCGGTGGAGGAGGGATCATTTTTCAGGGGTTGGGCTATGCCCCCTAGTTGCAGTGAAGGGAACTCTTAATGCTTCACCCATACCCATACCCATACATTTTGGACAATTCTATGCTTCCAAATAGTCAATAGCTTGACTGTGCTCCAGTGTATAAAACAAGGTCCATAAAGACATAGTTGGTTGAGTTGACTGGCACACGGATCCCTGACCTCAACCCCATTAAACTAGAACGGAGATCGTGAGCCAGGCCTTCACGTCCAACATCAGTGCTTGACCTCACAAATGCTCTTCTGGATGAATGGGCAGACATTCCCACAGACACACTCCAAACTCATGTGGAAAGCCTTCCCAGAAGAGTGACAGCTGTTATACCTGCAAAGGGGGGACCAACTCCATATTGATGCCTATGGATTTACCAATGGGACGTCATAAAAGTTCCGGTGGGTGTAATGGCCCGGTCTCCCAATTCTTTTGTCCATATAGTGCATATGAGCATAACGAAACAAGAGGTCAATCCACATTCAAGTTTCCCCCTCTCAGCCAGTCAACACACCAAGTGCAGTTTCTCTTATCTCATAACTTGAAACTATTCATGTAGCCTAGCA
Source organism: Brienomyrus brachyistius (assembly GCF_023856365.1). NCBI lineage: Eukaryota > Metazoa > Chordata > Actinopteri > Osteoglossiformes > Mormyridae > Brienomyrus > Brienomyrus brachyistius. The sequence goes on along the minus strand of NC_064556.1, from coordinate 4,927,459 downwards.
TATAGCACAAATAAGACATTTGCGGCAATCCCAGAATGCACATGTTCCCATTGATGTTGCAGGGGTTTGAAGCTCCTTCAGACTGTACTTCCAGAAGAGCACATGGCACACATTGGCCAGCCCCGTTTAATTTTAATTTTGTGCCGTAAAACACGACACAGACTTAAAATACGCTTATAAACTGGTTTCATTGCCTACACGATATATAATTAATACCAAATTTTGTTAATATTTGGTATTAAAATAGAATTGTTTTCCTGTATACTAACTTTATTTAGATTTAGAGTTTAATTTAGATTCATTGCCATTTATAGTGGACATTAGCTGTACCTCAACAGAAAGGTGCTCATCAGGTCATCGGCATTCCTTGGATTTCTTCTTTTTCAATTCATGTTCGGTTGTTCTTGGTTAACCATGATCCCTTCTGCTGACTCATTTGCATGTTCAGTAGTAACGCACCAATCCAGACGGAGTAAATACAAAACAAAGGGTGATGAAATGTAGATCTGCTTAAGCAGATTACAATGCATGGAAGTCGGGATGCAGATGAGCACTGCGGCTCACCTTTATGAGAAAATAAATGCGGGGAATGAAATGCGAATGTCAAAGATGTGGTGTGTTTAGACAAATCACTCAAGCGCAAGTTTTTTGTTTTGCATCATTTTCCTCGGGGTGATAGAATGACAGCCGATGGGGGAAAAAAACAAATCAGAAAAAGCTTTATAAGAAAAACAATGCTCCTATTGTCTCCCCATTATGTATTTTGCATTTTTATTTTAGGGGACGGAAACGTGGCACGGATTTATATTTGGCTGCCAGCCTGCATGCTCGAAATGACCCAGGGAGACGGTTAGATCCTTGTTGGAGTGTCTGTATGTGTTTGTTTGTGTTTTTAACTTCCTCTCTTCCTGTCCAGACTCCACCAATGCCTGAGGCCGCTCTGGGTGGTGGGAGGAGCTTCTCATGTAGCTAATCCCAGGCCGCCGTCGGCCAGATATGCAAATTTTAGTTACGGGTGATGGGAGAGACATGGCTGGTGGGGTCAGCGCTGCGAGACTCATTTTTATGCCGCTTTCTATAAATAACCCGACAGAAGGATCCGTGTTTACATGGGAGAGGCTAAGAGAGCATGCTCTGTGCATAGCTGTAATGCTTAGATCAAAGCTCTTCTGACAAAGAGCGAAGTAAAATCCAGACCTGAAGGAAAAAAATAAAAATGATGAAACGACAGTCTTTGTTGTTAAGGGCACCGTTTGAAATGCAAAGTCATGCGACGTTGTCATTGTTTAATCTTCTCAGTAGGTTTTTTTAAACTTCTCGCCCTGCAGTGCCAGTCTAAGTCTATGTGGAGTCTTGGGCAAGCGCCAACGATGACGCCCCCTGTCTGCGACTAAGGGAAAATGACAGACTTAGTTGGCACCTCCTCTGGAGATGGCAACCTAGCTGACCACCTACGTCGCATTTTTAAATGCAAGGCTTTTGGAAGCTTGTGTGATATATACAGCCTCTCCCCAGATTGCGATGGGGTTACGTTCCGACAAACTCATCGTAAGACGAAAATATAGTAAGACGAAAATGCTAACCAAGTACACACTCCAGATACATCATAGCCTAGTCTAACCTACCTTGTTCATGCTCATAACATTTACATTAGCCTACAAATCATGATTTATTGAATAATGTACTGAAACATCGTAAAGTCAAAACGTCGTAACACAGACCATCGTAACCTGGGTAGTGTCTGTACTGCAATAATTTCCACAGCAGGACTTTGCATATTAAAATAAAAAAGCATTAATTCCAGAGCATGGAGTTTGCATGTCTGCACTGTGTCGTTTAGGATTCCTTCTGGTACTCCTGTTTTTTGATAGGCTCCTAGGCTCCATGTGACCCTGAAAAGAATAAATGATTGGAAGATGGATTGTCATATACTAAAAGCTTGAAATATTTTCAGTGATGTCATTTTATAGTTATAGCTATCTTCTACAGGGGACAGACAATTGTGTTGGCTACAATCTTAATGCTAACTAAAAAGTACTAACGGCATTGTATGTATCCTGAACTATTCACGTAAAAAATTACATCATGACACTCTAGGCGAAAAAAATTCTTGAAGGTTAACAGATTTCGCGGCAATCAAGTTTTTTCGAGCAATTGCCCATTAAACGTGATTTGATTACCAGTGAACATCAGACATGTAATTATAAAAATCAAACTGCCGATCTGCCACTACAAAACCTTAATTAAATAACAGCTCAGTCATCTTGTAACACAATCCTTATTAGCCGCATGTAAGGCGAGGGGGGTGGGGGGGGGGGGTGGAAATGTGTAGGGTAAGCTGACCAGTCGGGCAAGCTGACCAATCAGAGCTCACTTCTATCATCAGGGGGTGGGACTTAAAGTTCTAAGTGCACTTCAGACATCGGGGTGCATAGGCATGAACAGAATTAGGAAAATAATGCAAAATAATGTGCTTTTGGAACACTGAAGCATGTAAATCTATTCTACAGTAGTAAACCCCCAAAATAAAATTACAAACAGTGAAAATTTGCATAATTGTTCCCCTTCAAGTAATTCTCTTTCATCCTTTTGTTTTGTGAAAAGTTTATATCTCTTATATTGGTGGTAGAAACACATAGAGGACATTTCCCTGCTTAATTGTAATAGTTTGCTTAATTGATAGTACTTTGCTAGCATGTGTGTTATTTCGGAAAGCACACATATTCAGAGAGAGGACTGGATTTATTGTGTCACACGTACCTCACTCAGAATGCAGTAGGATTCACGTCACGCTTCTGTCAGTGTTTCACATTCCGAATCCTGCCGTTTTCAGGGTGACGCGGCTCGGCGCTCCGGTTTTGTTGCGATACTCTGTTGCCCCGGTGACGGAACTGTCAGCTGTCTCATGGGCCGTGGCACGGCTGACGGAGGAAAGGGAGATCTGGGGCCGTCGACGTGTTCCGCGGCGATGACACGCCTGCACCGCCGGGGATCGACGTGACAGAGACACGGAAATATTCACACAAACTTGCAAATCCACAGAGCAGAGAAAAGTTCAGCTGTCTCCATATCCGTGTTGTGTGGTCCTTAAAATCCAGTACCAGCCGGGAGAACATCTTCGGATTTCGGATTTCTGCAAATTACATTAAGAATTACAACGGTAAATTCTGGACCCTTATAAAGTGCTGGGTCTCATGGCGTCTCGACCCCCTTCTGTATATTTTTGCTCGCCATTGCAGAGGTTTAAAACTAAATAAAACTCTGCTTAGGGTGTTTTTTTGGGGGGAGGGGAAGGGTGGGCCCCAAGGTCGAGAAAAGTTATTGTTGTACAATATCTGATTTCAAAGCAATTTTCGTGGACCGAATGCAGACCACTCAGGAGACAAATCGGAAGTAGTGCTGAATAGATAAATAATCAGCGACTCAAAGGCTACAAGTGGGGTATCTGTAATATTCCTTCAGTGCTCCCCCCCCCTTTCATTTTGGTTCTACGCTTTCATTATGGGATTCCTGAGTCGTTATTAAGTAGCATCTTGTTTGGTGAATTGTCAAGCTATTACAGCATTAGATGTCTGTTATTGTACACTCATAGAGAAAACTGATTGATTATTGCTTAATCGATTAATCTATTAATTAATAATATATAATTTTCTTTCGTGCTTGCATTTCCTTGACCTGTCTTTCTCTATATTTTGGCCGACCTTTAGCCAAACACATTTTTCCCCCCACTTTATTTCAAATCGACGCTACTCCAGCAATTTGATTTCTCCCATTTTGCACACGGCATTGCCATCTACCGCCGCGCCGTTTGCGTTAATCTCTGATAAGATATCGCGCAACGTTCGTCACTAAGCGCTTTGGGTGTCACCAGATTCACGCCGCCGATTTAACTCATGGTCTGGGAACCATTAATGCACTTAATACATCAGCAATGAATGGCAGACCGATCTATTTTCAAGTCCTCTTACATCAACTTAATTAAGATGACGTTATGCATTATTAATTACCTTTTAAATGAGGTCTAAAAATTCACAAGTTAATTCTAACGAGTTTTCTGTGAAACAAGGGAGAAGGGCTTTGGGGGCCTAGATATCTGTTGTCAGAGTGAGAGAAGCCATTTTAAGTAAAAGATATTTCTGTACTCTTTGCCAGAGAACTAGTGGCCTGAGAGCTGCCACTGTATGCAAGGTGCTGAAGTCAATTTCCTGTCGTAGGAGCCTAATAGTTAAGGAAGTGCTCTTGTGATTGAAAGGTTTCTGGTTTGAATCCCCAATGAGCAAGGTACCACTGTTTGGTACCACCAACCTACACTCTGCTCCCCGGGGACTGAATTAGCTGCTCACTGCTATGTCACATATGGATTAAATGCTGTAGGCACATTTCATTGTTGCGTACTGTGGTGTGTCAGCAATGAAAATGAAACGCTTCTCTCTCACTATAACAGAGGTAGCGGTGTAGCTAGTTCAGATAGCACTGTTACCTCATGCCTTAAGGTTTGTGGGTTCGGTCCCCTGTCTCAGCTCAGATTAAAATGTCCTTAGTGTCCCTTCAGGCTAGGGTGTTTCACTGCTTGTGCACTGCACTTCCTGTGTTAGGTTCCTTGCTCACCTCTACCCTATACCTCAGGCACCCCCCCAGACAGTCCACCTTTTTGCTCCCTCCTAGCTCCCAGCCGATCAAGAACACGGAATACTTGGTACAGGTGCACTGGGAGGGAGCAAAACCTGTCTGTGGGTCCCTGAGGACTGTTGTGAAACACTGCTACTATATACCAGATAAACAGTGTGAGGGAGACCCAAGACCTTCTCTTAAAATACCTGCAAGACCCCAGATTTCACATCAACACACACAAATCAAACCCCATTGGTATGAGTAGGATCATATGTGGCTATTGCAGCATACATACATGTTCTAAAATCCAAGGCAACTTGCAAGACCAATCTTACCCAGAAAGGGCTGCTGAGTATATAGGTTTTCGCTGCAACTCCCTAATTAGATTACTAATTAGAGTCTTCACACCTGGGTTTGTACAGCTGTGCTAAAGGTTACCCCAAACACCTGCATACTCACCGGCCCTTTGCAGATAAGATTGCCCACCCCTGTGCTAGACAGAGACTTGCTATGTGTATTATTTAGTGTTTTGTTATATTTGCATCCTTCTTGCTGGAGAATCATGATTAAATATTCATCTGGGGCAAGACTGATGCAGCACATCTTTCCTGCTTTGGATGAGGGGGATCTCATGGATTTCGGGTTATAAAGAAGACTTCTTGGATGTGGATGAGCACTCAGGTTCCCCGAGAACCTGGATGACTTTGAGTTTCAGGCCTGAATAATCCCCCCCCCCCCTTTTGTTGTCTCATTAAAATGCTTTTGTAGTCTGCATTTCTCAGCCCTTTCATATCTCGTACCTGCTTGTCGGCGGCTGTAAACCCCACCTACCACAAACCCAACAAGAACAAGCTACACCCCCGCCCTGTTTTGACATTCACTTGGCTCACTTCGCTACCGTCTAAGTTCTGAGCATTTATTTACCCCACCACTAGGTGGGGCTGCTGTGTGGCTCTGAGCCTCTTTTAAGAAAGGCAGCAGTTCAAATCCCGTAGCCTGCAGAATGATGTCACTGTTGAGCCTTTGAGCGATGTCTTTAGCCCCAGTTTCTCCAGGGGGGCTGTCTGATGTCTACCTCTACGTCGCTTTGGACAGAAGCATCTACTGCAGCGTAAACACAAAAAAATATGCACACAATGTGCAGAAAAGGCATGGGGTATAATTTCAGAATAAATTTTATTATCAAAATTTTGAAAAGGCAGGGACAGATAATCCCTGGAGCCACGGGGGGAGGAGGGGCTTTGCTCAGGGGGATCATATGACATCACTCTGCCAACCTTGAGATGTGAACCGGCAACCTTCTCATCGGAAGCACAGTATCCTAACCCACTGAGCCAGAGAGCAAAATCATTTTGTGTTACCTGAAGGAGCAACAGGCAGTAGATGCACTGCACACCCACTGCCCTGCGATTATTAGCATCTCAAATTTATATCCCGGTAATGATGTTTGTATTAAAGTGAGAGGGGAATCTTCTTTTTGATTGCCAAAGAGATTTTTTGGGGGCTGGTACCACTTCAATTAGTTCCTCCAGTCCAGCATTTCTCCTCAGTCATGCCTATTAACCCAGAATAAGCTTTTAGATGCAGATAATTTCTGCTTCTTGTTTTCAGTTGCTCTCTCCTTTGTTTGTGTGTTTTCGTGCTTCCCTTTGTGGGGCCTTCAGTCTGCGCTCCATCCCATAATAATAATAAAAATTTCCCCGTCTGATCCAGCAGTCGACTCGGCCGGTGTGTGCCGGTGATTCTCGCGCCGATATTTGCCAAAATGCTGCATGGGGGGGGTGTTACTAGGACCCTTGTATCAGCGTCACCATAAGCAGCCCTTTTGTCGATTGACTGGAGAAAAATGTACAATAAATGACAATTAAACGTAGGTCAACCGAATCATAAATTCCATATAAAATAAATGCATGAGCTAAATGATTCATGCATCTATTGTTCTCGTAACTGCTTCTTATGGTCAGGGTCATCAGGGGCTGGGGGGGGCTATCTCGCACAACATAATGCACAAGGTAGGGTGGATGAGGGCCCTGGATGAGATGGCTCGGTGGATCAATTCTAAGTAATAATCCAAATTAAAGAGCATTACAGATTACTCTATAGATTACCCATTCCGACATACACTACAATCGGTTCTGCTGCCTGACCAAGCGAAAAGCCTTTGTCATTTACTCTATATACTTATTATGGGCTCAGTAATTGAAAACCAGACGACCACCTTGATTCATCCTCCTTCCACTTTTCTTCTTCAACAGATTTCATTGTTCCAGCAAACAGAGGGTGGAGATTTCAGGTCCAGAAAGTAAAAATCCAGGCTAAGATTTTGTTTCAACCGACCAGTTGAGTATAAAGAGCGAAAGTCACAGAGTACTCAGCTGGTCTTTGATTTTTTACGCTCCGGATCTGAACTATCCACCTCTGCTTAGCAGATTCATAGACAGTTACAAAATCAGGTGGGAGATATAATCCCCCCCCAGCATGTTTGGTGTCTCGATCCAGAAGAACCTCCAGAAGGATGTGCCTGGACCATATCAGCTTGCCCCTCTCGATTGAATGGATCTCCAAACCGCTCTGGTTCCTGAGAATAGGTGCGGACTGGCCTTTGGGAAGGTCGGGAAATGTCCGGCTTAATGAAGGCCTGTTACCAACAACATATACCAAGGGGGACTACCCCTCCCCCCAATTGGCAGCTAAATACAACAACCCCCCCCCTTCCCATGGGCAGCAAATGATCAAATTGGCGCCACCTGACAGCAAATTCCCCGGCTGCTCTTTGTTGCCCCCCCACTCGGATCAGACACCTCATTTTGCCAGCATGCACTCATAACCTTGCTCTTTCGCCCATCACCCATGGCTCGAAGGTGAGGATTGGGCCGCAGACCGAACACGCACCTGCAGGCCTCGTCTGATGACTTAACTTCACCGAACCAAACGTCCTCATTGTCCACAAAAGTGCAATCATCAAAACAATCCACCTGCGGACCTCATGTTCCCGCTCGCCGTCCCTCAGGACCAAGATCCTGAGGCTTCTGAACTCCCCCACTAAGGGCGGATCCTCCCCCTTCCCCCGAAAGGAGCGACTCCTCCCCCTTTAGCTTGAGAGTTACAGCGTACTCCTTCCTGAGGGAGAACCTTTGCCTCACAATTGGAGGTGCTGATTCTCTTCCCTTGTTTCACACTTATAAAAATACAAGTGCAAGCTGCAGGTCTGGCTGAGATGAATCCAAATGCACAGCATCATGAAAATATTGCCCCCCTCCCCCCATAGCAGCTGCCCTTCTAGAAATGGCTCCGTATGTTAGGTCTCTGTGTCTTTGATTGGAAGGTTACTGATTCAAATCCCCTGCTCTGTAGTCAACTCTTGCACCCTTGAGCGAGGTCCTTAGCCCCTGCTGGATTGGATAAATGGCAAGCTACTCATACTTGTTCAAATGGAAAACAAAGCATTATTATTACTGTACCGTCTATGAAAATCAGTGAAGACGAGACAAATCCTCATTTCTTATAGTCGTTGCTGCAAGGTAGTTTGACCCAGCCCTTACCAGTCCTGAAAATGCACACGGGTGCCTAGGAAAGTAGGCTGTGAGAGACGGAGTGAAGACGTTCGGCACCTTGCTAAGAAGTGTTGGGACTTCCATCAGGCGTTGGACTTGCGCTGAAGGTATGTGTCATAGGAGGAAACTGTATCTAAGCTAGGTTCTATCTGGGGGCTTTTGGGAGACTTTTTTGGACTCCTGCTTGCCTCAGCGAGGCTAATGACTTTACGAAACTTTTTGCACGCCTCCTTTTTTATTATATACCGACTTTTTTAAACTTTTTTTTCTCTGGAATGGTTGCGCTTGTTCTAGTCGATGAAACATGTGACCCTCATATCGCAGGGGTTAGGTAACTGATTTAATACACACGCCCACGGACGACACACTTCCTTGTGCCCCGATAAAGTCATCTATGCTATCTAAGCATCGCCTTTGACTTGTGTGTGAGCACAGCTACTTACTGCCATCCCGCTCGGGTACGTTGATCAATGACTTCCTGGGACTGTATCCTTGTATGGGTCCTAAGTGGTCATGGAAGATGGATGGGTGGACTCTCAGGTCAAAGTAATGTCTTAGGAAGTACAGTACTGTGCAAAAGTCTTAGGCAAGGAAAATGATACTGCAATGGTCTTCATATTAGTGTAAAACTATGAGACGACTGTCAACGTGATCAGCTTAATCATTTCTAAACCTCTTCTAAAGTCGGACCGGTATTTGCGGCGACCATCCAATACACCCTTGAATTTTTCGATTCGACCGCCAGAGCACCTCGTATGGCCGACTTTTTAAAACTAAGCTAATTAATTGAGCTGGAAGTGAAATTTAACTAAGACACGGAACGGCTGAGGTGCCCCTGAGGAGAGGTTTGGGAACTGGAATGGTGTTCATCTAGTAATTTTTTGGAGAACAGAAGAAATTCTTGTTGTTACTCTGAATTTAATTTTTTTTTTTTGTTTTGAGCAAATATACACTTACATTTACATTTACGGTATTTGGCAGACGCCCTTAGCCAGAGCAACTCACATAAGTGACTGACTTAATACTCAGATACCTTTAAACGTTTCCTTTGAGTATTGCAATTAAATAAGGGGACAAAATTAACATGCGGGAGTCACATCTATAAACACTCAGGTTAGGTAGATAAAAACAGTGAGGTCTAACTAAAATGGTTGTTAACTAAGGTGACCATTAAGCACCCAACACACCCCAGGTAGGTATATTTAGCAACCGGTGTTAAATGGGATCCAGTGCCTGTGTGTCTTTCTGCGTCACGTTGCTTTTTACTGCGAAGAAAATGCCTAGTCGCTGAGAATGGGCAGATTAGCAGTAAGTTTTAATGAAGCCCTTAATTTACTGAACCAGTTCCTTCATTAATTAAAAATAGTCCTAAATCAGGCAGAGGAACGTGTTATGGGAAGCCTTCTTTCATTTATTAAAACCCATTAATAATGTAGGGCTCAAACAGTCCAGTGCTTCAAGAAGCTTCTCCCTAGGCATGAAAGTAGGAAAAAAACACACACTTCAAAATTAGACTAAGGAAAATGTGGGCTTATTTCCCATCACTATACTTTTGATGTGACTACTGATTAATGTATTTCTGCTCATAAAAGAATTAGTCTCCATTTCACCAAAGGTCCTCAGAATCATTGAGGAGACCAGAAAGTCTGAGGGGTTGGCTGCAACCTCAGCGTTAAAGCTGGTGCACCAATTGCCCCCATGATTTGTGTGTGTGTGTGTGTATCTGTCCTGCATTGTGCTTGAATTCCTACACTTTCTGTTAAAAGCTTGATCACTTGACTCGCTTACTAAAAACATTGCAACAGCTCTCATGTTCCTTTCGGCTTTGTGTAGTTTTTCAGTTAGAGATCCCTCAGTTGACCGCCACTGACTTCACTGCTCCCACACGTCGCTGTGTTTTTTTTCGGCCCAGACAAGCTCGTGACAAGCGGCTGCACAGATACACAAATCGCGGCGAGTCACACAGCTGTACGGCAGGCGATGGCTGCTGCGGGAAGAGCACCGAACGAAAGTTACTCTTCGTAAGAGCCGGTTGGGCACCAGAGCAGCCGTTCGGGGGGAGGGTGCGAGGCTGGCCCGTGATTTTGACATCACAAAGGATTTGTAAACATGCACTGATGCTGGACCACCACAGGAAAATAACTGTCTTTTATTCAGTGCAGTGCAAGATCTCATATCGGGGCAGATCAGTATCAGCACCAGAATTCTAATGACCTGACCCAAGATTTTCATATTGGGTGGGGTTTAAAGTTGTCAGTATTTCTTTGGGGTTTTTTGGTCCCAGCACTGGGCCAGACCTCAGTACTGACTGTAGTGTTTGTGGACGAGAAGCCTTGGGGTCTGAGAAATGTGAAACGGGCTGCCTCACAATTCCAGGGAAATGTCATCAATGGCACCATCAGGCAGGTGGCTTTCAGATGTGACCTTCATGTACTGAGCGGGGTAGAACTCACAAAGCTCCTCTGGGTCTTTTAGTACTATATACTTAAATGAAGAGTCTTTGCATGGAGAGTCTGTGGGGGCTTGTGGCTCATCTGCTTAGGACGCTGTACCAGAGATCAGAAGGTTGTTGGTTCTAATTGGGCCCTCTGTGCAAGATCCTTAACCCCGAGTTGCTTCAGGGACCGTCTGACCCCGTATTCTCTTAAAAATGTACGTCACTTTGCATAAAAGCATCTGCTAAATAAACAAAATGTAATTACCGAGGTAGTCCAACCCTTAAAAATCATACCTAAGTACTGTCCCGTCTTATACAAACGCTAAGCTCAGCAACATCCACGCGCAAGATCATTATTTACTCAGTCCTTTGGTATGCGACGCTACCTAAATAGCAGAAGCGCCTTATTATAGCAGAAGCGCCTTATTATCGGGATGTTTTTTGCGAGATTCCCTCCTTAAGGGCATTTCAGCAGGTGCCACCCTCTCCCTGCTCTGAAGCTGCTCGGACTGCCTGCTGCCTGCCCACCTGCTCCCGAGTTTCTCGGCTCCGATGACAGCGGCGGAGAGAACGGAGACGTGCTGATTGAAGGACGGCCGGGCTGCTGAAACCATCATCAATTGTCTGCGGATAAGAATCAATCACAAAAGGTTTACTACCATTTATGATGGAAATCGCAGTCATGGGGTTGTTGTACAGTGTGTTTCGTTGGTAAATTGATCGTGACAAATACGGTAATGAGGGGGGGGCGTGTCGCTCTCTGCCCGTGATCAGAAGGTCGCTGGTTCAAATCCTGGGGCAGGTGGAGTGATGTCACCATTGGGCCTTCGAGCGAGGCCATTAACCTGAATTGCTCGGGGGACACTGTTTGCCCCAGCACTCAAATCGTTACATTGTTTCGGAAAAGAGATACTGATAAATAAATGTAGCATAAATGACAACCAGTGATGGGGGTGAGTCACACCCACATGTTTTTCTATTAACTTTAAGCCTGAAAGGTCAACTTTTACACAAGATCACATGACCTTTTACTGGATCAGTGGTTGGAAGATGGACGGATGGATGGATGAATGGCTGGATATATGATAAGAGATGACACAAAATTAGGGTGGAGTCCTCCCTGATCAGTCCCACGACACATACTCCCGTCATGTTTCCAAACTGCCATCATTCATTCATACCTATTTGTCCGATGACACGAAATTCAGGATTGTTCGGTAAAGACACCATAATAATTGGATTCTGCTGGCTTTTTCGTGTCTTAAATCTGAGTCTTTCCATCTCACAACAACAACATTTCAAGCACCATCACAGAAAGCGGGTGACGTTTAGTTTCCTCTATTCGTGACCTAAACAAGCGACGTCCATAATCCACACTCTTCCTACAGTATAACCTTGCCTGCAGTTTAGCAGTTTACTGAATGTTTGCTCATGTGCTTTTTCTGTGCATTGTACCTGAGCGGTGGTCTTGCTTGCGGATTTCTCCAGCCGTTTGGCATCAAAGGCTGCGGCCGTGACAGTGAGATACACTCACTCTGACAACCGCTGTGCTGACGGTTCTTTATTTTTTCCCCTCTTTCTCCTTCTTCTTCGAGGCTGACAACATTTTTGAACTTCTTCTGCAGCCGAGGTTAATTTGAGTGCGCCTCCTCTCCTGTCACCCCCCTCCTGTTCTCCATACACGTTAAGTTCAATTTATATTTTATACTCCCTTCCCTCTCCCCCACCAAAAAAAAAAACAAAAAAACAATCATTTTCCTGCTCATTAAGTGCCAGTATCTTTAGTTACTTCATATTTATAAACAAACTCTTCCCCAGAGCGGAGTAGTAAAATGCAGAATATTTAGCTGACTGCTACAGTCTCATCCATAGAACTAATATCGGAGATTCGACTTGGCATCGCTACCAGCCTGCAGCTCCTAGGTTCAGTGGGCGAACGGGCACTAACAGGAAGTGATGTCATGGTTATTCTGGGCTGGGTGGTGGCCGTAGGGACAGGGCAAATGCCCTGAACGTACTGCACATTGGGGTAAGGTCATTTAAGGATGAACGCAGACGGAAAATACAACCTGCTTTGTTACATTAAAAATTGCTGCTTACTATATAGAGATTCAGGGGGCCCTATCATTTATGATGATTTTGCAGTGTTATCTTCCCGGCCATATATGATCTGCTACAGGGTCACAGCAAGCCTGGATCCCACCCCACAAGGTCTGGATGGGATGCCAGTCCAGCACAGGCAGTAACAATTCTAGGATGTTTTAAGGTAGGGGTCGTAAGAGGGACCATAATTCATACAGAGCGGTCATTCCTTATCATAAACCAATGATATGCTTTAAATTAGTGAGTGACAGAGGAGGATGCACTCTGGGGACCAATCAGCTTGTGGCCCCGCCCCCGATCAGAGGAGGCACATGTCAATTCGTTTAACTGCATGATTCTGAACCGTGGGAGGAATCCCACAAGACACAGATCGGCGGCAGGATTCAAATCCACACCCCTGGAGCGTGTGAGGCGCTCAGTGCTGCCCCCTTGAGTGGCTGCCTTTCATCCTCACCCACCTCGCCCAGAACTGAATTCCAGCAAGTGAACCGGTTCAGATCCCAATCCCAGTATTAGTTCATGTAACAAAATAGACACCGTATCTATTAGTACATCCTGTTTCATTGTGTGGCCACAAGCTAAGAGGCGTGAAATGAAACAAACACAAATTTGGGTTATTTCTGATACACCTACGATTGATCAAAGGGACGAAAATCCCAATGAGGCAGAGAGGAATTGTGGGAAGGGATTAAGGAGCTGCCCCGTTTCTGTGTCCGTGGAGTGATACCTTTGAACGGATTTCCGTCCCTTTCGGATTTCATCGTCCACGTCACGCATGCAGATGGAAGGAGCCTTTCGAACGATTCGGAGGAAGAAAGTTAAAGTTTAAGACAGTGTGGGGTGAAGGAGAATGAGCATATAATCCAGAAGGCGGAAAAGGGCTCCGCGGTGGGAACTTCAAAGGAGGCTATTGATTGGATGCGTCTTTGTACGTTTGCGTAGGCTGAGGGGAACTGGCAGGGTTTATCAAACAGACGCGCTCAAGTAAGTATGAATCAATTCGCTTTTCCGGAGCTGGTGTCCCATGACCGATTGGGATGAAATTATTTATATTCCTGACAATGCCCAAAGGAGCTTAGCTTGGCGTTAAAGAAGACCACCATTATTCTACAATATCTGGAGGTTTCCCCGTATCTTTCTGCAGATGATGCCTTCTGACCCTCACCAGGATAAGATAGATGGGCTGGATCATGGGCGGATCCGTTCCAATTCAGCTTCCATAATTCTCTTTCTCAAGTCCTGTCGGTGTACGCTTTATACTTTTTTGAGGTTCAGTTTAATTTCGTTATTGCTGTGACAATGCGCAGTGAGGCAGGAAGATTAACTGTCTGATCTCTTGAATGTGGCAAAAAATATCACCTCGAAAACACCTGAGTACTGGACAATAAAGGCATAATTGACATAGGTAACTATTGTCTGGAACATACTTAAATATATCAGCTATGTGTGACTGCTGCAGAATAATTACCGTCTTCCATGCTGGGCGTGTATTAACCTTCTATCATTAATCAACGACACCTGACGTTACCGGAGCGATTATGCAAATGAGGAGTTAACGAAATATTCCAACAGACTCGGAGGAATCCGTAATTATTTCATCAATCAATGTTTATCGTCAGCTGAACAACAGCGGTCGTTTTCCCTTCGCCGCACGTATCTTTTGTGACCTCAGCCCAATTACGGGCCGACAGCTCAAACAAAAAGGGATATTGAAACACAGGGAGCGTAGGAAAATATTAATAGCGAATCGGGAGCTTGGGCTGAAACCAAAACACCAAAGTTCCAATAAAGCACTTAGTCACTGAAGCTTGGTGACAGGTCACCATCCTCGCCGGCGCACTTCTGACTGATGCTGTGTGAGACGTGATCATTTTCCCAGCTTCCCCTGCGTTGGAGGTCAAAGGTCAAAGTTTCATTTGACACATACACAGTTACACTCAGGACAATGCGCAGTGAAAGGCAAGGTTGCCTCGCTCCAAGACAGTGAAACAGGGTCATACCTATAAAGAGATGAGACATAATCAATAAACATGAAGCAATAATCAAGTGTGTAGGCAGGAGTTATGAAGGTTATTAACCCATCCTCTACCTCTCCATATCCCTCAGCATGAAATGCCCCATCTCTGTCTCTTTGGTGGGGCGGATCCCTCGCTGTATCAGGCAGCTCGTTCGGAGCCGAGAGGAGGACAGGCCTGGATGTGCGTGGATTTTTGATGCGGCTCGGCCCAGAGACTGAAGGCTCGTGATCTGAAAGGCCTTCGCTTCCAAAACACTGTGTTAGTCATCCAGGCTGGATCGACTCGGGTCAGGTTTAGGCCACAGTGCGGGAGGGGAAGAAACAGCACGAGGGCAGAGACAAATGCAAAGACACTGCGCTAAAGCAAGCCTTTCGAAAGTACCCGTTAGAAAATCACTGAAGATGACACACGTTTCGGCGTCTGGTCTTTGGAGACTAGCTTTGGAGCCGGGTGTTTTTCGAATAAACAATATCCGTGCGGGACTGCGTGCCAGGTAGCAGTCGAAAACTTTAGCCTTTCACTGGAAAAGAAAATTATGCAGGATCCACTGTAAAAATAAAGCGTACCTTTAAAACTCAGCCTAACGTACTTAGTGTTGCCATTCAGGTAGCAGCAAAGCACTCCTACTCTTTTAGACACTGGAGAATAGCTGGATTGAAACCAGAGGCGACGGTTTCAAGCTGTCTACTTTTGCTCTTTAAATGTGGTACGATTGTAATTAAGCAGAATCAGCTTTATTCACCAAGTACTATGAATGTTCAAAGAACATTCAGTGCAGTAACGGTTCATACAGTGAAAGAAGAACGTGCTGTACAGCCAAAGATGGGTACTGAAGGGAGACGGGATGAGGTAACCACAGCAAGAGTGATTCAGGTGGCTGGCAGTGAGGTGTTCCTCTGGGTAAATGACACTGAAATGGTGCTTCATTCGCCATTTGCGGCACCACATTGGAATGCGTCTCCTTGTATTTCCCAGCATGCTCACTTTTGTGACGCACACCAACATACAGGTGAGGGAGCCCAACGGCCAAGAGCGGGATCTGAACCGACAACCTTCTGGTCACAAGCACAGAGGCCCATTGCTTGACACGTCGGATAAAAAAAGTGCTTGTACTCACTTTGTTATCACCCACTGGTAGATTATGAGAGGTGCCAGGATGCAAACAATCGTTCCTGGTACTCTGAAGAGAAAAACAAAGAGGTACTGGCGCACTTCACGCACCGCAGAGATCTAACCCACTGAGCCACGAATAGCGCCAAATAGACTCATGTTATAGGACGAGCCCCGTTGTTTTAATTAACACTTGCATTATGGGTACCGAGTCCGCTAAGGGGAGTGGGGAGTGGTAGTTATGGGGAGTGTTGTGTGTGACCGTGAGTGTGAATTCAGTTCTGTGCAAGTGCCGTACTACGCAGTTTATTTGTCAATGGCCTGACTTGAAAATAAAAGACCGCGTTTCTGACCGATTTAGTTTATTGGACCTGCATCATCAGCCATGAGGCGGAGCCAGTCCCTTAGACCTTGTTACGGAGGCGCATCTGGGCCCGGAAGGTAACACTCACAAGTAGATGGTACTAATAGGTGCACATGTTGCATTGTTAATTAGTACCGCAAACTAATGGTACTGTGATTTGGATTTACTGTATATGCATACATCCACTGAGAACACACACATATCTATTTATTTTAATAATTAGCGAGGTCCTGGTTACGAGCCAGGGCGTCTCCGCTAATGAGAACTTTGCCAACTTGAGTGATTACGAACGAAAGGTTAAATAACGTGTAAAAATAGAGCAGCGGATCACCTTGTTGCCAGCAAACTTCACACTCCGGCTGGTTTGTCCCCGTTTCGCAGGATCCGGGGATGGTTCCACGCAGGAGTGAAGATCTGTTTCCAGATTCACAGAAGTTGAACTTGCTGCGCCATATTGGAAATGGATCTTATCTGCTTGTGATCGCTGCGATACACCACCCTCTCCTCTCATCCGCTTTCCGTCCCGCCCTCGGTGACCTTTTCCGCGCTTGTGCCGGTGTCCGGGAAACGGTATCAATCGTTGGGGTCTGGCCCGACCCCTCTGCATCACGGGGAACATCTCCCCGAGGCTGAATGGTTCTAAGCAATTGAAATCCTTCCAAGTCATTACCTGAACAGGGCTTTTAAAAAAACCAGGGTCACAGAGTAATGGATTTTGAGAAAGGTATGGAGTAGGACTTCATCAGACTGTCTGCACTATTTTCTTAGGAACTTTCATGCATTCATCTTCGAGTCGCTTATCCTGGGGGGAGGGGCTGCACAGGACTGGCGTACAAGCTGGAAGGGATGCCGGTCCATCACAGGGCAGACATACAAACACACACGCACACTATGGGAAACTTACATACACTAATAGGCTGACCTGCGTGTCTTCGGACTAGCAGAGGAAACCAGGATAGCCGTGGACAGGAGAAGAACATGCAAACTCCACACACGCAGGTTGGAGATAACTGCAGCTGTGCGGGTTTGTGGCAAGAGTGTTGCTGCGTAACAAAAACCTCTTAATAGGCTCCGTGGTCAGATTAGCATACGCCCAGACCACTGTGGACAACGATGAGTGTTTCTCCCACCATTAAAGAACCGTAAAAGCGAGATCTGGTGCTTTAAATTTCAAGAGCAGCTAAATGTTTGCATATTCAATCTGTCAGGAGGGAGTATTTGAGGGAACGTAATTGTCGCCTGTGTATAAAAAGGCTCATTTGCTTTATAGATAAAGCAGTAACTCTGATGCTAATCAGCCTTTATGCGTATGATTAATTTAGCATCTTTTCATAACAGCTTATTTTATTGTATATGTGTTTATTAATAACCGTATTTGCATTCGGAAAGGTGAGTGTCTCTGCGAGGGACAGAATGACTGTGGTTGCCCTCTGGCCGTTCAGCGTCATCCCTGCTAGAAAGCGATGTAGCCCAGCCTGAAACTGGGGTGACGATGACCATAGTTAAGTTACACAAAGTAAACCTGCGTCAGAATGGGGTTTAGCAGTCTTTAGGGTTCGTGGTGGACTGAGCAACTTGCTTTAGCAATTCCTACAGAGAAAGAAACACACACACATGCAGACATGCACACACACATTGTGAGGACTGTCCATTCATTTCTACAATCATCTCTTAGCTTTTTGATTGCAGCCACAGATTTTTATCAAACTGAGTTTCTCCTTGTGAGGAGCGAAAAGGTGGTCCCCACAATGTCAAAATAACAGGTTTTTATTACATTGTGGGGACATTTGGTCCCTATACTGTGATATATACATCACACACACACACACGCACACAGAGCTCTATTCAGTTTTATCTTTTTTATACTGAGAAGAACCACTGAACTATTTTATATGACCTTGACTGACTTTTTTATATAATTCTTTAGAATTTTTTTTAGACATTACACATTCCTTAGCCTATCCATTCGTTCATCTTCCATAATCAATTATCTAGCACAGGGTCAGGAAGAGCCTGGAGCCTATCCTAGGATGGACAGCATACAAGATAGAGGACACCCGGGATGGGATGTTAGTCTTATTTTCTAATTATCAGAACCTGATTTAATAACAAACAAAAAAACAGGGTCTCTGCAACAGCCATTACAGCAACAACATGCCTGTTTTACAGCATAGCATGTACAAAAAATCCAGTCCCTTCTAAACGAAACTCTGACAATATGACTATTTGTGATGGTTGTAACAGTTTATGCAAGCGTACATCAAAATAATACCGGCCGTGTGAGAAATAGATGAAGGAAGAGATGACAGGCAACACACAGATGGGCTCCACAGTTATGCAGACAGGGTACTATCCAGCACAGTACCCCACATGTCAATTCCCCTCTGCACCCCGGCCATGTTCAAACATCTGCACAGATGGCTCACTGGCCTGTCTGACAGTGCGTAGTCGGGGGAGGGATGGGTCACTGCTGAGAGCTGGCCCACGCAGATGCCCCAAAGTGGTCGTCTCTTGGGTCGGCACTAGGTCTGGTGGGAGGGGGCGGGTTCAGATCACTGCCCTGTCAGGTGACTGCAGCGTCTGTTCTGATTGGCCAATGATTATACTTATGTATGTATCTCTGATTCTTAAAGGGGTGGCCAGTTCTTTCCTCTGCTTTCAGTTATGTCAAAATATATATATATATATTTTAAAGCATTTTTGCCTTTAAAATGATTCTTCGGCAGAACGTGCCCTAAAATATTCTGTTGTAAAGGGGCTAATGTTTTATATGGTGCCCTAGAGATTAACCAAATGATTTGAAAAGTTATGTCAGGTAAACGTGAGATGGAAAAGGAACTTGTCAAAGGTTTCACCCCTTATATAACTTAAGAAAATGATGCCTCTTCTCACCTGCCTGTGAGTTATCATGCCATGACTGATCTCGGGGGGGGGATGCGGGGGGGGATATTCTTGAAGCTTGAAATTCTAAAAAATAATTTCCTCCAATACATTTCTACACGTTCTGCTCGTGATATTCAGTGGGTTTCGCAGGAGTTGTGAGCAAACACCGGAAGAGAAACACAAACATATTTTGTCATTTGCCAAAATTGGAAAGTGGCCTGGCGTTCACTGGTAGTCATTTATTCATGATTGATGTTCTTTGGAGCGTGAAAAGTCTGTGACAGAGCAAGTCTCATTGTAGCTGCTCTTCACAAACCCCCCCGTTTAATTTCCTTCCATTAAAGAATATTGAATAATAGTTGCATATAGTTTACTCTCACAAGGCTGTTCCGTAAATAGCTACACATTCACACGCCAGACATTATGATCAAGTTAGCCAGCCGTAACATTTGGCGACTGTAATTCAGTTCTTTGACCTTAGGTTTACTTAGTTGCTGTATTGCTTTAGAATGCAGCGGGGTGGTGTCACGCTTGTTGTGGGTTTGAGACCCACCAGTGATTCTTTCTGGGTGGAATTTGCATGCGCTCCCTTTGTTGGGCAGGTGATTCGCCGGTGTGTGACTTGATTAGGCTGCTGTGGTTGTAACCGGGTGGTCATGGGTTCAAATCCCCGACCGGGATACATTTCACCTTCGGATCCTTTTAGCGAGGGCCTTAACCCCCCACTTGTGCCAGGGACTGTCTAACTCTGCTATCTCAAAAAAAAAAATGTCTCCCTTCGGATATAAGCATCTAATACTTAACTGAATATAAATTATCAATACTGTGGGAGTCTGCTCCTTGACAAGTGATGCTCTCCCATCTCTTGAAGTCTCGTGTCATGGCCTGGTACAGGGTCCCAGTTGACTGATACCCTGTACTGGTGAAATGGTTACAGAAGATTGATAGGGGACTGTCTATATGCATTGAATATCTGAAGTGCATTACAGTGACACAAGCCACACTATGAAAAGTTTTATCATTAGCAGCTGTTTGCTTACAGTAGTTGTATAGTGAAGCATTCACCGTACTGCCCACCACAATTTTCTACACTGGTGGTGCCCTGTAGGTCATGACCCTACAACCTTTTGGTTGACGACCCGGTTCCCTTAACAGCCTGGCTTATTACAGCATATTTTTATGGGCTATAAACTCAAAGGGGACAATGAGGGCAAACCCTTCAAAATTTACTGCCCAGCTGGCAAGCTCTCAGCCTGTAAGAAATCTTCAGCTGCCCAGTCCGTCCATCGGCCCATTTAACCGCGCCTGGCAAACGGCTTTATTTTGGTTTATTGTAGCAATAAACGTGCGGTTATGGAATCCACTGTGTTGGGAGACATTTGACATCAAGTGTAAACAAAACGTTACATAGTATCAAAAACCAAAGATGGCCACAATACCATAAATTATAAAAACTTACCGATCAAAAGCTGGACTCCTTTAGTGATCTATTTCTACTGGATATACGGGATACTGGATATCTAATTACTTTGTAACTCCATTTTATAAATGAATTTAAAAGCAGAGAACATGAAAGCTCCGAATTCAACTTTAAAGCATAATATAAATACCATTTGGCCTCTAGTACCGGCGATAATGCAAATTGAATGCAATTAAATTATTTTCCCACTCTGGTGATAATTAATTATTAAAGCAATTTTTCATCATCTCTGTCTCCCATAAACACTGAACAATTACGCCTGTTAAAAGATACATCCAATTTGTTGCCGTACGCAGTTATAAATAAGAACCATCTCTGTGTTAAATGAAAATCGGGAGACATCATGTAGGGAAATAATCACAACAGCTCTGGAAGTCTCAGAGAAAGACCGTTAGGGCCTAAAAGTCGGAAAATACAGGCTTTAAACGTCATACGTTCATAAGGAAAAAAATTGCACAGCTGGTATTATTGCGTAGAGACGCGCCAAAGTTCTGAATAACTAATTATGAAGTTTTAGACAGTATTTAATTTGCGGGGTTTTGATCAGCAAGCGACGTGGCATGAATCGTAAGGCTTCCCCCCCCGTGGGACGGGGCTCCGCCATATCCCATGCTGCACTGCACTGCAACGCTCCGACAGACGCGGTTGCATCTCCCGCACCGCAAAGCGGGGATACCGTACTGTTTCATTCAGCCCTGAGGTTATCATAAATCAGCTTCTGTATTCCACTGCCGCCCGCCAGCTAACAGCGCCACACTGCACATTCATAGCTGGTATTCTGAAGTGACACCCACACCCAAAATAGGCTCTGCAGCCTTGACCTT
Organism: Brienomyrus brachyistius; assembly: GCF_023856365.1. NCBI lineage: Eukaryota > Metazoa > Chordata > Actinopteri > Osteoglossiformes > Mormyridae > Brienomyrus > Brienomyrus brachyistius. The sequence continues at coordinate 4,906,075 of NC_064556.1, read as the reverse complement.
CATTAGATTCAGTCTGTGCTATACATCCGTCGCTCAGATCACCACGTTTTGTTTTGTTGTCGTTATAATTATCCAGTGATGTTTTATGATATTTCCTGGCAAGTCATGAAGTGTTACTTAATTCACTGGCACCTTGCAAGTCGAACTGTTGTGTATATTTTTATTCTAATCGACAAGGATGGAGACAAGGACGGGAACACACACACACACGCACGCACGCGCACTTGAGAGCACACACACACACACACACACACAGATTGGGTCCATTAATTTCTATGGGCAAAACCCTAATCCCAAAAATAACCCCTAACCCCCCCCCAGCCCTAACTTAACCACAAGTAACCAAACAAAATACATGCATTTTTCGTTTTTTGATTACAATCACCTATTTTTATAAAATTTAATTTACACTTTGGGGGGAACGGGAAAATGGTCCTCACAATGTCAAATTAACAGATTTTATTTCATTGTGGGGTCATTTGGTCCCCACAATGTAATGTATATCTGACCCACCCACCCACACACACACACACACACATATTCACTGGATTGAGGTAGGTAAGATTACTTATTATTGATGGATAGCTATCAATAATCAATAGAACACTGTCACGGGCAGAAAACAAAAAAGAACCATTGACACTATTCTTGTGCTTAAAATACGGGAAAAGCCATGAAGAAAGTGAGAAGATCACAGGGATGTATACGGCCTGTGATGGTGAATGACGCAGTTCTGTGCACCTCACGTTTGTACCTTGGCAGGATAGTGTTTAGTCACCAACACTAAGCTAAGCTAGCGTTAGGATTGCAAAAATCCGGCGCATGTGTTTCGCCAGGCGGACAGTATCGCGGAAACACGCAGTCGAATGGTAGCTTCTGTCATTCGGAGCTCTGCTGGAGGTCAGATCATGTAGCACGATAAGCCTCACTCACGCGGCGCATCCTTCCCTTATTGTCAGGGCGGCTTGCATCCTTGTCATTTCCGGGGCGTGTTGTCCATCTTCTGTCCTGGCCGCCACCAGTGTGTCAGCTATTTACTACCATTATTTTTCCTTGACATTTAATTCGCCGGATCTCTATTCTTTAGAACGTCGTGGGCAAATCTGGAACGGAGGCTGAGGACACAGGTGTGGCTACCCATCTCTGGAGATGCTGCGATGTCTGACGCAGCTTGCAAATCCAGTACAATGGCAGTGTGTGTGTGTGTGTGGGGGGAGTGGGGCTGTCGAAGGAATTAACTGATGATCATTTAATCGATATCCTGGATGCCAGGTGGGTGTAGGCCAGTCGCGGAGATGCGGAGGTGGGCGTGAAGGTGCATGCAAGGACGAAGTCACAGGATGGTCTTTCAGCGATGCCTGTTGACACACTCCCCCAACGCCCAAGGAGTGATTTGCTGCAAAGGGAAAACAAGAAAATGCTAGTTCACGTGCTGCATGCTGTGCTAAACAGAACTACGATGCTCATTTTTCTTGATTAGCACTCTGCCATCATCTCTCTGTGTAATCCCGGATTCCTCTGCCACATAGCATGAGCGATGCAAGAAACCAGCGTCCACCACGGGTCACTGGATTCCTTACCTTTTGGGTCTCGGGATCCCAGCTCCATCCATTTTCAGTAACCGCGTGTCCAGTCTGGGGAATATTTTACACCGTAGTGCAGGCTGGGCGGAAGGGGCACCCTAGGGATGATATGTATCCGTCAATTTTTCCAGCCATATAAACAAGGTAACGATAAAAATGATGTAATCCTGCCAACAAAATAATGGGATCAAGCTAGGAAATAAATAATGAACAAAAGAACAAACATTGTGCTTACGAAGCTCTTCATAATGACGAAACAGGGAACGTGCGATGCTTGCTGTTTAGAAAAAGTTAATGAGGTTTATGGTCCCAATCATAAGGGTGCATTTTGGTATATTTCTGAAAATGTCGTCCTTCTTCTATTTGCTACATCAGTTCGTAGGCATGCCTACTGGTGTTTTGGTGTACGGTTAATTAATTATGGAATTGCAAATCGGTATTTTGTGATACGATTCGCCTAGCAGGACCTCACCTCCGCCAAAACGCAAGTCTGATCGCGCCAAACAGCAGCATCCTCCTCAAAGTCAGTTTTCCCAAACGCCACCCTTGTTGCCAAAAATATGTCTTGCGGATCTTTTTTTTTTTGTCTGTTTTTGGACCGTATCTGCAGACTCCCCAGCGTCGCGATCCTGACCGCGCTTTCGTTTACTGTGCCATATAAATTCAAAGTGTGACTCTGGCAAACGGTCAGGAATCAGGGAGAAGCTGTTTAAGGAGAGCTGGCCGACTTGTTTACTCTAATTAGGCAATATGCTCATGTAGCCTCGGTCTTCACGAACACGCCAACTGTGCAAGAGCTATATGGGGCTCGGACTCAAAAGGGCTATGGGTGCATCGAGCAAACGTCCCAGTGTTTAATGAAGGGCTTCCTGGCACAGCGCTGGTGCATCGTCCCTGACTTGCTCGTTTGCGGTGGAGTAACATTCCGTGATGTTGAGTCATTTACTCGGGGTTGCCTGGCCGCTCGTCCTCTTTCTCTGAGCTATTATGCTTCCCACTTGTTTCTTTCTTAATGCTGCTCTCGAGACTCCCGAACACAGCGGCGGTCAGACAGCGGTGCTTTGAGCATTGGGTCGATGGCCTTTGGCGTCTCATCATCTGAGAAAAACACAAACGCGGCACTTGATTTAGCCGCTCCGCGGCGTTTGCGAGGCCTTGTCGTTTCACTTCTGTCGACGTTAACCGCTTTCGGGGTTATCTGCCAATCGAGGATTGGCACCCTGTCCGCAGTGTGCTGCAGCCTGTACCCATGCTTCTCATGGAAACATTAGGAAATGATTATGGAAAGTGGGTGAAAAAGTACCAAACAGCACCAGGGAAGGAGTGGAAAACACTGCTACTTATATACTACTTTTATATCTCTCATTTTTATGTGCACAACCTCATCATGGTTGGGGTTATAACACACAAAAAATTATATTTAAGTGCACAACACTTAAAACAATTTTGAAATGTAATAATTTAAAATGTTTTGTAATCAAACTATGCTGTTTTTGTATTTAACAAAAAAAAAACACGCTAGTGGAATTTTCTAACTATACTGCAGTGCATGATGGGTATCATATTTGGAGGCTGCTTAAATTTCATCATCTACAACTGCTACAATTGGTGTAGGCAGGCCCTAAGTGTAAAGGGGGGGCGGGAATGGTCCGTTTTTCGCCCTAGGGCCCAGTGTACAGTTGTTCTGCCATTGAGCAGCGAGGCTGGTAATCATGCCTGACAGATTTGCCTGACAATCCCCAGCAGTTTGTCCATCTTCAAAGTCGACATACTCGTTAATTCCCTTGACAGTCCTGACAGGAAATCACGATCCGGATTCTATGAATCCTTACGAATGTTCTTCATGCGCAGGTTGCGATCCTGAGATTAGGGGATTTTAACAAATGAAACTGACTATGTTTGCTTGCGGAGAATTTTGTTAAGTATTCGAAATGTAAATATCTCTAATTTGGTGGCGGTAGAGTTCATTTAGATGCCATTAAATCCAAATCAGTCTTATGTTTGATGCTTCTGCTCGTAGCCTTTGAATCTTACTTTGCCACTAGTACGTTGGGAAGATAAGATCCTGCCCTCTCCACTGCTTCCACGCCGTCAGAGTTATTAATGGCACAATGAAGTGCCTTTGTCTCAAACGCTCGGCTAGCAGATAATGAATCAATCTCCCCCAAAAGTGCTTATACTGCCAAATCACAGCTAGGCTGGGGGCTCTGGGGGGTAGGGCTTGTTGGGGGGTAGGAGCGAGCGAGGCTTCCATTAGACGCTTATCGGGATCAAATTTCCATTACTTCAAAGGCTTATTGATTAAACGAGAGCCAAGATTTTGATCATCACTCCTTAAAGTGCGTCGTGGGGACGCAGGTGTCCGCGCGCGGCCCGCTGTAGGTCATCGCGGCTCAGGCCAAGAGCATCGATTTCTCTCCCACCCTCTGATTTGCATGGACAGACAGGTTAAAGTCTTTATTGGCCGCTCTGTCAAAACCACCCTATAGATGAAGGTAACGGTTGACAGCTAGAGACATCAGGCTCTGATGGGATTATTATCTCTTTAATACGATATGAATGATGCTGCATTTCTTGGCGCGTAATTGATATGCGGGATTTAACCTAATACCCAGTGACTAGGAAAAATAGTCTCACTTGCTGTTTTCTGTTTTTTTTTTTTTTAGATTTCAGTCAAATAATAATTGAAAGTTAATGTAAGGCAGCCATGTTTGTCAACTGGAACTGCCCCCCCCCCCCCTCCTTTGTCATAAGATAAAATACTTATCAGGTTTTTGCATTTTGCAGTCTTGACTTTTTTTTGTATATATGTAATGTAATTGAAGTGAACCAGTGGGGAAAAGGTGGTATTGAATTTTTTTAAATGTTTAATTTGAAAATGTCAGATATAGTCAACTTGGTATTACATTGTTCCTGATTTAGCTCCTAAAGTCAATCCATTAAACAACATCTAAGGGTCTCCAATCAAGGGGAAAAAAACAATATGGCCATTTAAAAATACAAGAAAGAATCCAGTTGTCTCAGCAGGTTAAGGATAACTGGCTGTGCAGTGCAGCAACGTTTTACACGCAAGTTAAGTTGTGGTGGTTAAGAACAGGTGTTAGTACTTGAATCGCTTTTCTTAGTTGTAGAGACTCGTGCTGCTGTAGCGGATTTTAGCGGTCATTTGCGGACCTGAAATCTCTGTAGCTGTTATGTATAGTTTTATGTATATGTAAACACTGTACTACTCATGGCGCATGTATTATATATGTGCTTGTGTATACACACTGCGTTCTTTAATATATTATGATATAATGAAGAAGTCAGTGCTAGTGGCTGCTCTCCGTTTCTGAATTATTGATCGGGACCTGGCGTCAGCAGAGACCACCGTTCCCCGTGGTCCGTATTAAAGCCCTAACGTGGATCTTCTCTGTAGCACCTTCTGCTTAACAGACACCTTTTGTCCAAGGCCAGTCACAGTGCGTCACACATGTAATCCATTAATGCAATCGCTGGGTATTCTACACATAATCGTGGTGTTCTCTTCTGATGTCCTGTTTGTTAACCGTGTTGCCTGGCAGTATGTTGAGGGGTAGTACTGATGTTTTACCTAAAGGAAAAAAGATGGTTAATGTGTTTTATTTATACATGTGTAATAAGGCAGTTGGTGATCTTTGTAGCCTGTGGGAGTTTTACTTACACAAAAAAATGTTCAGAGGGCTGATGGGAATACGATTGGTTCATAGAGATACCCAATCAGATTGTGGAGGAGGTGGGACCAACCAATCAGACGTCTCGGTCCCACCTCCTCTATTCCCATGAGCATGTTGCTTTCCAAACTACAGCAAATTGTCACGTACGGGCAGTGGTGAGTTTTCAATGTTCGAATAAATAAATAGGCGGAATAAAGCTCAGTCGTGTGTTCAGCGCATCAGTGACTGTAGGCACAACATGAAGTGGAATGTAAAGCTTAATAACAGATTTGCCATCAGTCATGGACTTAGGAACAGAAAAGCACCAATTAACGTAACATTTTATATTTTCATCAAAGCATTTTGCCAGCTGTGGTGGTGAATAGTAAGTTTTAAAAATTTCAGCTGGAAAATAACACCATAATACTCTTGCTGGGCATTTGGAAGAAGTATATTAAAAGCTGCTGTATGTTAGTGATACATTTTTATTGTGCGGTAATTCAGGTATGAAGAGGGACATGAGAATGACTAAATAGTGTATCTTTGGGTGGTGGGGGTGAGGTCTGCACCCATTTTAGGGGGGTCCAGGGGGCTGTATTGGCTGGTTTTGATTACTGGGCTGTGAGTCTGAATTAAGGTATCAGGAAAACCTGTTCGCTGCATTAAGGGGCTCCGTAATTGGGAAAGAGTTGGGGTGACGGAGCTTAAAAATGACTCAATCGGTCTGGGTCATGGGGCCCAGACTGTCTAGCAGCGCCGTTGTACTGCTCTCTACCGTGGGCACAATTCCCAGAAACTCCTGTTACCAACTGATGTAGCTGTTTGTTGTGTGCATTTGGGAAACACATATTGGTTCATCCATCCATTTTCCAAACTGCTTATCCTACTAAGTCGCGGCGGGTCCGGAGCAGGGAACAACCCAGGATGGGAGGCCAGCCCATCGCAAGGTACATTCACACGCATTCACTCTCACATGCACTCCTACGGGCAATTTAATAACTGCAATTAGCCTGAGCATGTTTTTGGACCGTGGGGGGAAACCGGAGTACCCGGAGGAAACCCCATGATGACATGGGGAGACGTGACCCAGACAGAGACTCGAACCCGGGTCCCAGAGGTGTGAGGCAACAGTGCTAACCGCTGCACCACCGTGCCACCCCATATTGGTTCATTTTATATATTTTAAAGCACAGCTAGTAGCCTCTCGGACAGCTTCTCCGGCTATTCTGAATCGCGTATGCTTTACAAAGTAATTGAAGATACCTGAGACGAATAGATTGTCCTGTTCCTATTCCGATGGTTTAGCACCTGGGGGGGGGTGGTATCTTAAGGGCACACTAGGCTTTGGCTCTGAAGTGTCATGTGGATTCTTTTGAGAGCAAACTTCTTAGATAAGTTGCCCAAGCCAGGTATCTCTATGCCAGGTATCTCTATGCCAGGTATCTCTAAGCCAGGTATCTCTATGCCAGGTATCTCTGGCTATGGGCTGACCTTTGTAAACATATTTCATCATTTATAAATCATCCCGTGTTAAACCGGATCTGGATGCTTTCTACCGAGGACCCCTGTGGTCAGAAGTTACTGTGTGGGATTTGTCTCTCCGGGGTCATTTTATTTTTATTAATCACCACCGTAACACTTACTGCAGGAGGGAAGCCAGTCACTGTCTGTTCGGCCTCTGTGCCTTCGTTCCGTCCATCTCGGCTTCATGAATTGCCACGGACTGATGAGATTATTAAATTGCGAACAACCACATATCAGCATTTTTCATTCTCCTTGCTTTTTACTGGGGGAAAAAAAAGTTACCCAAACTGCGATATAGAAATTCTTTTTTTTTACTATGTTTATAGATGAACATGGAAATTTACTTTATAGAAATGTTCCCGTCTCAGTCCGTAAAGTGCAAGGCCACTTATCTTTATAACAGGCTGCATTAGATTAGTGAAACGCTTGCTGGAAGCAAAACCATACCGCAGTTGATTCGATATTTTAATACCGCAAACGACGCATTATTGCAGGAAAACAGCATCAATCCTTTTGCATCCTCATGCATTTCTCGGTAAAATGCCACATAAAGCAGCCCCCCGACCCCGTTTATGCCCCGCAGTCAAATCTTTGCTGCTGCACCCTTTATACTTTGAGAAAGTATTGACACTGCTCTTTGACTAATTGTTTTCAATTTATCTTCCTGTCAGCTGGCTTCCTACGACTTCCTCTGCATGTTGCTCTTCCGCGGGATGCACCGTCTTTATTTTAACTCGAAGGCTGCAGTCTTCACCAGCCGGCCCGCCTTAAAGCCAAATCTACTGGCTGAAAATTCCTCACTCCTTAAGGGCTTCTCAAGCAAATCGTTTTCTTCGTCGGTCTTTAAAAAGGATAGTCGAGGTTTAGTCGCAGAAGATCTTCCTGCATTTATTTCTGTTGTTCCAGATTAGGCAGGGAAATGCGTTCGGCTGCCCTCTTGTATCGCTGACGTATTTATAGACTGTGATGCTAAGTTTGTAACATTAAACATGATAAATTATTAACATTGCTTCATAGGGTTCAAATGTATCCCCAGCTCAGCACGTGCAGTTTACATGACGGTGCATTATTCCCCCATAATCCAGTGCAGTGCTGTTTAGATATTAATTCACTTTTTACTTAGGTCCTGTGTGGGTGCTCTGCAACATATTATTGTACTGCAGTGGATGTACCAAGTGCATTATGGGATCCAGGCCAGCTGCTTTAATAGTAACCCACTGTCACAAAGAGATGTTGATGCTGAGGTCTCCTAAGTTCAGCTCTGCTTTTTGTACCACTCATCGAATGTGGTAATACTCATCAGTTACATTATCCGCACGTGATTATGGATAATGGTTAATATCCTTGTTATGATAATGGGATGAATAATTAATGGTCTCATCACAATTAGCACATAGTAAAATGGGAACATGAAGCATGTAACGACTTGCTGCGATATCGCATCTTTCATCCAAAGGTTCGTATGCGGCATAGAATCTATTAACACTCTCTGCAGCTGTATATTTACCGAAGCAATTAATACCAAGTGACTTTTCTCAGACGCGAGGACACGTTACCCATCTGGGATTTGCAGCTCCTTAAACGCGGGCCCAGCTGTGTCTTAAACTCTTTATTTTATTTTTTTTAACCTCGAAGTGCAATTTCCGCATCAAGTAGATTGATGCATGTCTTGCGGATTCCCGATAGGTCGGTCTGGATGATCGCATTCGTGGTCTATCAGAGGTTCCATAGAACAAATCTTTCTTTCTAGAAAAGCCCAAGTCTTTAAAACATCATTTTGTACTCTACAGCTTGTACTGCTGCAATGGATGTGTCTGTGAGTAACGCACCAATCCCATTCACTGGAACAAACATGGTCATATAAAACTGATTTGTTCAAATTCTGACTTGTGGTGACAAAACTGCGTTGGATTGAAACAAGACCGGCTATGTTACAGCTGCTCGTAGGTCGTACAAAATAATAGTTGCGTTACGCCATATTGGACATTGATTTGATTTTTCTATAGCCGCGTCCCGAATGTTTGTGCTGCCTCCCTCTCCCGTTGGATTTTCTGAGCTAAAACCCAAAGGCAGGATTTGCCCTTGCCGTGTCCTAATCCAGGTGATTGTCATGCCCCCACAGTCAGAGCCAAATAAGGTAATAAGATTTCATCACCCGATCATAGCCGCTCTAAAACAGAGCATGTGAATCCCCCCCTCCCTCAGGGAACTTGTCACATGCATTTATAGTAACAAGGGAGCACAATATGTAAAGTTTGCATCTGAGATCCAGAAGACATGAATGCAGACATTTGGCTTTGTTACGGTAATGACCGTGCGACGACCTTTCATTTCACGTAACAAGATACTGTGCGTTTTTTTATAACGTTCCATCCTTATTTGAATAAAGGGCGCAGCTGATGGGGGATTAAAGGGAGCGGGTCAGCCTGGGCGACATCAGCGACTTCTCTTAGAATAAACGGTAGAATGAAGACTGCGCTGTGTCTATCGGGGGCTATTCTTAAATGGGCCGCGGTAAATTGATTCGCCATAATCGGGAGTGGTGACCTTTGACTCCTCATTCCATTTAACTTCAGCTTGGACTCGTGCCAAAAAAATACCGGGTTTGATGTGATGGTCCCTGTTACGGATGGGAGATGCCACTGATTCTTTGATCCAATACCAAGTAATACCAAGGTTGGTGTCCCGACACCAGTATGGGGAGGGTTCTGGCGAATTGAGTCAGGGATCTCTAGCAGAGGGGGAAAGTTCAGGGCCAGAAAGTACAAATCCATACCAAGATTTTGTTACAACCAACCAGTTGAGTAATCTGTGACTGTGACTCTTTATACTCAACTGGTTGGTTAAAACAAAACCTTGGTCTGGATCTGTACTTTCTGAACCTGAACTTTCCAAGTCTTCCCCTTCGTATTTTGAGTCCCTGAAAGTCTTACCCTCTCTCCCCCCCCCCCCCCTTAAGGGCAGGTCCGACTGGTGATGTCCTACTCTCTACAGTAACATAAACATTTAAATTATCTTTGATATTTTAACGTTAATATAAATTAAGCATTTGGATCAAAACAATCAATATTTCGGCATGGATCCACACATCCTTAGCCCCCATCTTCGACTTGTGCTTTTTCTTGACTACCTGTGTGCATTTATTTACTTATGTGTGAAGCCATAACCTAAATTTGAAGTCAAATGGTAGTTTAATTTGGGGCTTTGATTTGTTGGATGATGTCTGGTTCCTTGGATGAAATGTTAATCGCTGGCACCCCCCTCTTTGCAGACTTTCCTTGGTGGCGAAGTATGTAGGACAGAGACAGTCTAGATCATGCGAGATCTTTTGTTGTGGCTGAAGCACCAGCTTGGAGCCAACTGGTCGTGTTAATGTCCCAGCTTTTGATGTGAAGTGCAGCCCGCAGGATTCGGATGAGGACCCACTCCCTCCTCATCAGGACACACACACTTCTGACCTAGAAACTCCGTCTCCCTCGCGAAAAAAAAGTCGTCCTCTCGTCTTCTCTCCACGTCGGCGTCACTCTACAAAAGCCAAACGCAGTGACTGCACTGACGCTCGAAACGGGTGTTTCCACCTAGGGTTTGGTGTTGATTTGTTAGCTACTGTATTTTTCATACTCTCCTTTCCTCAAGACCAAGCATAGTCAAACTAAGATATTTTGCCATGAGGTGAAGCAGAGCTTCAGAGACCGGACTGATAAAATATGCAGTTACTGTCTTTCGCCTTTGTGTGGCAGCACTGTTCAAGTAGGTCCATATAGACCCAAATAGGGAAGAAAAAATTATCTTATACACAGTGGCTGCTGAACCCTTACTCTAAATATTATTCCTCCTTTTACAGTTGTGACTTCAGCATATATTAATGGTAATAAGGCTCTGCAGATTGTCCCTCTGTCCTCTGCATCCTGGGATACGGTACAAACTCACAATGACCCTGTATTAAATAAGCAGCATTGAACATTAATGCTCAATTAATGTATAGTTGCAATACCTTGACTTTCTGGATGTTGCCTTTGTAGTAAAGCCAGGAAACCTGAAATCATTAAAAATGGACATTTTCTGAAATGAAACAGTTGGTAATATTGCACTGGGAAATGATTTTTTCTTTCGAAGGTCTACGTTTCTGGAATTAAGTCACAATTTGAAATGTGCCTTTTGAATGGGGGGGGGGGTCGTGCTGAATAATTATCCTAAGCTTAGACATTCCGTAATGTCATTTAGTGATGTCTTTTAATGGAGTGGGGGTTGGGATCTTATTATATTGTAATGGAAACCTGCTTATTTTTTTATACATTTATGACCTTGAGACTGTTATGCTTGATTTCAGGTAATGCAGAAAATTTAAATATTTATTTCCCGCAATAAACTAAAATTAAAAGCAGGACAGTACCATTAAGTGATCAATGCCCCCAAAACTGTAGCCAAGACTGGTGGAAAAACAAAAGATTAAACTCAGGTTAGCCCTCCAATGAAAACCCTTGAAGCAGGTCTCATCTATGCTAATGAGTTCCCCTTGGCGTATTTAAATACGATTATGATGTCGCTTAAAAGTTACATTTTTAAAGGTCAAAGGGTAATCAAATTATTACACTGACGTTTTAGTGTTCTGTTGCATTTAAGGCTTGCTTCCTGTCTGTCTTCGAGTGGTGTTGGGAGATCTGCTTTTATTTCGAAATGAAACGTGCTGGTATGTTTTGCATATCCCATCATGCTCTTCTTGAGAGCAAGGCTTTTGGGTTTAAATGCTGGGTTAGCTGCCCATGCGGTTTTCCTGGAGGTTGCTCAAGGGCCTGTCGGAGATGTAGCTACTCTCATGAGAATGGGATTTGAACCAATAACCATGGTCACAGGTGCAAAGGTATAACCCTCAAAGATACGCACAGCTCCCCCCCCCCGACAGCAACCCTCACAAGATAGCACAACTTTCCATTGTGGTTTGAGGATACCCTTGAGAAACTCATCACGTGTGAACCCAAACACTGCTTCATGGATCTTCTCAAGAAGAAGTGCCCTCTTAATATCTGACGACCTTCGTTGATGTTTACACATCAAGACGCCAGCAGTTAAAGATAAATGACTTTCGATTAGAATTCTAGTAGAAGAAGGTCATTTTTTTGGAGTCTTTGGGTAATTGGAATAAACGGAAGACTTAAGGAGGATTCGCATGCAACTTAATATGAAATGTCGATCATTCAGCTACAGACAGTAATTACTCGCCATAAAAGTGATGCTTCGGAAAACTGGCCGCTCATGAGAAGCACAACTGGCCCAGGCGGAAATATAACAACTGTTTATGGAGTTCGGAATTGCAGAATTCTATATTGTTTACCCAAGCTATTTTTACTGCAGAACACGTACTGCGTGCTGCTGCACTACTGCCAAGTCCCTGTTGCTCGGAGCAACAGACGAGCTGTTCAGCCAGAGAAGAAAATTATCTGTTTTTATTATTTAATTTTTGTTTTTTTTTCCATGGAACAGAGTGGGTCTCACATCTCTGAAGACGCGTGAAAGAAAACGCTTCTCAAGATGTGGCAGAAGAGCTGGTTATTGTAATAATCACCGGCAAAAGGCAATTCCAGTGCTGCCCATCGCAATCTAGGGCAGCTTTTTAAGGGCCTGCACTGGGTGCTAAAAAATATTGCAGTGGGGATCACAAAGTGTGGCTGTTCTGGACACACATATTGAATGCAAGATGTTTACTTTACACATTTATCGGTCCAGTATAATAGTAATACGAGATGTTCGGCACATGCGAGGCACAAATTGAAGTCTCATTTCACATTCAGAGCCGATCTTTATGATCTTCTTCTGATCTTTTGAGAGTTTTTGAGCAATGGTTGAGTAACGTCTCCTTTCGGTTGATCATATGGAACCTTCATTAACTTTAAAAGGTACTGTCAGCCATATTGAGGTTCGTGACTATTTCATAATTTATTCCTTTTCAATATTCTAAGGAGCCCGTAAGTTAAAGGTGGCTTTTAACTCTGTAAAGAGAATTAAATCAGCATTACCTCTCCCCCCACCCCAGGCAAACTAGTTTCTATTTGTTTGCGGCATCATTTCCGTTAAACTGTCACCACGGATGACCTCATCAGCTCCCCCCCGGCATTCCTGCACTTGGAATCTGTCGTTCTCCCCTCGAGACTAAAGAGATTTTGTTTGTTCTGGTGACTATGGCCGGACAGGAATTCTGCTGGTTCTTTACGGCGACGGGCTGAATTCTCTAGAACTGTGGTGACCAGTGGACTATAGTAGAACCTTGTAGGGTTTTAAGAATGCTATTGCAGACACGTTCTAGCAGCGCCTTGATGAAGGTCTGGAAGGAGCACCTCCTAACTTCAAACAAAATGGTGACGATCAAGACCCGTGAGATGCATGCAAGGTCAAATCACTCCGAATAGTGTTTCAAGTAATCGATTCCCAAAGCAGTTAATAAAAGTTTCTTTAGAGGTCTGGTCTTCTTTGCACCCTGGTGCATTTAATACTTGTAGAGCATGTTCCAGTTTGCTGACTTGATCATCGAGGGTAACTGTAGAAATTCAGTTCTTGAGCATCGCTGAACACGAATGAAAATGCAGTTTTCTGGCCATCGGTCACTCGGACAGCTCAGTTAACACAGCCTACAGGCTTGGTTTAAATCAGGGGTGGGGAACCTGATCCATGTAGAGCCGGTGCGGGTTTTTGGGATGGCCTCAGCCAATCAGCCAATAATAAAACAGTAGTTCTCAACTCCAGTTTTGGAGACCCATTGTCATTGGCTGATTGAGAGGCCATCGTGAAAACCCGCATCCACACCCGCCCTCCATGGATCAGGTTCCCCACCTCTGGTTTAGATGGTATTTATAACTAGGCCATATAAAGAGGCGGGGCCACAGAGGCAATGGCTCCATCTGAAAGCTGATTGGTCCTTGTGGTGACGCCACCCCTGGTCACTAACCAGTTCAAAACATCTCATTGGCTAATGTTTTGATTTCCCCCTCTTATGGGCCCCACCTTAAAAAAAAAAACCCAGAATTGCCCCTAGGCATCAGATAAAAGGCTTTTAGTAAAGATGATGGGAAATCACTTGGGGATAGTGCTTGTCCTTGTACTAGGGCTTGGCAATAATGCAGGCCCTTGCCACCATTTTAGACTCCCGGTGTTTAATTCTCCCCCTCCTTACAAGCCTAATCAACCTTTCCCAGTGTAAAGCAGCCCTCAATCTTGTCGAACAGAAGCCGCAGGTTCGACTTCAAAGGAAGCTCGCTAATGTGGCGCGCTAAGGACTCCCCCTCTTAATCCGACACGGCTCCCAAAATATTACGGAGTGTTTTGATTTCCAGAAATCCTCTCCCAACTCCCCCCCCCCCCCCCCCCCAAAAACTTATTAAACCGCAGTGACTTATGAAAATAAGGCTGCACTTAGTCAACAGGGAATTTCATGTTTCAAAGACTCCTTTTTTTTTTGCAGCGAGAATGGATAACAGGTAGAGTGGCCCAAGTCATGGCAAAGCCTGGAACAATCCGGAATTGGAGAAACTGGGCTTTCGGGCTTTGTGCGGTTTATTTATTCTGAGTCTGGGTTACTCAGCGGCGGATTTGCATTGAATAGACTCTAGATGTGATACAATCCTCCGACTTCCCTGCGATCCGATAAAACACGCTGACGACAGCAGCACTTATTCCAACTATTATGACGGAATAGGAATAAAGGTCAAGCAGAAGAATGCATGACGTGACGCAGTAATTACAGCCACAGAAAGCGGTGAGTAGTACAATAACAGTACGAGATTTGAAACAATGGAGGATCAGTTTCCAGTATTATTTATTCTGCAAAATTAAATAATAATCATCAATTGTTTTTTGTAGCAAAACACACCCCAAATTAAAGTGTTTAAAAAAGCAAATCGCAGCATAAGTAAATAAGCAGTTAATTACCTTAAAATACAGTATATGGATCAGTAGACAGTATGTTGTAAAGGGGTCAATATGGCGTGAAAAAGAATTTTTATCAACCAGACTATATTACTTTGACATTACATCATCACTTTATATTCCGTGCATTAGAACCGTAATGGTATCTGACAAGGGGGAAATTGTATTAGACTGGAGCAAGAGAATTTCCGCATATCTTCCATTTTGAAGTCTGCTTCTCTAGGCAAGTGTAATTCATTGTAATAACCTTTCGTTAAAATGTGTGATTTTAATGATTCTTGGAAGTCTTGGCATGCTTACAGATTTCTCTGAACAGAGGAATAAGCCAGACACCTACGTGTCAATCGGGCCTTTTCAGAAGAGCCAATGAAATAGAAGGAAGGGCCGTTCAAATGACCAATCAAAAAGCACATAGCCGTGATGTCACAATGCAGACGGGGCTTCTCAGCTCAACTTTTCAGGGACCAAATAAGGCAGAAAAGATGGAAGTTCACAGAATCACTTTCTTCTTCTGGAAACCTGAGAAGATGAGGCTTAACTTTCAAATTGTTCATACAGGCCAGTGAGAGGTTTTCACTCAAGCCTGCAGTCACATGACAGGTGAAAGCATCTTTAAGAGAAACACAGTATGGCACACCCCATTGAGGAACCAAAAAAATAAATAAAAATAACTATCAATGAAAAAACTTTCCGGTTGCTTTATAATTTCATCTGTAATCCGATAGCAAATTTGTCTACCAAACTTAATTTTGATATGCCGGTTTTCTCGATGGATATCTTGGTTAGATATCGCATGGCTATCCCCCTGCACGTCTGAGGTGCAGCCCGAATTTAACACACCTGATATAAATAATCAGGCCCTTCAGCAGCATCTCAGTATTAGAGCCAGCTTCGTTAAGATAGGACCTGATCATCTGTGTCAGTTGTGTTAAATTAGGGCCCCACCTGAGCTCTGTAGGGTGGTAGACCTCCAAGCGCTGCCTTAGAGAGTACGACAGCCTTCTCAGGAGCGGACAGCCATCACGCTGGCTGAACGTTTCGTCCCCTGCTCCCGATTCTGCTCGATCTGATTACCTTCTGTATGTTTAACAGTGATGGAGTGTGTTTGTCCTCTAGACACACGCTTGTCCAGACCCCTCCACCCATTAGCCCCAGCTGCAGGCTTGCAGAGCCAGTTATCCGTCCTCCACATCACCCCACTGTAGCTGCATCGGTCACAGCCGCTGCCTCCTGGGGACGGCGAGCGATGTGAGCTTCTCCATGTCAACAGATTACCTGGAATTGCATGGCAGGCAGACAGAACCCGCTCTCTAGGGGCAGATCCTAACGATTTCTACTCTACTCCATAGGCAAACAAAGGAGCCATCAATCCCTCGGAACCACTGTGGACATTTTTGTCTGAAATAATTAGGATTTTCATTAGCGACCACAGCTGATATGCGCCTGTTATTTAGGCTGAAATAATTGCCCTGCGTATTCGAGCGTTTTGTCCCTGACAACCTTCTTGGGGTAAACGTTTAAAATGTCAAGATTCCAGGCTGTCCTCTCTGCCCAGCAGTCTCGTGTCGGCAGCATCCCCCCCCCCCCCCAAGAAAACCAAGGCAGGCAGATGTGAACATCCCCAGTGCTGATGCGAGTCAAGGGCTCCTTCCCTCTGACTCGCTATAAGTTCAGCGACAGAGTAGCACACAGACGATTATTTATTATTATTTTTTTTGGCATTATTTGCACCTGTTAAAAATGACTCCAGGCCTCCTGTCTGTAATTCTCCTTTCTGCTTTCGTAATTTATATCTTGGTAAAATCCCCGGTTAGCAGATGCTATGTTTAAAGAAGCTCCTGGTTGATGTTCAAGTCTGCGAAGCTAAAACTGGTGAGTGTTAAATAATACACACATAGAGCGAGTTTAATTTTTTAACGTCGTCTCAAACGGAAGGATGTTAAAGTGGGAATGAAGTAGGACATCTGTAATATTAAAGAATATAAAACTCATATCTAAAACTTGCCAGCAATCCTTTATAAACACTACATACAGTAGGAGGCAATAACTTATTTAACAAATGTGTATTTATTATTATTTTCAACTGATGAAATAGTTAACTTATTTTTTAATTGGGTGCATCAACACATGGCCAAGAGACCGAGAGACATTTGAAAATATCCATATGCTTACTATCTGCATTGCTTATACGTTGCTTTGGATAAAATATAATATAATGTAAAATGTGATGTGATTGCGGTTTCCTGCTCCTCAGCAGGCAGGTTTATAAGGATGGGGGGTGGGGGGCAATCCCCGTGTTAATTCAGCCTAACTCATCATCTTTAATCAAGTGACTGTGTGTGTGAAAATGTCCCGTTCGGTCGCTCGCTCCCCGCTTCCGTGATAACGCTAATGTGACCAGTGCCATTAAAAAGGCATCAATTTAAAAAAAACAGCTGCTGTAACCTTCTGCATAACCTCCCCCCCCCCACCCACCCCCTCCAAAGAAACTTAATTTAATGCCTTAGAAAACTTTCATATTCTTTTTTTTTCCCCCACAAAAACCAAACTGTTTTTATTTACAGATTTCTATTTCAATCAGTTTAAATGGCGGGAAAATGGATGAATATGTTTCTTGTGTTATTGATGTCCCTGCTTTAGCCCTTGTGTGTTTGCCTGTGTGCCCTGAAACTGGACGGATTACGGAACTGTGTTGCATGGATGCGTAAACTAGAAGGACAGGGACTATCAAATCAAATCAAATCAAATAACCTTTAACGTCACCTCACTTGTCACCAGTGCACAGATACTATACATATCAGTGAATTGCTTGTGTGCAAAGCCTCTCGAAGCAGCAGTAGTAAGACACAAATTAACAATCAAGTATAAATATATAAAACATAAAACATTTGACAAATAAAAAGAAAAACGCTGTCTTGGCCGAACCAGGACCCCAGATCTCTCGCCTCTTCGTCGACGTTTACAAGCTCCAAGGGTCCAGGTTCACAGCGCCTCAGGCGAGACGAACAGCGAGTTTCCAAACAATGGTCGCACGTTGCGAAACTTAAACTCCGGAAAACAGAAGTAATTTGCATTAAGTAAGGCATGCTTTTTCTAAGGTTTTTACATTTAAGATAGTTCTCATTATCTAAGTAGCTTCAGAGTGTCATAAACATAATCATGCCGACGATGGCGTGAGAATTATTATTACTTGAATTCATTTGTTCGTTTAGAAATGAAAGGCAAGCTGGATGGCTGCAAAATGACTGTGCAGACATCTGTCAACTGCATGATAATATGAATGAATATTAAGCACAGCTGACTCCTTTGGTTGATAGGGTTTATTTGATGCAGTTCTAGTGTTTGCCACTAGAGGCTCCCTCACATAATATAACATCTGCTGTAGCTGTTCTTCAGATCCACACCAGCTTAATGATGATGCCCTTTGTAAGACATGTGAGATCTGTTACTAATAAAAAAAAAAGTTCAGAGTCCTACATGGGTTAAGTAAGAGTGACTGTCACACTCTGCTTAGTCTGGGAGGACGGTCTGCTCTAATAAAATCCCGGACAATGATATTTTTGTTTTTCACAATGCTTGGATTTACTCAGCTTTAAGGGATATTGAGTCCCTTTTAAATCATTTTAACCACCTCCCTGAAGCTCCTCGGGAGACTCTGTTGGAACAGGTGTGCTACCTGAAATAATCTGAACCGCTTTAAGCACACAGTGGGGCTTCTTTCAATATATCGCTTCCAGAATTCATACATCTGGTCACTCGCCATCCACTCTGAAAAGCACGACAGAGGAGATGAACACTTCGATTCCCAGCCCGGCATCCTTGGATCCTGAATTGGCATATTCGACTTGAACTTGGCTGGTCTTCTGTACTGAGTAAGAGTACTGAGTATGAGTACTGAGTATGAGTACTGAGTATGAGTACTGAGTATGAGTCCTTGACTCACATGCTTTCCAGCATAAACTTTTGGTTCAATATGACCCAGTCCTGGATAAGTGGTTATGGAAGATGGATAGATGGATGCATATTGTTTCACCACGTTGCCGCTTTAAATTACAGATTAGTCTGCGTAAAGTTCAGGCATTTAAATTCATCAAGTCTTCATTATGACACAGCAAAGGGATTGGATACGTCCTACAGGCACGGTCGTTACAGTGAAATGAGTGGAACAAATTGTGACACTGAAAGGCACCGTCTGAAAACAGCAAGCTGCGGAATGTGTCATTAAGCGCGTTTGTGTTTGTTTACTTAACGAAGCTTAATTGAATTTCATTTAGCAAAGTTTCAAACCTTTGAGCGTCTGTAAAACTTGATCACATCTGCTCCCCGGCACCTGGCCATGCAGGCCATGTCCCGTCGATTACTAAAAGCTCCCAGAGACCCTCGCTCAGTCATCGCTGTGTGGCAGACAGCTCCCTTTTAAACACCTCTTAAAAGCGCGCATTTAACTCCCAGTTAAGGTGATTACATTGACTTGCTCCCTCACTAAAACAAGGGAATGCATCTCCCCAAGCCATCACGGAATCAGGTTTGCATCGTAAGGCATTTACCTCCAGGTAACGTAAGGAAAGGGAAATAGTATTTCACGATATTTTTCATTCCGTCCCATAATCACAAGGCCAATAAATAAATGGCTGTAGATTTTTTTGGACGACTATTATTATTAGCATTAATGAATACTTCTCGAAAGGAGCTACTATTATTACTATTATTATTATTACTATTATTATTATTACTATTATCATTATTATATGGCGTCACAGCAAGAAGTTCCTGTGTTCGGTCCCGGGTCCTTTCTGTGTGGAGTTCTCGCATATGCTCTCCCCGTGTTTGCGTGGGTTTTCGCCGGAGGTTCCGGTTTCCTCCCACGGTCCAAAACAAAGCAGGATAGGTTGATTGGTGAGTCTACATTGGCCCTGTAGTTGTGAGTGTGTGAGTGTGTGCGCCCTGCGGTGTGCTGCCGACTGCCCTGCGTTGGTTCCCACCTGCGCCCATTGTTCCCGGGATGGGCTCCCCCAGTTGGGATCGAGCATTTTCAGAAGATGGATAATAATAATACATTTTATATCATTTCTTTCAGGACACTCAGGGTCACTCAGGGTCAACAAAAATAGTACAACTTTGGCGAAACCAAAATCACACAGTGTGGTTAATCTTAATATTTTAGTGATCTCCGGTTAACGCTGGGTTTAAAGGATGAACATGGTGAACATACTCAAGAACAGTCTACTAACTTCAGGCTAACCATACACCCAAGATCCTATACATCCCTCTACTGAGAGGCCATACTCCAACTCCCAGAATCCTTAGCATAACTGCCGTCTCGCCATTGGTCCTAGACATCATGAAATGAAATTGCTAACTTGCCAATTAGGTCCCTGTCCCTTTACACAACACAGCACATTTACACAAAACCATACACTACAAAGTAATGTATTGCTTTATAAAACATTTAAAAAAAAAATTCAATCCATTTCAGCATTGTAGCTACCGCACTATCTAGACCGACTGCTGTAACAGTACAATCAGCTGCTAGCTGTTTGATTCTGGGGTCTATGATTATAACTGTCATTAGCAATTCTTTCTATGTTTCCCATTTAAAGACTGGATGGTGCTTCAACACTTTAACTGTTAAACTTGTTAATTAGCACAAGTTTGGCTTCTAAGGTGCCCATAATATAATGGATCAAAACTGATGCCTATAATTCACAAAATGTTCTTGCCCCTAGTCTATAATTTCCTGTTAACATTACATTTTACAGCGCGCTCACATTTATGTTAGCATGATAGATTCCTGGGCCAGGGTGTATCGCTAATCTTTCCCAAATAGTCGACTGCCCTCACTACATTATGTCAATTTCTGTCATGTTCCACTGATCAAAACTTTTAAATGAGGTTGAGGCATTATGATGGTGGTCATGATTAGCTAATTTGCACAATATCTGGTTGCAGACATCATCAATCCATATGGAGACAAAAGGCCTCGACACTGAGAACTGCATCTAATTTTTACTTGTACTTGCACTATGAAATACTATGATTAAAAAAGAAATTGGAAAACCTGTTTTAGGGTTTCATGTTATTGCCTCTGGGTTCATAGCCATTTACAAGCAGGAAATGATGTCGTCAGGAGACAGGATGTGTACTTTGAATGATGGGGAATCTGGAATCCAATTTTGAAGCCAGAAGGAGCTCATCTTTTGAAACCCATCCACCTCTATGGGCCAGATGATCCTGAGCTTTACGTTATAAAACTGATGGCAGATCTGTTTCGTCCTTTCATCAAAGCCATGTCTCTGTCAGGTTATGATGATCACGGTTGTTATTCATCAATTCACAAAAGGAGCCTTTGAGGTTGATGACCTAGTGCTGAAAAGCCGGGGGATTCAAAGAGGCTTTGATTTTCAGAAGGCAAGGTTGCAGCGGGGAAGCCGGTAGCTGTGTTTATTTGGTTGTAGCGACAGGTGATCCGATTAAGTAGATAAATAGTAGATCGTTGAGACAAGGGTGAACAGACAGAATCTCAGTAAGCAAATAATTAAAAGTGTTTGCATGGTAACATGCAAGAAGGACTGCAGGCATGACCTAACTGCATGTCTATACTGGCATTTTTACATTTTTTTAGCATTTACTCTTTTACTTTTCTTAATTTTGAGTACGCTAGTCTTTGCAGCCCGAAATGAGCAATCCTGGAATGGTAATCCATTGCCTATAATAAGTAAAACATTTTCTGGGCAGCAAAGTTTTAATAAAATAACTGTTGGTAACATAAAAAAATGCATAAATGAGAATATTGTTTTGGGTTGTAAAAATGTAATTGATTTTGTTGGTTTAGTTTATTTTTTTTACCCTGAGAAAAAAATTATGGGATGTCGCCTTTGTTCCATCGCCCAGGAGATGGCCTCAGCGGTTTGAGAGATTGGTTGCCTTGATGTTATTTTATGTTTTTTTTTAATTACTCTTCATTATTAATTATTCAACATATATATCTGTTCTTCAGAAAATTTTTGGTCATCCCATTCAGCTGTGAACCGGTATTGCTGATATTCTGAATAGACACTGGACATTTCTCAGCCCATTGGGTTTACTTTTAATATGGACACTGAGTAACAAAAGGAAAAGTATTAAATGCTTTCCGAAGCTGACACAATAACTTTAAGTGGTGTCCAAGCCGAAACATCTAGAAAGCAATAACCAACAGCAGGATATTGCCACCTTTATGAAAAATAAATCTTTAATTTTCTCGTAAGCCTATGCAATCGGTGTACCGTATTTTTGAACAAATGACTGTCATGTCTTATGTGAACTAAATACACTTTGTGTGACTTATATTAAAGTCACATTCTACATCCCCCCCCACCTTCTGTAGTATAAAATAATACAGAATGAGTGGAAACTGAATGGATGAGATGCGATAAAAGGGAAGGATTTCTTAATACTTTCAGGCTCGCCGCTATATTTGTTCGCATTTAAGTGAATGCGCACTTTTACTTTTGGAAAATGAATTGTGCTGTACAGTGGGTTACATTGTAGACTCTCTGCACAAATCCATCCAGCCACAACACCTATGACATGCTGCAAATCTTATACACTTATTCCGTTTTTTTTAGAACCGCAGATTACTGTGGCATTCTTTTAATCTGATAAAGTTCGGCATTTAGCTTCGATCCTATGAATATTTTAACGGAATCTTGGGCTGCCCTTTCTTTAAATTTCCATTCGGTGCGAAGAATCATCCACTTAATCCATCCATCCATCAGTTTTGGAAAAATTTATCCTGTTAGGCTTCAGCGATTCTTTAGCTTTCCCAGCGAATATACGGCATGTGGCTGAGAACTCAGGCCCCATCAACAAAATACCAGAACTGGTTTTATCTTAATTTAAACCATATTTCAAACAGAAAACTCAGAGTGATTTCCAGGGCGACTGGGAATCTGCAATCTTGGAGGTGTTAGTCAGATAACTCCCAGCATGCATTGCCACGGTAGGGTGTTTTCACAAACCGAGGAAGCGCAAGTTCATTTATGAAGCACTTCATCTTAATGGGCTGACATCAGGCAAATTATGACATACTATGACATAGATCGCTGGCTATGGCAGAAGTGTTGAAGAAACCGTAGCTGAAATTGTTAGCAGTAATGGTGCAGCGCTCCAGAGTGTGTCAGCAGTGCTCGACTTCTGTGTCCTTCCTGACACCAGGCTTGCCCCCTCCCCACCACACAAAAGGCAGCAGTTAATAAGCCCATCTGTCTTTGCCAAGGAAACATTAGTCCTAACAGTCAGGAGCTCGGGGCCGGCGACGTGTAGGGGGCCTATATCTTTCTTTATTTAGGTGGCTATAGATGGCCTGTCTGCTCACTGGAAAAGCAATGCTGTCCTTTTCTGGCGATCCCACTTCTTTTCTCCCCTGGCGAATTTGTTTCTTCTCGCACGTTCGCCTGCAGAACATTCAGGGGAACCGTTCGGAAAAAAAAGGGGGGGGGGGGGGGGGGGCTTGGGGAGGGCGGGCGGAGAGTCGGGTTCTGCACTAGCGACTGGCAGCCGGCAGAGAAGCGGCGTTATTTTTGGACAGGAGTGGCATGAGGTTAAGGAGGCGGCTTTGAAACCGGAAGGTTGCCGGTTCAGACACCTGGAGAGGCCTTGCTGCACAAGCTGGAATGTTTCCGTGTAATTAGAGATGCATGAACGTAGAGAAATGAAGACGCTTTGGATAAAAGTGTGAACAATTTATATATAAATAAGAACTATAGTTGTATGTTGCTAGTGACTATAAAGACAGCCCTTCTGAATTTTCGGTCTCCTGTCCGCACCTTTCACCATCACCCATGGTTTCGGCATTTTCCAGCGACGGAAGATACCTTCTTTTTGCCACCAAAAGCGATTCGACTGCCTGACGTCACGCAGGCGTCCTGATCTGCATGCCGCTCGTTTCTGTTCTGTTCAGATGATCTGCAGGGGTGACTCCTTACGCAATATCATTTCGCTTTGAAGCAGTTTCAGCTTATGAAGTCTTTAGCTTTGTGTAACTGTCAGGCACATTTTTTCTCATTTTTTTTGGGAGACAATTAACACGAAGTATCAACAGATGCTAATAACTTTATCAATGAATACCGCCTGGAAATTGCGCTAATCCTAGCCTGAAACTTTACATAATAAAACAGTAATCACTTTCAAGGAATATAACATTTACACACACACACACACACACACACACACACACACACACATATATGTAGCGTTAATGATATATATGTATATATATATATATATATATGTATATATGTCTATATATATATATATATATATATATATATGTATATATGTGTATATATATATATATATATATATATATATGCATATATATATATGCATATATTATATCATTAACGCTATCAGCACAAAATTAAGGTGTGTAATGTAATCAGGTTAGCCCTGGATATATAATTTATCGCTTCATGCAATTCTGCTCCTAATAGGCCTACACAACATGAATAAAACATAACGTTAAGTGCAGGATTACGTACGCGGCGAATCCTTAATGCGACACGCTTAAATTACGACAGCTGAAAATGTATTGCCGAGACGTTTCAGCGATGCCGCATATTTTTGCATTCCTGATGGATGGCACGCATGATTTTTAAAAATATTTATTATGGACATTTATATTTCTGAAATGAAAAGAAATGACTGTTTATTCCAGCGTCCTGTCATTTATTTAAGTTATTAAAATAAATCATATATACAGCATCACTGATTTTGCTGCCCCCCCCCGCCCACCTTCCGCTCTCTACCGATGATGCAGTTGGAGAGATTTTCTGATTCGCAATAATCAAAATTGTCTGTTTTCACCCTTGGGCTTCGACACTGTTGGAAAATGCGACAAAATAAACGCATTATTTCTTATTTTGGTTAATTAGGTAGGTATGATATAAGATGTTCTCTCAAGTTGCCGGATAATTGTGTGTCTGCTCCCTCCAATATTAATGACACATGCATTGCTACGAGGTTAATCGTGCTACAGCTGAAAGCTCTCCTCTTCCACCGAAAATGAATCTTTGCGAAATAGCTGAAAACTATCGACCAACAGATTAAAATCGCTTGCAAAACTCTAAACAAGGCACTTAAAAGAAAATATCGCGCACTTAATTACTAAAACTCTTACGTCCTCCTACAGTCCAAAGAAAAGGGTTTAGGGCAAGTGGCATCTCTAAGGTCATCTTTACACTTGGTTTTAAAATGCGTCTTTAGTGATCAGATCAGTATATAGCTGAGAGACATGGTCATTTACACCTGTGCATCTTTACACTACAAAAGATCTGCGGTCACATGCGTCCCAGACGACCTTGGCAAGAGGTTTGGAGTGATTGAATCGGAATTCATCGCAGTGTTCGTTTCTCTTGTGTTCAGTGCTCTCCGCTTGTGGTCTGACCGCCCAAGATGCATTCAAAACTAAGTGTAAATAGGGTCTTAATTGCCCATAATATTTGATTCTATGCATGTGCTCTGTGATGAACTGGCATCCTGTACAGGGTGCCCCCTGCCTCATGCCCTGTGTTTCCTGGGAGAGACCCAATGTTCCTGGGACCCCATACTGTATTAGCAGCGATAGAAGATGGCTGTAGAAAAGGTTAAAAGTGTGGACTTTGAGGTTCACTCAATGCTGGACAGTAAGTCTCCGAGTAGTCATTAGGACACAGTGACCAGTGGCTAATCGAAAGGTAGAGAACGGCTCAGATGGGTCACCCGCTCATGTAGAGTGAAGTGTAAAGTACCACGTAAAGTGTCACATGTTGACTGTCCTTATTGGTCACTTGGCTTTGGTCACCGTGGCAGCAGTGTCTATGACGATACAATGCGGATGGATTGTCTTTTTCTCATCGAGGAAAGCTGAGGCCTGCAATGTGGCTGCAAGCATTCTGGCTTCTGACGGACTGGGCCTATTTGCATCTGATCTGCTATTCAAGCCTTAGACGGTGAACTGAGCAAGGAACGGGACAACAGGAGGTAAAATGAATGTGATTGAGCAGGTCTCTGCCTCGATCAAATCAAGCCTGTGCCCGAATCACAAAAAACAAGATTGATGCTATTTTAGGCGTAAAACGAGAAGAGCCGGTATACTGGAAAAGGCCCATGGTGCTTAGAAAAGTTTAAGGGAGACAGAAGAGGATGAGCAAAGACGGGGTGGATAAACTCAATCGTTAGGAAATCAAACAGAAGACAGAACATTCTGCGGAACTGAGGTCCACATTTGCACATCGATGGGGAGGCACCTAATCATAATAACGATAGATTTCTGTAATCTACAGCTCCGTTTCTAAAAAAGTTGGGATGCTGTGCAAAATGTAAATAAACACAGAATACAATGATTTAGAAAACATATAAAACCGTATTTAACTGAAAATAGAACAAAGACAGCGGAAACTGAGAAATGTTATAGTGTTATGACAGATAAATGCTTAATTTGAATTTGAGGCCAGCACCATGTTTAAAGAAGTTGGCCCTGGGACAACAAAAGACTGGAAAAGTTGTGTAATGCTAAAACACCTGGTTGAATATCCATCCATCCATCCATTTTCCAAACCGCTTATCCTACTGGGTCGCGGGGGGTCCGGAGCCTATCCCGGAAGCAATGGGCACGAGGCAGGGAACAACCCTGGATGGGGGGCCAGCCCATCGCAGCTGGTTGAATATCTCACAACTAATTAGATTAATTGGCAACAGGTAAGATGATTGCGTTACATTTCACACAGCGTTCCGACTTTTTTGGAAACGGGATTCTACATACTATCCCCGAAACAGCTTGTACCAAGTCAAATGTTGGATGAGTATTAAATTCTGACTAGATGCTACTGGTGTGATAATTTCTGCTTCCATAATGCATCAGGGTGATTGCAAGTTTCCCAGCTGTCCTTGGATGGATGCAGCCTCCATAAGGGATTGCTGTACTCTGTACCTCACTTGCCTGCTTCTGAAACATCTAACCACCAGAACAGCTGATTGTTCATACTTAGGTATGTATATATTCCAAGTAAAAGTCCCAATGCTGAATGTAAAGTTACGCAAAATCAGGCACAGTTTGTTCTTTCCAAATACTACTTTCACACTTGTAAAAGTCCAGTCAAGAAAATCATCTGATATATGCCCCAAGCAGTGTTAGGAGGCACAATGTTAAATGTAGAAGCATGACGGCCAGAACCTGGCTGAATTTTGTGCTTAAAGGGACATCTGCGGCGCGAAAGTGAAAATGAAATGGAAAACAAGGTGCGCTTATGAGGCCAAGGTAGCTAAAGCCCACAAATAAAATCCTGCATCATGGAAGCTCAGGTAAGCACAGCCGAGGTCCGTGCAAATCAGGCCTGGGGGGGAGCAGGCAGAGGGGAGATTGACTGTCCACCTTCTGGGATTTTTGCTGACGTAACATGGGGCTCCTTGGAGAACGAAAATTCACCCCCCTCCCCAGGCTGGCTTCAGGCTGATCCCCCTGTGACCCAGTTGGGCGTACTGGCTAGAATCGAGGAAGCTACTCACCGGACGCGGAAAATTTGAGGTCGAATCTGAACGGGGAGGTGATGGGGTAGAAGGATGATTCCCCTCCCCCCCCCCACATCCTGCAGAGCTGGAGGATGCGATAAGTGAGCGACGAGGTCTGCATGTCACCCTCTGATGTGCTGGTACTGCGCCCGCTCAGGATGCGATTATCTCACCTGTCAGCTGCTTGTCTGATAGCCAGCCTGACTGCCGCACTTTGATAGAGCTAAGATGGCTTCGGCCAGGAGGAGGAGACCTGAGAGAATCCCTCTGGCTCTTCTGACGGGAAGGTTTTACGGTGTAACGAGTTACCGAAATCTCAAGGTAGCCCGAAATCTGCCCATAAACTCGTCCGTAAAAACGTGCTGTTCTGAGAGGCACCTATTCCCGCGTTTCTGTAATTTTGCAAACGGTGATGCTTGATTTTCTGGGGGGGGGAGAAAAAGTCGACCATAAGCCTCCAAGTCACTTAGGCTATGCTGAGAATTTAAGAAAATGTGTGGTTAATTAGTGTTACAATAATAGGCTCTTAGGCGAATGCACAGTTGCGATAGAAAGAATGAAGATCTACATTAAAAGGTCTGGGCTTTTTACGAGCTTGTTTAGGTTTATCCGGGAGGCCGCAGGGTAGCTCCTGTAAGAAGCCCAAGCAGACTTCACATTACATCGCTTTTCAAGCTGCTGTGTTCAACTACAAGATAACTGCGTCCAGCGACTAAAGATCTCCTGTTAGGTGTATATAGTAGCAACTGGGTTCTTGGGTGCGCTCCCAGTAAAAGCACAGCACATATTTCAGCCCACAGCAAACAAACCTCCACCGCCTGTCGTTAGGAAGCAGGCGGCCCTTGGCCGGCGGTGCGGTGAGTCGAACGAGAAGCGCTGCTTCGTCGCACCGCAGATTTGATTTCTCCCTCGCCGCCGCCGAGCACGGCCAACTATGGAAGCGTAAAGCGCTCTGTCACTCCCAGCATCACGGCCCATCAATCCTGCCCAAGCCTACCGCCAGAGTTCATCTGGCAGCCAAGCTGTGAGACCGTCGGTAATGGTGCTGGCTGGCCTTATCAGGCTTTGGTTATCTTTAATAGTCGCTCTACATCAGGCATGAAATGATGCGGGGCCCACGTCGGGTTTGGAAAGGCTTATTCCCCCGGTGATAAATAACAATAAGAAACAGGAAGTGATGTCGCGGGGGCGAGGCGGACTGGAGGCCCTGAGGTAATATGAACGCGAGTTTGGCTGATGCCACCAAACACTGGCGGAAGGCAAGTAAATTAGCTATTAACACATCAAGTCAAGTTAGCCTACGTGGGATAATCACGTTAATGCTAATGACTCATGTCTGCTGACCTTTAACGGTTTTTTTCTTTTCTGCTAAATGTAGCAGTATTATATTGTGCATACAATTGTCACAAATGTAACAGTTGAAACAATATCTATATGTTGAAAAATGCTTTGATTTTTGACTGTATTTAAGACAATTCAAAGAGATACTCTCTCACCTTTCATTCAGCATTAGTTTAAAATATTACTGTGCTGCATTAATATTGCTTTGATTGTATTGTAATTGTCAGCTTATTTGTAGATGGTTTTTAAAAGTTGCTTCAGAGCTTAACCTGTTTGACCTCAGACTGTGTGATTATGCTGCAACAAATTCTTTCTGTCGAACGAAGCCAGTCCTCATCGCGGTCAGCTGTGAATTCAGCCGTTTTCTTCCGTGACCAAATAATCAGTGACATCTAAGCCCCATAGAAATTTTGATTTTTTTTCTTTTGGTCTGTCCAGCATCGCACCTGCATCTTGTTCATCAAAACTTTTATTACACGGCTGATCGAAAACGACCCGGAAAAACCTGGAGGTAAACAGATGCGTGTTGCACGTGACAGAATTTCAATAAGCCACTAGAGTAGAACTTTTAGAATTTTCCACCAGACTGTGTAACGGCGCAGGTGTGTTTTAATCAGTGTAAAATGCACATCTGAGTAACACAGGTGGTGCTGGAAAAATAACCTGTGACCTCCGACCTCATAAATGAACATTCTTTCAGAGCTAGTTAACAGAATTTGTCCAAACAGTCGTACTCATGAAATGAGACATACCAAAGCCGCTCTACCGTGTCTCCCGTCTATCACGGGCCGTACAGCGGCATAGCTGTGGACGTCCTCATCGCTCACTGAGGTTAAGTGGAGCTGCGTGGCAGCTCAGTTGGTTACGATGCTCTGATTAGAAAGTCTTAGGTTCAAATCGCATGATCGGTTGAGTGGATTTACTGTTGAGTCCTTCAGCAAGACCCTTGACCTTTAATCTCTCCAGGGAACATCTGACCCTGCTTAGTCTAAACAGAAAAAAAAAAACATTGATTGTTAATTTGGGTAAAAGCATCTGTGCATTATTGAAAGAAAACAAAACAAAAACATGGATATTGCACACGCAAAAACACATACAGGTCATGGCAAATTTAGTAGGCCTTTTCTTGAAGAATATAGAGGTCATACACACACAGACACACATACGTACACAGGCACCCGGTTAGACTAGATCAAAAGCAATAGCTGCATGAAAAGAATTGGTTGTAGACGCAGGGCAGATTTCACAGGCCCTGAAAAGCGTGAGGCGTATGGTTTATGAAGATGGGAGGAGAGGAGCAGCGGACGGCAGCCAGCCCTGTCATGCGGAAGGGTGGCCAAGCCGAACGTGTGAATTTGGGTCAAGGCGCCAAATATATCTCGCCGCACTGAACTGCAGATGTTCTGCGCCACTCTGAGTCCTCGTCGTCACCCAGGGTGCAGCGTGTCCCACATAATGTCACCACACGGATGGTCCGCGGCCACCGCGGAGGCCACCGGATGGCGACGGTGCAGAGGCTTGGCGGTGGCGATTGTGGTGGTCGTGGGGGTTTGTCGGGGGAAGGAGAGGGGTGGGGCTTGCTGGGTGGTGCCACCGCTGAGCTTCTCACTGTTATTATTTCGGAAACTCGGCCCGGAATCGCCAGAGGTCCAATTAATAACAGGAACAGGGCTCCGCTTTGAACTTAAAATGGCCGGAGGAATGCCCAAATGTGCTTTCTTGTTTCCTCGTATGCAAATTCTCGAGGAGGTTAAGAACCGAAGGAAAAACAGTGTTTCGTAAAACTAATACTGACGTAAGGATTAGTAACGTCTGGTGAAGTGGCGCAGATTAGCGTTATTAAAATCTCCAGTTAAGTCGCGAATTTTCAGATGTTTCTGAAAACAATTATTTAAATAAGATATAAATATCATTTCAATTAGTTTCTGCATTTCTTTTTTCCGATAATGTTAGCATTACCCCCATTAACCCCAGTTGACTCTTTCTTTCTTTCTTTCTTTCTTTCTTTCTTTCTTTCTTTCTTTCTTTCTTTCTTTCTTTCTTTCTTTCTTTCTTTCTTTCTTTCTTTCTTTCTTTCTTTCTTTCTTTCTTTCTTTCTTTCTTTCTTTCTTTCTTCCTTCCTTCCTTCCTTCCTTCCTTCCTTCCTTCCTCTTATTGGAATGTATCGCAAAACACCCAAGTGAAGCACTTTAGGATGACTTTATTGTGAAAGGCAGCATATTAAAATGAATTGACCTAGAAATATTTATGGCCACATTTATAATGCTTTATGAATGCATCATAATGTGTCGTGAATATGATCGTAGATTTCGTAGATTCTTGTAGACATGGCATTCACAGAAAGGGTTACCAGTGTTTTTGAACGACGGGGCTTTGAGAAGTTTGATGATGTCGAGGATCTCTTGAGGGGATACGGGTAGTATTTCTGTGGAATTTCAATTTTTCAGTTCGGACAGCAGAAGCATGTATGCGCTATTATAAATTCTGGGTTGAATCTCAGACTCAGTCGCTGGGTTTGTTCCAGTTGCGGGGCAAATTTATGGTTGAACAGATTTCTCCTGGTTGCAGTGTGTCTAAGCTGCTTGGGGTCAGTAGCAATTTGACTCAGGCCGTATATATTTCTGCGCACTGTCCTGCCTTAAGCCCAGGAAATACCTGTACACAAGGATTAATTACCACAGAGTAGTGTCCGGATATCCATCTGGCATCTGCCTCAAGTTAATCCTTTGGCTTCAGACTTTGAGTAGATTTGTAAAAAGATCACAAACGAAAGAAGGAATCTGTTCATGCTTATTTTTTTAAACTTTGCGTAAGAACACAGTTTCACTGTTGTCTGCACTCTGGGATTCCACACTCAGGTGTCGCTCAAATGCTATTCCAACTAAAAATTACATGGCTAATGCTATTGAATCCAAACCGTTTTTTTTTTCTTTCATTGCACCTCTACCCCGCAAAAAAATCTAAAACTCTTCCTCATGTGCTACGCATAAGAAGGGAATCCCCCCCCCCCATTGTGCGAAATTAATCTCAAGGCTTGCGGTTGCAGCTAACGCTAGTTAGCAGAACTGCCGTGTGTCTTTGGATAACTAACTATTGCCAGAATGAGGGTACGTTTGGTTTTTAATCGGGGTTGCCAATTTTGGTCTACGCACAACAGCACACCCATCTACAATGTATGTAAGAGTTTTATTGCCTTTTAAATAGTCTGTTGGATTTGCAAACTACCCCAACGCTTCTGACGTAATTTAGGTTTATGATGGAATAATACAAATTTGCTGTAAAATTTCTCGCGTGAGAGTCTGAAAGCTTGAGTGTCATCCCAGATGTCAGAGAACTGGCGAAGCTGCTTTATTGTGCCCTACTTTTACATTTGTATCCCTCTTCGGTGCCTTCAGCTGTTGCAGTGACGTGCAAACATGCGCGCGACGCTGTATTTGTGTTTTTGCCGGAACCAGAGAGCAGGGGGTGAGGAGGCAAAGGTATAAATAAATAGCCAAATACATGCCATGTCCCATCTGTACCTGTGCAGAAAAGAGAGACTCTGTTACTCTAAATATATAATGTATTATAATATATAATGCACAAGGATAACTGTCAAAAGGATTCTTCCATAAATTCAAAGGCAGACTGTGTCGTATGTGTCCCAGAAAGCAGACTTGTCACTTAGCATGTTGATGATAATATCACTTGTCACAAGATGCACCTTCCGTTGGCAAAACGTTTTTTTTTTTTTTTTTTTTATCAAACACTAAAGTCTTCTGTAAAACAGACTGAGACTGGACAGATGTTTCTGGGACATTAGTGTCAATCCTTTTATATGAGCAGATTAAATACCAGCTTCTCTAGCCTGGAGCACAACTGGCTTCTTCTGTCTCACACACCAGTGCTCTTCTGTCTGTTTCGACAAAAAAAAAAATGGCGGAACAGACGTGCATCAGATATACGCCAAGTCTTTCAGGAGCCGATTCGGCCCCACCGTGACGACGGATACGAAGGTTTCGAGATTATCATGGTTACCGAATAAAAATGAGTAAATGTGTTTCTGCAGTATTTAAATGTCAGCTGAAATAACAGCTCTGTTGCTTAAAGTGTTTGTTATGGTAATGTTTAAGTGCAAATTACACAAACAATCAAAGCCATTCGCTAATGTTGTGTTTAAACGCTGCCGAAAGATGGAGGGCTTTCAAGTGAATATTCGTTGTATCATGGCATCCCAGCTGCGTTTGTCATTAGAGTCTATAACTATGTTGGGATTTAAAGGCATTTTTAAAATGAATGTTTTTTTTAAACTTATTGTGTTGTATTATCTGTAGAAATAAATCACTGATATTCACTCAATACCATGAGGTCACTTGTCCTTATTAAAGTAATATCTCTGACCCCTCCCAAGTACTTTTCTGCCCAGGAGGGTGTAAATTGGCGGGGATATCTCAGCTGCCCCCCCCATCCCCCCCCGCGCGATGCGGCTTCATCTACTGCTCAGTTCCTCAGGTTGCCAGGGGCTACGCCGCTCTCCCGCGGAACGCTGAAGTGGTCCGAGGTTCGAAAAGTACGAGGTGCTACTTGCGGTCGCCTTCCATGTAGCCGTGGTGGACTTTATAAGAAACTACTGAAGGAGAGAATATATTATTAAACATGTTTAAATTAATTGATTCTGTACTGCCTCCTAAATGGCGAATAGGACAGGAGAAAAATGCCGGCAGATTAATTTCGAATCCAGGACTTGAGTAATTGAAATTCTTGCCGCCGTCTAACCTAATGGCCTAAATCTCTAAGCACTTCATCAGGGTCCCACAGTCGAGCGTCGGCAGTGTGTCTGTGGGCCCTGCGTCGTCCCAGTGCTGTCGCCTGACCGTCCAGGAGGACGATGTGAGAACGCCCTGCAAAAATAAATGGCTGCAGCGGGAAGAGTGACACACGGCATTTCGTCGCGTCGCCGAGGACCCGGGAGTCGGGAGTCGGGCGAGTCTGGCACAGGGGACTCTGCTCTCTGCATAATTGAAAAGCCCCCACAGCTCCAGCGTGCCTCCGAACTGAGTCTGCCCCCCCACCACCTTTCCCAAGATGAAAGGCCACCTTTGATAGTACCTTGTGCAATAACCAGGGGATTTTGCCAGCGTCACGGACCCCCCCTGCTGAGCATTGCCCTGGGGGCGCCTGGGTACCGGTGTGGGGGGGGGTCCACACTTCAAATAGAGCGTTCTTCCAGGGTGTTATGTAATAACATGCGTATGTGATGCATTAATCATTCTCAGTCATACAACATCCATCCATCTTCTGAAACCACTTAATCCCAACTGGGGTTGTGGGGGGGGGGAGCTTATCCCGGGAACAATGGGGGCAGACAGGAACCAACCCAGGGCAGTCGGCAATACACCGCAGGGCACACACACACAAACACATTCTCACAATTACAGGGCCAACTTAGACTCACCAATCTTGGAATTTTGCAGTGTCGTTCACTAAGCATTAAACATGGAATTCCCCTAGAGTTCCGTAGCATCATTCACTAAACGCTAAACATGGAAATCTCCTGGAATTCTGCACCATCATTCACCAAAGCATTAAGCATGGAATTTTCTTGGATTTCTGCAACATCGTTCACTAAGCGTGGAATTCTCCTTGAATAATGTAGCACCATTATTGTCATGCTACTCCTTGCTTCACTAATTGTATAAAAATGTCAGCGCCGAATATGCTTTCGTTAAATTGTTTGTTCATTAACACTGTCATACTATAATCCAGCTGTTACATGAGTCTGTCTCGCATGTACACGGATTCCCAATAACAACATTTCGGAGCATTAAAAAGTTGAAATTAAAGCACCGAAACCAAATAGAATCCTTCAACTGAAAATGTTTAACAAAGGGATTTACATGTCATTAATGTTACTCCGTATTTAGCTTATGAAAGGGTTATGTGCATTTTTGTCAACCCTTGTTAGCTTTGACGGCAATCCTGCACCTTCAAGACATATTTTATATCCTGATATATGGATTTGCGGGGCTTGCAGTTACAATTTCACGACTCCCCCGAGATCATGTGGAAGTAAAGGGATCCGTTTATGCCACTGAGGACAGACTGGCTAATGTCTCACATACAGTACCATGACCCTCCACTGTATCGCCAGCTGAAAGCACCATGTGCTAAGGGCACTGGTGTTTGTGAGAATAATCTCACTGTAGTGCTTCTTACAAACTTCAGAACTTTCATTTCAATTGCTGATGTCACACAGGGTCTCGTGTCACCTACGGAGTGCATCCTTGTTGACGTACTGTTATCTTTTCAATTACTCAGAACTGCTGCATGCGGAGCAGAATCATATAGCATGAGTGGGAAACTGCATGCAACTGGAAATCTTCAAAAAATCACTGTATAGGTCTTTAAGTAATCGGCGCTTTAAGAAAGAAAACAAAAATGAACTGACGTTTGCCAGAAAGCATGTGGGGGGACTTTGAGACCATAAGACTAAGAAAATCTTATAGTTCTAAAGTCTTATAGTTCAGACCAAAATTAGCATGTGTGTCATCAGTGCTAAGTTCTATCGTTAGCACATGAGTAAACATCACCACCGTATTAAACGTCACTGGGAAGACTTGTGATAGCAGAAGGCTAGACATTCAAGAAAGTACCATGAAATGTGTGAGGAGAACTTGGCTTTGGTCTGGATGTGGATCATCTTCCAGAAGACAGTGACTGGAAGTGTTCAGTTGAAAGCCACAGCGAAGTTTTGGAGTCGAATCCAATCAAATAGACAGTAGGCAGAAGAAACCGAAAATGCGTCCGACCGCAGGCTCCATCCAACCTTTTGCAAAGGATTATGGGAAAAACTGTAATGCGCAAATCCAGTCGACACCTACGGTAGGAGATTCACGTCTGTACATTTCTGAAAAAGACAGTAAACGCAAGCTCAAGTGGGTGAGCACATTTGTTTTTGTGCATCCAGCCATATTTATTCATTTGGAAATGTAAAGTCGGTTTTAGTTGCTAATCAGTGGTGAGAAATTACAGCTGAACACATCCATATCTACAGATAATAAAAAGTGTACAGAGGTGAGTAATTTCTATTATAACCACTTTATATGGAGTGTATGCATGCGTCTATGCGTCATATACTGTGTATCTATGAGCGGAACTACAGGGCAGTGCGGTTCCATGTCTGTTGAGTATGGATGTTCTCTCCGTGTCATGGTGGGGTTTCCACCAGGTACTTTGTTTATCCCTCACAGTCCAAACCCTTGCTGACGTTAATTGAAGTTGCCAAATTGCCCATAGGTGTGCATGTGGTGCATGCAGGTGAATGATGTGTGTGTGTCTGTGATGGGCTGGCATGCGATCCTATAGAATAAACTGTTACAGAAAAAGGAACTCAAATGCAAGGATACTGCATCTCCTGAAATGCAGCCAGAAGATGATTAAAATAACATGAAACAAAGAAAGATCCGGCAACCATCTGAAAGTCTGTAAATTGGTGCAGCGGCGTGTTGTAGGCCGGATTCTATGGTAAATTTGACCTTACAGTTAAGCCAAGACTTGCATCTCCGAAATAACGTGATACTTGGAAATTCTGCATCGTTTTTTTTTTTCCTTTTTGTTCTCATTATCATGTGTGGATTCCTGGTTCAGTGGGAGGTATGACTGCAGGCATGTGTTGATTTATTACCATTTAATATTAAAATTGCTCATCATTAACATAAATGATTTAATGGTTAGATATATGCTCAGCTAGGGTGTGTATGAAAATTTAATGGACAGCAATAATTTTTAAAATATTTATTCAAGTAAAGAAAATCTCTGCTCTGAGTAATCTGAATGCACATCAGCCCTGGGAGAATTCCCACTTGGGCTAATGACTGCTGTGGCTTTCTGCTGTTTCTGCATTGCTCTGCACACTTTACTAGACCTAAACACATTAATATGCAATTCCATAGATGACGAATGTGGCAAATAATATTATAATCTTAATCACAAATTCATGTGTAAGCAAAAAAAAACCTGAAAAAGCTGTGGCACCTGAAATCATTTCCTACATTGTTATCCCCTTTGCTATCTATTCTAAATTTTGTCTAATATTTAATTAAGAGCTACACAATGATCACTCCAGACGTCACCCGAAGAATGAGTTATTTCCTTGCAGTGCTTATGGTAAGGATTTACCCTTTTGGATTGTCGAGGATTCATCCTTGTAACAGTAAAAGAACAATTTAGTACACTACTAGTCAAAAGCTTTTATGCACACTGAGATTTTCTGCTTGCTAAATTGCCCATAGGAATGCATGTGTGTGTGAATGGTGTGTGAGTGTGCCCTGCGATGGGCTGGCCCCCCGTCCTGGGTTGTTCCCTGCCTCGTGCCCATTGCTTCCAGGATAGACTCCGGACCCCCCGCGACCCAGTAGGATAAGCGGTTTGGAAAATGGATGGATGGATGGATGAGATTTTCTTCATTTGTATGTTACTTACATAACATTTACTAAAAATACAATCAATATTCTTTACTAATAGATTTACAGTATGTTCACCATTTGATTACCTTTCTTAGCAAGAAAATGTCACATCTTTCATTCATCTAAGTAACCCCCTCTAGCAGTTATAACAGAGAAAATTTGAGGCATTCTTACTACAAGAGACATTAAATACTGCTCTGTTTCATGGGATGAACCAGGAAACTAGTGCGTTTAAAGTTAAAGGACGACCTGGAATCTGACTATTCCATCACCACACAGCCAGTTAATAGGGCTTCAGACATGCACATGTTACTCTTTCCATGTTATAAAACAAACCTATTTTATTTGACATATATTTTCATTTATAGTTGTTCACTCAACTTCCCAAAGCTAAACAAGAATAAAGAATCTGCGATTTATGAAATAAATGAAAACGTGGTAAAAACCATTTGCGTGCAAAAACTTTTGACTGGTAGCGTGTATCAAAAAGAACCCGATTAAACCCTTATAAGAATAAGAAAAAAATAAAATAAACATTGTCATTGAATGCAGAAATTTTTTATTGTAAAATTCCACAACTGTATGCAGTTCCTTTATGAAAAGGGTTATCTGTCGTACATACAGTGAACACCTGAACTAGTATCTATGGGGATCTCTGTACCACACCCAAGCTTGGAGACACAGCAGGTGAATAATTATCCAGATCAGTCATCCTCCAGTTGTTGGCGATCATTTACTGAGCCCAAGTGTGACACACTGTATTACTGTCTGATGTCAGAAAATATAACTATTATTTACATGCGATCCACATGTAGGGTCCATTTCAAATATACTCCTTTTTGTGCCCTGGTCATTTCATGATCCTTGAGCATCTGATGTACTGGTGTAGATGATCTGTCTACATGTCTGACAGCTAAATGTAGCATATAAATAATTCACATTGTCCCTGTAGTAGTATTTTATGCCTTTCCCTTATCTGTGTTGATTTTTATGACATAAGCCAAAGGACTGGATTTATATGTAGGAAGTCTGATATGTTAAATTTCCGCAATTTTAAATGCCAAAATATTTTTCATTTTTGCCATTTATTGAAGGTATCGTAATATTCAAGCATTATTCAAAAGGGAATTTATCGAAATTGGTACAAACTAGCTTAACATTCTGGAAGAAATCCACTTAAAACATTAATGGTTAATTATTATTCACGAGTTTTAACACAATGTCTTGCATTTTGTCGGTTATTACATTTGTCAGTCAAAAAATGCTAGCTTAGCTTATTTTGACCAATAAATGCATTTAAACAAGATGTAATTTAGATCATCATAGTGTTTTAATTGCATAAGCGAATATTACTATCAATTTGCATTTGAATTTGGCACTTTAATATCTGTTATACATTTACATTCCCCTACATTTAGCGTTAAAAACAACGATGACTGAAATTTATCATGTGTTCCTTCTTTGTGATATGAAAACACATATTCACTTCAGACAAAACAACTTGTACAAAGACAAAGCTTGGCGATTTCAACGTGACGCCTAATACAGCCGTGGATTAACGTGGTAAGAAGTGAGGTGACGGGGAGACCAGAAGGGAAAAACTTGGTCTATTGCAAGCGATGGGAGAGTATGACATCGGAATTATATACAAACTCCACTCGAATACATCTCCCATTGGTTCCTAAAGCTGCTATTACCTCTCATTCTCGATATTGTCATAAAAAACAAAGTGACATGGTGTGAGAAAAGGGCTCCGTGCTTGAAGAAGCACACAGTAGTTGTCGAAACAAAGAAACACTGTAACACTGACGAACGGTGCCGAAAAGTACAACGTAACAGGATCACTTCACTCACACTGTAAGTCAAAACCTCGTCGATATGATTAACTGACTAGGACAGTTTTTGTTTCAAATTTAGTAACTGGGTATATAAAATGTAATGAAACATACTCGTACTGCATGTTGCGATTGGCCTGTTCGATTCTTGATTGAATTCTTTATGCAGAATAACATTCTCAAGAATTACATGAACATGACACGTAAAAATACACACGGATTTACAGCAGAAACCTGGTTGCTTCAAAGAGTGTACCATGCCAAACTGGTAAGAGTAAGATAGTCTGATCGATTTTGTTTGGTCATTCCCATGCTGCACGTACTACACAATGAAGCGATATAACAACATATTTAAAGCTATACTGATGAAAGCAATAAAAAAATTAAAAAAGCAAAACAAACAAAAAATAAATTGTCACAGACTGTCCATTTTTCCCTCCAGCCTAGCCAATCTTTTTTTTGTTTGTTTGTTTTTGTTTTGAGTTTTCCTCAGTGGGAATACAGGTTAATTGCCTATATAGCTTATACGGTTTGTCTTTTAATTGGGGGCATATATATGTAAACAAACAATGGAAACACACCCGGTTGAACAAAACTGAACAAAAAAAAAATGCATTAGCTGTCTGTCCGAAGTGCGTTGGGTGTTTTAGGAAGGCAGACCTGCTAACCAGGTTTGTGCTAAATAATTCCACCTGTCCATTGTTCCTTGCAACACGTACAAATAGATAGCCCAGCCGCCCCATGAAACCTGAAAGAAGCGACAATCCTCCTGATTGCAGACTTGTTCCATGTCCCCAGACAAACCTTCATGCCTTTTCCGACTCCGTTTCATTCCTCTGCAAAAAGGGCCACTTCCTGTTTTCCCCCAAGTAAACGCCAAGGGTGAATCTCAATACCAAGACCGTACTTGTGATCTTGGCAAGACTGGACTTGCTAACTCGCTTTCCAAGAACAAACTTGGGGATCAATGAATCATGGGATTGGTCTCATTTGGTGAGGAATGCCACACATGTATCCTTGATATTTGGGGCAAGGCAAGGATAACATCCGGGGAATTTTACCATCCTCTATGCTTCTGCTCTTAGTATAGGACCTGGTCTTCAGGCAATGGAAAATGACGTAATAAGGGGTACATGAGAACACAAGTATGCTCAAATAAGCATATTCAGATTCATCCCACGTTTCCTGTTTTTATACCACATGGTCCGGTCCACCATCCTAACCACTGTCACCAACCAATAGCAGTTTGGTATGTTTTGTTACCATCCAATAGTAGTTCTGTATGTATTGCCACCAACCAATAGCAGTTCTGTATCTTTCCTTTCTTAACAGCATCTTTGGTCATGCTGGCACTCCTCTCTTATTGGACGTCCCCGTCATTATGCGTCGCATTGATTTTCAACCATGTTTTTTTAATTTAAATGGTGCACTTATAATTAAACTCCCAGGAAAACATTTATGTTGCGTAACTGTCCGTTTTTTCAGAGCTGCTTGGTAATAATGGAAAATGACATAAAAAAAATTGTGTGATGACAAAATTGGCTAAAATATTGATATAAAATATAGTATTTATCAAAGACATTATTAAATACTACAATTTCCCTACCTGTAGGATCATTTACAGTTTCATTTTCAATACCAACCATCCTTTATAAAGGACTGAAGTCAGTTTTCTCGCATTCCGGAATAATGAAAAAGAAAGAATACTATTAACGCATCAAAGGCAATTGGTTTCAAGTTTATGGGAAACTTAATGTTTCTTCTCTGATGCTTTTCAGTAAAATGTTCTACTTATGTTTCTTGTGCAACGTTTCCTCTTGTTTCCACAGACGTCGGTAGAAGACCTTGATAAGTTAGTTTGTTTTTGGCCTCATAGATGCATGCGTTAAACAAACCACTACAACATAGTCAATATTAAAATATATACAGTTTGTATACAGTTGACTGTAGACCTGATGATTCGTTAAAAAAGGATTCCTCTTTCTTACACACCTTTGACTGAGAAATCTAACCATTGGTTCATAATCACTGTTTATTAATCTATGCTGCTTAAGTCGTGCCTAATTTGCATTCTGGATTCATGACATTTTGACAAAACATGTGACCATAACCCTCATTGAGAGAGGCAGCATAAAGATGGATGGATGGATAAATTAACATATGTGATGAAAGGTAAAAAGCAGATATTCAGAATAATAAAAAAAAAATTGTCAATTTATGGTGGAATTTTTCGATTCGGAATTTAAAATCTAAATCTGAGTGCGATTGGCGGGATAAAATAAAAAAAAATATGCATAAATAAATAGCCAAAACGCCTCCGAACAGCAAAGATTCTTCAGACAGCAACTATCCTGCAGAATGACGGTCACACGGGGTGACGCCCCCCATTTACACTGCCACCTTGCTAACTCATCCGACTAAACAGAGCCATGGCAACAATGAAACTGTGGAGAAATTATATAACGTTTGTTCGGGAAGGGAGAAAAAACCTCTCTGCATTTCAAGGCATCGAGTGATATCATCCCTCGCTCTTCCATCAAGTTTTGCTACAACTTTCTCTCGAACCAGATGCTTCATTTTTTAAAACAACGGCAAACAAGTGTCGATAACAAACACGTGAACCAAAATGGAAACGGACTGCGAAGCGTTGGATTTTTAAGGAGCGCGGAAACGTACGGTCTTTTTCGGCATATGTTAAGGCCAGCTACGTGCGCGAGATTTAGAGATAGAGATAGGACACCCAGTAGACGAGGTTGAAGAGGCCAAAGGCGGTCGGGAAAAAGATGCGAGCGTATGAGTCTATTTTGGCGATGCGGATGTGCAACCGGCCGTGCCTCCAGGCACCCGAGCGGCAGTCCTCGAAGCAGCAGAAGAAGCTGGTGCAGTCCTTGCCGTCGAGGCACTCGTAGCCGTACTCCTCGTCGCGCTCCTGCACGTGAGCTGCGTTGTTCATCTGGATGGCCGTGGCAGACCGAGGGCGGATGTCTACTGTGGGGGTCTGCATTTTTTGCCAGGGAGAGAGCACAGAGTCAGCGGCCAATGCCTGGGAGGGGCGGGGGGGGGGGGGGGGGGGACTCAGGGTGGCTGGTTAGTATTGTCACATTCTTTGCAAGATTATCGCACCTTTTCTTGCCAGTGAGTAAAACAAAACAAAGTACAACTAAACTATGCCCAAGCAAATCCAAGTTGAGCACCTGGCAGCCTGCAAACGGATTGTTCACTTTCAAACAAAGGATGCAAGTTTCCCCCTTCGGGAAAAGCCCACGATGAATTTGACAGATTTATCTATATTTGTTGTTATATCGTTATTTAGCTATTAGATGATGCTAGTGCTGGGAAAGTCATCATGATTTCATTACAACATTTACCACATAACTGGGTATTTATTTTCACATTGGATTCTTTCCTTTGTGTCTAAATAATGTGCAGCTTTTCATGGAAGGTAGCAAAACTCTATCTTTTCAACTTCATTTTCTTAGACTTTTGCTTGTGACCAAA
Source organism: Brienomyrus brachyistius (assembly GCF_023856365.1). Taxonomy (NCBI): domain Eukaryota; kingdom Metazoa; phylum Chordata; class Actinopteri; order Osteoglossiformes; family Mormyridae; genus Brienomyrus; species Brienomyrus brachyistius. The sequence goes on along the minus strand of NC_064556.1, from coordinate 4,863,731 downwards.
GGTCACAAAAAATCGTGTTTAATCGGAAGTAGATTTATTTACGTGACATTCAAATTAAAAAAAAAACATTCAGCTTAATTATGCACTCTGGATACAACGTTGGTGTGAAAATTAACTCTAATCAATGAGAATACTTGTGTTTGCTTGAGATTTCAGACAAAAGGACTGATATTCTTCATCAAATTGGACTACACAGCATTAAGTGTTGCGTCACCGACTGATTCAGAGGATAATACTGCATTCTGCTGACAAATACTGAAAACATTTCCTGCACTGAGTTTACTTTCTTAAACGCTCCTCCTGCAGGGCATGATCATTCTTCTGATTTTAGATTTAGTTACCAGAAAAAAATTCAAAAGTAGGAAAATATTAGTGGTCGGTTCCAGCCATTGGATTTTCCTTGATCTGTTGAGCAGAGATCCGAATGCCCATAACCCGGTCCTCTCTTTTCCCAGCACTAGTACACAGAGACATACTGGATCCCTTCGCAAACTAAACGTGGTGCCCCGGCCTGATTGGCTCTCAGAGGGATGAGGGATCCGGAGTCCCTGCCTGATTTGGCTGCCCACCGCAGGGGGGGGGCTGTTGACGTGGGACAGTTCTCAAAGGGTTGTGCAAGAAGCAGGTGGAAGCCAAAGCGCAGGACAGCACACACACACGCCGGCCGCGAGTAGCAGGGCGGGGAATCAGATGGCAGAGACCCCTTTCACTGGGAGGGACCGGCGGGGACTGGGAAGGGGCCATTACCCACGGCCACTAAATATCCTCCCTGGAAATGAGGTTCCTGTTTAAACTGACCCCAAGGTTACATTTTCCATTTCAGATTTTTGATAACTAGATCATGCAAATCTTCAATGAAAAAAAAAGGTCAAGTTGAACAATAAACAAAACATGCATCTTAAATGTCCGGATAATTCTGTATTTACACCAGGGTCTGGCTTAATGCTGTGGCTTTTATGCATGCAGAATTTATATCTGACGTGGGGCAGCGCGGAGTGGTGGGTGTCCATTTCAGCCAGTTACGGTGATATAGTAGGATAGGGCTGTGCTGGGGTTTGTCACCCCATAAACAGAACCATTGGTATACTAGAAAAATTATGGATCTGTGTATGGTACGATCCGTGTACACCACCCCCTATATCTGTGTATGCTATGATCTGTGTACACCGCCTCCTATATCTGTGTATGCTATGATCCGTGTACACCGCCTCCTATATCTGTGTATGGTACGATCCGTGTACACCGCTCCCTATATCTGTGTATGGTACGATCTGTGTAAACCGCCTCCTATATCTGTGTATGCTATGATCTGTGTACACCGCCTCCTATATCTGTGTATGGTATGATCCGTGTACACCGCCCCCTGTATCTGTGTATGGTATGATCCGTGTACACCACCTGCTATATATGTGTATGGCATGATCCGTGTACACTGCCTCCTATATCTGTGTATGGTATGATCCGTGTACGCCGCCTCCTATATCTGTGTATGGTACGATCCGTGTACGCCGCCCCCTATATCTGTGTATGGTATGATCCGAATACACCACCTGCTATATCTGTGTATGGTATGATCCGTGTACGCCGCCTCCTATGTCTGTGTATGGTACGATCCGTGTACGACGCCCCCTATATCTGTGTATGGTATGATCCGAATACACCACCTGCTATATCTGTGTATGGTATGATCCGTGTACGCCACCTCCTATATCTGAGTATGGTACGATCCGTGTACGCTGCTCCCAATATCTGTGTATGGAATGACCCATGTACACCGCCCCTTATATCTGTGTATGGAATGACCCGTGTACACCGCCCCCTATATATGTGTATGGCATGATCCGTGTACACTGCCTCCTATATCTGTGTATGGTATGATCCGTGTATGCCACTCCCTATATCTGTGTATGGTATGATCCGAATACACCACCTGCTATATCTGTGTATGGTATAATCCGTGTACGCCGCCCCCTATATCTGTGTATGGTATGATCCGAATACACCACCTGCTATATCTGTGTATGGTATGATCCGTGTACGCTGCCTCCTATGTCTGTGTATGGTACGATCCGTGTACGCCGCCCCCTATATCTGTGTATGGTATGATCCGAATACACCACCTTCTATATCTGTGTATGGTATGATCCGTGTACGCTGCTCCCTATATCTGTGTATGGAATGACCCATGTACACCGCCCCCTATATCTGTGTATGGAATGACCCGTGTACACCGCCCCCTATATCTGTGTATGGTATGATCCGTGTACACCACCTGCTATATCTGTGTATGGAATGACCCATGTACACCGCCCCCTATATCTGTGTATGGTATGATCCGTGTACACCGCCCCCTATATCTGTGTATGGAATGACCTGTGTACACCGTCCCCTATATCTGTGTATGCTATGATCCGTGTACATTGCCTCCTATATCTGAGTATGCTATGATCCGTGTACACCGCCCCCTATATCTGTGTATGGAATGACCTGTGTACACCGCCCCCTATATCTGTGAATGGTATGATCCATGTACACCGCCCCCTATATCTGTGAATAGTATGATCCGGGTACGCCGCCCCCTATATCTGTGTATGGTATGATTCGTGTACACTGCTCCTTATATCTGTGTATGCTATGATCCGTGTACACTGCCCCCTATATCTGTGTATGGAATGACCTGTGTACACCGTCCCCTATATCTGTGAATGGTATGATCCGTGTACACCGCCCCCTATATCTGTGTATGGAATGACCTGTGTACACCGCCTCCTATATCTGTGTATGCTATGATCCGTGTACACCGCCCCCTATATCTGTGTATGGAATGACCTGTGTACACCGTCCCCTATATCTGTGAATGGTATGATCCGTGTACGCCGCCCCCTATATCTGTGTATGGAATGACCCGTGTACACCGCCCCCTATATCTGTGACTGGTATGATCCATGTACACCGCCCCCTATATCTGTGTATGGTATGACCCGTGTACACCGCCCCCTATATCTGTGTATGGTATGATCCGTGTACAACACCCCCTATATCTGTGTATGGAATGACCCGTGTACACCGCCCACTATATCTGTGACTGGTATGATCCGTGTACATTGCCTCCTATATCTGAGTATGCTATGATCCGTGTACACCGCCCCCTATATCTGTGTATGGTATGACCCGTGTACATTGCCTCCTATATCTGAGTATGCTATGATCCGTGTACGCCGCCCCCTATATCTGTGTATGGTATGACCCGTGTACACCGCCCCCTATATCTGTGTAAGGTATGACCCGTGTACACCGCCCCCTATATCTGTGTATGGTATGATCCGTGTACAACACCCCCTATATCTGTGTATGGAATGACCCGTGTACACCGCCCCCTATATCTGTGTATGGTATGATCCGTGTACAACACCCCCTATATCTGAGTATGCTATGATCCGTGTACACCGCCCCCTATATCTGTGTATGGTATGACCCGTGTACATTGCCTCCTATATCTGAGTATGCTATGATCCGTGTACGCCGCCCCCTATATCTGTGTATGGTATGACCCGTGTACACCGCCCCCTATATCTGTGTAAGGTATGACCCGTGTACACCGCCCCCTATATCTGTGTAAGGTATGACCCGTGTACGCCGCCCCCTATACCTGTGTATGGTATGACCCGTGTACGCCGCCCCCTGTATCTGTGTATGGTATGATCCGTGTACGCCGCCCCCTATATCTGTGTATGGTGCACTCCCCCCCGTACCTGTGGTGTATGGTCTGATCCATGTACACTGAATCTGGGCAGAGGGTCCTTGGTGTGTGTGCATAGGGGTGGGGGGGGGGGAGTGAGAGGTGGCACTGGAGCCATGGCAGGCGTGCGTCACTGGGGAGGCAAAGCGTGGGGCACGCATGCAGCTGTGGTTCCGTCCACACAGACGGGGGGGTAGGTGTACCTTTGAGGAAAACAGCCGGAGAAGCTTACGGCCGCACCGGGAACAAATGACACGTGGAAGTGAGAGAGAACAACAGAAAAGAAAGAAAAAAGGAAAGAAAGAAAGAAAGAACTGTGAAAACAAACGTCGGAGAGTCACACAGAAGTCCGATAGTGAACTGAAAGCAAGAGGAGAGGGAGATAAAGCACAGGAGAATGCATGTCGGAGTGGACAGCAGGAGGACGCCCAGCGCGTTACGCTTCAAACCCAAGTGTGTGTTTAAAAACATGTAAGATCTAAGTAAGAGCAAAAGCTGGCTGTTAAATGATTTATCCTATAAGTCCTTTCATGCAGGGGTGTTGCTAGGGCTGTTTTAGGGGGGCTGTAGAGCCCACCCCCCCACCAAATAAACATACACTAATCAGTATTCAAAGTGTGTTCCCATTCATTTTCATTGAAATCAGACACCCCTCCCCCCAGTAATGGTTTACCACCCTTTTCATAAATCTCCAACAATGCTTTGTGTAACTGATTTGGTTAAAACTCTGTGCCTACGATCAGAAGGTTGCTAGTTCAAATCCCAGACTTGGCAGAATGATTTCCCCGATGAAACATCAAGGCTATTAAACCCCCCCCCCCAATGTGTCTAAAGACCATCTGATCCAGTTCTTGCAATTGTGCCCGGCTCTGGGTATAAGCATCTGCTAAATAAGCATAGGTTTGTCTCCTCGGGTAAAACTTGTACACTCCAGCCTCTTTTCACTTCATTTTTCACTGCATTAGTCCCTTCTGGAGGCATTTCGCAGGATTTGATGCGACTTCCTTATCTGACCGCATTTTTTTACGGTAAGAGATTCCGGGACTAATTCAGCCACATGTTGGCCCGCTTCTCCGCTGCTGCTGCCGCATCCTTTCTGCACTTGTTGAGGGATTAGCGTAAACCCAGAGCCGCCGCCTTTTTCTTCCCTGCGACACTCGCCATTGTGCCGGAAGGGGAACCCGAACGGTTAAGAGACGAGCCCTTAGTGCCGCGTCGTACTCTGCTGCCTCGTGGCTAAGGTGTAAAAGCCGCCAACCTTCCCTGCATATTTCACAGCGTCTATTTTTAATTTTTCGCGAACTCCATTGAAGGTGGCGGTTTCGCTGCTCATGTTTATTTATGAATCGGCCCGCGGTTTAATTTTTCATTTGACTGAACGTTTCTTCTTACCTTTTCGCCGTCTCACAATTTTCACTTTTCCGCTGCATTTCCATCGCTATTCGTATACCATATTAAAATGTATTATTTAACAAATATAGGCATAACATATGCATAAATACATTTAACCATAATAATGTGAGACACCTGAAGGGTACTGAGACACAGTTATATAATCATGCATTAACAATATACATTTTAGGCATTTCATAGAAAAAAAATGCAATTCCAGTTCATTCCGATGAAAGCAAGAGCATTTCATAATTAACATTTTAACATTTTGATTAGATTGCTTTAAGATATTTTTTTTAATACCAGAACTGTGCAGGTATCCGGCCATCAGCGGCTGCATGTTTTTAGCTAATATAAAAAAAAAGCTGAGATATGCATGTTTCCGGCAGCTCAGAAATGCTGTCGAGAAATGAGCACACTCTTCTGTGAGTTACGGCTTTTTAACCCTCGTTCTCCCTGTTTCGGCGTCACTGGCATTTACATAGCGGGCGGATAAGCTGCACTGCGTTCGCCTGTACAGAGTCCTGTATCTAACTGCACTGAGACACACTGCAGCTTTGAGCGCCCAGGCAAAAAAAAAAAAAAAAAACGGCCCAAATGTTTAACTCAGAGGCTCTGCAGCTCAGTAAAGGGAATAGTGTCAAACGCCGAACTGTCAATCTGTGACAGATTCAGGGTCCCTAATCTCTGCTCGCTACAAAACCCCAATTGAACAGGAGTGACGTTCGTCCTGGAATCTGGCAAAACTGGAGGAGACCCGAAAAGGGATAACTTTACCTCCAAGGCAGCTCGACATTGTATGCGAGATGTACAGAGGTCAGAAGGGCAAGACACAGCTCCACAGTTACGCGACGTTCCTTGAAATTCCGACACTTTGGAAGGCGGGAGAGAACTGGGAGTTCCCTACAGGGGTGCTGATTTGATATACCAAATCCTTCATTAAAAACCCCAAAAGAAGGAGAGCATTTTATTCTCTGTGTGGTATGAGTCTAGTACGATAATAAGCAACATAAACCTACAAACTGCATAAAAAAGGGTTCCATACTGTTTTGTTCAAACAACAACAAAACATAATCTTCCCGTCTTTATTCTAGAAAAGAGAACTTCTCAGTCTCAAGGGCAAGTTTATTTTACATTTTGGTTTATATGTGTCCTGCTAAAAATATTCATAGTATACACAAATATAATCATTACATCAGCATGTTTTGCTTAATAGAGATAGATGATGTAATCTGTACACTTCTGTTAACAGAGACGAATGCCACCATGATGGTACCTCAGCATGCGTTGGTGAGGTAACGAGTGATTTCGGTCGGGTGCTTACCGGGTTCTTCTTCTTCTTGTCCTTTTTTTGGCTCGGCTTCCGGTTGCTCACAAAGTAGTGGAGCGTGCCGTATTCGATGAGGGCCGCGAACACGAAGATGAAGCAGACGGACACGAAGAGGTCCATGGCCGTCACGTAGGACACCTTGGGTAGAGACTTCCTGGCGATGGTGCTCAGAGTCGTCATGGTAAGCACCGTGGTGATACCTACGGGGGGGCAGGGGGGATGCATCGAGGGGCAAAGAGGGAACAAAGTGCGGAGCCTTCTAGGGGTCCATCAGGGACATATATGACAGAGGAGACATGCAGAGTCTTTGGCAGCAACAGAGGCAGGGCTACCAAGGGGAACTGGCAAAACTGAACCCCCCCGGTGTGCCCCCTCCCCTGTTACTCACCAGTTCAAAACATATCATTGGCTAATGATAAGGTTTCCCCTCTGTATATTAATTTTGGCCCCTCTTATGCCCCGCCCACCCAAAAAATTCTAGAGAAGACACGAATGCAACTCAAGATATCGGTTAGAAGTGATCCTCCCGTGAACGAGCGAGTGGCATTATCGATTTCGAAGACACCGTCCCGCTGAATGAGGCCGACCCTGCCAAGGAACGATTACTGGCAGGATGGACCTGACGCCCGAGGAGTTCGACCAGAGAACGGCGGGCGGCAAACGGTTAAATCGCAGATGAATCATCCGCTGGGGCAGGAGGGCGTGAGCTATGATCTCGATTCCAAGGGAGAGAGAGTCGACCAATAGGCTGAGTCTCTCCTCGCCGCCCGTTTGTGTACACTTGAGAGCGGTCCAACAGACATTACTCGGCACCATCTGGCGTGCTGTGTTCTGCACCGTGGGGGACGGGATGACCACAGAAAGTGACAATACACGAGAAGAGGCCCTTAAATAAATTACACGGACTGCACGGACACCAAAGCCAAATCCCTTCTCTTTCTCCGCATGCCATTCATCATGCTGTGTTACAGTACGCAGACCTTGGACCTAAATACAAAAGGAGCGAATGCTAAATTATCTCTATATTTAATCGTCGTAATACCCCACATTCTCAAAAAAAATAAATAAATACTCAAGATTAAAAATATATACATATACACACACACACACACCCATCACAGACTTTTAATCCTTCCAGCTGCCACCAGGCATTCATCTCCCTAACATCTTTTAAATGGAAACAAAGCAAATTTTAATCTTCGTTAATGTCAGCAGTCAGGAAGTGCAACTCTGTTTACTTTTTTAAAGAAAAAAAAAAGATAGTAAATTTTGTTGCTGAGTTTGTAGAATAAAAAAATACATAACAAGCGATGAGACCTTTGGGTTTTATGATACCGTGTGCTGGTTTACGGAGCCATAGTGCCTCACAGGGTGTAACAATGCAGTAACTACCAATAATGTAAAATAGCTTGGCAGCAACATAATACATTTCTCCATTGTTAATGTAATAAAACTTGATAATCAACAAAAAGTTGGTATATTTTTGGTTCAGGGACTGTGTCACGTTATTGGCCGTTATTACATTATTGGCTTTATAGGCTTCTACACAGCTGACAAAACACCACCGAAGGAATTGACAACCTGAGCTCCGATTCCATAAAAGTGGGCAGTTTCCAGAAAGATGCAAAGTCTTTAAAATGACTCATTTTGGTTTTGGCTATACGTGGAGCAAGGCTTAGATAATTATGGCATATCACAGGCTAAAGACGACTACGTATCAGTGAGAGTTAATTCAAGGCTGAATGCATTAAAAGCTATCAGATCTTAGTTTCCAGCTAGAGACCAGCTCCTACTGTGGACGGTCTGGACTTGTTGAAGAAGAAAACAAAAATTAATAAAGTGTTACTGACTTCCAATGGGCTCCATACGGTTTTGCCTGCGTTTGGGTCGTCAGTGAAGGATGTGTTGGCCTGGCAGATGGCTTTTACCTAAGGAGGTCCTTGCAGGCACGGCGTCCTTGTTAATCCAGAAGGACACCCAGGACAGGACGACGATGAGGGTGCAGGGGATGTAGGTCTGAATGGTGAAGTAGCCCATCCGTCTGCTCAGCTCGAAGAAGACAGTCAGGACCACGTAGTCACCTGAAGGAGGGAACGAGGAGAGAACATGAGAAGGAGAGGTTCTCGAAAGAAAAAAAAACACACACACACACACTCTGTCAAATAGCTACAGGTCATCTCGTACATTTGGAAGTTTGACTTGTGACTAACAGGTCAAGGGGACCGATGAAGTGTAACACAGGAGACTTACATCGAGGTAGGGCAAGTTTCACTTTTAGTACAACAGATAAACTTTAGAATACGTAAAAGAGAAAAATGCAGGACTTAACCTGAGACACTAATCAAAGGCTCAGGAGAACAGGTGGGTTTTCAGTTTGGAATTAAAAATGGCTACAGCTGGGCCACATGTAACATCTTTGGGGAGTTTGTTCCAGTTTTGGGTAACATAGTAGCTCAATTCTGCCTCACCGTGTTTGGATTTATGTCTAGGTACTACTAGCCGACCCATCCCTAGTGATCTAAGAGGCCAGTCGGGTTTGAACTCTCAGAAAAGTATTTTGGTCCAGAGCCATTAAGTGATTTGTGTATAAAAAAAAAAATAAAAAAAAATAGTAGGACTGAATTTGAAAAGAAACCATTGTTGGGTGGTATGGCATAGTCTTACAGCGAGGAACCACAGCAGGGTACCAAAGAAGTGAACCATGGCTGGGTGGTATGGCATAGTCTTACAGCGAGGAACCACAGCAGGGTACCAAAGAACTGAACCATGGCTGGGTGGTATGGCATAGTCTCACAGCGAGGAACCACAGCAGGGTACCAAAGAAGGGAACCACGGCTGGGTGGTATGGCATGGTCTCACAGCGAGGAACCACAGCAGGGTACCAAAGAAGGGAACCACGGCTGGGTGGTATGGCAAGGTCTCACGGCAAGGAACCACAGCAGGGTATCAAAGAAGGGAACCACGGCTGGGCGATATGGCAAGGTCTCAAAGTGAGGAACCTCGGCAGGGTACCAAAGAAGGGAACCACGGCTGGGTGGTATGGCATAGTCTCACAGCGAGGAACCACAGCAGGGTACCAAAGAAGGGAACCACGGCTGGGTGGTATGGCAAGGTCTCACGGCAAGGAACCACAGCAGGGTACCAAAGAAGGGAACCACGGCTGGGCGGTATGGCAAGGTCTCACGGCAAGGAACCACAGCAGGGTACCAAGGAAGGGAACCACGGCTGGGTGGTTTGGCATGGCCTCACAGCGAGGAACCACAGCAGGGTACCAAAGAAGAGAACCACGGCTGGGCGGTATGGCAAGGTCTCACGGCAAGGAACCACAGCAGGGTACCAAGGAAGGGAACCACGGCTCGGTGGTTTGGCATGGCCTCACAGCGAGGAACCACAGCAGGGTACCAAAGAAGAGAACCACGGCTAGGTGGTATGGCAAGGTCTCACGGCAAGGAACCTCAGCAGGGTACCAAAGAAGAGAACCACGGCTGGGTGGTATGGCAAGGTCTCAAAGTGAGGAACCTCGGCAGGGTACCAAGGAAGTGAACTATGGCTGGGTGCAACAGCAAGGTCTCACAACAGGGTACCAAGGAATTGTACCATGGCATATGTTACAGCGTGGATTAATTCCAGGGAACTATTGTGGGGTGTCACGGAAGACTCCCTGCTGATTTGAATCCGGCAATCTTTCAGGACTGCCTGAACAGCCGGCAACCCGCAGCTGCATTCTTAGAACACTAACGGTCTTAATCCCATGGGGGAGGACAGCTCAGCTGCTTTCTGGTTCAGCTACCATACACACGTATACGGGCCAGTGTCAGTAACCCAGACCCTCCCCCACCAAACACACCTGCAGTGCGGTGATGCACGTGTTGCCCCCCCCTGCTTTGTAATGGCCGAAACGTGAGGAATGTCCACAAGGGTCTTTGTAGGAACATTTGTCCTTATTACTGCAGCATTAACAGAGATCCCGCGTGACGGGAAGCTCCTGGCAGAGAAGAAGCTGCAGGTTAATACACTTATTAGACTTAGCCAGCGATGCTGCCGTCACGTCACATTAAACTGCACTATTAATAACGCCGGGCTCTGCCGCGAGGTCTGCCGCCTTTCCACAGACGCCGCTTGTTCAGTGGGTGACAGTTTGTGTGTAATGGCTCGAACCCAAACTGTGGAGTACCCTCCACCCCCCCGCACCACCACTTAAGACATACATTGTTATCTAGTTCGGAATGAATTTGAAGGTCCCTTTAATTTGTAGGGAATTTAATTCCACTTCAAAAAGAAAGTCACCATGGGTGGACTGCACAGGATAAAGACGCTTTATTGATCCCCGTGGCAGAATTGTCTTTTTTCCCTACCATACAAGACATATATACAGGGGCAGCCAGCACACAACTTCCCTGGAGCTGGGCGGCGATTAGGGTCTTGGTCAGGGACCCAAAAGCATCATCAGTCTGCTGACTCTGGGATTCAGACAAGCAATCTTTTGCTCACAAGCGCAACGTCCCTACGCTTTTCAGCCACACACCTCAAATTCTCACAGGGTGACGACTGAAGGACAACCAGGATATGAAATGACGCTTATTTCGGCAGGTATATGTGTCGACTATGCATGAGATCACTGATCACTGATTTTAGAAGAGTCTAGGCTGGATCTGTGTGGTACACCTAAACCACAACAGTTCAGGTCAATAATGTGCTTGTGAGATCACAATAGCTAACCGAAATGGAATACTCTGTTAGGATAGAATAGTCTAAATCAGTTTTTCGCAATCGGGTCCTCGGGGCCCCACAGATAGCGGTCAGAGAGAGCAAAAATATGGGCCGATTGTAGGTCCCTGAGGATTGGATTGGGAAATACTGGTCTAAATATCGATCACAAAAGTCTCCTCTCTAATAGTTCTTTTTTTGATCGTTTTGCTTTTTGCTGCCGCTGTGAGCCTTGGGGACGTTTATTTAATCAAATAGGGCTTTACGACAATTTTAAATCATCCTTGGCGTTGCCAACGGAACAGCTGTTTGAGTGTGTATTTACTTCGCACAGTAATTAAATGATACGAGGATCACGTTACTGCCAGGAGTTATGCGAGAACTCTCAGTCCTTATAAGGCAAAATAGAAAAAAAAGAATTAGGGAAAATCATGAGTAAAGTAATCGCAGAAATATTCCGTTCCCTGCAGGCACATCAAAAATAAAAACCCAACCCGCTGTAATCTGGTCTTTTTACTAAAGAACTTGTGTTTCATGTTCTGGGACAGAGATTGACGAAACCACGTCATTAAAAAGACTTTAGCAAATATCGTCTTCTCGTTCCCGTCTGAGCTGCTCTCTAGTGACGGCTGTGCACTGAGAATCTAAGGATTTAAAAAAACAACATTCTGATGTAGGTCACTGGATAGTGATGAATGCCGAGCTGCTATTTCAGGTAGAATGCACAGGCTGTAGGAAAATTCCCCTGGGATAAAGCTCTGACGGTATGTTGCAGCCCTGATGCAGCGGCAGGGGGCCCGAGAATCGTGGGTTTGGCCTGACGTCCGGTGACCCCTCACCCCTGCTGACAGGCTGTCATTAGCCAGCCGTGTCTTGTCAGCTGAAGGTCCCGGTTGCGTAATTGCGTCGCCATGGAAACAAGTCCAGTTTCCACCACAGTCTAGCTTGCCTGTTGTATTTTTTTTTAACCTTACCTCAAGACCAATACCTCTCCCTCGCTCGACATAATTAATTGTATATGTAACAGGAAGTTTGACGTTGCTTCCCTGCGTACAGCCTGGATCCGGTTCTGGTACTGATGTGACGTTCCGCACGTGTGATGCATTTGGTTTTGTCTCCGTTGGACTCAGTTTAGAGGGGATAGCTGTCTCTGGGCATTCTGAAAATTAGGTTAGTCCTTCTAAAACGGTGAGTGTGTGTTTATTCATGCCATGAAAGATACAGCTCCTACTGGGCTTATGTAACAGGGCACGGCTACATTATCACCACGTGTGATGATGTCAAATATATATTTTGTACAATGACAAGGCAATCGCACACAGACACACGAATGGTAAATATATAGATATCTCTTCCCTTCGATTGAGTCTAAATGGTTTAGCGTAGTGTAATCTTCGCGGAACAATCGGAATGCTGATGGAATGCTAATCCTAATCCCGGACGTGTTCGGAAAGATCTGCATTTCAAAAGGCCGGTTATAATTAGCAAAGATGTGCAGAGGATTCGGTGCAGCAGGGATGCCGCACTGCGCCGTCTGCGGGTGCTACAGTGGCTGACACGCATGCACATGCATGCATGCACACTCGGCTGGCTCAGAGGCTCCTGAAATCTTTCCGCTGCACTCTGCTCCACCCTCCAGCCTCTCTGTCTCTACAGCGATGATCTACACAGCTCTCCGGATCTCTCGAGGGAGAGGATGGTGTTTGCTGAGCTCACGCTGATTTGGATCTTCGTCACATTAACTGCAAATTAACATGTGAGCGTTATCTGAGTAATGGTCTTCTTGCAGGCATCAAGTGAGTATAAGCTGGGTCTAGCCTTGTCCTACAGTGTCAGCCCACAGGCAGAGGATTCCATAGAACTTGTAAATGAGTTACCTCTGGCTGAATTACCATGATTTTACTAGTTCAGTCCAACTACCTGCTACCGCTCTTAGACTCGGCACTTGACTGGTAATGTTTTGAAACTACTGCTTAGGTTCCGCTCTTGTACTTTATAGGATCGGCAGAATGGGGCCAATCAAGACAGGCAATTGAATCAGAAGTAGCTTCTCTTTCAAACTGCCACCATATTTCACAGTGTGTAGACTCCCAATGGCCACTTAACACAATGCACTCCTGTCCGTGACTTGGGGGGCGGGGGAGGGGAGGGGGGGGCAGCTAGACCTTTACACATAAGAGGAACTCATTCTTCTGACTTGCATTAGCATTTCATTTATTAAGCAGACATTTTTTTAAAGCAACATGCATTTTTTTTGTGAATGCAGGAGCAGCTAAGGGTAAAAGGCCTTCCTCAAGGAACCAATGGTGAAATCACTCTGCCAGCTCTGGGATCTGATTGGCTATTAGACCAATGACGTGCACAGGCCCCTCCACAAATAGCTACATCTGAAGCTGCACAAATGGCGACGATAAACAGACTCCTTTTCTTTATAAGGCTGCCGCTAACGTCCCAAACATCCACGACAACGAATCCGAGTGCTAAATTATGCGCCGTTTATTGTCCCGGTGGACCCATCTCAGCACAGCGCTGATGTTACAGGGAGCTCCCTCTGCCTCGCATCCCGGGCACCCGCCTCCCATAAGAGGAGCAGCCTGATCTCCGGCGAAGCCTTGGGAACCTTCTTGTGTGCATGCCATGCTCAATGGGGGGAGGAAACGCGCAGGCCATTTCCCAACGCTGTAGTTTCACCCCAGCATATCAGAGACCTCGGTGATTGTGTCCTAATTGCTGACTTGTTACACGGGGTAATAGTGTGTGGCAAGAATACCATAAAATTAGCCGCTACCATATTAAAAAATTCCTGTCAGTGACTCCCAACCTAAGTTGTTGACAAGGGAAGCTGGGAAGTGTATAGACTGAGGATGGCTTCTTATTATAGCTGTTCCATATTAATAAATAATAACGGGGCACTTCATTTGCATAGCGAGAGCTATGCTTCTCCGCTGGCGTGCCGTGCCTGATCCGAAAAGGCACTGCAATTCGCTCTCCCTGTATTCAGCTTCAGGGGCTGTTTTTATGTTTTACTGAGGCTCTCTCGTGCTTTATATAGCAAGGGACAAGGTAAAAAAAAAAACCACAGGAGAATGGGGTTTTTTGTGTCTTCCCCACAACTTAAAATACTGCCCCTGTGTAGGCAGAGCTCCAGCGTTTGCTTCTCTCATGCAACAGCGGCTCTGAATCTTTGGGCTCTATCTGAGTCATAGTTTATTTGGCTCATGCTCCCGGGAGACTTTGGATTCATGCAAGTTTGGGGATGTTCTAGCGCCCACTGGACGTCTCCCTCTCCTGCCTTCCTCTTCCACAATGCGTCGCGTATGAACACGTTTTTTAATATCCCTATATGCAATTCATTTGTGTATCGACGTATCCACTGAAACGGAGAGTGCGCCGGATATTTATGCCAGCTATGCAAAAAGCGTTGGAGGGTGGAGAGAGAACGCAGGGATTAAATCCGCTGCAGAGGAGACGCACACTTAAGATCTGTAAGAACGGGGATGCCAGTGGTTGGATGCGTCATTCGGCATTCCATGAATAAGCCCTGAATGGAACACAGTCTGAGTGTTCGCACACGCTCAGTGCGCCGCTCTGCTTGTTAGTCACGGCGGCTCCAGATTCGTCCTGCCGAACATCTGACCTGTAAACTGTGGGCATCTGTAATCTGAGAGGGGAGGGATGCTGATGGATCCTTAGGCTGCAGTCCCTGTAGCTGAATCACACAGATCGATGAACACAGACAATGGGGCGGCTGAAGCACGTCGGAGTCTACAAGGTCATTATGCGAATAGCTTGCACTAAAATAAATTTGCCATTACGTTCGGCGTCAAAATTGAAAGTGGTTAACAGAACCAAAGGAAGGGGGCAGCAGATGGCCAAAGCCGGTGATCCGTTTCCATTTCCTGGAGCCCCCCCTTGGCCCTGTTTAACAGCGCATTTTAAACTCATTTGTCCGAGCGGTTAGTTCTGATATCCTGCAACAAAATCCGGAAGGTGCTTTCTGACTATACTACTTAGTAAATAAATATCTGCTAATTGCTCACTGCCACCATACCGCTATTGGAACCTGTCTTCAGTAAATGTTGGCCTCTCTGGATTATTTGGTCTGCCTTGACAGTGAAGCAATGAGATTTTCAACCCCAGTTCACACCAAAGGCAACTCTAAGATTTTTTTAAGATGGGAGGTACAGGGGGGATCAACCTTATCATCAACCAATGATATGTTTTGAATTGGTGAGTGACACGGCGGGGGGGCGGCATGGTGGTGCAGTGATTAGCACTGTTGCCTCACACCTCTGGGACCCGGGTTCGAGTCTCCGCCTGGGTCACATGTGTGTGGAGTTTGCATGTTCTCCCCATGTCGTCGTGGGGTTTCCTCCGGGTACTCCGGTTTCCCCCCACAGTCCAAAGACATGCTGAGGCTAATTGGAGTTGCTAAATTGCCCGTAGGTGTGCATGTGTGAGTGAATGGTGTGTGAGTGTGCCCTGCGATGGGCTGGCCCCCCATCCTGGGTTGTTCCCTGCCTCGTGCCCATTGCTTCCGGGATAGGCTCCGGACCCCCCGCGACCCAGTAGGATAAGCAGTTTGGAAAATGGATGGATGGATGGATGGATGGATGGAGTGACACGGGAGGGGGCACTCCAGGAACCAATCAACTGTATACGTCCCTTGCCTAGATACATCACTCTATCCCCAAAGAGATTAACGGTGCAATAATCCCATATGGAATCAAGGGCCCCGTGAGAAAAATGTTTATTTTGAACAATATCTGTCCTCACTGTGGATCATTTGCAGAGGTGGAGAGTTGAGGTCGAGAAAGTAAAAATCCAGACCAAGATTTGGTTTCAACCAAACAGTTGTGTATGAAGAGTTACAATCACATTGTACTGAACCCATTGGTTGAAACAAATGAATACCAGGAGGGTGAGCTGGACTGCGCCCTGCTGGGGTCTTGGTCGCAAATGGGTCCTGAGACTCAATAGCGAGAGAGAGAGAGAGAGAGAGGGAGGCGAGCAAGGAGAACACTAATGGCATAAGAATCTCGGCCTCCGACCAGGACTGAGAATAGCGGGAGAACAGGTGAGACTGAAATACACCCAGACAAAACCTTGTTACATTTCAAGCCATCAAAAAGCACAGCATGATCAAAAGAGACACACACTCACAGAAGAGGAGAATTACTTTACAAAATACAAAAAAAGCTATCTATTATCCCAGCCACTGAGTAACATTTGCTCTAAATCTGCATGGATTCCTCAGCTCTGGGTTACAAATCCTTGTCTTTCCCAACAATCAAGTGAGAGATATATGCAAGTGCAATCTAATGAATTACAAAGTGTGACCAGAACATCTCTACAGAAGAACAGGGAGAAAAAAAAATGCGCTAAGTTTAAACACCACATGGGAAATTGTAGCTTAACGTACGTTATGGGTGTGAGTTCAGGAAAGTAAGCGTCGTGTTTTAGGTTGCAAGAAAAACAGTTAAATTATACCAAGGGGGGGGGGGGGGACAGACAGTGTCACTCTCTGATCGCATTTTCACTATTCTGATGTTTCTTTGGACGACACATGTTAAGCGCACGTTCACACCCTCAGCTCCCATGCAGATCCTGGGCACTAACAAGAAACCAGGCATGGTTAAGATGAAAATTTCATACTATAATAAAAAAAAAAAAAAAAAAAAAAAAAAAGATCGGTCGTAAAATATTAACGATTTATTATTATTTTTTTTTGCCCTATTGTCCTTATTATCGCAATCTTGTTCGGAAGGTATGGAAGAAACCGGGTCCATGACACAGCGCAGTGACCTGTTCAGGCATCATGTTTGCGTGACTCTCTGTAGGAGCAGCTCATTTCTGTATTGACATAGCCACTGAAACAGAGAGTGCGCCGAATATTTATGCCAGCAATGCAAAAAGGGTTGGAGGGTGGTGCGCAAAAAAGGGATTTAAACCCACTGCAGAGAAGCTAAGTGTATACAGCACTCTTACACTTTATGTGCTGAATTCAAATATCTAATCGGAATTTCTCTATCATGCAAGGATTTTGAGTGATATACAGTTGAACGTAATGCTATATATATGTATAGGATATGTGCATGGTGGAAGTGATTTATATTAAAGGCAGAAGTGTATGGTTTTCTGCTGTACTGGGTCTCAGGAACATCCCTCTTAAGGGTCCAGCGAAATTCACCAAGCACACTGGGACTCAACCCACCTGGATATTTTTTTTGCGACATCAGAGAGAGCAGAACCCTGTCTCAATATGTCCAAATGTGTCACAGCCTGTAAACCCAGACAAAACAGACTTAGTGTATTGTCAACTCTTCCACACCGAAGGTTAGGGGCACAGGGGCACAGCCCCCCCCCCCCACCCATCTGGGAGATCACTGGGAGATCACTGGGAGATCACTGGGAGATATCACGTGAGAGGATGCCGTAAACATGCTTGACATCTGCTGGCCTTCGTGTGTCGTCTGTGGCTTTCGTAAAATCCCTAAAGTGTCCCGAAAGAAATCCCATTCCGATTCTTATGCCGACCTCGCCACATATCGAAACCATCATGGGGAAAGTTGCGATGCAGAAGGGTCGAGTGTACTTTGCATCCTTCTGTAAAGTCTTAAAAATGTTCAGAAAAATAAAATACACTTTTCCAGAAACTTTAATATACCCATATAATCTTAATTATATACTATCCATATAGCATATAATACATATACTATCAATATAGCCTAATGATGTCACTCAAAAACCACGAGTGAGAGCAAAAATAATAGCATAGAATGCACATAAATAGCACATAAAATGCACCCCTTACATGTTCTGTGACAAACTCTTTGTTGGCCAGTATAATCACCCAAGCTAGCAGCTAAAAGACCGACAAATAAAAATATCTCTTTAAAATGCTTCATACTTGCTGTTATGGTGGGACCACAAGAGTGCTTATCATATTTACGATAATGGAAAATCATAGCGCGCGTTTCTAGAACGTCTTTAGAGGATATACATCATTTAGCGAGTCTTGCCGTACCTTGACCGATTAAACAGAATGATTTATAGCACGCCCTTTGAGTTTGAGGCTAGGTTTCATTTTCGGAGACATTTTCATCGTCATTCGCCAAACAAAAAAAAACAAAAAACCAGATGTTGATGAATCTAAATAGGGATGTTTGCCGTCTGGAGGGGGGGGGGGGGGGGGGGGATTGAGGCTGACACACCACTCTGAACAAATTCAGAGGCCACCTCACAAGCTAGATGCTAAAAAACGCACGTGAATGCTGGAGCCTCCACGACAGGCCATTATGTCTTTCAGGTAATCATTTAGCTTAGTTTGACAGTGTATGTGTTAATGACTCTCTAACGTTGTCCAGTGCACCAGCGTGGTGAATTCAATTTTTGCTTATTTATCTATGATGATCGTTCAGTATTAACGGGAATTCCATCCCAGGTTTAATTTTGCTTTGTCTCCTACACTGTCCGGAACAGACCCTGTTAGTGAATAAGCAGCCGAAAGATGGATGGATAGATTGCTTGATGGATGGACGGATGCTAGAGCGAAACGAACCAGGACACAGATAACGTGACAGAAAGCCATCGCAGCCGAAGCAGCCTGTACCTGACACCGTCCTCACGATCTCCGACGTGTTCCTCAGCCCAACGAAAGAGAACTGATACAGCCTCCAGGATCGGATGTCGCCGACCTCCACGGAGCTCCTCTTCCACCTGTAGACTATCTCCTCCTTGGGGTAGCCATCTGGGGGAGGAAGGGAGGAGACACTGGCGACTGGGAGAGCCTGTCCGGTCCAAAGCCTCACCACGAGCAACAGTGTAAACCTCGATGGGTTGGCGCGACGTCACCGGGCGAAACCAGAACGCCGCGAGCCAGCTCAGGAAGGCGGCGGTTTGCCGCATGTTGGCTGCATTGCGATCCTCACTCCAGCTGCGGCCCTTAGGGCACCCAGGGACCAGCACGCGGCGAACAGGTGACGTGTTATGCGGTAAAAACCCCGCAGAAGGCCTGGCTAATGGGCTTTTTAATTGAAGAGCCCATGGGCATGCTGTAATTGGGGAATGATGAGCCTTTAAGTCACGGCTGTTTGGAAAAGTGTCAGGAGGTTCTCAAGAGCCCTCGGTGATGAGGCTCCATCCATCGTTCTGTCGGCTTCCCTTAGGAATGAATTATTGATCTGCATTTTCCTTACTGAAAAATGAGAGCACTCTGCCATGCAGCCATTTAGGAGAGCTGTTTATAAATGCACACACGATCTGCCGCGTCATGCAGCACCTCATGCACTGCATCTAATTCCATTTCAGGCACCAGATAGAGCCAAGTCTTTCATTAGCTTTATAAATACCAGTTGTTATGATACAGGTTTCTTGGGTTGCATGGCAGTTATACTATTACCTCGGGGGGGGGGGGGGGGGGGGGGGTACTTTGCATCCTATCCCTTCAATATGTGCTGGGAGACTTTTCTCCCTACACTGCATGGTGTTACTCCTATACCCCCAAAATCTGCAGTTAGGTAAAGCAGTGACTTGCCAGTGTGTCGCTCGTGAGGACACAGTTGCTCGCAGGGAGCCAATGATTAACTCCCGTAACACTTTTTAGAAATAGGATCAATTACTTTGCTTGCATGTCTACATTGGTGTACAAGGGATTTAACTGTCCAAGACAAAATTTAATTGGCTTGCCAATTGGATAACCCCCCCCCCCCCCCCCCGGATATAATCTTGCATCAACCATATAGCTCAGCAGACTACTGTCTTTGTAGAAGTGACTCTCACCATAAGTAAGGCTGAAGAGCCCTGCTCTAAACTGTGCGTGATTGTGTGTGCCCTGTGACACCCCAACATCCCATTCCGGACGTCCCCGGACTTTCTGCTTACTGGGACAGAATCTCAGCTCCCTATACTGGATAAGTGGTTTGATGATAAATGAACACAATTTCCCATTATTTGAGCTGTTCCCTGTTGTCTCTCTCTGGAGCTTTTAACATTGAAAATTTGGTGTTTGTCCCCTTAACTGTAATACTACATGACGAGTTAGAATACCCTATAACCCATCTGCCCGCCCCTGTCCAAGAAGACAAAGTACAAAAACATTGCGTTCATCTGAAATCAAGCGTGGTCTCTTGATTTCTCTTTGCAGACCTATGTGTGCATTGGCCTGTGGAATAAGGAATGGAAACTGGGCAAGCAGCTCCAGTTAACGTAATGATGGCTTCATCAACGAGGTATAGGGGGTCGTTCTTGGCTTCTGCCGCCGCCCTAACTGTGCTCACATCTGAACGCGGGTGAGCATGAGGCCAGACTTACAGCTTGAAAACTCCAGGGGGCAGGAATGTTCATCCATCGGAAAGTTGTTCAGTTTAAGCTGGCACTCGGCATCGATGGTCAACCTGAACGAAGAAAACAAGGCCGGTTAGAGGCGAGCAGCTGATGTGACCCCCGCCATCCCCCCCATCCCCATCTCCCTGAGATCATCCAGTCAGCCTTGAATCAGCCTGGAGGGGTGGGGGGGCTTCGTGGAGCAATCCAAGCAGCCGTTCGCAGTACATGCGAGGTGAACGTCGCCACCCCTATCCCGTGACACAGAAATATCGCCTCCCATTCATGCATTTTCATTCTGTCATGTCATATTTCTTTCAGCATTATCTGGCCGCAATTAAAAGCTCACAGTCAGGTCTTAGCTGAAAAATAGGAGCATCAATCACGGGCCCCTCGGTAGCCTCGTGAGGAGGACGCTGCATTCCAGGCCGTGTCGGAGTGCCGCTTGTCCGAGATCGCGCACAGTGCTCAGGGGTGACGATGCATCACCATGAGGAGCACCCAACAGCACGTCAACCCATCATGATTCACCAATGATGTCGCACAGAATCCTTCACTGTCATTCGAGGACGAACCACTGTGAATCCATTCCCTTACATAACCTAAATCCCCTCTGTCCCAAGCCCCCCTCTACATGACAAATATCAGCTTTACCTCAAGGTGTAGAGGATCCTGCCATCGTTCCAGATTCTCAGCATGCGGTTGGGTGTAGTGATCCAATGTGCGTCGGCCTTCTTGGAGTTGCGGAAGAAGGTGTCGGGGATCCAGATCTTTCCTACCATGTTGCTGTTGAGTCGCAACACTTTCATCGTGCTGTTGAATTTCAGACGCCTGTCGTACCACGTTTGGGCAAAGAATATATCGATGGTGTACTCCTGTTTGGAAGTGACATTAACAATTAATGGTAGCGTAGGATTTCATGTTGGTCAAAGGCCGCTGGCTCACTGTACCTAAACGTTTGGAGAAGGACATTCAAATTCCAGTTCTTATGATAAAACATCTAGTCACTGGATGAAAACTCCAAACGTCAAATTACAGGAAAGAGAGCCATGGCTAATCTGTATAAGATAAGGTGTCCTTGGTACTCATTACACATTGATGTAAATTTTATGTTATAGCCTACCAAAGAATTCGAACTTGCTGCCTTTGGCCATAACTGAATCACAATTATTCTTTTGCAAAATGATAGCAAATACAAGCTTAATGGATATGTCATTCTTAAAATAAAACATTGCAGAGATAAAGTCCTTTGTTACCAACTAGAAGATGACATTCCATAACCCAGAGAATACGTATGTGTTCTTGATGGAAAAAGAGATTTTTCTGCTAACATTCCATTGCCCCCC
Source organism: Brienomyrus brachyistius (assembly GCF_023856365.1). Lineage (NCBI taxonomy): Eukaryota > Metazoa > Chordata > Actinopteri > Osteoglossiformes > Mormyridae > Brienomyrus > Brienomyrus brachyistius. Next base: position 4,841,893 of record NC_064556.1, on the reverse strand, counting down.
CCGATGAATCACTCAGTTGACTTGAAGAACCTTGAATCTTTCTACCCAAGAATATGAGGTCTAAGAGGACAACGAATGGCCTCCCCGAGCTCAGAGAAGACACCTCCTGCAGCTGCTTCTGTCTGGGTCACCATAATATTGCTTGCTATTATTATTAAAAATGTTTCGCTAAGAGACCAACCTTAGAGGTCGTGCTATGAATGCCCACCTAAAACAGCACAATGACAAGCAAAGAAGGGAGGTTGCAGGACATTCCGTTTAGCGTTATTCTGGCTTTCTGCAATCATACTGGGCGTTAGCTTCAAAGTGAAATGCTGGCAAAAAGCTAGGGATTTGGGTGTGAGAGCGAGCAGAGGTATTAACAGTGTACATTGCTGCAGAGCTTAGGCAGACAACGAGCTGCACCCGTGTGTCACGTATGACGTTAAATAAAACACAATATCCGTGGCAATTCAAATCATACTATCTGCTCAATCAAAAACTGAGGAAGACTCCCATCTCATTCATCTACATTCATAAATATTAGCTCTAATAAGCGTAGGGGTGTGGAGGAGCGAATTTCTCTCGCAAAAACACATCTAAAACTTGCTAACTTTCTCATGTGACATCGGGGAAGAACATATAAATGGAGCGAAAGCCAATCGCGGCTCGGGGAAGCTCTGTGTCATTCATCTAGATTGGATATGTGGAATCTCGAGTGCTGCGCCATGCGCCAAGCGCAGGCCCGGCCCTCGCGGATAACAGCTTAGTCGCCGCACGCAAATCGGATCTCGTCCCTTCGCCAATGTAATGAAATATGAAAAAAAGAAACGGTGATGTCATACTCCTATATGGGAAAAAAGAAAATGCTGTGTAGTGCCATAAATACACGGCAACTGAAAAATTTGTTGAAAAATAGCTAAGTAGCTGACCTAAGCAAATGATAAAAGTGCAGTTCCAGTTTTCCCATAAATCTTTGTTGATTAAATAATGTAAGGATATATATATATATATATATATATATATATATATATATATATATATATATATATATATATATATATATATATATATATATATATATATATATATATATAGTGTGCATGTTTTATTTCTGTGCTGGAAAAAACAGCCAAGGGCAATTCTAGAATTTTTAAAGGGTGGGGGGGCGGAGGATGGGGGCACACAAGAGAACCCATAATTCATACAGAAGGGCTAAATTTATCATTAGCCAATGATGTTTTTAATATGTGAGCAATGGGGAGGGGTCACTCCGAGGACCAATCATTGAGTAATGCATTAAAAGACTGGAACCGAATGTCACACTGTACTTTAAAATATTATAATCCCGCAACCTCCCTGTTTCATCGATGGCCCATTGTTTCACGGTTTCCATCACCTTTATGACGAGATTATTAATACCGTCTCCCTATATTCATGCATGCTTTCCTCCTGACAACAAAAAAAAACCTGCCGATTCCTGCGTGAGTGTGTGTGAGTGTGTGCTCTCTGACTACATGGCAAACTAGTTACTGTAATCATGCAAGAAAAGCAGGATTTGCTGAGCAATACATAACCGTTACTACATTATTGTGCGTAATACCCAAGTGGCGAAATACAAAATTGCACAGGATTTTTTTTTTATACCGTCAATTTAATCAAATTAAATGTTGGGTATTTCACTTATTTCTTCAGTTCTTTAGGACAAACAGAAGCACATGCATTGACATCAAGCTTATTAAAATGTTTGCCTGAAACATTTGCTTTGAGCTAATGAACACGGTAAATAATTTAACATGAACGATTACAGCATCACCCCTCTGCCCCAAAAGGGTGGGAACATATTGCAGTTTGTCTGCAGCTCGTTCAGATTCGCTGAGATCTCTGGTACAGGAGGACTGACTTACCATGTTAATAGCGTTCACTGGGCCGATACTGTTCACGAACATATCGGTGTGGATTACAGTTGGTTTCACTGAAATCAGGGGAAAAAAACAGAGGACACACCTTACAGTTAGTTCCAGTAGTTCCAGAGTGCACATCTCTTAAGGTTTTATGTTGCAGGCAACAGCACATTGACCAGACTGGCTGCCTCCCACATCATTTTATTTTAAGCAAAACACTAATCAGGTTCAACTGGACTGCTGTTGGTGAGCTAAACACACACGTGACGCACATGCTTTTGTAGTTCAGGACCTCATTCGGAGGATGACTCATTTACATGGGACACAAGCACGTTTGGGCCACACCAAAGGAGCTAATCTGAAGACTCAGTCCGAATTTTTTTATTTGTGGTTTCGAGATGAGACCAATCACCTGAAGACAGGCTTCTCCATATGTTACAGTTTTAGGAACGAAACTCCCTCTGTCCAAAAGTAATCCAATGAAGAACTTCCAAAATTCCAAAAGTCCACATAAAATCCGAAAAAGTGCACAAACATTTTCTCAAAAACGAAATTTGCTCTTCATTTAAGAAAGGAATAGTATATCTGAAATAGCAAGCGATGTTATAACTATATAACAAAATACGTTATTAAATATGCGAGTATGATGCTAAAAAATCACAGCTGTCCAGCCTGGAGTCTTATGAATAAAAAAGGCACTTATTCCCACTGACCTCTGGCACTAATGGTGGCCCAGCTAGACCCCAGGTGCCACAAAGCAGTAGAGGGGAGGGTTCAGGGAGCCTAATCTCACTGCAAAAAGACTTCGATAAATCCGAATGGAAGCATTTTCCAAGCCGCACGAGGAAATATCAACCAGGTAGAAGCGTCTGCACTTTGAGGAAACCGCACAAATGGATTTGTGTTATGGCATTTCGTCGTTCAGGGCCAGTCAGGAAAGCTCGATCGGAGAAATGCCAGTGGGCGGGATTAGTGAGTCGCCATCAGTCACCGAGTGGTTTAACCCATTTCCCCATCACTCTCTTTGCCGGTTCCCTGTTGGGTTAAATCAGACAGTGACTGACAGCTCGGTATAATCCTGGGCTCTGATCTTCTGCAGCATCCCATCTCGCCTCACTGGACGCCATATTCTGCAGCCCGAGTTTCAGTACAACAACGAACCATTGCGTGGTTCCTACTGATGATAAATGTGAAACGTTAACACCAAAGAGACAGAGTACTTTTTTACAGGAAGACACATTGATATATAGTCCTGCTGTTTAACATATTATGCTGGCTTGACACACAGATTAGGACTTGCCCACATTTATTCCCTGGCATCTAATAATAATTGATAGTGGCAGAAACACAATGGGAGGAGGGAGGTGTGAGTCATGACTAAAATTATACAAACATAATGCGCACAACATCCTCTGCGTACTTTTGGATAATAACAAATTCAATACTGCTACGAGAGAAATAAATCCACTAGTGCGAAAATAGGTGAATTTCCAGAATCCGCAGAGTGAAAGGAGCCAAATATTACAGAAGATTTATGACACGATGATAGTGACTGTTGATTATGACCTGTGTGAATGTCTCTGCATATCAACAACTGTCAAACCATTCCTGAAACTGTCGCATGGAATGGCGTGGGTGTGACAAATCAAGAATATTTAACGGGTGACTATGTGACATCATCATCATATTTATTTCAAGTTCTGTTGTCACACGTTGAAGTTTTATTGCCACTTCTGTTCCGAGGAACAAAATAAAATTCTTGTGATATGGTTGCAGGGTGTGTGCCGTACAGGGGATGTGAGCTATCGTAGGCCACTTTCCCTAGACCGCTGGCTAGAGACTTGGTGTGGATCTTCAAACATAGACTTCATTGATAATTTTTTGGGAACGGCCTGGCTTTTATAAATGGGACGGCCTCCATCTTGATTGGAGGGGATCATTTATGTAATGAAAATGCCTGAGAGCACAACTGAGATCTTAAATCGAAGAAAGTTCATTCTTCCACTCTTTGCTCATATCTGTCTATGACCCACATTATCCATAACAAGGCAATCCTTAAATCTACCAACAATTTGGAAAAAGGACTGAATGAGCCTAGAAAGAATATAGTAACTATTATTAGACCAAGACTTAGACCTAAACGTTCCACTAGAGATTTCTGTGCCGATAACTTAATATCAATCCCACTGATAAGATTAAACGAGCCACAACATAAACCCACCATGAAATGCTCATTACTGAAGGTTCGCTTTTTAGGAAACAAATCGCTTCTTGTTAATGATATGGTGCTGGACACTGGTGCAGACCTGTGTTTTTTAACTGAAACCTGACCCAGACTGAGACACTATAGCTCTTGTTGAAGCCTCACCTGATGGAGTTTAGTTTTTGTACAGAAACCATGTGGCTCTCAGCACGGGGAGCGGCCTGGCAGCTATTTTTGACTCAATGTTAAAAGTTGAACCCAAAATTATAGAAGATTTTGCAACATTTGAAGCAATGCGAGTTCAAATGGTGTCCGACCTGCACATCTATATTCTCATAGTATACAGACCACTGAGATCATACACTTTCTTTCTGGCTGAATTTGGGGAACTTCTTACTGACTTAGTTATTAACTTAGAGAATATTATAATACTTGGAAATTTCAATATACATGTGGACATAGAAACTGAAGCCTTCAGCAAATGTCTCCTGTCCATCCTGGACTCTGTCGAATGTTACCAGCACGTAATGGGACCGACGCTTGTGCATAACCATACACTAGACTCGATTATCACTCGTGGAGTCTATGCATCTGTATTTCTATGGAAGAAGTCCTCCTCTGACCATTTTCTAATCACCTTTGTCATTCAGCCGGCAACAATACAAGCACGCCCATTATAGGGCACGTTCAGCATATCACTCTAGCCTTATCGATTGCAATCGAAATAACCCTCGCTACCTTTTTAAGGCAACGACTCATCTAAGAGATAAGGCTGAACCTCTGCTACCAAGTAATATTGGCAATGAACATTCCGTGGACTTAATTACAAACACTAGACTTCGGACATGTTCAAATGGCTCACAAATAGCAAATAATCAAGCTGTGTTTGAATTAATCAGTGAACAGGAGTTAAAAACAATAACTAAAACCAAACCGACCACTTTTCCACTGAACCCAATCCCTACTCAACTTCTTAAAGAATCCTTGGGAGTTCTGACAAGATCTGTAACTGCTATAATGAACGTGTCCCTGTCCTCCGCCGATGTACCTGACCGATTTAAAGTAGCCGTAATCAGACTACTACTGAGGAAATCAAGTTTAGATCCGAAGCAGCTCAGTAATTACAGACCTCTCTCTATTGTATCATTCTCACCCGAAGTTCTAGAGAAGATAGCCGCTGCTCAACCTCAGTCATACTTGGAGACACACAATATACTGGGCAGATTCCAGTCAGGCTTCTGTCCGGGATACAGCACTGAAACTGCCTTAATTAAAGTCGTAAATGACGCAACAATGGCAACTGTTGCTAACAGCACGAGTGAGCTAATGCCTCTGGACCTTAGTGCAGCCTTTAACGCGGTTGACCATATTACCCCTATGACGTAAATTTGATGTCAGGTTGTGTGGAATGGTGTTGATGTGGTTTAAGTCCTTTTTGACCATTATCAACATGTTCAAGTGCTGAATAACTGCACTCCGCTGTCTATGTCACCAGTTAAACAAACATGGATCAGTCCTTGGTCCTTTGTGTTCTCTCTACATTAGGTAACATAATGAGAAAATGTTAATCATCACTCAGACACCCAAATATACAGCACTGTGCAAAAGTCTTAGGCAGTCGAAAGAAATGTTTAAAGCTGTTCATCTGGATAGCAAGTGTACTTTGGCTTAGAATAAAAAACACAATTTAACATTAGAATGTGTGCAAATTAAGAGTAAGACAATAAAAACTAGCAATAATTTCTTCTGTTTTCTAAAAGGTTACTGATATCTAGCTGGATGGCTAGATGAACACCGCTTCAGTTCCCAAACTTCTCCTCAGGGGCACCTCAGCCGTTCCATGATTTTGTTAAATTTCACCGACAGCTCAATTAAATCATTAAATATGTCGGTTTAAAAAGTCAGTGAGAGATTGACTAGCTGTATGAGGTGTGTTAGTGGCCAAAGTAGAAAAATACATGGCTGCACTGAACGGTCGCTGCAAATACTAGGATGATTTTAGCAGGGGTTCTGAAATGGCTAAACGGACACACTTTGACAGGCATAATATCATAGTTTTACAGCAACACAAGGATAATCTAAACATTATTTTCTTTGCCTGCCTAAGACTTTTGCACAGTACTGTACATCTCAGTTACACCTATCATCTCAGTATCTATTGTCACAGCTAATTGCTAATTAAGTAAAGACCTAGACGACTAAAAACTTTTTATCATTAAATGCTCAGCAAACTGAGGTTCTGTTGTGTGGAGGCAGGTCTGCAGATAGGAATATTATAATCTCCACACTCCACTCCAAGGGGCTGAACTTTTCCCTCAGCAGCTCAGGACACAACCTAGTTGGCATCTTACATACATGCCTCATTCAAACCGTATGTGGATGCAATATGGAATATGTGCTTACTACAGCTATGCGACATTGCCAAACTATGACGATTCCTTACTATTCAAGACACTGAGAAACTGACACATGCCTTTGTATTCATAAGGTTAGACTGCTGTAATGCTCTTATCTGGGAGCGCACACTGCACACTAAACACCTTGCAGCGTATTCAAAATGCAGCAGCTGGAATCGTCACCAGATAGCAGGAAGTTGGAGCACATACCCCCCTGCTCTTAGTTCCACGCATTGGCTTCTTTTTCTTCTACCTATATATAAGGCACTTAAAGGTCTAGCACCTGCCTGCCTAACAGAATTACTTAAAGTTTCACAGAATGCAGGTTTCCTTGCCGTTCCACACAAAAATAAAATGACAGTTGGTGGCAAAACGTTCTGCTATTGGGCCGCTATATTATGAAGTGGTTTACCAGTCAATGTTCGGGATGCCGAATCTTTCAGTCTCTGAATCTCGACTGGAGACCTATTACTTCAGTTTAGCTTATTACCCACAACCTAACGCAACATCACTGTGGCTGCTGGTGCCGCTGGACATGCCATTTCTATCTACTTTGAGCGTCCATTTAATGTGTCTGTGCATGTTCTGACCCCCCCATGTTCACCTTCCTTCTCACATGTCCGGACGGTGCCCGGGGTGGGCACCATCTGAGCTGAGTCCTGGTTCAGTCACAGGCCGGCATGGAGAACGGACTCATTGATGGACTTTGGCGTGACCTTGACCACAGTCTACCTTGCTTTTAGCAAGCGTTCTCAGCATCTTCCTCCCCATTTGGGAGGTTTTGGATCCTCTCCTCCATTGTCATCTGCCTTTTTTCCCTTTCTTTTCTTTGTCTTTCTTTTCCCCTGTTTTTCTATCGTTCTGTCTTAATGATGTTGTAATGTATCACAACACACCCATGTAAAGTGCCTTGGGGCGACACTCCTGATAAGCGATATATAAAAACTAATTGAATTTAATTGAATTGAGTGATAATTGAATTGAGGGGACTGGTGCACTGGGGGACAATAGGACAAAGAGTTATTTCTGTACGATGCAGGAATGAACAACAGGAAGTCATATGGGCCAAAGTCTCTGCGGTTACTGAGCGATGTGCCACAGTACTGCGGGCAACTTTGGCATTATTACATTTTAGGGTTTTAGTGTCAGGAATCCACACCACGTAAACCTTTGAAAATCACTGAAACCTTTGATACCTAATAACAACACCAATAATAATAGTAATAATAATAATGATGATGATATTAATACATACCCCCTATGTCCGGTCGCAGCTTATTATCGTAGCCATCTAGCAAGCTGTTCAAGATGTGCGTGACGTCACTCTCGTAGACCTTCGGAGTCAGTACCCACGTTTTGTTGGTCACCTCGTCGTCGTCATTGTCAGTCTGGAGAGAGCTGATGAGGAAACATGGCGGATTAGACCCAGAGAGTCCACTTCCGAAAAGAAAACGTCCCAGCCGTCAAAGGAATAAGAAGCAAAAAAATCCTACATTACCATAACGTGGTATCTAACTACGGGCTTTAACAGGGGACCAGCATTAATCTGCACTTATACGTCCCTCGGCAAATCTTGTGGAGATGCCTGTTTCACTCTAAATCTCTGGTCTTTCCCCTTTATAGTCGTTTCATTTGTTCTCATTATTCTTCTGCAAGATTTGGCCATTGGTGCTGAACTGAGAACCTGACCACACAGGCATGTCACCAAGGGCTGGGTTTGTGATCCGGCGGCCTGGGAGAACCACGATTGATGTCTCCCGCCACTCCTTAGCTCGGCCTCTTGTGGATCTGGCATCGTCAATCAAACCGGCGACTGGGACAGAGGTGGGAAGTGACAATGTTGGAGTACGATATGGGCAGAACTGGCTTTGTGTGCCTGAAATGCCAAAGGACTGAGATGGGACAGTGCTACATGCTAATGCTACATGCAGCGACGTAAACCAAAGCGTATCATTATTAAAAATGAAAAAATTTAAATTAAATTGAATCTAAGAATCTTTAATAAAAAGGATGAAAGTCCTTCATTCCGAAACCTTTCTATACTAAAAGGAAAAAATATACGATAGCTATATTTTGCTAACTTTACTGAAATATCATGCCGTGGACTCCAAAGAAAGATGGTAAAAGCAATTTATCAGATAAAGCAAATGAAAGACACCAATAAACAAAGAGACAAAGATGCACTTCTATGGTGTTTATTATAGCTGTTGTACACGCTTGCATGTACATAAAACTAGTGGCTAAATATAACCTAAATAGCGAGCTGTAGCATACAATACTGGCCGGAGCAATCGCTTGGTGATAAACTGCATGTTAGGCTTTCCCCAGTGGTGCCCACATAAGATCCACATTCATGCTGTAATATATTTGAATCGTAAATCCTTTGCAGTCCTGCCTCTCCATTGCATCTTATGTTGTTCCAGACCTGCACCCAAGTAAGGGGTGAAATACAGAAGACAGTATTCCCCTGGAATTAAACTCTAGCCCTGAAATGCAGCAATGAGTGAGAAATAAAATATCACTTGGAATTGCACCAAATGTACATTTGTCTGTGTGCCATCTTAGCTTGCTGGGAAACAAATATGCAGCTTTTATAAGCAATTAATGTCCCAAGGTACAGTATGTTTGAATTATGGGGACAGGAAGGTTCTAGGGCTCAGTTTAAATGATATGTGTATAATTTTGGATGTTTAATAATGTATGGATTGTGAAAACAGCAGACAATAAATGCAAGGACTGAGACAAATGTGACATTGACCTTTATTGCAATGGGATGTGCAATACATGAACTCGCACGTCAGTCCTGAAACCTCGCTTGACTGCATTTTACATTTTTGATGCTGAAACTCCGTACATGACAGCAAGCCAGGAAAGGAGCAGGAAAGTAGTGACAGAACAGTCTCTTTATCCAAATTTGATGAGAATAGCAGTGTATGGGAAAGGATTTCATTGCGTTGAAATAGCATAAATGCCGATGTGCCAGAATTCACGGGAACATTGAAGGATTCGAGTCCTCTCTGGATAATGTTACAGGCTGTAACTCAGTCTGTCGCCGCATGTAAACTTCATGACATCCTGAGGATATTACCCGTATAACCAGAGCGGCAACCCCAAGTATCCAAGCAAGAGGATATTACCCGTATAACCAGAGCGGCAACCCCAAGTATCCAAGCAAGAGGATATTACCCGTATAACCAGAGCGGCAACCCCAAGTATCCAAGCAAGAGGATATTACCCGTATAACCAGAGCGGCAACCCCAAGTATCCAAGCAAGAGGATATTACCCCTATAACCAGAGCGGCAACCCCAAGTATCCAAGAAAGAGCATATTACCCGTATAACCAGAGCGGCAACCCCAAGTATCCAAGAAAGAGGATATTACCCATATAACCAGAGCGGCAACCCCAAGTATCCAAGAAAGAGGATATTACCCGTATAACCAGAGCGGCAACCCCAAGTATCCAAGCAAGAGGATATTACCCGTATAACCAGAGCGGCAACCCCAAGTATCCAAGCAAGAGCATATTACCCGTATAACCAGAGCGGCAACCCCAAGTATCCAAGCAAGAGGATATTACCCGTATAACCAGAGCGGCAACCCCAAGTATCCAAGCAAGAGGATATTACCCGTATAACCAGAGCGGCAACCCCAAGTATCCAAGCAAGAGGATATTACCCGTATAACCAGAGCGGCAACCCCAAGTATCCAAGCAAGAGGATATTACCCGTATAACCAGAGCGGCAACCCCAAGTATCCAAGCAAGAGGATATTACCCGTATAACCAGAGCGGCAACCCCAAGTATCCAAGCAAGAGGATATTACCCGTATAACCAGAGCGGCAACCCCAAGTATCCAAGCAAGAGAATATTACCCGTATAACCAGAGCGGCAACCCCAAGTATCCAAGCAAGAGGATATTACCCGTATAACCAGAGCGGCAACCCCAAGTATCCAAGCAAGAGGATATTACCCGTATAACCAGAGCAGCAACCCCAAGTATCCAAGCAAGAGGATATTACCCATATAACCAGAGCGGCAACCCCAAGTATCCAAGAAAGAGGATATTACCCGTATAACCAGAGCGGCAACCCCAAGTATCCAAGCAAGAGGATATTACCCGTATAACCAGAGCGGCAACCCCAAGTATCCAAGCAAGAGAATATTACCCGTATAACCAGAGCGGCAACCCCAAGTATCCAAGAAAGAACAGCTAACAGAAGCAGCATTGCAATCAAAACAAACCTTACCCCAAGAATCAATTTAAGCTTCATTAAAATGTCATCCCTTACAAAACACTGTTATTACCCTGTTATTGCGTAAATGCCTCCTAAGCCAAGGTGACGATATACAGACACTCCGGAAAAGAAGCTTCTGTCCCTTTGAAGAAGCAATAATAACAAGAAAGAAGGATGAATTCAAAGTGATTTCAGCTACTCTAATCAGGTTTGCTACATATTTATCGACAGAATTATTTATCGTGAATTAATTTAGCAGTCAGGGCTGTTCCTAATAAAATCTTTTGACTTTCATCATTACATTGTATGTGTCAATATTATTTAATATTATTTCCTATTTCCTTGCCATTCCGCCCATTCTTTCATCCCTCCATTTTCCATACCCGCTTGTCCTATGCGGCCTATTTAAGGAGCTACAGGTGCATGGCAGGGAGCAGCCCAAGATGGGGGGCCAACCCATCGCATGGCTGACTCGGCAGTTACATTTATGACCAATTGACCTCAGCATGTTTTTGGACTGTGGGGGGGGGGGGGGGGCCTGCGAACCCAGAGGAAACCCCACAACAACACGGGGAGAACATGCAAACTCCACATGTGCATGTTCCAAATTAAGTCACATGTGCATTAGCCAAGAGAAAAAGTTTACCAATATGACTTATTTGCCAATATATTATTGGAAAGACAAGAGACATGCTTTTATTGGCCTGTTCCATTCCAGACCCCTTAGAGAGAAGGCGGCATGTAACGGGATCCCCCCTCAACTGACATCACGGTGATTGGCTATGTGATAGTCTTGTTGACACAACCACCCCATGAATGACCTATCATTCTACAAGGCCTGGGGGTGGGGGGAGGGAAGGTGGGGGCTCATAGATCAAGAAGGGAAGGTAAATATCCTGCTACATAAAGGCCCTGAAGTTCCGCCTCTAATCTGGACGACGACTATCAGAGTTTAAATGTAATTTAATAAAGCCTCGCACTGGTCATGTTGATATCAACAACCATAAAGAGAAAAAATGGGATGCCAAGACTATGGGTCTGATTAAATCACGTTGTGGTAAATGATGTATACAAGGAGTATCTGCCAAAATGACTGCAATCTGCTGAAGTGTTATACGCCGTAAACATAAAGGATGTACTAATTGAAGTCTGGTTATTTGTTTTGTGGGTATATCAGCCTCAGGCAATCAAATTCTTCTTAGCGCTTTTCACAACAAGGAAGAAAAGCAGAGAACTCTGGCTGGACAACAGTAATCGACTCAGAGTTAATTCCTTATGTTGGTGTATGACAGGGCGTCACGCTGCCTCCTCCCTCTGTGCGTGATGTTTGCATGGCTGCTCCACGTTCCCTCCTAGCTTCTCTGGACCAGAATAAGTGGTTAGAAGATAGATTTATGTGGTCATATAGTGCTGGATGCCTCATTATATTCCATTTTACCAACCTTAAAAAGCATCTGTAGCAGTACAACAGCATTTTATGTTATTTTCTTAGCCCTCCCAGTGGGTCTGACCCTCCAGGCCTTTGGAGGGCGCCATACTGTAGGTGGCGGGATTTAAAGTGCTCCTGAACTTAGTGCAGCCTTCAGGACTGAAGGTTATGTTTCCCTCAGCGTGATTTCACCCCTGACTCGAGCACAAAACATATATTCATTTTACACATATAACACAGGGATGTGAAAAAGAAGTGAAGGGGATATTTTCTGCATTACACTCTCCCTTGACAAGAGAAAATGACGTTAAACATGTCACCTGTCTACCCCAGAAATGTGGGAAACGAGCGAAGAAGTATTTACAGCTCTTGACGCGTCCGTTGGACACGCAGATCCAGCGAACGCTTCTCCGGTGACGCTAACAAGGAGTGACAAAGAGGTGCGTACATCCCTGCACACCATACAGCCATGACGGCAAAACACAGTATATGGGCCTGGTTCAGTCATAGTGGGTGGCTGATGGTCATGTGACCAGCCGTCTGCTCTTCCAGCTGTTGAAAGATATTACATCGGAGCTGCACAGATCAGTTGGAAATCGAGCTTGTTGTTCTTGCCAGGTAACAGAGCTCATGTTCAATTTTACATTTAATTAAAAACTTGCGTGGGACAAGCAGCAGGAAGGGGGACAACCAAAATTCGACACGAACTTTCTCGATACCCTTCACTGTTTCCAAACTCCCTACAACCAAAACCTTGAGAAGTTGTATAGAACCTAAGAGATCAATAGACAAGTCTGGTATGACAGCAGGAGAAAATTTACTGCTGTATCTCTGTCGATGTCCCAAAGTTGCCTGTGGTGACCAATTCATATGATGTACAAGATCATTACTGGCACTCCACTGGGGGAGATCATAAGCTTCCAATTGTCGCTGTACATGCTGGTGCAGGCACAGGTATATCGAGAACATTTCTAAAACATACGTTTGCTTTTTTGCGAGCTGCAAACACAGAACGCCTAGCGCAGCTCATTGTGAAACCTCTTCAGAAGTGGATTTATTAGAGTTGGGAACGTCAGCGGTGATCGAGGATCATGAAACAAAAGCAGTTGCCGCACCGCTTCGGCAGACAAGGACACCTCCACGTCACGCCCGTGAGACCCCGAGAGAGAGGCAGAGAGAAGAAAAAAAAAGCTTGCAGTTTTAATTTCACCGTACCTTCCGCTGTCGTCCGCCATGCATTTATCCTGTTTACAAATAAGGTGTAGTTCCCTCGCTGGGAACTAGTCCATCTTTCGTTTTTGTAAACCAAGTCAGATAGGCTTAGCTTTGGGAATCACATCCACGGAACACCGCTGGGGGAGTGAGGCCTTCAGGGATGACCTAGGCTTGCTGTTTTACTCTTAAAAAGAACAGATTTTAAGCTTTCTGGTGATAAAACAATACAACGCAAGGTGATTGATACATCTGCCACTATAGTCTATGGATTCATTCTATCTAGAAATAGTGCATTCCAGCATTTATGGATCTTGGGAACATTAATGAAGGGACTTCTTTCTGTGCGGGCAGCAAATTTTCGTCATTTGCCAAGCAAAAGGGCAGGAGCAACTTCTGCGGGAAAGACAGAGTGATGGAGAACACAGTAAATTGGGGTCATATGGTTATTTGTAAAGATGCACAAATGCCCAAAAAACCTGTTAGCACTTACAGTGAGTCCAGCTTCTCTTTTTTGTTTTTAGAAAAAAGCTCAAGAACATGACAGAGATCACAATACAATTATCAGTCCTTAATCATCTGGGTCTAATTCAATGTAACGTTTGAATAATCACACTGATACTGCCCAATATTAATAACCTCTGACATTGCCTCTTGAAGACTAATATTAATAATCACTTAAGGACAAGTAATGCAGTAAGTACTAAGCAGAAATTAAAGTACTGCACTATACTTCTCTCCAAGCCACCATGCCTTCCACGTGCAAACATCCAAAGAGGTCTGAAACTCAGCTCGATCTGGCCGGGACCTATCAAAACACCTTCATTACGCCCCGAGCTAACTCAGCGAACTTATACAACACTAATAAAATGGCCAAGTCCCACACGGCATCAGAGCACCACCACACATCACAAAACCGCAGGGGCATAAGACAGGGCCAGCGGAAAGCTCCGCCTGGTCAGGGCATGGAGGAAATCTCAACGATAATTAACGTCCAGGGTACCATCTAGACCTCCCTCAAGCAAACTAAACAGCATGTCATAGGGATGAGGAACGAAAATGAATGATATGGCCCATACACTATGTTTAGGGGACGTTCCATTAGTTTTAGAACTAATTTGCCGATTTTAATATGCAAAGAGATATTTGGTGCAGCTGCGTTCAATCTAGGCCACGTAGCTGTATGGCTGCATTCTCCACCGCTGGAGTAAGGGAGGGGAAACGGCTTATCTGTGATACCCTCCATTTTCAGCCTGGGAGCAGCAAACTTATGCGGGAAGAGCCTTCAGATCATGCATCTCTTCTTAAGCGCTCGGTGCGGCGGCGCGTTTAGTGGCACGTATCCAGCGGCCAGCAGTGGCGTCCACATCTGTCCCTCTTTCTTTTTTTCCCTGATTCCTTTAAAATGCAGCCTATTTGGCGCCGTGTATCTTTTTTACAGACCATGCCGGTCTCCCTTTCTTTGTGATGTTTTTTACTATCAGAAGAGGAGATCGACGGGCCTGCTAAGGAAAGCATCATATCACTAAGCAGAAGAGACAAGGAATTTAAAGCCGATTTTCCTTTTTTTTCGCATAGCCGCCGCGCCAACATGCACCGGGATTCAGCTCAAAACGCATTTTGAGGTTGTTTTTTTTTGTTACATTTGCGCCTGATAAATCCTGAGAATTAAGATCGTGTTCCAAACGTACAAACCTTAACATTACACCTCCGCAAACGCCGTAGTCAAAAGCTGCAAGCATAAAGTCAATTTACGCTACATGCCTGTCATCACTTACATGTTTACTTTCATTTCTATTCTAGTCATAAAAATATACTGTGTCCAGAAAAGCGTGATAATCTTTCCACGGACGAAAAGCACAAGAAATATCTGTCGTCAGACAAGCCCTATTTTGTGTCTGCGATGCATCTTAATACATAAAGATCCGATATTATCAATACACGAATACAAGTCAGCTCGTTGTTTTTATAGCGTGCGCACAAATACACTAGGATCATAAAGAGGCGATGCTACACACAACACGGCGACACGATTGCACTTCCTTAAAGGAAAAAAGAAAGCATCTCAGAAAATTAAAGAACATAAACCGTATTGGATTTCCCCCAATCGGTGCCGGACCACGCAGATATACGGTGTCAATTTAATAACGATGCATCTTCGGCTTACCTTGTAGGAAGATGGGCGATTATAAATACCCAGAGAATGATCTTTATAAAGGAAGCAGGCTTCGCCATCGCGTTTGAGCAGAATAAGAGATTTGGAGGAGCCATGATCACCATCTTCCCTTTTCCTCTCTTTATAGCGGATGGACGTGTCCCTTTATTTTAGTGTGTTCCTTCGGTGTGATACATTACGCACATAGCGGGCTGTATTAGCATTTGGGGTCGGAATAAGACGTGCTGTGGTGCGATGCTACGGAGGCAACAAGAAAATTCACAAGCGAGGTGCGCGGCTATTAAGGGGAAAATCCCGAAATTACATAAATGCAACAGCACTCTAAAATCCAGCGGCAGGAAATATTTGAGCTTGTGCCTGAATGCAGATTAAGTGTGAGGTCAAAGAGGAGCTGATGCACGCTGCCGCAGCACTGATGAACACATGCGTGGTTAAAGCGCGCAGCGCCGGAGCCGGCGAGAGAGAAAAATAGAGGATTGCTCTCCTGGATCTGTAAGAACCCAGCCGCACGTCAAAACCGGGCGACCAAAGTACCAAAGCACGAAATGCATACGATTTTTATTCTCTTTTGCTTATATAGCGCTTGTCAGATCGTAATCTGTCAACGGTGGAGATGTTTTTTTTTTTCCTTCTTCCGTCTTTGCGACCAGGAGCGTGGCAAATGATAGTTTTGAGTGATTTTCTTTTTGGGTGGCTATGACTGATGTTAGGTGAGAGCATCCAGCCGAAAAAGTGCCAAGAGAAACACTTCGTGGCCCTTTTTAGCGTTTCGCTTTGCATGTCTAGTAAGCAGAATTTCTATGTTAATTGCTTGATGAGTTATGCGTGTTGTACTGCTGCACGACTGATAGAGCATTAAATATAATTAATAAAATATAATCAACAACTACAATGATTATTAAATGATAGACAACTTCTATTTAGCACACGTGAATTTACAACAAGTGTTTACACATTCAAGATCCAATAATCAATCTTAAATTTTAAGTACAGTTTTAATATATAAAAAAACACACTAATATAATCAAACGTTGCATCCTTAGTACTTAAATCCTTCCATGACACAGGAAATTCCTCCTTTAAATGACGGTAATCGTGCATTTTTAACTGTAAACTCATTATGCGTCTGATTATATGTATGTTTTTCTTTAAGTTCAAATTTGCGCTTTAATGGAATGGTGTTGTTTCGTCAGAATGAAACGGTGTTGCCGAGTAACGATTTTGCGTCCACTTGGAAAAGGTTTCATCGGTTTGTTTTCACTGCCTCCTCATTCTCACGTATCAAGCCTGTGTTCTCAGCACCTTGGAAAGCTGACAGGTCACCCCTCCCCCCCCAAGCCTTAAAAAAAGGTGAAACACACTCAAGCGGAGTCTATGAATAGTTACTATTTACTCAGCTATAATACTGTTTTACATGTCCTAACATTATGTTTAGGGCCTGGTGGATACATTTAATAATGTTTTTAAGTTCAGTAAAATATAGCTCACAGTGTGTGAAATAAATACTTGATGCTGATTGATGTTAAAGTGTCATTATAAATACATTATATATAATATTGACAATCTTGTGTTTCAGCCATTGACAAGCTTATACCAGTACATTTCACTTTCATGCAGTAGCTAAACTTCACACACATTCATGGATCGAGACACGTTATCGGGGCAGATTGGGGGGGGGGGTTTGAGATCTATTCAAGATCCCACTAAGGTACAGAACTCGGGCAATTACTTCCATTGTGCAAATAGTGCATGTTATACATGGGCAAAATGCTATTCAAGGTCATTCACTTTTCGTTAAATATTGGACATTTGTTTTTCTACCTCTTTCATATCATGCGTGAATACAGAACCAAATGAGTAATCATAGGCAAAGCATCCTTCAGCGATATCATTTGATAGAGATTTGGCATTAATAGAACACAAGGATACGTCTTCAATGTCTCAGTTTTCACAGGGGGGGAAAGAGGAAAACTTTTCATGTGTTTGAGGCAGCCTGTCTGCCTCTGACGTCAGCCTCGGCCTCACGTGTCTAACAGCGGCTCTCATCTCAATAAGCTAGGGGATGGAGCCCCCGCAGAGGGTGTTGGCAGAGGGGGGAGGGGCTTTCAGGCCCGCTTCCGCTTTCTCCTCTTGTCAGTGCCACTTCAGTCCGCTGGCATGTGTCTTTGAGCGGCTCGATTTTGGCAGAAGCGTCCCAGGCCGCCGTTAGCGCTTTTGAGGTACCGCCATGTTGCCTGGAAACCGGCACCTCTCTTTATGAAACATGAGAATCTGCCGTGTGCACTTCTCCGCCCGTCCAAAATAAAACAATCTGGTTCACCTGGTGTCTGAAGGTCAGAATGAAGATCATCCCGTGGCAGAAATCTGACGGACGAGACTGATTTGCATGCCGCTGACTCTTATGGGCATGCTAACAAAGGGGAAAAAAAAGAAAAAGATTCCTTATGTTAGTTTTGCTATATCCCCGACTGTGGGAATCTCTTCGGATCCAAAGCGCTTTATCGCGTTGAGTGGAAGTCGTTGCTTCTGCGCTGTCTTGCTAACTTCTGTAATTCATTCTGATTGGTTTAAGAGAAATGCATACTGTACGTCTGACCCAATCCTAATCCAATGGCTGTTCTCAAGAATCAGCATTTTCTGGTTTGGGTACTGCCACATGAAACACAAAATCCACGATTCAGGATTCAACTAGGACCGTCCATAATAAAGTAATGAAACACACTGTAGGCCTGCAGTACAAAAACCCAGAAAATCATTTTGGTGGCGTGAGACGTCCCTATCGCTTCCTTCACCATGGTCAGCAAGATGCTGCAGACTGGAATAACATTATTGCTTTGTCATAGTGATCCAATGTACAGATCATTATGCATTGCTGTGCGTAATTTTGTACATCAAAGGACGAGCTCACCACAGAAGTACATTAAAACTTAAAACCAGCTCAAGTTCATTGTTGAGATGAGAGCACATAGCTATTTAGTCTAAGAATAACAGAAAATAAAGTTGGAGCAAGGTATTTAATGGAAAATTAATTTAGATCAATCAAAACAAGATGCCTAAGTTCAAATAACTAAACTTATGTGTGGCGATGAACCATAAAATCCCAAGGCAATCAAATAAAATGAAAGATCTATGTTTCGTAATGGCTGATGGCAGTAATCCATTCAGAAAACTGGTTTTTGCATAGTGCCACTGGAGCTTTGATTTCATCCATTTTTCTGGTCCATCCCATTTGTCATTTTCATAGTGTGGGTGGGGTGGGGTGGGGGGGGGGGCAGATTTGAGAAATGATTCAAATGTCATTTAAACATAAAACATGCTGGTACATCTAAATCCTGCTCCCGCGTGCTATCATAATACCACATCTTCTGAGTCTGTTGGAGCAGCAAGACCAACCTTGGCGCACGTGGACATCAAAGTCAAGGGAAATTTCAATTGCACAGCCCCCTGTTCGAATTTCATGAATGGTCTTCGGGCAACTGCAGTTTCCTTCCATTCAACCTCAGCTTCACATAAATGATATGGTCCTTCAGATCACTAGGCACAGATTAGCACAATAAACAGAAGGCCTTGCCAAACCTGAGCCGTGATCGCTGGGAGCATTGTGTTAGAGGTTTAAAGTGACTTCACAGTCATTTTGATGATCTGTACTGTCTGGGCACCATCATTTGTCACTGTAAGCACATTTCAGCAGTAAACTCATTAAATCCCTGATTACACTCCATCAAATCACATAAGTCATTTCAGTTTTATTCTTTTTTTTTTGGGTATGATAAATGCTTTGTCATCTTTGAGTTGAATAGCTGTCAGACATCAGCCCAAGCCTCATATTACAGAACAGAAAAGGACAATCAAAATAAGATCACAGTCGATATAAAATATTCATCTTGCTTAAGAACTTGCTGGCTTATTTGAAGAAATACCTATAAAAAAAAAAAAAAACATAGTTTTGTCTAATGTTCAAGTGCTTTTTTCATTTGAGATCAGCATAATAGCGTATAAGGCTTTAACAACAATGTTATCTCAGATTTGCAGACATTATATCTTAATATATCTGGCTTTGTAGTGGGTGTGAGCTTAGCGTTTTGTGATTTCAATACAGCGGTCTGCGGCCAATCATCAGTTTACATTTTATCTGTATCAGCACGCAGAAAGTTGCAGATGCTCTAGACAAACATGCACAGTAACAGCAATTACATTTTACATATTTCTATGAATTGCCATGAATGGCTGGCAACACTGCATCGTGTTTATGTTGCACATGAAGTCAGTGGTTGGGAGTGCTGCAGACGTAGCAGTCAAGAACGTTGATGTTTGTGGGCGTACTGAGATAGAATAGATTGGCAGGTTTGTTGAACACAATCAATTTACTTTGGATTCTGTAAAAGTTGGAGTGTGTCGTTCGTGTTAGCGCGTTCCCTATGTCTGCGATGCATGGCGACCGTCGATCATCCCTCAACCCCCCCCACCACCAGCCCAAAACATCTTCCATCACTTCTCTACTGTTAGCTCGAGTCCTTCCAAGTCCTTCCGAGATGAGATTGCTCGAGCAATCTGGTTAGATTCGGTTCCAGATGGCAAGTTACCTGCAGAGAACATTGCCTGAAGGATCAGCAATCCAGATACACAGACTCTTGGCCGTCATAACTTTCGCATAAATAGTTAAACTATTCTTGATTGGCTTTTCAGGAGCCCAAGATATATTCTATCCTCTCCTTTTCTTATGTTTCCTTTTATACTTGTTTCTTTTCTTCGAGTTCTGCAGGCTGTGGAAGTTGCAGTTCCATGCTCAGGCTAATAGACCATTGATCATTTATACTATGGACGTATGGGGTACCGGCGGCAATGTACTTCATTTGCCAGCATTCTTAGGAACCATCCCCAGGGATTTTTGACACATGCGTCGGTCACATTTGTGACTGTTCTGCCAAATATGCCGCGATTGTGCAGCCCTTTTCAGGAAGGAATGTGGCGACGAGATTATAGCCCAAGATAGGGAGCGGGACTTGATAGTATCATCATCAGAGATCAGGTCAAGATACGCTTCCCAAGGACATATAAACACAGGAAATCATCATGCCCAAATGACAGACACATTAATTAGCAGCGGAATTATTTGTGTTATGTAACGCTGTCACTAAAATGGGACAGGGTAATTTGTCTCAGGTGTGGGAGTAGTTTCGCCGTTATCCATTTTGCAACATGACACACATAACCAGGGCAATTTCTAACACCTTTGACCTTGCATCTCTCCCTCAAACGCACACGGCCGTTCACACATGGAAACACAGCTGGAATGTAAAACCCAGGAAATAACACTCTTGGTCATTTTATATAAAAATATGCAAAATATAATTGCTGTTGGTGTACATGTTTAGACGTGCTGTCCCTCTTATCGTGTGGCGCATGCACTCAGTCGTGTTGGTAGGGATTTAGAGG
Organism: Brienomyrus brachyistius; assembly: GCF_023856365.1. Taxonomy (NCBI): domain Eukaryota; kingdom Metazoa; phylum Chordata; class Actinopteri; order Osteoglossiformes; family Mormyridae; genus Brienomyrus; species Brienomyrus brachyistius. The sequence continues at coordinate 4,820,923 of NC_064556.1, read as the reverse complement.
GGTCACTTATAACATGTTATTTGGCTAACCAGAAGCACGAGGTTTGTAACAAGATTCCAGATAACCCAGAACAGAGACACACGGGACAAGACTCAGAACCCAGAACTGTAAACAAGACCCCAGCGGACCAGAACCATGAGACTCGAAGAAAGATGCCAGCTAAATGGAGAACTAAGAGACTCAGGATAAGACCCAGAACACAGAATTGCTAACCTGGACTCCAATTAGCCAGATCCATAAGATTCGGCAAGATGCCAGCTAATCTGGAACCAAGAGACTCAGGACAAGACCCAGAATCCAGAACCGCACACCTGGAAGTAAGCTTAAGACTTCGGCAAACTCGGACCGTGAGACTCGAGACAAGGTGCCAGCTAACCCTGAGGCATGAACCTGGAAAGGAGATGCCAGCCACAAATCCAGGTAATGATGGCAGTAACCCGGACCAAACCCAGAGATAAGACACAGGCAAACTAAACAAACCGAATGCTTGGCCTCATGCTCAAAGAGCAGCAGTAGCAACAGAGCCCCAAGCTATATTCACTGCCCAGCTTAAATAGGACTCAGAGCCAGCTTCCAGCAGCTCAGAGTGGGATCACACAGGCCTTGCTCAATTACCTGATTACAACACAGCACAGGTGTAAGGAACAGACACTCAGCTGTGGCGTCTGATACTGAGCATTTATCTTGAGATCTTGACAGAGCCAGAAGCAAAGGTCTGAAAAAAAAGTACTTTTTCAGTTGCTAAACAGGAGAAATCCTGTCAGAGCAGGATATGCTAATCCAGTCTGTCACTAAGTCTTTCGGTCTCGCCTTTGATGACACCCTTGGCCAAGAAAACCAACTTGGAAAAAACACAAGACTTTTTGAGAAATGTTACATTTTGCCGATTATGAAGCAGGCGTTTGAGATTAAAACACTGCAAATAAGCTAATTACGCGTAGATTATTCGTTCACGGGGAAGCTTATATCATGTCACGTTTGCCAACGCGGGTTCAAAAACATGATGGTGTCTGGTTTTCATTTTGGAACCAGTTCAGGCTGCTTCCATTACACAACGATAAAGGTTTCACTGCGGTGTGACTTCACAAATGTTCTAGGATTGTGAAGAAAAAGAGTGCACACCTTTCCATTCCTGTTGCTTAATGTTTGCTACCAGGATCTCATCTGTTTAACTGTGAAACAGGCACATCAGCCGTGTGACTGTAATTGGAGGCTGGATATTTAGGCAAACTTTGTTAGGCAGAAATCGTCTGTCTTCCAAGCGCTGGCTTCTTTTGAATGTTCCTGGCACTTAAAATACCTTTTTACCTTTCAATGGCTTGAAGGTGCAGTAGAACTAGCTAGCTAGCTAGATAGATGGCAATGAAAATATCAGGTGTACAGTAGATACACATTCAGACAGTACAAGACATTTAGACTAAATAGTAATAATGCAATGAAAGTCAGGGAAAATATGCTACATGAAATTTTGCAGTAGCAACTCAGAAATAGTTTTGCACAGTGAACAAATCAATATTGTGTTCCAATACTTTGTTGTGGAACAAAACTTGAATTTATAAAGGGGAAAAAAGTAAATGTCATTTGTAAAAATGGGTAGCAGACTAGTACTCGCCTGATAAAAAGTCAGTCAATTAAGTTCCATAAAATGCATTTTGGCTTATGATTGGGAGAACCCACAGAAATATGTTTAGCTCCAGTGTCGTCCATGATAATGTTTACTGCCTGTGAGAAACGGTTTCCATGTGATTCTGTGCGATTTGTTGCTGTTTTTAATGGGATAACCTCTCTGTATGCTGTCGATATTTTAATGAGGTTTTGATATCACCGTTAAGGCCTTGTAGGCCTTATTCACAAGCTAAAAAGCTGTTTTCTGCAGGACTTACTCTACTCCTATCAGCTACCCCCGCCCACCTTGGAGGAAATTTCAGAAGGCAGATGGTCTTTTCTGCCTAAAATTATGCAGAAGTCACGTATTACATTGCTGCATGAGAGCGACAGCGCCGTCTACTTATAGAACTAGGTGCTCCTGGGCTGTGGATCTCGCCGCGTGATATTCGCACACACTTAACAGGACGCCTTGCCAGACCATATCACATTATCTGACTGCTCTGTGACTGTCTTTCCGAGAAGCTGCTGACCCACAAATAGGCTGCACCATATGGTAAAACCAGTTTACACAAGAATCTGCATGTTACAAAGACTATATACTGATGTTCGAAAAATAAAAGTTATAAAAAGCAAAGCATCGCACAGCGAGACATTTAACTTCACACTCTGCATAATTTGCCATGTATTACAATAATTTATGCAAAAGTTCGGTTGATTGTAATCTAGTCGTGCATAATTGTGAGGTTTGCTTGAAGCACTTCTTCGCTAATTTATCTCCAGTTGCATATTATACTCCATTTTCTGCAGCAGCCACACCCACCCCACCTGAACCCCCCCCCCGTGACGCACCAGCTTGTCAGTCATTGGCCTTTTGTCAGTCACACTTGTCAGGTACGCCGCTGTGCACTAAGGGGCCTGTGCCGAATGCGGAAGCACTATATCCCTTAACACGGCTAGCTGGCATTTTTCAGAGCCTGACAGATGCTTATGCAACGGTCAAGTCAGACAGGGAGGCTGTTCGCTTCCTCAGAGAAGGGATGACAAGGCGCTGTCAAAGAAATCAAACGTCTGACTGGAAGTGAAACAAAATAAATCAAGATTGGAGGGGGAAAAAAAAAATCAGCAACGTTAGGGTTTTCTTGTGATCATGAGATCAATACAGGAAGCTATAAGCACTAGGATTTGTTAACATTCTGCAATATCGTATTGCAGGTGCATGCATTTTAAGATTTTTAACAGAATTTTGGAAGATTTCTCTAAAATGATGATTCATGGGGCACCTGCATCTTGTGTAGGATTAGTCACTGTAGACACACCTTTCATTTTTTTTTTTTCATTTTCAGCTTGATTTAAAAGTGGTCATGGTGACGATCATTCTGAAAAGTCTTTGAGGAAAAAGTGCTTCGTACATCATGCGTTGGCATCACAAATTCTGACTCTGCAGCTGAAAGCTAAAGCTTAAAATAGATAGTTCTACAAAAAGGGCAGTAGCAGATTAAAACAAAATATAGTTTCACCTATTTTGATGTACTGATGGAAGTCATTTTTCCAAGAGAAGATTTCCAAGCATCAGTGTCTCTGGGTAAATATGGGTTAACAAAGTCATCATGAAATGCTGAAGTCAGCACAGGTTAAGTAGGTTCTTGAATGATCGCAGCAAAGTACACTGATGCACAAGTGAGAAGTTGGGTGAACTTGGCTGTTTGTTGGTTGTTTTACTTCCTGAAAAATGTGACATCCATCTCAATATAAACCTCTACAAATCATAATATGGTATATTTCGTAAAGCTTAAAGATAACTGCGTCTTCATGTGCATTCTGTTCCTCTTCATGATGCATTCATAGAACACTCATAAGCAGCAGGTACCCTTAATAGCTTTAATATACTGTAATGACTAGCAGACCGAAGCATCGCAGAAATGATCGCAAATGATGAGAAGTGTTGTTTAGCACAGAACAATGCACTTTTATTACAGGGCTTAACAGTATTAACACAGGCACGCAAACAACCACCAAATCAAACATACTTGGAAAATACAGGGAGGCCGAACAGTAAAGCTCACACATGGTGGATAATTTATACAATACTAAAGATTTACTATGATCAGACAGGGTTCACATATGACACAGGCAAAGATACATGCCACAATTAGAAAATAGGAGTTTTAACAATAACAATACAAGAAGGGGCTATTTATAGTTACTTCCAATGCAGGCTAGGAGATGCACACCCGATAGCAATACATTAATAACAAAAATGATATAATTATATCATGTTTATTATTATAATATTTGTGATTTATATTAAAGCTGTTAAGGCATGACAGGATGTTCTATGAATGCATTACGAAGGTACACTGAATGCTGTATGAATGCATTATAAAGGCATTACGAATGTACTGTTAATAGAAAGTGTTACCATACATTCTAATGAGGATGACATGTTAAACTACTGCAGAGAAATTGCTGGCTAGAAATTGTATCATTCTGCTTACTGCATCACCTGCTACAATGTACGGGATTTATCCATGCATAATAAAGTGACGCATGTTAAATTGGATTGTACACGAGTTATATTGTATATGGCTCTGTATGGGAGTTGATTTTGCATGTTGTTTGTGCAGAGTTCCACTGGGAACTCCATTTTCTTCCTACAAATTAGCATTTTCCCCAAAACAGATGCGATTATATGAACTGGATTCTGTAAATTGCCCTTGGTGTCTGAATATGTATGAATGTCTGCGTGCGGGCGTGGACCCACATCCCATATAGGATGCCCCTGTCCCATGTCCTACATTTAATAGCTTGAGATCTAGATGTTACGTTTTGCCCTATCTAGAAAACGTTTTCACAATTTTAATACACATATGTGGTCATTCGCTCAGATTTATTTAACAGATAACAGTACATTTTTGCTCTATCAACATGTGCTGTGAGCACATTAATTTTACTGTATCTTGAACAGCAAGAAATTACCTTTGTTTTAAAATATTACCAGGGATTTGGGAAGCACACCTTGCATATTGGGGTCATGTAGTTTGTTGGTCTGAAATGCCAAGTCAGCAAAACAAATGTTTCCTGGAGGCCTCAGTCTTGAGCGTTGGCAGCTGAGTCATTCCTGTTCATGTTGTCAATTCAGAGAACTTTACCCTCTCCAAGCATTTGGAGACGCATGGTTTTCACTCACCCATTGAGATAATTTGCCAAGGGGATGGCAAGTTGGGTGCTGACTGAATGGTGATTTTGAGTGTTAGCAGTACCAGCGTGAATTGGGTCTGACGAGTGCACGCAGTCAGAAAAAAAGGGCTGGTACAGTTTTGTACCCCAGGGTACAAACCACAGTAATGTATCACCAATCGTACAAACTATGTTCCTCAGAGTCCATTTTTGTACCTTACACAGTATCATTACCTACAGCTAAGGGTACATTTGGCAGACCCTTGAGGGTACAGCCCCAATGACAAGTAACTGCATGCTCAAAGGTACAAAATGGTACTTTTTATCTGACAGTCTACTATTCTTGCAAAAGAAATTAATATTTTAGATCAAATGTAATGTGCATTCCGAAAGGTAATTAATACTTTATATGGACGTCTTGGGAATACCAGCTGTGAAAACGTGCTTGTGATTAATGACGAAGATGGGGGGTCAAATTAGTCATCAGTCTCCATTGTTGATTAATGGATGGACACGTCCTGTTTAGCTCAAGGTTAGCATGCGTAATTCTAATGGCGGGAAGCCACTCGCGCATGGTGTGGTCACATGACAAATGGACGCGGTGTCAGGCAGGGCTGCCAAAGTCCTGCCGCCTCTCTATGTGGGGACGTGTGGAGAAGAGACGTCCAAGCTTCTGAGCAACCCAGGAAGCTGCACAGCTGGGTTCCCTTTGGCTAGCTGCTGGCCAGTTTTTAAAGCTACACATATAGTCACCGAGTATATTTTGAATAATCCATCAATGGAAGTCTCTCGAGCCATTTTTTTGTACCCACTTGTCCTATTCTGGGACATGGGGGTTCCAAGGCATATGGGCGCAAGGCAGGGAATAACCCAGGATGGGGCACCAACCCATTGCAAGGTGCACACACACCTACACACAATTTAGAAACTCCAGTTAACCTCAGCATACTTTAGGACATATTTTGGGAGGGAGAGAAAACAGGCAAATTCCACACACATGGAGCCCCAGCGGAGACGTGAGCCCTGGTCCCAAATTAGTGAGGCAACAGTGATAACCACTGCATCCACTGTACCACCCATATTCAGAACAATCATGGTCAGTAATTAAAGTGAAACTTTAAAAAACTAATAACAGTGGTGCCTTGGTTTGCGAGCACAATTTGTTCCGGAAATGTCCTTGTAATCCAAAGCACTCGTATATCAAAGCAAATTATCCCATTTTTGGGTCATTCCATAACCCTGAAATATTAATACAAAAATGATTCACACAAAATGCAAAGTAAAAATACATAAAACAAATTAACCTGCAGTTTACCTTTGAAGAGAATCGTGGCTGGTGTGAGGGGGACAAGAGAGAGGAGAGGAGGTTTTGTCGGGCGACTTTCACTATAACTAATGGAATCACTGCTCTCTGTTTGCTCACTGGAATCTTTCTTTTTGTGTGACTTTAACAAGAAACCTTTCACATGATAGTTGCGTTTGCCTCCTTCTGAGGATTTTGCAGAAATTGCACTGTAGTTAAACAGATTCGTCGCTTGCATGCTGCTGCTTTATTCGGGAGATGCTTTTGCACAAACTTTTGCACTCTTTCCCACATTTTACACATCTCCCTAATATCATTTGAAGTGAGAGATTCCTCCTTGCAGTATAGTTACTAAAGAACGGTCGCTACACTTGGACACAAAAAAAAAAAAAAAAACACACGTGGTCACAATACTATAGCAAACAGTATATGCTCATAAGGATGTTAACACCGAGTGAGGCATGCCGACTGAGACCGAACATGGGAAACGATTACCTACAATCCCACAGCGAGAGAGAGAGAGGGAAGAACCATCGGCCACGTGGTCACGTGACGCTAGGCAGACGAAGAGTATGCATAATACTCGCATTTGAAGACCTTGCTCGTTTATCAAGTTGAAATGTATTTTTAAAAAAATATGCTTATCTTGCAAAAGTCGTAGACTAAGTTACTTGCAATCCAAGGTTTTACTGTATATCGAAAAGTGTTTTTGCACCTGTTGAGGTACAAATATGGAAATTTATCCATTCCACACTTAAAATTATGAATTGCTATTTTATATGAGAATAATACATAATATCTGTTTTAAGATTGTAAATGAAGTATAATTTTAGGGATGGAGTTACTATATTTGATTTATTATGCAAAAACACATACGTCTATTTGGGATGTTTCATTCACAGCATCTTTCTTAATACAGCTCCTCTACTTACGAATGAGATACGTTCAGAATGGCCGTTTGCGACTTGAAATGTTCGTAAGTCATTATTCAGCATAATTTTAAGGGTATAAGCAAGTACAAAGAACTAGGGTGCTGGGAGTACGCGTGCGACATTGCTGCGCAGCGAAGTAGCGACCAGAAGTCGTATTACCCGGATTTGGCGCGCAGAAAAAAAATGTTGCGCACAGGAAACGGTAACCCAATGAAAACAATTTGGACTTGCCGTCCTCTTCGTTCATATATCTGAAAATGCGCAAGTCAAAAATTCATAAGTAGAGGAGCATTTGTGCTGCAAAATTCAGAAAAACAAAAAACAACAAAAAGGCATCCCATGTTGTCAATACACAACGGAATTAAGGTACACTGGGTTAAATCTATTTCAAAGCTCATTCTTGAGGACTGGGTCCAGCATTCAGTGACTGAAAGCCTTTGCCGTCCTCAGACTCAGCTAAATCCGGGGCCTCGACTGTCTGCCAACCCTGTCAGTCACAGAGCTAATCTGCTCCCTGGCCACGGATGTGTTGGAAAGTTGGAGGTGGCTTCTGGTCCAAATGGAAAGAATCCGAGGACAACAGCACTCTGTGGATTCCCACGATCCAGGAAAGCCACTCCGCCACCAGCCAGTCAGTTGGGGCGTAGATCCCATCTTTTAAAAGCTGCACACTGCCTGGATTTTGGGAGCTGCTCCGAAATTCTAACGTTTCACAGCTACTAATCAGATTGTGGGCAACAAAATGAAGCATTCTAGAACAGCCCAGGGACGGAAGGTAATTGAATAGTCAGCAATGGGAACTGGCACAGTGATTGGCCATGAAGCATTCTGGGTCAGCAACTTTGCGATGTGACAAATTTCCACTGGAAAAGATGTGGTGTTTTGCATTGTTAAGCTGTGCTCTGCTGACAGTCTACCGTCGAACATACAGTGGCGTTTCTGTGGGTAAATATTTCGCTGAACACTTTCTATCATGCACAGTTTCCCATGTTACTGAATTTGTAAAAGCAAGCTGGAGAGTGCTTACTCCGTGTTTACAGTCCTTGGGCACACATCTGACAACTGGAAGTACATTATCCTACCCCAGACTATATGTATCTATATTGCTCTTTGATGTTATCGAAACATCGTACATTTGCTCCAAAGTGTCAGCAACACGACTACTGAAGTCGTAGCGGTAGTTTTGTGAGGTGTCCTCCAAAAACAGGGGCATATATGGGGCCGTGGCCACAGGAGTACCAGACCAAGCTGAAAGCTGATTGGCCCCTGGAGTGTCCCATCCCTGTCACTCTCAGATTCAAAGCACTTCATTGGCTGATAAGGTTGGCTCGCCTCTGTATGAAATATGACACCTTCCCCTAGCCATTAAGCTAGCTCCTTTATTTTTTTTAGACCCTACGACTGCAATAATAAAGCCTCATGGCACCTCTGCAGTCCTCATTCCCATTTACACTCAGCTTCAGCCATGCTGGTCACTTAGGAAAAACAAAGCCTCTTAGGAAAAACAAAGTGCTCCGCGGGAGCACTTTTGGAGCCGTTTAACCCCTATCTGTTACTGCATGTAGACATCAGTGTGCTGCCCTCAGATCCCGGTGAGCAGCTGTGGCTGTGACCTACAGCAAAAAAGGCCCAGGGGGGAACGAGTTCTCAAAGATATCACAACTTTTCATGCAAGGTTTGAAGTTGGGAGTTATGGTCGAGAGTAGGTTAGTCAGCCAACCAGTGGAAATTAAGTAAGCTATTACACTTTGGGCATGGTTTCTGAGACATACCCTGTACTGTCAGTACCACTAATGGCCTAATACAAACCCATAGCAGTCGGAGATAAGTCACTGCGCGTGTGCACACATTTTTTACTCATCATAAAACATTCACAGTGTTGCTGATGATTTATCGATCTTATTACAGCCGCTATGTGATGCAGTCTTCTTCCTAGATGTAATCAGTGACGAGAACGTGACCTTGCTAAATATCCATGGACCAATGAGGAATTCAGATGGCAATCAGCACGAGGTCTTCTGTCAAGGGCCATCGATGGCCGTTAGGATGGGGAGATTCTGAACAGGGCACAAGAATCAAAGCGTCCGACTCCATGCAGAAATCAGACAAGGCCGATCATCAGAAGCAGGAGCAGGGGGGAATGACGGAATAAATAATGTAGAATGTGAGTTGATGATGTGTGTGTCTTACAGCAAGGAAAAAGGCAGCCAAATTAAATCAGTACCTCAAAGGCGAAAAGATCAAGGTCTGTCCCCCAAAGAAACCCACATGACCGGGGTACCCTTCAGTACCTACATCACTCTCCCACTTTAATGACTGGTCCTCCGCAATAACAGGCTGGCGATGACCTACAGCCTTGCATTTGGACTTAGCTGCATCACGTGACTGACAATCCTTTGATCTTTATATATATACTCACATCAAGGTGCTGGCGTTTCGGAAATGGAAATTAAGTAGTATCTCTCCCATAATCAAATCATAGATAGAAATCACGTATGGCGTGTGATAGCTAGGTCTCAAAGGATCGTAATACAGGTCTAACTGCAACACACTCAGACAATAACAGACAAATCCCCTGCTTAGCCAGTGACAAAGGGATCATGGGTTTTTACAAATTATTCTAACCATGTGGACCCGAACGAGAAGGCAAGGGTACAAATATTCCCAAAGGTTAAAAAAAACCTGGAAAGAAATTAATTACTGAAAAAAATATTTCTGTTCTTAGAAGTTTGATTTACTTTCTGCCACACTGTGCAATAGGTAAACCTTACAGGCTTATTTTTCACTAATCATTTTCATCCAACAGGATATCGATCTCTCCCACAGCCTAACAGAACTCAGGGCCAATGAGCTAATGGGTCATACTGGTTACCTTCACAGAAAGGCTACCTTGTTTCATTAAAATTCAGTCTATGTGTTTACAGAAGATCCCGTTTATAGGGCATTCTGCTTTGATATTTCATGAAAGACTTCAGGAAGATCAGCAAAAATAAGATAACAGGAGCTAACAGGAGAGCATGATCATGGAACACTGATCATTTTATCACATTACTCACGTTATTGCAATGCGACACATGATGAATGGGGCCATTAGCTCTAAAGTATGACTCCTAGAATCACTAAGATGTACAATCACCAGAATCACTAAGACGTACAATCACCAGAATCTAAGGGCTGTTGTTTCATGGATCGTTTAGAATATTAATTGTGATATTTGCCAGAAAATCTATTTTAATATATTATTTGTGAAATAAAAAGAGTGAGTTTAGGGAGGTGTGAAAATGTAGTCAGTTGCTCAGGGCCGCGCTACTTGGGGGCTTGAATCACAGTCAGTTCCCAAGAACATAAAAATTTAAGAAAACTAATTTTGACCTTGTGGTTTAATTTTTTCAGTCAGTTTATCAATTTTATAAAAATCTGGGGCTGCAATAAAAAGAGAAAGGTAAAAATGCCAAAACTCTTGTATTTTGTTTGGTTACTTATGGTTAAGGTTAGGGCTGGGTAGGGGTTAAGATTGCTGGGATTGCTTTTGCGTCCTAAAGAAATATAAATACAAATATGTCTGTGTGTGTGTGTGTGTGTGTGTGTGTGGTGTGTGTGTGTGCACACACGCTGGGATAGACTGGTATGTCATGTAAATGTCCCGTGCTACTTGCCACCAGCTCCAAGCTCACATGAATCTGCACTTGTCAAATAGCTGTGAAAGGTGCATGAATAGAGGACTTTAATTCTCAGTGTATGGACACAGAATTTTGTGACCAGTCTTCAGTCCCTGACATGACACCTTTGTGCGAGGTGTTTGATCTGAATTGCTTTGGTATAAAGTATCCAGCCCTCAAAACAGTTAAAGGATTTGGAGAAGTATAATTCTGAAATGTCTATTGTAAATAATAAAAGGCTATATGGTTTAAAAGAACCCTGTTAACATAAGTCATTGGTCTTTTTTTGTATTTTATGTAAGACCCAGAACAAATGACCTCCAAATAAAGTATCTACAGAAGTCTCCCGTCCTGTGGGCATTTTATCACATTAGCCCATGCTTTCTGGATTAATGAAAAATGAAGTGTAATACAGAGTGCATTCTGTAAGAGATAAGATTACGAAGTCATTTACCCTAAAAGGAAAGAAGAGAAGAGGGAAAAAAAACACATTTGACACCATCCCCCCCATAAAGATGGAGTGTGGTAGAGTACGCAGTAGGGGGGCCTGGGTGATATGGCAAAGAGTGATCTGTGTCTCATTTATGAACGATGAGGACCTGTCCCATGGTGACCAAGTCTCAGCGGGGGAGGGTGTGGGGAGCTGGGGTGGGTCTTGGAGTTTAGCAGCATCCCGATGGGTCCCATTACTCTTCCATACAGCCTGTTTTGCTCAGCACTGCAAATGCACTCTCAGCTTAATGGAATTAATAAAGCGACGCTGTTTTCAGGTTTGTGTAGCGCCCCCAAGCCACGGTGACGGGCATGACACCTTAACTTTATCCAGTATCTCCATGGGGCGCCCTGCATTCTTTTATTTATATACAGTAATTTAAGGTTGATAACCCCCTGGGTGAGGCCTGGTAACGTGGCTCGGGACCCGACATGGAAGCGGCCGCTTCGCTCTGCGAGCAAACAAAGACAGAGAAGCAGGTACCTGCCGCTTCAGGAGAGGAGCGAAGCTCCGTCGCGCTGGGACGCCTGGAAGCCCGTATCTCCCGCAGACCTGTTTGTGCTGGCGTCCAGTTTCCCCATACGCCCATCTCGTCCAGGTGAACGGCGAACTCCGTCCACTGAGTCCGTGTCCCTTCAGGGCGATGGTAACTGACACCGTGCCGGAGGTCGCGTTCAGCTTAAGATGGCGGCCAGGCGCCACCACGCTCTTACGATTACTGCTACTCACGCGGTATTAAACTTCAGGAATACTTAAATACACGATCAGAAATACCCGATCTCTGATAAAGAAGTTATCAATCCGACAACTGTTATCATGCGTAATTCCACTTCTAAAGCCTGGAGGTGGATATTAACCGTATATTTACGGCGTCATACTAACCGTCCGCGCGCAGCCAACCCCTCCCTCGATCGCTTTTCATTTTTCCCGCTTCTCCTCGAACAGGTTCAGGTTCAAAGGTCACTATCCATTTTCATCCAATAAACTCACAGAGATGAACACAAAAATATTTAAAAATACAAAATTCAGGCCATGAGATAATAAACACATTTTGGCACAGTACATTCAAAGAACACTTTAATACATTTTGTAACATTTTTCAAAAACATAAACATGTCATAAGAAGCTGATGTGGAACAGTTATAGATGGGAAATGAACGCTGCTTATTTCAAATTCTATCCCATTTAGGGCATTCCTGTTCAGTCTGTTCCTGTTCCGTATGATCACGTTCTGCATGTTCCCCAGAATAGACTTCATGAGCATATTTAAGGGCATATGCAAAATGAATGGATGGATATTTCACACATATAAAAGGGTCTATACTGAACAGAATGAGAGAAATAAAAATAACCAGTTTAATTGTTTGACTTTGGGCACTTATGGGAACATCAGCTTTTTTTATGTCTTAATTTATAGCATGTTTAAATGTTTTTCCCCATAAATAATACAAAATTAAGTAAATCAATTCAATTTAATTTCTCAATTCAATTTTATTTGTATAGTGCATTTTCACAACATTACATTGTCAAAAAGTAAAAAGTCTCAAAGTGCTTTACATTGTCCTGCCCAAAGCCCCCAGTCAGCAAGCCAGAGGTGACACTGGCAAGAAAAATCTCCCTAAAAGCAAGAAACAACAATAATTAAGCTTAATAAATAATTAATGTTGCACTGGATTGAAATAAACTCCTATAAAGAAGAAAGTTCTAGATTTGTAAAGAAAAAGTATCTGGGACGGTGATGGAAAGAGTTTATTAATTACCTTTGCAGGCTCACATTTACACGAATGCTATCTTTAGCCAATCTGGGCCTTGTGGAAGACAAATGCTTCCAATCTGACTGGTGACGTTAGGGCCAAAATCATAAATCAGCATTACAGTAACATCAAGACAATCAACCACGCACAATATATTACGAAACATTTGGTATAAACTGGGACCTGCAAACCACCAGTCATGTGAATGTATGATCTAAGCCAGTGTTTCTCAACCTGGTCCTTGGGGATTCCGAGTTCATATTTTTTGCTCTAACCCCAGCTCTTAGGAGGGAGCAAAAAAGGGGGCCGTCTGGCGGGGAGCAAAAATGTGGACTGTCTGGCAGGGAACTGGGATGGAACAAAAATGTGGATTGTCTGGGGTCCTGAAAGATCGCACTGAAAAACACTGATCTAAGCAATTTTAAAAATGACATGATTGCTGGTGCCAGACATCTCAATCCCAAGTAGATGGCTGTGTTTTTTCATACTGGTTTCAACCAACCAGTTAAGTATAAAGAGTCACAGACATAAAGTACTCAGCCGACTAGCCGAAATAAAATCTTGGTCTGGACATTTACTCTGTGGACCGGAACTATCCACCTCTGGAGGGTATCAAGTCAAAGGGGTGGCTGCTTTGAGGAGTAAAAATGCAGTATGAATGCAAAATGGGCAGGTTGACAAGCCAAAAAAAAAAAGCCGGAACCTGAAATGAGCGTGTTAGGAAATCCATCATGAAGGCGATTTTCAGCTCACAGCATGTCACCGCTCAGTCCTGCAGCAGCTGCGGTGACGGATGTGCCGGGGCGACGAACAGAACATAACAGGAAAAGCAGGAAAAGAGAGCGAAAAAACACACACAATCTTGCAGGTCTGCCTGTGCTGCATCAGAAACTAGATGCAATGTGATAAATCTAATGTTATTGCGCTCACCTCCGACTAAAGATAAAGCGTTATTAGCAGTCTAGGAAAACGAATTATTTAACACCTCCAACAATCACCACACATTTATGATAGAACTATAATCAGAATCATTGTCAGCAGCTCCTGAAACCTGTAAGAAATGTCTCTAATCAGAAGTCAGACGCTCAGCTTGACACCCCATAGTAACGTTTTGCAATAAAGCTTTATGTGAGATTTTTTTTCTCTGATATTTTTAACGCATCACAATGCACAGGGAATAATTAATTTTCCGCTCCAGAAAAATCACTGCAGCAACTACATTTCCAGATCATTCTCTGATATAGGAGTACTGTATGCATTCACTGCAATGCATGCACAGTGTCCCCCCCCCCCCCCCCCCCCCACTATCCCACCCTGCCCCCCGAAACCAGCGTACGGCAGGAGCCAGGAGAATCAGCCAAATGAAAACGGCAGTGGCCCTTTTTATCACATAGATTTGACTTTCATGTGCATAATAGCCAAATTCACAGCCGGCAAAATAAAAAAATATAGAAAAAAAAAATGCTTTGCTATATATTTCAGTTCAGAATGACAAACCTCTTAATCTTCCGTGATGTTTACTGTCAGAATGTGCTAAAGAACCACATCTCAGGTTCCCCAAGGTAAAGTCCCATCCAAGAGAGCCCCAGTGGGACTTGGGGAAAAATATATATTCATAAAAATATATAGGAGCACAGTATGAAAACCTACACATGAAATTCATTTGAAAAACTGGAAAAAGCGGTTCGAAGATGGATGCCTTTTCCACGGAGAATAAGAAGTGGGTGATTTCAGAGCTTTTTTCTTTTTCATTTCAATCACTCAACATGGGCTGCAGTCTGGAGTGTGACCTGTTGTTGTATCCGTGAGCGGAGTAATTAACTGGAATAGCATCAACTGGGCTCATTTTTAAACTCACCGGCATCTTATCGGGCACCTATACTTGACAGTTTAATAACAGCCCACCGCCACTGCAGATCTCTTTTGTAAATGGTATTCGTGATCTCCCTGCATCTCCTCTTCCCTTCCCATGCGGGCTGGAAAAAGGGTCATTGCTACCGTAATGGGGCCACCCCTTGACCTCCCCCCCTCGTGGTGCCTCTCCCTGCTCCTCTTTAACCTGGCCTCTACTCTCCCCCAAGCCTGAAATCGCTACCCAGTCCACGTTCTCTGTGTCTCTCCTGCTCTCAAGGGAGTTTCACCTTTACCAAAATGTTCTGAGGGCAAAAAATGATTGGTTCAAAGAGATAGCCAATCAGATTGTAAAAGAGGTGGGTCTAAGCAACTAGAGAAGGCGGGGCCAACAAAATAGATATCTTGGTCTCCACTTGCTCGGACCTACCTCCTCTACAATGTGACTGGTTATATTTCTGAACCAATAATTTTTCGTTCTGTGCAAGTAAAACTCCCATGAGCCTCGTCTGCTTGTCTAGTCGCTGTCTCTCTCTCCATTGTATTTGGGTTTCATTAGGTCTGTGTGCGTTTTTGCTCTGCAGGTCACACAGCAGAGTTCTTTAGGAGTGTGCAGCCCCTCCCACCGGCTGAAAGGGAAATAGACCTTTTCCTCTAATGACTGTTACCTTCCATGACACATCAGTGTTTTGCCCCCAGGGTTTTGCTGGGATCGAGCTATGCAGCCTCCATAAGTTCTGGCCAGCCTCCTCTCCTCGGGCCATTGCTGTTTGACCTGTGTTGAGATCTCGTATTTATTTTTAGGTCAAGGTGGGTGCGTGGGGCAGGGGTTACAGATACAGGGAGAAACCCATATAGATGCGTATGGAGGCCAGATTGAGCATCTGGGTACTGGGTTCCCGTTCAGCGGATCTGTGACATTTCAGATCATTAGATCATGCATGAAGTGTGTCCATTTAGTTGCAT
Organism: Brienomyrus brachyistius; assembly: GCF_023856365.1. Lineage (NCBI taxonomy): Eukaryota > Metazoa > Chordata > Actinopteri > Osteoglossiformes > Mormyridae > Brienomyrus > Brienomyrus brachyistius. The sequence goes on along the minus strand of NC_064556.1, from coordinate 4,805,180 downwards.
GACAACGAGACCACGTTTCCCATAATGCTGCTGTTGCGGAACCATATTCAAATGTCACATGACTTGCAGTGTTGTTCCAGGCTGGAAACTTACAATGTAGGCCAGGTGTTTTTCTTTTAGTTTTTTCTTTCTTTCCACGAGAACGATCATCAGTGATTAAAAGTCATATTTGTGTGGAGCATCTCATGCTCCAGTTCACATTAGAAACTAGATATGACGCATCGCCTGATTCCACAAAATCTCCAAGAATATTAATCGGGTTTAATGAACTACAAAATCCCACGATTTTACAGCAGGGGTGGCACGGCGGTGCAGTAGTTATCACCGTTACATCATACAACTGGAACCAAGGTTCAAATTCGTGCCATAGCTCCGTGTGCCTGGAATTTGGCTGTTTTCCTCATGTCATCCAGGTACTCTGGTTCCCTCCCACAACCTAAAAACATGCTGAGGTTAATTGGAGTCATCAAATTGCCCGCAGGTGTGGATGCAGAACTGACTGATGAGTGTGTCCTGCGATGGGTTGGCGCCCCATCCTGGGTTGTTCGCTGCCTCGCACCCATTGGTTCCAGCTCCCCACAACCCTGACTGGAATAGAAGGATTTTTATGGGATGACTCAACAAACACACACAACAGCTTAAATAAATAAAGCAGTGGTACTGAAACCTAAATTACAGAACTCTACGAGGCCTGCAAAACCATGGAAATCGTCAGACTTATAATATTCCCTCAGGCGAAAAAAAAAACCTAAAGTTACAACTGGCTTACATTATTAATATGGAGACATGCATACGTTATGTAAGGTCTGTCTAAAACGGGGGCTTGAGTTGGCGTTTGCTTCGCGGTACAGTACGGGAGAAGTGAGAAGTATTTCGATAGTTACTTAGCCTTCATTACTTCATGCATTTATGTGAAGAACTAAAAAACATCGGTCTACTTTATATGTGACACACAGTACTGGGGGCAGGGTGTGGCGCAGTGGGGTTAAGCTGCGTTACCTGCGATCAGAAGGTCGCAGGTTTGTACCCCAGCAGAATAATTATCTATCTGTGGGCGCTTGAGCAAAAGCCCTTATCACCCAGCTCCAAGGGTACTGCATACTGTTAAGGGACAGGCAGAAAACACCAGGATTAAAATCAGTATTTTATTCTAGTTATCATCTTGCGTGTGGATCAAATATAAATAAAGTGAAAATGAGTACTAATTTTTCAAGACATTTCTGATGGTGGATTGCAGATGGTGTTGAGTACTTAAAGGGTATTAAAGGTATCCAGATCATTACATGAGTACAGGATGTACTCAGTTTCAGTACTCAGTCACTAGCACTATTATAATCTTCCAATCACACTACTCTCTCCAGGACGCACTGTTTACCAGAGGAAATAAGGTGACGTGATTCAGTTCCGGACAAGGTAACATCTCATCGGCAGATGATAAATTTAGGCAAATAGCCGAGTGTGTTTTCAGGAGATGAGTGAAATCTGAATCTACCTGTGGCTCTTACATATCTACTCCTTTACAATATAGTATTTGTATTATACGATTACATCACTTGCGATGGGTTAGTATCCCATCGGGGTGGTAGGGGGGGAGGAGGGGCCGGTCCCTGCCATGAGCCTGTAGCCTCCGGACCCCTGCAACCCTGAATAGGACAAGCTGCTACAGCAAATGGATGGATGGATGGCTCACTGTGTTTACATGTTTATGTAGCACTGTGTATGTGTATTACATATTTGTCATAATTATATTAATATGTATTGTTTTATTGGCGAACCGTCTGATGGTACAGATTTCCAAAACGTTTGAGATGAGACCGCCAGTGACCTAAAGTCGGACTTCTTCATCATGTGTTACAGTGCTGGGAACCAAAACTCACTCAGTCCTCCTGTAATCCATAAAGGGGATTTCATAAAATTTCCAAAACTGACAAAGTCCCCAGAAATTTCCTTGGAAATGTATCCCACGGACAGTACAAGTTTTGGAAATTTGTTCCTCATTATATTCTGCTTTTGCCAGCTTAATTTGTATTTGTGTTTAATTTCTATTTACGGGGTGGCAAGGTGGCACAGTGGTTAATCCTATTGCCTCCCATCTCGGAGACCAGGGTTTGAGCCCCCACAAGGGTATGTCGAGTTTGCATGTCCTCCCTGGAATGTCATGGGGTTTCCCCCCATAGTCCAAAAACATGCTGAGGTTACTTAGAGTTACCAAATTACCCATAGGAGTGTTTATGTGTGTTTTCTGCATCAGGGTCGCCCCCATCCTGGGTTATTTCCTGCCTTGAATCCATAGTTTCCAGGATAGGCTCTGCATAGGAGAAATGGGTATAGAAAACAGCTGAATATATGTTTGCTGGAAGGATATGCAGAGTAAGATTTTCTCTGCCTGGTGTCACTGACTGTTTACTGTGCGTATGACAATGGACGCTTGAATATTAAACCAAAAAGAGTTGAGTCTCCTCACAGGGATGAGTATAGAGGTATGGCGATGCGTCTCAGAAAGGTGCCAGGAGATAGCGACGGCCTGCCTGTCACGACGAGGCTTTATCTTATCCCACGTCTGTCGCTGGAACGCACTGCACACCAGGCAGGAGGTAGGCGGACACTGCCATTCCGGACCGGCCGTATGCTTTTAAGCGCTCAAAAGGAAAGAGAAATGTGCTCAACCTAAGTGCCTGGCTCTTCTCTGCCTTCTCAAAGGCGGCCATTTGCAGGAACAAGCGATAAATTATGCAGAGAGAACAAATCAAAATTCCCAGTGCAATAATAATAATAATTCTGAGCGCTACCCGCCTGACTGTAAGTGCAGCTAGCAGGCGTGTGTTTAACCCCCAGATGTAAAGAGCTCTCAAGGTTTTTTTTTTTCCTTTCTGTGTATGAAAAAGCACAATATATCTCCACCTTCTTTGATACACTAGCAGGTTCCTCTTAGAGCTGATCAGTGTCACTTTTCTGACAAGCGGTTGTAGAGACAAGGGGGGCAGGGCGCTGTAATGTAATCGAGGACAATCTTCTTGTTTGAGGGCCTTTCTCCACCCATGCCCAGGCTATCCTCCTATGTCTACCTGCTAGATTCCTTGGCTTTGACCGTATGTGTTCATCAACAGAGGTGGAAAGTTCCGGTTCAGAGAGTAAAAATCCAGACCACGATTTTGTTTCCACCAACCAGTTGCGTTCTCTGTAACTGTGACCTTTTATACTCAACTGGTTGGCTGACACAAAATCTTGGTCTGGATTTATACTTTTTAAACCTGTACTTGCCACCTCCGTTTATCAATACTGACACGTCATAAACAGCAACCCTTAAAAAAAAAAGTATCACTCCAACTCCTACTGTGTCCTATCTGCTACCTTTTCACCCTCCTCTAACCAAATGCGGAAAGATCTTCCTTTACTGAATATGTAAGAATATAAAATAACGAAAACCTTTGATTTTTTTTTTTTTAAAGCAAGATTCTCCATGCAGGTGTACGACACCCAACAAAGAAGCAGGTAGAACAAGACTTATTTACATACCCATTAAACCCACCTGTGAAGAGTGTTTGCACTGCCTGACCGCAGTGGAACAAATCAATGAAGTACAAGCTTCTCTCAAAGTCGACTCTCTGTATTTCTAACCCTCCCGGGAGCAGCACAGGCAAAGCTGAAGGACAGCCAATCTAAATGCAATGTCCGTCTCGAAAAAAGACTTATAGATTCTGACTGCGTGTGTCTCTTCAGCCGTTGCTGGCGTGCCGGGGTTACGGCGGAGTCCGTGATCCAGAAAAAGCGACACCCTCCAGGCGTTATGGGGGAAAAAGCTTTACGGTAAAGCTAACGGCAAAACACAAGCCATGCAGGTCACGCAACGGCAGCGCGTGCGAGGGATCCGATTGGTCATCGCTAGGGTGACCCCAGAGACAAAGCGACCAATTCCAACAGTCGTTAATGCATCTTTCGAAAAATTTCAAACGTCGGTGAGAAAAAGCCCTCGAATGAAGAATGATTTCAGGAGCCTTTATAGCATTCACGTGCAAATCAGCCTGACTTTACATGAAAAAATACTACATGTGAATGTAAATGTAAAGCTAAAATAAGAATGAAATGTCACCTCGCATAAGTCAGCATTTAGGGTTCAAATTCCATGACACAAAATGCATGAGTAATGTCTATAAGAAAAGGTATTTTGGGGGCAGCTATCGAATATGATGCAATTAGCATTTTTTTGCAAACCCAGGCAACACCATAGATAAACACAGCTTAATTTTTATAAAAGGTGGGAGAAGAAAAATACAGAATATAGTTGATTAAATCTAAATTTCTCAACCCAGTGCATGGGGACTTACAGACAGTCTACACTTCTGCTCTGACCCAACTCCCAAGAAACACTGTCTGGAGTTGGGAAACACTTGATTAAACTTATTAGAGATAATTAACCATTTATGGGTCTAGTCTGGGACAGGTGGCGTTCACTGAAGTTTAATATTAGGCTGCACAGCCAGCCGTGATCAGCAGGTCATCAAATTGGCTATTTCACTGTTTCCTTCAGGGGTAAAGTAGGACTCTGCATGGTGAGACTATATTTAGAGCACTATCACTCTCCTATTACTACTAAATGACAGAGGTGGAAATTTAAGGTTCAGAAAATACAAATCCAGATCAAGAATTTGCTTCAACCAACCAGTTGAGTATAAAGCAAGGGTAGCCTGTAGGTCAGCTGTACAAACCCAGGTGTGAGGACTCTTCAGCCAATCAGTTCTCTACTTAGTAATCTAATTAGAGAGTTGCAGCAAAAACATGCATACACAATGGCCTTTCTGGATAAGATTGGCCACCCCTGACTTATGTTCAACGAAGGATTTTTAGGTTACGACATTTGCCCAGTTCTTGGTGATAGCAAAACAAAAATAAAATGAAAATAAACAACAAAATGTAATGATCTTACCAAGACCTCATCACTGTTAGAATTCTGCCCTAAGAGTGGAAAATAATCCCAATAATTCCACTGATCCATAACAGTGTTCTTGTGTTTGTAGATTGTCTTTCTCAAGACATTCTGATTGAATAGGAGCATTTTAACTCCTCCCCTTCCTCCACCTGCCTTCTCAGGTCAGGTGGTACAGGTCATGCCCTATGATTGGCTGAAGGTGAGTGACAATGGGGGCATGCCTCAAATGGAGACAAAACTGATCAAAATAAAAGCCTGCAAGGTTACACCATCCATCAAGGACAATGAAATACTCTTTTTCCTGGTTTTTGGAGCTTTAAGCTTCTGAACAGCATTTTATTTCACACATAACCTTTCTCAAAATGTCCCTGAAGTCAGACAGACAAACAAACAAACAAACAAGCAAATTCCCCAACCTCTCCGGCGATCTGGCAGTTACGTTCAAAAGCGTATTTCAGCAACTGTAACAGTTAAGCTAGAGAAAGGCATTGTCAGGCCAAGCCCATTCACACTGGGGGAGAGATTTAATACATCTAAATCGGGGAGTACATTTTAAAAAAGAACGGGGAATTTTTAAATAAGTTACATAAGCCTGCAAACACTGTGTGGGAGTTATTTATAAACCTGTTCCAGAATCACCCAGTGACTGTTGATGATGGCATGCAGGATGGGTGGGGGGGCAGAGAGCAGGATAACTGATTTCTATCCTCCTCTAATCACATACGTGCTGTTGTGTCACTGCACTGCAAACATTAGTCATCTCGCACCCCTTGGGGCGATTCTCTCGACACAAGCGCTGTGCCTCGGACAGGCAGGAGAAGCCCCTCGTTTTGGCTTCCGCCGGATTCTGGTTGCGCCGTTCATTCGACAGTAAGATCCGTCAGTTCCGGCTCTTTTGAAGCAAACTTACGTAAATTTCGCATCAAAAGGCTGAGAAGAAGAACCAAAAAGAATTCTTCATAACCATCCAACTGAATTGCGATGAGTGTGTACTTACATAACCTTGCACACACACTGTACTCGGAATGCGGTTTCACTTATACACACACATACGCACAACAATCATACGCGAAACACTCGTACGGAATCACCAGTTGACTCACAGCGCATCCTAAATCTGTTAACGTAGAACAGAAATAGTTCAGCCTGATTTTACGCTCGGAAAAAGCCATTCAAGAACATTTAAAATGTCCCACCGAAATCTGCACAGTATAGGTCTTGACCGTTTTCGTTTTTAGCTCTCAGAGAATCTAATAGTGAAAGCGGGGGCTGATTAGATGTTTTACCAAAGATCAGTCCCTCCAGGGCTGTGGTGATCCAAAGGACAGAGATGGGCATCAGAGAGGATCGAGTGTTAATAATGAAATTCGCTCCAGCGGTCGATTTGCTGATGATACTGTTAATTTGGGCTCCCGCTCAAATCAGTGAGACTTCCTGTTAATAATCTCCACCTTATTAGAGAGCTCCGGTTTGCCAGGAGGTGCAGTAAATAAGAGAGCTTTCAATGTTTTATTTTTATAAGCTTAGGTCTGTATTTACTCGCTTCCAAAGCTGCTGCCGATGGTGTTTGGATCCTTGGTTAGTGAATGAAGGTCAGCACAACCTGCTTAACTGCAGCACACCTGTTACACCGTGATGGGAGAGCTGCATTGGGTCCTTTATTGTTTTTAATGTCGATTTAATCGGGCATGTTGTTCGGAAAGTTAGTATGGACGCTATAGTCGCTAGATGTGCCCAGATATATATGTGCTGAGACTAAGAACTATATTTCTCTGAGGGCCAGATTGCATCGGAAACTAAAAGTCACGATCCCGATGATGAATTTTGCTAGGAGACTCTCAATAATAGAAGAGATTAAATTTGACTTTAGTTTGGAAAGCCTGATCCTGGGGTGCTGGTACCTAGCAGGTTTTCTATCCTACCCAGTCTCTGATGAACCACGCCCAATCTCAGGCAGATAGGAACTGAAATGCTAGGACCCTACCTACCCCTGACCTAGACCACCTCTGTGGATATTGTCAGCTCACACCTCCATGGATTCCGTAAAATCCCCCAAGTCTTCATGTGTGGAGTTTGCACGTCTGACTTGCAAGAAATGGGAGTCTTGCCCGGGTTCACCCTGCCACACGCATGTTACTTCCTGTTCACTTCCTGTTTGTATGTTGCACCACAGTACTGGGGGAATGTTATTTCCCGTTTACTTCCTGTTTGTATGTTGCACTGCTGTCCTGAGGGAATGTTACTTCCTGTTTACTTCCTGTTTGTATGTTGCATCGCTGTCCTGAGGGAATGTTACTTCCTGTTTGTATGTCACATCACTGTCCTGGGGAGTGTTACTTCCTGTTTGTATGTTGCACCGCTGTCAAATGAAGTTTTAAAACCTCTTCATTGAGCACCAACTGTCATCTGTCACTTCCCATCAGTTGATGTAAAGGTTGAGTTGACCCAGATGAACGGTATCAAATTCGCTTTAGCATCCTTCCTGCTGGCGAGTATAAGAGTTCGGATATGTGTTTTTCTGCAGGTCGGTTTGCTGAGGAACCCACTGAGGGCAACCCCTGCTTCTCTCTCTGCCCTTGGACGCAAAGAGGCCGTGACTAGCGATGGCCGTCAATTCCGGTAGCCGACTCTGCTTTCCGGTTTCTCTGTGACTCAGCGCCGATGCCCCGTCTGCGTCCTCCGGCAGCCCCGAGGTCTAGGTCCCATCGCACCTCAGCATTCTCACATGTGCTGCTCATCTGAAGGTGCCGAATGCGGCCCTTTCGCATTAGATATGCACACCTCTCCGAGCAGAAACACACCCGCGTCGTCTCCTGACAGGGAGTCGCTTCATAAGGCACAGCTTCTGCGGTCGGTCTCCTTACGTTCCCTCACAGTCTGAAGGAAGCGCTAAAACTTTCCCAAAATCTACTGATGTGTGTAGCACTTCTACCCTAGAAAAGGCAGCATTTCTAGATTTGTGCTGAAGACAATTTGGTTCCAAATTTGGCTCACTGATACAGATACTGCTTGATACAGTACTAAACATTTTATTTTATGTTAAACGGTTCTCTGAACCATATGAACACTAGAGGGGATGTACAGAGAATAAGTTTGCATGGGTCACTGTACAAAAATGTTCTTTTTTCACAATCTACTGCTGGCAGGTATGGAAAAAACACATACAAATTAAAATGTCGAAACCCATACGATAGGCTAGGTATTCTTTTACTGGATATATTGAAGGTGTCTGGAAATCGAAGAGGTTACATTATGATGGGAGCACAATTCAGTTTGCAGTTATAATGCTCTTAATATTTTCAACAGAAACAGGTAGGAACTGAGGTCAGGCAGAGAGGTCAAAACAAAGTAGGAGCGTTTTGCAAAATGGCCACCAGGACTGAAAGCTTAGTGCAGATAATGGACAGTTTATGCAAAGCTTTCATGTGAATCCATCCATCCATTTTCCAAAGCGCTTATCCTACTGGCTCGCGGGGGTTCCGGAGCCTATCCTGGGAGCAATGGGCACGAGGCAGGGAACAACCCAGAATGGGGGGCCAGCCCATCGCAGGGCACACTCACACACCATGCACGCACACATGCACACCTACGGGCAATTTAGCAAGTCCAATTAGCCTCAGCATGTTTTTGGACTGTGGGGGGAAACCGGAGTACCCGGAGGAAACCCCACGAGGACATGGGGAGAACATGCAAACTCCACACACATGTGATCCAGGCGGAGACTCGAACCCGGGTCCCAGAGGTGTGAGGCAACAGTGCTAACCACTGCACCACCATGCCGCCCCCACGTGCATCCAATCTGGCACCATCCACCTATCTTTGGTAATCGCTTATCCTACTCAGGGTCAGAGTCTACAGGAGCAATGCAGAGAACAACCTGGGATGGTGCATCAACCCATCGCAGGGCACACTCACACACCACTCACTCACACATGCACACCTATGGGTAATTTGGTAACTCCAATTAAACTCAGCATTTTTTTGGACTGCGCGGGTGGTGGGGGACCAGAGTACCTGGAGAAAACCCCACTATGACTCGGGGAGAAAATGCAAACATTGCACACATGGAGCCATGGTGGGGACTCAAACCCTGGTCCCAACAATTCTAACCACTGTGCCACCTTCTGATGTCACTTTTGCTGCTGTTGTGATAGTTAGCAAAAGTAATGCAGTCTCCAGTCAGCATTCCGATACATCATCAGAATTCTCTGGGTGTAGACAAACTGGATGAAAAATTAAAGATGTTCAGGGATCTCATCTGAACATTAAAGTGCTCAGATATTGCCTTTTTATTTCTTCAGATCCCATTTAACTGGTGTTCAGTTCTTGTGCTTCTTTGAGAATCTAGTTTCCTGCAGTAGCTTTTCAGAAGAAGAATACAAATCTTATCTCTTCAGAAACACAAGTATTTCTATCACTGCAAAAAGTAATGAAATACATTGTTATGAATGTTTAGACCAATCTACAGTTAGGATTTCAGCAGATGGGCAATGCAGATTAAAAGTCAGATTTGCCATCTTGTTTCCTGGCTGATTTCAAGGCCAGAGGTGGCAGCCAATTACACGCCGAACACGAGTCACGTGATGCGTGACAAGACCATGAAACGAAACCAGTGCTGTGTCTTCACGCTATTTAGGAAGCACGTGTTTCCACAGGTCGCGGAGGAAATAAACTCCATCACAGCCACTTAGTGGATGAGAAGAACAAGCGCACTGCTCTCTGGGTGAAGGTATCGGCTAATTAACTTTTCATCAGCGTGAAAAGATCCGCGCTAACAAAATGAGAGACGGAACTGATTACATCCCCTCCCTGTCTAACAATAGACAAGCTAGTACTGGATTGAAATAAAATTCTCACATGCATCCCAGAAAGAAAGCACACAATGCTTAAATGGCTCCTTTGCCTCAAACTGTCATTTCTGTATGGTGCTTTAAGTTCACGTTTATGTTATTAATTGTTTTTGTTTGTTGCTTTTGCCCGAAGTGACGTACAGGTGATGTTCATTACAAACACATGTGCTGTCAAGTAGTCAACTAGGCGTAAGTGTAAGTGCAGGCTGAGCTTGCAGTGAGTGCCCAGGCTTAGAAAGCATGAAGTGGAGAACGGTGAGAATAGTGCATTGTGGGAGGAGATGGTAGCGGCGGTCAGTCCTATCGCTGGGGACGTTTTTTATTTTGGGTACTAGGATTATGCAGGATTGCATCTCGGTTTAAATGCTGCCCCATGTCAAACAAATGGCTTTGCCAGGGAGAGAGAAGTGCATAGGAGGCTGTAGAGGGATCAGCAAACCACTGGACAGTCAGATGACTGTTCCGCTTAAAATACTTTGGGCAACTTTTTAAAATTTTTTATTTAGTATTTAATTCATGTCAACAAAAACTGCCATCACGCAACATAATTTCTGGCTGTGCTTCTTTCCTTTGACCTTTTGCCCTCTATTCTTTTATTACTTTGAAGCTAGTCAGGCTGATTTACTCGAAGCAGGCTCAACTCGCCCTACAGGCGAAATAGGCGATTGCCTACGGCGCCAATTGATCGGAGGCGCAAAAGAGCGACCAAAATACCTCTGCTTGCATTGTATAACACTAGTTGTTTAAACGAGGGTTAATATTCCAGTACTTGTGAAACAGACGCAAACTAGCTAGTTAGCAGCCAGTTACCCTAGTGCTACTGAAATGTTTTTTTGCTATATAAATTAACTAGCAAAATTTGTTTTCTAATCTGGTGGGTGGATATCAGCAGAATCTCACCTGGGGCGGCAGCATACCCACAGCTAGCCCTGGCTCCAAGGCTCTCTATTGGCAACCTGAGAATGTGTTTGCGGAAAACCAGTGTTGATATGTGTAGATTATATGTATATATTATGGGGTTAGCGGTGGATACATTTACTTTGATTTTATCAGCAATGCCAGCGATACACATGATTTAGTAACTAACTGTTTTTTTTGCTGTGAGACTAAAAGTGTCTTTTCCTGGAAAATCTGGAGTAACACAGATACGCATTGGAATAAACATCTTTCTCTAGGCTTAACGGAAACACTAGAGAAATACAGTTTATTATATACAGTGAGCGGCATAATTAGAAAATTTAAATCTAAGTGTTTAATCTGGTAGTTATGCATTAATTTTCCTCTAGGCATAGAATGACAATTAGTCACCCCAACTTATACTTTGGATTTTGCTATTTGTATGGAGCGTCAAATAAATTGCGGGAAAAAAACTAACGCAAAGGTTTAACCAGGGACGGATTATGGGTTGTGTGGGCCCCTGGGCAAAACGTTCGCGAGGGCCCCCCCCCCACCACCAGCACCACCACCACCACCACCACAACCACCACAGTTCAAGGGCCCTTGGCAGCCAAACGCCCTCCCTATAGGGTCAGGGGCCCTTGTAGGCAGAGGATCAAAGAATGTAGGCCCTCTAAAATAGACAAACGAAAATACATTGTTGATAAGCGTTGCAAATTGTTTTGGGCTAGGGGCCCCATGGGCCCCCTGCACCCCAAGGGCCCCTGGGCAGCGGTCCCGCTGACCCGGTCCGTAATCCGTCCCTGGGTTTAACTGTCAGCATCCGATAAAAATGTGCAGTGAGATGATCAATTTTTAAGACACATTGAAGTATTCCATGAGAATATTTCATCTTAATTAAATTTCCTTTCTAAAGCTATACTGAAATCATTTGTCATGAATAATTATTACTTATTTCTTCTGCCAAATCAGACAAAAAGCCATAAAAATAATGTCGAAAATTAAACACCTATTCACCTCAGTCTTAGAGTTTATTAACATTGATCAAAAAATGTATGACTTTTTTCTGTTTTTCTTTTGATGTATGACTTAAATACTTAATGTCCTCATATTTGGAGTTTATTCAATGTGATAAAAAATGAATGTAACCTTTTTCTCTTTTATTTGAATAGTAACGCAGATCATCTAGCTATACGGGTGCCGCATGGTAACGAAAACCAAACATTAACAGAATGTTGAACAGGGTCCGAGGCCCAGCCGTTGCCCCCCCCCCTCCCAGCGCGAGAGCTGCTGATCGTCTCTGTCTTCACCCAGGGAGTAGCTGAAATGTACCCGATTCGACGGACGGGTGAGGTTCGGCACGCCGTAGCAGTCCGGCGGAGCGTAAAGCGATACCGAATCCGACAGCGCACTTCTGTCCTCCAAATGAACCCCGAATGCCCCCATTAGCAAGTTTCGTTTTCCAGTTAAGTCTTTATTTTCTCTTTAAAACAAACACAAATGGAGGCATATGTTAACAGGGTTAACAGACACCCACGTTCGAGAAGAAAACCAGATCAGCTGGAACCTAAATACAGACTGACTTCGATTGCTAATGTTAAGGTGCTACACATCTGTGCATAATACATACGTGGAAGAATAACACACAGGTGAGTGGAAGTGCACGATGCCTGACTTAGAACGTTATACTTTTATTTTATAACTGCTGCCCGAAATAATGACCTGCAGTGTGTCTGACACATTTGGGTGCTCATGTATTCATGACTGTATTCCAATTCTTCCACAACATACCATGGAACCTGATTCACTTGTGAAGCAGAAATTAACTACAAACATTGTGATGAATAAAAATGATATTGGTGAAATGGACAATTGACACGTTTTTTTTTTTTTCTTCACTCGAAACTCGTTTCCAGCTTATTACAACACCAGCATATGCTTTGAATCGATGTCTGCACAGGCATCTCAAATCTTAATTCGCAACATGCATCACCTTGAAATGTTATTGCCATGATATTAAGCTTACGTACAATTAACATCCCCACGTCGTTTTTTTTTTGTAACCTTGACCAAGAACCGAATAGCTATTCGAATAAAAAATTATTTTTGGCTTGTTTTTGACAAAAATTATGAAGAGGGGCAAAAAAAAGCAGAATGCATTGTCTTTAGCAAAGTGTTAAGCTTTATATAACATCTGGTCGATCTGAAATATGGAAGGAAAACAATAGTGTTCTTGCATAGCACGAAGCTGACTACGTAAATGTAAATTAAGCTTCTAATGTGCAAAATGCATACTACTAGTCTCTTACAAACAATACCTATCTGTACTATAAGTAAATATTTATATGTATATATATATATTTATATTTGTATTTATATATGTACTTTCATGATAATAAACATCCGTACAGTATGTTTTAATTGGCAAATCTATCCATTTGTATGTGTTTATACAACATGTGACAAGGGCATACAGCAGTTTGAAATGGACAGAGAGTTTACATACAATCTGCAGGGGAAAACAGCCCCCCCATGAGACTAAACCCCATTCCGATTCAATCAGTCCTCCTCATATTCGGGCTGCTGTGTTTGAACCCTTAAAACGTGTGATTTCCTCTTGCTATTCGTGTAGCAGGAACCGTCCCAAAGCATTCCACGGCCTGAAATCGAACGCCTTCCTTCACAAACCCACCCCGCCCACAAGCAATTCGTTTTCCAACAGAATCAAACATCGAGGAAAAACCTTCACCCACCAGAGTCTCCTGAATTCGACGTACTAAATTATATATTTCTTTGACGCCAACATAAAGCTACCATTGCGATTGCCAAATAAATTTAGTTACCCAATAAAATATCTCCTGGTCACTAAAAAGCCCTTTCTCGCTATATTGCTACATTAAAAGAAATGAAACAAGATATGCCGAGTTGTGAAATCACTCACTGGAAAAAAAAACTCTAAAGTGGCTTATTTTGGTTTTGTTGGAACGTTCTCATACAGGACATCTGGCTACAAAAATAAAACATTTTGTTGTTACTGTAACAGCAGAAGACATCATTATGTGCAGGGTGCAGTACTAATGTACAAGGCTAGGTAGCGTTTTTCTGTAACAGACAAACAGAATGCAGTAATCGTAATAAAAACGACGATGACAAGCTACTGAGGGCATGTGGGATGGAAGGCAGTGCAGCTGGCATGTTCCGACCTTCAGTGAAAAGTCAAAACGAAAGAGTCGAACTGTATCAGGACAACGTAGAACACAGCGGACGGACTTCTCACAATCTGCGGAACGCAATCTGTCTTAGTTCATCCCTTCAAGTGGAAAAGGCACTGCTCTTCACGGTCAATGTAACCAGCTACCAGTGGCAACCGAAAAAAAAAAACGATGCAAAGAACTATTCAGCTCTGACAAAACCATTTACAAATGTCTGTTCTATAATAAATCAAAATATATAATAAGTGATAAATATAAAATGCATTCCGACATTTAAATATTACATTTACATTCTTACATCTTGCTGATCCTTCTTAGAACGCATGTTGGTGTGTAAATACACACATATATTCATCAGTTTTTTTTTTTTGTTTTTTGTTCTTAATTTTATTTGACTTAGGTGTTTAACACTGGGAACATAAACCAGTATTTAGAAGAACTCTAGCCTGGTAAAGAAACAGTCACTTAAAATCCATGAACTTCCTCATCCTTTGTTTACACTGAGCTTTTAAAAGCTGTTCTGTTCCACATATAGAATATGTATATCTTATAGTTACGTTTTACAAAGCTTAAACGTAATATTGACATCTCTAACACTTGGTAATATTTACAATAAAACTAAATAGTCTGCTTATTGTTCCATGTAATACTCTAATGAACTTTTTTCCTTTTTTAAATTCATGAATAGAATCCACTGAGACGTGTTTTATTGCTATTGCTGAAACCCTATCGCAATTAAAAAAAAAAAAAACAAATAGATCCGAACATTAAATATACTACTGCTAAATGTGGAAGATTAGCTAACTAGCTGAATACCTTGGATTCAAGGTAACCTCTGCGAGTGAAATTACGTAAATCTGTAAGAATTTTTAACGGATTTTGAAAATGTAGTGAATAAAATTCCATGCAACTTTTTTCCCATTTTTTTTAATAGACCGGTTTAAAAGTAATGATGTTGTGAAGCAAAATAAGGGATGGAAACCGAGACGAGGGAGGCCCGTTAGGCTAGCTGTTAGGCTATGTGCATTGGTAGTTTAGCATTCTCTCATGTATATATTTTAGCGTATTTTAACAGCAGAGCGATTCCTTAAAGGTTCCCATTCGTTTAAACCACATTTCTGGAATTCTAGAATCTCCTTTTTGTTTTCCTAATTTAAGGTACAATATTATCTTTGATACACATAGAAACAATGTGTCAACTTGAACATGACAGACTTCTCCGGGGGGGAAAATATCATTCCCTGTGTCCCCTCCCCCCTCCCCAAAAAATATAACGCAAAACGAAAGTGAACCTCCAGATTAGTGAGGCTGAGGCATCCCTTGCAATTTTGGTTTCTTATTCAAGTAGGTGGCCCAGTAGACAAGGTTGAAGGTACCGAAGAGGAGGGGGAAGGCTATCCTGGCGATCCTGTCAATCTTGCTCACGCTGTTGAAGGTCTTCTTGGCTTCCGGGGGCTTGGGTTTGGGCTCCTCTTTTGGCTCGGTGGGGGGAGGGGGGGCACTTTTGGCGATGGTGGCCAGTCCGGGATCTCTAGCGATATTTGGTGCGAAGGCCGTCGCAGTTGTGGCAGTATACGTGTTGTTCTTCTTCAGAAGTGACTCCTTCTTCTTCTTTTGCTGGGCAAAATAACAATACTTCAATAAGGACAAGTGCATATCCTTCTGAGGGGGGAGGAATAGCAACTGTATGACTGTGACTGAACTTGCTGTTGTTAAACCAAATTAAATGTTCTGCAAATATTACACAAAAGTAATTATAACGGAAAAATTGATGTACAACATTTAATATTTCCCAGTATTTAATTTGTACCGCTAATAAGCAGGCTTGAATAAGGCAGTAATTCAAATATTGAAGAAGCACATTATTAATGTGTCGGTCTCAGCAAAATCAAATTAGCTTCCTTAAATGATTTTTACGCACTTCCCATTAAGTAGTACCCGTTGCAATAATAAAGATGTGTGGGTACACTTTGATACTTCCAGACATTATGGCATCATAAACATGCCGTAACAGGTTATAGCGTCTGATGAAATGTCATGGCCCCCAAGACAACAGTCATAAACTGGTATTACGATAAAAGGATATTACAAAGTGACTTAAAAGTTAATGCCACACATAGTACCAAGCTCGATATAATCCCTTTTGTCACAGAGTATGAATAAATATACGTCATGGAACGACACAGCAGTATCACTGCTATCACTTTCAAACATAAACGCTGTCAATTTTCCAGTCAAAACTGCATCTCCCATTTTGTTATTTTCGCCGCTTTGGCCGTTATCTTGCCGCTTATTTTCTAGCAGGAGGAAGTGTTAAATATTTTGCCGTTCTGAGATTTAATTTAATATTAATTTTGACATTACTTATGGAGGTGTCACTGGGCTGCATTCCCAGTCGTGGTTACTATAACGAGTTATGACACATGCGTGAACTCATCTTGTGAAGAGTTTTGAGACTCTTATTCTTTTGTCTTGTTTCAATTCATGGGATAATGTTATAATGTGCATGACAGTGTTAAGATGGTGTAACAGGAGGCTTTTCAAGACATTTAAATCCGATTTAAAAACACATGGTAATGAGAAACACATGGTAATGAACCCATCGCTTTTGTCTGAGATTTCACCAGCGAACGGTTTATGCCAGTGTTTCTTAACCCAGTCTTTCCGGTCCACATTTTTGCTTCCTCCCAGCTCCCAGTCAATGAAGAACACAGAATACCTGGTACAGGCGTGTTGGGAGCTAGGGGGGGGAAGCAAAAATGTGGACTGGGGTTCCAGGGACGTCAGAAGCATTTTCAATGTGCGGGGGGACACACTGGCATAAAACTAATATTTTATGTTGAACGTGGGGGGAGGGGGGGGGGGGGGGGGGGAGTCCAAACAAATAATTATGAAATATGAGGGGAACACGTCCCCCTCAGATTTAACGGCGGCGACGCCCATGTGGGGTTCACTGAGGACCAGGTTGAGGACCATTGGACTAGGCTAATCGTTAACGTGCTAACGTGCTAACGTGCTAACGTGCTAAGCAACGTCAAAGGACACAAAAACGCACCTTCTCTGGCACCACACTTTTGCCATCCCAGGCGTAGCCCCGCTTGGTGAAGTAGTTGACTGTAGCGAACTCGATGAGCGCGGAGAAGACGAAGGCGTAGCAGACAGCGATGAACCAGTCCATGGCGGTGGCGTAGGCCACCTTGGGGAGGGAGTTTCTCGCGCTGATGCTGAGCGTGGTCATGGTCAGTACGGTGGTCACCCCTGCGAAGACGGGAACAAATACGAAGTACAAGCACATGTGACCAATACAGTCATTACCTCAGAATCCTACGGGGAGGCTACACACTGTCCCTTGGTGAAATCATACCGAGCTTTACTCATGAGCTGACCTTATGGAGCCTACGCATAAAAACAGATAAAATGTTAGAAACCATTTTACATGTAGACTCTTTACCAAGAGGACGGCAAACTCCATAGTGAGGTCGTGCTCTTTTGTTGTTTTTTTTTATCCTGAACAAAAAAATGAGGATCCAAGGTCTGACTTATTCTTTTACACAAACCCGTTAATCCAGTGTTTCCCAATCCGGTCCTCGGAGACCCGCAGATAGTCCGTGTTTTTGCTGCCTCCCAGCTCCTGGTAGGAGACAGGGAATTAGGAGGGAGCAAAAACTGAAGACCGTCTATGGGTCCCCGAGGGCTGGGTTGGAAAAACTGCTTTAATGGATCTAAAAATAGATCCCGGCAAACATGGCGCATCAAAGTTATTCATTTACGGATGGGATACTTGAGAGAGCACGTTGAACTGTAACTTTTACCAGTGTGTGACGTCTGACATTTGTTTTGTTTGCTGAACTGTATTTGGATCTGCGGTACATTACCCTACTGTGCAAGTGTGAATGGTCAGCCCATGCAGAAGAGGGAAGCCGGCCAGTTCCGACGACAAGCGTGCCCCTCAGACACAGAGGCATTCGGTCCACAGATCTCAGTCTTCGCTAGCTGCCACTAACACTGGGCACTTATAATCTGCTGGACTGTGAAAGGCTTTTCCTGTGTAGCAGATTTCTATCAATTCATTTTTAAAAATTCCCCTTCCGAATATCCATAACCCCTGAAATTCTCACAAAACGGGGGATACTGAGGGTCTCTTCTCTCCCTGGTTTTGCTGCAGAAAGAGGAGGGACGAACTCTAAGCTTTCATGACAAATAATCCAGTCGGAATTACACTGCGGGCTGTGTGACATTTTTCTACTCTCCATTGCACTTTGACCTTGGCCTGGATTCTGGTCACACCACTGCCAAAGGGGAACAGCGTGACTGTGCATTTTAAATCCTCCTTGTATTATTCTCTGTTTAGTGCGGGGGGGGCGGGGGGGGGGGCAAAGAGAAGCTGAGCAAGAACGTCCCTGCTGCTGACGGACGCTTCAGCGCGTGCCTGAGATATGGACGACATCTGTTTCGGCATAAAAAAAAAAAGTAGGGAAAAAAAAAATACTCCCAGCGACTGCGGCGGAATTTATGTCCGACGAGACCGTAGAATGTATTCAGTGTAGCGTCTCTTTGCTGGGAAATTGGTTAGAAGGTATTTAAACCCCATGTATGCACCGTGACTAACTCACACAAACAAAAAAACGACGAAAGCGGTCTACCGTGAACAATTATGCTCCAGCTTCTTGTCGCTTTTCATCAGAGTTATTTAATCGCTCGTTGTTCTGAATGAGTGCAGGTGACTCATCCGGCCTTTGCTCACGCAAAGCCTATGTCAGTTCGATGGCGTCGCATTGGGCGTGATGATTGTGCATGGAAGCGATGGGTTTATACTGAATTCAGAGCTTTGTAGCTGTGTTTTGATTGCTGGCTTTGTCAACTGCCAAGATCACATCATTCTTACCACAGAAACACAGGTTCACCGCATGGTTCTGAAAGCCTATAAATGGTAAAATCTCTCTGCTTTTAGCAATGAACACAGTACTTGTGTATGTGTTTCCCTCCTGAAGTTGGTGCTGCTCCATTACCACCTGCAAATAACTCGACGTTGTTCCAACTTCATAATGGAAGTCATCTCCATCAAGAAGGTGGTCTTGTTCTGTTACAACATGAATCGGTCTTCACTACTATGCAGAAGTGTCTCTGAGTTGTTGCCCTCATGAATGTTCTCTACTCATCCATAACCTAGAAGTATCTTGTGGTTTTCTCCATCATCTCCTACTGTTATTGTTCTACTACACAGAAGTGTCATGAAGTCGTGAAAAACCGTCCTAATCCATTACCGCACAGATGTATCCTGAAAAGCCACCTGCAAATTACCATAGTAAGGACCATACCAGTGATCACTGGAACTAATGCTTTGACGCTTTGGTATTGGTTTCAATAGAATAAATGTATCAGATACAGGTTTAAGTCCAAATCTATCATCCAGGGCTGGACAATTACAGATACAGGCAAAACCATGTAACTCGGAAAACTACCATCTTAACTTGAATATTTGTGGAAGAACGTCTTTAGGATACCAAATGGTATGTTTATGACGCAATATCATTTTATTTGACAATAACATTTAAGAAGCCATCAGTGTTAAAAAGCAACCACAGACAATCGTATTACCACAAGATTATTAAACCGCAAACATTCTGATAAACGAATGAATTATTTGGGGGGGGACAGATAGATATTACAAACTCTACAATCCTGGAGGGCGCAGAATATTTGATTCAGAAAATCCACATAAATGATCACAAAAAAGAAAAATTTATCGTCATTTTAGAAAAGGAGATGACAGCTCTGTTAAAATGAATGCCGCTCTCTTTATTAATGGCCACTATTGGTTTAATACCAGCAGCGGCACAGGCAGGGATGCCAACAGTTTACACGACACTCATGGCTACAAGCTAACGAGCCACACGCATTCCACAGCAAACATCACGCGGTTACATTGTTCACCATTATCAAATTCTACGACACGAGCAACGCGGTCCGAAGCTGTAAACATTAGACGTGCTGACCAACCCTGCGGCATCACATATATGTCAGCCAATCATAGACAGGGGGTGGGATCAGAACAAAGAAAAAGTATGGCTCGGGGGCCTTGCACGAGTGGTGTGCTGAAACGTTGATAACCATAGTGATTACGCGACCTCATAACGTCATCGTACAGCAGATAATTTAAGCCATCTACTGTTGTATTCCTGTGATGAAGTTGAAATTCTAGT
The DNA here is from genome assembly GCF_023856365.1 of Brienomyrus brachyistius. NCBI lineage: Eukaryota > Metazoa > Chordata > Actinopteri > Osteoglossiformes > Mormyridae > Brienomyrus > Brienomyrus brachyistius. Next base: position 4,785,091 of record NC_064556.1, on the reverse strand, counting down.
CCTTGAATATGATGGCCCCAGTTTATTAGAGGTAAGTACTTTTGTTTTTTTTTTTTTTAAAAAAAAAAAGCACTGTTGTATATTCGGGCCAATAAGGTATTTCAGGATGAATGATTTCCGTCTGTACCACAAAAAAAATGGGGCACAGGAGTTGGTCCCTTGTGAAGTAACAAAAATCCCAAATGGGTTTTTGGTGTAACAGAATGCTTAATGCAGGTGTGCCTTTGTTATCCTTGCAGATTTTGAATCTTTGAAGCTATAAGACATAGGAGTTTTACTTACATAAAAAAGGTCTGAGAGCAAGAAGGAAAAATGATTGGTTCAGAGAGATAACCAATCAGACTGCAGAGGAGGTGGGTCCAAGCAATAGAGGAGGCTGGAACAACACATCTGATTGGTTGGTCCTGCCTCCTCTAGTTGCTTGCACCCACCTCCTCTACAATCTCATTGGCTATCTCTCTGAACCAATCATTTTTCCTTCTTGCTCTCAGACCTTTTTTATGTAAGTAAAACTCCAATGTCTTATAGCTGATAACTGATCATTTTTCCCTCTGCCCTCAGAACATTTTTTGTGTAGGTAAAACTCCCATGAGCGTAATGTTATTCTCAAAGACTCCATCTGGCAGCTTTTCTCATCCCTGCTTCTCGTCAAAAGCCCCAGTGGACTTTAGTAAGGTTATGGGCCCTGAATGAACTCAGCCAGTCATCTGGAAAGTTCTTGAAAGGAATTGACTGATGTATAACTCGATTGTTGGGACTCTTCCACTCAATTTAGTCCAGCGAAATTTGATTAAGGCAGTGCACATATTTTAACAAGGCGTGCTCCGGCACACACACACACTGCAGGAGATGAAGAAGAAATTAACATAGATTAATCAGAGTGACAGCAAGAGAGCAAACACATCTGAGGAATGTCATTAGAGATCGTCGGCAGGTATCAGGACAGCAAACCTACACCGCAGTGGTTCAAACGGTTCAAAACTCTCCAGGCACAAGAAACTAACACAGCCAATCAAAATGGCTGCACACCAATATTGGAACTAGTCACTACTAAGACCTCGTTAGCTAAAGTCAAGTCCTGTCTTGTGCACCGGTGAATAGACCATCCAGCATCCAACCCCCAGCCCCACACTCACAGCAGTCATAAATTCTCCGAAGCAACATCCACCGAAACCACAGCAGTGTCCCCTGGCTGTGAGGCCACTTTGCCACTATGGCACAAAAGCCTCAAGTGGCTATTTTCATGGGCCGTAACAAAGGCAGGAAGAAAAATGAACTAAGGTGACACTTTGCCAACAGTTTGCCATATTAGGGGGACGCTATGAGCTACTTCAGGTTTTACAAACTATTTTAAAACCGAAAGGCTCCTGTGATTGGCTAAATGGTTCAGCTCGTCTTGCGCTTTGACTGGTTCGTTTCCTTGATTGAACGACTCATCCAGCTGTTTCACATTCAAATTAGTGACACGCGCATGATTATCGGAGACTGGCCGATCGGCACGGCGGCAAGAACTCGAGGCTTAAATGAAATTCAAGTCCTTTTAATTGAAACGGCTTTTCACAAATCCCGTCCTGACTCATAGTGTCTGGGATTGGTTGTCATGGTCACCGTAAAATGGACGGAATGCGGACAGAGAACATAATGGGAACTGGGACTTGAAAACCAATCAGCAGTCACTTCAAACAGGGCGGTGGGACAGTTCAGTAAACACACCAGGCTGCTTAAAGTGTGACACTGGAATTAAGCTCTTCAGTCATATTTCCATTAACTCCAACCACCCCCAAGGGACCAGGATGACCATTCAGGATTAGATTAAGACCGTATATAGTGACCAGCACAACAGAATCTCCCCTTTCCCCTTGCGACAAATACTGCCCAAAAACACAGCATCTACGCCGACGATGAAACTGATTTGCCTTGATTTTGTTGTGGATTTTGTAGGCAACTGTAATTTTCTCTCCGTTTTCTTCAAAAAACTAGTGCAGTTGAACGAAGTTATTTTGTCATGAGACAAAGAGGTTCAATTGTGGTCATAAGTCAGTTTTGATATAATATTACTGTGTTTTACCTCTGTAAAACATAATTATGTTTATGAAAGACTGAGCCTCACAACTGGGCCTAACTGCAATATTGAGCCCTATGGACTCAGGGGTATTACTGTTAATGAAAACTAGCACTAGAAGAAGATATTTTCGTAAACTAAAATAAAATAAGATGCAAGAACTAATTTTTTAAAAATCCAACTAAACGAAAACTATAAATATTGCTTCCGAAACGAACTGAAACAAAATAAAAACAAATATCCTCTGTTATGGTTTCGAAATTCCATTTAGCTAAAGCAATGATTTGTTTATCGTCAATTATTAATAATGCCTGGAACCTGTTCTGATGACATCAATACATGACATGCACTGTGTATTCGTTTAGAATTCTCTGAAGATCAGACACATAAAATAGCTCGGCAACTCTCAGGCTATCCGTAGAAGAATGTAAATTAAAAGTGCATAAAAAACTATATATAAATAGAAATAAATAAAAACGAATGATATCACACTAAAAAATGAACTGAAACTAACCTCCGTTTCATTTGACAATCGAAAATGGCATCAAAACCAAAACTGAAGACTATAGTAACACGGCTTCAGCCAGCACAGAGACAGCATCCCACACCTACCTCTTCCAGAGAGTCCGATCCGCTATATACGCTTGTGCTTAAGCGGCAGCGGTACGTCCTTAACGCTGTACCTGAGTGCTTACTAACCTTTGACTTTACCCTTTAAGGGCAGCACAGTGCCTCAAACCTTACCTTACCGGACGACACCATCACATCACACATCCCGCTAATATTACCGCTGTCCTCTGATGATGTTTGTCCCTCCTAGGTTAAGTACCACCCTTGGGATTAAACCTACACCCCCCCCCACCACCACCACCAGCACCACCCCTGGGATCAGACCTATATGTCTAATTTAATGCTTAATTTAACTCAGAGAATGCAGCTGCCCTCCACAGCAATGTGTGTAAGTGGGATATTTTAAGTAGCTATAGCCATTGGAGACTGAGTCACTCTTAGAGCACCAGTGCTGCGGATGACTGCGGCTTGTTAAACAAAATCGCCGCGGCAACTGCCTCATTATAACACGGCAGTCGCTCTGCGTTGTCCTGTCCATCACAGTGTTTTTATTCTGTGGAAAATCAGGGATCAGTCTCAGGGCCGGATTTAACAACGAATTAAAAGCACGTCACAAGCCATATAAAAACCGTCTCGCTGGCCGGTACTTCGAGATCTCTTTTGCGTGGTGAATGAGACGCAATCCCTCGTCCTCCATCACGCAAAAAAAAAATCCTCCAGGGCAAATCATCTCCATAATATTATCATTGTTAACTTTGGTCAAGATTTCACATCGGACCAGTGCCGATGTCTAACTTTTTAGCGAAAACTGGCTGATACCGACGTGATACCGATATAACTTATATGTGTAGCAGAACATGAACGATGAGATTTTGCAAAACAGAGAAAACACCCCCTTCCCCCCACGCCGTTCTGGAATTGTAAAGCCCAGATAGTGAATTACACACACAAACCTGCTCACCTGACTCAAAGGGGCTTCCCAGATAATCACAGGCACGCAGCGCTACCCACTGTTAGATGCTCATAAGTGAGAATTAGCCAAAGAGTTTTGTGGCCACACTGCTCTGTCACACCCTAGAGGTGCTAAGCTACCCACTGAGCCGGCAGCTATCTCATTCAAATAAAAAAAAATAAATCATCGGAAGAACGCAAAAGCTCCGTGACTGATGAGCAGACACTTGCGCGCGATTTAAGGACAGACTAATGGGCGTTCAGACACTGAATGTTCCGCCCCCTGAACTATGACAGAAGGTAAAGTGAGGACAGGTGCGCGGCAGGAAGATTAGAAAAACGCTCTGCGACGTTCTCCCTTACGTAACTCCGCAGGGGCCACACTCAGAACTGGCGGTCCCCGCGGTTACCGTTGCCTGGTGACCCGGGGGTGCATCAGTCCGACGAGCCGGTGCCTGAATTCAGGCCTCTGAGGATGGGCCAAACTCACCCCCCAGTAATTTAAAGCACAATATGAGAAAAAAAAACTCCATCAGACTGAAGGGGGGGGGGGTCATTCCAGGTCATCCTTTATAGCCCCCCCCCACACTTTTGGGAATTAAGCGAGTGCATTTTTCAAATAACTGCTACTCACCGAACACAGTCCTTGCAGGGACAGATTCTCTGTTGAGCCAGAATGACACTTGGGATAGAATCACTGTCATTATGCAGGGCAGGTAGGTCTGGATGACAAAATAGCCAATCTTCCTCTTTAAGTGGAAATGTGTTGTCATGACAACATATTCGCCTGCGAGAGGGGAAAAAAAAAACACATTTTATTTAATCAAAATTTTACTCTTGCATTGATTTATGTTATTTCACCATGTCCTTGCATTAAAAAAAAAACCAGTTCATCCAAATTCAATATCTCTACCTCAACCATTACGCCAGGACTGTTATCCAGGTCTTTCACACAAAAAGCAAACTTTTATGCACCATTGATGCTTGTATTGCAATACAATCAAAGGAACGCTACCTTCAGTGCAATATATGGCATGAAATATTTTGCTCGATAAGTTCTTTTGTATGCGGATTGGTTTTACTGCTGTGGGGATTTATCGATACTGGTGCAGTTATGCTTGGCGGCCAAATTATGTAGTCATCACGTTTATAAAGTGAAATATTAAATTCAAGGTAACAGTAATAAATATTAATCCAATTATCTTATATGGGGTATCTGCTAGGTAGGGGTAGAAATCAATAACTCCTTTTGGCAGTGAAAGAAATGAAGTTCTTACTGATTAGGGAGATTTACTAAGAGGAATCTAACAGCACTTGAAATTGACAATATATCCATTGACCTGGAAGTAGATTCTAAAGAATTTACATTGAAATGAATGGTTTTGCTCTGTCATGCCATTTTCAACTAGAAGTATGCTCTTCTATACTGTCCTATTAATCTACACATTCAAAAACTTTATGTTGTCTCTTAGTGAATGATTTCGTCTTTCTCATCAGCATTTTGACTTTACGGCCAGCACTTCAAGGATCACAGAAAATTCAAGCTAATAATCAGAGGTGGAAATTTCAGGTCCAGAAAGTAAAAATCCAGACCAGGATTTTGTTACAACCAACCAGTTGAGCATAGAGTCACAGTCACATAGTACTCAGCCAGTCGGCTGAAACAAAATCTTGGTCTGGATTTTCACTTTCTGGACCTGAACTTTCCAACTCTAGTAATCACCTTCCAGAAAGTGCTTTGTGTTTATAATCAAGGCACATCCTTGCTGCTGAACCAGCAACATCAAGATCTTTTGACCAGTAGACTGACCTGTGCTCGACTGGACCACACCAGAGTCCACAGACTGTCCCATTAGGTCATACTGGTTAAGTCGGGATCCGTCTTCGGCCACAACCACAGACTGGGCAGCTCCCCTTGTCCACACATACACGACTTCCGCGCGCGTGTAAGCGTCTGATCAGGATGCACAGAAATGTAGAGGTTAAGTGGAACAGTAATTAACAGGTTTCTCGTTAATCAGGTCCCATAACCAACACAACAGCGGACTGTGAGAAGATCGCAGCGATAACAGCATAAAGGTCAGACTAAACGTGCAGGTGTCCACCGGAGCCTCGTAAAATCGGGACAGGTGCGTTCTCCTGTGATCGAGCCTAGCACGAGCTGCAGAAGACCTCCTCCACTGCAGAGGATTTTTTTTTTTTTACCGCAAACACATCGGTATTTTAAAATATTTAAAGACCTTGAGAAGTTCAAAGTTAAAGGTCAGTTTCTTGTTCATGCTGGGTGTTTTTTTTTCCGATTCTCTTTTTCGGAGATGATGCTTAACATCCTGTTATATGCTGAAGGACATCGTCATGTCAACAGACTCGATGGCGTGGGCTACTGCATGGACTCCCCCCCCCCTCCCAAATAGAATCCTGGCCACACACAGCTGCCCATCCAGGTGTCTCTGGGAAGATGGCTCCACTTACAGCTGCCGAACTTGAGCGGGCAGGCGTGAGCATCCATGGGGAAGTCCTCCAGGTGCATGGGACACTCAGCTCTCACCGTCAGCCTGGGGGGTAAGAGCGGGGGAGGGGGGGGATTCAGTTTTTATATCTCGTGTGCATTTCATTGTGGGGCGTCCTCCTTGGACCCACCACGGTACACGTTGGCACCCGAATCCTTGGGTCCTCGGGCTTCTCCTGACAGTCGTGGTGAAAAATTGACCATCAGAGTCCCATATCCAGTACCTGTCTGCCATTACTCATCTCCCCGCCGTAAATATGAGCCCATGCTGAGCCCTAATCTCCAGATAAACGTTTTAGGAGATGCTTTATGGGGATCGTCCACGGCCCTGCTCGTTAGCGCCGCTCTCTAGGCGGCCCGGGGTGTCAGCTCTTTTATTTATGGGCTTGGGGAAGTGACATCACTGGGGGCTTAATCTGCCGCTGTGTCCACAAGGACAGCTGCAAGATGGTACGTACGGGCGAGGAGGACAGGGCGTATACAGGGGCGGGGCCACAAGGACAGCTGCAAGATGGTACGTACGGGCGAGGAGGACAGGGCGTATACAGGGGCGGGGCCACAAGGACAGCTGCAAGATGGTACGTACGGGCGAGGAGGACAGGGCGTATACAGGGGCGGGGCCACAAGGACAGCTGCAAGATGGTACGTACGGGCGAGGAGGACAGGGCGTATACAGGGGCAGGGCCACAAGGACAGCTGCAAGATGGTACGTACGGGCGAGGAGGACAGGGCGTATACAGGGGCGGGGCCACAAGGACAGCTGCAAGATGGTACGTACGGGCGAGGAGGACAGGGCGTATACAGGGGCAGGGCCACAAGGACAGCTGCAAGATGGTACGTACGGGCGAGGAGGACAGGGCGTATACAGGGGCGGGGCCACAAGGACAGCTGCAAGATGGTACGTACGGGCGAGGAGGACAGGGCGTATACAGGGGCGGGGCCACAAGGACATTAGCCCCAGCTAAAAGCCAATTGGCCCCCAAGGTTCCCCTTCCCCTGTCACTCACTGGTTCCAAACATCACTGGATAATGATAAGGTTTGCCCCTCTATGTATGAAGTACGTCTCTTATGTACCCCACCTTAAAAAATCCTGGAGGGGGGATGACTGGTCTGACCGACTATTCCGCACACAGCTGGGTGCCTCTCTCACCTCATGGTGTACAGCAGAGTCCCCTCCTCAGTGATTCGCAGTAGCTTGTTGGGCATCGTCATGTTATGGGCGACAGACTTCTTGCCGTTGTGGAAGAACGTGTCAGGCGTCCAGATTTTACTCGCCATCAGGTTGTTTAGCCTAAGCACTGCCATGGGACCCTTGAACTTCAGCCGCTCGTCCCTCCAGCTTTGTCGGAAGAAAACGTCAATCGTGTACTCCTGCCGGGGAGACGGAGAGAAACGGATGCAGGGGAAAGTAGGTTTTTTTAACTGCCTCGGGACGGTCCTGCACTTCGGGGAAAGACTGACTATGCAGCAGAAAGCAGAAAATAATAAACAACTGCATCCCGAAAGCGTCAAACTACCTGGTGGAATTCATGTTGAACCTTGAAGGTGCAGTACTTATTTTCCGTAGGTGAATGTTCTCGAATAAAAACTGGGGGAAACTATTATTTTCAAGACTGTATAAAATCGTTAGCTAAGGACCGTTGATAATAATAAACGGAAAATAGACACAACTGCTGCTTAGAAAGCAAGCGTGATGCTCTCCTTGGCTAGGTGGCCGGCAGTATCCCATACAAGGACTGCTCACGTTCTCCTACTCTGGTTATGTGGCTTCTGCAAGGGCCCACAAAATTCCCCCTCATAGAGGGGCCCCATAATGTGGCCCTCCCCTTTAATGAAGACTGTTTGTGCTCGAAAGCCATAAAGTGTGGCCTGTCACGTTGGGCCAAGTAGGTAATTAGAAATTACAGGAAGACGAGGCGCTAACGAACAACGAACAACGACAGCCAAGAGCATGCCTTTAATTTATTTATACAGCCTGACAAAGTCAGCTGCCAAAATAAAAAAATAAAAAAATCTGGAGGATGCTTTGCTTCTCAGTGAGTTAATTAAACGGGTCTGCGACCGAGCCGAAAGGTTACACGTGCAGACTGAGGGAGAGGCGATGATTATTCCATTTCGCGGCCGATTTCGTAACGATGCAGCAGCAGGCCCGGCGCATGCATTACAGTTATCGGGAATTATACTCAACGTCAAAGGTCCAAGCAAATACTGCGGGAACTCTGTCAAGAAATTAATAGCATTTTGCAGATATTAAGTGTTCCGAACTTTGAAGCTAATCTTATCCCTTAGGGAACGTATTAAAATACAGCGAGGACTAAAGAAGTTTCGTAATGACATTGTCAGTCTAATAACTTTTGTGTAATATTCAAGACGATGTACTAAAACAAAACAAATAACATATATATATATATATATATATATATATATATATATATATATATATATATATATATATATATATATATATTAATTATTATGCTTCTTGCAATCTTGTTTATCAAAAAAATAGATGAACTGGTGTTTAAAATAATAGGGTAGATGTAGATTTTAGGTATCATTTTTGGAAAATAGTTTATATCCATCTTCTGTATCTCCTTGTCCTATTCCAGATCATGAGACGTCTGGTGTCTATGCGTACAAAGCAAGGAATCATCCAGGACGGGGCACCAACCCATCACAGGGCACACTCACACATGCATGATATGGTAACTCCACTTAAACACATGGAACCATGGCAGAGATTCGAACCCTGGTCCTAGAGGTGTCAAGTGACAATGTTAACCACTGTGTCACTGTGCCACCTCCTAATTTACATTTAAAATATATAGCAAGTAAAATTTATATGCTGCACAAATGGTCAGTACTTTCCAGTGTCACTATCAAAATCTGTGCTATGAAAATGGCATTTAGATGTTGTGTTTTCAACCCGTTTCTACTTTCTGTTCCCCAGTTACCCATTAATCCCCGGAGCTATGAAACGAGTAAGGTGAGGCCAAAATGACAGCAAAAAGGTCACTGTGAGATTTTATGAAAAATGTTCAGGCGGAATCAGGAGACATATGAAAATGTCATTAATCGGCTAGAAGAAGCATTACAAAAAAAGGTGATGAAGAATGCAAGGAATGATCACATTTCCGGAAGGAGAACGTGTTAAGAACTATATCTGCAGGGTGAACTAAAGATTTTCTCAGTAAACATTTAATTCCTTGGAGGTGCAAATGAATCGATTAACTTTCCTAAAGTAGAAATAGATGCAATTATGACACCCATAGAGATGTTATCTAAGCAACCGATTCGTGATTGGTGGAAACGAAGGCATGCAAGGGTGATGACATTTAGAGGAGGTGAAGACAGGCATACCATGTCGTGGTCCGAGACAGGCCCAATACTCGTCACGAAAATGTCAGTCTTGACTTCGGTTACACGCTCTGTTGAAGCAGGAAATTAGGACAGTGAGTGTCGATCGGCGTTCTTCGTTAGACCCAGTTCCTTCTTCATCCAGAGGAGCATTTCTGAGCTTTGATCTAATCATCCTGGAATCGTTATGATAACCGACACCTAACTGTCTGCTTCTGTTTCCTTTTCCCGGTCAAGCAGCGCTTCGCCACTCGCCAATGTGATCTAGCGTTGGCGTCAACGTGAGTACTGATGCACAATGAAGTCGCAATCCGTAAGCCAAGAGGCCTTCCTGATCAACCCCTGATCAGTCCTCTGAACTCAGCTACTCTTATCTGCCCTGCTGTCGCTGCTATTTCCAATCAAACTCCCAGAATTAAGAATGCTGGTCATTATGTTTGACCAGACCATCAAAAACCATCATTCCTGCGCAAGTTCCCCATTGTGTACTCAACTCCGCTTCTAAGGGGAACATGGCAAAGACCAGAGTCTCGGTTATAAAACCCAAAAAGTCTCAACAAGGGATGAGATTTGGTCTCCCAGTGATCAAATGATTGGAACTGTCATTTTCCCATCTAGGGTGCCAAAACGATCATCTTAAACTGTCGGCGAGCATCCTTCAGTGGACGGTGTCAGGGTGACAGAGTAATTTTGCCTTTCCAGTTTTGTCCTCCATCTTAAAGAGTCTTAGTCTCTACGGATGCCGTGCTGGCAAGAATATCAAGTACACAATCAAGGGATGTTTCCCCCAAGACTTTTTTTGTTCACAAAATATAATGCGACTGACCTTCATGGAATGAAATACCTATAGGGCTTCTTCCACGTAGAAAGAATTGACTGCTTCAGATTTAACACGTACACTTACGGTTATCTGCGCCCAAAAAACTCTCCGGAAAGACATACCCCACAACTTCCTAACTGTCATGGAGTACGTGAGTCTGGATGTGTACATCCATTCTCATCCTGGTCACATAGTCCTTGTTTTTCCAAGCAATAAAGTAAATTATAGCATTGTGTCTACAAACAGCAGGACTAGTCAGGAGGAGACAGTAGGGAACTGATTGCTATTGACGAAGATCGTGGTTCCGTACCTCCCAGTCCGGGCCGAAGTCGATTGTCGTACCCATCCAGCAGGCTGTCCAGGATGCGGGTAAAGACAGTAGTGTTGTCTTTCTGCTCGTCAGAAATGCCATTCTGTCCGGAACTGGCAAAGCGGAGAGACACGTGGGGGTTGTTGTGAAAAGATGCAAAGCGTTTAAGATACAAATTCAAACCCATTCCAGGTTGGCCCTTATTTTGATCGGCTCTTGTACAAAACAGAATGTAAAAAATTCAAAAAAGCAAATAACCAAGCAACACCACTTATGAGTAAAAATGTCTCTAAAAATTTTGGTGAAAAAACACAAACAAAAATGAATTAGATTAATATGATCAGTGTTAGGAACAAAAGCTGGGGAAAAAAAAGATCCTTTTTCCTCTGAAATTCACTCGATTGATGCTTTGTTTTTCTGGTAAACAGGAAGCACCGCTCGATCACTGGTTCCGCAAACACTCACTGTTTGAAAAGTGTCTGCACACACAGAGGCAGCCCAAGGACAAAGGGAGGTTATTGGGATTAGCTAACGTAGCCCTGCAAGGAGGGTCCAGATTGAGCAACGGGAAGAACACGGAAGCGTCAGCGAAGGCTGGGACTGAGTCACAAAGATTCTAGAGTTTTCGGGCAGATATCTGGTAAATAAGGACATTCTTACACTGATGTACTGCAGTTTACAGGGACAATCACAGCATCTCTCTAGTTTCATTTGCATATTCTTCATTATACAGGAACTGAACCATATGCTATCTGTACCCTTCCAAAATGTTTTATGTCAGTGACAATAGCACATTTATTACTAACCTATCCCTGAAGTAAACATGATTGAAACCGCACAGTGCTGAGCATTGTGGGAAACATTTTTTTTAGGTCTATTAGTTATGAAATAACTGCTTTCATTTTTAGGGGCTTGACATAGATTGTAGTTCATGCACAGATGGCTTTATTTTGAAGATACAATTTTTTCTGCACAATTTCAAATACTAAAAATAATGCGCGTGCGCAATATCCGAAGACGCATTTTAGAATGCGCATCGTTAAAGGGTGCATCTCGTTGTCATGCTGTGTTTGCACAAGAATAGCAACCACTGCTGTACAAAAATAATACAGGGCATTATTTTAATCTGGATTATAATCCAAATTCCTTTAAATTATCATTACTCTGGAGACAGGTGAGGGAGGAGTCCATGCAAGTATGCATGCAGACAGGAATCAGGGAAGTGTTTTTTTAAGCTAAACCCTCTTGCTTATAAACACTGTACACCACCCCCACCTACAGGTCATGCGAACAGCAACACTTCTCGCTGCGGGCTGCACGTTCCCCGGACCATCAGGAGCTGTTGCTCATTTTCCTCCGAGTTATCCCATCATTGGGCCAAATCCTGGCTAAATATAGCCCCTGTGCTCCTACTCTAGCCTTCCACTAAGCAATTTGGACCATCGCACACGCAGGTCCAGGAGGACTTTTAAGTTGAAGGATCAGGAAAAAATTCGAGTGCTGTGGTTTTATGGTCAACGGCGCCTGGAAAAGATTAAAAGTCTCATTAAATATTCCATTGCATTATACTACACAACTATAAAGAAAATACTGGATGCGCCATACAAATTATTTGGGAATATAGTATGTCACACAATTTGTATTGCAAATTTCTGAATTTCTGCTAAATGTGTTCCCTTCCGTCTAGCTATATTACTACATAATCATTGTGTCCTATTTTAATAACCATGACTGCAAGACACACTTAAGGATAAATGGTTATGCTCAGACGTTAATATATTTAGGCCTAAATTTTACAGGTTTTAGAGTAGGGACTCTGTAAGAGGACCAAACATACCTTCTGGTTTAGTCTAATTTTATGTAGGATAGCTTTAAATATTACCCCTGCGGAAACCCCTTAGCACCTCAGCTCACTCTTGAAAAGTATTCCGCTGGCTAACTTTGCTGCCCCCTTTGTAACAGATGTGCTGCATCAGACTGTTTGTTTCGCTGTCATTTTATGGGCACGGCTGAGGCCCCGGGTCACATGCCCAGTGGGGATGTGATGTTTCCAGTCGCTGCTAGAGGCAGTTATGTCTCAACCCTGACAGGGCCCTGGTCAAAAACTCCTCGTCTGAGAAACAGCCCCCAGGCAGAAGCATGGCTATCCACTTTGTTCATTTGAAACGGAAGAAAACGAACACGCCGCACATGTTTTACAACACGCACTGTGAAACTCCTCTGCATATAAGTGTCTGCCAGCCAGCCAGGTAACTAAACTTAAAAATATATACTGATTCTGACACAGTCTGTAACACTCATTTCAGAATGTGCCTTTCATTAGCTTGTAGCATGGCTCTTAAATAATATTCTAATTACCAACATGCCATTTCATACTACATGGCTGACAAATATAGGACACTGCATTACCGTAATAACTGTACGCGTTTCCCAACTGTTTAATTATATATGTATCAACAATCCTGGCAAACTGAGAATGAAAATGTCTAAAAAATATATTTTATGCTGCTATTGAAAAATGTACCTTTTTTTTGCTACTGAGGCGAGATTGATATTGTTCTTATGCCAGAGCTTACAGTGTATTTTTTTCTGTAACAAAATTATCCATCGATCCAGGACAATGGAAGTGTGGTATAAAAGCATAATTACCTTTTCCCACAGAGCACATGCAGCACCAGCACACAGGCCCATAAGCAGAGCACGAACGATCCGGTTCGTCCAAACATGGTTTTGTTATGCAAATTTCACTGAAAGGAAAGAAGAGAACACGTATATGATGCACCAGTACGCCTATTTGTAATAATAGACCCAAACATACACACAAACTTGTTTTTACTTCTGAATGGCCATATTTTATCCAAGGAAACCATATGAAGCAAAACCAACTTATCTAAAATCCGTCTTTCCAAAAAAAAATTTTTCTTACTTGTTTCTTGCTTGTTTAGAAAATAAAAACTGTACAGACGTGCCTTGTTGTTAAGCTACGGTGATCCCACGAATCCTACGTCTCAGTTATCCAAGCGATATTTTAAATTAAACATACCATACACCCGTCTTTGCAATAAAAAAAAGCACGACCTTTCTAACAGACACCTTTTTGCTAGTGATCGCCAGTGCAGCCAGAGACGAAAGGGCGCACTTGGGCGCCTGTATGGCTTGGCGATTCGCTGCTAAACCCCAACATCTTTTCGGGATTAGTTCACGATCTCACACGGGAGCGCACGTCGTGATTGAGTTTATCAAAACCAACAGGCGTCGATCGGATCAACAAAATGCATGCAGGACCATTATCGTAACCGTATCCAGTTAAGTATTTCAGGGGAAAAGAATATATTTTAATAGACAAAGCAGAAAAGCACTGGCGACAATCACGCCTCGCTATTAACAGCATCTGATTAACATCAACGTCTTAATGCCACGTCGTTTGTAACCATGGCACTTTTAGGCATATAAACTATTATTAATCATAATAATTAAAAGCAGTACCAGCCAAGTCGTATTAAACACTGGCGAATTCAGCCCCATCCATCATCATACCCATTCTCCACACTATTTACTAGGCTAAAACTCGTACACAAAACACACCCAGGAAGGACAGATAGATAATAGAGAGTGCGCCGATGATTACCTGTCTGAATTTACTCTGACCCTTAAAAGGCGTTATTTACACATGTAGGGGGCATCAAGCGATTCGTCTTCCCCATCGAAAGCCACTCCAATCAATACAAAAAACATTACGCCAAAGACGCCTGGCAATGAAAACGACCGCCGTGCCAAAGAAACACACGTTATGTACTAAGCGGAGCGCGATTTCGGCAGCAGAAAGTCAGATTAGCGTTGCAGCGTTTTTCTGCATATGATGCAGCGTGTCCTCTTTAAATTCCTATAGTCGACCACAATTTCATAAAGCTGACAAAAAAAAAATAAAAACGCAGCCCGCATCTACACTTTGCAACTAGCATGCGATCGTCCTTAAAATACGTATAAATCTAAAGTTGCATGCCGAAATGAGTATCCGTGCAGCGTAATGCATCCACACGCTCAGTATTTTATCCTTGCGAAGTGATTAAGCCGCGATATTAAATCTGCTATCCAACAACCGGAGATGGCAAAAAAACAGCAAACAGTTGAGTCATGTACATATTCAGCAAAGGCACCTTCGCTTCAGCCCCAAACTTGCCATTTCTTACTTCAAATGAAACTCCTTAGCAATCCATTTTTTTTGACAGAGCCGTATCTACCCGTATTGCCGGAGCGCAACTCAATGCAGTTACAACTGCCAGTGTTTGTCACCCCCATCCGCCCCCTCCACTGTTTTCAACTGGTAAAAAAAACACAATCAAACTGGGGAAAAAAAACACATTTAAACCGCGTACGACAGTATACTGGAGAGATGCGGCTATTTTGTATCCGTGGATTTTTACCTTTTCTACATGGATCCGACGTGCAAAATCCTCACTGATCTCAGATCTAGCGGATTTTGGCTCGAGGCTCGCGAAGCGGCTGCTGACGATGCTGAGTTTGCGCAGGTCTCGCACACTATCCCTTGCGAGGGGAGTTAAACTCTTTCCAGTCCCAGCAGATCGCTAATCTAACTACAAAATCTACTTTAAATATAGAGATTGCGAGCAAATAAAGCTTTTTCTCCACTCAGACAATAGTAATATGTCCCTGGGTAAACCGGATGTGAAATAGGCTGTGACTTCATGCCGGGGCGATTTTATTTTAGAATGGAAGGTGGTACCAATCTCTCATCTAAAGAACAATCCGCCCATTTTTTTTATATGCAGCACAATTTAACTTCCACTGCTGTCGACTTAATCTCTTTTCAGTAGCTGCAAAATCAAATCCTCTTACATTTTCAGACGGATCCCCCGATTTTTTCCCCCCATTTTCCCTTCACTACACTGATTTCTGATGTTTTTTGCTGCGAGGAAAAAAACTCAGTTTTATTTCATAAACATACATACCATGCATTACGGAATCGCTTTGACACAAGGCAATCACAGATCCTACGTTTAATAAAAATCAAGGTGCGTTTCTCTATATGGCTCGTAAAACTGTAAATAACAGCTTTTTATGCTAAAGAGGTATTTTAAATTCTCGTAAGAATTGACATTTTACACCATATAGAATCTGTAATAACGTACCACTCAACAAATCATCTTAATTACACACTTTATTCTCAAATAAGAATATAGAACACGACTGCATTCGTATATATGGGACGTTTTTTGTGATTTTTTCCCCCCATATACGCGTTTAAGCAAAGGGTTATACAATAAGCTATGATCGCTGCGAAACCATTCCGTAAAACACATACGGGATCGTTAAACATGACCCGAAGATAACATTTTTTCGTCCAATTCCTGACAATTCATATAAAGCAGAACAAGATCTGATGTCAATAATATATATTAACGTATCTGTCTCACACGACCTATATCCAGATGTCCTTCACAAAGAAATCATCACGCATTAAGAGCAAATAGACGGTAATGTTTATTTATTTCATCACTTTGGGAGATTTGGTTTCTTCTTATGAAACTGAAGAGGTGGGAATAGTGTTAAAGCACTGTAATTTCCCTGGATGATGATAGCAGCAAAGGATGCAGGGTGATCTGTGTACCGTATTTATACACAGCTTTGCTTTTTGGAGCAGTAACGCATGCAGTGCTGCCGTCTGGACCGTAACCTGATGCTTCCTTCGTTTCGGGACCGGCTGGATGTGGACCGGCGGCCGGGGGATGCATGTTAATGACCGAGTTCCTTCGGCTCCGGAGCCTTATGTTTTTCCGTTTCTAAATTTAGCCAAGCGGCTGTATGAGCCGAGATAACGCCCCGGCGTATACACCACTTTAAACACTTATTTATGTATTAATGCAAATGTTGAAAAAGCATTTGCTGGTACCTCCCTTTTCCACTCCCCGGAATTTGCTTTGCAGTGCAATTTTCTTTTTAAGTTAGGCGACTTTCATCGATATTTAGAGTTCCATTCCAGTTATTCAAGATCACACTCAAAAGGGTTTATACCAGCAAACGCTGGATTAATGTCCAGCTTTCGTGGATAAAGGATAATAAGGAAATCGGTGTTCAATGCAGGTTATACTTGCGTGTGGCAAATTGCAATGCGGTAAACCGTTCTGTCTGCGGTTATTGCATTAATATGGCACGGGCTGGACATTTAATGCTAAATATTGCACGGTTTCGGCCGGGAAAGTTATTAGCGTACAGCTTAGGGCTCCACATCTTTACATTTTAGGGAACGTGACAGCGACAACGCAGCTGGTCCCGGTAAGTGTTTCAGAACCATGGCCAGCTCCCAGTAAGCTACACTGGAAATGTACAGTATGACTCTCCGTCCGAAGCGTAAAACACAGTACCTTTCGCGTAAATCTTGGAGACAAAGTGCATTAGTATAAATGCTCCGATACGCTATCAGTTTAACAGTCCGTGTACAGTATGTACGTACGAATGACACGTACTTGAATTTGGTAAGCAACTTCCTATATAAACACATTTTTATTGGCCTATGCAGTGCATTTAGGTTATGTTTGTCGCGTCAACAGTGGTATGAAAAGTACTTTCAATGGCATATATTAAATGATATAAATACATTTTAAGCATTTTAACATTTTAAGCATTTAATAGTCTATGGCCTCTTAGTGATATGTTTTTAGCTGTATATGTTTGATAGTAAAGCTATTTCAATGGTTCTGACAAATGCACACACAGACACACTCGCACACGCAGGTTTGTAATTGTATCTTTCTGGGCTCTCTCCATTAATTCCTACGGGGAAACTCTAATCTCATCCTGACCTTAACCTCTACCCAAATCTTTTTTGACTGCATTCACAGGTGTTTGTGGGAACCTAAAAAATGGTCACCACATCGTCAAAAAACCCCCAAAAAAACAGGATTTTATTACATTGTGGGGGACATTTGGTCCCCCCCCCCCACACACACACACACATACACACACATATAAAGATCGTAATGGTATATAATGCTGTTAAACGGCACCTCCTCTAAGAACATCCATTTAATCCTCATGTGAAAAGCCGGCCAATATAACAGTCTCCCTCGAAATACATTTCCAATTTACATCCTTTCTACCAATCAGTCCCCAGAGATCCCCCTCTTGGCTGTGCATCTGATTCCCTAGTGTCTATTTAAAAAATAGGTGTCCATCCACATTAGAATCCTTTTTCTGGGGGAGGGAGCGGAGTATACCTGAATGTGCATTGGGTGTTTTCAATTTATTGGTAAAAAATAGCAATAGTCAAAAAGCATCTTTGGGCACCGTACGGAAGAACAATGGCCGGAATGTTTTCCATAGGGCGGAAGCATCCAGCGGTCTGTGTGATGCAGACCCGTCGACCACAACTGATCAGAGTGATGGAGCCAGAACACCTGAGTTATTAAGTTAGACCTGCAGCCTAAGTCTAGAGTTATTTTGCCCTGACCGCAGTTTAAACAAGCCACTGCTTGTTCCTTGTCCTTGCTATTTGTAGGGGGAGTTGAGAGCAGTCACACAGAGGGCAACCGCAGGTAGCTGTTTTTTTGTATTTCGGCACAAAGCTAGATAATGATCGAAGGTCAGACTGATCATCATATTCCGATGGGTGAGCTCAAGCAGTCTTACAACGTCCCGTCACATTTACAACAGGCATTCGCCACTGCCTGACTCATATAGCTGTTGGCGACCGTCACCACTTTGCAAACATTACAAACTTCTGGGGGCTGAACTCCTCAGGGTGCAGACAATTGGATAAGAATATCGTCCAATCACTGTTAATTTCACTAGTCACATTGAGTAAAACATTACTCATGGATGATTATATGCTCCAAAATACACAAGGTTGTTATACAATGATTAATATTCTTGTTAACAGGTGTCGGATAGTGACGTTTAGATAAAAGGCATTTAAGAAGTTGATATTCTGATTTTACTTCTTCCAATTTTGCCTACGGGAGGCAACGATGACGGTTTGGTCGTGTTTATAAAAGACATCACTGTCATCAACATACGTAGATGTCCAACCAAGGAACTCAGAACTTTCAGGGTGGGCTTTACCTACCTGATGTGCCCCTAAGACATCATCACAGATTGTGAGTGGATGGGGCATCCAGAAAGTTCTAGAAAGGTCTCAGGTTGGCATGGAACTCATTTACAAGGGGGGCGACTGCGGACTGTAAATGATGGACAACATCTGCAACGCAGTCAGTCATTTTACATTCAAATAATTAGGCCATCTGACCTTGGAGTTTCATAAGTGTAAACCCACTCATCTATTCTCTTCAAGCATTAATCTTTCTTTTGTGGCATTTAACTAAATTATTAACTTAAGTGCAATATGTTAAAATAAAGCTAAATTATTCCACCAGCAGCGGTGAGCTTAATGTAACACTGCATTCCATAATTTATTTATTCTCCAAACTGTGTCACATTTCCACGCTTACAGCCAATATGCAAGTCATCATCTTCTGTCAATTCAACATGAACCATAAGCGAAATAATTTTAGCTCAAATTTGAAACCCTCTTTAATGAAATACAGTTATAGCATATTGTTAATATTACTAATGACAAAAAGGAAAATCGGAAAGGACAAGCCAAGTGTCTGGGACCTCAATCTGCCTGTTTTTAGTGCGACTCAAACCTAAAACTAACCCTTTTTTAAAATGCTTGTGGATAATCCTATTTAGTATGGGTATCTGTCACACTGTCAGAGAAAAGTTCCAATGTGTGCCTTTAAGGGTACATTTACCTCTCACTGGGACTGTATACCCTCAAGGGTTTGCCAATCGTACCCTTAGCTGTAGGTAAATGTACCATTTAAGGTACAGAAATGGACTGTAAGGAGCATTTTTATATGGGGGTACATTAATGTTGTTGGTACCCTTATTTTTCGTGCACTTATTACCAGTAGTATTTAAAATGGAACACTGTCTCACGTTTTCATACTCAGAGTGTTTGTGGCTCTACTCGGAGTACTCATTACTCTACGGAAAGGTTGACAGATGTGTATAGTGCCAATGAACGCATCGCCTGTACTGGCTCTCTGTTTTACTCGCCGCTTGTGAAATGGGAGAGAGACGAGGGGGAGGGGGGGGCGAGTGGAGTGCGACACGGTAGAGGCAGACGGCACAGCGATCGCAGTCTGCAGTTTACATAACACCGATTATAACCCCAAGACTTATGAAACAGCAACAGTTTGGCTCTCTTGTTAAAACCTAGCTGACCATCTGTTCATCTAATTGTTTTTAATTCCTATAAATATCTATAGAAATTCGGCACAATATTTGAACGTCACCGAATCATAACAGTTTGAACGTCGCTGAATCATAACAGTATAACTGCTATTGCAGTTGTACCTCCAGTTAAAGTAAATGAGCATTTTTAGTTAATTGAATGAATGAAAATGGCACGATCCCATTGTTGCTCCCTAAGGCATAAACGATATTGTAATATTCAAATAAAAAGAAAAAAACGAAAGCTAATTTTCTTAACCGCATGCGGTGACGCAAACCATGTGGTTGAGAGTCAGTCTTACATAACAGATGAAAACAGTAAGGAAGGGTCATGGAAGGTATAAACGCATTTTTTTTTAAATATAAATTTTATAATGTGTTTACATATGGGGCCGACTTTAAAACTCTAAATTTTCAAGTTGAGGTATTTTTCAAAGTGGCGTTCAATTTTTGTGCTCAATTTTTTCTGCATAGATTTAATTAACAATGACACATTGTACAAATATGCTTAGCAAAGCTTTTCTCTGTCCATGCTCAGAGATATATCGAGACTAGAATTATGAGCCTAACCCAGGGGTCTCCAACTCTGGTCCTGGGGGGCTACCATCCAGTAGGTTTTCTATCTTACCTGGCTTCTGATGAGCCACACCTGTTCTCAGGTAAATATCAGGAACAGGAGTGGCTCATGAGAAGCTGGGTAGGATAGAAAACCTACCGGACGGTAGCCCTCCAGGACCGGGGTTGGAGACCATCTCTGCTTCCACAGTTGTACCCCACCTTCTGCCCTCTCGTGCCCTAGTCTTCGGATTTTGGAAGATGACGGATCACGTCCCAAATTCTGTCGAGCAGGACACGTGCACTGGGGATTTCAAATCAGTATGCACAAAGGAAGCCACAAGTTCTCCTTTATACAATAAATACTGATGAAGGCAGTCTGTAAATATTGCGCGTTTATAATAGAAATCATTCCGTGAATAAAAAATACAAAGAGATGTTTTTCAACAGCAGAATAAAAGTGGATGGGTCATAAAATGGTGCAATTTGTAAAATAAAACAGTTTCCTTTGTTTCATTTGCAGTATCGTCAAAGGATGTACTATTTCGCTGTTTGTACATTTTTTAGCATCTCATTGTTCTCTGAAATGTTCCAGTGCTGTTGTTCTCTATAAAAATGTGCATAATCTTACCTGCGCGATGATTTAAAGAGGGACACATATACAAATGAATTCCAATTGTGCGGTAGGATCACGCATTTTAAAAACCTTGCATTCCAATAAAAGATAATTTGGTGCCTAAGAGAATTAAATGTCGAATCTTTATTCATGTGTATTTAAAATAAAATAATAAGAATTTCTTCAGCATTGCTTAATTTTTAAAAGCCACCAATTTAGCGGGTGGACTGGAGACCACGGTGATTTCAAATCAGACCGAAAAGGCAACGCATCTCCCAAGATCAACCGTCTTTATAAGTATTTGAAAAGGCCTTTGAAAAGTTGACTTGATTGTCAAAGGTATCCTCAGTCCCCAAGGCTTTCCATGAGCACATGGAAGTTTATTGCGGATGGAATCCAGTGAGCGAGTTCAGCACCAGTTAGATATCTCCACATTCAGAAAGGGAACTTCTGTTACCGCGTCACAACAAAGCAGGAAGCTAGGATACCAAGCGCCTTGATGAAGTTCTTGCAGGAACACACACCACCCAGGACATAAGTAAAGTCTGTTGCTGTTCTTTCTCACTGCAACATTCCAACAATTGTATAGACGGGTGATAAATGGTAGAATAACAGTTCTAATCCCAATAAAGACACATTCTTTGGAGATTATCCTTCGCAGTGGAAAAGGATGATAGTTCATTCTCCATGACTGAGGGTATTATATTAATGTCAAGCAGAGTGTACATAATTCATTGATATAAAATTGAATTTAAATGTCCTTTATATTTATACTTATTGTAATTCTCGGAACAATATTGAAGAGAAACTACTATATTTATCTAGTACACATAAATGAATATATATCCTACAGTGACTTCAAAGGACAGGATAGGTTTATATATTAAAACTGTTGTCGTGCACCATCAGGTTGTGTGTTTCATTCTGCTCGTGGGAGCTCTACTTACGCAAAAATGTTCTGAGGGCAGAACAAAAAAAATGATTGGTTCAGATGGATAACCAATCAGATTTCAGAGCAAGTGGGTCCAAGCAATTAGAAGAGGCAGAACCAAGACATCTGATTGGTTGGGCCCGCCTCCTCTACACAACTATACAGCTATACAGGACCCATGGTTTGGATAATGGATGGACAGATGAGTGGCTGGCTGGCTGGATGGATGGATGGATGGATGGATAAAAGATTCACTTTGTAAGAACATGCTAATCAACAGTCTATTCCATTCATAATATTGGAAAACCTAGTAATTTGAGTTAGAATTAAACATCCCTTCGATTGATAATATATGAGCATGAAAACTCACAGGCAATGGTGCTTTCATGAGAGCTGGCGAACTGGACAGGGAGCAGCGGGGAGGGGGGGAGGGGAAGGAGGTCGAATTTAGCTGGGGAAAGGCTCCTTGGAGGAGGTGAGGAAGTCCCAGGCTGGTGGGAGATAGCTTCCAGCACCCTCACCCTGTGCCAGATTCATCTGGAGTGTGAGGGAGTGAGAGAGAGAGATATAAAAGACAGTGATTTCCGGCAAAAACTGGGGGAAAACGAGAAAAACGACATGAGGTCATCTACAGCGACGAGAGGGATGGTCGATAATTAAGAGTGATGAGTCAGTCTGTGGTGCCCGTTTTGACAGCCTGTCACTGCCGAGGAAGCAGTTTTAAAAGGAATACGGATGCTGAGAAGAAGCCTGCAGCTGGTCCAATCGTCTTCAGCTGTATGGTGTCAGGGGGTGGAGCTTCGTAGCCATGTGCTGATTGGCTGACCTTACAAGAGCGCTGAAGTTTTTACAGGTGGCTGCGGTTTCTAGTGCTGCGGCTCGTTGCGAGGCCACCTGTCAGTCAGCCGGACTGGCAGGCAGGCAGAGGTCCCAGAGGAGCCCTTGTGACAATATTTAAAGTTTACCGACGTCTGTGGTGTTGAAGTGTGTCATACTAGTGCCTGAGATTTTTGGCCTCCCCGCGGCCTTATCGCCCCATTGGTCAGACGTAGAGAAATGTACACAGCACACGATACCTCTGGGTGGGGGGGGGGTGTTGTGTCCTTTTTAAGCAGGATGAAGGACGGGCACGTATTTTAGTGAGCAATGGCGACACAACAGACATCTTCATTTCCATCCCGAAACAAAAAGGGCTCATTTCGCTCAGGTGTCGTTAAAACAAAAGAGCGGACGGACCGAGCTCCCGCAGCTCAGAGAGGTAGGGGGGTGATGCAGATGTGAGGTTTTGAAGTGCGACATCGCCGCTTTTAAACGCTAATTATGCATGCACAGGGTACTCTGTTCCCACGCCACCCATGCCACGTGAAAGCAGAAGGGGGCCACTTCGAAATCCGCGACGGCCAGACTGGAGCGGACGCGGCGAATACAGCGAGTCATCGGCGTGAGAGGGCGGAGGGGGGCGATTTTGTTGATGCCGCTGTTGTTTTGGGCCCAGCTTATTTTGCACGGTGTTTTGTGATTCCCGCTGTGTTGAAAGGCTCTGTCTAAACCATATTATATGTGACATTTAACCATACAACTTACCTGCAAGTCAGTTACAATGCAGGGCACTTTTGCTAATGATGCTAAACCAGGCTACAGCCTGTGTAAAGGTTGGGTTAGCATTTGCCTGCTACGTATTTACATCGATCATTATGGCACAGTCAGCTGACCTTGAGGGGGCGAGCGAGGGCCACCTGGCCAGGCACCAGCTGGCCTCTCCGTCGCTGTCGTGCCTCTGGTCACTGTGTGCCCCTGCCCCCCCCCCCCCTCCTCGCCCTCCCCCGACACCACGCATATGAAAATAAAGGGAATGGAGCCTTACAGTCTTACAGTGACCCAACTGAATCATCTCCTTTTCAGATGGCAGAACGCGAGGCAGGTGCAGGGGATTAGGGCGGCCATGACGGAAAGAGAGGAGGGGAGGAAGAGAGAATGCAGAGAAAGAGAGAGAGAGAGAGAGAGAGAGAGAGAGAGAGGTGGCCTTGCGATGCCCAGGCTGCCTCCAGCACCGACGAGATGCAGAACGGCTGCCTGCCCTCTAGTGTGCACTGTTCCCACGCAGGAGCAGGATTACGGGGGATTACCGCCACGGGCGTGCGATAATCGACGGGTGTGCTCGCTGATCGACGCACGTTACATCACGCGCATGCACACACACACATGTCTGCACACACACAAACACACACACACACACGTTTGCCCTGTCACAGCAATGACTGAAAAAGCACTTCCATATTTCTATTTATATCAAAGAAAAGCTCCTAATTCATTAAACGATCGCATATGTTATTTAAAGTAAGATAATCAGTCGCTGTATATTATAGTTCTGGACCCAGATGGATAATGTAGGTGACCATAACACTATGTGCTTAAAGCTTCACCGGGGGAGTGTATGGCTTGCAGCCCTCTCCGGAGACGGGGGTGTTGTCGCTTGGTGATTTACACCCATGCCTTGTTCCCTGGATGCATTTTGGTGCGATCACTGAGCGCCTCCTACCTCCGACCCATGTTCTAGCACCCCGAGACCCACGGCGTTTTTTCGCTCCCCTGCCCCGTCTGCACTTTCAGCTTTTCTATACGCCTCTGTAACTTAAGCGCTTCACTAACAGCAGAGCTTGAAATATCCACCGCGGAGAATATTTTACAGCCAAAGCGAGTGCGATGCCGTTCCTGCGCTCTCTGTGGAGTTTGGCACAGTGGTTGTGGGGCTATGTAGCGTGATGTAATAGTGCGGGGATTCTCCCAGACGGCCCATGTTTTCGCTCCCTCCCAGCTCCCAACATATTTTGATCCAATCAGGCAAACAAGAACACCGAATACCTGTTACCGGCTGGGAGCTAGAAGGGAGCGAAAATGCGGACTGTCTGGGGTGGTCCCTGCAGACCGGGTTGAGGAACACCGCATTAAAGCTTCAAGAAGTGATCATGCGCTGCATGCAGAGTTGCAGAAAGAGATAAGATGTGTTTGACTTCCATGTCTTTGATTATTTCTGTGAGGGTTTGGATCTTACAATCATTTAACAGATACTTTTATTCAATGCAAAATGCAATTCCAGAGCAATTGTGGGTTATGGGCCTTGCTCAGGAGCCCAATGGTGACATCACTATACTGACCCCAGGATTTGAACCAGCAACCTTCTGATCGCGGGAAAAACATCCAAACCGGCTTAGGAACACACAGCTCAAACAGTCAAACGAACCATGATGACTGAACACCCACCATTTGCTCACCTTTGCACAGAACAGCACAACTGATTTCCAGGGTCATTTTGATTTAAATGTTAGTTTTATTCTGTGATGGACTGGTACCAAAATGAGGGTGCCCCCCCGCTGCCCACCTGGCTTGCTCCAACTTTGTACCTCATGAGTTGTAAGGCAGATGGACAGATGGGACAGAATACTGAACATCGTTGGACTGAAGGACTCATGGGGGGGGGGGGGGGGGGAGAGTAAGGTTCAGTTTCCCCTCCACTGGTTGTCACATTGTCTCTCTGCCTTGTCGAGCCCTCCTCAGAAACCCTGATAGTGAGACAAGGCAGTGGGGGTTGGGGGGTGGGTGCTTTTTGCAAGCAACCCCTTAGCATCAATCACACGGAACAGTATACAAGGTCCTCCTGAAAGTTACTGCCCAAGAAAAAAATCATCTGGCTTGTCGCCTCCAAAAGAACTTCCTCTGGAGCGTCATGCAGCCTCCTCACTGGCCCTGACAAGGAGAGTCGGGGAGAAAAAGGGAGAGCCAACCCTATAAGTACAGTATTATGTATGAATGGAGGAAGGCGACAGGGCAATATATCCTATGCATCCTATCCTATCAGGGCAAGGCGATTGACTGTAAAATTGCCATGTCAGAAGCAGGTGAACTCCATTCCGTTTCTGTGGTTATGCCTGAAACAGGTGAACTCCATTCCATTTCTATTGTTACGTCTGAAGCAGGTGAACTCCATTCCGTTTCTATGGTTACGTCTCAAGCAGGTGAACTCCATTCCGTTTCTATGGTTATGTCTGAAGCAGGTGAACTCCATGCTGTTTTTATGGTTACATCTGAAGCAGGTGAACTCCATTCCATTTCTATGGTTACGTCTGAAGCAGGTGAACTCCATTCCGTTTCTATGGTTACGTCTCAAGCAGGTGAACTCCATTCCGTTTCTATGGTTATGCCTGAAGCAGGTGAACTCCATTCTGTTTCTATGGTTACGTCTGAAGCAGGTGAACTCCATTCTGTTTCTATGGTTACGTCTGAAGCAGGTGAACTCCATTCCGTTTCTGTGGTTATGCCTGAAACAGGTGAACTCTTCGCCGTTTCTATGGTTATGTCTGAAGCAGGTGAACTCCATGCTGTGTTTATGGTTACATCTGAAGCAGGTGAACTCCATGCTGTTTCTATAGTTACATCTGAAGCAGGTGAATTCCATTCCATTTCTATGGTTACGTCTCAAGCAGGTGAACTCCATTCCGTTTCTATGGTTATGCCTGAAGCAGGTGAACTCCATTCTGTTTCTATGGTTACGTCTGAAGCAGGTGAACTCCATTCTGTTTCTATGGTTATGCCTGAAGCAGGTGAACTCCATTCTGTTTCTATGGTTACATCTGAAGCATAGAAAGTACACCTACAAAGTCAAACATGCCGTCCTGGTCGCTCTGCCTTCCAGCCCAGGTAGTTAAAGCCCCAGGAGCCTCCTTCCTCACTCTCATTAGCATAGACTCCATCCAACTCGCCCCACCATCATCAATCATTCGGCTGAGACCTGCTGACGCCAATGAGATCCACCTGTTTGTCGTCACTCTCTGGCCGTCCCGGCCAAGCAGAGAGGACGAGTCTTTCCCTTCACAAACACAGCAGTTCTAATTTCCATATAACAGGAAGAAGAAAATAAACAGAATTCCTTTATGGACCTAAATATTTTTTTTTAATATAGATCTAACCGCCGCACGTTGATGTTTATGGGATTATGAGTAAGATATGATGCTGATAGTGAGAATTTGTCATGCAGCCTAAATGGGTAACATTATTTGACCTTTTCCCTACTTTCTCACCTGAGGGATTTCCTGAACAAACAACTGGTTCCAGGGCGTAAGCTTTAAATGTGTTTTAGTGGGAGGAACAGTAAACGTGATGAATGGGGACTAGGAGCAAACATGTACGTACTGTGGAATGCATAGCCAGCGATGGAATACAATAGTCTTGCCATGTATCCTCATTATAATGTGTTTTACGAATCATTATTGGTTTTCTTATTCATATGGGCATAAATTAATAGTTTACTATTATAGCAGCCCCCAGGGACCCAGCAAGTAAAAACCATGCGATAATGAGACTTCAGAGCTTTGGCTGTGATTAGATAACAACCTCACTTAATTCTACACCATTATTCAATGGACTCTTTAGCACGTCATTTATTTCTAGTCCATTATTTTGATATGACGTGACTCAATAGCAGTTTGTGGGATTTTGTACGTCCTTAAGATTTGTCCGATAGATTAAGTGAGTTAAGGAGGCTAGTGCCTTTTGATAGACCTAACTAACTGCTGGCTAAGTACGGAATCAATTCTGTACAGTTTATTGATGGTTATTTTCAGGAATGGTGATTATTTTATCTTCAGAAAGGGAATATAAACAATATTTGGCCCAAGAGAGTTTTGCTTACACAAAAATGTTCTGAGGGTAGAAGGAAAATGATTGGTTCAGAGAGATAACTGATCGGTGGGTTCGAGCAACTACAGGCGGTGAGGTAAACCAATCAGATGTCTTGGTTCTACCTCCTCTATTTACTTGGAACCACCTCCTCTACAATCCGATTGGGGTCTCGCTGAACCAATCATTTTCTCCCACAAGCCAATAGAATCAATAGAAGCCTTAAAATACTTCAACTGGACTCTGACAGGATGCATCCACTCACTTAAACAACCATTTAACCAATTAGGAACCTAAAGCCTATTCCAGGCAAACACTTGCAAGAGTCGTTTCCAGGGCGCTCACACAATGATGGCAGTTTAAGGCCACTGCGAGTCATTGAGCCATGGGAAGGAATCAAGGTACTTCAATGAAAACCACAGAAGGAGAAAACAGAACAGCATGCGACCCCAGTTCCAGAGCAGGTCACCCTAAGGCAGTGTTAAGTCAACGTTTTTGCTCCCGGAAGCTGGGAGGGAGCAAAAATGTGGACTGTCTGGTAGGAAGTTGGGCGGGAGCAAAAACATGGACTGACTGCGGATGCCCAAGGACCAGATTGCTTAGAGCAGCTGCCCTAAGGCACTAAGCTATCCAGAAGCACGATATACCAGAACCGCCCACCACAATTTACTGCAATTGTTTAAAAAGCAAGCAGCGGAATATTGGAAAATCTATAAAACTGTCCCATTTCTATTGACTGGGAAATGTTGTATGAGTGGACAGCTTGTTTTGGAGTGACTATGGATTCTTACGCTGTAAAAATGTTGGTATAAGCTATAAAAACGTTGGTATGATGAAATATATAAATATAATGTGTGGTATAATTTTAGGTAGTAATTCATACATAAAATTACAGTGGTGAAATTCAATCCCGAGGGTACATCAACACATTTTGGATATTAGCCCAAAGATATTTATCATAGCAGCCAAAACATAACTCCAACAGTATGTCTGAGCACTGGAGAGAAGCAGTTCTTTTTTTACAACACAACACATTAGAAACTACAGCAGCACTACTTAACGTCAGGCACGTAATTGCTGGACTAGGTGATGTACAAAACAGTTGTTTGCAACACGCAGCAAAACCCTTGTAAATGTTGTCTTTCTGAGGTCACAGCTACAATTAAGTTTCTCATTAAACAATCTAGGAGGGGCCTCTCCTTCCTCTCAATGAGTAGGTTACACCGAAACAGTCGGCCTTCACGTATACATGGGTTCCGCACCAGTGGATTCTACCCACCACAGATCAAAGCCATATAAAAAAAAAACATAAATTTCCAAACACCTAACTTGAATTTGTCATGCAGAATTCACACTAATGTAATGATGTGTAAGTAAAGCAATGGAATGAATTTGTATTTTATCTATATTTTACATATGTACTACGATGGTTGCGATATACTTTTTTGTTATTATTCCCTAAACAATACAGAGATGATTTAAAGTACACGGGAGGATTGCATAGGATATATGCAAATACTGTGGCATTTTATGTAAAGGATTTGAGTGTCAGGGTGGGTGTATTTCCGACACTACCTTTCATGCCCTTTCCCCGTTTGGCCAGCAGGTGTCACTGGCCATCTCATGTTGTCACTCACTGTTTGATGACCCTTGTGTGTTGCCCTTACTCCCAGGACTGCTATGTGGCCCAGTTGGTTGAGCGTGTGGCTCAGAAGCTGAGAACCCTCTAGTCACTGGCTTGAGGCTACCCTGGAACCAGCCTTTACCTGTTTTATTTAATTGCCGATATACACCATCAGAAGAATGGTACAGTCTTGGTGCAGTTTTGTACCCCAAGGTACAAACATGAATGCACCGCCATTGGTAAAAGCATGTTCCTCAGAGTCCATTTCTGTACCTTAAAATTTACATTACTTACATTTACCTATAGCTAGGGTAAAATTAGCAGACCCTTGAGGGTACAGCCCCAGTGTCAAGTAATTGTACCCTCAAAGGTACAAATTGGTACTTTTTTTCGGACAGTGTAGGGGAGATGCAAAATATTAAGTACGGTACTGTAATATACACACTCTGCAGCAAATCACAACACTTCATAGTAAAAAGATTGCACTTAAATTTCACTAAAAATAAGGTGCGATTTGCACTGTGGTATTAAAATGTGCGCGGGACCGAACAATGGGAGCTGCGAAAGAAGACAAAATATTACACAGTAAGTTTCTTTTTATGTAACAAATCAGCACAGTACAGCTATTGTATCTGTATCATTTCTGTTCATTGTAGCTGTCCATCATATATACATTACTGAGTGCATGCAGGTTAGATATGGGCAGGGGGTCCTTATATGGCTGGCAGCGCTGCCCATTGCCCCGCAATGTTACACTAAGCGATACAGCCGCTAACGTCCGGCTGCGTCCGCCTTCAGACGTGTCTCCATCGGTGTGTTATTTACTGTGGACCTCGGACGTACGCGAGTGTCCAAAATTGTGGAAACACTTCTGACTTTTTTCAGATTGCAGAACTTTCAATTGTTGCTCCAGTTACTTATCTAATCATCCAATCTATAATATTAGTGAACATTCCTTGAGTGTTTGCAAACATTGCCACTGATATTTGTGGTTTTAAAGTGTAGGTCCAATGACAAAAACGCTAGGTAGCGGAATCGCAATTGAACGTAATATCACATAAGTTGGGGGATACCGCAATGTGGTCAGTGAGGGCATTTTCCGTGCAGCAAGTATGAGGTTTCAGAGGTTCTTAGCTAATTTACAGGGCTATGATAAGTGGTGAGACTTCAATAAATAAATATATAAATCTCTGCTAAATATCTGGCGTAGATTTCATTTGGTGAAGGCCCAGACCTTCAATGTTCTTCACAGCTCAAGGTTCTCGTGAAGTCCACCCTTAAACTTGATTATTCTCTCGCTGATTCTGAAAGAGTCCCCGCAGGAAACGTCTAACACTTCATTCACAGAAAGAGCTATTAAGCAGCCATGAAACATTAATTGCTGACTAATGGGAATTTAATTGTCTCTGGAAAACTTCTGGGGGAAAAAAATGAACGTAATCACTTATCTAAGAATTAACTTCTGTGTAATTAAATGCAATAAATGTCGAGTTTATTGATAATGGAGTTTAATATATAAAAAAAAAATCAAAGCATTACAAAAAAGAACCATACGATGTTCCAGCTCTACTCATATTTCACTCCTTGTGTGACGGCCACGCTACAGTTACACAGGCATAAAGCTTATAACATTACCTGAGGACGCACCTACCCTTGAAATACACAAATCAGACGTGACATTGTTTTATTACAGACTCTACAGCCTGCTTCTGGATCTCTATTCAAACGCAAATTTGAATATGATAACTTGCATGCTGGGAAGCAAGTGTTACTCTCCCCAGTGATTGGTCCTTAGAAGCTCTATATAACAGTAAGAAAGCCAATGACAAAGCAGGAGTTATAAATACATATTCAACTTCTACTAAGGTTACGAGGATAGATGACGTCTTTGACACATGTGAATGACATAAGGGAATTTGTTTTGAAACTGGGGGGATTACCCTTAATTCCTAAATATTTTCTTGCCCAGTAACTACCACATTGGGGAAGTTAAGAATGCTTGTGCAAATCTAAAGAGGTCACTTGACAGTAATTTAAGTTTATTTTTAACTACAGCGCGTGAGGGATTTTAATTAGAACACGCAGCTCCCCGTCAAATGAAACAGCAGCGATTTCCTTCCTCGCGTTGAAACCGATGCAGCTGAGAGATTTGTTTTTTTAGTCTAATATTCTGCATTCCCAGAACAGCTGGCAGATGATAATAAACGTTTAAACAGCAGGATGTTATGTCCACGCACCCTGATTAAATGCACTTAAAGAGCATTTTTACACAGGAGCACTTTGTCACTGGAAATTAATTCATGCATGCGGTACTTCTACGAAACCAGCATGCGATAATACTGCTACAAGTAGGGGACGCTTTATCTATTATCATATATAAATGAAAAAATAACTTTAAGAATGTAATATCTTGGGTACTGAAATACATAAAAGCTTAAAAAAAGTCTTCAAAAACCGCTATGTGGCTCTATGCTTTCCAGCGTCAGACGAAAAGACGAAAGCATGAAACAGAATTGTTTATTATTTTGAGGGACAAAGGCCGTAGCCTTTCAGCCTCTATTGTGTTGGCTCAAGACATTTCACTGCTTCTGCCCACCATTATCTAGTAAGAAAAGGAGCAGACAGATTTTTTTGCTCTGTGGAAGAGCCACGAATCAATAGTCAAAGAGGTTAGGGAGTGGAAATGATCAGATGCTTGCGGGATTAAATCCCAAAATTCTGCTGCATGCAGTTTTTGTGTCGGTTAAGTTAGTTCCTGTAAGGGTTAGGGTATGAAAATGGACTAAGGAAATAAATATGAACAGGAATATATAGATTTCATGTGAATAATATTCTATGAAATCCAGTGCTGGTGGATTTAGTATGTTTGCAGATGTATCTCAGTCACTGGCGGTACAACTGGGCCTTGGGGGAAAAATGGACAATGCCCCCCCCCCCCCCAAAAAAAAAATATCATACCCATCATGCCCTGTAGTAGTTACCAAATTCCACAAGAATGCTTTATTTTCATCAAATACATGCTTCGACAGCATAGTTTGTTAACAAAACATTACAAACTATTACATTTCAAACTTGCTTTAAGTATTGTGCCAAATATTTTGTTGCATTTTGGCTCCCACCGTAATGAGATTGCATACGTGAGCAAAATGAATGATATAAAAGTACTACATCAGAGTATTCGTGTGAGATCTGCAATCAGTAGTAAAATCCTCTATATTGCCTGTAGCATAGGTCTTGCTTACCCATCCGCACCTATTCTCAATGATCAGTCTTACACATCCAGAAGTTCCACATTTGTGATTATTTTTTCTGTCGTCATTATTCTCCTCTTGCTTCTTGTCATCACTGACTTTGATCACCTGGAAGTCACATGACCCACAGAGCCAGAGTGGGGCGTATAGAAGCCTAATCGCACCAGGGATAAAGGGTCTGCGCACGGAACTGGACGCGATCAACTCGGCGTCCCCGCCTCTCTGCAGAGTTGCCTGCTTCTCATCCACCGGTCAGAAGCATTGTTGCTTAAAGTCGACGTTCCTTTGATCGGCCCTGAAGCCTCTGTCCACCCTGAGAGGCTTCTGGGTAGTTTATGATGGAATAGGGCATTTATGGGGGTGGTGTGGGGATGTAAGCTAAGCCGTTGGTGTGCTATCGTCCAATAGGTGGCACCCTATACTTTTTGAGCAACCTATAGCACTTACAATGTATATAGAACGTATAGAATGAATGCTGAATGCATGCATCCTGGACACTCTATACTCTATTCATTTAATACTAACTGCCTTCAGAATTTGACATCCAGGCCAGCTTCAACAAACAAGCCCTAACGAAAACAAGTCTGAACAATTTCCAGCTTCGGTAATGTGTGGAATACATCATTACCTGGAAGTGAAGCCTTCCTGCCGATTTAACCCCATTGCTTCAGTGATACTGGAGGTGTTGGTGCCCGTAGGAGGGATGCTCTCCGAGGTGCTGAAATGAGCTGGCTCACCATTCTATTGTGGCCCGGATGCAATAAATCACGCTAAAGGTTTTAGTCTCTCACTCTGCCCCTTTAACTCTCTGGCATTTAATAAAATGTGGAATGATTTAACAGACAAAAAATGATTTTGAAGACCATTATCATTTATACGGTTTACATGCCCTGTTTCAGGCAGGGTCCAAGACGACCAGGATCATGAGCTTCACTTGACTGATGACATGTCTGGCATCCCTGGTCACTCTGTTCGCCTGGTAGCAAGTGCGGGCAGCTCTCTCTCTCTATATATATATATATGTCAATGTATCCAGTGGAAACACTTCAAGTATTCAAAGACCCCATGTTTCTATAGAAACCGGAGGGGAGGAGCAGGAGGGAATAAAGAACTGATAATACTAAGTGTAAATATATTCAGTAGAGTACGGTCAGATGTTCAAACTTTTAAAATTGAAAAAAAAAAATGACTCTGGTGCACAGTATGATGTTGTTTGTGTAATTTAGGTTGGTTGATATTTTCTAATCCAAACAAAAACAAAAAAAAACAACTTTAAATATGGATCAGTCGGTTCCCCTTATCTAAAACATGCCGATCTGGATGTTCGGTACAGTTGATGTGCACTCAGGGATGGAGGTTGCAGGAACAGAGCGTTCCACACCTCGATGCCCCGGGTTTATCTAAGAACACGGGGATTCACTCTAAGGCTGCCAGTGTAACATAGCCCGAGGTGCCAAGGTGCACAGCACGATCGGAACCGCGTCTAGAGAGGGTAGTGGAAATGTGCTAGTTTTCAGATGTTGACAGGAACTTTTATTAGGTCATCTGCTGGAGGTTGCGTCGATATGTGTAGAGCCTAAGGTGCCACACTCTCATAGTCCAAGGTGATGAGGCTTCATCTGTGTAGAATGTTCTACTAGGTTCTAGAGGATCCCAGAACAGTAACAGGAGGTTACTCACTCCGAGGCAGTAAAAGAACACCAATAGACAATTAGTTACAACATCTCTTTTTCTAAATTAACAAGACAAGCAGAAACTATATTCAACTTGAACAAATGAACAGAGGTTTTTAAGCCTTTACAAGAGACACATATGTTCAGTTTTTGCATTGACACTGGACAGCTACAATAAACTATTATAGGCAGCTGACAAACAATTTTGCATAAAATCCCGCAACTACTATTTCATTTTAGATAGTAACTCCGCCAGGAACAGGAAAAGCTCATAAAAGATGCTTTGACCAGTGGTTTAGAAGCCCTAGGGGCAGCACTATAGTGTCATGGACAGTAGAAATTTGAAAAATGCTTTGAAAAGATGAC
Organism: Brienomyrus brachyistius; assembly: GCF_023856365.1. Classification (NCBI taxonomy): domain Eukaryota; kingdom Metazoa; phylum Chordata; class Actinopteri; order Osteoglossiformes; family Mormyridae; genus Brienomyrus; species Brienomyrus brachyistius. The sequence continues at coordinate 4,750,567 of NC_064556.1, read as the reverse complement.
ACTTTACATACATATACGCCCCCCCCATAAGATCCAATACAAACTGACATGGATTGTTACTCTTCAAATTGGATTGTTACTCTTCAAATTGGATTGTTACTCTTCAAATTGGATTGTTACTCTTCAAATCGGATTGTTACTCTTCAAATTGGGTTGTTACTTTCATAGGAATGAGTTGAAGTTTATTGCATGACAGCGGCTATTTGTGCCAAGAACCACAAAGGTAAAAAAAAATAAAGATGTAATGTACATAGAATTTATTCAAGCGGAACAATGAACATTCATTTAAATGCGGCGTACAATAATCATATTGATGTATAATACATTTATCAAACAGTAACTGATACGTTTGTAACAAATCAGATCTGAATATTCTTTCATGAAAACAAGCTGATTGAACAGGAATGACTGAATATCAGATATTATCATATACTTTGGAAGGCTAGAAAAATAAAAGAAAATCTGAGCTACCATGCCTATCTGCGTACGAAAATCTAACGGTCAGTACATTTCCTGAAGCAGGTTAATCTCCTGATGAGTAGAAACAAAATCAACATTCAGAAGTTTGAATGACTTCAGTGCGGCTTTACATGAACCACATAATGAGCAGTAAAGGAGAGTCTAGTCATGCTAGTCCCAAATCTAAACCGCACATTAAAGACTGTAGCAAAGATCACTCCATTTCCAAAATAGCATGGACCCACCATCCTGATTGAAGAGGTGAACGAATGAAGCAAATGTGTGCATGGTCACCACAAGCCCATTAAATATGATAAACCTGACTTCACCCCAAAATCACTTAAAATCTGAGGCCTTCTAGAAGTTGCCATCGTTAGTGAAGATAGTCTACGCAAACTAACATTGCATTTATAAACTGCCATTCACATTCGTCTGCAGCCTAAGCAGTCACGCAATGAGATAAACCATGTTTAGGACAACTACTGATATATCAGTGTACAGACGCTCCCCAGGTTACGATGGCCCATGTTACGATATTTTGACTTTACGATGGGTAAATGTTTTTCAGTTTCAGTACATTCGTAAATTCAATAATTTACATGAGATATTCAACACTTTATTATATTAAGAAAATGTGTTCATCATTTTGCCCAACTGTAGGCTAATGTAAGTGTTCTAACCATGTTTAAGGTAGGCTAGGCTATGATGCTCGTTAGGTTAGGTGTATTAAAATGCATTGTTCACCTTACGATATTTTTACCTTACGACAGGTTTATCGGTGCGTAACCGCATCGTAACCTGGGGAGAGTCTGTATTTATTAACCTGGATTAGGGGAGGATTTTCACACAGGCAGTTAGTCTGGCTACAATGTTTGTGTGGTCCTTTCATTTCCACTTGCGTGTGTGTCAAACCTCACTATGGGTGTACACGCGTGTTCTGGTTCCTCACCGTGAACAATGGGAGACATTTTTGGACGAACAGAAAGCACTGATGTCAGAAGCAGAGTTACCCATCGGCTACCCAAGGCTGAAGCCCAGACCCCTGGCAAACTACAGGGCCCCCACACTGAAACAGTTTGGCAACATCGCCAACACCCAAGTGTCCATACTGATGTCAACCTTAGGCCCCCAGATAAGCCCCTGCCCCTGATCAAGAGTCTGGCAAAAGGCCATGTCGCCCAACCCCCCCCCCCCAGTCAGTCAGTAAACTCTTTGCAACAATTAAAAACAAAATAAAACAAAAAAAAAAAAACAGATGGAGGAAAGTACGGTTTGCGCTGCAGCAGCAACACTAACAGAGCTGGTCTCCATGCACCCCCCCCCCCTTCCAGTGATGGTTTCGCTGACTTCAGTTTGCAGGTGGGGGGGTGGGGTGGGGAGGGTCTCACGCAGACTCCCTGTGATGAGAGAAAGGGAAAAAGAGTTACATTTAAGAGCATATTTGCAAGAGACAGGGGCAGCACCAGGAACTGGCTTGGGTGGGGGCTGTAGCGACCCCTTTCAGAAACAGAACACACTTTATTGGCCGGATACACCTGCCTGTACTAGAAATTTCTTTTGCCCGTACTGGTGCACGCATTCACAGACACAGCTATTGAAATCACGGTCCGAGCCCTGCTGGTTTTCCAGCCTTCCTTTACCCGTGAGCCAGGTGTGAAGACTCTGGCCAATCAGGATCAGTAATTATTAAACTAACTACTCGGGAGAACCGAAAAACAAGGCCTGGATTTGGAATGGAAATCTGGATTTGAAGAGCCCTGATGCAGAACATAAATTAAGAACAGTAGAAATGAGACGATTTGATATAATAGTGCAAAACAGTGCAAAACTGTAGAATCACTATCATTAAATACAAACTTAGAAAGGAGGCATACTGACTAGTGAACCATGAAAAATATATATTACCCAGTATATCAGACAGATGAGGTCGATGTACAAAACTGCATGCAGAGGATAGCACTGTAATGTCAAGGGTTATACTTTTGCCATCTTTTCAAAGCATTTTTCTAATTTCTACTGTTATGCAAATTACAGAACTACCCTAAGATACACATAGCACCCCCCGAAAAATTCTCTGGTCTGTTTTTCGTATTAATATTATTATTTTTAACGTGTGAATACTATAATTTATACTTTGAAAAAGAAATACATTAATAAAACGCGTGAACGTGCGTCGGGGGTGTTGCAGTACATATTAAACTGTGGTGACTGGCACATTAAGGGGAAGCAAAAATCTCTGGTGCCGATGGGCGGGGGGGTGGGGGTGGGTGGGTGTGTGGAATCGGAGGTAGTCCGACACATATGCGACCCGAGGCTAACAGATTAAGCTACCAAGGCGGCGGATATAGAGGGCGGGAGTTGTGTAAATCATTTACGGACAGGCCTGCTGCACATGCCGCAAGAAGGCCTGCTAACAATAAATAACGTAAATATCTCAACAAAACTTGAGACCTTCCAGCAATTACGGGTCCAATCTCTAACACTTCTGCGGCAAGCGACTGATGAGTGGGACGACTGCCGTGACGACAGGCCGGTACCTTAGGCGGTGTTGCCGTTTGATTAGCGAAACGTGGAGAATCGATGCTAAGGGAAGCATACAGGTATAGAAGGTCAGACGTGAATTATTTTGGTGCCAAACCGTCAAAATAACAAAGTGATACGAGCAAATCAAGCCACAGTTATAGTGCTTCTATACTTGACAGACCGAAAACGAACAATCTCATAGGAAAACTTTTTGGCAAGTGCTAGGCTAGTGTGACATTTACTGGTTTTGATTTATGAGAAGAAGCGGAGCTGCTCCTTGCGCAGTTCAGTAAGCAATAATGAGTAAGTTTAACACCTGCTGGGAGACAAATAAGACGAGAGCTTCAATGAGCACCAGAAAATGTGTTTTAGAATCTACTGAAACAATATTATTCATTAGAAGAGCTACCGCTGGTCACATGACGACCGCAAGTGTCCTGTGCTACGTGCGTTGAGAGGTCCATCGAAGGCCATGCTTGCAAAACAGCTGGTGCACTCAGATTGGGTCTGTCAGTTGTACCCTTAGCTGTAGGTAGCTGTACCTTTTAAAGTATAGAAATGGACTCTGAGGAACATTTGTGTACCATCAATGGTTCATTATTGCTGTTTGAACCTATGGGATGTTCCTCGGAGTGAATTTCTGTACCTTAAAAAGTACAATTACAAGGGTACAGCCCCAGTGGCAAGCAAAGGTACAACAATTTACCATTTTTTCTTAGAGTGTCTGTAATTATCGCAGAAACGGTAATGCCAGTGGCATACAAGTGAAGCGAGGACACTATCCCAAACTTTACATCCCTGACTTCCATGCCTACTGTGGCATTTTTGATCACACTGTTCACGCGCTGCAGAGCAAACTTTATTGCTGCCAGCATTAGTTAACGATAATAGTTGACAAAAATCGACACTGTAATTTCATCATGTAACGTGACTTGAGAGGCTAGAAGTGACATTCCACTGGCCGCGTTGTGAAAATTAAACAAACGGATTTTGCCGCCTTCTGTAGCTTAACGCGACCGACTGGATCTGTATGTGTTCAAAATTAAAAATGAAAGAGTTTTTTGTTCATCTATTTAAAGAGGTAAAACACATTTCTATAAACACACCTCTTCTTTTCAGGATTCCATCTATAATTTCGTTTCCACCTGCCCCAGTGCTCTCATTTTCTTGATGAAAGTTAGTCGGTAAGGCAGTAACGTAAAACGCATTTAAATATTTTCAAAGCAAAATATTCTGCCTTAAAAATTGAGCAGCATTAATAATATATCATACAGAAATGAGTCCCAAGAAAGCAAAGAAGTGAAAGACAATATTTTACAGCCCAACCCAAATAAGGCTCAAAATTTATGTTAGACAGTTGAGTATATAAACCTCCGATTACGCTGTAGCTTAATGAGACCAAACAGACACAATTTCTTCGCCCATTATCACAGTCAGCTGGCATATAATATAAAATTTCACAAATCATTTCCTACTAAGTATTTACATTTACCAGAACTATCAATAACCACATATCAGCTAATCACCACAAATACAACTAAAGAGAAATAATCACCTTTGAAGTAAACACAGTTCTATCAGGATGTCTATGCTGGTAATTGGCTAGTTAGCATTATCGTACATGGAAAAACAAACTAACTACCCAAGGATGTGTTACAGACGTGGTGAAGTGCCGGGTTCCACATTTACCCCAGACTGGCAAGCAAGCATTGACTTAACTGCAAACATGAAGTGGAGATAAATGCAGGGTCGCTAACTTCAGTCAGCTGGCTGGGGCCTGATTTTCATTTCATTGTTATCTTGTAAATAGTCTGTAGGGTTTGGTGTAGTTAATTTTAGGGTTATAATGTAACACTATAGATTTGCCAGATGCGTGAGAGTTGGCATCCCTGTAAATGCGTGACGCAAAGTGTATCAGGTGTTATTAAAACAACCTAAGACAGAATGTCGGAAGTCGGCGGTTTCTTTGTGCCGTTGGGATTAGGTTAGCAGCAGGGGTACACGACGGTGATTATGGCTGAGGCGACGTTTAAAGGCCGAAATCCAATCAAACAATATTTAAATCCATATGCTTCTATAAAGGAGATTAACACAGAAATCACATCAGGCTTAAAGACGCTGTTAGCTTCTGTTACTCAGAACGTCAAAATGGTTCAAATGAACATCTTAGAGTGAATGATTGTTCATTCATTGAATCATTGTTTTTTTTTTTTTGCAAATAAGTATTAAAAAATGCATCCGTTTTTCCAGGCCTGCTATCGGGGCAGATTCTCAGGGATCCTGGAAGCCAGACAGGACAGGGCACAAAGCAAGGGAACATTCTGGACGGTGTGTACCACATCAGCAAAATATATATTTTTATGAATATTATCAGATTTGTTAAACTTACATTTAATTCCTGAACATAACGTTTTAAGGAAAAAGGACTACAGTGATTCCACTCCAAGAGAATCTCTGTCCTCGTAACAGCACGGATTTTATTCCAAGAAACTGAATGCTCCGTAATGTACTCCGGTACTATAATTTAATCAACAAGACACTGGTAGAACGGCATGCTTTCAAGGAGGTTTAAACGTAATTCTGAATATCGCCGGCTGGCTCTCGCAAGCACATTACATTCCGAGCACATCAAGACCACATTGCAGGCGGATTAATTTGCACCTGAGAGTTCAAAAACTGCAAAGCCAAATTTTTATAAATAAGCTAAAGGAACTGCTAACAGTCCGAGGGAGAGATGCACCAGACAATACGTACCTAAGGCATAAGATTAATCTCCCAAACACTTAACTAATTATCCGCCTACTAATTATGCATAATATATGTAATGGTTAGTTGATCACCATCTTTAGAAAAGAAATTTAAATTCTCCCACGAATATATCATACAGCATAATATACAGACAATATGAAAATACTTTTAAGTTATAAGGTTAAAAGGCTGGTTTACAAAAAAATCAACAATTTAAAGATAAGTTAACTACTTATTGAGCTATTGCATACATTTTACTATTTGATTAATCTGTATTAAATAAATAAACTGATATTTCTCTTCCAATGCTTCTTCTCAAAGCGACGTACAAATCAGTCAACACAGGAAAGATATCAAACACCTGTCAATAAGTGTGTGTGATTGTGTGAAACCAGGCGATCAAGCAGACAGTTATACTCGAACCTTAATTAGTAATATTATATAACGAAACACTTTGCGACACATGCAGTCAGAAGATTTACGGAATGGGTTGCAGAGTCAGTGCAAAAAGGGACTATTTTGGTCTGACTGAAACTTGCATTACAATAAAGATTTTTCAGTTTTCAGTTGTCTGGTTTTGTTACTATCGGACCTTGGACGCTTCTCTCACTCCCACTAAAGTCATAAGCATTTTCCCAGAACTACCCACAGCAGATGCGCTTAAGTAATAGAATACAACAGTTTTAAATAACGATGGTAATAAATATATGACGTTGTAATAGGTCTTGGACACACATCTGCCCCAATCTGAGGACCTCATCACATTATACTGAATGTTAGGAAATTAAAATCAGTGACATTGGAGCCAGAGACGGAGATGTACCAGGAATCACAACCCTAATTAATAATATTAAATAACGAAACACTTTGCAAGAAACGGAGCCAGAAGATTAACGTAATAGCTTTCAGAAAGGGACTGACTGCAACTTGTATTATAATAAGATGTTTGTTTTCAGTTGTCTGGTATGTTATACTTGGACTTTGGACATTATTAATAAAGTGTTATTCTAAATACACTTTAAATTCTAAATTCACATGCATTTTCCCATAATACTCTGCATGGCAGATGCGTTTAAGGCAGAGGTTACCCAATCAGGATCCAGGCTAGAAATAACGGGCGTGTTTGCCACGAGGGAAGTATCGATCGAGCTACGCCGAAAACCCGCCACTGCAGAAGGCGGGGAGCAGTACCTGGAAGGCTCCATGGTGTCCTTGGTGAGATAGACGATCCAGTAGACCAGGTTGAAAGCTCCGAAGGACAAGGGGAAGAGGATGCGCGCGTACTTGTCGATGATACTGGTGCCCGACAGCCCGTTGCTAGGTGGGGCGGCGGGGCGTTGCTGCACGAAAACGGGCGCGGGGGTGGGCTTGGGGTGCTCCGCAGGTGCAGGGGCCTCGCCACGGGCCACTGAGTTCATCCTCTTCTTCAGGCTGCCGCCGTCCGTCGCGGGCTGGCGAAGAACGGAGAGCGCTGGCGTGAGGCTTTTGATCCGCCATACCGCCGCCTCGACGCGGGGCAACCGGAACGCATCACTTCCTTCTTAATCGGCTGCCATTTCAATGAAAATTAAACCATCTTTACAGCTTGTCCTGGCACCGGAGAGGCAGCCCACGTGGCCGATCTTATGTAACCGTTTAAAACACCACGATTGCGTCCGTGCCGAGATGAGGTCATCAGAACTGTATTTACTGGACCAGCTTAAGTAAAAGCTCCCACTGCGAGGTCCTTCTGCTCTCCACTGCCTCCCAGGGCCACGCGGCACTGGGCCGATGAGGGCCACGCTCTTGACTGCCTTCCATCGAGCGGGCCAGGTTGCGGCGGCAAATGTCAGCTGCCGGCCGCAGAGTGCAGCCCCCGCCCCCCCCGGCGAAGACGTGGGGCCATGCGGGGAGGATGAGTGCCACGCTGCTTTCGGAGAGCGGCTATTTTTAAAAGACGACGGCAGGCCGGGTCTCGCCTGGACTCGGCCCAGAGTCCACACTTCCAGCCTGCTAGTTTAGTGCTTAGCGATGTACGCAGAGTACAAAGCTAGCCTGTCGCTTATACAAAATTACTACGCAATAACAAAAGCATACAGAATTCTGTCTGTTTTCTAAATATTTATAATATTCCAGTTGGTATTATTTAATACTTAATTTCTTTCCTTCCTCTTTACCCAATTTGTATTTCTCTCTAATGATGGTTTACATATCACAACACATTCATGTTAAGCCTTTGGCATGACTCTGTTGTGAAAGGTGCTATATAAAAATACACTGAACTGAACTGAACAAACGTCACAAAAAAATAACTGGCTAGCAAATCTGAAAATGCACGCCGACACCGAGCTTACTGCTAGCAATCTATATTCTGCTGGCTTATTTATGGATTTGACACAATTATATAACTCGTATTTTATTTACTACATACCACCAGAAGATATGTTATCCATGTCAAGAGTTTTATGATTTTCAAAGATCTTCATGCGGCAGTTTGATTCAGAGTTTTCTCCAAAACACCCATCTCCCCGGCTCCTCCCCCCAGCATATTTCGAGAACGCAGGTGGGCTGATCTGAGCACCTGTCAGCTGGACCGCGAGGCAACACCCGGAACCTGGAGCCGAGCCATGCTTGCCTAGCGCTGCACTACCATGGACGTCCACCCGGGGGCGCTCTCACCTGGACCACCTCCTCCTCGGCCTCAGCCACCGCCGCCTCCAGGGCCGCCACCTTCAGGGCTGCCGCTTTGCGCTTCTCCCGTTTGGCCTGCAGCGTGGAGAAGTAGTTGACAGCGGCGAACTCGATGAGCGCGGAGAAGACGAAGGCAAAGCAGACGGCGATGAACCAGTCCATGGCGGTGGCGTACGACACCTTGGGGAGCGAATGGCGAGCACTTATGCTCAGTGTGGTCATGGTCAGCACTGTGGTGATACCTGGAAGGACACAGAAGAGGCTTCAGTTGAGTGATAACAACCCTAGTGTCAAGTTGACCCCTAAGGGGTCAGACTGACCCACAATCTAATCTCCCGCCCTCTGCTAACGACAACGACCCGCTGTAACTTCTCTTAGAATCTGTGTAAACTCCAAATCCATAGCAAATTGAATGGGAACAAAATATTACCTGAGTTTAATAATGTCAAAATAATAATAATAATAATAATAATAAAATGACCAAAATAACCTGCAGTCTACAGAGTTGCAACTTATATTCAGTTAATATAACATAGTCAACTTGCGATTTTGTGAATTAAGGCAAATTTAGCAACTGATGCTAGTATTTTAGCTAGGTAGCTATAAGATCGCAAATGCAGCAGCAAACGCATGGTTAAAATGAATACTGTTCAGCTCGAGCACAACCCTTTGTTTACGATCAAAAATGGATCTGTGTCCAGGAACCTTGGTGTCCAAGAGGGTCTTAACGTTATAAACACTTGGAAGACACTGGTAGTGATTCTTCTCGTTTATTTTCCATGTTCACATCCCAACTAACCCAAACCACGTCGCCTTGGATCGGAAGGTCTGCTTTGGAAGTCTTCAATTAGACTGAGTAATACGATACAACAATTCTAAGAAATTACGGTAATGAATACGTGATGCTGCCATAGGTCTTGGACACACATCTGCCCCAAATCTGAGGACCTCGAAACATTATACTGAATGTTAGGAAATTAAGATCAATGACATAGGAGCCAGAGATGGAGATGTACCTGCAACAGTTCGAGCAGGAACAGACTCTTTGTTGATCCAGAACACAATCTGTGACTGTGCAACGGTCATGATCAATGGGATGTAGGTCTGCATGAGATAATTACCTAGTTTCCTTTCCAGGAAAAAGTGGATGACCTGTATGGAATAGACACCTGGAATGGAGAAGGGATGAAGAACAACGATGGAGAGATTTCACATGAAAAAAAAAAGGTATTTTCATGTGAAATTTTGATCTAGAGTTGGTGAACAAGGCTGTAGGCCCAACCCTCCAGGAAGCCCTTGTTCACCATCTCTAGATCAAAATTTATGAAGAATGGAACAACAGAAGAAGGAAGCATCCATTTAGACACCAGTAAGAGCCGAGTCGCCTGTATGAAAACTTCTATATTAACTGGATGATCACAGACCTCGTGAGATTTTCGTTTTCAGAGTATCGCTCTACCTTTACTCCATCGAGAACCTTGACCTGAGCACCTTCTCTATCGTCTCCTTCTTAATGAGACATTTACACGGTTAATTTACACGGGGAAAATTGTGCCAGACACTTGCGGCTAAAGCAGCGCTTCGATGCGAGTAGATCTGTAGTATCCGCGGAGGTAGCCAGCCGACAGGGCGGCAGCTGGGTTAAACACTTCGGAAAATGGGATGCAGAGAGGAAATAAAGGGAGACTGGAGAAAGAGAGAGAAAACACTGGGTCTGTTTAAGGGGATCAAAATTTTCTGAGCCCAGACAACCTCATACTGCAGCCTGAGGAAGCCCCTGTCCTGTGAGCCAGTGGTTGTAGGAGCTAGTGTCCTACTCCAGCCCAGCCCTCAAACGTACAATAGATCCAAATGACCCCTGATTTTGATGCTGTAAAACTGCCCTAATCACTGGAAACAGATCACAATGCCTGATGTTGACATGGGCTGATTAAGGACTGTGTGAAGCCCCAGGCAAGTGTCACCACCTGTGGGGGGCCCAGCCACGATACCACCGCCCCCTCAGAATATGCCGCCCCCTCAGAATATGCCACCCCCCTCTTGCTAAATCGGTGTCCCCTCAGGACACGCCGCCTAGCGGGTTCACCAGCACTGTTGAACAGCAGTTCCCCAAAGGACAGGAAATCTTTATTTGCAAAAAAAAAAATGTTTAAATACTCATCAGGAGTACAGTTAATTATTTGACTTTATTTTGTACACAAAACAAATGCAACCCAGATAAGCAAATCTGCGTAACGCGCCTCTCCGAGGGGCAAAGAGCCTTCTGAGCTAATAGGGCGTGTCCGTCCAGCACGCCGGCCGCGGGGACAGACAGCAAGTCCGAGCACGGCGCACCCAACAGAGCAAATCAGAGCCATTAATTGAGGGAGCGGCGCTGAACTCAGGAGTCCTCCGCTCACGGGGGCGGTGATCGAGTCACTGAAGCACGCTGGACTGTGAACAAGCGCGAGCTGTGGGCCCGCGAGTGACTGCAACACGCGCTCGTCTATCCTGAGATGCCCGTTTCGCCGCAGAGATTCTTCACACTTCTATTTTTTCACCCTCAAGTGAAGAGAAACCAAAGGCAATTCAGTGGGCAGCCAATGCCAATCCGCACTGGTTACCTAGTAACAAAGCAGGTGCTAAGAATAAAATAACGTGGGAAAAACAACATGTTTTGCGTATAATTTTGAATCGAACGTCTATAAAATCCAGCCTCTCGGCGTTACCCTTTATATTCTGATGCAAGAAAACACACACGCAACCCTCTTTTTTTTTTGTTACATTGCATGCGGACACAGACACATGATGGCTGATGGGACAGACTCGATTTCTGACGACTTCAGGCCTACCGAACACGGTTCTGGCAGGAACCGAATCCTTATCGATCCAAAAAGAGACCTGAGACAGTATTACGGTCATTATGCAGGGAATGTACGTCTGAATCATGAAGAAGCCCATCTTCCTTTGCAGGTGGAAATAAACAGTCATGATTATGTATTCACCTATCAGGAAAAAGAATGGAAACATTGGAGGCGGGACACAGCAATTCCAGCGAATAGCACGCGCTCCCGCAGGCCGATAATACAGTACAGCGCAAATGTCAGATCAGACAACTGATCTAAGGAAAATGTAACGTTTCTCAAAAGGAAATGCAATACAGAACAACTAAACAGAACAAGGCAAAACTGCTGCTTTACAAATACTTATGGTAATGTCATTTTCCATATTCTTATATAATATATAATCACGGGGTCACAGAGACCCCAGAGCCCATCACGGCTACCCCAGGGCCATATGAAGGGACGCACGGCAAGTCACGGCACATTAACCAAAAACATCTTTTGGAACAAAGGCTGCACCGGTTCCCCTTTGAATACATGATTTAATGTGTGACTTAAAAATACATCCCGATCATCTTCTAACCCCTTTTCTGGTTTGGCTTGTGGGGAGGGGCGGTCTATCCCTGAACTCACTGCGCTGGGGTAGTGGGGTAGACCTTAGACGGGATGCCAGTCCATAGCAGGGCACACATGCACATTCACGCCCCTACTCATACACTACGGGCAACTTAGAAATACCGGTCAGACAGTGTCTATCGTTTCTAATTATGGGGGAAACGTCTACATCACATGAGAAGAACATGCAAATTCTACGTGCGGAGTATAGCTGGGATTCAAACATCTCAACCTTGGTGCGAAAATGCTACCTGCTGTGGCCCCCCCTGTCTTAAATATGCAAATAAAGTTAACCGCCTCACCTGGAATAAATGTGTCTTACCTGTGTTGGATTTTAACCTTTCGCTCGACACCGTCTGACCTATCAGATCATACTGCAGCAAGCTGGATGATTCCTCCGGTACCTCTACGGACAACAGAGGTCCCTTCTTCCACGTGTAAACAATCTCACTGATGGGGTAGGCGTCTGTAGATTTGGTAAGGAAATCTGTCGTTAGCCTTCATCACCAACTCTCCCACCTCTTAAAATTGCACCCTGAGCTTCGTAAGTGACACTTACAACTGCCAAACTTCAGGGGACAGGCGTGCCCATCCATGGGAAAGTTCATGAGTCTCATCGGACATTCTGCATTAATAGTAAGCCTGCAATTAAACAGTCTGCTGTTTAACGTAGTATTAACCCAGTTCCATACATTTTCATTTTTTAACGCAGTGCGTCTGCAGTCTATCCCCTGATGCATACGCACACACACAAAAAGAGACGCCCGTCTATTGCAAACAAGTGAATCCCCAAATCACACATTAACGGTGAATTACAGACACATACATCCCCTAACCACATGTTTTTAAGAAACCAAAGATCCCTGATTGATATAGACTGCGAGGGGATACGGAAACTCCACACATACAGCAGGAGATGGATTTATACACAAACTCAGCAGGTAACAGTTCTACCCACATTATGCATATTTTGCGAATAAAAAGAGGAAGTACTATATGTACTTTCTACTGTATATAGGAAAATCGCGTGCACGTGCAAAATTGTACAAATTGATGACGAAAACACATATTATAAAATGATCTTAACGTGAGATCAGGCTGACTACAAACTGTTTGCGGTACTTAAACCGCACACATGGCGGGGACACATTGTGTTCTGGAAGAGCTGGCCGTTTTGGTTGTGTGTACCTCATGGTGTAGAGCACAGTCCCATTCTGCATGATACGGAACAGCTTGTTGGGAGTGGTCATGTTGTGAGAGATGGACCGCTTCCCGTTCCGGAAGAAGGTATCCGGTGTCCAGATCTTGCTGACCATGAGGTTGTTCAGGCGCAGGATCTCCGTGGGCCCGTCGAATTTAAGCCTCTCGTCGATCCACGTTTGCCGGAAGAAAACGTCCATGGTGTATTCCTGCGTTTATCCACATCCAAAACTCACATCACCAGCTCACCGATTTTATTATTTTTTTTTAATGACGAGCTCATACAAAAAGATTTATCTATTCCAGACATACTTCAATTTTTGTTCCCCGTTTACCATTTATTTAATAAAACGGGTTCTGGAGTATTCTACTGATTAATCTAACTATAAAACATAATCCAAGAAACGAACAGCGCAGCTTTCAAAATCCAAGTGAAAACACGAGAACCACAAGCAAGCGAGGATGTTTGAAAGCTGTTTAAGTTCTAGTTTGAAGACATAGGAGTCATATAACATGTTACATGATGGACGCAGTGGCTTTAAGAAGTTAAAATAGCACAGGGAGATACTGAAATTAACGGCTAATCCGAGACCTTCCCCGACAAGGACTCTCAAACAGATTAAAGTGCTTAATCGGTTAAAAACAACGTTCACAACATAACCATAATAAAATGCTGATATATGTTGCAAACCAAGGACCAATCACTAATTTACTTACTCATTTTTATTTTTTAAAAGAAAGACACAACTACGATATATACAAAGGCATGCAATCGCTAGACCTACCATTTCTACATCTGAAACCGGACCAAAACTGGTGACAAAGATGTCTGTTTTGACCTCTGTGACAGGACCTGAAAACATCGTTTTGTAAAGTCATACTTACGACGTGGTTTTGTGTTCGTACACTTCAGACACAATTTGCATTTTATCAATATAGACAGCGATCTTTTATAGAAATATACGTTTATAAACAAAAATTCCTCTTAGCCAATAAATTTCACTACTAATATGCATTACACATATGAGTTCATTGAAGAACTTGAGAAAAAAAGTAACTGAACAAAGTGGAAAGAACAATAATAGTTGTCCGAGAAATTACTCACTGACACAAAACATTCGCTGCTAAGTGTTGCGCAAAAAAAATCCATACTAATACATAGCGGAGAATATTTCAGTTTAAGGTAAATAAAAGCAATTATTGACACTTTTAAACACTTTAGCGAGATTGCAGGAAATACCTCCAAATCCAGGTCGGAGCCTGTTATCGTAGCCGTCTAATAATCTGTCCAAAATCCGTGTTATATTATCCAAATAGACCCTGGCTTCTGTTTGCTGGTTTCCCCAAACGTCCCCGATACTGCAAATAAACAGCGCTCCTTAGTCACAAACTCCCAGCGCACTTCGCCGTGCATTTTATTACACCGCGCTTCACTACATAACCAATAATTAGAATAACACCGCTCACATGCTTCACTTTTCATTGCAAGCGAACAAAAACCTCGACTCACCAAGACAGGAAGATGCAAGTGATGAAGAAAGCCATAGTTTTTGCATAATCTGCAACGAAAAGAGGTGCGTCAACTAAAACAACCTGCGCCGCCCATAATTTGATATTATTGATTCAATTCGCATCCGCGGTTTAATATACATCTAAATTGTTTTTGCCCTCATCCGCTTCACTCTTGCGGTAGGTCTTCATCTGAATAACTCTGTTTAGAGGAAAAGCACCGAAGGAGTTTTGAGAGACGTAAGAACAGTAAGGGAGAGCATTGACAATAATCGAATAAGGCATTATGGGAGATTAGAAGGAAGAAATCCACTGATAGTTTTGGCAGAGAATTAGCCCGGACCCTTTAGGAGATTTGGACAAGGCTCAGATATCCCGCTGCTGGAGATTACGCCAAAGATGCTTTCATTTTCCCTGTGAGAGAGCACTCCACAGATGTTAAATTCACAATAAAGTTTAAAGGCGGAATCGAGAGGAGTTTCCATTTTCAACGAACTCATTTCATTTTGTTTAATAATTTTTATTTACAAATGACTGAAGAGCCACCAATATCTCACCGAGTAACATGAGTATGAATG
Organism: Brienomyrus brachyistius; assembly: GCF_023856365.1. Taxonomy (NCBI): domain Eukaryota; kingdom Metazoa; phylum Chordata; class Actinopteri; order Osteoglossiformes; family Mormyridae; genus Brienomyrus; species Brienomyrus brachyistius. The sequence continues at coordinate 4,735,443 of NC_064556.1, read as the reverse complement.
GAGTTTGCAAACCCGACATGTAGGCCTACAAAATGTAAGAAATTTAGTTTCTTGTACTTAAATAATTACAGACTTATTTCGTGCTGTATGACATGATTAGGGATTGGATATGCACGACGGTCAAAAATCCATTGGTTACAGGTTTATTTTTTCATATGCTTGTTACAGAGTACTGTATAAGACGCCATTAAACGGAACATTGGGTAATATTAATGGAACACAATCCACTACAATATTGTACTTGACTGTTTCCCCTCAGGGCAATATGCTTGCGGAGTAACTAAAACTCTGCATGCATGTTTTTTTTTCTTCTTTTCAGTTAAAAAGTACAAATGTCAGATTTCTACTCAGTAATGACAGGTTGTATTATGTTACAATAAATGGCTCGCGTTTTGCCCCTGTAATTATTAGCTAATGTGGTGTCACGTGTAAGACGTCTGTCAAAGAGCCGTGATCTGAAGGCACTTTACATAGTTAGCTGGTCTGATTTCTGAAGCTTCAATACAAACTCTTCTTTAGTTATACCAACAACCGTCTGTGCAAGAGAATGGAAATAATATAAATGAAATTAGCATTTCAGCATATTTAAAATAATGACAAATGTTAGTACTCAAAAGGCAATTAATGGACATACAGTCGATACAATCGTATGTAGTATCAAATTTCACTTTATCTATAGCTGCTTTTTATCCAAACCCTCTTAAAATTCCTTTACTACACTATATTATCATAACATATCATAAAAAAATACAATGTGACTTTTAAAACAATCATTTTTGTGGCTGGGAAACTTGTTGACACTCCGGAAGCACTGATCTGTGTCAAAACAAATGGCTTTGGGTTTATAGAACAGGTCATGTGACGTGGCTGATCAGAACAGTACACAGAGCTATGTCCAACTAAACGGGCTTCAAGCCAACATCCGATATTATCCCCCAGAAGGAGAGGCACATCGCTGCAGCCAGGAGCCAAATGTCGAGTGGGAGGGGGCAATGTTGAGTGGGAGAAGCAATGTTGCGTGAGAGAGGCAATTGTCGAGTGGGAGGGGCAATATTGAGTGGGGGGGCAATGTCGAGTGGGAGGGGCAATGTTGAGTGGGGGGGCAATGTTAAGTGAGAGAAGCAATGTTGCGTGAGAGGCAATTGTTGAGTGGGAGGGGCAATGTTGAGTGGGGGGGAAATGTCGAGTGGGAGGGGCAATGTTGCGTGAGAGAGGCAATTGTTGAGTGGAAGGGGCAATGTTGAGTGTGGGGGCAATGTTGCGGGAGAGAGGCAATTGTCCAGTGGGAGGGGCAATGTTGAGTGGGGGGGCAATGTTGCGCGAGAGAGGCAATTGTCGAGTGGGAGGGGCAATGTTGAGTGGAGGGGCAATGTTGCGCGAGAGAGGCAATTGTCGAGTGGGAGGGGCAATGTTGAGTGGGTGGGCAATGTCGAGTTGGAGGGGCAATGTTAAGTGGGAGAAGCAATGTCGAACAGGAGGGGCAATGTTGCGTGAGAGAGGCAGTTGTCGAGTGGGAGGGGCAATGTTGAGTGGGGGGGCAATGTCGAGTTGGAGGGGCAATGTGGAAGAGGCCTGTTATTTGATACCCTATCCCTACCCCTCGTGATAAATCCCTCCTGCTTGACATTGCCCCTCCTACTCGACTTTGCCTCTCCATTTGAACATTGCCCCTCCCACTCGACACTCAGCTCCTAGCTGCAGTGATATATACTTGCCCCAGAAGCAGAGCTCAAACCTTTTATGTCTTTATTTACGAGATGTTTGACTCACTCCAGGCGAGATGGTGAACTGAACCATGTAGGTAGGAAGGAGGAATGTCGGCTTTATTTTGGGAGAGGCACAGGGGTGGGCAGGGGTGGATTGATGAACGGGCTTGCCTAGGCTGCCACCAAGGGCCTAGAGTGATCAGGAAGCCCCTGGACTCGTTAATCTGCCACTGGGGATGGGTGTCACAACACAAAACAGCGCAGTTTCAGCACCGACTGCAAAGAAAACATGCAGGAAAAGAAATCAGGCTGTCGACAAACCCATTATGGTCGGGGTGGGGTAGAGTTCTGCAGTTTGACAAACCATCAATCATACACTGTATGTACTGAATATCAAAAGGTATTTTACATCATTCAGGCTTAACTTGCTGAGTAGCCGTGGAACTCATAACATGGTCATGAGAAGAACAAACGTCTTTGATTAACCTGATGTCTCTTCTCGTTCCCTGAACGTTCTAATGTTCTAATGTTGCATTTTTGGCCCTTGAATGTTCTTCTTAGGTTCTTGCTTTGCTAAAGAAGTGATTGTGTAGCTCAGTGATTATCAATCATTTTTATGCAAGGACCACCCATCCAGAAAAACATGTTTGGGCCCCCCTGCACAGGCCACGATATCGTTCTCTGATATGCGTTCGCTAATGATTACAAAAATTGCCGATGTTTATATAAATATAGTTCCATTTGATTATACTACCAAACAATGTAATTTCTTTTGAACGTATTCAGTTGATCATCCTGTTCTCAAAACAGAAGACGGATGTTTATGAACAAAACAAATCTAAAACCTCTTTGGCAAATGACTCTAAAAACAGATACCAGACAACCACTAAACGAGCGCTCAATATCTGATTAGACCCTCGTTGTATTAATCTTCAACAAAATAAAACAAATACTGCAAATTATGATATTTTTCCACAATGTTTTAAAAGGAAATGAACCAAGTAACAATGTTTCCTGGCCTGTCCCTTCCATCAGCTTCCCTGTGAGACGCCACTAACTGAACAGTGTTTTAGCTGTGAATATTTAATTGGAGCAGTTGCAATAAGCATTCCACTGCAAGTTGTACTATGTATGATGATGTACGTGACAAAATTCGAATTTGAATTTGAATTCTGGGATTCTGTGTAATGTCATGACTGAAACTCTCACGTTATTTGCAACTTGGAAGGAATACTACTGGTTTCTATTATACTGTATTTGTTTAATAAAGCTTCAATTTTAATGCGCAATTACAGTCTATCAATATAAATAGTATTGTGTCATCCTGAAATTCATTTGGAAGAATTATTTATATACTGTAAAAATCCGATATAGGCTTTCTGCCCAGCCCGAGCTTCAGTCAGAATGTCATCAATGTCGTCCTCGCTACCGCCCCCTAGTGGACTGCGGTATCCCGGTTCAGAACCACTTGTGTAGCTCCCGCTCCAACAATAGTACTTACACCTGTACATTTACATTTACATTTACAGTATTTGGCAGACGCCCTTAGCCAGAGCGTCTGTACCTTGGCATTCATCGGAAGCTCAGCCTAGCTACACTAACGCCTAGTCGACTCCTTGACAGCATATAGGCTAAGATGAAGGTAATTCTAGCCCTTCTCAATATTTTCTTAATCTTACAAGAATGTGTGCAACACTAGCTAGGAAATAACTCTTTGCTACACGTGTGCTTCCGTCTATGAACTGAATAAAGCACATTCTATGTTGGGATAGATATAGTTTATGAACTAGAGCCCAAATAAAATGGACAATCATGGGCTAGAAATTGATCCTTTGTTAGCAAGGTCTGCTAATTGCATCTCTGTCCACTGCAGAGTTGCAAAAATTTTTGCAATGTGCTATTTGCCTCGCTTGTATGTTGCATCAACTAAATATGTTAAATGAAAATGTACAGTACTTAATGCTACGTAGCCAAAGGCCACGCAACCAGAAAACGCAGCCTTGTATATAGTCGTTTTATGCTATTTAGCTACCAGCTACCGTAGTTACAACCAGCAGTTAATTATCAGTTGGCAATATAATATTATGTAAAATATGAAATAGATTTTCTCTTTCATCTAGCAGGCTCTGTTGAGGTCCTACTCGCAGACTTTCTAGCGCACTAATCGTCACTATTTAAATGATTCCTGTTTCAAAGGGTGAAATGAATGCCATGGAAGAAGTTTTTCTGCCCCGATCTCATTTTCAGCTTCTCTGCCCATTTTTCCACACAGAATTCACTCAGCTATTTTGAGGATTTAGTAATATGTAGCAGATGTCTTGGGGGAGGGGGGGTGGGGGGGTGTCACCAAAGCTTGGTGGTTCTTTCATTTATTTGGTAATGAATCATGCTATTTTCAGGTGTGAACGCGATCGCTGAACCTGACATGAAAGATAAATGGATAATTAGGGTCAGCTGCTTGAACACCTTGCTAATGCTGGGCCTGGCTGTCAGGTGGTGTCAGCGCCCAGCTGGGAGGGAGCGAAAATGTGGACTGTCTGGGGGTCTCTGAGAACTGGGTTGTGAAACACTGTCCTAATATATATTGATATGCTATTTTCATTTAGGGGGAAGACCATGGGCAGAGTTTGGGGGATTGCCCCCACCCCAGAGAGGTATTCTGCACGGACGGTTACAGTCGTTTCTTTTGGCTAGTTGTTGGAATGCAGCTCTTTACCGTCAAGGTTCAGTGAATCGATAATATTCTGAGGTTACAGTCGTGTTCTGTTCTGCCACTATCCACCTTTGCATAAGCAGTTTCTTTTTACCTTATGGCTAGACAACGTAATAGGTTATGTGTGCATCAGATACGTGCGCTAATACAGCGTAAGCAAGATGTGGTTTTTCTTCCCTAAACGTAAACATCGAATTCCGCCTACGGGGAAGACTCACCAGTTTTAGCCAATTCTGTTTAAGTTCGCTAATAACTTGTGTTTACTTGGTGAACAAAGCTTCTTCTTTAATAAACAAACAGACAACCCAACAAACAAACAATAGTTCGGGGTTACAGGCTTATATATTTGCGCGGACCGCTGGTTCATTAAGACGTGTCTGGAAATGCGCCTGGCAGACTGGCGGGCGACAGGGGAGGCAGAAGAGGCTTCGCCTACCGGCTCTCATCCTCACTCTGTTTCAGTCCGAACTCCGAAACAAACCACTAAGGAAAACCTCTAACCACGCCGCGCATTTCATGTTAGCCGTCCCTCCCCAGTTATTCTCTTTGACATTTCCGCACTTCCATTTCCTTCGCCCATTTCCAAAGGAGGCCCTTGCGTAACAAGGAGGTAAAGAAATATATAAATTACGTGGTAGGATGTATAATATCGGAGTGGCACAGGGCGTCGATGAATACTACCAAGGTCGAGTTTATCCCCAGGCTAACTTAGGCTGCAGCCCAGGACCCAAAAATGTGTGAGGGAGGGGCACAATATTTTAATGCTGTAGGCAAGCCCCCAGCAATGACTTTAGCCCACCCCTTTAAATTTGACCCTGGGATGCACTGTACGATTTGAATCCCACCCCAACTCTCTATATGCTTGTATCTTCTTTCCTTGTTATGTAGGAATCCTCCAGGACCTCCATGGCCTAAAAGCACGTTCTTAGGTGGACTGACATCTATGCAGGGTCCGCAGTCGGTATAATGGACTTCCTGTTTCCATGCTTTCTCTGCAAAAGGCACTATAACCTTGTGCTGGATGGTTGGTAATAGAATACGGACGGATGTTTAGTATCATCACATGTATCACGAACTCGCACATTGAAATTTCCGGAATTATCCGGGTGTTTGTATTCCTTTTTATCTGTCCTTGTTAATGACAGTATTCGTATTTGCCGGTGTCTTTCCGTATCTGTAGAATCCGCCATCCTGAGCTGCCAAATGGGAACTCGCTGTCTCTCATCTCCATGACGAAGGTCGAATGTCTGGCTGTTTGTTGGAGGAAAAGATAGATAGGGACAGAGGAATGTTGTAGAGAAAATAAAACCGGAGATTAGCATGTTTTTAATTTGTTTTCTGTTGGATTCTGATATCCTTTGAGCATCGCTCGTATTCCAGGTCTCTCATTCGGTCATTTATATTAGTTGACATGTGTGCTGATGAGTTTCATTTTGCATGTCCATTATCGGTCAGGACATTTAGACTGTTACAGATCAATCATTTTAGTTCCGATACTGCAAGTGGACCCGTTGGCTCAGGAAAATGACACAGTGTGAATGACACCCACTGGGGTTCTGAATGTATTAATATCATGCAGAAAGCAGATGGGAAACTTAAATTGGTTTGTGGTGGACAAACAATGCCTCTCGAAGCCATATTTCCAGTGGCCACCGAGGGGGACCTGCAGGGGGCGCTGTCTGTCACGTGGTACTCTACGCAAAACAGCGGACGCCAAAAAGACCATGACACCATGAAGCTGGGTTTTTGAGTTAGCAAGACAACTCGTCGGATTTAAGGTACTTCGGATTATATGTAAGTTATGGTCCATTTAAACTAGGGTACCTTGGAATCCGATACGTTTTTTTAGCTAACCACCAAATCTTGCTCCGTAATACAGGCGCCAGGACTGGGAGTTATTCTGGTGTTTGCAAAGTTGGGGACATATTACCAGTGCTGCTTTGTCTCATGGTCACTGTCGTGGCCATTTAAGGAGAACTTAAATAATATGCTTTAAAATAAACATACAAGATAAGAGATGTTTGGCAGATTATTTTTACTTCGACAAACACAAGCCCGAATGCACAATACTGCACCTCTTCCTGTTTGTTTTCGAATACTGGGTATAATTACACGAGTTACTTCAAGGGAAGAAAAAGCTCTCGGTTTGCATTTTTCCGAAAATTTGCCCTTTCAAAAATTCCACTCTGACCTTCTATTGTTATTAAAATATCTGTAGGCGATTCTAAGACAAATACTTTCGAACAATAAAAATATAAAAATAACACGGAAGCAAGGTTTGCATATAAAGTTACTGCTAAGCAAAAATCCAGCAGACGATCTATTTTGATTACCTTTGTGTTTGTTTAGAGTGAGTTTTAAGCACTCTAAGGCATAATGTTCAAAACGCGTGAAGATCTCGCGATTTGACAATCATCAAATAAGCACAGCGGTCACCTTAATCATGATCAAATTAATTTCCCATGGTTTATCGAGTCATACAATATAGGACCTTAGGTAATAAATATTAACACTGAAAGTTGGGATTTAGTAGCGTATTTCTTCGTTCCTGGGATGTAGCCATGTAGAAAAATAACCGGTACTAACCTCCCCCCCCTCCCCCCCCCAAAAAAAAAATATATTACCAATCAGGCATGTAGCTAGGTAGTAAAATTATGAGTTTGAACACCCCCCCCCCCCCCCGAATTTTGTTTCCTCAAAATCTACAGAAGTACCCCCCCTGCCCCCCACCCTTAAAATTTATTACGGCTATGTGTCTGTGGAACATTAACACTACAGTAACAGCTTTCCACTACTGATTTTTGCTAGAGATTACAGGTCCCAAAAACAGGAGAGGTGCTTTGTGACCCAAAGTGCCGATGCTCAGTCAGGTGATCCTGCTAATCAGAGCACGCTATGCCTTCATGGGATTATATGCCCTTGATAGTGTGATTATGTTTCCCTAAGCAGATTGTCACCTCTGTAGCTTGCTGGCTCGCGCCCTTGAAAGCCTCTTGGAAGGATGCGATGGGCAATCAAATCAGCTTGATTTGCATTGTGGCACTGTAAAAGTTAGACGATTCGAAATCTGCAAAAGTGGCAGAGACAGCAGTGGGAAAACACCATGTTGGTTTTGATATATGGGTGAATAGGAGCTGCTGGGGAGTGGGGTGTGGCTCATTAGGCTATATTGCTATACCTGTGATCAGAAGGTTGTTTGTTCCAATCCCAGGCTCAGCAAAGTGATTTCGCCACTGGGTCCTTATGCAAGGCCCTTAACCCCCAATTGCTCCAGCGATTGTCGGACCCTGTATGTTGCTTTGGAGCATTTGCCAATTAAATAAGATGGGTTTCCTGTGAGGGTGGGGCATTTTTATATACCGTACAGGAGGAATCTGCTGCTTCCTCTCCATCCCAGCACCCACATGTAATTTAAGAGACTCTCAACTCTCTCCCTGCTATCCCACTTGAAATCTACACCCACAGAAATTACCTTCTTCATCTGGGGGGGTTGGGTCTTTAGCTGAGCAGGCTAAAAATATTTGTTCGCTGGGACTGCGGGCCCGACGCTTTTTCCGACGCTTCATTTTATCGATATCATGACCCGGGACCGAAATGAGTATTTGGAGAGAGGCAGCACCCACTGGGCCACCAAATGAAGTTAGCTTAGCCAGAACCTTGGATCTTTATCTCTGCGAGCTTCTCACACCTATTCCTGAAGGCTTTTAAAAGGTTCTCCAGTATAAAGGAGGCAAGGTCGACGTCCAGTTAGTTTGAAGCTGTTAAACTTTCACTGTAGAGTCGACAGAGAGCACTATACTAAGCGTATCATCAAACGGCATGAAGAATCGAAGTAAATGCCTTCCACTGGGTCTTCTTCTGTCATAGAACTAGAGTTGCTTTCTAGAATCTATGTCAAAGTGACAAAAAGAGATACATGCTTTAGATGTTAACCTATCTTTCATGGGATCTAACTGGCATATACAGGGCTGTGCAAAAGACTAAGACTGTCATAGGAAAGATGTACAGCTGTTTTCCAGCTATATTTTCTCAGAATGAAAAACATTTAATATTACAAAATATGCAATTATGAGTAAAACAATAAAAACCAACAGGAATGTCTTCTGTTCTCCAAAAAGTTTCCGATATCTTGCTGGGCGTCTAGATGAACACCGTTCCAGTTCCCAAACCTCTCCTCAGGGGCACCTCAGCCATTGCATGTGTTTGTCAAATTTCACCACCAGCTCACTTAATTAATCAATTAAACTAGTTCTTAAAAGATACTATGACACTGATTCGCTATATGAGGCGTGCTGATGGTCAAGTCAAAAACCACATGGGTATATTTGATGGTTGCGGCTGGTTGTTGCTTAATTTCCAGCCAAATTACGGTGCTCCTAAAGTACCTGTCTACCACACACCTACACAGAGTCCTCTCCACTCTCTACCCCAAACCTTCTACGCAAGAACAGAGTACTTACTTAAAAGCTTTGCTGTATTTATTGCAGTGATTCATTAAACTCCGATCATTTGTTTTGGGTTTTCTCATTTTATAAAGCATGAATTTTAAATTTGATCCCTTTTGTTGTTCTCGCAGGTAATTACATTCCTTTCCCCACTGACAGTATCTTGAATCCTTTACCAACCCCCACCCCACATAGCTATGCGCAGAATTCACAGTCAGAAAACCCGCAAAGCTAACAACAACGGCTAGCATGCTAGCATCCCCGCGACTTATACTGTATTCCTACATAAACGTGGCATTCCGTCTTATTAACCTCGAACATCTGCCCCACACGAGCCCACCTTTGAACCCCCTGGTGGAAATCGCAGCCCATTGTTAAGCAGGCAGTGTGGTTTGGTGGCTAAACGGTTGCAACACGAGAGGTTCAGGCTGCATCCTTCTTGCACGTCAGTAATGCAGAGTCATGCAGATGCTTGTGCAGCTAAATAGCTGCCACGATTCCTCAGAAATCTCTTCAGAAACCTGCTAACTGACCTTTCTAAGGCTCAAGGGAAAACAGATCCGCACTAACACAGGTATCATCCAATCGCAGTGGATTATGGGTACTTTTAAGGGACTAGCAGCTTAGGAAGGAAACAACTTTGCACGTGGCAGACATCTGATTGGTTGGTCGCACCTCCTCTAGTTTGCTTAGACACGCCTCCTCTAAATCTAATTGGTCATCTCTCGGGAACCAATCATCTTTTCCTTCTGCCCTCAGGACATTTTTGTGCAAGTAAAACTCCCGTGAGCCATGACTAAAGTTCCCTTCTAGCTGGCCTACGACGGAGACGTTCATTGACTCAACAAAGCACGTACTTGTGCCCTAAAGAGCAGACCTTGTTTCACACGCCTGTAGTCATCTTGCATACAGATGATACCGATCTGGTGTCTTCTGGCTGATTTAACGCGGTGAACCGAGTTCGGATTCCCCCAAACGATGGCCACCTGTTCTCCTCACCCCTGCCGAGGATTCCATCCCGCAGCTGTCCCTGTTCTCTCCGTCAGCTCCGTCCCTCTTTAGATACCTTCTCAGGCTCCCCCCACCATTCCCTCCGCTGTCATCTCCATCCTCTGCCTCCCTTCTGCTCGCACTGCACACTGCCTAACGTCACTGGTCAGCCGGGAAGAGGAGCTGAATTCCAGCTGAGGGTAGAGCGATATATTAATTTTTAGCTGAAAGTGTCGAGCGCAATGTTTCTACGGTGTATAATAGGAAGAAATGTTAAGTCACCCTGCTAAAACATCCATCCATCCATCCATCCATCTTGTAATGCCTGCAGGTGTGGGGAGCACAAGGCTGGAGTACACGCTGAATGAATTATTTTAGCCAAGCACAATGCTGCCTCTTCATTTATCCCCCCGAGATCCAGGACTCCTTTGATGCTGATGTGATTAGTGGAAAGATAAGAGCAGCCCTGCTTTTGACAGCACCAAGGCTGCCCTTTCCGACTCTCACCAGTGGCTTCATCATAAGACAAGGGACCTATATAATTTACATTTTACTTATTTTGCAGATGCTTTTACTCAAAATAGTGTTTTTTTTTTTTTTTTGAGAAAGCATGATCAGACAATCTCTGAAGCAATCAGCAGTTGAAGATCTTGTTCTCGAGCCCAGCAGTGAAATCAACTTTCCTACTGTGGGATTTGAACCAGCGACCTTCCGATCATAGGCCCAGGAGCCAAAGAAGCGCATAGGGTACATAGCCCCCTTCCGGTCCTGGTTCAGGATGGCCGGTGCTTTGTTTCGATCAGCCAAGACGCCCACACGTCCCACTATGTGCCTTGGATTCGGCACCTCACCTGTCGCCAAAATGCAACGAACTCTCCGGCTTGCAGCTGTAACCTAGCACATTAGAGGAAGGGGAAAGCAATCTAAATGCAAAGCATATTCAAATCAAACCGACGATCAATGATGTTGTTTAGACGGTCTCTACGGAAACGTTTTATTGAGCTTCCTCTCTGGTTTGCATTGCATAACCCAAAAGGCATTCAGGAGTATCTGCAATGGCTGGGCAGGTTCGATCTTCACGGTACCTGCTTCTCCAGTCGCAAAGGACATGCTACAGACATTTAACTTAAAATGACCTCACCTTTCACAACCTGCACGATCGTTCTTCGCTAATTATGTACCGAGGGGGGGGAGGGGGGGGAGGTAGATTCATCCTGTAACTACTTGACCAGTGTATAAACTGCTTCAAAGGGTTAGACACTGGACTGCGTCTCAAAGAATCCCAAAAGCGACCTGGATCGCTGACCAGCTAATCGATAAATAACGGAATCCGTGATAAATAAACCGGCCCACTGATTCAAGGTATGAGTCTGTCAGTGAACCGTAGACCCCGTGCTCAATGAATCACTTATCTTTGTTTTCGAAACCAATTACCGATGATGTGGTTTATTGCACCCGGGACCTTTGCAGACTCAGCCACAGCTCCTGTCACATGGTGCTTTTCTTTCTGAAAAATCTACAAAATCACAATGTAACTTGTGTGGGTGGGGAGATGGAGTCTTAACATCCAATGAGTGAGCGAAGTGAGTCATGTGATGGGTGAATAAGTGAGAAGCGTGAGCAAATTACACGCCCACCATGATTGGCATTAGTGAGCGGCTAACCAACCTAAGCTGGGGACTGTTTATGAAGTTATGAATCGCGTGTTTGCCCAAACGTCAATTGCTGCTCGAACGGGACAGAGTGGGAGCTCATTGAACGACTCTTAACTTTAGTTTCGGCATCACTTGACGCAGTTGGAAGTTCTTAAATCCATGGGCAGAATGTTAGCGTTGCATCTCCCGGAGTTTTCATCTTCTATATCTACCACAGACTTTCTTTCTTTTTTGTCTCTCTACACCATCATCTTTTGCTTTTTTTCTCCTCACTTTCTAATGTTGTGAAACGTTATCTGCTGTTACGCCTGCGTATGGCGCCGGTCTAAACTATTTGTTGCTGCGTAAATCTTTGTTGAGCAGTACGGAAAGAGGTCAGTACCTTTGAAAAATTGAATAAAACGTCAGACAAATCTTGTATTTGTCAAAATTTCCACGTTCCGTATTACACTCCATGTCGTCCATTTATTTCGTACATATAAGAGTACCAGAAACGAGGGATTATTCAATTATTACTTATTTGCTTTCTTTTTTTTCTTAAAAAAGCTCAAAAATATTTTATGTGCATGTGAATCGATGGATGGATGGAGTTCTCACATTTTCTTAAAATCTTACAATGGGAAGAACTGTTGGGTTGCCTTCATGTGCCCAGATGGAGCCCTGAGATTCAGATGACAGTCTGTACATGAACTGACAATAATGTTCATAAGAGTTTCTTCTTGTGTTCTGACTTGATTCCCTAGCATGACAGTGCTTTTTAAACAATACCAAAGGATTTGGACACATAATAATACACTACGCTGATTACTGATAAGTCGATTAATATAAAAGCTGAAGATTCAACATTAACAGCAAAAATTAACGACTTGGCAAGATGTAATCTTATGTTTTAACATGGTCGGTCCGTGTTGGTGCCGTAGACTACACAAAACTATAACATTAATAAAACTATGTATTAATTAAAGAACAACTTCTCTGAATTATGTATTAATTAACTATATGACGCCTTCATTCCTGGCGAAAGGTTCAAATCACGCAGAGTCTCATGGACCTTCGACTGGCTATAATCGACGAGCTGCAGCGATAAAGTTTAAACGCCACAGCTGGATTTTTAGCAATACCTCACTGCAACTCCGTCGCACTCCTCCAACCATATATTGAAACTACAACAGAGATTTATCGACATCTTGCTGAAACAACATTGATATTCGCACACAGAATTCATTCGCGAAGGGGGAAAAAACGCGTATGCAATTCCTCAACTTAATTTCAATTATATTATATTTACAGTACTATATGGACATCTTGCTGGGTATGTCTTCTTTTATTAACGTGTATTATAGCTAAATATTATAATACCCCCCCCCCCAAACCAAAACTAACGAGTGACTAATAGATGTATAGGGTTAAAATGAAGGACTGGGGTGGGTTTTTTAACTAGCGGAGCATAAATCCCACCCTTCGTGTCTCCTGCCTGTCTCAGAAGGCGATTAAGATGCCGCCCCCCTTTACACCCCTGACATGTGTCTTCAGGGCGTTTCAGACACTGATTACTGCTATTGAAACCTTTCACTTTATTCCTACATCAGTTCCTATCTTCGATACACACGCACACACACACACACTGAACAGGATATATATATATATATATATATATATATATATATATATATATATATATATATATATATATATATATATAGGCTGAAAAACATTCATCAGGCTGCATTATTTTTTATAGTCATTTATTTTTTCAACATCATCAACATTTTTTTTAACTAATTACAGACCCCTGTCGTTCACCCGAAGCTGGCCGAATAGCGTAGCCCACAGCCGCGTGTGTGACCAGCATCCTGTAAACGTGGCTACCAGCCGCAGGCGCTATCCTGGTTGCGCACAGAAGCATCATATTCTCTTCTTGCAGAGGTTTTCTAAACGCATTGCACGTAAGCATCATTTCATAAGAATGATTTAAAAAAACTGCTGTTAGTTTGGCATTTAATAACAGTCAGCAAAAAAGCACCGAATATACATGGATGAGAAAGTAATGTGTTGCGTTATTTCCCCAGTAATTTCCCATTTCATAATGCTGAGATTTGTAGCATTCATTAACCCCCCCCCCCCAACATCACCACACACACACGAGCAGCTCACACTCTGAAACCCATTCCTCTTAAACCCAAGCAAGACCACCTTAAACCCATGTTAAAATTCAAAGCAAGGTATCTGCCCCCCCCACCCCCCCCCAAGCATGGACCAGCATACTGTAATGAATCAGACTCCCGCATCGGCTGTTGTAAAAGGAAAAGTTTGTCTGTTTGTTTCTCTGCTTGCTTGTTTCATATTTCTTGCCCACCGGTTAGTCTCAATGATAATATATGACCACGGGAGGTAGATTAAGTGAAATGTAAAAACAGTGAACACCAGTTTCACAATAATTTCGTACTGGAAATTTTTAGATCTACAGCGTTAGATGCATCTAATGTATCAGCTTGCAGATGTATCAGTTGTTTTCTGCCCTTCTTTTGTATTTTGGACGCCTGTGATCCGCTTGGTCCATGCTTCGCTTTCCCCTTTAAATTTTCCCCCAGCCTGGGAAATTGCTCTACCACCAACATCAGCAGCCGCTGCTCCTTGATGTTGTGGTAGCGTGTGCGCATGCGCCCCACATTGGAATTACGGCACTGGCAAGAATAAGTTGGACCTCGTCTGTCTTCACTGAAATCCAAAATCATATCAAAACTATGGCGATGCTGAGAATTAGAAAAAGAAGCTATTTCGGCATTTGGACTTTTCCTTTAATCGTGGCCGTTGTTTGTGCGCAGAGGTGAGTGATTAGATGATTCGTACTTTCTCCGCGTGCATGTACTATATATTACTTGTAAATGGACATAGAAACATCTTTAACTAAGAATGCATCTCCCTTTCTTCTAGTGTCAATGACCCTAGCAATATGTCACTCGTCAAAGAAACTGTGGATAGACTGTTGAAAGGATATGACATTCGCTTGAGGCCAGATTTTGGAGGTAAATCAAACCATTTAATAGAGACACTTATTTAATGCAATGGTGTTTTATTTATAAGCATGCGTGGCTATTTCTTGAATTGTGTGAATTGCCAGATGCAAGAGCTCATTTTAAAGTGAAGTGCACGTTGCTTCCGACCGTGAAGGTAGCGGGCCAGGCTTTCCGATAACATACAATGTTCATTTTATAGAGACATCGCTTAAACCACAACGGATTGTATGCTGTTTTAATGCGTAGTTTATGAGGATGGCATTTGAAAACTTGCACCGATCTAATACGGAATTCAACTTTTGCAATACACCGATTATCTTTGAGTCCACCCGCTATGAGGTGCATCTGTCTGTTACTGTATGCGAAAATACACGTTGATCATCTGTTACGGTCAGGTTGTAAATGTCCATTGCAATTTTAAGGATGTTAATACCAGTGGTTTTAACATGCGAAAGCAAAATATCTATATAACCTACATAGTTTCTATGAAAGGGAGAAAGTAGTTTTCCATAGTGTTATCATTCTTATTTTATTAGAAAGATCGTGTAGTATTTTAGAAATCAACAATTGCATTCACAACCAGACGTTAACTCACCGATGTAGTGGATATTTATTACCTGGATGCGGGTGAGATACAGATTATTGGCTAATGCACGGCGTATGGGGCTGTTTCATAGCAGAAACGCCTGCATTGAATATAGCGAATTTTAAATAAATGAACAAGTTATTAACGTATTTTTTTGCCAAACCCTTTTGTTGGTTTGCAGGTCCCCCGGTGGGAGTAGGAATGAATATAGACATTGCGAGCATAGATATGGTATCTGAAGTCAATATGGTAAGTACACCATTCAGTTACCTTTACCTCGCCAGTCCTCCGTTCGGTACAATTTCCGGCATCATCTGAAATGTATAGATCACGCAGATACAAACATAAACGGGATGCACTGTCCCCCCCCCCTCCCCCCCCACTCATTATCTGTATTGGATGGTGCACCGTTAATTCATTCGTAAGGGCTGGCCGGGGTAGACAGGGCTCGTCTCCTTGAAACGTCTTACGCCGGGCTGTTGAATCACTAGCAAAGTGGCATGTACTTGATCGTATTTGATTCTATTGCTATTTATTACGAAGATAAAGAAATACCCACGGAAATACGCTGCCATTCAAAAACAATTGCACGGCTTACGTGAGCACTACGTGTGTGTGTGTATGTATTTTGTTCCCTCGTACTCGTAACACATTGCTTTTCTGATCGTGCATACCAGCAATCTCCTGTGTTTCATAATGGGGCTTCCTTGAAGGTCAATTCATAGTGTTAAGTCAATCCTATGAAATACCACAACGCATTTCACATTTTATGGCCTGAAATAATATAAAGGGACGAGCCGACGTGCGGTGCTTCACGTTAGAACGGCGGAAGCCAGTGTTACACTTGCGGGAACATATGTTTCAATGACGCCGCACTTCACTGTGCTTCACAGCCGCCAAAGTTTTGCCTCATGCAACAGCTTCCCCTAGTGGTAGTTATAGAAAACGCAATTAACCATTGATCTCCCTACAAACGGATCGATTAATCAACATTCATACGTCAAAAGCGTGCATGCGTAGAGTGGGTGAATGCACCAAAATCCAAATTAATTGTACGTCTATTTTAGGTTTTACTCCTTATTTTTGTAGCGTTGTTTACGTATTAAGTGGATTTAGTGGGTATTTGCAGTCTAATCATTTAATGCAATTGTTCTGTGATCTATAGTAAATTCATTATTTTCCCTGATCAAAATTTTAAATTCAAATCTAATTATAGGAAGGGATTTTAAAGGATTTTATAACGGAATTTAGTTGGAATGCTTCAAGCCTTTTGAAAACTGAACTATTGACCTAAAATAATACAACAGTTTCAGAATTTGTGTCCCACCAGGCATCTTATACATCCACTTACTTATTTCGGATCCCGGTGCTTGACATGTGCACATGCTGTACTTGCGTATGTAAAATTCAGAGAAACACTGTTGCTGCAGCACCAACGTTATGTTATATCTGTTGCTTATTGTTGATAATTGATTTTTAATGACTTCAAGACTGTACGACTATTATAATTGCTATGATTGTCGCCATGACTACTGATTGTTTTTATATTTCTTTTTTGTTTAGCGCAAAAGTCCATTGATAGTGTTAATTCCATTTTGCAGTTTTTAGTATTTGCCACACAAGACACCGAAAACAGCTCATGCCGTATGATGTTCGGTGTAATGAGCATTTGTACTTTGTGACATTCAAGAGAAACGATGTCCAGCCTCTCTGTGTCCCTGTAAACCATGTCGAAAGTCTGGATATGAACCTAAATGCTTTTAACGTTCAGGCTCCTATTGACGGACTTGTCTTTGTGCTTGGACATCCTGCTGGGTTATTGTTTAAAGATAATGACATCGGCATCAACACTTTGAATATATGACCTCAGCTCTTTATCCTGTGATCCCAGATTGCAGGAAACTCTCGTACATCTCTCATTGGTCCATCCCTGTTCTTTTTATTTTCATTCCTGAACATAGACCCAGCATCTGCAGTCATCGCGTAGTAGTACAGCTGACACATTTGTACGTGACTAATGACGGATTTTCAAAGCAACCCATATGCACTGTTGTACAGTTCAGAATCAATCCATGACCAGCTCTTACGATGTTTTCCATGAGTTGGATTGTCTTGTATTACTGTGTTACTTTGTAATAATTTTAGCTGTTACAGAGAGCTCTATAATTCACTAACAGACTCGGCCCTACCACAAAGTGTTAAACCACTCTCAGAAATGGTTCCCTGTGATAGGAATACATATGAAATTCCCGAGAGGCCTGCTGAAAATTCCATCCTGCGATGTATACTTGTAGCAGCTTTTCACGTCGGCTCAGTGATTCCTTGCATCCTGAATTCTCTTTTCGGAACTTCAGCTGCCGGGCGCACTGCCAGGATGACTTTCCCAAGCCTAAGTGAGGGACACCGGTAATCACTACAGAAGGAGTCTCCTTTGATCTGTGACCCTACAGTCTCTGCGTTAAGATTAAAGTAGGGCTCTTCTTTACATCCGTACCACATCTCTGTAGACAGATGAGCAGACTCTGCACTGACACTGCACTGACACTGCACTGACACTGCCCTGACACTGACCTCTCCAGTGATCTTGGCAAACAAGTATCTGTATTGGTTCTCTTTGCCTCCAACCATGTAAACTCACTGGATCCAGTTACATTGTTTGGTTTATGGAAAGCGGAGGAGCTTTAGATTAGATGACCTCTTTGTTCACTCAAAGTCGTTCGATCCTCATGCCCCATACAGAGGAATTTTGAAAGATGCACTTTCTGCTGGTAACATTTTGCACAAATAAAAAAAAAAAAAACTCCACACAAAAACTCTTAGGGCTGTGAGACTGCCTTAGATATATCTGCTCAATGTGTGTGTGAGCCTGACCTCACATCACGGTCTGCTATTTTTGGGGGGTGGGGGGGTGGGCACAGGGATCTAAGTACTGCTGGAGGTTAGGTCATTCTCTTTGGATGTTTTGGCGGAGTAACAGAAAGTGACTAACATAATGGGAGGAGAGCAAAGGGCAGCGTATGACTTCGGTTTTGATACCCAGACATTTGTGATTGTTTTTGTCGTCCTGTCTGTTGCTTCTGTCTCTTTGTGTGGTGGCACGTGCATTCCGAGCTCAGGCGATAAGCACCCAGAACCAACTCATACAGAACAACTAGCGTGGAACAACCAATATGGTTAATTGGAAAGTGAGCGGCCCAAGGTCTGTGCCATGAGCCACTTCAGGGCACAAGCATGTGCTTCTCTTGTAAAACGTTTCATGCAAAAATATACGAACAAGATGCTCTGAGAGCCTGACGGGAACCAGCCGTTCATTTCATGCAGAACCAGCATCATAGTTCCACCGAAAAAAATATTGGTCTGCAATTTAAGTTAAGATGTATAGAATTTATATTTCCACCAGAAAACATCCAGCTCGCTTCAGGCTTTGACCCATTAATACAGCACTAAAGTGATTACGGGCGCTATACTGAAAGTAGAAAAACATTCAGAGAACTAACAACCTCCTGTCAGGTTCCACATCCGGCCTTCCTTCCGGACATCTTTGGGTGTGACTTTTTAAATCACTTTTTAAAAATGGAATTCATCATGAAACACGAGCGATTAACGTTCCCCTCCATCTAGACTCTTCAATTGTTATCTATGTAATTAATCTTCGACAGTGAGCTTTTAAGAACATCTGTACACTCGAGAGATACAGTAGAATAGAAAATGGGCTTATTTTCTCCTAGCCTCTTGAAGGTGACTGAACCCCAGCACTGGAGCAGCGTTTATTAAGGCACTGAATCTAAACTTACAATTCTTCCCCGCCTGATGTTATCACATAGCATTTAGCCTTTTCTTCTTTAAATGCATCTGCCATTTTGCCGTATATAATGGAGCTAGCCTCTCCAAAGATTACTGGATAAGGAAGCGGAATCCGGAGACTCGGAAACGCAGAAACGCAGATGCAGTCTTTCATTTTCAGCCAGGCTTTGCCAAGGAATGGCATTCGGATTTGGTTCAGATACTGTCTCAGCCTTCTTGTGGATTTTTTTTTTTTTTTTTTAAACGTGGCCCTACATTCTGGCAAATGTGGCAGCTGCCATACGTTTTGTTCATCAGCTGCGAAGTGGGATCTGGGTTCCGTTTATAGACGTGGTCGGTATTAGTGAAAATGTGGTATCTGTTTGAGTGATATATTCATTTTCTAGCATCATAATCCCCCAAGGGGCGGCATGGTGGTGCAGTGGTTAGCATTGTTGCCTCACATTTCTGGGACCCGGGTTTGAGTCTCCGCCTTGGTCACATGTGTGTGGAGTTTGCATGTTCTCCCCATGTCGTCGTGGGGTTTCCTCCGGGTACTCCGGTTTCCCCCCCACAGCCCAAAAACATGCTGAGGCTAATTGGACTTGCTAAATTGCCCATAGGAATGCATGTGTGTGTGTGAATGGTGTGTGAGTGTGCCCTGCGATGGGCTGCCCCCCCATCCTGGGTTTTTCCCTGCCTTGTGCCCATTGCTTCTGGGATAGGCTCCGGACCCCCCGCGACCCAGTAGGATAAGCGGTTTGGAAAATGGATAGATGGATGGATGGATGATTCTCCAATAGACATTGATTCAGGCTGTAGTGCCTTTTTAACATCCCTTCCCATTGACTTTTGACCCTGTCTCCGTTGCTGCCTTGTCGTACCATTTTGGATCGTCGCTGTTTTGTATGATCGGTATATTAAAAAATAAAATAAAAAAACAAACCTGAAATTGTTGCATTTACCAACAATTTTATCAAACAGTCATAAATAACCCCCCAAAACGTGCCTTTGGTCAAGCTGTGAAAGAGTTTTTATGTCCAGAATTATGGCTATGAAAAGCAATCGGGGCAGTTTGCAAAACGTACTAGATGGCTGCTTAAGTACAGCATGAACTCTACATGTTTACTGCTCTTCAAACTGCAACGAAATACTAGACAAAATCTATATACTGTAGCATTCTGCTGGAATGATACACCTTAATGTTGTTGTTTTAGTCGGCGTTTAAAAGAACACCTTTCTAATAGCACAGACCAACCGAAGAAGCATTTAGAAAAAAGTGCTTTAAGGATCATTTGTCTGGTGCATGTGCTGTAACGTGAGCCGCAGCACGTCAACAAACATCGACGTTAAAAGGTTTCCATCCCCTCACAGCCGTTAAAGCTCAGCTTCCTCGGCCGGCCTCACACATCTGTGGTCATGGGTTCCATTCCGGCCCCACCTCTTGTGTTCTTTGCCGCAATTTCAACCCGGGGGCTCATTTAATTCCATTCCACCTAATACTCCCCCCTCCCCCCCACGAAATCATAATAAGCCAGATCCTGGAAACGAAGGCGCGTGTCGTCAGCATTCAATAAATTCAGTATCACCGGCTCACGTGTTCTGAATCGAACGTGAACGAGGGGGGTATCGACCTGAGCATGTTCAGACACCCCCCCCATCATTGTTTTGCCTGCCTGGTGATAACAGTGACAGCTGACAATCCAGTTGGAAGGATATATATTCTTCTATGAGACCTGTGTAAGATCCTGGTTCGAAAGCAGCGCAGGGAGCCTGACAGCTGCAAATGCTGTGTGCTGCATCGTCACGATCAGTCTGCGTCTGGAAAATGGGCCTGGCATCACACTGAGCGCCTGCCCAGGACAGGGACTGCTGGGTGGCTGCGGGAGCCAAAGGCAAGAGTCACCTTTAAGACAAGACCCATTCATTTCTGGCCTTATATCCAAGTATGTGACATCTGCCCTTCTTGTGACCCAAGGAATAGATTGTACCTCCTGTGTGCCTCCTCCATACTTTTTCATGTCTTCATGGGTGTGGTGTGGCTCAGCAGGTCAGGATGCCATGTTTGTGAACAGATGGTCATTGGTTCCAATCCCACTGTTGTCTGCGTAACGTCACTGTTGGCTCGTAACCCTCCAGTTAGTCTTGCGTCTGGCCAATTTGCCGTCTCAAAGGTAGGTTGCTCTGGATGCAAGTGCTGAATAAGTAAACATGCAAAGATGTTTTTTGCTTTGAATTCCTGCACGTGGGAACGTCCCGATGAGGGAAGGTGAAGGGTTAAATCAGACTGCTACAACCAACCAAGGCTAATAAATTGTAGTCTACCTTTGCTGTCGGTACTTTCACCGTGACGGGCTGTCCGTTGATTTTTAAACGAGGGGCTGCTCTTCACCTGAGAGCTTTTGGCTCGGCGGCTTGAGTTTCCGCAGTGCCTCAGAAAATTCCGGGTCCTCGCTTTTACTTCCAAAGCACGTTTTCCCGGCCAGAAGCGGAGAGACTGGAGAGAAACGGTACAAAATGCTAAAGCGCCTTCTCCCGTCGCGCGGAGTGGAGCACTCCGCGCCAGAGGGAGAGATCACATGACCGCCTGCATTATACAAAACACTCTCGACATCAGGAGGCTCCGAGTCGGTCTGTGGCGGCAATTAATGTCAAGTAGTAACTTCTGAGCTCCTGTTCCCTTGTTTCATTTTAGCCGCTTTGATTCAATGTGGGGGAAAAAAAAAATAATATACCTCTGCAGCACTGTAGGTGCTTTCATCATCTCGGCTAATGAGACAATATCAGCGTGTTCATTTCGAGAGGCAATTATGCCGGGACGACACCGTCGTGTTGGCAGATGAAGTTTCCATTTTAACAGTCATGGATTCATCAATCGAAAGTTACACCGACTTTTAAGGTACCCGGAAAGTGCCTCGTTCGTCTTTCGCGCTGTTGGAGGCTTGCTTGTCTAGGGTCCTTCCTAATCGGAGAAGCCCTTGATGTCGTAGTCTTCCTGTCTCAGGCGGTCCCCATTGGATAGAAATAAAGCCTATATAAATAATTTCCTCTGACATAAACAAGGAATCCCCCCTGCAATCCCAACCAGCAGAAGTGGCTGGAAAATGTATGGATGGAAGAGCAATGATTCTAGTCTGTAATTGTTTTCGTTTTAGAACCCGTTACCCGAGTGTTGCAAAGAAGCTGATTTCTGATGAGAATGGGTTCAGTTCTGGGTACAGGGTTACGGTCAATCTTTTGCAAGAAACACAGCGAACAAGGCCTAAGTCACCCTGAAGGAGGGTTAGGGTTAGGGTTAGGTGCCAGTCCAATGGAGGTTACACTTATATTTCAGGGGCAATCAAAAGATGCCAGTTTGCCTACCTGTATGTCTTTGGTCTGCAGGGTGATATGCTAAAAATCTACCGACGGAGGAAGTGGGATCGAATCCCCCAGCCCTGCCGACATGACGCCCAGGTGCTACCTACCCATGCTGTCCCACCCTTTTGATCCGAGTCATTAAGAATTTAGATGAACCCCCCCGTGGTACAGAAGTTACTAGGGAGCCCAGAGGATTGCACACGGCGACGTCGCTGGGAAGTCATGACCCACACCCTCCAGTAAATCACCCAACCCTCAGCTGGGGGAACATTCCGGGTCAATTACTGATGATATGCAATCATCTGCAATCACTGCTAACGAGCGGTTCTGAGTTTAATTAAACAAAGTTGGCTGTAAAACGGCACGTCGACAGCGAGCAGAAGACAGGGGCCTCTTTAGCACCTGAACCGTAAGCACCCCGCTGATAGGCTCAGCGGCATTGTAAAACACTGATAGGCTATCTGGTAGTTCAAGCGTCCAATCAGCCGGTTCCTTCTCAATTTTATGAATGTTAACTGATGGCTTGGGGATTAACAGACATGAAAGCCTGCTGCTGTCTAGTCTACAATGACAACGTTTGCCATCCATAAGCCGATCCTTCGAGTTTAGGGAAGGCGCGGGAAATTAGCACGTAGCTATATAGGGGATGTGCTACAAACGGGGCCAAGCTTTAATGGGAAATAAGCAGGTTTTTTTTAGCATTTCCATGTTCAAATGCTGCACTGGAATGGAAACTGGTGGTTCACAGGTAATAAATACGGTATATTCTTACGCGAGACGCTAACCTGTGGGATATAAATGTAGGTTCCTGGATGCACGGGATGTATTTCGGAGCATTTAGATTGTTTTCTCGGATGAATGGGATTGTGTTGGAAGCTGCAAGATGTGACCCACACTGCCTGTTCGCTAAGGCCATTAGCCATCAAGGATTTACTCAATATCTTGGCTTCACTTTAGCTATTTGAAATTTCTCTCTCGATCTTGTCTGCCATTAGTGCTGTTCTTAAGCCCCTGTCATTGTGAGCCTCTAGCTCCAGTTTCTGGGCGTATACAGGGGCGGGGCCAGAGGGGCATTGGCCCAAACTGAAAGCTGATTGGCCGCCAGAGTGCCCCCTCTCCTGTCACTCACCGATTGAAAACATATCATTGGCCAAGGATGGGTTGCCGCCCACCATATGAATTAAGGCCCCTCTCATGCCCCTCACCTAGAGTCGATCCTGCTTCAGTTGCTCTCTGCTCTCCGATCCACTTCTTGTTTGTCGCATTGGTCAAAAGCACCTGGTAAATAAATATAATTGTAGTTCTGCTTGGCACTCTCTCCGTCTTTCCTCTCCTGGTCTTGAAAGGTCTCTGATCAGAAGCGCTGTAAACAGCCGTGGATCTCCAGCACCGAAATTGAGTTCACTCCAGTTTCCTGCCACGGCTTTTAATTAAACGTTCGGCAATGCTTGTTCATTTCCATCAAACAAATATCTTTTAATGAGTCATAATGCATTTTTGCATGGGTCCTGTATCTTTGGCGAGTTCTACCTATTAATCCGAATGGCCTGCAACTCCAGTAATGCTTACCCATTAAATGTCTGGTTTGTGTACTGTTTGCATTAGCACTATTAAACATATTGAGATCTAAGTAGAGCCCGATGATGTTTCACTTACCATCTGGAACCACCTGGCACTTCCTCTTGGGTTCCAAACTAAATGCCGAGAGATGCACGGTTCTCTCTCAGGTACTCCCAGGAATGGGTAATATTTCAAATATGTATCTTAAGTTTTGTAATTTGCATTTTCAATACATGAATATTCACAACTCAATTTCAATGCATTATTTCGTATTCATGCTTGCAATTCCATATTCATAATTTACATGAATATACAGTCTGGTGTTTGCAATGCATTTTGTGGTTTGGTTTACTTTTATAACATATGTATGTTATCAGTTTTACTTCCAAAGTTCTTGGCAAGGGTACGTTACATTTGCAATGAATTTAACTCTGTGTGTTAATTTTCCATTTATTTATTATTTTCTTAGCATTTATATTTTGTTATGTGTTATGCGACCTGAACAACCACTCTGCTAATAAAAATGTAATGCTGCTCTCTTCACTCTGGGAAAACTGATTACTGAAGTTTAAGACGGACTTTGGCTCCAGGTTCGATTTGGGCCTGATGTTCTAGATCTTCGGACCTCTGATGTTTCACAAGCACAGTAAACATTAAAAAATAATAATAATTCAGGAAGCCGAACCACGTTGTTTCCTATTGCAAATAGAAAACCGGAAAAAACGCCCCAAAATAGACTTATGTTGTTGGTTCAGTGTTCAAGCCAGTAAGTAAATGGGAATATGTATTTTACACCCCTGCTGCTGAGTCACTTCCTGTAAAAGTTCAGCCTCTTTCTCTATTTTAAAGAAACGAGCTCAGAAATGGAACAGAAATACTAAAACACAGCTGGCTGCGTCTTAGCATGATGGTACGTAGCTGCTAGCTTCAAATTACTTACCACCAGCGGAAAGTTAATTGGAAATATTATTTTGCATAAACTTTTGTAACAAAGTTGTCTTTCTGTCAAAATCAAAAATAGGGCTATTTTACAGATGCGTGGTTGTGTGGCAGACAAGTAGCCACGCAGTAAAACACAACCCACCCCTACACCTCCCCCCCCCCCCCCCCCCGCCGCCGCCGCCCCCCAAAACAATTACTGATCAGACACATACGGTAGGCACGCAAAAAAAAATGCTAAAAAAATTGTTCACAAAAGTTTGCTTAAGAGTTTCTCAAAATTAGCCCCCCGATCGGCAAAATTTCCTGAGCCCCCTCCCCCACGATCAGCAGAACCTTGTCTGACTCTACCGCATGGAAATCATCGCTTAAATAATATCTGTCTGAAATATCATAGAGAGAATAACATTATAACTGCAATTTATGGATTTACAGGCTTGTAGTTTCTGCTAAACATCGTTTTTATGGAAATCTGATAGTGTTCCTTAATGTCACCCACCACTGCCAATCTTAAAGGATTTGGCACATGGCCGACATTTTTAGGTGCGGAAAGGTGTTTATGTTTTTGTCATATGGAATGAAAGCAGATGAAGGTCTGTGCGTGTACTTTGTGTGTTACGGTGCAGAACATGATAAACGACTGAGTGTGGTGCAGATTGGACGGGGGGTGTCCAGGTGGCAGAGGGGCTGAATGGCTTATTCTTGTACCTTGACACATAATACCACTGCAAAATGCATAAGGAGACCCTATGGCATTTTGCAAACTAAATTGTTCTTTGATGGATTGTCTCGGTGCGCGCTCACGCTCGTCTAAAGAGTCACATAAATGCCTGCACGCCCGGGGCCGAGGTAGCGACGATGTCGCCGGTACTGACAGTGTGTCGTAACTTAGCTCATTACGTCGCTGTTTCTCGGTTCGCCTCCCCTCGGGGCAGTTAATAACGATACCGGTGTTTGCGGCTGGAATTAAATGGCCGGTTTTCCGCGGAGAGGCAGAGCGCGGACTCCAGCGCCGCTTCTAACGCGGCCGCGCCCCGGCGCGCTCCTGCGTGCGCGCCACGTTGCGCATTGATAATCTCCCACCTGTCCGCTCTCCGCGCCTGATAATGGCTCAGCCTGCGCTGCGAAACGGATTAGGCGGGGTGACAAACGAAAGTGGGTTAATCGGCATCGGTGCTACTC
The DNA here is from genome assembly GCF_023856365.1 of Brienomyrus brachyistius. Taxonomy (NCBI): domain Eukaryota; kingdom Metazoa; phylum Chordata; class Actinopteri; order Osteoglossiformes; family Mormyridae; genus Brienomyrus; species Brienomyrus brachyistius. Next base: position 4,709,507 of record NC_064556.1, on the reverse strand, counting down.
TCCGTGCTCCAGAAAGCTTGCCTTTTTATTTTTTTATTTATAATTATTTTAATTTTTCACACCGTTGGCGTCGCGCATGTTGGAGTGCCCGGTGGGTGTTTAGCTATTCACCAGGCAGGGGTGGGGTTCTTATGCGCCAGTCCTCCTCACTTAACCGCCCACCTTGCGTTTCACCTTCTTTCAGTAATAATAATAATAATAATAATAAGATGAAGGAGAAAAAAGAAGAACCACCATCCATCCATCCATCCATCCAACAACTTATGTGGGGGGAGGGAGGCATGAAGTCTATCCCACAGGAATGTAGGCGGGATTTAGGTCTGCAAAATCAGCTCCCCCACTCGTCTCAGGCGAGTAATTTAGACGAAGGGGAGAAAAAAAATCTATCAATCAATCAATCAATCTATCTATCTATCTATCTATCTATCTATCTATCTATCTATCTATCTATCTATCTATCTATCTATCTATCTGTCTGTCTATCTGTCTGTCTGTCTAATCTCTTCATCAGTAAATAAGGAGCTGAGTGGGGCAGAAATGACCCCGCCTGCTTCCGCACGGGCTCTGCATGACATTTCCAATCCTACTTAGCGTCTCTCAGTTCACCCCAAGTTTAGAGAGACAGTCAAGCGGAAAAACAATGTTTGCCGCACATCAGCTCACTGTTTCGGGAAGTGGGATGGCACTTTTTTTCCGGTTCGCGTAAGAGTGTTTATTTTTAGAAATTTAATCAAGATAACATTTATAGACTTGAGCGCAAATGAGTCGCCTGCCGTTATTCTCAGACGTCGCGTTATCGCTGCAGGACAGGGGGCTCGCGAACACGTCCTCGTGCGAGTCAGAGGGTGCGGGAGTGACAGGGTGCGTGCAGAAGCACCACGACAAGATGTCACAAGAAAGACACGTGTCCCCGAACCCCTTATCCATTACGCTCCAAAAGATCATCCATAATGTCATAACTTTGCAGCCCGAGATTGGGATCAGTTTTGCTCTGGTTTCCCTCCTCGTAATGGAAGTGATTTGTCAAGCAGCAGATTGTCTGTGTTGACTTGTAGTCACGTGATTAATCATTATGAGCATCGGTGCATTTGGGATTTGGGTCTCTCACCTCATTGTTGAAAACTGATAAAGGGCTTCTGTCATTTCCACAGCCTTTACTCAGTACCCTGTTCCATATATGGAAGCATATCTAATCCATCCATCCATCCATCCATGGAAGTAAATTACGAGGGGTTAATTTGTTGTAATCACCCCAATAATCAAAACCAGCTAATACAACCCCCCGGACACCTTAAGTGGGTGGAGACCTGAACCCCTCCCCAATACTTAAAGTTATGCCCTTGTATCCAGTCATCCAACCATCCATCCATCCATCCATCCATCTATGTGTACTACCTTAAATGTCCATTTCACCAGAATTCCCCTTAAAATAACAGTTCTTCTGTGTAAGGAGTTAAAATATACCAGAATTTCCATCATGAGTGACAAGAAGGATTCCTCCCTCCTGTTGTATTCCTCTACAATGATCTGGCATCCCATCCAAGGTGTCCCCTTTGTCTAACTCAGTGCCACTGAGACCTTGCACTGCATATGTACTCATGGAAGATGGGGGGATGTTTGTGGAATTGTCTGATTGCTGGTGGTGCGACTACAGAAGAATTATACAGAAAGGGTTGTTCCTGTTTGGAACGTCAGCAAATCGGAGCTTCGGCGCTCGTGCAAGCAGCCCTAACATCTACGACCGCATCTCCGTGGACGTCCTGACAGTGCTTAGAGTGGCTGCGAAGTAACAGATGGTACAAGAAGCAGGTCTCACTTGGCATGTCATTTCTGAGACCTCTGCCATTCTACCATCTCAGCATGTCATCACAAAGCCTCAACACACCACATATATGGTGTTTTTCTTTGCAGTGAAAGAGTAAAATTTTTATAGGTGAGGAAAAAGTGTTTTTCAAATATCCGGTATCAGCCTGGTTTCTTTTTATACCCTTCATTTTTAAAAATTATAATTGTTTCGCAAAATTATATTTTGTGTATGCATCAGCATGTCAGATATTACATATACTTCGAATGAATGAATGGATTCTTTATTATTGTGTATTGCACATACTTTGCCCAGCCCACATGGGCTTATAAGACCCCAAAGGTATAACGTGTTTTGTTTGTACATAACATCTAGCCTCATAGTCAAAAAAATATATATAAGTTAATATTTTGAGGCCGGTGCTCTTGTCTGATATTACTCCAGTCTTTAAGAGTCACAGAAGCACTGAGTTCCCGGTTTGTCCGAGACCAAAACAAGTGAGAAGGAGAATGAGCTGAATGCAAAGTAAGGTGCTTCTGGGCAAGAGTCTGCAAAAGCAGCCACACCAAATCCCACACAAAAACAACCCCCTGCTTTTCAATTATTTAGGCTGCAGCAGCGATTAAGGGAGTAACTAAGGGGAAGGAGTGAAAGAAATGAAGGAGGCCGAGTGGTATTCTTTAGCGAGTGAGTCATCGTACCGATCTGCATGCTTTTTTGTTTTGCCGAAACGGATTGAGAACACATTTCAGGCTTTGAAGGAGGCGGGGCTAGACGGGGCATTTCTAAAAATGTTTTTCCCTGAATATATTTCTGCATTTTTACAGCAGAGCCGTCGGTACAGTTATGATGAAGGATGTGGGCTTGAAGGTTGGCAAGTTGATTCGGGAGGAAAATATGAGAAATACTGCGCAAAACAAGAGATTCAACTGTCGAACGAGCTTATAAACAATAGACTAGGTCAGCCTCGTGTTGTATGACCTAAACCTTGGACGTAAGATTCTCTGTTTTTGTAGCAATGAATTCCACTCACATTTTAATGACGCTAAAGTTATAGCCTGGTTTGAAGTTGCTGCACAGGGGCACTGGGGGGAGGGGGGGGGCACTGGAAGGCAGCAGTGTCTTCCCACGTTGTACTGCATGTTTTTTGGACCATTTCACTCAATGTGCTATAATTCTATGATATATTCATGGCTGGATGGATAATGCATCAGTGGAGAGGCAGTATTATAAGCATAACTTATCATAAGTCAATAAATCACCTTATTGATATGTGGCAGTTAAAATTATAACTGCATAAGACTTGATTTGACGACTCACCCAGTCCTGGCGTACGCCAAAGAACTTGCTTTAAATTTCCAGATCACAGAAGTATCCAGTAGACTGAGTGAGTTTTGGAAATTTGTTCCATCACGACCATGCATTGGGTGATTGATGACGGGTGGATGGGTTGGACGGACGGATGGACGGATGGATGGATGGACGGACAGATGGATGTCCCCTGCGCTTGTGTTTTGCGGATTTGTTTGTGGATCACAGTGAGATTCTCAGGCACCGGATGGCTCATGCAAAGCTGCTCCCTTCAGCTGTGAAAGCCTCTCCGGGTCCTCAGAGATTACGTTCCAGTCGCGGGCCGCGTCCAGAGTTCACTCCCGGCCCGTCGATCTGAAGAGGCGCAATTTGAGAGCTGAACCACCTGACGTCTCCCCTCCCTCTCCCCAATCTCGACCAGTCCCTAAACCCCTTTCACTTTTAGGTCACTCCAGCAGGGAGGAAATATTGCTTCTTCAGGGGTATCATTTTTTTCCAGGAGTGCGTGCCATTAACGGTAGCCCGGAATGCACATGATCCGTGTGGATGGTGCTTCACAGAGCAGACCGGAACATGGCGGTCCCAAAGAGGACAGGACTGGCCTCGTTCTTCCCAGCTGTCTGCGTGAAGTTTCACGGAATCGTAAGCCGGCTAGCCACACTCCGGTCCTTTCATTATCCAGGGAGCAAATGTAGGGTGTACATTTCGGTGGGATTTATGTAAGAAGGACGTTTCCAGAAGGTGTCCAGTTCAGGAGTTGCTGTATGTGGGAGTCTGTGGGTCAGGTTCAGTTATTAGATAGGGGGCCGATTTGGTCTATATGCCCTGAGGGGAATAGACCAGAAGACACGCGCACACCTCTGTATGACAGCGTCTGCTCCGTCATCAATTCCTTAAAGATATTCCCGTTGACTGATGAAACCAAAATATCACGGTCATCTGGGATAGCAGAGTATCTGATATAAGCTACTGGCCAGATATCCAATTACAGGCAGAACATGCCACAGTAATGCAAGAGAAGGTCCCCACGCGTGGCAGCTAAAGAGCAGAATTTAAGGCAGAACTAATGGGGAAGAGATCCTGAAACAGGCATGCGGGGTTTTGGCCCACGCAGGCAATGACACGGCTGTCCTCCAGCAGAAGAACATTACACCACCCAGCCTCTGTATTGCGCCCCCATATCCAGGGTACCGACGAAACTTCATAATTAACATCCTGATAGACGCGGCAGTTTTACTCGTAGTCAACCGTCCTGAGACAGAATGTTCCAGAAAAGTTCCTTTCATATTTTTTTTGACAACTCCCCCGCCCCCCCAAAATTAAAGGTAGTTTTGGCTGTAAATGGGGAGGGGGGAGGAGTATAAATTAACCAGAGTGGCAACAACACCTCTGGCCAGCTGCATGATCTATTCCGACTTTTTAAATCACTTTAGCGCTTGTGTGTGTTCATTTGCATCGCACCGATGCAACGACTGGGATATGTTCCTAACGAGTATGTACTGCATCTAAAATATGAAATTATTTCAACTTTAGTGTATTTTTAAATTAATGGGATCTCAGTTATGGGAGGAAAAATATGCTTGTGGAAAAACATGAGCAGAAAGTGGTAGGAATCAGTCATTAACCTCTTTGGACTGGCTGAATTGTGTTAATCCTAGACCATCAACTGTTGGGGGCGCCGTGGAGCAGAATAAAACACAATTGTTCCCCTGATAGTACTCACCATTCGGGCTGTTTCAGTCTAAAAACCAACACCTTGACCAAAACATTGTTATTCAAGGACATAACATAGACAGACTGTAGGTCTCACTGACTGTAGGGTGTGCGTGTTGTGGGACGGCATGTCATTTCAGTCACTCTCCTGAAACTATTATGGTACTAATGCTTTAAATACAGTTTCTGTTAACAAAGAGGGAAAATATATATCAAGGTTTTGCTTGCAGTGTTTTGGGTGTTGGAGGGGTGTGGATACCCTGGCAGAATTTGGGGGGCCTTCGAATATGTAAAATTATAAAACAATACAAGGCCCAAGGTGACATTTTGTCAGGGGGGCCCAGAACTTCTGTCTACGCCCCTGGCTAGTGGCCTAAAGGCTGATGCTTCGTAGCGTGAGAGACTCCAAACAGGAAGACCTCCGTAGAGACGGGAAGTGTGTCATGGGCCCGGTTAGAGTTTGCATCGCGGTCGTTGGGCTTCTTTATGCCTTCTTATGTCCCTGTCTCTGGCGCCTCTACCATGAAACGGATGACAGGGGTAGTTAGGGCCGGATTAGCCCCCCCCCCCCGCCCCCCCCCAGGAACAGTTTTGAGAGCTACGCCTTGGGTCCTGGCTGACTTCCTCGCCTGGGAAGCTTGAAAGGGGACACGTGGTCTGCGTGTGACTCCCGCCGGCCGTGCGCACGTTCGCAGGGAGCGTAGGTGTCCTTAGCGTTTGGACACCATGCGGCGGATGCCATTCCGGGCTGGCAGATCTTGATCCCACTCCAGCTGGCGTCTGGTTCTACGGGGAGCCCGAGTATTTCGCTTAAGTGCCGGTTTGCCTCTCTGAAGCACATTTAACCAGCAGCATTGCGAAGACACAGAAATACTGCATAACTCCATCCATCCATACATACATCTTCTGTGCCCGTTTGTCCTATTATGGAGCCTGTCCCGAAATCTATGGGCGCAAAGCAGGGAATAACCTAGGATGCCACGCCATCCCATCATAGAGCTTAGTTCATACTTATACGATTAGTTACCAGCCTGACCCCTCCCTCAGAACTCTCACGTCGCACCAAACAGCTCAGTACTGGGTGCCACACCGTCACAAGACCCTCACACAATACAAGTCCTGTTTCTGAATGCATAGTGGGTCTGGGAGAAGCCAGGGCAGGAGTTTTGATGGGCTTTGATGGTTTGAAGTATGTGATGGTGAGAAAGAAACCGAGTCACCATCTGTAGATATAAAACAACCTTTATGTTAAACAGCCCCGTTACAGAAACACCCAAAATGGCTGGGGAGGAAGTCTGGAATTCCAGTGATTACCTTTTACCTACAGCAACAAGCATGAAGAAACAGAGGAATGAACGAGAGGTGATGATTGTCATCCTCCCGCCAGTTTACGCCAGTTCCTTTTCAGTAGGTGGACCATTCGCTCTCCGTCCGTAGTAGCCTGCGATCTTCCTTCACTCTGAAAGCGTCGTAGTTCTTTCCTTATATTCCCCGGGTCTGTGCATCCCTCTGCCGCAGGAAAAAGCAGGATAGGAAGCACAACGCACTTCTGCGGGCTTCGGTATTTTAGTCGAAGCGAAATTGGGCAAACCGACATTCCAGTTGGATTTGACCCCTAAGTGTCCATATGGGATCTTCACACCGCAATGCAGTAGAGACACACAGCCAACATCACTGTTTGCTATTCCAGGTCCCAAATAGAAGGAAATTCGAGAGCGTTTCACTGCCACCACCACCCTCTCCCAACAGCCGGGTGAGAAGTGCCCCCCCTGGTGCCAATATTCGTTCGTATTCCCCTGATGGAGACATTGGATTAGGCGACATGACAAAATATAATAATTATTTAGCAGCTCTGATAACGCAGCTTGAAGATTAACTACACAGCAGCTCTCGAACAGTACTGATGCAGGAACACGTGTTTTTTTGCTGTGCTTAAACCTGTGCTATCCGTCAACCAATGGAAGACCGGCAGTGGCTGATAAGCCAGTCAGAATATAGGAGTGACTGGGGATTCTGGTTAGTTGTATCGTTGATGAATGTCATTTTGTGGTCTTGGCTCTGTTTAAGGGTTGAGTATGGGTCACACACAACAGAGTGCAAGTCTTGCATTTGACGAATGATTGCCGTATTTTCAGCTATTGTTTCGAGGCAGGATGAGCTAAAAAAATCTGTTAAAAACGCTTGATTTTTGTCATCATATTCAGTCAAATTTCTTTGCCACAGTCTGAAGCCATTTTGTGATCCTGGCTGAGCCGGTTTACTCGTATGTCGTCCTGGCAACAGCGATCGGCATCGTGTTCCACGTGGCGTCGTACGCGGCCGTAGAACTCGCAAAGCAGAACACCAATGGCAAAAGAGGAGCGAGATATTCTGAATTCCTCCGGACTGTTTAAATGATACAGTGTGTTCCTGCGATTCCTGTGTTAAGTAAATAAGCAAAATTAATTTATAAAGTGCTTTACAAACTTCAAACACTTAAAACGACCGAATACAAGCGAAGACTACTCCGCTCCATTCGAACGCACGCTTAAACGAGGTTGGCCTTGTGTATCTTTGCGTTGAACAAACACCACTGTGATTCTTACTCCTGAGGACCACCGCCTCCCAATGTTTAGAACAAAAGCTTCTCTCTTACAAAGAACCACTTAGTATATATATGCTAAGCTGGAAACAAACACAGCCCCCAAGCTCAGGGTAACATGGCACAGAGCGATTTTTATGGAACTGTCTTCCTATTAGCGGCAAGGGGGCAAAGGTGCGGCGTGCAGGACTCATACTGATTGGTCCCAGAAGGATCTTCTCCAGATCTTCCCCTTCTCCTAGGAGCCTATCGTTCGCCCCGGCTTTATCCGAGACTAATCCCGCCGCTTTTGAGATGACATCGTTTCATATAAAAATAACTTGTGCCCCAGTGAAAACTGGTTTTGTAATTTTATTCCCAGCCGACCTCATCTGCGGGCCCAGTAACCTGCCTCACACCTGCTCTCTCTTGCAGGACTACACGCTGACGATGTATTTCCAGCAGGCTTGGAGGGATAAGAGGCTGTCCTACTCGGAGATTCCCCTCAATCTCACACTGGATAACCGAGTAGCCGATCAGCTTTGGGTCCCGGACACCTACTTCCTGAACGACAAGAAGTCCTTCGTGCACGGCGTGACGGTGAAGAACCGCATGATCCGGCTGCACCCGGACGGCACCGTGCTCTACGGCTTGAGGTATCGCCACTCCGAGGTCCCGTGAGACGTGACTCGTGCTTTCGCATGTAATCATCTTATTCCCGTGTAGTTCCATGGTTACAGAACGACGCTGAAACACATTTCAGCGTCGTGATCAATTTTTTCGGCCAGTGTTTTCTTGTCCCCCGTAAGACACAAATGGCAAAATCTGAAGCTGAACCTTTTTTTTTAACTTACCCTTCCAGGACATTTCACAATAAAAGTGCCTGGTGGTGCTGATGCACTGCATTCACGTATGTAAATCAGGCATCACGTGGTGGTAGCTATCTAACAAGGTGTCTTATGATCTGTGCATGCGAGCTCTGTGACTATGTAAATTACGGGCGGCCCCAAGAAGCCTGTGGATATGCAATCCAATTAATATTTCAATCAGGGAGTTTCCATGAACCTGAAAATCCTTGGGAGAAGGGTATGTATATAAATGTATGCTGCATACGCAATAGTGCAGCAATTTATCAGGGAGATTTGTAAGCGAATGCAACGTTTGAGTTCAGACTTGCACAGATGTAGATATGTTACAAGCAGACCGGCTTCACTTTCCTGTCTGCACTGGCCACATCTGGACCCACGATGCATCATTCTGTGGATTGGGGTGCTCTTAAGGGATTAGGGCACGACGGCATAGTCTTCATGGATGTCAGAGTTGAATTTCAGCCTCATTAGCTCGTGGATGTGACGTCTCGTTCAGAGGCTAATAAAAAGCACCAGCCCATAGATCCCATAGTCTTTTTCACATGGAAATTGTGGCAATATTTCAAACGACCATTATGTTCTGTAAATGTCCAGCGCTAATGACGTTTCTGCTTATGTCTGGATGCCGGGAACAAAAGGAGCCGTTCGTTTTGGCGTATGTTGCCTCTTGATCGTATCTGACTTGAGCTGCTAAGTAATTATGCTTTGCAAAGCAATTAGTTAGTTGTTTCACAAAATGATTCATTGATTATCAAAAACAACTACAACGTCCAACCCAGGGGGATTAAATTACAAAAATGTTTGGGCTGTATGACAATATTATGGTCATCGTATAGCAATCTCCCCATAGCTCAGCAAAAATATGTATAAAGGCTTTTGACGAAAGCCGAGGGATATGAAGAGTATGTATTGATTTACGGGCCGAACTTGAAAACATTATTTTGGAAACTTTTTTTCTTGCAAACATCTGGGATCAGGCAGAGATTAGTAACAATGACATGATTTATTTGCAGAATTTTGCAGGATGAATCGATCTGCACTGTTGAGAGAATGAGAATCCGGCCCTTAGGGACTCGAGTTTTATTGATGGAAACCAATCATTTTTACCGAGCCGTTAAACTTGTAATAATCATTTAAGTCGTCTATGGTAATTCAGTGCTTTCCCAACCTGCTAAAATAATTCCGTTGTCAGATTTGTCCATGGGTTGGGTGGAAGATTGATGTAGGTAACGGTAAAGGCGGAGGGCGGCCCCTTCGGAGCTGGATAATGCATTTCCCATAACAATTCCCGCTAAACCACTCTAGCGTTACAGCGCTTTGCTCTAGCTATTGCCTGAATCCAAACGAGCTCATGTTCAGAATCGTTCACATATGCTATCACATATTTGCAACGCAGCCTTTGATTATTGTTGCTAGTGCAAAATTAATTGCCCGTGACCCCAGCTCTCCAACCCAGTGTCCCTCCTCGATCCCGTTTATGGGAACGCGAACGTATTCCACCTCCCGTCCAGACCTCGCCTTCTTACAAACGTCAAATCTTCCGGTCAAAATGGATGCCGGACGGCTGTGAGGTTATTCGGGAAGACAGCATTCCGGGCTGCGGTGACACGTGCAGGCTCCCTGGCAGGACGACCATGGGGACATTTGTGTAAACTAATTATATGCGTGGACTTCTGTCAAGCTCAGCGTGACCAGCTGCCCTCATCTGACGAGATGACTTGGACACTCAAGATGGCAGCACGCTATGGTTGTGGGGGCCGGGTTGGGGTGGGGGGGGGGGTGTCGGAAAAAAACAAGGGGGGGTGATGGCAGCAGGATGGATGTGGGAGTGGAGCTGAAGGTGAAGCGGTGCTTCGGTTGCAATTTGCACAAGTACAGGCACTGGAATCCCTTTTTTGCACGCGCCCCATAGAGCCTTCCGGTGAGACACACGCAAACTTATATGCAATTTCGAGCGAAGCTTGGGATCCGAGGGCAGGGTCAGGACATTTATCCGGCGTCCCTGGAGTATTTTGGGGGTGGATAAGAGGCCATTCTCAGAGATGGACTGGCCATCTGCTACACCGGGCCAGCCCGGTGGACCAACAGAATTCATCGTGGGGGACTCCCCCCTACTCAGCCAAAGATATTGCAGGGGATCCCAAAGTCCAGGGCTAATTTATAATCCCAATCAAGCCACGCTCAAGGGCCCAACAGAGTTGAGATTTGATCTGACATCCTTTCCGATCACGGGCGCAGGGGTCTGACCCGCGGAGCACTGCCCACGTGCTCGGACCATGCATTACGGATTCCCCGAGTACACCAGACCGCCCATCCCCCCACTATATCCGGCCTCCGCCCGCCCAACGATGACGCGATGGGGTACTCAGGAGCTCCCATCTGCCGGCCTGGGTGAAGGAGAGGGGATTTAATTACTCTGGCCCTGGTGACTTAGCGGCCGTAATGTGTTATGCGCTGGGAGTCCGGAGGCCCCACGCAAGGGCGAGCCACCTGCGAAGGTCCCTTTGTCACACAGGTCAGCCCGCTTTACTCGGAGCCCTGGGATTAAGTGTGAGTCCTTCAGTGCAGGACCGGATCTAGCTATAGGAGGAACATACTGCTGCTAAGGGCTCCTGGATTACCAGTGTTGTGGAGGAAGAGATATCATTAGGGTATGGTGGGGGTGTCCAAACTGAAGCTCTGCCTAGGGCCCCTGAAAAGGTTGAGCTGGCACTAGGGGTATTACTTTGGGAGGGGGGGGCGGGTTGAGGTCTCCACCCATTTAAGAGAGTCCAGGGGGTTGCATTGGCTCCCCATATCCCGCCCATAATTTACGCCCATAGCCTGCCCAGCTTCAGCATGAGAAAGTCGATGGAAGCTGACTGGGAAGGAATTCGGTCAGAGTCAAGGTGAGGGACGTTTTTCGAGTCAACATCATTCCGTTTCCCATTGGTTTTCCGGCACAGGACCTGTCCCAGGAAGCCAAGCCACTAGATAGGGAACATCCTGAGTGGGATGGCATTTCATCACTGGGGGGGGTTAACATGCCCCCTTCATACAGACACGGGATGGGAATCAAACCCACAATAAATAATAATCAATCCTTTATTTGCCATTGTCACAGGTACCAGTACAGGTACGCTGGAATTCTTCTCTTCCCCTGGCCCATCTTGCTCTCCATGGCTTGTGGGGGGGGGGGGTCGCAGCTTAGGCCCAGCCAATGTACAGGACCCCTGGAGATGGGGGGGCGTAAAGGCCATGCTCGACGGACACGTGACCACTCTGCCGAGGCTGGGCCTTGAACCAACAACCTTCCTATCACGGGCACAGAGACTAAACCCTGCTGAACCACTTGCAAACAAATCTCAAACCCAGGTGGCGTGCGGTTACAGTGCTAACCACAGTGCGGTGCCTGGACCAGCTTATGCTAAGCTAGCTAATCATAATAATGAATGCTATAAATACTGCCTAGTGACTCACAACGAGGAGTAAACTCCCCCAATCAGCCACCTCTGAGCTAGACCAGTGACTTTAATTTCGAAATATAACACGCATTATAAATGGACTGCATAATCTTACTGTCCTCATTACAGGCCGGGAGTAATTTGATTTAGCGAGTGTGGTTTTGTGAGCAAGCTAGTACCGCCACTGAACACAAGCGAGTGATGAATATTCAAACAGCCCAGGCAATTTATTTGATACCAAGCTACCGATTCGCCAGCAGTTTTAATAACTTTTTTTTTTTCTTCCGTGCAAAACAACCGCGGGCTTTTATGTCGATTTCAATGACGCGCCGACGTGCGGCGGAAGATCTGGTGTGTAACGTTCATTGATATTCAAAGTGTTTTCGCAGGCCTTACTCTCCAATTAACCGTCAAAGGCTATTTTAATTGCCATTGTAAGATTAAGACTGTGGGAAATATGTCTGGGTTAATGAAGGCTTGTTTGCTTGGGTCTGTTCTACCGGAGTGCGTGTAGGAAAAGCAGTTGATCTGGGCTCATATAGACTGGAGCGAAGTGTTTGTTCATATTATCATGGTTATCTTTTCGGCGGTTGATTAGTCAGGACTTACTGCCACCCGAAGAGATTTACAGTGTTACATATTCATACCACTGGGTATTTCAGCAGTTGAGTTCCATACTTAAGGGCATTATAGTGAAGCCCCTCCGGGGGTTGGAACCAGCAACCTTTCGAGTCATTAAGCACTAGGCTTCCCACCGCTCCCGTCCAGGATAGAGCAAGTTATGTCTTACCGCGCATTATATACGATTACACTGTGCTCAGGGGATTGGTGTCGATAGCAGAGCTGGAAGCTGTAACGAGCAAGTCCTAGTCGGTGTTCAAGTGAGAAAAGTTTGAGAGATGGAGATGTCAGTCGATGTCTTGCCATGATCCCACACACAACCGTAACTTACCACCATGACAGTCAAGGGGACTGAAGACCCCCAATTTGAACCTGGTTTTGGGGCCAAGTCTCATGTTTTACCAAGATCCATGTTTTTTAACCCATGTTTGTCATACATTCCCCAACCAAACAAAGACAAAATGACGATAATGCTGCAGAGTGAAAGTTTCTCCATTGACAAGACATATCACCTATCAATGTCGGTCAAAATTTTCAAGTTGGTGCAGCGCCTTATTTTGATGATGTCGATGTTGCACTCCACTGTACCTTTTTCCCGTCACGCGTGTCGGCGTTTCCACTGCAGCTAGGCTGACATGTACAAACTGCAGCCGACACACGAGTGAACCACTGGCTTCCGATGCCCACAAAACTCCGCCCCTAGCCCCGCCTCCCTTCCCCACAGGATCCGCCCCCATGCATCACAGTCGAAAAAACCAAGACTGACAGTTGCATCACTGAGTTTTTCAAACTCTCTTTCCATTCCCATTGACCCCCCACCTCTACCTGGGGCCTGTCTGGTAAACCGCACATGATCGCAGTCTTCATCATCCTATCCCTTCTAAATATATTTTCTATGCTCTAATAAATCTGAGGTTGCGCTCTGCACGTATCGAGCGCTGTCACAGTCCGCGCTTTCTAATTTGGGTTTGACACTTTGGCAGCTACGCTTTGTTGGGTTTATTTGAGCTGTCGTCGCTCTCCTGGGGCCCCCAGTCGTCTGGCCTTTGTCATGCCCTGCCGTGTGGCCGTGTATCGCTGCACCACAGCAAGCAGCGATGGCTGACAGGCTGCGTTATTTCCGCTGGAATGGCGGCTATAGATGAGCAGAGAGGGCTTCTGGAGAACGATGGGCCTGTTTGTTCACATCTGCGCCGCGGTCTGTGAGCTCGCAGGCTCACCGTCCACCTGATCCATACTGACCACGTGGGAATCGGATTCGTTCAGCAGGGAAGGACAGAAGAGGACAGAAGAGGGACCGTCCCGTTGGTTCGGAAGCCACGGAGTGAACCATGATCCCTACAGTGACACGTATCAGCTCGCCACGTTCGACACTCTTCAGAGCACGAGAAGCAAATCCGGCTCCAGCTTTGAGATGCAAGGGGGAGCACGGAATAATCTAGGGGGTGGGGGGCTGAATCTGACCTCTTATATTTTTGCTGGTAACAGTGTTATGTACTGTAGAACCTACAGTACTTCATAAAATGGAGGGAAATCTGAATATGCACAAAGGGGTATTAAAAACCTGTTAAACACGGATGTGCTAAAATCTGTCATGTGATTGGCCCCCGGGGCGAACCACGCTTACGGGCGAGCTGGGCCGGAAGAGAAGATGCGGAGAACCGGTTTGGCCTTCGTGCTGACGGTGGTTCATCGGGGCTTTCAGGGGATTCTGCTGGTTCCTGGCCCGGTGCCATCACTGAACCCGTTCCACAGGCCCTGCATGGTGGAGGGAGACACCGGAGGGTGCTGACGCGGGGCCGGGGATAGGTGATTAGCTCCGTACCGCCCTGACGGAGCCTCCCGGCTGCCTTGGCCTTATCTGCCACGTCCAGCACGGCTGAGATTATTACCCAGGGTGCCACTTAAGCGCAGCACGTCACTGCGATGCAGACACCAGCTGGCAGCTCCCAGAACAGCCCTCTCTTTGGGGCTCACCGTCTCTATTAGCTGTCCCTCCCTGTGCAGCATGCTCCATTTGGTAATTTTCTGCACTACTGTATTCATTTAGTGCCTGGAAATGTTCAAAAGAGAAAGGAAACGACAAGAATACGTATACGTGTGCGCTAGCAGAGGGCAAGTCGGGCTGGATAGATGCAGCTAATACCGATCGAGCTTTGAGTTGTGTGGTTTCGCTTATTTTAGGAGAGACTGCAGTGCTGTCTGCAGTCAGAAGCCATATAAGTGTGTGTGTGCGTGTGTATATATAATAAAATATTCATCTTTACATGCAGCCCATGTCTTATGCATTTCACTGGCACAGACACAGAGCCTCCATCTCGCATTTCTGTCATACTTCCCACTTTAAACGTCGTGTTTTTCTCAACCCTCATCCTGGACGACTCTGAAGCCCCAGGGGAGGGGCCACCATTGGGAATCGACACCCCCCCCCCCCCCCCCCATGCACATTTTGGGGAGTTTAACGTTTTGTTTTTCCCGCCAGTGGTGCTCCAAGGACTTAAAATCATTCAATGCAAGCTAAATCAAGAAATAAGTATACTGAAATAAAGTCTGTGAACAGAACTATTCAGAGGTGTTTGCAAGCCCTTAGAAAACACCCCATACCAGCTGGCCAGTCATTAAGGTTTGGCTGTGGGGGTGTGTTTATGCGTGTGGGCGTGTGTTGGGGGGGGGTCGTGTGTCCAGGCGAGCAGGACGGAAGGTGTCTACAGTATGTGGGCATTTGTCTGCCTGAATGACTTAACGCAAGCGGGACACAATCTGTTTCGGAAGTCAGTTTTCCAGTGAAACCAGTACCGTGGATGCACTGTGGCTTTCACACACACACACACACACACACACACACACACACACACACACACCTCCGTATCTCAGCTAAATGGGGGCATTTTTCATACCCAAGTCGTTCTCAGCTCCCCGAAGAATAAAAAGTGAAGCTGACTCTCGTCTCCCGGCAACTCGTGCCGTTTTTTTATTCGGTATTTCACTAGGATTTCATTGTTTTCTGGCTTCATTTTCGCTGCCGTCCTCGCAGACGTTAAACCCAGAATGGAGACGGACGATCTTAATAACAAGGAAACTGCCTGTACCATGGTCCTGTGGGTCACTGGATAATTTAGTCACTGAGGCACTGGATCAAAATAGCCGAAACACTTTTATATATTTCTAAAATTACAAAAAAATGTCTAAATAATGTTGCAGAATTAGGGTCATTTGTAGTTTCTATGCATCGCAACACGCCCCAGTTCTGCTTTATTTATGCATTCTTATCTGTTATGATGTTTGCATCTGTAAACAAAAACAGTCCAGGATAAAATATGCACACCGCATCTTTCACGGTAACCCGAAGGCCACTAATCACTCGATGCATCTGTTCTTCTGCTGCCAAGGTACATCCTCTTCCTTCTTGCTCATTTGTGCAGAGTAATTCCTGCAATCTCTCCTCCAGTCTCCTCGCAATTACGGCAGTAAGCGGGACGGGGAAGAAGAACGTAGATTAAACCTGGCACCAAAAACTATGGAAGAGAATTTCTTTTTTTTTCTTTCTTTAATGGTATCACTTCCCCTTCTGTCCTGGCAGCATCTTCAGGGAACATCTCATGAGATGAAGGAGGGCTTGAGTGTTTTGAGGGAGGGATGAGGCCGGCAACTAGTTGTTTTAAACTTGAACTAAGCTCTGTGACGGGATGGCATCCCATAACTTCCGGCTAAAGCTCTGGACCCTTCGCCCCCATGACCCTGCATAGGACAAATGGGTATGGAAGATGGATGGATGGATGGATAATCTCCCTTTGACGCCCTGTAATGTACCTTCATTCCAAAGGACCAGCCTTCTCACACATACCATGTCGTTCACTGATTGCTCAACATAAGGGTGTATTAATGAAGCATTTATGCCTATTTTTTATAGCACCATATTACTTGTCCTGCTGCTTGCTTGAGTTAGTGGGTGAATTTTTTGCCGTGGCGTTTTCTTTATGTTCTGTGGAGGGTATAGATGATTACACAGTGCTTTTATATTTAGAAAAAATTATGGAAATAGGTAAATTGACCTCTAAATTTAAAAAGCCATAAAATGAAATGTGTATTTTATGAATTATTGTTTTATGTTTAATAATTTAAATATTCAGTTAATTTTAAAGACATTTGTCTGCTTAATACTAAGGACAGTTTTTTGTCTCTTTAGTTGGGGTCTGTCACGTTCATCACGGTTTGTGCCAAACAGAAGCTGTGTTCCGTATGACACGCTGTGCTTGTTTTTTGGGGACACGTCCTGAGCTGTCCCCCTCCCCCAGACGGGATGCCTCCCTCCGTCCCGGGGACGGTCCAGAGTCCCGGTTTTAGGTCACTCTTACCGCTCATGATGTACCTGTGCGACGGGCCCTTTCCCGCCAGAAGGCGCGAGACACCGGTGACCCGGAAGGGTTGGGGCGGCTTTCCGAGTGGCACCGGAACGCTCGGCGCGTGACGCGATCTCCTATTAATACCCAGGGGGCGCTATTTATACCCCGCTTCCCTTTGACCTGATTTCCCGTGTGATCCGAGGTAGCGCTGCAATTGAATTGTCAAGTAGGAGACGTCGGCTAGTGCCGAAGCCGTGATTTATTGCGGGATGAAAGTAGGGCAGAAATTTCACTGGGCTTTTTAATCTGTGGGCTCTCGGTGTTAAGTACCTCAGAATTATGTAAACGCCGCATAGAACCGAATGAGCTACACATGTATGCAAGAGCATAACTTTGAGTTGAACATTAAGGGGATCGAGGTATTTATTTAGAGGGGTTTTAGGGGAAACCCGCCCCCCCCCCCCCCCCGCTTCATTTTCAGATGGAAGCTTTTGAATATTCATGCCGTACTCTTCAAGTCTTCAGCGGAGTTGGATATCTTTTGTAGTCCTGCAGTTTCGTGCGCGAACCTAAACGAACCGGGTTCATTTGACCTTAGCATGAATGTGGGTGAGGTTCTAAGCTTGAATGGAAAATTCTGAAGACTCCTAAACTCTTCGTTGGCCTGAGCCCGAGTAGCTTCAGGGCTCTGCGATGGAAGGTTTTGTGCCAGTCATAAAGGAAGCCATTATTGTAATTGCAATACTGTTTTAGATCATGGCTCTGCTAATCAACTAAAGAAATATACGTTTTCTTCTTGGATGCGATTCGGCACGTTGTCAAGACTCCGCCAATTCAGCAGATTAATTATGTAGACGCAATTTTTAATGCCACATTCATAATTTAATTAATCAATAACCCACAAAGGCCAGCTTCAGAAACCTCCTGCATGTCATTCAATTAGTCATATCTATATGATGACGCCGATATAAAATGAGTATGGATGGAACAAGAAAAATAGTTAATTAGGATTATCATATCAGTTATCTGGTAAGTGCATAGCTGCAGTATGTGTTTTAATGTAAAATTCTTTGCACTAATGTTTGAGGGTTTTGATTGGGTGTATTTATGATTGTACAGGAAAATGAGTGTAGGGTGTAGTTTACCAAGTGTTATTAGCTTGCGACTGGTAGTTCTCGCACCTGCTCTTGTCGCGGCAGGGCTGTTGAAACAGATCCTTGAAAAACTTCCTCCCTGCGTGTCTTCATCCAGGATCACCACCACCGCTGCCTGCATGATGGACCTCAGACGGTATCCCCTGGATGAACAGAACTGTACGCTGGAGATAGAGAGCTGTGAGTGTCACCACCGTCCCCCCCCCCCCCCCCCCAGGAGTCCATGCTTTTGCTCCCCCTCAGCTGGTGTCTCTGAGGACCAGGTTGGGAGAGACTGATCTGAAGATCCCCACCAAAATGGCGCTTGGTAAACATCCCTGTATTACTGTAGCACCAGACATATTTGGAGTTGTGTGTTTGAGATTTTGACGCAAACTCCAAAGTCATGAAAATTAAATAGGTTTCAGGTTTAGCGCGGCTGTTCGAAGCAGGACTTTAATCTGCAAAACGATGTGCAAAGAAAGGGGTCCTTTTTGAGAAAACCATCCCTGTTTGACAGCAATTTCTACTTCCTAGTTGAAACGTTCCTTGTAAATAATTGGGAGAATTGGCCAAGCTTAGTCTACTGGCTCAAATTATGACAAGCTATTGTTTGTTTACTCCTTTTGTCATTTAATCCCTTGCTGCAGTCTCTGTGCATCGATGTTCGTTTAAGCGTTCTTCTCTCTCACCGAGTATGAGGGCAGTCTGATGTGGGTTTGCAGTTTGTAACATTATTTGTCGTATGGGC
Organism: Brienomyrus brachyistius; assembly: GCF_023856365.1. Lineage (NCBI taxonomy): Eukaryota > Metazoa > Chordata > Actinopteri > Osteoglossiformes > Mormyridae > Brienomyrus > Brienomyrus brachyistius. The sequence continues at coordinate 4,690,959 of NC_064556.1, read as the reverse complement.
CTTGGTTGGCTCAAAGGCATTTCTCCTGATGGAATAAAACCACATGGTATGATACAGTTGTGGAATGTTGGCGCCTTTCTTGTATAGGCAGTTAAGAAAAGTTGATGGATGGATGGATGGATGTCAGAGGTATAAATCATAAGTGACTGTCTTTTCTAGTTTTATGTATTTTATATAGTTGAGGTCCATCCATCCATCCATCCATCCATTTCCCAAACCGCTTATCCTACTGGGTCACGGGGGGGGGGGGGTCCGGAGCCTATCCCGGAAGATCTGGGCACGAGGCAGGGAACAACCCAGGATGGGGGGCCAGTAGTTGAGTTCCAGAGAGTAAAAATCCAGACCATGATTTGGTTTCAACCAACCAGTTGACTATGACTGTGCTCCTTAAAACTCAACTGGTTGGTTGAAACTAAATCATGGTCTGGATTTTACTCCCTGGACCTCAGCTATCCACCTCTGATGGATGGATGGATGGATGGATGGATGGATGGACGGACAGCTTCTTTCATGTTTGAAGTTTTGAGTTTACTGTTTATGGAGTATTTTTTCCTGTCTGTCTCTTCACGTGCGGCTTTTCTTCCCCTGCACCACAGTATGAGGTCCGCATTATTCTGAGTGCAGACCCTGCAGGCACGATTAGGGTTTTATCATCTCTGTTATATCACGTGTGACATCTTGTTTTTCATCCACAGAATCAGTCACAGATTTACAAAGGCTCCCAACACAGCAGTGGAGGTAAAAAAACCCACTGGACAGAAGATTTGGCTGGTTGCTTCTTTTCTCATATGTTTCATTGAAAAAAAAAAAACAAGTGTGTCTTTTTCCCAATCAGGGAACACACCTTGAAATCTACTAGCAATTGAGGACACTTGCCTATTTCGGGCCTTCTTGTTTATCAGGAGAATTATGGGTAAATGTCAGGTTCATTAGTTTACGAACTCCCTGGTATTAAGGCAGTCCGACCAATTAAAGGGGATGTAGCACGTTAAGAACATAACATATTAAGAACCTAAGAATACCATGTTTGCATAACCTTAATGACAATGACCTTCATCCAGACTGAGCAGAAGGGCATGCTGGGAAGGGAGAAGAGTTATAGCAAAAGGCACATGGTCAAATCCCATTTCCCTGATAGGTCGCTGTCAGGTGGAGAGAGCACACTGATTAATGTTTGTCACAGGCCACTCGAGCCACTGAGTAAACACGGCCGAGGGAGGCAAGCAATTAAAGCTAGCTGGGACGACGGGTAATGGGAACTCCTGGTCATCTTCAGTAACCTGCAGGGCGATGCTCCTGCTTAATCCAGCTAGGCACTGTTTTAGCATTAGCGCTAATGAAAATGAAAAACTGTTCCGCGCCTGTTGTCGGCGGTGTTCTCTCCCACCTGCTGCAATCGCGGCTTGCCAGGTCCCTTTGATTACCGAGCGGCCTGACAGGGCAGCCTTACGGTAAATCTTGGTTATGGGGTCTGTCCCACCCCCCGTCCCTTAATTCTTGAAAACTCATACGGCAACAAAGAATCCAGGACGAAGATGTCTCAAGAGGTAGCCTCACACCTTTAAGGGGCATGCTGATTCTGCCAACTTCGACGCGTTCCCTGGGTCAACAAGGGAGGGGCTTCTGTTACATTTCTTTAACAAATCGCAGTCTTCTATTAATAATAATATCATTATGTAATAAAGATATGCCCTTACAATGCTCTATACATCCTTTGCAGATAAGCATATTCCTATATTTTATACCTGTGACATGTCCCTTAACAAATGGCATGCACAATAAAACAGTTAATTGTAGAAATCTATGCACCTCACAGCTTAAGAGAGGACACCGTTTTTAATTACTGCAGCGATGTCATACAATGAAGTGCAACGCAAGCCACTCCCTCCTTGGCCCAGGGATGTATTGAACTCGGGAAAATCAGGACGTCGCCCCTTTAAGACATCAGTCTCAGTCAAGTTCACCTAACCACTGTTAATTAGCATTGTCTGCCATGTCTGATCAACAATTACATAATGATTGTGTTATCAGCTACGGCAGGGTGACTTTCGGAAGCATTGCTAATATATTTGAACCTAATCTTTCACATTCTGTTTTAAGTTATTAGCAAATATATTTTATTTCCACCGGGAGTAGTATTTTTTATAAGGAGGGGGGTTTTGCTGAAGAGGTCTTTGGGTGTTTGGGGAATAAGTGCTGTGTGTCTAATTAATGAGGGTAGGAAAAATGAACTTCTGAAAGTGCAACAACAACAATCTCCGATACAGGGGATACACCAGTAAGGAATATCAGGTGCCCGGAACTGCCTATTCACAATCGTGGTGAGCCCGGAGCGTAACCTAGGAGACCTGGGACCACCCAGCTGCCCGGAACTGAGTAATCACAATCGTGGTGAGCCCGGAGCGTAACCTAGGAGACCTAGGACCACCCAGGTGCCCGGAACTGAGTAATCACAATCGTGGTGAGCCCGGAGCGTAACCTAGGAGACCTGGGACCACCCAGCTGCCCGGAACTGAGTAATCACAATCGTGGTGAGCCCGGAGCGTAACCTAGGAGACCTGGGACCACCCAGCTGCCCGGAACTGCCTATTCACAATCGTGGTGAGCCCGGAGCGTAACCTAGGAGACCTGGGACCACCCAGGTGCCCGGAAACAACACTAATAGGCAGCCTGGTTAAAGGGTTGCAGAAGGAAACCAGGATGATTGCTTTGCCGCGTTCGCCACAGGAAAACCCTTGTGTGCCTCACTGGGCGTCGTGGGCGGGATGATAGAGGAGGGAAGCAATAACGACACTGCTGATTGGCCGAGTGACGCTAGATCCCTGACAACCGTTCGACAAAAAAATGTGCCATTTTTCTGCAGCAACAATAGGTTGGAGAGTGGAGGATAGATTCATAGAGTGTTAATCATGGGAAACTACGATATAATTTTTAGATCTTGATTACATCTTGATTTATATATGCATTTCATTATGGGACTGGCAAGTATTCACATCTTTGTTTTCTTCTTCTGCTGTGTTAATTCACGTCTTTAAATTCTTTAACTGACACCAGGCTGAACTTCCCTAATATTCTCTTTGGTCTTTATTTGTACCGTTTTGATTTGACTTTCAGCGCTTCATAAATAAATACACAGTATATATCCTGAGTTCCTGTGCCGCTGTTCCTCTAATCCATGTTTGATTTATGTGTTTTTATTGCAGCCTCTCACACTAAATCATTTGATAGCGTAATATACTATGTGTAGCCTGTGCATTAAGATAAGTCGACGGTTTCGTGAATTTTTTAGAGCAGGTTAGTTGCTTGTGGCGTCTCGCAGTTTCACTGGTCCTGAGTTTGCAGTGTCTTTCGCTTTTTTCTTTTTCGCCAGTGATCTCAAACATGATTTCTGATCCCTGTTAAAGCTGATATGAAATTGAACTTGAAGTAATAAGTCGATGAACATTTATATTTGTTCAGCAACCACAACAGAGAATGGAGGTTAGAAGTACATTTTTATATATGTAATATAATGTGCAGTAGTATGAAAAAGTCTTAGGCGGTCAAAAGAAATATTTAAAGCTATTCCCACATTGGTAATAAATGCAGTTGTATGTATATAGACACACACACACACACACACATTAGATATGTCCTTGTCTGTTCCAGTACATAACCAGAAATGGGATCTTTCACACCCTGTCTCTGATACATTCTTCATAGTTTTATCTCCTTACAGTGATGCAGTTGAAAGGACTTAGCGAGGAATTTGCTCCTTTTTCCCCATGAAGAACAGCATTAATAATCTCTGAAGAGCCCCCCTGCATCATTTCAGCATTGACCTCATTCCCTTTTTTGGTTGGCCTGTTTACTCCATTCCCCTTCTTTTACTACACCGTGGTGCTAAAATAAGTCGGTATGCTGGTCGCACATCCCCCCCCCCCAGCTGCATTAGGTCGGGTATAACGCAGAGGATTATGGGACACAAATTGCGGCAGAAGACACCTGCCGTGGACAGACGCCGCGGGGGTTAGGATTTCCACAAAAAAAAAACTGTCAATTCGGCAGTGGAGTCAGTAAGCTAATTAACTAACTAATTTGTGCCTTAATACCTCTATAATACCTCAAGTAGCCCCCGTTCCCCATGTCTTTCTGTCTGGTCTGGCTTATTCCCAAAGCACACAACAGACCCATATACGTAAATGTCACAGTGAGGTACAGGTGGTTAGACTTCCGACTACGCTACGTAAATCTTAAAGGGCCGGTGTCAGAAAAATGACACTTAGGAAGTGTTATTTCAGATAGATTCAGAAAGCATGAGGTACTGCCATACAAAGGCGTGTCTAGACGTTCCCTTGGGCCCCTCTGCCCAATTTCACATATAATTTAATGTATTGAAGAGCCCCTGTTAAGTGCCTCCATACGCCTCTCTGTCACCCCTGCTGCCATGGCCCTGATCAGAAAGTAAACCAACAACCGCTACTGTTAAATTAGGAGTTTAACCAGCGAATGTCTTATATCTACAGAATTTAAGAACATGTTGCACATGTTGAGGCGTTCCTCTTCGGAGAGAGAAAAATACCCTGTCATAATACAACGGAAATAATCACGTACATGCAAAGCGTAACGGAAACGTTAGCTTTGATGCAAAATTCCTATTTTCAGATTTATTCACTTTTCCTGTACGCCTGGAAAATTAGCTTTAAAATGAATCACCCAGCGAAACTGATATATCTATACTTATTGTTTCATATTTCTAGCATATGAAAGTTTTAATCAGTGCATATCATTTTAAAGGAAAATGACGGATTTGTCGCTCTATCGAGTTTTTTTGTGGATTTCTTGAGTCCCCTTGTGTGCCGTTTATTCATCTCTAAGAAACAGCAAAATCTGTATGTTCTGCTTGACTTCGAGGCGGTTTAATTGGCCACCAGAAAGGGGACATTTAACGGAGTTCAAACTAGAAATATCAGTTTGAGTTTGCGAGGAAAAGGAACCACCTCAATATCATCATGAGATAGAAAGTCGTCGGCCCGCGTGTTTATCCGTTTTCTCGCTGCCTCGAATGCTCAGCTCATACATAATTTAATATCATGCTGTGATATCATTTGTTTGAAGCAGACATTTAAATGTCCGTCATCCGGTGACTTTTTCTATTCACACAAATAAAGGTTAATGTTTCTCCATCGTCCTTTCAAAGTCCAATGACTTTATATATCGAATAAACGAAAATGCTAACAGCATAAAATTATTAATATTAGTCTTTGCAAAGGGGCGGCATGGTGGTGCAGTGGTTAGCACTGTCGCCTCACACCTCTGGGACCCGGGTTCGAGTCTCCGCCTGGGTCACATGTGTGCGGAGTTTGCATGTTCTCCCCGTGTCGTCGTGGGGTTTCCTCCGGGTACTCCGGTTTCCCCCCACGGTCCAAAAACATGCTGAGGCTAATTGGCTAAATTGCCCGTAGGTGTGCATGTGTGAGTGACTGGTGTGTGAGTGTGCCCTGCGATGGGCTGGCCCCCCATCCTGGGTTGTTCCCTGCCTCGTGCCCATTGATTCCGGGATAGGCTCCGGACCCCCCGCAACCCAATAGGATAAGCGGTTTGGAAAATGGATGGATGGATAGTCTTTGCAAAGCCATTTATTAAGTACAAATTAAGCAGCATCGATGGAACAGCGAACAGCAGTGAAAATGTCTTTTCATATTATTTCATATTTTATTTCATATTATTGTTCGATCTGGTTGTTTATTATTGTAACTTAGTCCTTAGCTTAGCTAATTTTGCGTGTTTTTCGGTTTCTGTGCCATTTTGTCGTTCTAGTCTTGGATTATGTGGATGTTATTTCAGATAGTTTACCAAATATAGCATTTACTTTGACCTGGAAATAATGAGTGCAATATGTATATGTGTGTGTGATAATTCGGTAATAATGCATTCATCTATATTTAGCACATTATGATACGTACCTGATAAACTACGCTTTCTGTACTTACGATAAAAATGTTGTATTTAGTAAATAGGTCACTAACTGAGAAACAGGTAAAGGGAGATTCAGGTTTAGTACCTGTGCATGGCTAATCGGTGATGCTAGCTGGTGATTGCTAGGAACTCGACTTACTTTCATAGCTACACTTCTCCCGTAGCCTTAGCTAGGCTAACAAGGTCAAGGCACTAACTTGTCGGGAGACGCAACTACGATGCAGGAAGGGGTGAGGAAGAGTCTTCCTCTGCACAGTGCTGTAATATTTAATTCCACTTTTTTTGCCATGTAAACCCCCCAGCCGCCTGCCCACCCCCCCCAGCCACCTGCCTACCCCATGCCCCGGAGTCAGTTGACTTGATGACTGCATAGAGACAGCATTGGATTGTGCAGGATGCAGCTTCACACTCAGGCAGAAAATCAGTTTTGCTGTGGCGGTTTAAGATATTACTCAATCATTTATTGCTTGGGGTTTGGGCGCATGAAAGTTGCAGTTCTACTGAATTGGAACTTCGGTCAGCTTGTTTATCGACTCGGAAAAAGCCCAGCCAACAAATAGCTAAGGAAGTGTATGGACCTTTTCTCTTTAATAAATGAATACAATGCAGGGAGGTTAGCTGTAATATCGTTAGAGAGGACTCCCCAAGCTCTGTTTTATACAGGTAATCAATACTGCTGTCAACTGTCCACCCTAGGTGTACATCCAAAACGGAAGACGCAAAGTACTTTGTACGTTTTGTGCAGCTCGGATTTCCTGCCAGCTAATTGGGCAAAATGAATTTTTCTCTAGAGGTGCGAGACAAAATGTCTTAACCACTGCGCCACCATGCCACCCCTCAATATGTCCTCAATGCTCTTCGAAAGCTCAGGGATGCAAGAATAAGGGACGTTAATATATCAAGGTAGCGCGCTAACAGGTAAGAGAAAGCAAGTTAATGGTGATCCAGAAATGATGAAACCTTGAGAAATTTGCTGCAAAACAATTAACCGAATTTACCAAAGGCAAAAAAAAAAACACCGACTAAAAAGCAGGAGCGTAAGAGAGCAACAGGACTTAAGGGTTGAAGGGATGGAGGAAAGGCCTTCAAAGGAGATCAATCGGTAATTGGACCTTAAGGTAAAAGCACTTCAAGAGGAGAGCACAGTAAAGCATTTGGGTCCATTAGCATGCAACATCTAGCTGTACATTACGTAAAATGTAATGACTGGCGACCGTCTATACGTTTGATTGATTTGGAAGGCGCATTGATCTCAGATGGTATTGTTATAGATTAAACGTGCCCTAGAATAGATCAATCATTCTGCTACCAAAAATTAGATGTGTTTTCGTATATGAGGCACTCCTGCATTTCGTTTTTTTTTTTTTTTTAAGAAATACGTTATTCTAGCAGAACACAGGTTGACTAACTAGTGCCACATGAAAAAGAAATGGACTGGATTTGTGATGTACTGAGAAATAGCATGAAAGTGACAAGTCATTAGACCCCGGTGACACATTAGACCCCAGTGACCTCATCGCAAAGGATTTTGGGTAAATCGCAGACGGAAAAGAGGACGGCCTTCCTCGCCCGCGGTGTCCGTGTAGCACAGTTGGCGCAGAAGCATCAAAATGAGCGTGATGCTCTACTGGTCCATACATCTGTCTATCTTCTTAACCACTTATTCAGTACTGAGTCATGGAACCTGTTCATGTAGTCCATTATTTCAAAAAGCGTGCAAATTCAAATAAACCATTTATATATATATTTTTTCAAAATAAGACATTTTATTTTGGGGGGGGGGGGGGGGTCCAGTGGTTGGCACTGCTGTCTTATACCTCTGGGACCAGGGTTTGAGTCTCCACTATGGTTCCATGGGGGTGGAGTTTGCACGTTTTCTCTATGTCGTAGTGGAGTTTCCTCCAGATATTCTGGTCTATATAAGTGTGTATGTATATGTATGAATGATTGTTTTATATATTTTTATGTTTAAATTGGTCAACAAAGACCCTTTAAGGTACTTTTTGGAGTATTTTCTTTGCTGAAGTACCTTTATTAGGGTTATTGAGTATCTTCCTGAGAAATGCTGACGTGAGGCTCCACCCAGAAGGCGGTTCCCCTATGACACCACAATCGACCAATCACGAATCGTTCTCTGCCCTGCCCTAGATGGCTACACCACAGATGACATCGAGTTCTACTGGCGAGGAGGTGACCATGCAGTGACGGGGGTGGAGCGGATAGAGTTGCCGCAGTTCTCCATCGTGGACTACAAGCTCATCTCCAAGAACGTCGTCTTCTCCACCGGTAAGATGAATCTGAAGCAGCATCGGTTTGTTACGCCGTCGACACAAAATAAAATTACATCTCGGCACAAACCTCACAAGAGATAAGCAGAGGGATTATGGGAATTGTTCCACTACGAATGGGACATCCATACATCCTCAAGCGACTAATCCAGGTCGGAGTCGAGGGAAAAGTTTGAATAGTAAGTGGTCAGTAGGCATGAATCCCATCAAATTTTCTGGACAGGAGGCCTGAAATTGCTGTTCCCTGCTATACATAAATGACCAATTACCATTTATAGGTACCTGACCTATTTCCTTTTAAAAGGAATACTATAGTATAGCGATTTTCTGTTGTGTCCTACAGTAGGGAAAAATACTAATTTACATGCAAACTTTGGGCATCCTGTACTTTTCAGGTCATGTCCCCTTAGCGAGCAGGTTTCTGAAAGCCCAGGTTAGGGCTGATAAGCAAACCGTGTGCCCTTCTAGATAAGCTCTTACCGTCTGTATTTTTGATGGTTCTTAGCTTAGCAAAGCTTAATACTACAGTTTCCTTGGCTACTACATGGTCTATAGAGCATGCAATGCTAATACAGGGAGGTCAAAGACTATTGGTGCAATGACAAGAGTCTCGTGGTAATTCTACATGGGGAAGGGGACTAAAATTATAAGGGAGGTGGCAAAAGTTTGTGTCGTCCTCTAGGGCCCATAGCATGTTTACTTTGAAGCATCTCCCTTGGACATATACATAGCATAGCAACTCCAACGCCATTTATTATGTTTTACATAAGACAAGGTAGCATATTTGTGTATTTTTGAAGCAGATTTGTACTGCTAGAACAAGGAATTACCCTGCATTACACTGCAAATGAAGTATGCATTAACATATAAAGGCTAAAATGCACAGTTGCACATTTTTTTTTTTTGCATTTATTGCAGTGCTTGATGCAGCAAGTGCATGCACCTGTACCAATTAGGTGCATCCCTGTGTATTTATCACCGGATATTTAGGGAGGGAACACATTATTGTTTTTTTTTAGGTGGGGGGGGGCAGTGGGGGTTAGGATGGGCAGCATATCATCAGCATATCATCCTTGCAGTAGCTGAGAGAATTCATGCTGTCATTCTGACTTTCTGATCTTCTAGCAGAGAGCTGTCTCAAAGCAGCCTTGTTTATTTACAGTATGAACTACATTTTCATATCCATACGCTTCTGATGCAAGGAATAAGAAAAACAGTCACCAGGAGAGCGTGTTCCAGATCTACTCTGGAGACGTATACACCCACATACATATATGCAGCTAGGAGCAAAGCTTAGGGCCCAAGCACAGGGTCAGGCCATTTACTCAGCACCGCTGAAGTATTTTGAGGGGTTCAGGGTCTTGTTCAAGGGCCCAACAGAGATGCGACTGTTCTGCTGTGGCTGGGGGCTTGAGCGGCCTAACCCACTGAGCCGCAAACCCCCCCGAGGGTAGGGCACGAGGGAAACAAGATGTCACAGTATGATACACTTCACAGTTTCAACTCGGTGACTCATCCGATGTTTGAGGGAACCGGCTCAGGCGTGTGGGATAGATCCAGGTCGACAGAAACCGTTGGCTTTGTCCCGCCACGTGCCACTTCGGCGAAGGGCTGGCTCTTCCTTCTCAGGGGCCGTAGGCAGAGCTTTACATGGGAGGCCCCTTTGCCAAGAAAAACCGACGATCATTTCACTTCCTCCACAGCACAGGTGATTCGGGGGCCTCCGTCAGCTGCCTTTCCGTCCTATAGCTGGAGTCGGCTCTGCTTTGGAAGCTCGTGGGAGTTTTCACTTACATAAAAGAATGAATAATGAGTGTTTCAGAGAGATAACCATTCAGATTATATAGGAGGTGGGTCCAAGCAGCTAGTGATGGCAGAACCAAGACATCTGATTGGTTGGCCCTGCCTCCTGTAGCTGCTTGGACGTACCTCCTTTGCAGTCTGATTGGTTATCTCTCTGAACCAATCATAATTCATTTTGCTCTCAGAACATTTTTGTTTAAGTAAAACTCCCACGAGTGCTTTTGAACCATAATCTACCCCCGTTTCACTGACCCCACCGTTTAATCTTTATCTACACCTAATTACGTACCCAATGCTTTCATCCATAGCAAAGTACAAGTTTTATCCATTTATACAGTGGAATTTTTTTACTGGAGCAATTCAGGTTGGGTAGCTCTGTCAAGGTGACTGTGGGACACCTTCATCGTCAGGTCAAGTGCCCCGTGTCCTGAACCACCACACCCCGCAGTCTGTGTGCGATCGTTCCGTAAAAATAGAAGCCAGTCCTTTTTTTTCCCCCTGCTCCTTTACCTGTGTTCCGTTTACAGCATGTAAACACACACACACATACACACACACAGAATCCCAGAGGCTGTCCAAATAGCGACTACGGTAGGACTGGCCAGGCGCCACGCGTGAGGCGTGCAGACTTCTTGGCCTTCGTCATATCACCACCTTCCCGACGGCACCTTCCGACACCGAACACCAGTTGGCGTCTCCCTTGGCCTAGCGCCAAAGCATCCCCCTCCCAATTCACTTCCTGGGCTTTTGTTTACATTGCTATAAATATTTTTGGCTTCATTACTGCTGTTATTTAAGGCGTAATCCCTAAGAATTTATCTCTTTTTAGACTGGAATAATTACAACGTGCCCGAAAGAGTTTTTGCATCCTGTGTAGGGTTCAGTGCTCTGGCTACAATGTATAAATAGGCTTTAGGTATAGATCATATGGTGTAGAACGGAGCTCTTCTCTCATAGCATGTGCAAATAGAATTTCCTGGGTGCTGCAGCATCATGAAAATTTAATGCGAGTTCAAACCCGCGGTGGCCGCCTTGAGAGAGAGCCCAGCGAAAGCCTTGAGGACATCATTCTGTGTTTACTTTTAATTAGGCACAAATGTGGGTGTGCTCCCCTTTGCAGGATCGTACCCGCGACTCTCCCTCAGCTTCAAGCTGAAGAGGAACATCGGCTACTTCATCCTGCAGACCTACATGCCCTCCATCCTGATCACCATCCTCTCCTGGGTCTCCTTCTGGATCAACTACGATGCCTCAGCTGCCAGAGTGGCCTTGGGTAGGGATGCCAAACGACCCCGTACTGGCTCTCGCTCGAGACGTGCAGACGCATGCATGCCAGAGATTATATTTAAATATCCATGCATCTATCTTCTAAACATTTAGGCAGTGCAGAGGTGGGAGGAGGGGTGGAGCCAATCCCAGGCACCAGAGGGCACAACGCAGGTGTACCCTCCCTAGATGGTGATCTGAATGTAAAAGCTGTCCATCACATATTCATTACTGTATGCATACTGTATTACAGCTTAGATATGGATAGTGGGTCATTATACACCTTGGCAGCACCTGTCACACTAAGCAATAATCCTCTAACGTCCTACTACATCCCCTTTCAGACATCTGTCGATCAGTGTATATTATTTGCTGTGGACCTCGGACATAGATGCGAACGGACGTGACTCAATCAGGCCGAGCTCCACGTAAGGCCATGACATGACTACCGCACTGGGCTCCCCGAATACTTTTCCCCTGAGGGATACGTAACACCACCAGCAAAAATCCAAAGGGCACTGCCTTTGGGAGGGTGGGGAGGTGCAGGTGATAAAATTAAATTAAGGGGGGGGGGCGGGATTGGTCACACACACAGGCCAACACACACACAAGTATTTGTCTTATTTGGGCCAAATTTATAGTATATGGGTAACAAGATAACTGATTAAACAAAAGTTTGAAACGAAGGCTTAATATTCGGTGTAGTAGTACATATATTTTTTAAATACATAAGCAAATGATAGGCCTAAATCCTTCTCTTACCAAAATCCAGGCAATCAAAAAATTTGTCACGTAAACAACGGGAATGACGACTAGATGCTAGCAAGTAAGTAGGAAGTCAGCACCTGCGCTAAAGTGATTTGTTTGTGTACTTTCTGATTATTTCATTAATTATTATTTAGAAACAGTATTTATTTTCGCTACTGCTCTGGATGATTAACTGATCATGCAATGAAGCGGGCCGCCTGCTTCATTATTTAAATTTAAATATATTATGGAAAGGTGAGTATGTATTGCTGTCTAGTGTGGTACAGCATAATCTAAACTGTTTTTCATTGCACCGCTTCACAACGTGACATTTTTTTAAGTGCAATATTTAATTTGTAATTCCTGTTGGCTGTTTACATTTTTTATCGATCGGTTGTTTTCTGTGTTGTTCAGTGGGGGCACAATACCTTCGGCGAATCTTTAACTTCACATTTCGTATGTTAAGTTTATATTTAGCGTATTGAGCTTATTCAGTGCGGATACAGATTTAGCTACTTGTCCAGCTGGGTGCTTTGCCGATGTCATGACGAAATGTATGAAGGACACTCCAACGAGGTGCGCGACTTTAACCGTTACGTAGCCCGCAGCCAGGTCGCTGTGCCGCTTATTGGGGCCGTGTTTGTCCCGTTAAGGGTCCTGCTCGGCCCACGTTTCGCTCCAGCGATCCGCCACGCTCCGGAAGTCCGGAGCGATTGGCCGGAACCGAACGCGTGCCACAACCTCAGCTGGAAGCTGAGAATCATTTGCAGGGAGGCGATTTGGGAAGTGTAAAAGAGTACATCGGGCCCCTCTCGGCCAGATTAGGGGCATCTTATCCTGCTGGATCGCTGACAGACGCCACAGTCATGCTTCGAATGCGGGAGCCTGGCATGTTTATAGGGGTGACAGAGGAACGCCGACACCTTGTATATAAACACCAAGCTGACGATCGTAAACGGTGCAGTAAAACCAATCTGCTCCATAGCCAGAGGTATGTCAGCCCTCTGATCATCCTAACAGCCAGCCTCCCCTTCATCGATGCCTTCTACCTGCCTTTTGGCAGGCACAAAGGCAGAGGACAAACAATGGTAGGGACAGATGCATCCGTCCATTTTCCAAACAGCTCGTCCTTCTGGGTCGCGGGGGGTCCGGAGCTTATCCCGGAAGCTATGGGCACGAGGCTGGGGACAAATCGATGCCCTTAAATGGAAACACGATGTTTAAAAGTCCCAATCAATTTTCTGTCATGTGAAGATTATGAAATGAGCCCCGGATTCCAATGCTGGGAAACATTATTCCTTTTGTGCTAGCAAATTCACTAACGTGTAAATAACACAGACATCCCCGAGCAAACTGAATAACTCTATGAATTCCAAATGTACGTTAGATCAGAAAAACAGCATTTGTTTTCCCTGCGTATCAGAAAAGGGAAAAACGCATATTCCAAGACTATTATTATGTGGATTCAGCACAGGAGCAGCTCAGAAACCTTTGCGAGAGGGATCAGTGCCAAAACCGTCTAGTCTGTTGAATATATTATACATTATGCCAGCAACTTGCTTATCTGGCAAATTCATGAAAGAGCACTTAAATGTTGATTACACGATGCAGATGGAATGTATGGCAGCTACAGCAGGGGAACCTGATCCATGGATCCAAGTGGTTAAGAGTCATTGTTTTATTACTGGCAGATTGAGAGGTCATCCCGAAAACCCAGACCCACACCAGCCCCCCATGGGTCAGGTTCCCCAGCCCAGATCTTTACCAATAACTATTATCTTCTCGATATTTCAGCTTGGTACCACCTACTCTACCAGTCAGAGGTTCTTACACTTTTCCATTTATTTCATAAACCGCAGATTCTTTACTCTTGGTAAGCTTTGGAAAGTTGAGTGAACAACTATAAATGAAAATATAAGTCAAATAAAATCTTTCCTTTATAACATGGAAAGAGTAACAGTGCATGTCTGACACCCTATTAACTGGCTGTGTGGTGATGAAATAGTCAGATTCCAGGTCGTCCTTTAACTTTAAATGCACTAGTTACCTGCTTCACCCCATGAGACAGAGCAGTATTTAATGTCCCTTGTAGCAAGAATGCCTCAAATTTTCTCTGTTATAACTGATGGGGGGGGTTACTTAGATGAATCAAAGATGTGACATTTTCTTGCTAACAAAGGTACTCAAATGGTGAACATACTGTACATTTCTTTGTTAGCAAAGAATATTGAGTGTATTTTTAGTAAATGTTAAGCGAGTAACATGCCGACGTAGATAATCTCAGTGTGTGTAAAAGCCTTCGACCGGTAGCACATATGGTTTTGTAGCCTTTGCTTATACGTCTCATTTATGACTCTGGTCTGGTGGCTGAAAGGCGGTCAGAGGATGATGATTTCTGAGACTGGTCCCGTGATGCCACCCTGCAGGGATCACCACCGTGCTGACCATGACCACCATCAACACGCACTTGCGGGAAACGCTTCCCAAAATCCCCTACGTCAAGGCCATTGACATGTACCTCATGGGCTGTTTTGTCTTCGTCTTCCTCGCCCTGCTGGAGTACGCCTTAGTGAACTACATCTTCTTCGGTCGAGGGCCGCAGAGGCAAAAAAAGGCTGCCGAGAAAGCGGCCACCGCCAACAACGAGAAGATGAGGATGGAGGCCAACAAGGTACACCGGCAAGCTAAATTTGCGTCGAATAAGAGTGTCTTTATTTAACGTGCGGTTATATTATTGTAGTATTAAATTTATCAGTATCAGCATATTATGTGATTATTGCGATTATCAGTGCTGGGGGAAACGCTGATTTTAATATTGAAACTCTGTAGTCGTAATGATCATTAATGTAATAAAATAGGCTAATTGGATTTTTAATAAAAGTAGTTAAAAGATCATGGGAAATATTAAACAGTTAATCAAAAATGGAAATTGCTGATAGTCTGCAGATCTCGATGTTTGGCGCTCGAGTCACCAAGACTTTTAAAAAGTAAGAACTTTAAATTAAAATTCAGAAGCATCCTCCAAGATGGCCACAGTTTCAGTGCCTGATATCTTGGTTGGTTTTCTTGCCGTGGTATTAATGGCAGCATACCGTGCCTGTCTGGTCTGTTCCCATGTCTTCACTGTGATTTCACTGTCTGACTTTCTGATTTTTTACACTGCCTCGGTGCACACTGGAACTGCTAGCTACATTTTCTGACCCAAAGATAGAAGCGACATCTAAATCCTGTAGTGGTTATGTGCCCTTACATACGTACAAAAAACAGTGAACCAATGCAAACAAGCAATAAACAATGATGAGTGAGTGTTTTAGTTACGCTTCACATACTGGAGTCTATTATCTTCTTATACAGTCTGTGAATAACGTTATGGTGCGAATTAATGGTGTGCATTGCAGTTGAAAAGCTTAGCATCTCAAAGGGGAAACTAGGTAACTTAACACTTCAGGAAAAAAATGTTTTTGTTTGTTTTTCATTAAAATGATTTTAAATTTTAGGACGGCATGACGTTGTACCTCATTTGATGTTTTTGTTAGTTTTCCTTTGGATTTATAATCTGATTGGCAACAGTTCCACATATTATATTGTATTATAAAGTCATTTCTAACATTTTGATGACAATCCATATACAAGTGACATTGCAGTCTAATGAAACGGCAGGAGAAATTGTTTCATCCTGTGCATATTGTTGTAAAAACCAGGTGTCAAAGACACAACAGGCCAGCAGCCAGTCATTTTAAGCATTGTGCACTTGATGCAGTGGAGAAAGACCTTTGCACAATTAGTCACATCACAAACAGATTGTTTGCAGCATATGTTTTGTCTGGAAAAGCAGATGATGCAGCCGTCTCTGAGGTGAGAGGCCTGCATGGAAGAGTGAGTTGAGGGATGTCTGGAACCTCGTTTTGCGGATCAAATCCCAAAACGCCTGCATCCTCTCAAACGCCTTTTGGTCAATGTAGTTTGCTGTGAGAACTGTAACTTCACCCTTCTTCTTCCTATATACGTTTTTTTTTTTTTTTTTTTTTACAACTGACCCACGTAATGATTTTGTATGCTTGCAGTGGTTGGTGGGAAATGTAGTTCAGAGAGATGATACTCTCTATGCCAGAATGAAACAGAGGGACATTGATGCTCATGACTCGATGTGGGAACCGATCTTTGTGGACGATGCAGCAATAGGACTAGGGGAACAAAAGAATAAGGTACTGGATTAACAGTCCAAAATGGATAACATGCATTGCACTAAACCTCCATTAATACTCAACCAGAACAAACTTCGTACTTGTTTTCACTTTTTTTAAGCAGTAATCATGACCATCTCCACCACCACTGTCTTCCCGTTCTCACGAATTTTTTATGTCAAATTTGCGCATCGAAGAACAATGCATGACAGGTCTGTAGGTACTTTCTGTAATTACTTTAGCCATTGATGCTGACATGTAATACCTTTTTTTGAATAAAATGTATGAATTCCCCACAAAACACAATTAACTTAGGAAAATAAGCACTTGAGTTGCACAGCAAAGAGTGAAGTGGAAAGAAAATAGGATTAGCTCAAGATTACACTGCGGCTGCCAGATATGAGAGCTGCAGTATTCAGTCGAGTCACTGCTTGTGAGAGGTTTTGTCAGGATTCGTAGCTACACGACTCACGCATTTATTAGTATTGATTTAGGGAAGAATTACATGATTGATTAAAAGACATTCAGTAACAATGAGGAGAACATTTCACATTTAAACCCATTACTGGAACTTCCTGTAACATCCACTTTTCTCTTCATCTCTCTTTTCCCCCCCTCATCCCTTCTTCCATCAGAACCACCTGGTTCTGTTCTTGGGCCCCTTGGTTGGGTCTGCTCTCTCATTAGTTCATTTGCTTGTTTATTATTATTGTGTATTTACTTCTTTGTCGTGTCTGAACAAGTGTGTGGAGTTGGGAGGCCGTGTCTAAGAGTGGTCTAGCAGTCAAGGATTGTTTTGATGTAACGTGCACGGTCAATGAAACTCAAATGTTTCAAAGTTTAATGATGACCTATTGGATATTTCATTGTTAACTTTTTGTTACACACCACTGAGAGTTAAACGAATTAGCTTCATATTACCATGACATGACTATGTATCTTGAGATCAAGACTGTAGCTCTTGTAGTGAAGTTGACTTTATATGCTTGTGTGTATTATAACGAAGATAACTACAGGCAAAGCATGTAGCTAAATGAAAGATTTATCGACCACACTGACAGGTGTACTTCTATTTGTAGATGGACCCCCACGAAAACATCCTTTTGAGCCCCTTGGAAATCAAGAATGACATGGGAACATCAGAGCTGACCCTGGGTCTCGGTGACCCGCGGAGCACGATGCTGGCCTATGACAGCTCGGCACTCCAGTACCGCAAAGCCGGCTTGGCCAGGCCCAACTTCGGACGCAATGCGCTCGAGCGCCACGTGGCGCAGAAGAAGAGTCGTCTACGGAGGCGTGCATCGCAGCTGAAGATCACCATCCCCGACTTGACGGACGTAAACTCTATCGACAGGTGGTCGAGGATGATCTTCCCCACCGTATTTTCCTTCTTCAACATCGTCTATTGGCTCTACTACGTCAACTAATGCCGATGGAGCGGGAACGGGTGACGATGCCTCTATGCCGATAGATTTTCCAACGCGAGCAAGACTCTGAATTCCTGTCACACCCGAGCTACAGTCAGAACTGGGTCCATTTTATTTCAGAACACCTGAATTGCTGGCTAACACGTTAAAAACCGTAGAATGAAGAAATGAAAAAAAAAAAATACATTTTCATACCGTGCCTGGTCAAGTATTTAAGTTTTGCATCATAAATAGTTTATTTTTTAAAGAAGCTTTATTGTTTTTTTTTCAAATATTGTTTTTGCAGCCATTATCTCAATATTTCAGATATTTTTTAGAGAATTATGTAAGCACTACGTATTAGTGTAAATTAGGCCATCTCACTAAATACATGATTATAATAAAAGTAGTATGTTTTGATAAAATTTTTATAGGTTAATTGTTTTAACCTGGATGAAATGGTTTTATGATTAGCCAAGAATGTTCCATTCATCCTACAGAATTCCATAAATTATAGTTGAGGATTTGTAAATAAAGATTTTTTAACTACCCATTTTTTATTTATAGAATGTTACGAGATTCTATTTATTAACATATAACGCCATACTTCATTTATACTAGTTTCTGCCATTGAAAACCCTACTGCCAAATCCACAGTGTTACATAGTGTACATACTGAAAAAGTACTACTAAAATAGAGTACTATCTATTTTAATTCAGAGAAACTACCTTTTCATTTGTTAAAATACTTTATGTTTTTCATTATTATTTTTTAAGATGAGTTTATTGAGTTGCTTTGATTTGTTTTGTAGTTGCTTGCATCAACTCTGAAATGCGTTTTTGAAAGGGTTTGAAAGGACACAATCCTCTTGGTCTAATCGTGCGATGACAAAATTTTATGCGACTTTTTCATTTTTATTTCCCCAACACTGCAGTGATTTTCATTTGTAATATACTGACACTTGTCGTTGCCGCCGTTCCTTTGCTGATAATGGTTATAAAGGCGACGCTTAGCGCAGCGACTGAGGCCGTGCATCACTTGGAAGTATCTGGAGCGAGGAGGCGCGTTTCCACCTTTGACTTTCACGATGAACTGTAAATATCTCTTGTATATGATTGTTAACATGTTATCTTATTTTACGCGAGCATTCATGGAGTATACTTTGTGTTTACATGAAGAATGGTACATTTCTGTTTATTACTTGAGGGCATTTCGGGGGGGGGGGGGGGTGACTTTAAATTTATTTTATTTAGGTGCATGTATTTAAAAGCCATGTGAGAGAAAAGCATCTGTCATGGAACTACAGTACCCAGAATACTTTGCACAGAAACTGTTCAAACCATCCAGCCGGACAGAAATATTGACCTGCCATTTTACCTTCTTTGCGATAAAAGCCATTTGGTAGCTATTTAGCGCACATTCCTCCATGTAAAGAAATCCTTCAGAAGTAGACGGGTTGAACGGCAAAACACTCAGCACAATGTCTCTTTGGCGTCACTCATGAAAAAACATCACGTTCATTTTATTAGCATGGTTTGTTATCCTTTGCGCAGTTATGGCTTGTGTTCTAGTTTTACGGGGATTTCTATGCCTATTTAATTTTATATGTGTAGGTTGGTGACAAACCTTGTGTATAACCAAGATATAATGACGTCATCTCATTTCAAAACCGGTCTATTATGGTTGAATAATCTCCGTAATCTTGATAATCTTTTGTCCTGATATGATCATTTATACACAACTTTTGCTAGAACACAAAAAGTAATAAAAGACTGTGTAAATGATAATGAAAATGTAAGTGATAATGAACATATAAAATATTGATAGTATAAACATGGATAATGTTACATGGCTGTAGTGGTTTATAAGTGACTTCCCAGACTGCAGATGAAATGTAACCAAACATGGGCACAGTATGCAATAAAATTTGCAGACTTTCGAATTCTAGCAATAGGTTAGAAGTATGAAAGAAATGAATATACAAATATATAGTATATAGCTAGCGATAAAGGGCAGCTGCAGGGATATCCGTTTCATACCTAGAGTACACACATAATCATTCCTATTACTGCTGCTACTGTATGATATCAATTAAACAATCCAGAGATGGAGATTTCAGGTGCAGAGAGTTCAAATCCAGACCAGGATTTTGTTTCAGCCAACCAGTTCAGTTTAAAGAGTCACAGTCACAGAGTATGCAAGTATTTGGTTGAAACAAAATATCGGTCTGGATTTGTACTCTCTGGAGCCGAACTCTCCACCTCTGTAAACATCTAACCGATTTAATAATTGCACTAGTTATTTCTTGGATATTTTCAAATTCATTCAAATCAGTGGAACAGTTGCGGTGAAATTTGATGTTTCTCTCGTTAAAACCCATGCAGACACTGACGCCAGTGTGGTTCATCTTTGATTATTACTCATAACTTCTTGGCCCTTGCTAACATTGTGCTACACTTAATCTCAAATCTTTTCATTTGCAAGCATGAAACAATATAGAATCACTGTTTTCAAACTGGCAGCAAGAGGGAGAAAAGCTTCCTTACTAAAAATTTGTTGCAATCAATAAGCTATAATTAATATTTTATATTATATCTTATATATATATATATAAGAAAATGATCCGGTTGCTGCTTCCTTTTAAATGTATCAGCTCTACTTTCATGTGGATTGTAAGAGCATCGTTATGCTGTCTATTTGCGAGGTGTGTGACGTCTTTTCTACAGTCATGGAAATCTTCCCTTTCCAAAAGCCAAAGTAAACAGCAGGAATTAGACAGGGTACCCTGACAAGAATAAGAATTTAAACCAAGTCTTCCTTAAAATATCCTCTTTGTTTCATTGTATGTCACATCCTGTGTTTTAAGTGTCATGATGTGATTCGTGATCGATGTCATTCCATTGAAAGCTCATGGGAGTTTTACCTACACAAAAATATTCTGAGGGCAGAATGAAAACTGACTGGTTCAGAGAGATAACCAATCGAATTGTAGAGGAGGCGGGTCAAAGCAACTAGAGGAGGCGGGACCAAAACGCTCCCATGAGCCCTTTACAATGCCTTAATATAAATACTGCACAGGTCCAGACAGCAGTGGATAGCAAATGGTCTTGTAATGATGCAGACATGCCATGTCAATTATTTGTAGCCGCCTGAGTGTTGGGAGGGTCCCTCCCTCATGTACCCCTAAATGCGGGGTCCATGCTTGTATACCCCTAAGAAGGAAGAGAATCCCCCCTCATGTCCCCCTGAGTATCAGGAAGACACGTGCTTGTGTTCCTCCTGGAAAATATCCAACTAAATAACTGGGTTAAGTATCAGATAAGAAACTGGTTAATGTTTAATCTTATAAGAGACTGCAGCAGTTTATAAAGTTCGCCGAATGATACTAAGAGTAAATCTTCATTTTGGATGATTCGTTAAATACGTGTCGGAAATAAACCTGATATAACATTGAAAATGAATTATGAACGTTTGATTTATCATTACAATTATTATAGTTACTAAGTAATATTATGTTGTTACTGTAATAGTCATGTAGCTACTGTCACAATGAATCTATTCTGTATACAAAGAGTGTACATGCAATTACTGCATCATTTTGTATCATTCATATCCTATAAAGCCTGATTCATTGTGTGTCTCATAAAAGTGCATCGCTGATTATACACATGTCCCTACATTTCTGAATACATGCATTTTTATTTTATTTTTACATTTTTTGCAAGTGCTCTATTGTAAGACGTTACCTGGGTATCTAGATTTTCCATCTCTTAACTATAATTTAGCAGGTAAATAGCTGTCTTAATATTATTGATGTAACATTTAAGGGGGTCAGGGATTTAAATACTATGTTGCGATATGTTGCTAGCTGTATATATGAAATCTTCTGTGAGTACATAAAAAATGGAGCCGTATAATATTGTAAATATTAGAGAATTTCTTAAAACGTTTTTAAACTTCCTAATTTGTAATATACTTAAATGTGAACAAAAGCAATTACAGATTTAATGGCCTATATATATGAAAAGTGTAGAGGGAAAAGCGTTTCAGAGAATCTGTGGCTGTTAAATCGAAACTTCAAAGAGGAAGATGCAAGTCGGTGTGTGTGTGTGTGTGTGTGTGTGTGTGTGAATAACACCTAAAACAGGGTTATGTTACTGAAGAAGAATTGCATTAAAATGCTTCCTTTTTAATTAATTCACTTTTAGTGCATTTTTCATTTTACCACACATCGCCGTTTCACCTGACATTCATATAGGTGTTTATTTTTGACAAAAATGAATTTTGATGGTGATAAGTAAGGAAGGAGACCAAATGATTTATAGTAGATGAGCCTTTATCTGCTTGCTGTAATGTAACAGAATATCAGACACATCCACCCCATTGAACTGAAACAATATTTTTTATTGAAATAACAAAAAAAAACCTTGTTTTCAACATATGGATTTTATGCAGGAAACAAACATTTTGCATAATATTAAATCTGTTAAATACTCATTTATCATTGCTGATGTTTAGAGCATCTTATGATTTATAATTACATGCTTGATTATTCATTCCACATCTAAAGTCAATATATTTCAACACCTGTCTTTCATAACAATCTAGCAGTATTTCCCGATGCTAATGGTTTCACGGGGAATTCCACTCCCAATCCGCAGTATAGCTTCAAACATTTAAGGCTGCAGACATTGGTGTGTTTTTGTTGGAGGTTATTAATGACCTGAAATAAAAGCTACAGGTCTGAGAATTAATAAACAGGGCCCTTTAGATTTTATTGTTTGAGAGGAGAGTCTTCTTGCTGTGTCCTGTGGGTCAAGCATGCAGCCCCTGTCATCCATACTAAGAAAGCAGTTTTCTCAAACAACAATGGTGTACCTAGAACCCATGGCCCCCCTGACAAAATATCAACTTGGGCTCCCCCTGATATGGATGGGAGAAGAAATATGGGTCCCCCACAGTAGAATTTACCAATTGTGGTGGGAAGGAGGGGGGGGGGGGTCAATTGGTACAATTTGAAGAGCAGAGGTAATATTATTTCCCAACAAATAAATGATAATATTTCATATTTATGGACCCTGTAAAGTGCCCTCCCACCTCCATATCTCCCAATGTATCCAGGCCCCTCCCCTCCTACCCACCTGGGTCTGGCCTGTCCTAAAACTCTTATGCTAGATCCCAAGTATGGGTTACTAACCAACCAGCAAAAGCCAAAGTCTGACCCCTAATCCAGTGGTTCTCAAACTGTGTTAGCAGAACAAGCTAATATGGTGTTTGTGCAAAAAAAAAAAAAAAATAGGAATTTAAAATTGAAATCGATGTAAAATTACTTGATATAAAAAAATACATTTTCAGGTTGAATAAGATATTAATCAACCTGAAAAGCAAGGTCACCCCCTCACTGACACGGTAAGTGCTGTTTCTTGTGTGTGTGTGTGTGTGTGTGTGTGTGTGTGTGTGTGTGTGTGTGTGTGTGAGTGTGTGAGTGTACGCGCACTTGTATTCAGGTCACTGTGATTTTTTTCACCCATGTGGCATTTGCCGATTTTGATTTCAAAGTGATACTTGCTCCAAATCGCTTGAAAACCATTGCATTAGTCCGTTCACACCCATACCGACATTCTTTGCAAAGAACTCTTTCCAATGATTCGTTTCATTTTAATTTCCATTGGTATAAATTACCGCCATAGGTTTCATCAGTCGCCCTTTTGTATGTGATTAATACTGCTTATTTTCTAACACAAAAAAGACAATGTGAAAACTGTTGGCATTCACCTTGGGGTTTATGTTCTCACCGGGTTCGAAAAGGGCTGTAAGCGGCTGAGCTGAAGTACTGACTGTACAATTAATACTTTCTGAAAGGACAAATTATAAATGAAACACAAAGACATTGCAGCCAATCTCTGCATGTAAATATGAAAAACTGTTCGACTGGTGTGTACTTTTTGAAATTGAAATGCAATATGAATAAAAGATATTTAACTGATCGTGGTTTAAGCGAGACCTTCTTCAGAAAAGATTTCCTCTGGGGGAGAAGACATGTAGGGGTTCCTCATGTAATCCTCACCTTCATGGTCATTCCTGCAAAGATGGTTTGGAAGGAGAGAGAGAAAAAGCACATTTTCCTGACAAACAGAGCCGGTCCACCCAGTAGGTGACATTAGCGACTGTGTGAGGCACCATCTTCTGCAGGGGCATCAACTTAGAAAGACGGATTCACTTTGTCTCAGACAGGGGGGCGCTAGCAGTGAAGGTTGCCTAGGGCAACACAAGGCCTTCGCCCAGTGCCGCTAAAAGTCAAAAAGAAAATTTTTAAAGAGTTTGGTCATTTTACTGTGAGGTCTGATACATGCAGTACTTTGCTCATTGTGTTGGCATATACTGAACCACGGGGCGATACTCCAAGGTTCACACTCAAGATACTAAAGGATATCTTCAGAAATATATCGATATTCATTGCACTGAGCCTGACCTTGTGCGCTGGGTAATGTGCTTATTGGTTACCTTGTGCAATATCAGTATGTTGAATATGTAGGAATTGTAGCTATAAGAATGGCATTATCTGAGCTAACGAAAAAAATGTAGCCAGCAACATACGTAAGCAATACGCATCTCATCCGGGTGTTTTTCCCCCTTCCAATGAACAAATACTAAACAAACAAACGAATACTTAAATGAATAACAAACGAATTAATGAATAGCAAACAAACGGATGAATATAATAAATAAATTTAGTTGCTTGATTATAGTAGACTCAATTTTAACCCTAGGGAAAATGTAACACTATTTCCTCTGTACGCGTTGTCTGATGTTACCCTGCTGCACCCTAATTTAAATTTGTGGCCTCATCTGTTTCATCTTTGTCTGGTTTTACTTCACATTTTGAAATCCATTTCCCACAATATGGAACAGCCTTTGAATAGCCCGATGTATAAAGTTTGCACCTCTCTCTGCAGACTTGTGGGGCTTTATAAGTGATATTTAACAAAAGCTCTTTGCATTTTTTTCCCTGTGTTCTTCAATGTACTAAAAAAAAATCCTTTCATACTGCAATGACTCCTGAGTATGGGGTGAGCATGTCTATTGTAGCTTTGCGTGGGCTGATTTTGAAAAATAAAAAGAAAGATGGTTCAAATGCCCTAGAAGAGCAGGTCCTGTTGGATTGTGCATGGAGGGATTAAATCCCAGGTTTGGAAACCCCCGAGTCTTTTTTGGATGCGTCACCTAGCAGAGCACTTGTACCTGAACACTTGACGCAGAGGCAAACTGCCGACCAGGGTTACGTAACTGCACTTTCGCTGCTTTATGCTAATAAATAGCTATACTCACCTTTTTCAGTCACCCCAGCGTCACATGACATTAGTCACATGACATTAGTCACTTGTTTGTGTTGCACTTGCAGATTTAGATTTGTAATCTTATTTACAACATTAGTGAAAACAAAACAAAAACATCCATGTTCCTTCAACAGGCATTTAAATTAGGACGTGTTTTATAAATAAAGAGAGACATTCATGGGTACAGGGTGTCATGGTGTGACAAATCCACCACCCGAGAACATGGCGCCAAATTAACTTGTGTTTTTCTTTTTATTTTAATACGCTAATCCCTATTTTTCAAAAGCAGTATTTATTCGCGAGCCTCCACGTCACATGGGAGGCCCATGCGTGGGGGGCGCGTGTTCGCACTGAACGGGAGCAAAGGGATGAACGACAGGTGGCAATCCCATCATGCACCGCTGCGGCGTCTTTTTTTTATCTACCGTGGAATATCCCCTTATACGCAGAGACCGGCTTCGGAATTAGACAAAGGAACATGAGTCAGGGCCTCTTCCGTGGGCAAGCTTGGCAGGAGAACAAAGATTAAGACACAGATCTGACAGAGGAAGGGTGCCCTCGGATTGCCGAGAGTCACGTGACATGGATGGACTCAGGAGAGAGCCGTAGCCAGGAAGGAAAGCACTGCGTATTGCGGCCCAGGACCCAAGCCTCCCGGATGCACTCCGATGGTGCCTCTTGCTACGTGTCAGGTAACAACAGCAGTATTGCCATCCGAAACAGCCGCTCGTCAGTGGCCCTTTCATCAGCCGTGCATGGCTTCCAACTACCCAGGGCAATGCCAGAATTTGGACAAGAAGCCCTTCAAGGTCAGACCTAAATCGTCATTGACACAAAGAAGCCTAAATAAACCAACCAACCAAAGGCCGTGATTTTTCAGCAAAGAATATGACGACAGCTAATACACTCTAAGCTTTGATTTATTGAACTCTTTTAGCACTAAGTGTTTACGTTTCATGTCAATATTATTATTGTCAAGGCGTGATGTATACAGATCGGCTCTCGCACAGGTCTGGAACACAACAGACGCAGAAGTATATGGATTCTCCCGCCTGATTGGATTTGGTTGAGGCAAAATAGATGTTCGCCACCTTCTTGAATTCCAGCAGCATATCTGCTTCTCTTGCAATCAATCTCATTGCCCTCTCTACTTTTTTTTTCTTTGCTAATGATAAATTTGATGGGCTTTTTAATAAGCCAGTATTATTGATCACTCGTGGCTGTTCTGGCAAAATCGTAGCCTCTAGCATCACTCATATGTTTATGAAAATAACGCTGAACTCTGAATAAAGTCATAGGAAAGTTAAAAGGACATGATGTCATTTACAAAGTGGTTTATTTAATACAGAGATCCCTGGGATTTTAGGGGTGTCGTCTTTGACTCATTTGCTCTCACACTGTATGGACAGATCGTCCATCCATCCATCCATCCATCCTTCATCCCACTGCATATTTTGTTTGGTCAAAGCTTGGGGGGGTGTGTGGGG
The DNA here is from genome assembly GCF_023856365.1 of Brienomyrus brachyistius. NCBI lineage: Eukaryota > Metazoa > Chordata > Actinopteri > Osteoglossiformes > Mormyridae > Brienomyrus > Brienomyrus brachyistius. The sequence continues at coordinate 4,664,482 of NC_064556.1, read as the reverse complement.
AGGGGAGGGGGGGGGCACCACCGGGCCCCAGGCTAGGGCAAGGATAGGATGTTGATCTGTTACACACAACCAAAATGAGATTCCATTATTGACTAGGCCATTTTAAGCCCTAATGTTTTTTTTTGTAGTTCTAAATCTTAAACTGGAAATATTACGACTAATCTTCAGACCATTTGAAATCTGATTATCCTCTGAATATTTCACCAAAAAAAAAATCTGTATATATACATGCATACTATGTGCCCACTTTTACTGCAATATAACTGTCAAAAATAATTGGCTGGTGAAAATGTCTCCAGGCGAGTTAGCACAAATTAATCAAAAGCATGTTTCTGGGGCTCCGCAGAAGTATTTTTTCCCTCTTAAAAGAACATCAAGCAGCATCTTTTATTTTCCCAGTCAACCTCTAATTAACGCGAATACATGTTAATGGGCTCCTTCTAGCGCAATGATTAAAAATTCTGATTCGAGGACAGGAGCCGTCGGCCCCGGGTGAGGGGACGCGATACACCGGTCGGGGCTTCGACAGGGAGCGGGTGGCGCTGCACTTGCCGCCTTTACCGCGGCACGGAAATGAAGTAAAACGAGGATTACAGGAAATAATGCAACGATCCGGCCGCCTCGGAGACTCCGGGCGCTGCCCTCCGCCTCCTGACGAGGCACAGCTGCCCCAGTCACACCGGTGCGGAACGCTGTCGCATTGCAAGGCGCTGGGCTGCAACTTGCCGACGTGACACGCTGTCTCTCTGGGGGAGGGGATCAAAGGCTGCAAAGTCGGCATGCAGCAGCGGAGAACCGAAGGGGAAGGGGGTTTGTAGAGCAGTTGGAACACGGCTGCTTTTCCCCTTAAATGCGGCTCTGCTTCTTGCACTGCCATCATACCCTTTTCTCGCTGTCCCATCGCGATCTGCCCCACATCACGACACGTCCCAGTGTTTGCAAGGTGCAGCCAGCGCTCTGACTAATGGGCGCCGCGCCAGTTCATTGAATTGTTTCCTGCGAGTGTGCCGGGACAGCACGTTCATAAATATAAAAATGGTGTGGAAGCCACGTTAATGAGGAAAGGGAGACCGAGGATAACTTCTGTAAGGATTTATTGTGGCATGCAGTGCTGTCCGGACAAAGAATAAAGAGGCAGGGTCTGTAAAAAGCCATAAAGCCAGCCATTACCTGAAGTGTAATAACAAATAGAAGCATTAAGTAAAACATAAAGCCGATTTATGGTTGATTCCCCACAGATGTTATATTCAGCTGGAAGTACGAATTACATTAGTTATAAAGTTTTGTGAAATCACGCATTATCTTCGACGTGGCTTTCGAGACAGGCGCAAAATGTCGGCATTATATCATGATTAGGGAAAAATGTGGGCTCGTTATTTTTTTATTTATTTTATTGCAAATTAATTAGTGCAAAACGAGCTAATACTTTAATTAACTATAGACGGTATTTTCTTACCTGCAAATGCTGACGGATCCTTCCCATCATTGGCATGACAGGCCAATCATTAAAAATATATAAGTTCAGGCTTCGGGGATGACGCCCGGTTCGTCTAGTCACAAGTCCCCTTCATTAACTGACGCATTCATCCTGGCTGAATAGGCAGCCTTGCCTTTGACACGCAAACAAACACAAATCATTATGGAAACAGACAACAGCAAATTATTGTTCGGGGAAGTCGCCTGTAATTGTTCACATAAATCACCACGCTGTGAAACTCTAAAGGGTTTGTGGTCGAAACTAACCCTGGCTCTTCTAATTGCAAGTTTCACTCTCTATTCATTGGCAATTCTTAAGCCAGGTATGGTACAGAATATCAAAATGAATTATAAATAAATGATGTGTTTTATATAATATAATATTATCTATTTGCATGACATAAAATATTATCCACCCATGCAGAATATATCCCTGACAAGGTAGGGATTTTAGTCCAGATAGTGCAAGATATGAAGATTAATTATTTCTTAATAATTTGTGATAATTGATGCAATACTTAAAAGCCATCCTCAGATTACTTGACTTGTTTTATAACAAGTGTGTCTGTGTGTGTGTTGGGGGGGGGATCTCCATCAGTATTTCTCATCTGTGCCTCTCAGACCCACATGGCAGGCACCTCTGAATGGTTATCCACAATTCATTCAGGGCTGAGCCAATTAAAAAGTATCTGGCAAGCCATCTAGGTGAACAAAAGGAGTTTTATTGGACCCAAACTAAACAGGTACTGTAAAACAAACAGGACTGAGGGGGGATCCAAGGCAAGAACGATGTGGGTGGACAGGAGTTACCGGACTGGGCGTGACGTAATATACGGGCATTGAAATACGAAGTCTAAGGAGAGGTAACAAGGAACAGGTGTGGCTCATCAGGGAGGAGACAGGAGGGTCAGTATGCCCCCCCCCCCCCCACCCCCACCAAGGGGACTGCAGGACAGGGGCAGGAGGGCACTGAGGGGACTTTGGCGGGGAAGATGGTGGCACAGGAGGTAGTGTTACCGTTCGGCAACTGGAGGGTTGCAGGTTCGAGCCCTGGTTCCTCCTGACCCCATCAAAGTGTCCTTGAGCAAGACACTGAACCCCAAATTGCTACCAGTGAGCAGGTTGGCACCTTGCATGGCAGCCTCCACCACCGGTGTGTGGATGAGTGTGTGGATGGGTGAATGCGAGGCGTGAAATGTAAAGCGCTTTGAGTACTCGTAGGAGTAGAAAAGCGCTATATAAATGCAGTCCATTTACCATTTACTTTAGGACGGGAGCGGGAGGGCACTGAGAATTCTTCCCATTGGGCCTCAGCAAAAAAGTCACCCAGATGGGCAGTGTTGGGCAAATGGAAGTCGAAGAGGCCGGCGTGGATGGCATGGCCTTGTCTCTCTCTCTGGAAGATGGAGACTCAGTCAGCCGCTCTCTCGAGCCTAAACTGACACCGGTGGTTAACCTGGGACCTATGGCCGGGCCGGCATAATCTCTGGACTGAGGTAGAGGTCCACAGAGCAGGGCTGAGAGCAAGTCCCAGAAGGTCCCACTCTTAGTCGGGGAGTTTGGTGTCGGGCTGGCAGCAGTCGTGGAGTCCGGGTGGGGACTCGGGCGGAGTGACCCTCTCTGGGCCGGGAGCCAAGGGTACAGGCGGTCCTCTCTGACATCAGTGAGCAGACCAGGGCTGACGAGACAAACAGGTACTTATATACGAAGACTAACGAGGGGTAATAGGTAATAGGCGTGGCTCATCAGGGTCACGTCAGGGAGGATACAGGAGGCTGAGGCATGCAGGAAATGATATTACGCAGTTTTTGTCAGGGTTCATCGAGCATCCAGAAATTTCCAGGGGTCATACAAGCACACTTCACCAGAGTTTCCACGCAAAGCAGGAGAATTACTCCAGGGCAGAGCAAAAACTTCCCCGTTGGACGATGTCAGAAGTGTAAAACCTATGAAGAACATGTCATGCAGAAAGACCGAGAACATTATTATTTATATTTCATCCCTTTGTCAAAATGATCTATTAACTGTTGGTCATGTCGCTGTTATTTTCCATTTGTGTTTGTTTTGGTAGATATGATAAACAGAGTGTTCATCTTTTCATATTGCGCTAACAATCAAAAGCAAATTGGTCATAAGACAGAAAAAAATATCATCGAAATTATATAAATTCGTTTCTGCTATGAATCTGCCTGCATTCTGGCTCCCAAAATCAGTTCGTCAACCTTTTCCCCAAAACATACACTATATTACTTCTAGATTCTGAAAATGTATTTAAAATAACCCTGAACCTTCTTGAACCATCTTGAAATGCGCTATCAGTGCATCAACATATTTGTGTATTAAGCATTTCGCCAGAGGGAAGTCAATGCAGAGTTTAAGTGAGAAAGAGTGAAAAGGGGCATGATGTCATTTACAAAGCTTTGACCATTTTATTGATTTTTTTTTGGGGGGGGGGGGGGTATGTCATCGAACATAGCAGGGACATTTATATGCTACATGGGCTTGCTTTTGATTAATTGACCTTTTTGGGAAAAGTTGCTGGTTTACAAGTGAACACAACAAGCCCACAGCTATATAACATCAATTATACCGTGCCTCATTAATATGTAAATTCAAGACCATGGGACTAATTTGCTTCCTTAATTAGTAAACAATGGTCTTCGCCCCATGTTATATGCAAATCGCTTCTCTCTTTGATAGAGGTTAAAGGCAAAGAGGAATAAGGGATAATTTAACTTTATATTTTGTAGTTTTTAAAAAAACGAGAGAGCGATTAATATTAATTAAAATTGATAACATGTTTAGGATAGGTGACATAGAACACCGCACAAAATAATTTTGATCATCATCAAAACGTTTGGAAAAAAAGCGGACAATGTTTTGGTGAGGCCTGTAGTGGTGGATTTGATGTTACTGGAATGAGGCTAGTTGATATTCCATTTAAGTAAAAAAAGCTTACTTTTTAAATACTACTTTACGTTTGATTACTGCTTTGTGAACCTTTTATGCTTATAGTATGAGATGTTATGATTTTTGGCACCAGACCATATAATAAATTCATAATTAAATCATACAATTTTTTCAGGTCTAATGGCTGTTACCTCTGTCCTGTACGTACCACCACCAGCAAACTTCAAAACTACGTCGCCCCATGAGTGTTTATAACACTTTGCCAAGTTCAACATTACATCCACTATAATACGTTAATATTCCTTTTATTAAGTGAAAAAAACGCTTGTTTTTTTAGTTGACCTAATGTTTCAAGATGCAGTGAACAGAAGATGGGTTTGTACGTCTCGGAAAACGAAGCATGGAAGATAATCGTCAGAGTCCCGCTGTGTGCATAGATCTTTCTCAAAGGGGTTAATGGTAAGTTCTAGAAAGTTTTTACGGTAGGAAGCAATTTGTGAGCATCACGCCGAAACGGGCATAGCCACTCGGCGTCCACGTGGCCGGAAAGCCTCGCAAAGCTGCAAGGCGCTAGAAATTCCCTTTCTTCATCCCTACTCACTGCATCACAACACAGCAGAATCTGCAGTACGCCGTTTGCTAATAGACAGCTGACTCTTGTAATCCCGACATAGGAAAATGAGAGCGATTACTAAAAACAAATACAGGTGACTCAAGTGCCTATTGACCTTGACAGAGGTCATAGCTCTGGGAATTAATTTGACGTTTGATTGACCCCCCCCCCCCCACAGGAAAATGTACTAAGACCCCCCCCCTCACTGATCAGCAGCAAAATATATCAGTTGGGACCGCCCCCCTCCAAAATGGGGGCCGCTTGGCAGCAAATCCTATACTGCCTTTTGTTACCAGTCCACTCCATGATGCTTTTTTCTGTGTATCATGGAATTTGATTATTTTGTGAGGGGATCACACGTTCCCTGCCGCATGCCCATTGCTTCCGGGATAGGCTTCCGGACCCCCCGCGACCCAGTAGGATAAGCGGTTTGGAAAATGGATGGATGGATGGATGGATGGATGGATGGATGGCATCACACTTCAGCTTTGCCCCTGAACCTAATGTTGCAAGATTCTTGTTTTAGTAATAGAGGTCCGGATACTTGAGTTTGAACATTTGTTTAATTGGTTTAATACCCTGACTTTGTACAAATAAATATTCTACTATTCTGTGGTCAAAATACGGAATTCATACATGGCATTTCCGGACATAACCTGAACAGAAGTAACTGTACAATCCACAGTGAACAGTTTTACTAAACCACGAGGCATTATTTACGTAAGGATGCAAAATGATACCATTCAGCAATGATTGCAGCAAAGGGGACCAATGAGGCTGTTTTCCAGTTAACTCAAAGCTAATCCCTGTGACTAATATTCCGTCAGATCGTCATGTGTTCTGAAAAACGCAACAGACTTTCCTCCCCCCAGTTTCTCAGACCCAGCAATATCGAGTCCCCGAATCACAAAGTTTCATTTATCGTATTAGTCAGCCAGATTACGGCGTGCTGATACTTTTCAAGTGCTTTGTGGAGAAGATGTGGTCCTTCACAGAGGAAATTCTGAGCATTTTCTGCAATAAGCATATTCCGGATGCTCATTAGGACCCCTTTGGCCGTCTGTCGTTATGCTGGTTAAAAATATTCTTTAGGGTTATGAAGTGAGTTGCTCTCTGTGAGCAGTGAACTGTGCGGACAAATCAACCCACAGAAACTGGTGCATCTGTGTTGACCGGGAGAAAAAAAAAGTGTGCTGACGCATTCACACCTTACTTTTTGTTTTTAATCAGAGTGCAAGGCTGCCAGTCCGGTATCTCTCACACTGTGACTCTCTTTGCCATCTGCTGAAGGGCCCGCTGTGCTCTTCCGGTATAAATTCGCCCATTCTCGCCAATTTGGCTGTTAATAAAGACATTACCAGGTGCGGTGTCTCTTCAGCTTGGCAAATTTAGACAACCTCTTCAGCGACTGCGGTGGGCGGGTCTTTCGGTGAAATGAGCCGGTGGCTGCAACTGGGAAAAGAGGGTTTCACTAAATTAAAAATGAAACATATGTATTTTAAAACAAAATGAAATTAATAGATGACAAACATGACTGAAAGCATTCGCGTTTGTTTACCAAGACACCGAAGTTCTTCTGTAGTAACCGATCACAAATCACGTCGTAGAATTTTTTCTTACGTCGATGCTCTGCTTAAATGGTCATCTCTATTTTCTGTGACCCCGACGACAACCCCGGACACATTCCACCCCTACCACAATTTCACCACAAACGTCAATCATCACCTCCCGGATCGTCCAATTCTGCTTCTATCTGCAAACCTCTCTTGGTCTCAGTTAGCCTGTATCTTCTCTGCTATCTCCTTCTTAGCTTATGAAACCTTTGCAGAATATGATTAACCCCCCCCCCCCCAAGACGTCACATAAAACCCCCCACCCACATACATGTGGCTTAGCTATTAGCTATGACCATTCTTCATGATCTCAGAGGCTTACATCTCGCGTCGTTCGCATCTACATTTCACCATAAGCATCCACAGGTTAGAGAGAACGGTTCAGAATTACTCTCCCAGTGTTAATTTTAGATATTCTGCCTGGAGCCTTCCCTTCCCTCTCTGACACCACCTGACACCAATGCCAAGATACTGCGTCAAGCACAGCAGGGTAGACGATCTTGATAAGACATTACCTATTCAATCATTCGCCTTTCAGTCTAGTGAAATGGGTTAACCACAGTTTTCCCAGCAAGCACCATTCCTTTCTGTTCTTTAACGCCCCGAGCTTGTCGTCACCGTCGCTGTCACCAACACCTGTAGCAATTTCTTGCTCCAGAACCCCCCCCCCCCCCCCCCCAACTGCGGTTTCTGACAGGAATAATTTTAATCTTCAGTTTCCCTCGTATTATCAGCCGCAACAGCACAGAAACGTTCGGGAGTGGCCGTCTGCCAAAGCGTCGGAAATATGAGTCAGGCCCATTTGATCCTCTCCAGCTCGGAGCGTTTTAATCTGTCAAAAACTCCCGGGGACTTTAAACCGCACACAAAGAGCGACGTCTATAATGCAGGAACAGCTGCTGGACATGAAGGAACCATTTATTATTTTTTTACGGCCGTAGGGTTCACACGAATGAAAGAAGCGACATATAATCTAACCGCATCCATATCAATTGTTTAAAATTATTATTGGTCCCTAGATTCCTATTGTCTCTTTCATGTTTTTATTATAATATTTTATTTTATTATTTTGTTATTATTACTAGCAGTAGTAGGAGGAGAAGTAACAGAAGTAGTTTTATTTTCTCATAATATTAATTTAGTTAATATTCCATACTATTCTGTTTACAGAACTCTGGCTATATACTGTGTACTATGTTTGTGCACTAGCTTACGGTACTTATTCGTACTATGTTTACTCTCTTGGAACCTTGTCTGTTTTGCACTACATGTATGCGTGTCTGTACTCTGTGAACCGTGCTGCTGTTTGCACGAGCCTTGCTCTCGATAAAGTTCGTCTAGCGTAATCTAATCCAATCCTCACGAGCAGGCCAGCTCACGAGGCGCGAGGGCCCATGTAAATGGGACAGACCTCAAAATCGACATCCTTTTGCTGACACACGGAAAAGACGACGAATAATCCCGATCTGTCCGTCCTCCAGGGACTGCTGCCAGGTGTCGGCGTTCGGTGAGGTCGTGACACATCGTGTATCAGATACGTTTCTTTTCCCCATGTGCCCCCACGGTCCTGCGTGCAACGCCCACCTCCATCACGCCAAGTGATGAAATCAGCTGGCACAGTGGTCAAAAGGACCTTTCTGCCAGTAAGACACTGAACACTGTATTTTGCAATATGTCATAGTACAGCCTACATGATGCATTGCTAGCACTGTTGGACTCGATAACTATATAGCTCTCAGATGTTTTTTTATAGTAACGTTCAAATTCATTAATTTCCTTAATCACGTTTTCGCAAATGGCAAGACCTCTTATTAAAGTGTTCTTTTATGTAGACAGTACAGCTGCTTAAACTCCCAGAAGAAAAGTCCCCACATGAAGATAATAGAAGAAAAATATAAATGCAATAGACAAAACAGAGAAAAGAGTTGGGTTTGGGAGACAATCTAAGTGCGATTTCACATTTCCAGAGGGCTGGACGCAAACTGACTCCATAAAGCACTAATCAAATTCTCCTGAAAAACCTGGTGAGATTCCGCCGGTGAGATGATCTTTGACACTGGAAGGATGTGCTCGATTTTTATCAGTCTTAAAGCAAAGCTAGCGGGTCGTTTTTAATTAAACAGTGAGGGCAATAAAGACAAAAGCGTGCAGAGGCATGGAATGCAGACATTGTTCGATTCGGTCAGATGGGAAACAGACCGAGTAAGTAATTAAGTTATGGCTCTATCTGAGGAGTCACCCGATTTAATGACTGTATGTCTCCATTCTTAAGTCTTAAGTGCATCTCCACATTCACAGTATCAAATTATAGCTTGAAATGGCTGAACATTTAACATAATCAGAAGATCTGCAATCGGGCATTTTTAATAACAATCTTACAGTTATCAGAATCCTTAGAAAAATTCCCCACAGAGGCTGGAATAGCACAAGCAGATGACAAGCATGCAAAACACGCAGATTAATGCATATTCCTTTGTTAGTGTAACAGTGCATTTTTAATTATAGGCAAGTCGCATTTCGAGTGTGACACGGGGAGAAGATCGCGGGGGGGGGGGGGGGTGAGTCTGTAGTCTTTACGCTTATTAGGATCCATTTCGAGGCTTGGAAATTTCCACGGTGACAGAGGGATCTCTGACGCAGCCTTGGAACAAGGCACGTCATTAATAACCCCCGATCCGCAAGCTTCAGGCCCCACCGTGAATGGAACGCAGGACAAACATAGCAGATATAAGTGCAATGAGCATCAGTCACCATCTTATTCTGGTATTTGGTGAATGATGCCGATCATGCGTCTGTACCTGAATTGCAGCCTCATTCCCGAGTGCCTGATGGCCTGGCGTTCCGTCCAGGGTGTCCTGTGTCATGGGGGATAATCTCCACACTCACAGCCTAGATTGACAGCTCTGGTCAGGGTTGCCATGTATCCAGCACGGCACGCTTTCTGACTCTCACGTTCACGTTCAAGAAATCCCCCTGCTAATTTATATTATTCCGTTGTAAACCTAAAAAATCAGCTACGTCAAAAGCCTTATGGTAGTTCGTAAACCATAAACACTACTTGCAAGGTAATAAAACTGCTACACACATGCAAATGTGTTTGCAGACTTGCTTGGAATTGAAAAAAATCTCACTCCAGCCAGCTGACCGAATCTGGCAACCTTGCTGCGGCGCATCAGGGACAGTGCTAGAGTTGCTTGGCATTTACATTTACATGGCTGGCAGACACTTTTGTCCAAAGCAATGTACAAGTGAGGTAAATAACACAGCGCAGACATTTGTGCTGTTAAGGAATCAAATAGGACTAAGTGCAACTAGGCTGAGCTTCCAGTGAAAACCCAGGTACAATCAGGCTAGTGGGGGGGGGGAGATGTTCCTGGGACAGCTGATCCTCATCCCACCACCAGGGAACCTCACAATCCGGCGCGACATTGGTTCGCTGACCAAAGGGGGCAAGGTGGGACGCAGCCCATGATGCCCGTCCATCAACGAACCTGTAAGCCAGAATCAAGGACTAGACGCGGCAGCCCATAAGGGAGCTGAAACCAGGAGGGGATGTGACCTGAGAAGGCCGACTGAATATCAGACGCTCTGCCGCGTCTGGAATCATCTGCAGTGGCCTGATAGCACAGGCTGGTAGACCTGCCAATAGAGAGTCACAGCAGTCAAGTAGTGGAGTATTAAGTGCCTGGATTGGAAGCTGACCTGCATACAGAGACAAGGTGAGACAGGACTTTAGTCCCCCCCCCCCACCTCAAGTAAATGTACATCAATTAATTTAAATGGTCACACTTTACTTGAGACCCAAATATTGTAGTAATACAGTCCTAATGCATTAAGTACTTCTTTAATTAACCATTAACTGAGTGTTAGCTACCTACTAATCCCAGGCTTGTTCATCATTAATCAATAATGATGGTTCATGTATTCTATTCAGGAACTATATTAGTTAACAGATAACTAATTGGTTAATAATTAACTAATAGTTTCTGCATGAAATACATGAACTGTTGTAATATATTAATGATGAACTAACACTTAGTTAATGGTTAATTAATGCATTATGTAAGCATGTACTACTACATTATTTGTGGCCCCTCAAGTAAACATTACAGTTTATTTAACAAGGGCTATTTCCATCAAACCCCCCTGGTAAAGGCTTGCCCCCACTTTTCTTAAATCTCTACTGAGGTCAATAAAGAAAAAAATGCATTAAAAAAGAAAAATAAACACATGAATAACTTTTTATGGACTGGAATCCTGTCCAAGGTATAGCCCCTCTGTGCACTATATACAGGCTTCAGTCTCACAGAGGACCACGAACCTCTCAGGATGGATGGATAGAGACACATCAAATGAGTGGAGACTAATAGCTAAACGAACTATTCTAATTAAATGCAAACCAGCTTTTCTAGTGTGTTTTATTAGTGGTTGTTTGTGGGCGCCCTGGACACAGGAGACATATCAGTCACTTTGAACATATCGACGGCGACGTGTTACTTCCTCAGCTCGCTTGATTATGAGTGGCCTTCTCCCCGGCAAGTCGTACATAACGCAGAGATACGCGGAGTTCCCCCCCCCACCCGGGGGCCCGCGGCAAACGGCTGACGCGGCGGATCGGCGGACGTGTCAAATTAGCAGGTGGTAGCGTGTCGCGTTTGTCACGATCTCCGGCAAACAAATGCACACAAGAAGCTGCCGGAAAGTGAAAAATGTCGCTTAGTCAAAGCAGAAAGTGCGTCTTAATAAGGGATCCAGGAATCGGGCGACGGTGCATTGGGCACCGGCAGATAATTCTCTTTAAATTTGAAAGATGCACTACAGCCTTTCATATGCTCTTAAGTAATTATTGTTTTAATGACAAAGCCTCCTTCCAGTGGGCCTGAGCCACTGTCAGACTTAATCGCGAGATTCTCCGGCTGCTGCTCTTTGTGTCATGAAGTGTCTTTGCATGGATGCACTTTCTCATTACTAATTATCACCACGCGCTGCCTCCCGCGGCCCGGCTGGGACGCCAAGGCTCTATATCCACAAAGGGGTTTTTTCTTCCTCCCTATAAACATAGTAGCAAGTTGAAAGCATATGAATACTATTCCACTGGGGGAAAAAATTTACACAAATACAGAATAGTGGTACTTAATTGATTCCCACAGGGGAATTCTCTTTTTACTTGCCCCCCCATCTTGTTTTTCATGAGACACATAAGTAGGTGAGAGCACTTTTGTTTTGTTAGGGGGGGGGGTGTCACAGCACAGGGTTAGCCGGAAGCTGGGGGGGTTAAGGGCCTTGCCCAGGGCCCAATGGTACCATCAGTGTGCCGGCTCCGGGATTCGAACTGATGACCTTCCGGATAAGTTTGTCTTCATCTAAGATGAATAACTGCTGTCTCTCACACAGCACTATGACTGACTTGCCTGCGCCATCGCATTTTCTTAATGCTTTGCTTATGCTGCGCTGGAGAGTTGGATGGATGGATGGATGGATGGATGGATGGATAGATAGATGGATGGATGGATGGAGAGCTTGTGTTTTCTGATGTGACGGGAAGCTTAAAGTTTTAAATACCAAGCAGTTAAAGCTCTAATAACTAGTAATATGTGTAGCAGCATGAAATTCAAATGTGCTAAAAACCAAGGTATGTAATGCTGGGTGGAAACCGCTGCAGCAGAAATCAGTGTTCGGCTTCGTTTCTGAGCACAGTCACCCTGGGTTAATGAGCCGGTACGCACAGGGTTAATGGCCCACTGCCCGTGCGCCAGACTGCGGAGAATAACGGAGGTGACCAGCCCTGCAGATCTATGGAGGGAGAATAGCAGAGTGTGTGTGTGGGGGGGGGACCATCTGATAAAGCCCCCCAGTGCCTAGCTCCTTTAATAGATTATAGAAAAACAATTAGGGTTCTTTCGGACACTGTGTCTGCTCCAAGGGGAGGCTGTGCAATTCTGGGCCAGAAATTGCGTACAGTTCTAGATTAGCTTGTTAGCCAGCTTAGTGATGTGCTACACTGCTTTCTAAAATGCTGTCTTTTGTTGAGGGGGGGGGATGTTTCTTCTTTCTTGGAGTACAATAATAGCATGCCTTTTGGGGGCGGCCCATGCGTACGTGTGAATTTTAAAAGGCTTTTCTTCCTTGGATAATGTGCTGCAGTGGTGTTCATCGGACATAAAATATTGCTACCCTGCGTTATTCAGCATCCAGTTCCCTTTCGACGTGGCGGTATTATAGCTCCATAGCGGAGGGGGCCAGCTATTTTGTATGGATGGCGGCCTGAGAGCCATAATGAACAGGGAACAGAGAGATACTCAGAATAGTGCATGATTTGTACACTTTGTACACGATCCTTCCAGGCAATGGCAACAAGTATGACGTTCATGAAAAAGTAACCTTTATATACCACAAGATATGTCATCAAAAGAAGGGCCGGTCTGATTGATGTGCAAAATGATTCGAGGTTCAAGGATTTAATGGTCATACACTCTGTAAATAGTCAGTTCCACCATGCAATGAAAATCTGCCTGTTCATCCGGTCACCAGTAAACACAAATTAAACACAACACAAAGATCACAAATGCAAATTAAGGTCCCACAGATCGCAAATACAAAGTAGGGATGCTACACAAACGAAGGCGGTATTGAACGTGTAAATTTCCATCCCAATCCGTCACGTCCAGCCCCGGGAAGAATAATACCGTGGTCCAAAGACCTGTTCTGCCAGATGGAATCTGTCACCTCTCAGTTACGACGCCCCAAACCGCCCCGTTTAATCGCATAACAGCGGAGACCGATAATCGTGAAGCGAGTAGGTGATGTAAACATTCCTCACGACAGGGCTGTTGTTATGGTTACATAACACAAGATTCGGCATTAACCTGTCATCTTCCTACTCAGTTGGCCCGGTGGCGTGTGTGTGTCACACAACTAACAGCGTCGCATCACTTCTACGCAGTGACACATATCTAAAAGGCTAATCTAATAACTGACAACTATATGAATGATAATAATGACTAGTACTATAGTGCTTCTTTCAACAATTTATGTATTTATGTAAACCTGCTTTCCCAACAAGAATATATCTGTGTCAATTGAATAGCGAAAACCTCCAATTTTTATTCATCTTTGTATTTTTGTTCATAATCTATAAGCCTACGGGACGTTAAAAAAAAAACCAAAAAAACAAACCTCTTGTTTATTTAGTGCTCTGGAAGTGTCATTACCACACCTCCCCCATTGGAACCTCAGCCATGGCCCCCACAAAGCATTTGGAAAAAATTCCCCACGGAAACTGGCGTTCCTTATGGCCGTGGGACACGTCTGACTTTTCCAAGATCTTTCGCCGCGCATGGCTGCCTTGTGGCCAGCACTGGCAACAACAGACAAAACATGTAGCTTTAACATATGCCACTGGTACTTCCCAGTCATCCTTCAGTCCTTCCAGTCAGAGGATATTTTTGGGTGTACCTCTAGGGGGTGATATCCTCATCTCCTTTTAGGGATGATGTGATGAACATACGTTAACACAGATTTCTTATTTCTGGAAATGGCGTGATGCAAGTTAGACGCAGAGTTACAGACGGTCGTGCTGTAATGTTGGCCGGGCTGAGGTCTTGACTGACTGAAATTACCGATGAAATTTATTCAGCACACGCTTTAATCCGAAGTGACGAATGTTTTTGAGAAAGCGGAGTTCGACAATCAAGCAGCTCGGGGATAAGGGCCTTTGCTCGAGGGCCCAACAGTGAAATTACTCTGGAGACTCCAGCGGTCTGTATCACGAATCAGGATTTCTTGCTTAGCCGGATAACTTGTGGGATTTAAGGTAGTCTGGGCTAAATGTAAGTGAACGAAGATAAAGTCCATTTAAACTGGGGCACCTTACAGTAAATCCAGCTATCCGGCTAAGCAAGTAATCCAGCTTTGTGATACAGACCCCAGGACTCGAACCAGTGACCTTCCAATCACAGGCGCAATATCCTAACCCACTGAGACACACAGTGTTCCTTAAATTCCTCTTCCTGTTGTCGGTAACCGTCTTTATAGCCACAATAGTGCAGGGAGGAGGAGAGATTGACAAAAACACAGCCACACACAGGCACTGGACCAAATATCCATTCGCAGCGGGTCGCGGTGATCCAATGGGATCCAAACCGCTGGTCCGTGTGCAGCGAGGTTGCGTCCGGCTCCTTTAACATTTCGGTCTGACCCGTTTCCCGTTCCGTACCGCTGGAGGTGACACGGCCTAGTGGTTAACGATGGGAGTGCATGGAGGCCAGCATACAGTGCAGTGAGCGGGTCAGCTTTCTGATTACAGTGGGTACATTTTACAGTTGTGCAGCTTAAGGAAAATCATTCAGTGGAGAAAAAGAGTTTAAAAGCTATCGTTTTCAAATAAAAGCCTTGGTTAAGATATAAAAATCAACTCAATCAATCAAGTTAGTCATGCAGGTTGCTGCCTTGCCTATAGTGTGTGTATTTGAGTGCCAAGAAGGTTATCTTGGTGGTGTTGTGGAAATCAGCTTAGGTAGGAATGTATCTACTCAATTTCTGTAAAAATTTGAAGCATTAATTATTCAGTCAACCAACAATGTGCTTACACTGACTGTGCAATAGCATGTCGTTAAATTTGCAGTTAGGATAATCTGGCCAATGAGCTCCCTCCCTCCCTCAGATCGCATTTTATAATCCCCTCCCCCCACTAATCATTCCCAGGGTAATCTGGCCAATGAGCGAGCTCCCCCCATCAGATCTCACCTCTTCATCTTCTCCCCTATTCCTCCTCATTCCAGGCTTTAACGAGCCATTGACGACTCGAATCTCAAGAAATAAACATGGCTGGACATATTTGGATTTATAATAGTTGCATAAACTTTCAGGAACATTAATATCTCAATATTACTACATTATTAATATCTTGCATGATTTTGAAACGGTGCCCACCTACAAATTTGGTCTGCACAGCGCAGCTGAGTGTGCCTTTGCTGTACGCCCTGTGCTGGGATCAGTCCAGTCACAACCCTGACCAGGATGGACCCCAATTCTTTATGAAACTATGACCTGGCATTTTTTTGGTGCTCAGAATCGTTTGAATTTCCTGTCCCAGTTTAATGGCAGGAGACCAATAAGTCATTACAGAACCTTAAAGGTATTTGTGATGTTGAATGTTGCGGCTGGGGGTGAGGGAATCCCACAGTGAGGGCCTGGGTCATGTGACCTGTGAAGCATCCCCGAGACGCCTGGGGAAAAATGCACGATTGTCAGGCTGTCAGACATCAGGCATCATAATGGGGTCGAATCCCTCATCGCAGCCCAAAGCAGCCGATTCCAGAGCAGTTTCAAGTTAAATGACATTATTTATGATGTTTCCACATCCGGTCATGACAATATGCACATAATTGTTTTTTAATGAAATCCTGTTTGTTCTTCGACACATTTTCTAAGTCATTAAGTACAGCATGGGCGCCGCAGTCAGAAAGAGATATTTTGTCATTATTCAAAGCCACTAAGACTAATTGTATTTTAAATCCGTCAGATTAAATGCAGCAGCGACCTTTAGGAATTTCACCGCTGAGAGGACGGTGCGTGAAGTGGAACGCTGTTCTGGGGGATAACTTGCACCAGGCTTGAGGATTAAAGCAAATATATTTATTTTTGAAGGAAGCACTTATTTTTCCTTTAGTTTCTATACAGTTATAATGAATATGTTGTAGTCATTTTGATGATACAATCACTACTACTATACAAGGCATTATAAAGGATAAAACTGCGTGTATGTGTTTGAGCTTATGGTATATTTTAAATGCCATAATACTTTTAAAACTTATACTGATTATGGTTTTTAATACAGCACGGTCTATAGTCTAAGTATGTGTTGCCCTCATAATGACCCACCTACATTGGCATGCCACCCAGAGCACCCCCTACTGGCCGTCCTGTTTCACTGTAAACACTGTACACCCCAGACCTATATTGGAAAAGTAGCTCTGAAGTATGGATGGGTAGATGATCCGCTGATCTGTCTTTTCTATAGCAAAATCCCGTCACTGACAGAGCATTATAATCATTCAATAATAAATGTATGCAGAGTGATTTTAGGCATTTTAGGGCCTTTGGGAATCAATGGTTTCTTTTGAAACATATGAAGAACCGGTGAAGTATTTCCCTCAATCGATACATTTGTCCGACGTAAATTAATAGATATTCTTGTGTGTGTTTTGGCAGATCATTTACTGCTGTTGATCTGTACTGGAAGCGCGATAATCACTTTTAACGACTTTCGTTTGCAGTTGCACAAAGGTCTCCCAGAGCGTGGAACATAATCAGCAGAGCAAATATTCAGGTTGCTGACTGTTGGGATATCAAAAGGTGTAAGTATACTAAGAGTGTGAAGAAGAGAGAGCCACATGGAGGGTGTTAGTATACTAAGGGTGTAAAGGAGAGAGAGCCACATGGAGGGTGTTAGTATACTAAGGGTGTAAAGGAGAGAGAGCCACATGGAGGGTGTTAGTATACTAAGGGTGTAAAGGAGAGAGAGCCACATGGAGGGTGTTAGTATACTAAGGGTGTAAAGGAGAGAGAGCCACATGGAGGGTGTTAGTATACTAAGGGTGTAAAGGAGAGAGAGCCACATGGAGGGTGTTAGTATACTAAGGGTGTAAAGGAGAGAGAGCCACATGGAGGGTGTTAGTATACTAAGGGTATAAAGGAGAGAGAGCCACATGGAGGGTGTTAGTATACTAAGGGTGTAAAGGAGAGAGAGACACATCAAGGGTGTTAGTATACTAAGGGTGTAAAGGAGAGAGAGACACATCAAGGGTGTTAGTATACTAAGGGTGTAAAGGAGAGAGACACATCAAGGGTGTTAGTATACTAAGGGTGTAAAGGAGACAGGGCCACATCAAGGGTGTTAGTATACTAAGGGTGTAAAGGAGAGAGAGACACATCAAGGGTGTTAGTATACTCAGGGTGTAAAGGAGAGAGAGGCACATTTTCCCCGTGATGGTACATTTCAGTAGAACTCTGGTAGAGGATCTTACTTCAGCCCCTTTTGCTTTTCTCATCATCACTCACAAATTTTTTTTCTTCCAAATTTCCAATGTTGTGAAACAAAAACCTATGGATGAGTGAAGTACTCCATAAATACATTGCTATTTTACCACTTTTTAACAGATTGTTCGTTTTTCATGGGGCAGCATGATGGTGCCCTGGTTAGCACTGTTGACTCACCCGTCTAGGACCACGGTTCAGATCTCTGTCAGAGTTCTGTATGTGTGGAGTTTGCATGTTCTCCCTGTGTTGTTCCCTCTGGGGGCTCTGGGTGCCCCCCCGAAACCCCCCCACCCACACACAGTTCAAAAACATACTGAGGTTAATTGGAGTTGCCTGATGAATAGTTCAGTCATTATTTCCGTGTTTGGTTCGTACATACCACAACTCAATGACTAATAGCAATACTTTCTTTGAAATCGTCGCTATTTCGGAAATATGGCAGGGAGGTTTTGGTCACTCTTGAGGAGCGTAATAAATCCAGTCTCAGGACTACTGGGACGCTCACTGCACCAAATCTTCCTCTTTAATAACTTTTGGAATTATTAATTAGCAGTGCTACTAAGCTGCTCCGGTGACCGGAATGTGTCTCGGACCTTGCAGGGATTGCTAAGTGGGTTACACTTGATAAATAAAACTCGTACTTAACAGTTAAACATAATACAAAAGTAAAGTGCCCTTTCTACGGGTTTTACAGAAGTACTACCGAATGCCTTCTTTTCCAAATGAATAAAAAAAAAACAACACATACATATTCCCATCTATCAGGTGAATGATTATAAATATTGTGTATGTTTGTGAACTGAAATGAGAAGCAAAATTTCCAAAACTCAAACAATGTTTTGCTGGTTTTGTGGGCGAGGCCCCCAATGACCGACAGACAGGCTCCTTCATCACGAAAGAGTATCGGGAACCAGGAATCACTCGGTCCTCGTGTAAATCAAATTTCCAAAACTCACTACGTGCACAGACATTTTCCCAAAAACGTATTCCGTGGACTGAGCGAGTCACCAGAAATTATCCGGAATGCACAACAGGAATAAAACGCCATCAGACATCAACGTCTCAGTCTAAAGCTAATAAACACCCATGCCAATCATATAAGGCATAAGCTGTCTGCCACTGTCGGACATTTTGCACTCTTTGCAGCACTATTTTTGAGTTTAATTTTATCCTACGGTTCCTACCCACTGGCCTCAAGTGACATATTCTATCATTCTTTCTGACCAGCTCTAATGGATAAAGAACTGCTTCTGAATAAATCAGGGTTGCCCTAATTGGCCGATGTCACAATCCCTTATAAGGCGAAGGTGACCTACAGGGCTGCGCTGTGGTATTCCTCGCCCCCCCCCTGCTACTGGGGGTCCGTGTGAGTTCCAGCCCCTACTAAATCCAGGTACTCCATGCTCAATATCCATCGATTACCCAGATATTTATCCTTACCTGTCGGACACATTAACAGCTAAGGTCAAAGCATCTGATTGCATGTGTACTGCTGTATGTGAATGTGCAACAGAAACAGCATCATTGCGCGTGATTGAAGATTAAGAACGTGTTGTTTTTTAAAAATGCTAATGACAAGTTTCCCTAAGGATTAATCAATTAAAAAAAAGTTCAATTGTACGTAAAATAACGTGCTTTATGTATTTCAGCGTAGAATCATTGTTTTGCGAATATAACGACTCTTAACCCTTACTTCCTCCGTCATATCACTAAAAGTATAATTACTTCCAATCATTACCACATATATATAACAAGTGTAGCAATATAGCAGTTTCTATATTTGAAATTTTCCATTAATAACGTAACAATTTATGTTACATTATGTCATTTTAAATACGTTTCAGCAACACCTGACTTAGACTAATTAGCAGCACTTGGATTAACGGCACTCAAAATAAAAAATAAAATTAATGAGAAATTAAGCCAGGCCCCAGCTAGCATGTTGCTGACACACGTGCTATAGAAGATGTCTGGTTTCTGTCATGAAGGCTTCTTGATTAGTCATTAACAAACATCGGCTTTTTGAAATATGACTTTAGTGTGGAAAAAGTGGGGCAGGTGCCTATTTCATTTCTATATTTATATATAAACCCCAGGCCCCAATTCGACACAGCACTGCAGAAATCGGCACTGTAAGTGCATAAAGGAAAGCGTAGCGTCTTTTTATCAGTGTGCAAACATGGCACAGCTGGACAGAAATTAAACGACAAGATATTCGGTGAATCCAACATGAAACTGTATTAGCGTTTTCAAAGGTGGAATTTCAAAGGTGTGGAATTATCATCCAAGAAAAGCATGAAAAAAAGAATTTTCTGTCCCATTGCAAATGTTACTGAGCAACTTGAAAAACTTACGGGTAAAAACAATAACGTCACGTCTAGTGAACTAATGCTAGCTGACTTGGTAGCTACACTGGAAAGCGCGCAAAAATGGAAAAGAACGCAAATACAATTTACTGAGAGTATTGTAACAATGAAATTAATTTCTCAATTTTTTTATGCAATAAAGTTCGATAATATAACAACTGATCAATAATGTAACAACTCATTACACTATCAGCAAAAAGGTATTGTGTTCTTGGTTCAGAAAATTGTCCAATTGCAACTTTTATTACATTAAGAATGTAAAAATTATTACGCTATTGGCAGTAAGTACATTATTGGCAGTTGTTGCATTATTGGTAGCTACAAATGTCAATAACATGAAAACTGACGTAAAAAATGCCCCATTAGAGGGAACATGGTAGATGTTTTGTCTATATCTGCATGATGACATGCTGGTATCCAGCAAACCTCAGAGGGCGGTGTTTAGCGCACTGCTAATGTGCAGGGACTGCGATTTGTCCATGTACAGCGCAGATGCCACCTCTGAGGAATGCAGAGCCCTGACTGCTGCGTGACCGTGGTCTGGGCCCTTCCACATATTACCCAAATCCCTGAATAAAATGCACCCAACCTGGGCTGTTCACCTACAGTCCAGCACCTAGTGCAGCGGTGGCCAATCTTATCGGTAAAGGGTCAGTGTGTGTGCAGGTTTCTGGAATATCCTTTAGGTCAGCTGTTCAACCCCCCCAGGTCTCTTCAGCCAATCAGTCCTCTGATTAGTAATCTAATAAGGGAGTTGCAGTGAAAACCTGCACACACACCAGCCCTTTCTCAGTAAGATTGGCCAGCCCTGACCTAGTGTGTCCACTGTGTGTGGTCACAGATTTTTATAAAATTGACTTTTCTCTTGTGGGGACCCAAAATTGTACCTATAATGTGATAAAATCCATTATCCAAATCATCTTCCACATCTTATGATTGGGACAGTGTGACTTTGCACTTAACCATCTCTCCTATTTGACTCTCCCTGCTGCCCCCTGGAGGTTGGGCTCCCCCTTTGAGTCTGGTGCCTCCCAAGGTTTCTTCCTTCTAGGGAGTTTTTCCTTGCCACTGTCGCCTATGGCTTACTCACTGGGGGCTTTGGGTGGGGATGCTGTAAAGCGCTTTGAGACGATGTAATGTTGTGATAATGCGCTATACAAAAATAAATTTGTTGTTGTTGTAAAAACCTGCTATTTTGACATTGTGGGATAATTTCTTTCAGTCTCCACAGGGAGAAACTCAATTTGATAAAAATCTGTGACTGTAATCAAAAAACATTAAAGTCTTGTATTTTGTTTGGTTACTTATGGTTAGGGTTAGGGCTGGGTGGGGGTTAAGGTTAGGGCTGGATGGGGGTTAAGGTTAGGGCTGGATGGGGGTTAAGGTTAAGGCTGGGTGGGGGTTAAGGTCGTCATTGTTGAGATGAATGGAGAGTCCCCACAAAGACATGAATACAAATAGATATGAATATGCGTGTGTGCGTGTGTGTGCGTGTACATAGTAAAACACATACATAGACACACAAGAATCTTCACACATATACTTATTTTAGCTGCTAAAATTTAAAGACAATTCTCCTCTGCCTTGATTGAGAAAATCATGGGTTCTAGCTTGCGTAAAACAAGATAATTAAATGAGTGTTTTGTCGTTAATTTGAAAGATGTCTCACTAGGTAAACACCGCGGACAGCTCAGTACCTACGGCTGTAAAAGTGCAGTCCATTTCGGGGATAAATGATGACGCAAGTCCAACGTAAAATGGACAATATGGGAGAATAAAGTACAAATGCTGGTGATTCTCCCCTTTATAAGTAGCTGTGGGTACAGTGTCATTTTTCACTTCTGTATCTTGTTTTAGAATCCTGGGCACCAGCTGGGTGCCACCGAGCCTCTCCTATACCACAGTCACATACCAGATGATTAGCATGCCAGCATCCGCCTTTCACACGCCCCGAGATCAGAGCGAGCCTCTCCGGTGGGCTGAAGGTTCCCCAAGCTGATTATGCCCGAACAGCAGCTCTCACCGCACAGACCTTCAGTATTCATGGGGAGAGAGAATCGGCAAATTGCAGGACATTCACAGGAGCCTGTCGCACCAGCGTGGCATGTTAAGTTTTTAACGTGTTTTTTTCTCGCCAATTAATCTCAGCAATGCTAAAACGCGCAAAACTTACCACTCCATATGCTACATTTATAGCCTACCAAGTAAACTATTGACAATAAGCTAGCAAAATGATCGTGTTTTTCCTTATATAATAATACCTGACTTCGGGGGTTATGTCAGACTGAAAAATATGGAACTGGAAGCGATCTCTCACACACACACATATATGCACACAAAGACACACATAAATCTGCATCAGTGTGCCGTATATTTGCCTCAGAATGCAATGTTTATTAGCTAGCAAAAATGATTACTACCACATTATAAATCAGGATATTGAAATTTAAATTAGGATAACGTTTTGAATGGCGTGAAATATTGGTATTACCTGTAATGTTACTATTATTTTTTTCATTTCTACTGGGAAAAAAAAACACTCACATGAAGACTGAAGCCATCTCGAAACAAACATGCACCAGGGCAGTGCTCAAAACCCAACTCTCCGCCGACAACCTGCCAGCCATAGAGAGTGCAGAAGAATATTGGTCAGCTCCACACTACTGAGAGGGAGATTCATCTGGGAAATTTGGGGATAAGCTTCCAGAATCATACACCCTCACATTCTATCTGAAACTGCATGAGGGAGTGGGTTCGATTTAGGGTTGATAAAGTAAATGTGTGTCACCTTTCAGTATAAAGTGTGCCTAACCCTCAAGGAGATTTAATTCCCGTAAAGATTGTCCCTGAGCCTAACCTGTTTTTCCTTCCGTAAAATCGGAGTTTTTGAGTTGGCTAATCCCTGATCTGTGCCAGGGGCAACATCATTCTGAAGTCAAAGGATGAACCGAAGTTTGGACTAACACAAAAATACCCGGTATAAGCAATAAAACTGCAGAAGGTAGCATCAAACTCACACGCCACCTTTGATGCGGAAATATTGTCGATATGACAACATTGTTAGATACTTTTCTTTATACAGTACGAAAAATGTTATACCTTTCAAAACACCAATATGCCTACAAAAATAATCAAAAGAGTTAAACTTAAAATATAAAAATATATGGTGTATATATATATATATATATGATGTTACATATATAGATTTATATAGTTATTTCATTTGATATGTAGCATGGAATTGGTGGCAGCATGGTGGTGCAGTGGATAGCACTGTTGCTTCACACATCTGGGACCAGCTGAGTTAATTGTTGTATAATAATTGTTAACTGGATAATGATTGCTAATTGGTGGGGGCACTGTGTGGCTGAGGTGGGTTCAGATGCTGCGCCTTGATCGGGGAGCCACTGGTTGGCAGAGGGACGTCACTGGACCCTTAATCAGCACCAACCTTCTTTCCTTTGTGGGGACCGTAAAACTGTCCCCGCAGTGTGATAAATCTTCTTATTTTGACCTTGTGGCGACATTTTGTCCAGTTTCCAAAGGAGAAACTCAATTCTATATAAAAATCTGTGACTGCAATAAAAAAAAAATATTGTGAAAAATCTTGTATTTTGCTTGTTTAGTTTTGCTTGTGGTTGATGCCCATAGAAATAAACAGACAGTCCCCACAAACATATGAGTATAAATGTGTGTGTGTGTGTTCCAAGGACAGCCCAACCTTGCTTTCAGCTTTTGATGGACGGGTGGATGGATGGATAGATATTTACGTCATATAAAGGAGATAAGTCCATAATGTTATATTCATGGAATCTAGGCTAACCTAGAACAAGTATGATATGTTATTAAAGATCCCTTTATTAACAAAACTATGCAACAAAATGGCTACTTGTACGTAACATACTGCATTTTTTTAATTCCACTCGGTGTTTGTTTTCCTTTTTCTTTGGTGATTGCGTTTGTCTGCTTGTAAATCACTGCTGCAAGAGACCAGAGAAAATTGAGGAATGAAAAATGAAATGTTTTAATTAGAATTAAACAGGGGGAGGATGTGCAGGGATCAGTGACCAGAGAGGATGCTGACAGCCAGCCAGCAGAGAGCAGAGACTGCAGATCACTACCTGAAAAGTGTTTCTTAGTCGTGGAACAATTACGGCTTGTTCATTATCTTCCCTTTGCCGCTTTAAATTTCTTCAGCTCGTTGGAGAACATGACAGGGAATCAAACAGAGGTTCTTTTCTAGTGAAACGCATATCCTTCTCTCTTTCTTTTCACCAGTTATCTGGAGTTTGGTTTGTTTTCAAAATGCACAGATGGGACCAGCGGGGAACCAAAGGGGGTCGCTGTCTGCCGATCCTTTCATCAGATTTTCCCTGTTGTCCTGTTCCCGCTGGCCTCGCAACATATTTATACGTGTTGCGGATTCCATTTCTACAGCTCCCCCATTTACTACAACGAATGTTTTATTTGCACTTGAGGGTAAGTACATTGCTGAAGGGTACAACAACAGCTCCCCATGCAGAACCTTCAGGGTCCAGCTGCTTAACTACTGGATCACCTGGAGCTCAAGATGAAAATTACTGCTGGAAAGCAGATTTACTTTTCACATTATTTTTATACTGCTGTCGAAACCCTGCTTTTTGAATACCAGATGTTCCGTTGATGTTGGTGGAAATCCCGTAGCTAAAATTATCTATGCTTCCCTATTTTAACCATTTCATTTTATCGATTATTATTAAGAGAATATTTTACAAGGTGAATCAACAGTATCTGATAGCTAGACTATCCAAATCCTGAATTTGAATTAGGTTATAAATGATTAATGTGCAGGTGCTAATTAGGGGGGAAGCAAGAAACATATTGTTCAATTTATTTTCACTTTTGTTTAGTATTTTGATGGCTAAATATGACATTAATATTTTTAAGAAATGTAACGCTCATTTGTTATCATCAGTTAATTTACATAAGAATGCCCTTTGTGACAGCCGCAATTAGCTGCAAACTTCAGCTCTTGTCACACGTGGCTGAGGGCGTGAGCCGCATTGGCAGGTGGTAGATAATGTGCTTCAGCAAAAATCTATCATATTGCAAATGGACGTTTGCGGATTTGTGACATTTATGCTTCCGTATTTCATTCTCGTGTCATTTCACGACAATCGACATAAGAGTTGTGTATAGGAATGCACGTCGCACTGTAGTTTGAGATGGATGAAAGTTTATTACCTGCCAGATGGCAATTTGAACAACGGTTCTTTGATGCAGATGAGAAGAAAAGATGGTACTCCCTTTATATCGTAAAATTCCCACAGAATGCAACTGGAAAAAAAAAACAGACATGAAATAAGTGAAATTCAGCAGCACTGGCGAATAACCCCCCCCCCCCCCCCCCCCACCCAAAACCTAGTCCATGTTTCAAATTTACAATCAAGCAAAATAATGTATCACGTTTCACTTCGGTGTCTTTAGTAGTCCTCCGTTCCCTCAGTATCGCTAAGAAAGTGCTTCTTTGGATGGCACGCCCTTTCATAGTGGTCTGTGTGACCTAGACAGGAGTCAAGGTTTCAGAGGAGCCTTTACCGATGGCTATAAACAATTGTGTTATATTTCCCACTCATTTTCTTCAACCCTCACCACTCCCCTGACACATGCCGGAGTACAAAACAGAGGTACCACAGCCCAGAGCCAGGCCGACTGGATAGCCACGATTACCACCCTGGGTCTTCAAGGTCAGAGTGTCACCAGAAAGCGATTTTGTCTCCAAACTGGGCTCATTCCGAGATTTCAGCACGCCTTTGTAACAGCGACGTTGAGGTTATTTAAACACCTGTTCCGCATCCATCATTTACATATACACATCATTCAAACTCATTGTATCTTTTACAGAGAAAAAAAAAGAAAAAGTGAATAGCAATAAGATTTATGTCAGTGAACAAAATGCTTTTATTTTGAAATAGACTTTTTGTATCTGGGGTAATGACTGCTGATACAAATTTTCAGGTTCACAACCCCGCAGATATGCAGTGCTACATATTTTGATATTAATACCAGATTGTTTTCCTTACTTCAAGAACTTAATCCCAATCCTCAAAAGTATAGAACATCCCACTGGACGGGTAGGGATCCTATCTACAGGACTCAGTAAATATATACAGACATGACCAATTAAGGACTGAACTCTCTCATACTAAACACAACAAGCTGCCAAAATATTACCTCAGAAAAGCATAGAACATGAATCCTGCTCATCGGCGTTACTTACATGTAATGTAATAATTGGTTCAGAAACACAACCAATCAGACTGTAGAGGAGGTGGGACCAAGACATCTAATTGGTTGGTCCGGCCTACTCCTGTTGCTTGGACCCACCTCCTCTGCAATCTGATTGGTTCTCTCTGGACCAATTATTTTTTCTTCTGCCCTCAGGACATTTTTGTTTAAGCGAAACTCCCATGAACATGAATCCTTCTGAAGTAACCCTCTGCTACCATAAATCTCTCCTTAGTTGCATTATTTAAGATAATGTAAACACAAGACATGAGAGTTTGCTTTAAAGCCGATTCAGGGGTGCATAATTTTATATGTTTCCTTCAGGGGCAAATGAAGTGTCCCTTTTCCTGGCTGATCGATGCGAAATTGCTCGCAGTGAGTATCAGACGCCAGCTTGTTCATTTCAGGGTAAGATTACGTGTTTTTCAGCTCGATTTATGGGATGCAGAAGCTTGAATTCTCAAGCGATGCTGCCCGCGCAAAGAGAGCTTTCACAGCACACCTCAATGCCTCACAGCTATCAGCAAAAACGTTGGAAAATAAAAATAAAAACATAATTAGAATCTTCTGTTATAAAACACACAGCTAGTTGCTCCAGCAAACATGACTTTAACTTTATAAACAAGTCAGTCAAGGGCGGTTGTGTCTAATGATATGTAGCTATGATCACAATAATCTAGTAAAAGCAATTTTATGGATTTATTTCTCACCATGATTTTCAATTTTAAATGTATTATCCGATCCAGGCTTGATAAACTGTCTTCCGTCTTTTAAATCACAATTCCTAATAAATTTCACACTCTTGTTTACGATCGCGAGCACACCAGTCACCTGTACATATTTCTGTCGATCTGATTCCATTTTCAGCTTAACCGAGATGATTATCGGCCGTTCAAAGGATTTCCGGGCGAACATTGATGATTCTGGTTGTATTTTATGACGTACCATTGGCTATGACTCAATGACCCTGTGAATCATTGTTTATACAAAAGTGAATCAGGTGGGAGGAATTTTACATTTTGACATGTAACTGACTGAGCCTAGCACAGGTGATTCATGCGCTGTGTGCACTTGGCTTGGAAATGGCCCCATAAACCCTATAAAAAACCGAGAGAACATTCCTAAGGAGACGATGCTTTGCAGTGGTAGTGGGGGTGGAGGACTGCAAGCAATCATCTGCATTTGAATCCTTCTCTAGCACAAAATCCTACACCAGCTCAATTATTCTGCCTACTCCAGTACTAGTTGCGAATCAAGTAACATTTACTAGTCTTTGGTAAGGTTCGCTCCTTAAACTGCTTATCAGCTAAACCCGTAGGGTGGTAAATTACATTTCTTAATAGCCACTGTGAGGTGACAGTAATAGATACAAAGTAACAAATGTTAGTAATAAATGTAAATATATGAAAATCTACGGTTCTGTTCGGATGATAGATATTTGAGTTGGGTCCGCGTAATCAGCACTGAGGATTCCAAGAGCTACGTATTTACTGAATCCGGCTTCTTTCTATAACTATGTGTCGCAGCGCTGGGCTCAGAGTTCAGGGGAACCACCCCTTAAGACACCGACTACGCCACCCTGGGAATTGCGCCCAGGGAAATAGTTCCTAAGCTAAATGAAACTCCAAGAGAAAGGTACTCAGGTCCGTTATACACGGCAGCAAGAGACGTGGCTCCACTTACAATCTTTTATTAAAACAAAATTAAAAAAACACCATCCACACGACGAGATAAAACCTCGGGGCTGGTCCACACAGGGTAGGAGGTTAAACAGTCAAAACAACAGATGGCATCCTGAAACAAAACACTACAACTCCCATGCATACACACAATACAACATGCCACCACAAAGTTCCCTTCCTCCCTTATGGCATCCCAACCCCAAAGAATCTTAAAACACACAAGATAAAATCCCTCACATTCAATACAAAAAAAGAAGAGAAAACAAGAGCAGAGGCAAAGAGGCAAAGAGGCAAAGAGCAGCAACTGCAGGACAGGCAATCCAGACCGCAGCTGTAAAAGCAGGCAGAGCAGCAATGCTTAATGGCGTAGTGATCTCCAACCAGCCGGATAAACTCCCTCCACGTTGCCCGCTGCCACCTACCAAACAGCCGCCTCCAATAAATCCGTCGTATGCAGATCTTTACCACGAAGTCAGGTAACCGGAAGAACCTTGCCAGCCTTCGACCCCCAGCCAACCACTGCCATTTTTATAGGGCGCTACCACGAATTACAATACAAATTGGCCCGCCCATTTAAAGGCACAGGTACTTAAAATAGTCATACTGCCACAATCTACCCCCCCCCTTTTTAAATCGTCGACCCGACGATGGAATACAAAGTCTAACTCCAGGGTCTAAAAAGGGCAGCAACTGCATTAGACACAGGGTCGAGAGAGCTTACAGTCCCTTGTGCCATCACCCCCGCAGGCCTCGGAAGATGGTAAGCGTTAGAGTGTTGGCCTGCCGTTGCTCGGGTTGTCCTTCGCACTTCCACTTCCTGGGAGTAAGGATAACTCATGGCTGGAACCACTCTGGAACCAAGTGGCTGACTCACTACTGATGGAGAAACCACTGAGGGGCCTGGGACTTCAGCAGGCCGCAAAGGAGACTTCTGAGCAGCACATGTCCTTGCCACTGGCCTAGACAGTGAGGAACCAGACACTCCCCCCGGGCCTTCCTGCCTCAACACCACCAGGTCCTCATCATCCGAAGATTCATCTGATGAAAATGTTGACTCCATAGGCAAAGGGTTACCAGGGCAGACACCAGAGACATTTACTATGGCCTTCAACAAAGTTCGATGGACGTGCCTGACCTGGGTCTGGTCATCCACAGGTGCGATGGCGTAAACTGCTCCACCAGCCTTAGGCGTTTTTAGAACTCGGTACATCACAGAGCTCCACCAATCTCTAATTTTATGACGCCCTCTGGTACTACAATCACGAATGAGTACTAGCTGGCCTTCACTTAGAGGGCGATCTCGAACATGCTGGTCATGGTTCTTCTTCCGGCGCTCAGCCGCCATCTTCAACCGTCCCCTGGCCCCATCAAAGGCCAACTGTAGTCGAGTCCGATGTTCTTCAATCCAATCATGGACATGTCCACTCACGGGTTCCGCCACTCTGCCTAGAAGGAAATCAACTGGAAGCCTAGGCTCCTGACCGAACATAAGAAAAAAAGGAGATTCCCCAGTCGCCTGATGGGGAGTAGTGTTATAACAATAAAGCACCTGTGGCAGACAGGAATCCCAATCTCTCTTCCGGGACACAGGCAAAGTACGCAACAAGTTGTGGAGAGTCCTATTAAAGCGTTCGCACTGACCATTGCCCGCCGGATGGTATGGAGTAGTGCGAGATTTCTCGATCCCATAAAGACCACAAAGCTGCTGGATAAGGGAGCTTTCAAAGTTACGGCCTTGGTCTGAATGTATCCGGGCAGGAACACCAAACTTTGAAAACCACTCAACTACCAGAACTTGGGCCACGGTGGAGGCGCGTTGATCATAGGTGGGGACAGCCAGAGTGTATTTACTAAAAACATCAGTCATGACCAAGACATTTTCAAGTCCACTCTGGGCAGGCTCTAACACAGTGTAGTCAACTGCCAAAATCTCATTGGGCCGAGAAGCCAACAAATGTCCCATAAAAGTACGAGCTGCTGGATGTGTATCCTTAGCCACTTGGCACCTCTCACATTATTGACACCACTGGGCTACCTCGGAGGACATACCTGGCCAATAGCACCGCTGGCGCAACAATTCCAATGTTCTTTCCACGCCCTGGTGGCCATGGTCTTGATGTACTTGAGTCAACACCTTATTCTTTAAGGTATCGGGCAACACCAACTGAAGAGTAGTTTCAGCACCATCAGGGCGACAAACCTGACGGTACAGGAGCCCGTTCTTTTCAACCAGGCGATCCCATTGTCGGAGCAAGGCCAATGCTGGCCTTGAAAGTTGTTTCCGTTCCTCTGCATTAGGATGTTCCTTGCGAGTCCAAAATGGCAAGATTTCCTGAATAACTGGGTCTGCCTGCTGAAGCACACACAAATCAGGGGTAGAGCAAGGAAAAACTGTAATAGCACCTTGGGTTACCTCAGCCTTTCCCCATGACCAAGCTTGCTGTAAGGAATCAGGGAGTAAACTGCCAGGAACCATGGTATCCACTTCTAGTCGGCCCAGTGGGTATTGGCGAGACAACGCATCCGCATTCTGATTGCTTTTCCCAGACCGATACTTGATCTCAAAATCAAAAGATGCCAGTTGCGCCGCCCACCGTTGCTCCATAGCACCCAATTTAGCAGATGACAAATGACTGAGTGGGTTATTATCAGTATAAACAATGCATTTATGACCTAACAGGTACTCCCTAAATTTCTCCGTCATAGCCCACTTGAGTGCCAAAAATTCTAATTTCATAGAACTGTAATTGGACATATTCCGCTCTGATGGTCTCAAACCTCGGCTAGCATAGGCAATTGGCCTCACCTGGCCTCCTTGCTCCTGGGATAGCACTGCCCCCAAGCCCGCATGGCTTGCATCCACCTCCAGGATAAATGGTAAAGAAAAATCAGCATAGGCAAGCACAGGTGCTGTAGTAAGCTTCAGCTTCAGCCCCTCAAAGCTCTTCTGGCACTCCTCGGTCCAAGTGCTAATCGCACCCTGTGTAGCCCCCTTTAGCTTCTTGCCTCCCAACTCAGCCACCAGTCGGTGCAGAGGGGCTGCCAACTTAGCAAACCCCTCCACAAACCGACGATAGTAACTAGCGAAGCCCAAAAAGGACCTCAGCTCCGTGACAGTAGTGGGACGCTGCCAGTTAGTTACTACCTCTATCTTGCTAGGATCAGTAGAGACGCCCTTGTCAGAAATCACATGGCCCAGGTACTGCACCTTCTGTTGGAAAAATGAACATTTAGAGAGCTTCACCTTCAAGCCCTCCTGTTGAAGCCGTCCCAGCACCAACTCCAGCCGCCGCAGATGTTGTTCCACCGTGGATGAAAAAACCACAATATCATCCAAATACAGCAATAACGACTGACACTGCTGGTCACCGAATATCCTTTGCATCAGTCTCTGAAAGGTGCTGGGGGCATTACAAAGCCCAAAGGGCATCCGGTTCCACTCAAACAGCCCAAAGGGGGTACAGAATGCCGTCTTGGGTCTATCTTCCTCCGCAACTGGGACCTGGTTATAACCACTCGCCAAGTCCAGGGTAGAAAACCAGCACGCACCAGTAAGCGCATCCAGGGATTCCTCAATACGTGGCAGAGGAAATGCATCCTTCCTGGTCTTGCCATTCAACTGGCGGTAGTCTACACACATGCGCAGACTACCATCCTTCTTTTTAACAAGGACAATTGGGGAAGCGTAAGGACTACAGCTCTCCCGGATCACCTGTGTCTCCAACAGTTGATTAATGTGTTCCTTGACCACCTCATACTCAGACGGGGGTATACGCCTATAGCGTTGCCTCACAGGGACATCGTCCAAAAGGGGAATGTCATGGGCTAGCAAGTTGGTACAGCCCACCTCCCCATCCTGAGCTGAAAAGACAGAGATATACCGCCTAAGAAGGGACCTCACCTGAACCTGCTGTTCAGCAGACAGTGAAGAGAGGTCCAAATTATCCACCTGGTCCAACATGGCGGGGGCAACTGATAGAGATGCTACATCCGCAGTAACAGAGGGCACTTCGACAACACCAGCAGGTAAGCTGACCACATGAACACTATTCAAAGTACCCATAATGGTACGGGGATACAACACCACGTCAGTAGAACCTACATTTAGTACCGGTACAGAAGCAGTACCTCCTCTCACCTGGACTAATGCAGGAAAAGCCAGCAACCCACCTGGTAAGCCAGAGAAGGTAGGTTCAAATAACACTGTAGCACTCGCATACTGCTTTGAACAAGTAGCTGCTACCAACTTCATCGTACCACCTAGGACACGACATACCTTCCGGCCACGCACCCTGACTTTACCTGGAGTACCACTGGAGAACGGCACCTCCGAACAATGGCATTGTTGCAAGGCCTGCATAACAGGTTCTGGGGCTGCAGATACTGCAGGTGACTCAAATAGACCCAGCCCATGCTGTCCAAAAAGCTCTTGATAGCACCGCCGGATCACATTCATCCCCAAAACACCAGGGACCTGGGGGGATGACTCGCCTGGGGGGTCCCTAACCACTAACACCCCACACTGTGGCATTAACTTACCACAAAGCTCAACCTCCAACTCGAGATAGCCAATATAAGGAATGGTTAATCCATTGGCCGCCCGAAGTTGTAGCCAGTGACAAGCCTGAAGGCGCTCTTGACCCCACTGCCCAAAGTGCTGAATGAAACAACTTTCAGTGATGGTAGACACCATAGACCCAGTGTCGATTAAACAAGGCACTATAACCCCACCCAACACCACGTCTAGATGTGGACATGGGGACATCAGTTGAGAGGCAGCGCCTAAACTTGTAGGAACCAACCTGGAGCCAGTAGGAGCCCCATCCGAACCGTGGCTCTGCAATCCGGTGGGCACTAGTTTCCCGACGCTGGCTGTGGGTGAGGCTCTCCTCCAGAAAATGGGGGAGCAGCTGAAGACTGGAACCGAGACGGAGCCTGAACCCCATCACACTCCCTAGCAATATGCCCAGGCCGCTGACAGCGTCTACAAATGATGGAACTGCTGCGAGGGAAACGACTACGCTGATGAGAGCTCTGCAAGAGCTCAACACTCCGGGTAAGTAGGCGCAATTGCTCTTGCTGGCCCTTTAGTAGTTCCCTCAGCTCACGCATCTCAGAACCCCGGACGGAATCACCCACACCCCGGGGATTACCCTGTACTCCATACTGGATACCACAAGCTGATGGAACAGACTGACTTCGGCCACGACTACTCGGTAAACCTTCTCGCTCCCACCTAATCGCCTCACCCCTTACATCAAGTAAGGTGGCCGTGGGTTGCCTACGCACCATCTGCTTTAACTCACGACGGAGAGCACCATCCAAAACATGCTCAACAAACTGGTCCCTCAACAAGACGTCAGCATTCAATGTGCCACTGGGGGCCCGCTGCTTCACCTTCTCCATAAGGCCCATCAATGAAAGGGAAAACTCCTGCAGTGTCTCCCCTTCTTGTTGCCTCCGAGAAAAGAAAGCCTCCTGCAAAGCTACATATGGCTCTGAGCACCCATACAACTCCTGCAAAACATCAATTATGCAAGCCGGATCCCCTCGTTCTACACCAGAGCGGTACCTTATCTCCTCACGAGCTTCCCCTTCTAGATGGTCAAATAAAAAGAACGCCTGATCAGACACACCTAAATGCCGCGCCCGCATACATGCCTGTACCTCCTCAAGCCACTCATTCAACCCTATACCAGAACGTCCTCTGAACATGGGGCACTTGCGCTCCCGAGGTACAAACACCACTCGCTCTCCTGCAGGTACTATAGGGCTGGAGAGGGCTGCATGAGGTACTGAGGTAGAAGGTGTAGCACCCGGTTCAAATATACAAGCAACCTGCTGCTGGCGAAGCTGTTCGTTATCAGTCCGCAACTGCAAAACTAGGTTCCTCAATTCTTGCAATTCTTCCTCCATAATAGCACCATAGAGACCAGGCTGCACAACTGAGTAGCTTGGAGTACCAAACAATGGGTCACTCAAATATCCAGATGTTTACTTAAAAATAGCCACAAAACCAACTGCTGCTGCCTTGCCTCTTCCAAATTTACAATTCCAAAAAAAACATAGAATGGAGCACACGTCTCTGCTGACCGAAGTAAATCCTGCCGACTACGCCAAGTTGTCGCAGCGCTGGGCTCAGAGTTCAGGGGAACCACCCCTTAAGACACCGACTACGCCACCCTGGGAATTGCGCCCAGGGAAATAGTTCCTAAGCTAAATGAAACTCCAAGAGAAAGGTACTCAGGTCCGTTATACACGGCAGCAAGAGACGTGGCTCCACTTACAATCTTTTATTAAAACAAAATTAAAAAAACACCATCCACACGACGAGATAAAACCTCGGGGCTGGTCCACACAGGGTAGGAGGTTAAACAGTCAAAACAACAGATGGCATCCTGAAACAAAACACTACAACTCCCATGCATACACACAATACAACATGCCACCACAAAGTTCCCTTCCTCCCTTATGGCATCCCAACCCCAAAGAATCTTAAAACACACAAGATAAAATCCCTCACATTCAATACAAAAAAAGAAGAGAAAACAAGAGCAGAGGCAAAGAGGCAAAGAGGCAAAGAGCAGCAACTGCAGGACAGGCAATCCAGACCGCAGCTGTAAAAGCAGGCAGAGCAGCAATGCTTAATGGCGTAGTGATCTCCAACCAGCCGGATAAACTCCCTCCACGTTGCCCGCTGCCACCTACCAAACAGCCGCCTCCAATAAATCCGTCGTATGCAGATCTTTACCACGAAGTCAGGTAACCGGAAGAACCTTGCCAGCCTTCGACCCCCAGCCAACCACTGCCATTTTTATAGGGCGCTACCACGAATTACAATACAAATTGGCCCGCCCATTTAAAGGCACAGGTACTTAAAATAGTC
Organism: Brienomyrus brachyistius; assembly: GCF_023856365.1. Classification (NCBI taxonomy): domain Eukaryota; kingdom Metazoa; phylum Chordata; class Actinopteri; order Osteoglossiformes; family Mormyridae; genus Brienomyrus; species Brienomyrus brachyistius. The sequence goes on along the minus strand of NC_064556.1, from coordinate 4,629,629 downwards.
ATACTGCCACATATGCCATTGCTCATTGGTCGTAGAACAGACTATTTGTCTTAATTGTGAAGATGATGTGTCTCGGGGTGAATTTGGATTATGCAGACGCTGCCTTATTTTTTGTAAGATCACATAAAGCATGTAGACCTCAATCTGGACCTCCTCACCCATATTGCCAGGTTCTCTGTTCGATGTTTCCAGTCCATCGGATGCTGGCAACTGGGCCTAAGGGCCACCGATCACATGGGGCAATCTGGTTGATGGGTGCTGGAGAAGGATTCAAATGCAGGTGATTGCTTGCAGAGTCATAGATGGGGCGGGGCCAGAGGGGCACTGGCCTCAGCTGAAAGCTGATTGGTCCCCAGAGTGCCCCCTCCCATGTCACTCACCGATTCGAAATATATCATTGGCTAATTATAATGTTGGTCCCACTGTATAAATTATGGCCCCTCTTATGCTCACCAACTGTAAAGGAAAATCTAGAATGGCCGCTGGTTAGTTGAGCCCAAGGGGAAAGAAGAACCAAACCATGGCACTAAAAGCAAGGAAGCACACGGTATTGGCCCAAAATTAGTTATCAGTTTAATACTAGAAGCGGCACAGCCAGGGAAGTCAGTAGGTTACCAGCGTTCAGGAATACGCACTGAACACATGCAGTGCCAGGGCTGCATCTGGCATGACCCTCACGCTCTCTGACCGCCACGCAAGACATCTTACGGCAAATCTATATTACGATTACGAAATGTCACATCCGATGGCATCCATTACCTTTTTTCATCTGGACTCCGAATACAAGATGATACCACTATTTTAGACGTCTTCTGAGGACAAAAAAAAAAATAAACGTCCTATATTCGGGCTGACACGCTAGTTCTAAATCACAAACACAGACATGAGATATACCAGCCAGGAGGGCAAAGCCAGGTACTCCCAAAATGAGGGCACTGAGCCTTTGTGTGAAAGCTGGGTCTCGGTGCATATTCAGTCAGGGACTTCGGTTTGCAGGTGTCACAGGTGAAATGAATGTGTTGCATTGAAACCATCATATTTTACGGTGTGCGTCCAGAGAGAACAATCCCGTGAGCGTTATATTCAAGGCAGCCTATTGTTATAGAAACCAAGGTAACCAAACTCAGTGCTTGAGGTTTTAAGGTAGAATAAAGTAACCGATGAACGCAGTAACAGGAAGATGATTAAAATAACACTATACTTGATCTACGATCCTGACAAGGTCTACCGTCACATCACAGCTTTGCCGGCTGTTGTGTCGCTCTGCTGGGATTTACCATGTAGTCAGGAGGGTGAAGCCGCATCGCCGACGATGATGAAGGTTATTCAGAGTCCCAGATCCGACACCGAGAGGGTAACTTGGCCACAAGCTGAGGTCCGGATGACTTTAAAAAGGACGGTAATTATTAGCACAACACAGAGGAGCGCCGCGGAGCTGTATGATGTCAGGAGGGGCCGTCGCCAAGGTGACGCCGAGGAGAGCGGGAGGAAGTGTCCTTATCAAAATAGTCGCAGTAGGGCGGGCGGTATAGCGCGGCAGCCGTTTATCTGGATTATAACGAGTTACGGAAGATAAAATGGGCCTCATTTGCTGTCCGTATATGATCTCAACGGGAAACATCGCAGCGTGGGCCCTTTGTCCAGTTTCTGCTGCAGGGTCTACCTGCATGCCTATTTAGCTGAGCAGGCTATACTCAGGCTTACCAGCGAGGCGCTGAAAATTCATACTGGGCCAAAACAATGATCCGCACAGGAGATTTTGTCCTTCAACGTGTGGCTGTGTGGCAGAACCAACCCTAAAACACCACACTCCCGATTCAACTTTAGAAGTTACAAAGTAAGGGGAAGGGGGCGTTTCTTTGACTCACCAGAACACACACTTCCATCCTGTGAAGTTCCTGTGAAGGTTCCTGCGAAGGTTCCTACTCCACGACTGCATACATGTGTACCTGGGCGTTCACTGGAAGCTCAGCCTAGTTTAACTTACGTCTAGTTCACTCCTTGCCAGCGTGATTTTTTTTCCCCCCAATGTGATATTTGCATAGATGGACATTTCAGGTCCAGAAAGTAAAAAATCCAGACCAGGATTTTGTTTCAACCAACCAGTTGAATACTCTGTGACTAATTCTTTATGCTCAACTGGTCAGTTGAAACAAAATCACGGTCTGGATTTTTTACTTTCTGGACCTGAAATGTCCGCCTCTGGATATTTGCCTCTCTTGTAAGTCACATTAGACAAAAGATTCAGCTAAATATGCCAAATACAGACTTTTTTAAAATACATTTTTTTTTTACCTTTCAGGTTCACTGGACGAGAAAAAAAAAAGTCTTCAGTCAGGTTCAAGTTGAGACCTGGGGGCCCAACTGTGACATATTTTAGTTCCTGTCCATTCGAGGGGAAGCCACAGCAGCCTGTGCCTCTAATGAACAGCGTGAAGCAGACAGCTCCCTGAGGCATAGAAGGAGTTTTAAAAAGTCCTTAATTTTTCATATTTCCCTCATCATACCTCTACCATTTAGTTCCCCCCCCCCCCCCCCCCCCGTCCTCTGCCTTGACTTTTGAAGTTGTGTAACATAGTTTGTACTCCGACAGTGATTGATGGGTTTTCCGGGAAATAAGAAAGCGATGAGCTGGAGAAATATCGTACAATTATATACAACTGCAGTAATGATGTATTACTTCTGGAAGACAGCCTTTAACAACTTCATTCTAATTATGTTTACTTGTGAAGGCACTGTATATCATAGCATGTGTGATAAAACTATTCCACCAGCAACGGTCTGCTCTTTTACTGGGTTATTATTACTGGAGGCAGCGTCTGTAGTAGCCGCCACTGCTTCAGATCGTGTGACTGATTTAAACAGTGTAAGATTCAAATCACATTGCGGTGACTGACAGGTAGTGTGTAGCTGCCCTCTGACATGCCACTGAGCTGCAGGGCGTGCTTAATTAGCACCACTGGGGCTTCGCCTAGAAGTTTAAAGATATTAACGGTAACACTATACTTAAAGCTGTCATCTATAATGCATTATAGATACTTTCATTATGTTTTATAATGGTCGCTGTAAGAATTAATAAAGCATTGCAACTTTATTGACAGTCATAAGGCATTATAGTGTTCATTATAACACGTCATACGCTCCAATAAAGCTCTCATCTTTGATGCACTATAGATGCTGTCATAATGCATTATAATCGTCGGTATAAGCATTAAGGCTTCTTTGTACTGCATTATAAAGGTATCTACAGTGCATTATAGATGAGAACTTCATAGAGTATTCATAATGTATAATAAACATGGTTATAATGCATTATGCCTTTTTCTAAATATTTCTAGCCATGTTTATAATGCTTTATGAATCCGTTATAATGAGTTATGAATGTGTCCATAGATTGTCATATGCATGGCATTCATAGAAATTGTTACCATGCCTTGGGTTTCAAGCTGAATTCATAAGAGGATGTGTTTATGCAGGTTTTTATTCCAAATTGCTCTGTTGTTTAGTTGCATTATTTTGCAAATTTCTTCTAACAGCAATTTGAATATTTTGTGAGATACATATTTCAGTGTTGTAATTCGACCAAAGCAAGTCTGTTTGGAGTCATTCAACACTTTCATGAAATATTAAAGACAGGCTGATTGACATTTGCAATTTCATGCTACTTTGTGTTCCTTAACTCTTAAACAATTACGTCTGAAAATGGATAGCTGGGCAAAGCTTCCAGGAATGCAGTTTGACGTGACCAATATGGGAGTTCCACTGTGACTGTATGGTAGACATCTCCATCTCTAGCAGATAAGTGGCATACGACCATGTCACTACAGGGGTAGCAATATTCGAGATACCTTTAAAGTTCCAGAATTTTCCACATGGCCTCATCATTTAACCACACTTCCCGATGGCCTGAGATTAAAAAAAAAAAAAACATGTAAAGCTACAGAAATTACTAACCAATCTCATTATTTCTATCATCTAGCCAGCACATGATCAAAACACACGACAATCAATCACTCTGCTTTCAAAACAAAGTTGGGATGATCACTTGAAAACAATCCGTGTAGACTGCATATTATCATCACTGAATCCCACCATCACGCAAATGTTTGAACAGTTCAAAACCCAGCAAAACCAGAAAATATGTCCCCAAACTTTCAAAGAAAGGTAAAGCACAGTGGTCGACGAGCTCTAATGAGGTAGCTAGGGGGATAGAAAAACAAGCGATAAAGTTATACAGCTATCTCTTCAATGCCAGTAACAAAGGGCAACTGTTATGAGTGAAAGCAGAGCAAGATCCTTCACCTCCCCAAAACAATTAACATTTTTCGGTACATCCCGATTATTAGGCGGGAATTAAAGAAAACCTCGTTAGTGCCCAGCTTGATTTAGTGAGGCACCAGTGCACGCACACATTTATTTTTAGTTATAAGTGTTTACTCTAAAAGGTTTAAAACGTCGCAATATTCTCTCTCTCCCCACAGAAATTAACGTCCTTTCAAATGGACAAGTCGCTCATCCGAGGACACACTTGAATTACGGGACGCCGTAAAAGTTCATCCTGCGTTTCTCGCCCAGAAGCGGCTCTACATCAAACTTGTGTGTGTCTACAAGCGGTTTTTACGCACCTCTTACTTCTGCCTATTGTGTCGTTTGTTTATTTCAGAGCCATTATGAGGCAGGCGGAGAGCGGGCGGTCTTGCGGGTATGCCTGTGACCCCACGTTAATCCTCCCGTATATTTTACCATTTCAGGCCGCACCAACCAGAACAATGCCTATTCGGCTGCTCACCTGCCACTTGCGTTAAAAGCACCTTGCGGTATTTCAGGCTAGCTGGGGTCTCGGATGATGGACGCCGAACCAATCTACGTTAAATACCTGACTCCTCCACGGGCTGAAGCACACAGCCTCACCACTAATCACCCACCTCGTCACTTGGCTTTCATTATTATGTGGGGGCTCAATGAGTGGGGGGGGGGGGTGACGGAAAACGAAAACAAAAGGGAGTAAAAAGAGAGTTATTCTGACGTTTCAACACACACTTTAAAATAGCTAACAAGATCTGAACACAAAAGAACTGAATAATACTAACACTAGTCTTTCAAGTGAAGTATCAACCTTAAAGCAGTAAAAGGTGCATTTATGATTTTGAGCGAAAAATAAAATGCACCACAGCTATCGACCAGGAACAAAGCTCACTCAAGTGGCACTTCCACTAACCCTACTTTGTTTTCTAATTGTTCTCCATTGTGCCACTATTCAGTCTATGAAGACTCAGCTTGTCTTCATTTCTTTCTATACACCCACAAAGCCCCTAACGCATTACAATCAGCTTAATGAGGTTAAATTAACTAGCTACCAGCTACCTGCCAAAACCTGAAAGCAGGATTGGCCACTCTCATGCATCCGGCGTGACACGCTTTCAGACTCTCACACGAGAAATTTTACGGCAAATCTATATTATTGATCTATATTGTTCCATTATAAACCTAAAACGTGCTACGTCAAAAGCATAGGGATAGTTTGCAAACCCTGTGGACTATTCACAAGGTAATAAAACTCTTACATGCATGGAAAAGCATGCACGCGTGCAGACTTGTCTCGAAGATCTCCCACCAGCCAGCTGACCAAAGTCGGCAACTCTGCGAAAGTCTTCCAAATGATTTCTCAGCTTGTTCCTTAAGCGCTCATGTTCTTCCGTGGCAGAGGCTTCTGGGTAGTCAGGCCTGTATCCGAACGGAAAGCACTGAGACCACTGATATTCACGGCATGGCTCTGAATGAAGGAGGAGTAGGCATTAGCTTGTAAATGAGAACAACTGTAAATCGTGAATCTCTCTTTCAGTCTTTTCTTTTGTGGAGCTGAAGGTCCCAGAGACTATAAAGCCTTTGAAGCAGGACCATTTATCCAGTGGTCAATTTCAATATAGTCGATGGATGTCAGTTCAATAGATATCAGTGTTCAATCTTAACCAGAATGTCAGATTCATTTTGCTCCCAGCTAACATGTTCAGCTTGCATTACCGTTTATTTATCCATTGTTCCATCAGATCGTCCCAAGTTAGCTACAGTGAATGATATGCATTCTACATATTTGTCATTTTAGAAGCTCTGTGACTACGTACAATGGTTTGAAAGCATTTTATGAAAGACAGAATTAGTCTGTAAATTGTATAATGTAATTGTATTCTCCCAAACGTATTTAGTATTAATGAATTTATTAGAATTTAATACATTGTACCCACAAAATTAATAAAAAAAATAAATACTGTCTGCGGCATGTCCAGGACTCCACCAATACTGGGGGTGGGGAACCTGATCCACGGAGAGCCGGTGCGGGTTTTTGGGACGACTTCTCAATCAGCCAATAATAAAGCAGTGGATCTCAACTCCAATCCCAGGGACCCACTGTTATTGGCTGATCGAGAGGCTATCCCAAAAACCCACACCGGCCCTCCATGGATCAGGTTCCCTACGCCTGATCTATATCATTGGCGTATGTCTTACAGATCTTATGTCAAGGCAAACGTTGGTCATGATGCCAAGGTAAATTTGATTAATATAAATCATATTTTATGACATGACAAGGTAACCATTTAATTGGTAGCGAAAAATTCTGCACTGGCCCTTTAAGTAGAACGTACACTGAATTCCTGAAATGTAGGTTCAGAGCTACATGTCATAGTTGGGACTACAAGCATCTGGGTAAAAACGCATTTATTACCTTTCACATTTCCAGGTGATCCGTCCAATTGTACGGGTTGGCGAGTGTAGGATGAGTACGGATTGGACGGGCGGAGCAGGTGACGGAGCTGGGCGGGGCCATTACTGTCATTCCGATAGTCCCCCCTCTGTGTTTTAAACCCGTGTCAATAATTCACATACCTTACAAGAAAGCTTGATCAAAGGCATTTGAAAGAAAAGGCGAATCGCGCTACTGCGTCACGTCACAAATAAGAAAAAATAAGTAAAACCATGAAAGTTCTCCATTTTCTAAGGTTATTTCCTGAAGGAAACAGCCGCTGTGCATTTTGACTTCGGACGCCAGTGGACACTAATGTTCCTTATTTGGCTGGGAATGATGGTGCGCAGAGACGCAGCAGGAACCCTGTGTGTCCAGCAATCGCTTGGTTTGCCATTTGGTCTCAAGCGAAGCGGGGGCATGTTATTCATTGATAAGCAGGCTGCATTAAAGACATAGGCCACGAACTGAATTGCAATTTCACTAATCCATTTTATCAGAGCGGCCACATAATATGAAATGAAATAATACAATTTATATTTATGTTATCAATGAATAAACACCAAACCGAAATATTGTGGCCCTATATCGCCACGTGATTACTAAATCAGATCTACAAGGAGACCTATTTATTTACTGCTCGTATTCTGGTGTGCTTGCTTTGTAAATAAACACTTATTCAAATGCAGAATTATGTATTTTTAATACCACGCTACTTAATGCCTATCACCTTCAGACGTGGCAAATCAAACTTAGGGCCTCAAATGTATTCTGCATAAATCTGCATTTTGCGTTATTTTCTTTTCCTCTTCACTACCTCACTTGAGCATCCCCCCCCGCCAAAAAAAAAAATTCTCCCATCAAACATCACAACTTCCACTGTATTCAACTGAAACTCCCAGCCAGTGTGCCAGTGTAAAATACCAGTGTTGACGCAACGTTGACACTCACCATCCCCCCCCAACCCCCCCCCCCCCCCAGGTTTCAATGGCCCTTCTGCATGTTCTGCATGTTGAAGTGCCAGTAAACTGGATCCTGCAGCCTCTACAAACATGGACGCTCGTCAAAACCATGGAAGCCTTCGGTTCCTACATTCCTAACCGCCCACCCAGTATTAAAGCATCAAAACAGATGCATACATTCCATATAAACTCCCACACTCATAATACCCACATCAAATGCAGTGTGGCGCCTTAGATACCCAGTCACTACTCTTCCAAATAATCCCTGAAATGTTTAGTGTTACCCAAAGGGCATAATCGTTATGAAGAACAGGGTTTCGCTCAATTCCGATCAACGAAAAACTTCAGGCTTTTGTTATAATGAATGGCTTCCTAAATTCTCATAAACAGAAAGACAACTAGGATTTCTCCCGATTTAAAACAAACACCTCTGGTTTCATTTAATTTGAGCCTATAATTCCATACTTGTAAGGCGTGAAGAGCAATTCAAGCAGCTGCTGACCTGAACTTGTGAATCCGCAAAATACATCCTGCCATTTTGGGAATATGCAAAAGCCACAAAGCTTGGGCTTTTGGGAGCTTTACTTTGGAAAAAAAAATCTTCTGAGGGCAAAATGAAAGATGATTGATTATTGCTGAACCAATCAGATCCTAGAGTAGGTGGAACCAACCAATCAGATATCTTGTTCCTGCCTCTTCTAGCCTCTTGGACCCACCTCCTCTACAATCTGATTGGTTATCTCTCTGAACCAATTGTTTTTCATTCTGCCCTCAGAATATTTTTGTGTAAGTAAAACTGTCACACAAGCATAGCTTGGGCTTCAAACTCACATCCACAGTGCAAGACAAGGGGCAGTTAGATATGGCCACACACACCGAGACAGTCTCAGGCATTTTTCTCAAAGCTAAGGGAGAATTTGCTTGAAAAGAGTAAAAACCCAACTTAGGATGTAGTGTCGTCTTCCTTGTGGGAGATAAATCACTTTGCATTAGGGCTTCATTCCGTAGGTTGGAACGTTGTCCGTCAGTAACAGGGCAGGTGTCGTGCTCCCGGAGTTCCTCTCTGATTTCACCCTTTCACTACTCCTAGTGTCATTCAGAGACGATCCCTAAATCGCTAACCTTGTGAACATCCAATCATATTGTATGAATGCTGGCAAATCCTTTTGGGTACACTGTGCCCTGGAGATATTTCCGACCAGAAACACCGCGGCAGTCATGCTATTTTAAAGATTACGTTATATTTAACGTTACGGGTGTGGGCTGAAATGTCAGGCGAGTTAAAATACTTTCCTCAGCCAAAAAAATTTAAAAACCAGTCCACAACACAATCTCCAAGGACCGCACATGTGCATCCCAAGTCAAGACCACAAGAAGTGCATGTAGCACAATTAGGACATTTCATCGTTATGGTTGACCACGAAGGCCATCGCTATAAAATTGACAGTTGAGTCGACAAGAAGGCTGTAAGAATACCGTTTGTGGTTATTCCTGTTTGGCTCCCAGAAATCCATCTCACGGATTCCTGTTCATGTGAAACGGATTCCTGCTGTCCATAGGGGACAGTGTCACCTACTGGTCTATAAGGAGCTTTTCTGCAGGCACCTTTAGGGTTGTGACAATCGTTATTCCGAATGTACCATGGGGTTCAGTCAATTAGGTTTGGCTTCAGGCGCTAAAACAGACTGTCAGAATGGATTTTACTCTTAGTCAGGGCAGCCCTCACAAGTACGTTCCTGTTGCACATCATTGCAATATCAGTTCAAGGTGTTAACCTGTTTTGAATATTTAATTAACAACTGATGTAAAAAAAAAAGCTAATCTAGGTCATACATTAAGCATTACAAATACTCAATGGAACATAGTGCATAATCATTATCTAAGGGACATTACATCTGCTTCTTAGCCAAATGTGAGAAGGGTATTAAAAAGTATTTTTAGGGTTAGTTTTCCTTGGCTAGCGGTTAGCAGGCACCAGCACTAGCCTGCGGGCGCTGTCTGGCAAGCCTCACACCGATCTGAAAGAAAATGTGATTTTCATCTGCTTCTCCTGCTTGTTATGCAAAACCCACAGACGAGCAGATGCAGAGAATTTCATATGAATGGGCAGAGAGTCCTCCGCTGGGTGCCGGTAGACAGAGATACCAAACTAGGACAAGCGGAGGTAGAACCTGAGGAGGAGAACACTATATATACATATAATAAGCATCTACATACAAACAATGTGATCGGATCACAGCTGTTGAAGATCTATTTATATCAGGTGTTTTTAAGTCATTCCCCAAACTGCTGGCATAGTACAGTACTACCTGAATGTTCTCATTGTTAATTCACGCTTCAGTATAAAGAGTAAACAATTCGGTAGGACGTCGTGGGGGTGGATGAGCTGGGATGGGAAAAAATATCAGGTGATGGTCACATTTATCCATTCGATCTCCTTATTCTTGGTCGTTGCATTGCCCGTCCACCAGGAAAACACGCACAGACTCGGATTCCTGAGCCCCCCACCCCGACAAAGCCCCTTCCCCTTAGTTTCCTCTGGTGTCCTTGTGCTGATGTCAGTGACCATCATCCCTTTTGATTTCACTGCCCCACCATTCTGCTAAGCCCTTCCGTACCCCCCCCCCCCCATCTTCAAAAAGCCCCTATTCCTCCCTCCCACTTCAGGGTCACGTGTCTCCCTTTGCCTTTCCAAACAGAGTGAGAGTTATATGTATTTTATTTACACTGGATGATGTAATATCTAGTAACAAAGCATCTGCCTGCCCAGCAATATGTAAATAATCATATCATTAGAATGAAATAAATTTTCTATCTGTGTTCCTCGCAGCTATTTTGTAGCCAGTTTCTATTTTTAAAGCAAGTGTGGAAGTCTGACTCATTGGCTATAAGAGACATGGAAGCTGTGGGGGGGGGGGGTGGCGATACAGGAGGGGTAGGACACCAGCATGAAACATTTGCGGGGTCAAAAACAGGTGAAATGTCGCAGCAAGTTTTGTGGTTGTCATCAGATCTGCTGGCTGCTATACCCTCTAGGCTGCTCGCGTCCGTCTTTTTTTTTTCCAGAGGAAGGGGGGCACGGGGAGGGGGAGCTAAATCAGTGCGTGACAGAAAAACATCAGGCCTCACCGGGGCCTGCGCTGGGTAGGAGAAACACAAACCTGTAAGCCAGACTCCCTCAGTGTGGTTTCATGTGGCATTTGGGTGTGTTGGGTAACCATTCATAATGCATCAGTTGTCCAGTGGGGGTGTCCTTGTGGACAGCTGTCAATCCAGGAGGGTTGTGATGGTGGTATCAGTTGTCTCCAGTTTGAACACCCCCCCCCCCCCAAAATTTGTACTGATCAGGCATGGAGCCACATCAAGTGGTAGTTGGTGACATTCACAGGTGGGCAAATCGAAGGCGACCCACCCCCCGCAAGCGGCCTAACCTAGCAATGGGGAACATTCGAAGGATTACCAGATCCCCCCCCTCAAAAAAAATAATAATTGAGCAATCGATTTGGATGAGCAGAACGTCTAGTACCAAGGCTACAGGGCGCTGTAGCTGTTAGCTTTAAAATGAATACGGTGGACTGAAAATGCTAATGGCACATTGTAGCTATAGGTAATCTGCTTCTGGGATATATGGACAGATATTTATATTATTATAAATAACCGTCCCTTAGTGGATGGCTAGACCAATAGGATACGTAAACAGTGGTGTGTACAGAACTATAGAAGGTATTAAATGGGCCATTTTGGCAATCGTCCTTGCTGGTGGATTCTGGAGATGGCATGCGTCGGCAATGCCGCAAAGGTCTGATCCGGCGCACAGGGCTGGAATCCGGCTTCCCCAGGGTCTGCTTCTCCGCACAAACTGTCATGAACCGCCGTCCCCGCGTCTTCCGGAACGTCGGCGGGTGAGTCGCGGCGCGACAGGCCGTCAGAAGAGGCGCCAGGTGGAGCCCGTAAGCCGGAAGTGCCATCTGCTCCGGGATTTATCCAGGAGAGGCTAAATTTCTCGGTGGGAAAGAGAGAGAGAGAGAGAGAGAGCAAGGCGGAGAAAAGGAGCGTGTCTCTTTGGAAGACAGCGAGTGGGAAAAGAGCTGAAGACACCTGTTAATGTCACCCCACGCTCTCTGCAGGTTTCCCTCGCCAGCGCTTAACCGTTTGCTGTCCGAGTCCAACAAAGCAGGCCAGAGGAATCTCCTGTGTGGCCTGCAGAAATGATCAGAGTCGTATCACTTTACTTAATGCAGTCATCAAAACACATTATACATCATAATGCATTCGTGAAGTATCATAAACACGGCTATACAGTTCTAAAAAGTCATAGTACATTATAGCATTGTCAATTTTGTGTTCTGAATGTTCTATGAATCTCTCATCTATAATTCACTATACATTATAATGGATGGTATAAGAATTATATGGATAGGCGTATATATAGTGTATGGATACCTTTATAATGCATTATAATACACTCATAATATATATACACACATACATACACACACACACACACACAGATATAGCCATGTTCATAACAATTAAGGAGTGCATTACAATGCATTATGAAGGCATCTATAATTTGAAAAACAATATAAAACATTTAGATGACTGCTTTAAGACCAGCGCTACCATTAGATCCTTCCTGTCGGCCATTCTGGTAAGAACACACGACGGAATGCTGTGTTACATTCCAACAGCTAAGCATGCATATGTAACACTCAGCCTTTTGGGGGGGGGGGGGGGGGGGGGCTGTACACGACCACGATGACTAGATAGCAGCCAGAGTGAGGTCCATGGCAAATGTGCCTTGACAGTCAGTCACCAAACGTGACATGTGATCGGGCGAGTGAGCATGTGCCCTGCTATGGACTGGCATACCATCCAGCGCACCCCCCTCCCCCGGTGACTGGCTCTGAGCTCATCGTGACATAGGGAGACATAGGCGGCCACCTAGGACTTGGCAAGGTAATTTCACTTTGTCTCCAACAGGGGGCGCCAGCCGTGATGCTTCTGTCAGTACTGCGTGGATGCATAGGAACATTAATCATGTTAGTTACCTTGGTGTTTGTATCATATTGTAGCTCTTGTATAAGCAAGCACTTCTTTTTCTCCGAGTAGCTCAGATTAACCACTATTCATGACTTCTTGTTTATGTTTCTTGAGTTTTTATAAGTTTGTTTTTTTTTTTTTTTTTTAAATTAATTTTCTTGGTTCATTTGGTGTGGATGGGAACCGTAATTGGCAATTTCATATAATTGTCGATGAGAATTTCACTTTAATGGAGTTTAACTTCTAATAAGATGAAGAATTAATGGGTATCAGACCGAAACCTGGGAAAAGAGTATAAGCGGGGAGGGGGGGGGGGGGGGTGACTGTTTTTTAAAATGTAAATATTAAAATATCAGAATATTATTCTAGTAGCATCAGCTGACAAGCAGGAGGAAAATGCTTTTGGGAGTTTTACTTACACACAAATGTTCTGAGGGCAGGAGGAACAATCTGCCCTCAGGACATTTTTGTAAAAGTAAAACTCCCACAAGCCAGGAAGACACCGGGTGGGTGTGTTACTAACCAGAAAAACAGTAACACAAACATTTCTGCGGCCCTCTGGTTCGAATCAGAGCTGACAGCGACGCAGCTGGGTGTTGGCGAGATGGGGGGGCAGCATGCAGTGTGACAGGTCACCAGTGGGCTGCCAGTGGATGTACGCGTGGACGGAACAGGCCTCCGAATTAGGCCGGCCTGCACGCATGCGAACCCTCTACTCCAGCTGAGATCTCCTACAGCCTTGATGTCCATTTTACTGTAGCGTGGGGGGGGGGGGGCACACACATTCTTACTACAGGATGTATAGCCCAGACTGATATTTATGCATGCTGCTAAATTTACACATAATCCCATCTCAGCAGCCTAATGAAGATCCCATTGTGCAAGCAATTACTGCATTCTTTATTATTATTATTATTATTATTATTATTATTATTATTATTATTTTATATATTACACTGAAAGTTTTATGACGGTCTTTCTGTTTTCTGCATTGGATATTTCACAAAGGCTCTCAGACTAATCAGAGCATCCCGCAATATACATTAAGAGGCAGCACACTGGAAATAACTAATGAGACTCTTTAGGATTCTCTTCTCGCCTTACACAAGCTCGTGGGGGGGGATGAGGGAAGTGTGCAGAGCTTAATGCATCTAAGCAGAAGAGGCAGTTACTGCTTAATTACAATTATACCCCACAGTTTGGTGATTTACGTGAAAGAGTCACATTTCCAAAATATTTATTTTTTTTAAAGACACATTCCATCCATCCATCCACCTTCTACCAGTTTATCCTGATCAGGATGGCGGGGGGCGGGGGGCTGAAGTCTATCCCATGCGCTATAAGATACAAGGCGGGGGTACAGGGGGTACAGTGGGATACCTCCTGGCAGCATCCATCACAGGCATAAGTAGCCATGCAGCCACTGGACGATTCAGGATCTTTTGTGACTGTATGCAGCAGGTGCACTGGAATGCTTAGTCATTCAGCCAACCCCGACATGAAAGTCTCAAGACAGTGCAGAATGGTGCAGAGAATATAAAACAACGCAGGTAGTGTAAAATAATGCGCACAGTGAAAGACACCAGTGCACAGCAGTGCAGATAATGTAAAACACGCATGTAAGACAAGGTGGACACTGATAAACCATGCAGGTAGTGTAAAATAATGCGGACAGTGCAAAACAGCAGAAAGAGTCCCAAGTCAGTACTAAACTAGACAATATGCTGATAAAGGCACTGATAAAGCACAGTGACTGCGTTGTTAAACACGGGAGCCATGGATGTGACTGGCTTTAAATGCAAGCTATTCTTGAATCTGGTTGGAATGTGGATTCTATAAAACCAGTGCTTATACATGTTACGGCTGGACCCACTACTACTTACAGTGATTTAATAATACTGATAAAAATCACCAATCGTTGCTTTAACCCCTTAAACAAACACAAAAATGCAGATTTATAACGAAAAACAAAAACACAAAAAAAACATTCCCTGGGCAACGCAGGAGATTTTTAATGATTTTTATTTCTGATTGTCTTCTGGTGTCCGACTGGTCCAAAATAATTACTGTATAAAGAGGAGGAAAGCCCGTTTTGCCGCGTGTGCAGTTTCAGAAGCGCCCATTATCTCTCTGCTTTGATCAGACAGCTAATGACGACTCCCCGGACGGACAGACCGCTGCCTCGCTTTCGACTTTGTAAGCATTTCCTTCATCCTTTGTTCGCTCCCTCCTCATTTCGTTTCTGCTCGAGTTTGCAAAGAGAATTAATGCAGCCAACTCTTTTGGGAGCTGGGGGGGGGGGGAGGGGGGCGGTACTAAGTTCTCTTCCCCCAAAATTCGTTCTCTTGGAACAGGGGTAGCATTTTCTAGGGAGACGCTGGGGTCCCCGGGGGATGCATTATACTATAATAATTCTCTTCTTTGTGATGCAGCGACAGCCTGAAACGGTGCACCACTGGGAAACACAATGATCCCATGGGGTTCCGCCTTTTCGCAAAGTCCCGCCACGTCTGAGAAAAGTTACAGCTTCCGCCTATCATCACGAGGAATATGGAGCTCACTTGATTGCGGCGAGATTTTGCAGAAGTCCAGTCTGATCCTGTTGTTTTTCCTTTTGGATAATTTTGTCTCAGGGCGATGTGCCACGTGGAAATTCACTCTACCTCCACTGTAGCCTTTGAAGGGCACCTTGAGTGAATTACTCACTTGTTGGGTACTTAATCTACACCGGGTCATCGGGGCGCCGAATGGAGCAGCCTGCGCAAAGTCCTCCCCCAGCCCTTTCTTCTGCCTGAGAATCGGGAGCGTGAAATCGTTAGCCAGGCATATTTGGATGATTGGAAAAGGGAATGCACGGGAGGAAATGATTATTGATCGCGTTGAGGTGAAATGATTGGCTCTCCGAGGGACGGCCCTTTCCGAGGACCCCTCTGCTGCGGATAGACAGCAAGGCACACAGCCACGGGTGTCCACCGACCTGCCGTGTGACACCATGCGATTAATCTCGCGTCAGGGTGATCGAATGGTTGTATAATGAAAAAGTGCAATAAATGTGTTTAGCATAACGATGGTGTCCAGCTCGAGCTCCGCCTGATCCATCACGGTTAGGGAATCGAGCCGAGGAGCTCGAACGAACGCTCAGTATTGCTTGAGTGGCATAATTTGTCGCGTTGGGATAATTAATTCTCCTAAAAAAAAAAAAAAGATGACAAATTAGTCTAATGTGATTGTGGGAGATGGGGGAACACAGCGAGTTTGTTACTGGAGGAGATTACACAAAGCATCCTGGTCGTCAGGAGATAACCTTGCCTGACCTTGAAGCAGGCCTGTGAAATGACAAATGAGTCAGCGGCCTGCCGAGAGCTCTTAAACGACTCCAAAATGACTCTTTGCTTTTTTTTAAACTCACATCAAAAGTAAAGAGAGATACAATCTGTCTTAATGTCAACTTTGGCAGAAAAAAAAGTAATAACAATAATAATAATAATCTGTGATGGGTTTGCATCCCCTCCTGGGTTATTCCCTGCCTCGCGCCCGCAGTTTGCAGGGTGGGTTCTGAACCCCTGCAATCCTGTATCAGACATGCGGTATAGAAGATGAATGGAGGAATGATGAATATGCTATTTGTTAAACAGCGGAGCAAAAACTTCAGCTTCAAAGAGAACAGGCATTATAGGGGCTCGGCTTTCTTACTGGTGCAAACAAACCCCAGAAGATGCGACACGCTTTACTGTAAAGTCTTGAATGTGCCTGGTTGTCAGGCCATCCTGAGGTCATCCTAGTTACGTTAAGTGGCGGGACAGGATATGACTTACAATGCTGCCGTCGGGCAGAAGAAACTGCAGGAATTGTCTTCTTTGCCAAAAAAAAAATGATCTAGTGCCCATTAGGGAGAAAAATGATGGAGTGCTGGAGAAGCGGATGACAGACAGCACGTCCCCAAAGTGATATATACCGTAGCATTTACCTGTCAACTCAAATCCAGTGTTTTTAAAAGAAACATGTCCATTAAGCCTCGATAATTCTTTTCCTCTCAAACATTAGAAATCTACCAACAATGTAAGAAATGCACTTCAAATAAAAGCGAACTGACAAACTTGAGAAAGTGACTAATTTACGTGACGGATTTCGCATTCAGAGCTTTGAACGCGAGCAGCAATCCTGCGGAATGCGCCTGCTGGTCCAGCTAGCCAGCTTACGCATAAGGCAGGCCGCTACAAAATCAAACAGAATAATCCACAGATTCATTTCCTCCCAGAAAAAAAAAAGAATTTCCTAGACATCTCCAGAACTGTAAGCAGCATAACATATTCTTGCAAAGGCGGAGTGAAGAACGAGCATTCAGGAGCCTTATCCTTTGTAGTAGTGCTGACGTGTCTCGCTAGTGCGTAAACTGGAAAGTGCGTAAACTGGAAAGTGCGTAAACTGGAAGAATATGAAACATCATTTCCTTCTACAGAAGGACAGTGTGAAAGATCTTCTGTCAGATGGATAGTTTGCTTGATTTTAGCTTAGTTCCCGTTTCCTGTTACAAAAAGGTTCTTGGTAACAGGAGACTTCTGACTCCATAGCGCCTGGGATGATGGCGTGCTGTCAATCAGGGCCTAGTTCACCCCGACATGAACCAATAAAATTAAACCAACCAGCACTGACGACACACGAGCCCCTCCCCCCCGAATTGCACCCATTCACCCACCCGGTGTCTAAGTACTTGTGTTGTAGTACTTAATCAGTAGGACTTTACCATACCGTTCTTTTTAATACCATGTAATTGTCTGGAAGCAATAATCCATGACTAAAAAATTACTGTATCTTTTGTGGTAAAATATATATTTTTGCCCATTTACTGCATGTAATATGGTCATGTGCTGCTTGATGAAGTTTCAGTTAACAGACCAGCATATTCAACGGTAGTCCCGTAAGATTATTGAAAAATTCCTAACGCCTAGTGATGTCATAGCCATTGTAACATTGGAGTGTAATGCATTACTCATGTTTGTGCTGATGTGAACAAATTAACTGCACTATCAGTCGTAAGAATAGCATAGCACACACAATTATGTACAGCACATAATACTAGATAAAGGTAACTATGCTAGTGGTTCATGTATTTACTATACTGTACTTTTTACTGTTATTTTAGTGTGTTTTCTACTTATATATACAAAGTTTACTGCAGCCTGTAGTATAGGCTATAACATCTATGTTTGTGTAAGAAGACTCCATGCACAAGAACGAAAATTGCTTGATGTTTAACTGAGAAGGTATCTCCTTCGTTAAGCGACGCATGACTATATTATGTTCCATCTCATTATGCAGCTGAATATTCTCACTGTTTAACTGACTTGCCTAAAGGTATTGTCACAAAGCCCCACCAGGGACGAGAACCAACAACCTATCAGTGTCGCTCCATTTCCCTAACCGACACTTCGGTGACATTCTGTATTTTGGAGGTTTCTAAGCCTTGAAAATCCCTTTTCCGCAAGTGTGTCTGACTTCTGTGTAGATAAAAAAGGCCGTTACTCACTTTAGGGCCATATTCTATCGACGGTTGTGGAACAGGCCAGGATAAGACAGTTTAATTTTAAAACATGAGAAATATAGAACTGTTGCTTGACAGAAACTCCAGTATGAGAGACTGCAGACTGAACAGAATGTTCTGGTCACACTGTTGGAAAGCTGGAAGAGCCATTGTGAGCTCCGTCTCTGCGGATTTGGCTCTGCTGCTGTTGCTTCCAAACCTTGCCTGAAGATGGACAGAACGTGCCAGATAGATCCACTCATCCGCAGCCGTCCATCAGAAGAGGCGGGCTGTCAGGTCTCGCGTTCTCGTCCCTTACTTTCAAGACACACGATTCCACCCGGATTGCAAAGCCAGCCACGAGAAAAACTTGCCCTCCAATAATAAAACGACATGAGCTAGTATGCATCCGTGACCTATAATTACTTGTTTTCCATCGAATCAGAACGAGAACTGCGTCAGCACTTCCGGATCAGAATGCAGATGAGCTCTGATGCGCCGCGCGGTGCACACAGACGGGGCTGGCTCTGAAAGACCTCACGTTTATTTTTAAAAGTGGATGCAGTGCAGTGCCAAATCCTCAGAGATGTGGTGTCAAGCCTAAATCCCTCAGAATCCCAGAGCAAAAGCTTTCTAGAAACTAGAAGGTTTTGGTGAAGAAAAAAAAAACGGAACAAAACAAAACAAGAAAACCTCGCTAGAAGTTTCACACGATTTCAGCTACGTAAAACAACTGGCCCTGAAGCGGCACACGACTGGAAAATGTCACAAGTTTAATATACAAATTGCCATGGAAACCAAAGAATGTACAAAGAACAGCATAATATCCTGTTGCCACAGGAAATAGAATTTGCAGAATGGCGCTATGAATAATAACTCCAGGGGTATTAAGAACAAAACAGATTGCGTTTTTAGTTTTTTTTAATACATTTTGCTCAATCCATATACTGTACATAATGTCAGAGGCTGAGGGTAATTCGTGACAGTGTATGATTTTGCAATTAACGGCTTCTTTTTGGTGACAGTTCCTGCAGGAACCCAGCCGATCTCCTCTGATTTATCTGCCGCTGGCCTGACAGGCGTAGGCGCAAGGTGAGCCTGGAAGCCAGGTGTGAGTGTGGCTTTTAATTAAAGTTTATTCACCGCTGGCTAATGAGGAGGTGTGAGGTGTGAGGCTCCGCCCCCTCCCCCCCCCCCCCAACACGTCACTATTAGAGGAGATAGGAAGGGGGGGGGGATGCTCACTTGCTTGTCGTCACGTGTTTAAGTTTACAGGGTCCTGGCAGGTGATCACAGCTGGGGGTGGAGTGGAGAGCCGAGGACGGAGGAATGGGAATTATCATCAGCGAGCCAAGAGGCAGACATCTTTCCGGCAGGGATGGGAAAATAGTGAATGGGGCAATTGTCCCCCCCCCCCAAAAGTCAAAGGACAAAGGGAGAAGCTGTCCAGCCTTTCCGGTGAGCTACTGGGCGGCGTTGTCACTCTGTCACTTGTAGATGGTACCTAAGAGAGTCGGGAGTCAAGGACCAGAACCAGCAGAGGACTGCGGCTCCCTGAATGTGTTAAGGGGGGCGAGTTTTCCAGGCAAAAGGAAAGCAGACACCCGAGGGCCCAGCCTGCCTGACCACCCAGCCGGAAAGGTCTCGCTCGGAGGCCCGCATGGCAGGCGTGGAAACGCGAGGCGGGCCTCCCTTCATGTGTGACGAGGACGGGTCTGAATGCATCGCTATGCCAGCTGCAGCCAGAATATAAACACCTGGGGGGGCGCCCAGGAATTTGTACAAGCCAACTGCAACAAGAGCTATTAACAAGAACAAGTTGGGGGACTGTATAAGGCTGCTTCTGTAGCTGCAACAAGTGGAGCAGTGTACTAGCGACGCGAAGGGGTTCAAATCCCACTGAGCAGTGTGCTAGCGACGCAAAGGGGTTCAAATCCCACTGAGCAGTGCAAGTCGCTTTGGATAAAAGCGTCAGATAAATGAGTGAAATGTAAATTCGAAAGGGGGGCGGGAGGCACAGACCACAGCTGAGAGCTGATTGGTCCCTGGAGAGTCCCCTCCCACATAACTCAGTGATTCAAAACATATCATTGGCTAATAAGGATGCCCCCCCATATGAATTATGGACCTCTTATGTCCTCCACCTTAAAAATAAAAAAAAATCTTAGAATTGCTCCTGAGAAGCTGCATTTTCATAGCAAATTCTGAGTATAAATAGTTTGAGTATTAGTATTCATTTACTAACAATAACATACATACATACATACATGCATCCATCCACCTATCTACTTTTCCTGGAGAAAGTCAGAGGGACATTGAAAGGATAGAATAAGGTATGTGCTGATAAATGTACGGACCTATTGCAGAGTGGAGATTTAAGTATAAAGTTGAGTATAGAGACACAGTCACAGAATACTCAACTGGTTGTTTGAAACAAAATCCTTCTGGACCTCAAACCTCCACTTCTGATCTATTGTTAATGAATATAATGAGAAATATTAGGTGACAGTTCCCATTTATCGCTTAATATGTTGGAGTAGTGTTTCCCAACCCAGTCCTTGGTGACTGCCAGATTGGGAGCTGAGGGAGAGCAAACATATTGGACCGTCTGGAGGTCCCAGAGGACCTGGTTGGGAAACGCTGTGTTGAAGCGCGCAGCGCTGTACTGAACGTTCAAAAACAAGCACGAGAAAGCGAAACATATTGAAAGAAGCAAAAAAATAATAATAATAAATAAATAAAATCACCAAGCTCACCTGGGACAAAGCTTTTTAAACGCTCAAAAAAAGGAAGTGTGATCTGTGGCAGCTTTGAGGATATGAGGGCAATTTCAAGATAAAGAGCATAAGAGAAATGTGGTGACAGGCAGACAGGTACAAGTGTGAGACATTTTGAGGATTTAAGTAAAAGAATGAGAGACTAACTGAATGGTCTCATAGGAGCAAAAATATTTAAATCATGCATGTGGGCGTCCAATCGAATTCAGGGGCAAAGCCCTGACATCATTAATATTCATTAGGCACGTTATACGAAACCAGAACCTCAAGAATACGTGTTGTTGATTTGATAATCGCAGGCAATTTCAAAATACACACATGAGAAACTTCATTTGGTTCTAAAGGAGATAACCAAGTGTTTACTCTGGTAAGTCTGCTTTCTAATGCAGTACTACAGGTCAGCTAGGTGGCAGTAGATATGCTATTTAACTGGAGTGCATTACTAAGAGCAGTAAGCAAGAGGTCACTCTCCAATGTAAATTGCTTAGCCAGGGTATTTATCTGAGGGAACTTTCAACCCATTTAGAGAACAGCATGTTCTACTGCAACAGAGCTCAAGACCTCATTCAAGGGTACAGTAAGCTCGCACCTGGAAGTCGAGTCAGCAAACATCAGGTTTAAGGCCCTGCGACCACTACAAAACATGCATACTGGGCATCACGTTAAACACAGGCAGCGACTTCTCATCAAACGCAGCAGGTAATATGTTAGGCGGTAATAATCATCTCTCCCCCCCCATAATCGAACATCCTTTGAAATACACCCCCCACCTCCAATATAGCCCACCAAGTAACCTTCCACCAGCGATAGCGTACACTGTGGACCAGTGGTTCCCAACCTTTTTCGCACTGCAATCCGATTTTTGCCATGCCAGTTCAGTCATGACC
The DNA here is from genome assembly GCF_023856365.1 of Brienomyrus brachyistius. Classification (NCBI taxonomy): domain Eukaryota; kingdom Metazoa; phylum Chordata; class Actinopteri; order Osteoglossiformes; family Mormyridae; genus Brienomyrus; species Brienomyrus brachyistius. The sequence goes on along the minus strand of NC_064556.1, from coordinate 4,607,700 downwards.
CCCATATCAAGCACAGGTTTACATTAACACTAGGATCAACTCTGCAATTTTCACCAATCAATGCCTATCGCATACATCTGATTGGATGCGACAGTGAATTGTAAATTAAGCGTCTGTGGTTTGGCTTCTTGGATTGGTTGAGTGTTCATTAGCTTTGCGTTAAACATTTGCAGACCCAAGACCTGTTTATATAGGTTTATTCTAGGATTGGGGCTGGAAAATCTGATCGTGGATCAGCGGAGGAGTTTGCTGGTTTTAAAATGCTTACATTTACAACTCTGCCTTGCGACCCTTTCAGAATTTGCTGCGACCCAAACTTGGGTCACGGCCCATGGGTTGCAAATCACTGCCGTAGAGTTAATATGTTACGCCTCTTGAGAGGAAATTGTTTAAAGCACAGCAAGTCTTTTAATTCACATTGCATCGCCCCAAGTGGACTCAAGTCCCCCGATTTTCCTTTGGTTTCAATACCAAAGAGAGGCAACACGATTAATCTAAAGCATCATTTCACAGTCCAGTTCTTGCACACCCCCAGGCAGTCCATGTTTTTGCTCCCTCTCAAATCCCAGCACACTCATACCAGGTATTCGGTCTCCTTGATTGGCTGGGAGGGAACAAATATGTGGACCGTCTAAGGGTCCCTGAGGAGTGGACTGAGAAACACTGGTCTAACGGTCGGACTGCGCTCAGCTTAGCTTTTTGCCAAGTAATCAAGTATTTGAGGAAGCAAAAAGGTGACTTTCTGCTACCTCCCACATAAGACACACCCACACCATCCAGAAATTCCCCTTGAAAAAATTAGACGTATCTTTTTATTGCTTCACATTCAGAATAACATCCTATTACAGCTCACAGCAGTGATCACAAAAAAAATATAGCACCCTGTCAGCTCCAATATTCCTACCCAAAATCCCAAAACACAGCCACACACCTGTATTTAGCTGCTAATTAATCCTTACACAAGCAATCAGCAATGTTCCCTGAAACAAATTAATCAATTAACAACAAACTGACATGAACTGATGCACTTAATTCAACTTTAATACCCCCCCAACTGCTGCAGAAGTTGTATACTGTTTTGTGGGTACCTTTAAATAACTTCATTAAATCAAAAAAGGAAAAAAAACATCACAATAATCGTATTTTGCTTAAAAAGGAAAAGTAATCCTTTTCTGAATCTAGATTGCGCCTGGCTATTAAGCAACCCAGACAAAGCCCTTGCCTGCATAATGAGCCTAACAATGTTTCATCAATAGAGCATAGAGGCTTTCTGGACGCCAAATCATGACACACACGTAGTGAAATAATGACATTCACTATTCTCTCACTGCATTTCATTGCTGATTAATTTAAACTGCGCATCTGGGATGTTATCAGCTCGGTTAAACAAAGCACCACGTTCTCCAAGCACTTCGGACGTTTAATACGCCGAACGGTTCCACGTCTCGTTGAGTTTCCGAGCGCCCCTTTGTTCACTCATTCAGAATTTATTGCCACTTTCGTTCCGCTCCTGGAACACCGGCGACTTTCTGGGATTCCGTTGGCCATTAGCTTTCGTTGTGGCGCGCATTCGTGCTTATGCGAGATCGCAACTTTTCTTTCATCCAGACCTGCACTCATTTTTCGTCGAGATCTGGTAGCGATGATAGGTGAGTTGAGCCACTCACCCGCATACAGTCTTCTCCAGCACATCTCAAAGACATTCAATGGGGTTAAGGTCAGGACTCTGTGGTGGCCAGTTCACGTGTGAAAATGATTCCTCACGCTCCCTGAATCACTCTTTGACAATTCGAGCCCGATGAATCTTGGCATTATCGTCCTGGAATATGCCCATGCCGTTAGGAAAGAAACAAAAATCCATCGATGGGATAACCTGGCCGTGCAGGAGATTCAGGTGCCCAGCTGACTTCACTTTATTGCTGCATAACGTTGCTGAGCTGTAATAATGACCCAGTCATTGCCTCTTAAGTACTTGCTGATTTAATTTCAAACACTGACTTTTGGTCAGGCGGCGTATGAGTGCCATAGTGCTGTATGCACACGAAAATGTCACTCAGTGCCAAGGGTGTTGCAAATCGCAGGACCTACATGGTTAAATAATCCCTGGAGCCACTGATGTCACTTCTGCCGGCAGTGGGATTTCAACCCACGACCTTCTGGTAACCAGCATAGCAACCCATTGACACACACAACCTTTTAAGATCAGTGGTTAGCAGTGTTGCCCAATGTCTCCAGGGTTTGAATCCCATTGCCTGAGTATGTTGCATATTCTCTCAGTGTGCCAGTGATTTTTTCCAGTGATTGTATAATTGCCAATAAATTTTTTTTTTTTATTGCCAATATTGTCTGCATACCCTATGATTAGCTGTCATCCTATCCAGGGTGTCATCAAGACCTTGTACTGGATGACCAGAGGGATATTAACATTGGTAAGGCAATTAAACCGTCAAAGATTGTCCGACAAAACCACCACCAAGGTAAATAATCCATTCAGGTGGATTCATCCATCCATCCATTTTTTGTAATCGCTCGTCCTGCTCAGGATATCACAGGGCACAATCACACACCATTCACACCTATGAGTAATTTGGTCATTCCGGTTAACCTCAGCACGCTTTAGGAATATAGGGGGAAACCGGAGAACGCCGCAGAAAGCCCAGGACGACACGAGGAGAACATGCAAAGGCACGGTGGAGACTCAAACGTTTGAGGTCCCAGAGGTGTGAGACAACAGTGCTAAGCACTGCGCCGACATGACTGACTTTGTGGAATAAATCAAAAACATCTCAATTTTCTGGGCATTTTTGTGGTGTTTTGTAGGATAAGGAGGAATTAATTGGAATAGGAAATAAACCATAAAAACATCAAAGAAAAGTGAATACTATAAAAGATTAAAAAAATATATAAAATCTGCAGAAAACTCTCAAAATAAGTATGCGAAGATGCGTCTGTGCGGTGACACTTCCCTCAGTGAACTTTACCCTCCTTCAGTGTGCTTGATTTCACAGAGCTCGATTTAGCTGATACTTTCAGATTTGGGGAACGTGTGGAATGACTGGTGTTCACGCGCAATCTTCAAGGAACCTGAGAAAAGCTCAGCGAACCTGTGAAGAATGGGGGGGGGGGGGGTGGGCAGGGGGACAAAATTCAGATTCAGAGCGTCCATGGGTTGAGATTTCATTTCATGAAAACCATTCAGCTTCTTTTATTTATTTATTTTTTCTTCTTTTTAATTCACTTTACGTTCTGAGGTGGCCACCCGCACGGAAAGCCTGCGCAGTACAGGGACAGTCACGCCACCCCCAGAGCCCCCGCTAGCAGCAGGCTATATGATTGTATGTAATCTATTCTCTCTTCACGTAGATTCCTGCTTATTGGAGGGGAAATGTAATTTCAAGAAATGGGAAGCCAGTACTATACGCATAAAAGAAACCATTACACACACTCCCACATGCATGCATACTGTATATTGTGTGTGTGTGTGTTTGTGCAACATTTGGGAAATTGAAGAAATATATATGTATCTATTTATATAAATGTGTTTGTGTAACATTTGGGAAATTGAAGAAATATATATGTATCTATTTATATAAATTTCCATCCATACATTTTCCAAACCGCTTATCCTACTGGGTCGCGGGGGGTCCGGAGCCTATTTTGGAAGCAATGGGCACGAGGCAGGGAACAACCCAGAATGGGGGGCCAGCCCATCGCAGGTCACACTCACACACCATTCACTCACACATGCACACCTACGGGCAATTTAGCAACTCCAATTAGCCTCAGCATGTTTTTGGACTGTGGGGGGAAACCGGAGTACCCGGAGGAAACCCCACGACGGCATGGGGAGAACATGCAAACTCCGCACACATGTGACCCAGGCGGAGACTCCAACCCGGGTCCCAGAGGTGTGAGGCAAAAGTCACTGCACTAGCCACTGCACTACCATGTCGCCCCTATATATAAATATAATATGAATATAATCAATACGTATTTCATATTTTGCTTGTGAATAAAAATACTTTTCTTCTTTGATTCCTCTCCTCCATTTTCTCTTTCTTACTTTCTTTCTTTCCTTCCAACTTCTCTTCTTCCCTGTCCCACCCTCCGTTTTGTATAAACGACTTATGGATTGTCACACACTCTTTTCAAGTCGACTCTGTGATGAAAGGCCCTGTGTAAAAATGTGTTAAACCGCATTCAAATATAACATACCGATGGTTTCGCGGCAGATCCTGTGTGCGCTGTCGCCTTAAATGTTTCTCGTCCAATTTCTGACATCATATAGATCACGGTTAAAACACTGTACCTCATCTTTAACCACAGATCTCCGACATATCTCATTCAGGGCCTTTTGGAAGAAGAGGCACCCAAAGAGGATTACTGGCCTGCAAGATCTTGATGAATGAAGTATGCATCGCAGTGTTCCTGTGTGCTTTTAATTTCAGGAAAAAAGGGATGATAGTTTTGCAAAAAGCATAACGGCAAATATTTAAAGTGTGTATGAAGTGGGATCAGTTGTGTGAAGGACAGGAGGGCGGTTAGGGTTAGCTGCACGGACGGAATGTTAAGCTGAACGATGTCCCGAGACTGCTTACTGGAACCATCCGCTGTCACGAACTATTTTTCTGTTTTTGTTCATCCCTGGTTGCAAGAAGCCCCCCCCCCCCTGCGTAAAAAGAGCTGCACATGTTAAAGTATGAAGGGAATTTGGTGGCCTGATAAGACTGCGGAAGCAGGAAGTGTACACCTCGGGGCATGTGCCGGAATCCTGTTGTTGTCAGTGACGTTTTGAAACTTCAGGCTTAATCAGCTTAACTCTTCCTCTGTTATCCGACGGTGTTTCTGATTCAAGGCCCATGTGCCAATTGCCTGTTGTGGTTTCCCAGGGAACGTCCATGAATTCTGCTCTGAACAATGCCGAAATACTTGTTGTGTGATACCTGCTAATTAGAGGAGTGTAACATCCCCCCAAAAAAAACTGGTGTCTGTCGTTCTTACCCCTTATTGGTCACTCAGTCCTGTCATGAGATCCAGCAGATGCCACTTGAGGTTTTACATGATAACCCCAGTGCACTCTGGGGGAAAAAAAATCATTGAGCCTCACACTTTAATTACGGTTAGCGTCGTGTGCTCAGAGATAAGCATGCGGCCGGTGTGGAAATGGCAGCCGGTGTTTTCCTCTTCTATAATCGGCGTGGTGTGTTCAGTGGCCTCAATCATGGAAGACACGATTAGTGGATCCCAGCAATTTAACACTAGAGTGGTGTCTATTTAACCCCCCCCCCATACCCCCACCCTGATCAACCAAAATAGTGAAGAAAAGAATGCAAGCTTCCTTCTGTGAGATGAAGGTTTATGACGTCAGGATGACTGGGTGATAGGGTGCCTCAAATCTTTCTCAAAGAGAGGAAATGACACAGTGGAGAACGTTCTGGAACTTTTCTCTTTCCTCAAACATGCTTTTGTTCCAGAAAGGCCACCTGTCACCTTGGAAACGAGGTAATTAGGGGCTGGACGGAGCATGTCGCCGAGCAACAGTTATCGTGGGAGGCACATTACACGGATGAGGCTAATTGTTCAAGCCAGTCACGGCCGTAACTGGGAGCTGAGGGGTTGACCCACCACCACACACACACACACACACACACACACACACACACATACCCCATCGTTTCTGAGGCCTCTCTGCAAACTGCACTCTTGCGTGACTCTAAACCAGCTGGAAGAGTTTCGGCATGAAATTCCCCCCTGTCCTCCATCAACCCGCTGTGCCATCGGCGACTCCCGGCGAGCCGCTCGCTGCGCCGTGAGGAATGCACCACAGTGACGCCTGCGGTCTGTCAACCACTTCGTTTGTTGGCGTTCGTCTTTGGATCCACTCAGATCGGGAGTTGATGCTCAAAACAGACACCTCTCTTCGCCCCAAGAGCTGTCTTTATACTCAGTGAATGACAGCTTGCTGGAAATTTGTAATTCTGCTCAGTGTTGCAGGGCCTGCAGCAGAAAAAAAAATGTTTCTAGAACCTTCTAAACATTTTTTGTTTGATTTATTTTGAGCTGCCATTCAGTACAGGGCCGCAAGGGGCCTGGAACCTATCCCAGTCTGCACGTGACACACGCCGGGCAGGATGCGGCTTTATCTCAGGGCACTCACCCCCGCAGTTATACACACGGTTAGAGACCCAGATTCACTTTGCTGAGTCTCTGGACCATTGGAGGAAACCCACGCAATGCAAAGAGAATGTGCAATTTCCACCCACGGAGAGAATGAGGGCGGGATTCAAACCCCAAACCCAGGAAACGTGATGCTACAGCATTGCCCATGGGGCCACCATAACGAGGAACAGCTATTTACATAAAAATGACATTGTGAAATCAAGGACAGCCAGGGTGAATTCAGGGGCGGGATCACAGGGGCACTGGCTCCACCTGAAATCTGATTGGCCTCCTCCCCTGTCACTCACCAATTAAAAACATATCATATGTATGTTGCCCAATCTTATATTCAGGTTGCCCCCTCTTATACCTTTACAGCTTCTAGGATCATGTTCGCGTCAGCAAAGACAACCATGACGGGAATACAGTACAAACGTGACCCTCCTGCTTTAAGTCAGTGGCTTTATATAATTAAAGACATTTTTATAACTTCAAAAGACGGTTTTTGTGCGTCATGGGGAAATGGAAGCAGGTCACGTCACGTCAAAAGGGTAGCTGCCGCAAACCAAAACAAGATGTTTTAATTCATTTTAAGAAGCCGATTAATTTATTACCGATCGTTTGTTTAGGGTATCTGTAACCATATTATGTCCAATCGTGGCTCTCTGATGAAAACCATGCATGTCCATCTTGATGACTTAATTGACCGACGAAACGATTATGAAATCATCTCTTTAGCTAGTGTTTTTGCTTGTAAGTTAACATTCGTATTCACGATGGTCATGGGAAAATTCATTTCTTTATGCTTGTTCTGTTTTGTACTGGTTTGCTTATTTTGTGTAGCGTTCACGAAAAACGTTTCGATAAAAGTTTTCATAAAAAAAAAAAAAAGCTTTTGAATCACCCCTGTTGATATCCTGCCACAGTCGACATCTTCTTAAACAGGACGCATTTATTGAAGAGGGCACCTACAGACACCCCATCCATGAGCGTGCGCCTGTCTCTCCCAGGAAGTCCTTAATCTCGCTCCGCTTGAGTTTCCTTGCTTCGTTATTTGCTGTATGTGCAAGAGAGACGTGAAGGCAGAAGGGAAGTAAATGTTCTGACAAATCGAGTTCACGCTCCCTTTTCAAGGTGGAGCTGCAGTCGCGGCGCAGGTGTGTAAAGGCCAGTTCGTACGGCGCTCTTCCGCGTTCACTGCCGGCCGCGGTCAATGCCGCGTACAGTGGTGATATTCCACCAGACCAGCAGAGGGCAGAAGTATTGCAACAAGCAGAAATACAAGCAGCTTAGTGAAACGGATGAAGTTTTATGAACAGTTTTAAAGTTATTAGTCAAGGTTTGGATGGTGCTACGGTAATATGGCATACCGCGGTATTTTAAGATTCTTAGGATTAAATTAGCTGGAACCCCCCCCCCCCCCCACTCTGTGATAACCAATCAGAGTGTACAGGAGGTGGGTCCAAGCAACCATTGGAGGCGGAACCAACCAATCAGATGTCTAGGTCCTGCCTCCTCTAGTTGCTTAGACCCACCTTCTCTACAATATGATTGGTTATCTCTCTGAACCAATCGTTTTTCGTTCTGCCCTCAGAACATTTTTATGTAAGTAACTCTCCCATGAGCAAAACCCCATGCCATGATATCTGTGCATTATGTTTTAATACATTATAAACACAGACACTGTGTGTGTTTTTTTCTGCAATGATAAAACATTTGTCTTGGTTTTCAAATCCCAAAATAACTTTTATTTGGCTCATAAATGTCCAAGCTGTGCATTGTAACAAGAAGGAAAACAAATATATTTCTCCAAGTGCAACTTGCCCAGGAACATAAACCGATTTCATAAATTAACAGATAAGTAAAAGGAAACAGATGGAATAAGGGCATTAGATACCAGAGCGCAAAACAATTAAAATGTCAGGCTTTTACACACCTTCTTTTTAATTGAGCACCCAGTGAAAAGAGGCTTATTAGAAAAAGTTCCATGGTTGTTTGGTGGAAAGCAAAATCTTTTCTTACAGCCACTTTTAATTGGTTCACGGATTTATTCATGTATTTTCACAGAAAAGGTCTTCCTGATTTCTAGAGTCCTTATGTGCACTGGATTTGCAGTATAATAAATACTCCCTCACACCTTCCTAATGTGAGGAACAGGTGAAAACAGACGTCACTAAGCAGATAAACCTTGCATTACCTCATCCTTCACCCCCAGAAATAGGTCACCCCCCCCCCCAAAATGATTAAACTAGTGCTACTTGAAATTTTGTTTTTGTGCCCAGACACAAAAGTAAAATTAAGATATCGGATCAGTTAATGGGAAATGAATTCCTCTTTCAGGACTGTCGAGCTCTCTTTTCTGTGCTAGGCTATTCTTGGACTGATCGTGCTCTGCTGATTGGTGAGTTGTCCTCTCCGACACATGCGAGTCATGTGACATATAACTGTGAGCTGCCCATCTTCTCTCCCACTACAAAAGAAGTTCACCCGCCCGCTTCACCACAGAACATCACCTATAGTCTCTGAAATGCATAATAAGTATCATTCCCATTGATTATTCATCATAATTTTCTGAATACAAATTCTGGTGGCTTTGGGGGTTTATTAATTCTGATATTGTTTGTGGAACGATCAATATTCATGTCATGAGTTCCTAAGCTCATGAATTACGCTTGTTTTCTTTAATTTGGCTGAAACCGTAATTCCCATATCATGCCGAGGAAAGCAATCACCATGGAGACATATACATCTTGTAGATCTAATTATGCAACATGCATCCAGTCAACCACTGGCATCACCACCTGCCAGTGAACATGGTCCCCAGTGAACTTGGCGGGCAGTGAACATGGTCCCCAAATGAGTTCCAGGCACGTTGCAGCCCCCCTCACTGCGAAGCAGTGCCTGTTCTTCACGGCCTGGCCTTCTACCTTGGTGTTCCTAATGGACCAGCATCTCCTTCCCACAGTTGCTGCAGCTCTTCCTTTGTCACTTCCTCTAATGGTCGGGCATCATGCAGAGCCTGGACGTGTGCTGCACCCCCACGGCGAGCTTCCCTCTCATCCAGCTGGGCACAGTGCCTGCAGGACCCTTTTGCATGGGGGTGTTGGAACAGGGAATCAGCTTTTCTATACAGATGCCATGTCCTATGCTCTATTTGTAAGTCAACCCCCCCCTAGAGCCTCAATCCATCTAATGACCTGCTCGTCCCTTAAAATGCAACGGCCAGCAGGGGTCCTCCCTCTAAAATAAATGGATGGTCGTACAGGTAAAAGCGCAAGAGCGTCACACAGCCGGTAGCATTGCTAACAGGTCCCATCAGGTCACACAGTAAGTCCTCTCTAGGTGGCTCAGCCTCCCACTGAAATAGGCTACAATGTGCTCTCCGACCACTAGTTGCGATAAAACAGCAGCAATGCCACTACCACTGCAATCTGTGTCAAAAATGAAGGGCAGATCACAGTTGGGAAGAACCAGGGTGGGAACCTCCACTATCTTCTGCCGCAGGGAGCTGAATGTCACCTCGCAGTGATGGATGAACCACGACTCCCTTCTCTGTCTGTTGGTGCAAATGACTTGCAGTGTTGGCAGAAGACTATATGAGCTAATGCTGCTCCCAGAAAGCTGCAGACTTCTGTCTTGCTTTTGGGTGTTAGCCAACCTTGCACCACCTCCACTTTATTTGGGTCAGTTGACAAACCCTCTGGCCCCGCAGTATGTCCAAGGAAGCACGTCTCTTTTTGCATCGGGGAACTCGATCTTCCCAGGGTTATGCTGCAGGTTAGCAGTTTTCAGAGACTGGAATTCTTCATGCAGGCAGCATGGGTGCACCACCTTTTTCCAATAAGGGCCTGGGGCATTGCAGGGGCTAAAGGGCATTACTATGAACTGCCAGTGGGACACTGCGGGGGCTAAAGGGCATTACTATGAACTGCCAGTGGGGCATTGCGGGGGCTAAGGGGCATTACTATGAACTGACAGTGGGGCATTGCGGGGGCTAAGGGGCATTACTATGAACTGCCAGTGGGGCATTGCGGGGGGCGAAGGGGCATTACTATGAACTGCCAGTGGGGCACTGCGGGGGCTGAAGGACATTACTATGAACTGCCAGTGGGGCAATGCGCGGGCTAAAGGGCATTATTATGAACTGCCAGTGGGGCACTGCGGGGGCTGAAGGGCATTACTATGAACTGCCAGTGGGGCAATGCGCGGGCTAAAGGGCATTATTATGAACTGCCAGTGGGGCATTGCGGGGGCTAAGGGGCATTATTATGAACTGCCAGTGGGGCACTGTGGGGGCTAAAGGGCATTACTATGAACTGCCAGTGGGTCACTGCGGGGGCTAAGGGACATTACTATGAACTGCCAGTGGGGCAATGCGCGGGCTAAAGGGCATTATTATGAACTGCCAGTGGGGCACTGCGGGGGCTGAAGGGCATTACTATGAACTGCCAGTGGGGCAATGCGCGGGCTAAAGGGCATTATTATGAACTGTCAGTGGGGCATTGCGGGGGCTAAGGGGCATTATTATGAACTGCCAGTGGGGCACTGTGGGGGCTAAAGGGCATTACTATGAACTGCCAGTGGGTCACTGCGGGGGCTAAGGGGCATTACTATGAACTGCCAGTGGGGCATTGCGGGGGCTAAGGGGCATTACTATGAACTGCCAGTGGGGCAATGCGGGGGCTAAGGGGCATTACTATGAACTGCCAGTGGGGCAATGCGGGGGCTAAGGGGCATTACTATGAACTGCCAGTGGGGCATTGCGGGGGCTAAGGGGCATTACTATGAACTGCCAGTGGGGCATTGCGGGGGCTAAAGGGCATTACTATGAACTGCCAGTGGGGCACTGTGGGGGCTAAGGGGCATTACTATGAACTGACAGTGGGGCAGAACCTTTACATGGTGTCCTCTGCTTGCTAATTTGGCCTCGTTTACTGTTGACAAAACTGTGTAAATCATTTTGAAGGAAAAAAAAAAATTAACACCCCACCCTGGGTTTCCTCTGTAGCTATATCTAGCCACAGAGCTACATGAATTATAGTAAGCAGCCACTACTGTTAATAACAATGAGGCATCCATCTTTTTCATTGATCTTGGCCTTGTCTTGCATGTTTACTAAGCCGTCATTTATAAGGAAGTACGGCAGACAGATAGGATGTTGCTGTTTTTTGGGAAAGGCGGTAAGGTAACACTTTACTTGAGGGGGGCACAAGTATCTTAGCAACCACTCAAGTTACTACTCAAAGTACAAATCATGTACAGTGACTGCATGAAGTACTGACCGGTCACGACTGATCAATGATGAACGAACACGGGATCAGTACAAAACTAACACTTAGTTTCTGTTTAATTAATACGTTAATTAAAAGTGTACCACTGCATTATCTGTGCTCCCTGAAGTAAAGCGTTAAGGCAATTATTTTATTAAACTGATTCTTTTAAAATGTTATTTGTATGGTGAATAGTATTGTGTAAAGTTACACAGGTACCTCGTGTTCTTACATTTAAATTCCAGAGAATTAAAAAGAGATTTTCTTGTTTCCAGTTACAACCTTGTTTGGTGCTGTTCAACACACGCTCACCTCACACACACCCACTCGCACACACACACTCCAAGAGTGACATTTCCAATTCAGTGAAACTCATTCCAGCAGTAGCTTTGTTGAGCTTGTGTGGATCTTTAAAGGCCAAGCAATTTCACTGAGTTTTGAGCTTTTTTGCTTGAAAAAGTGTCAAATAAATAGAAAAAAAATGAAATAAGTTTGAAGAGGAATAAAAAACACAAGCCTTCCATTTTTCTCGATGAAACGGCACCAGAGAGCCGTTTTTCTTCATTCTGCATGTCAAAGGAAATTACTCGTCGGATAAGTAGAATTTCAAATAACCTTTGGAGAGAGTAATTTTTATTTCAGACACCTTCTTCAACCCAGAAAGAGATTGTATACGGATGCATACTGGGGGGCTGATTTGATTTCGTCGCGTAATGAGAAAATTGCTCTGTCTAAGCTCTATACTCAAAACTAATACCAATCATTGACCATGAACCAGGCTCAGCGTTTACATCTCAAGTTCACGCCAACGTGATTATTTGTGTGAGCCCTCAATCTGAAATGTTTTAGTAAGGCCTGTGTAAAAAGCTGCTGTTTCACATCAACAAACACATAGACCTCTGTATCTTTCTCTAAAGACAGGAGATCTGGTTACTATTCAGCAATAACAGATGAGCTTATAGGCTGACTGACAGAACATGCTGTATAACTGTCTTTATTATAGACATAATAACTAGATTATTAGTAACAGTTTTCTTGTGGCCATGTTCTTAGCAATTTATAAACACATTCATAACATATAATAATGCATTCATAAGGCATTATAAATGTGGCTATAAATATTTATCGAAAGGCATAACACATTACAGCCATGTGTAGCTGCCAACTGTAATACACTATAGATACCTTCATAATGCACTATAACGGTCGGTATAAACATTAAGGATATTTTGTACTGCATTATAAAGGTGCATTATCGAATAGAGCTTCATAGAGCATTCATAATGCATAATAAACATGACTATAATGTGTTATGCCTTTGTATAAATATTTATAGCTGTGTTTATAATGCTTTATGGATTCATTATAATGCATTATGAAGGTATGTATAATGCATTATAATGACTGCTTTAAGTAAAGCGTTACCGATCATTCTTCATAGAAGCAATTATTATACTCAAATTTTACATGAAAGGTGTTTTAGAACAATTCTGATGCTATTTAGGTTTGAAATATAAATTAGGATGCAGTTGTATTAAATGGGGACCTCTATGAATGCATAATATTCAAGCCTTCCAAACATCACAGATTTTCTCTCCTGCTCATGAATATTGCAACACTCGAGTCTATATGAGATCCTCAGTATATTAGATCCCAAATAGACCGCAGGTATCTACGGCAGCGTTTCCCAATCTGGTCCTTCAGGGCCCACAGATTGTCCGTGTTTTTTGCCGTCTCTGGAATCCACAGACAGCCCACGTTGTTAACTGGGAGGGAGCTCAGAGGGAGCAAAAACTGCAGGAGTGGGAGTTTTACCTACACAAAAATGTTCCATGGGTAGAAATAAAAATGATTGGTTCAAAGAAATAGCCAATCAGATTGTAGAGGAGGTGGGTCCAAGCAATTTGAGGAGGCAGGACTAAGACATCTGATTGGTTGGTCCCACCTCCCCTACAATCTTATTGGTTACCTCTCTGAACGAGTATATATATATATATATATATATATATATATATATATATATATATATATATATATATATATATATATATAACCTTTGTTAAAATGTAAAATGTGGAAATAAAGTTTTGTTATTTCCGCAGAAGAACGTTCTCTGTCAACTTTGAGAAGACCTTCACATAACTTCAGGCACACCATGTTAGCTGGGACCATACCGAATATAACGTAAAAATATGATACCAGACATACAAGGTTCAGACTCAATAATATACACAATGTATGCAATACACAATATACAATGTAATAAAATACACAAAGGATACAGCAGGATGTTGAGCATTTATGAATGAGAAACCTCGTGATTCAGTGCATTTGTTATTTTCATTATTATTATTGATTCCGGTTGTTTTGAAAAAGAAATGTGAAATTGATTGGGGGTTAACTGGCTAAAATTCTGTTTCATGTTTCTCTGAGGTTAGCTGAAATGAGGGATAACACCGAAATAGGGGAGATAATCATGGTGGCTCTTGTATTGACATCGGATTCTAGGGGTTTTACAGCAGTTCAGCTTTGAAATGTTTCTCAAGGTCAAAATAGGTTATTTACTTCCCAACTCCCTTGTCTGCATATAAATAGCAGTCAGTTGGTTCTTCAAAGACTGAGGAAATAGTATTATGTAAACTGTATATGTTTAGATAAGCACTAGAATTGCACGATTTTTCTACCATGTGGATTTCCTAAAACGTAAATCCGTTGCTGTGCACTAGGTTTTCCCACACACAGTAATATTTAGATGAAAGTAACATTTGAAATATTAACAAAGGAAAAGGGGTTATTTAAAATGGGATAAGCATCATGTACTTAAACTGACACAAATTTTAAAGCATGAGAAAAGTTATAATTACTGCGGCGGTTCTGAATGAACTTTAAATGATTACTATTGACGATCCAGTCTTTTCACTTGGCTTAATTCGGCTTTATTCGACTGAGCTTTTAATTCCCCGCGATCCCCTCAAATTGCTTTGTTTAAGGAGCAGGCTATCTGTCGACTCCCGGCACCGGGGAACATTTGGTCCCGAGCTGGCTCCTTTTGAAGAACTATCTTACCAGATGGTGTTTGCCTACGGACTCGTCTGAAATCCTGGCCCGAGTGACACCAACCTGTCAGCCAGGAAGACTAAGTGTTGCGAATGACTTACTGCCACCGAGCAACGCCTAAAGACAGAAGGGGACGACTGAGATTCGATCGGACACACGGCCCCCTCGCTTCAACGAAAAATAAGCCTGGAACATCCACCATTTATACTCGTGGATGTAAGCAGTCTTCACCCAAAGGAAGTAAGGTCTTTGTAATGTCTTGACCATCACATAGCCTGGAACCAGCATTGAAGTAATACACTTGAGAGTAGAACGTCAACCTTCCACCAAAGGACAGCATGAAAGTAACCCTGGAATATAAACTTGATGAAGCACCTTCAGCACTTCAGTGGACACACACCGTAGTCGGTTAAACCAATTCTCCTGATAGATTGCCTGCCTTCAACTCAGCATGTTCTGTGCTCAGAGCAAACAGATACTTGCTCAAGTCTCTGCGGCCCAGAATCCCATCCTCCGGTACAAAAGAAGCACCTGCAGTGGTCACGGATATCCATTCTGCTCGATCCCAGCTGATGTATGGCTGCCTTCAGGAGAGGTGCAGAGGTCCCATATGCCAAGTCAGGAGCTGTGATTTTAATTACCTCGCGGTTGGGTGGGAACCGCAAAACCACCCGGGGATTGACTGGATGGCCAGTTACACAGAGCCACTGGGCTTAGAACAGTGGGGTGGAGACGGCAATGCTACTGGAGCACCTCGCCAGTGACTCGAGTGCGGCACTTGTGATAACGTTGCAGTGCTGCCAACTCTCCTGAACCTGGAGAGACACTTCAGACTATCACGCTCACGTGAAAATTCTTACAGCAAATCTATATTATTCCATTATAATCTTGACATTAGCTACATCAAAAGCGTTGGGGTAGTTCGCAAACCCTACGGACCGTTTACAAGGTATTAAAACTCTTACATGCATGTAAATGCATGCGCGTGTGTGTGTGTGTGTGTCTGTGTGCAGATTTGAAAATCTCAAATTGTGGCTCGGATTGAAAATCTCACGCCAGCCAGCTGATCAAAATTGGCAACCCTGACTTTCGGGTAAACGCTAAAACCGCCCCCCCCCGGAGTGACTAGCCTAGCTGCAAATCTCCACGACGGTGCGTCGCTCATACAGAAGCGTATTTTTTGCCAAACGTTCGTTTAGAAAGAGGATCAGGGAGGGTGAAAAGATATTCTGCTGCTCCTAGCCTTCGCTAACACGCCTACGTCTGGGATCTTAGGGAAGAGAGCGAGAAACGTCAAGCTCGGGTAGGGAGGGCCTCCACAGAGAACATGGCAGCTCCTACATCCTTAGGGACTTTGGGGGGACTGTAAAACGTCAGCAGTCCTTCTTGATGGTTCAGGTGGGACCTTGATAGGGCCCCCATCCGCACCTCTGTCAATTACCACTCCCAGTACACACCAGTGGCCTGTACTATGAAGCGGGGTTAATGGCTTATCGGGGTAACTTGTCGAATTTAAGGTAGCCTGGGCAAAATGTAAGTGAATGAATATGAAGTCCATTTAAATGATCTTCGACTCAAAATATGCGCTTTTGATTTCATATTTAACGGGTCGTGCATGGGTCTGCACGACTTGTTCATAATCATTTACTAAAAAAAAAGTTTAATGACCTCGATCTCAAGCCAGTTATTTAAACGCTGTTATTACAAAGTGAAATGGTATATACTTTCTTCCACATTACAAAAATTGAATATTACTAGTCTCCTACTTGGATATTAAAAAGTAGTTGGGTTATTAAAAACAGTAAATTTAGCTACTATATAAATGAGCTTTGCCTCCTTAAACTGTGATACCTTAAATCCGACAAGTTACCCCGATAAGCCAGTAACCCCGCTTCGCAGTACAGGCCACTGGTACATCGGGGTAGCTCACCTTTCGGGGTAAAACACTTTATAAACTATGATAATTATTAGAAGTTGTTTGTCGTAGCAGCTACTGGGCTAATCTCAGCATAAACATCAGCGACTCCCATATATATTATATAAAGTAAATATCCACAATTTGAAACGTATAAAAAAAAATGGCAAGACTGTAATACCAGATATTTTATATTAATAAAATATTCAAAGATTCAATATGCATATACTCTTCATTTTAAATATACATCAATCTTCCATAACTGGGTCAGAGTGTGCTTGGAGCTTATCCCATGGTGCAATGGGAACGAGGCGAGGGACGCCAGTCTGTCGTAGATTACCGACTCACCGTGGAAACTAGTGCAAACAAATAAAGGACACGCAAAGGTACAGACTCAGGTGAACCTTAAATGCTGCACTTAAGGTGTCATTCTGCGTACATGCCATAAAATAACAGCTGGACACAGTTACCATGACGATAAGCAGGGCAGGCGTGTCTCGTTACAGAACTCAGGATATTTTCATAGGTTACCCAGCGTTAGTAATAGGTATGATTTTTATAAACATTTATGAAAAGCAGGTGCAAAATACAGTCACATCTCTCAAGTACAACTTTTTGTTAACCCTCTGGGCTCTAGGGGTAGGAAACACACTTTCATTGACTGGGGGGGGGCATGGTCACACATCTCATTCAATATCATAAACTTAATTCATGGCAAATAAATTATTTCTTATATATTTGTATTGGCATTAAACTCATCTTAATCTTAATGTACTTTGTAAATATGTCCGATTTATGTGACGTTTGTAATTCGACATCAAAGCATGGATATGCAAAATGCAGTTTGGAACACTTGCAGAAACATTATAAAAGTACATAGTAAGCAATGGTGGCAGTTCGTTTCGATCCCAGATATCTGATCGCCAAAGTCTTGGCTACATGAAGGTGACTAAATGGTGTAGTTGCAACATTCAGTAGGATAAATAAGAAAAACCAAACTCATGTTACTATTTCTGGGCTCCTTCTATTGAACATGTAGCATGTTTCATGTGTATGAATGAGGCATTCACACCCCCCCCCCCCCCCCTTTATGATGCTGACGGGGATGTTTTCTGGATTACGTTTCATCATTGTGTTGTCCATCTAATTACCATGCGAATAGCGATCTTCAGGTGAGAGCGTCACTACACGCCCCCGATGCAAGTAAAACAAAGTAAGTTTGGTTTACTTTTTTGCCGATTTAACATAATTTTAAAAACTTTAATACTTCTGACAATGGACAGATTACGGATTCAGTCAGTGTTCTTTCATGTTTCTACAATATGATTTCCGCGAGTTATGAACTGAAATACAGGAGAGCGATATGCGGCATCGCCAACGATGCCGTCGACTCCAGCGCGTTAATTCCCTCTCTATTTTATTTTTTTTTGCTTGGATCATAACTGGGCAGAGATGCACTGTGTTTGCTCTCCAAAATCAGGCCACGCAACGGCTGGCTCCCTAATCTGAGTCAGGGCACAGAATAAAGGCTGTGTTTTGGAGCACGGATATAGGTGCCAACGTGACGAATTTTGACGAGGGGGGGCTGTAAACCGTATGTGGTTCTGCTCTGTCCTCGGATTGCTAATCTGGCCTCGTTTACCGTCGTCAAAATTCTGCGGATCATTTAGGAGAAACAAAAGTAGGTGCGCCTATAAATGAGTGAACCTATTATGCTTTAGAGGATTCTTGTCCTTTCTTGCTATTATTTTAGGGGTCATTGGCATAGATTTTGATTAAAGTATACAATTCGGTGTCTGCTATAAATTTAGAACAACATGCACGAGGACAAATGCTAAATGCTAAACGCTAACCGATGACGACTCAGGTATGCAGATGTTTATCTCAATTATTTGACCCCTTTATAGGTATGGACATGCACTGCTTGGCAAATCTTCGTCATAGGTATGGGAACCCAGTGTTGCCCCCTGCTGGAGGCGAGGGGAACAACGTGGTATGAAAATGATCCATCTTCCAACTGCATATTCTGAGTAGCCTGGCAGGGGTAGCCAGAGCCTATTACAGACAGCATGAGGCTGGGGTACGCCATGGACGGGATGCCAGTCGGTCGGAGCACAGATGCACAGTCTTACAGTATCAGCAATTTCGAGAAACCAGCTAGCCTAATTGGAGGACAGGATGCAACTGGACTTCCTGGAGGAAAAAACACAACAGGGAGGATGTGCAGATGCCACACACAGACAAAGGAGGCAGGATTCGAACCCGTGCCCAAGGAAGTGAGAGGAAACCACATCACCCTTCGGCAAGACCACTGATAAAAAGCTGGTAGATATAATAATAAATATATATATATGCGATGCGGATATCTTTATGACTAACAGAAGCATAACAAAGTAAACAATATAAGCCCTGTAATAGCGGCAGATATTAGCGCAGATAAACCTTTTCAGGAGTTTGAAAACTTCAAAATAGCACTTGGCTCTTTCGGAATCTACAGAGGAGTTTCACTAGCTATCAGCCCTAAAACTTTTTCCTTTCTGCCCAAGTGTGGGCCTACGGGGTCCTGCGGGGAGTTGGGCAGGCTATCTGGTGAGATCCGGTACCGCATAGGTCATTGGCACGCCCCGTTTTGGCAACTAGCGTTCGGCCATCTGGTTTTTACGGAGTGCCATGTGCTAAGCTATGAAAATAATCGTGCCTGCAAATAAAGGAGCGTTGGTGAGATCACAGAAGGGGCCGTCCACCTCAAAAAGACAGCTGTCTAACTGTCAGAGGTCAGCTTAATAACCACGGCGAGATAATCGAGTATAGGGTTATAATCATAAATCTGATTTGAAAGCGAGACGCCAGGCGTGCTTGAGAATGACAAGCAAATAATAGTAAGCTAATAGCATTCCAAGGTTTCTGTGAGGTGGGAATATAGCGCCGACATCACTCCATGTGTAAAATGACGGCTCAGGACGCTGCATCCCAGACAGAGAGGCAGTCCAAGATACCTGAATTTAGGTCGCCAAGAACAGAAGGTTCCGGCAGCAATCCAAGCAGCGGTCCAACAAAAGCCCCGCCCTCCCTCCCCCGCTGCCTTACAAGCGGAGTACAAACTTGACGCCGACACATATCACCCAGAAAATAAAGCAGTGAGTCTTATCTGCCATCGGAACAGGGTCTGCTGCTATCGTGCCGCATTTTCTCTGCCCCCTATCTCCAGGCACCATGATCACTGGCTGTCTATCTGAGCGGGAAGATGAAACTTCCATCACCGGCGACAATGGAGAAGGTGACAGGTCCAGCAGTCTGCTGGGTTTTAATTTTATTATTATAGCTTTTTACAGACAGGGACAGGAAAGGTTTTGTACACTACAGAGCGGCGTTTCCCAATCATGGTCCGCAGGGACCTTTCCGGAAGCAGAGAGGGGTCAAAAATGTGGACTGTCTACCAAGGACAGGGTTCCCACTCGTCCTGGAAGAGCTGGAAAATAGTCAGACAGTTTTTATGGTAAACGCATGGAAATTGAGAGGAAAAAAGTCAAATGTCCCGGATAATCTTGTACTGTCCTTCAAGAATGCTTCGGGAAACTGATCATATTGCCACATGAAGTTTTGAATATGTGACCATTTCCTTGTGCTTGACTATTTCCTGTGTTTCGCAGGACGAGTGGGAACCCCGTAGGAGCTGGGAGGGAGCAAAAACGAGGGCCGGCTGTGGATCCTTGAGGACCGGGCTGAGAAACACTGCTATACTGAGGGCGTACTTAAGATGTCTTAGATAATAATGTTGTAAAAGGTAAAGCATAATACCGCTGTTTAGAGGTCGTTAACTTGTCCCGCTAAGTCAGGAGTCTTCAAATCTAGTCACGATTAGTCCGTTTTTTTGCAGTCTTCTGATCTAGCTGACCATATAAGCAACTAGCAGAACTTATTTTTATACCTGGGCTATTTCTCCCCCTTTCGTTCACTATTGAGGTCGGCTTCTGTGTAAAATGAGTTCATGCACTTTCTCTGTCTTCCGCTATTTGGCCCCGCATACATCTACTCTATAATTAGCTAATTCCCACAAGCTAAGCCAACTTACCTCACGGTAGTCAGATAGCATGAATCTGCTACACGCATACACCTCTTTTTCCCACTGATTCCCTAGCCAATCACTAACTACTGTAGGCCTTAGCACTGCGCTACATTAGCTTCAGCTCAGACGATCCATTATATTACTCTGCATTCTGGGTAACAGGTAAGGTCCCTACATACTGTAGTGAGTCCAGTGCAGGAACTTAAAGAACATACTACAGCATCTATAGCGGTCTGTTCTCCTATCTCAGTTTGTCACCTGTTCCGTTAATTTGGTTGCCTTTTACAGCTACAAATACTAATTATACCAGAACCGAAATATTACAGTCCTAGCAGTAAATTAACGTAACCCAAAATTTTATTTCCTCTTATTTTATGAATTAGTTTTCTTGCTACATTGGTTGGCAGATTTACTGCAAAGGAATCCACGAGTCTTTCCTTTGTAAGATTAAAAATGTGCTCCACACTTAGTGCTCTCAGTGAGCGTTCTGAAAACAGGAGAACCCCGGATTAGAGGAAGCACGTCCACTGGCATGTCCAGTTCTGCTTCAAAACTATATTATCCCTGTCACACAGGACAATGGTGTGTACATAACCTCAAAGCCGTGGTAATTTTAAAGGCAGTATCTCTATATGCTGGTGGTGGCAGAATCACTGGCGAGTCTGGATGCATGAACAGTTCAAACTGTCAAAAAGACTTTAAGCTCTGAACTCAGGAGGAGAGAAATAGCTTAGTATTTCATTCTGATCTTCTTAACACTGCATTTTTTAATAGCACTGGTGACTGAAAACAAAGCTGTACATTTTCAGTACCATCCGAAGGTTTTCTGTAGCTAATTATGGATTTAACACTGCATATTGTATTTACAGGTATAGGAATAAAAAAGTTCATCTGTTTTATTTTATTTTATTTTATTTTTTGCAAATCCTTCCAACGATATATCAGCCTGCTTTCAAAGCAAGCTGATAGATATAAACCTTACAGAATAATAGCCCAGGCATTTTAAATGCGCTTCCAGCAACAATAGTTCAGTTTCATATTGGAAACTTATCTATGAGGGCCTGGAGGTGAACCGCTACAGAATTTTACGCCACATCCTCCATTTTCTCCCTCTCTCATTGCATTCAGCCCTGACCTGCATGAAAATCTCCCCAGAACAGATGTTACCACTCTTTCCCATCTACAGCATTCATATTTTCTTCTCTCAGCACAGAGCCAACATGACAACAGCACCCAGCTGCTAGCAAACATATGCATCAGTTCAATATTTGTTATTTAATGGTCGTTGGTGGCACTGATACATAAACTGCACGTGTTGATGAATATGTGCATTAACATTATCGGTGTTGTATAAACACTGCTGAATTTTCTCTGCTTTGTCCTTTTTCTTCAAAGATTTCATCTTGAAGTGCCTTCAGATACGGACACTTGCAAGCAGAGGCTTGGGGATTATGGGTAATGCAGTCCTGAAGAGCTGTACGGTATCTTTCACTTTATGGGTCTTGACGGGGCCCTATTTTTTGCTCGGTGGAGTTCTGCCGCACTGAAGGCCGGACAGATGAACGCAGAGACAGGTTCTCCACACGCATTACAGGTACCACAAACGTTACCTCAGTTCATGGTGGCTCAGAAAAAACGCAAACTTTCAAGTGGGATCCGACGAGTGCAATTAGTTACGCTCGCGTTAAAGACTGGCATCAATTCTCACCCACTGGTTTACAACGTACGGCCAGAACACGACAAAACTCAGGTTTGATTTTTGGGAATGATTTTGACTGGCCCTGAGGCAACACATGACCCTTGCCTAAATGGTTGTCCAGGTCCTTTTGCGATGTTCACCTTGACAGATCTCCTAAATGTTATTTAGACTTTATTTTTTTTTTTATATGTATTTACTGACATAAAATTATAACTCCTGTGTCTGTGGTTCCCAATTGCAAGGACAATCACCTCAATAAATCTTTCATGGAAGCTACCTACCTGTACTTGCAAATGTATTCCTTCCCCTGTGACAGTTAATTATATATTTATTGTTTGAAGCCCATTTGAAGAACATCAGCGAAATCAATTAACTATTGGCCTTTGACACATCTGGGCGATGCAACTCATTCAACTCCATACACTCGTCATTTTAACTCCTACAGGAGTCAGTGTAAAAACTTGTAAGGACATGCTAGTAATGAATGTAACATTTGACGGAGCATACATTTAAAATTCCATTATCTAAATTGCATTTCTTCATCATTTGTGAATTGCCCATTGTACTGCATAAAATTACTCCATCTAAAAGAGCTTTTACTCTGAGTGTCCATAAATGTGGTCATTTGAAATTTAAATTATATTAGAGTCACTTTCTAAAAGCAGGAAAAAACAGATAAATACTCTTTTGAACAGCCTGCTTTGTAATTTAAACTTGCATTATATTTTTGGCTGGGAAATGTCTCAGATGTTTGCATTTTATGGTTCCAAGAAAGACTGTCAGTCTGAATAAGACTATATTTAAAAGCAAAATTTAGGCAAACATTTTTTCTCTACTGCATGTACGTTTATTGTGGAGAATCCAGTTTATGAAGTAGATAAAAAATTAGACTGTTATAAACTGCAGGAAAAGTCCACTTTCGTTTTCTGCATTGATTAAACAATAATAATAAGCATTTCAGCAAGTCCACTCAGAACGGCACATTATCGCCATTTGGGGTCCCAGACCACAGGCTACAAATTGCATCACTAATTGACCAATATGTGTCGCATCTTCACTGAGTGAAACATAAATTCTATAAAATCTCATACAGCACATGCGAAATGTCAAGATATACAATTATGCATAATTCATGCTTATTGCTTTGTGTTCCTAATGTAGACCCACAGAGTTCCAAAGGCACGGAATGACTGAGTCAGGAAACTGAACTGGCTGAATTGCTGCCGTCAGGCAGAAGGTGCAGGGCAGCGAGAGCCCAGCCTACTAGATTTAAGAACAGTTTCAACCCCATTGCAGTAACCAGGCTCACCCGGGCACTTAATGAGAACTGCCACACATTCCAATCCAATCCATTCCATTCCATTCCATTCAATTCAATTCAATTCAATTCAATTCAATTCAATTCAAGTGAATTCAATTCAAGTCAATTCAAGTCAATTCAATTCAAGTCAATTCAATTTATATAGCGCTTTTAACAACGGTCATTGTCACAAAGCACTTTACATATAACCGGCCTGAAGTCCCTCTAGCAGGAAGAAACCTTGAGAGGAACCTAGACTCTGGACCCCATCCTCCTCTGGGCGACCGGGGAGCATGAAACTGCATTTATATTGACATTAATTTTAGTCCATATAGTTTTAAAAGTCCCCAAACAACCACACACACCACACCACCACATACTGTTTATCCATTCGTACCTTTGTACCTATTGTTTGTATATTACATGCCTTGTCTTGTTGCTTGCAGCACTCAGGGAGCCCTTATTGCAATCTCATTGTGTTGTCATGTACACTGTCAACAAAAAATTGAACCTTGAGGTTAATGAGACCATCCACAGATGCTACGTGTCATCAGTGGTGGGGAATAACTGGTTATGTGTAATGGCTCTGTGCGATTAAATTACAAAATAAATGTAAATGTAATTCATTACAGTTACTAAGAAAAAATATGTAATTACAGTTAGTAGTCAAAATGCTGGTGAGTATAAAGGGGTTACATCTGAGTATATTCTTTTTGGTAAAAAAGCTTATTTGTAAAATATAGCATTCTTCCCACCATGCAGAAATGCAGTATTCTGGCATATTTTCAGACAATACGGGTCAGCAAAGCTGTTTGGGCTTTTCCGGTTTATTGCCCAGTTTAAAACATTTGTTAGAAAAGTAATCAAAAACAAATTGATTCCAATAAGTTATATTACTTTGATAAAGGAATCAAAATAGTCATGCTACTTACAAAATAGTTACATTTTTAACAGGGTAACTACTCCTCTGTAACCTATTACACGTCAAAAGTACCCCTCCCAGAAAGCGTGTCATTTTCTACGTGTGACACGTGTATCATTACATCACTTCCCACGGGTCTCTCTTTCCAGCTTCCCAAAATGTTGGGTTGCCCCCATTCTGCTCTATACTCCAGTTCACCTGGATAAAAGCGTACCCTGCACTCACCAGTAAGCACAGGGAACCACAGGGAAGCACAGAGACCCACGACGGGCTGTTCTTCTGAGATATAACTGGAACAGAGCGGGTGAGGAGTCCACCAGGTCGAAAGTTCACTCCATCTCCTAAAGCTCCGTAGACCTAAAAAAAGGCCTTTCGCTTCGGGCCACGTAAGTGTGTTACGACAATTATTTTTCACACAGCTCATCATAACCGGGCCACCGGTGAGATGAACTGCAAGCAAAGTCAAGGGAGAGCCTGCATAAAGAGCTTAGCAATCGCTGCCAAAAGGTGCTAACGGAGATTAGCCGGCCGGCCCCATCGACGCGATTTCCTAAGGAGTAAAAAATGCGACGGCCTGCAGCGAGTCGGAAAGCTGTCAGAGAGTGAAGGAGCCCCATAAACGGACAGATCCGTTCTTCCTGAAATGACACGGGTTCACGGTAACAGTGCATGCTTGCAGGAGGCAGGCAGAGACGGAGACCAGGCGTTAGCTTGGAACGCTAACGGCCGCTCCCTCCAACACCCACAGTGGTCTCCCGAAGACAAAAACAAGGGACTCGTACAACAATGTAATTCCTCTCCCTTTTCTTATTTCCCGTATGGGAATGGTGAAGGTCTCTGTGGCAAAGCGATCCGCTGCTTTTCAGCCAGTACTGGGCTGCCGTGCGAAACTGAGTGGCTGACGTGAGTCTCTTATACTTAGTCAAGTATTAATCATGAACAAATATACTAACTGCGTGAACGGATATGATTGATTAATGATGAACAAACATGGGATCTGTACGTGTCTAACGCTTACGTTTCTGACTAATTACATTAAGTTAGAGTGTAATGCTCAGATGGACATAACTGGTATGCAAGTACACCTTCACCTTTAAAAACGACGTGACAATCGATTGTTCGTAAAAGTGCAAACGCTTATTTATTTTATGTGCATTTGCTATGACAAGAAAATACCTTGCATTTTAACCTGTATACCAAAAATGAAGTAGAGTTGGAATATAAAGATTAAAAAGCATTATATTGGGTTTTCATATCAGCGCAAATGCACATAAAATAAGTACGCATTCACACTTACCACAATCGATTGTTGCACGTATCATTTCATCGTATTATCTCTGGTAATGCTACATTATTTGCGTTACTCAGTCTGCTTACAGAGCCGCATTTCACTGTATATTCTATGGACATGTGACTCATAAAACTCTTCGTTTGACTTGCACCACAGAAGAATCTAAAGCATCGACATCAAATTGCATTCCCGGGAATTCTTAGCATCCTGTCACTTTCAGACTTGCTGAGCATCCCTGCTTGATACCTTCACCCTCTTCCTTCTCACTCCTTGCCGTCATGGCGGCCGTGGAGTTGATGAAACGCAACGTACGGGTTGGGGGAACCACGGAGAATGTTCTGCAGGGGAGAACTAGGCCGTGTAGGGGAAGAAGGAACAGCTTCGTCGGCCTTCATGGTGTGGACGGGACAGAGATGAATCACGCCGCACACCCACCAGCTGGCCTTCAAGGAGTCACCGTCCTGAAATAAGCCCCGTTTGTCTCCTTCATTCCCGCTCCCCATAAAGCATTCTCACCCCGTCCTCGCGGCTGTCAGGCATGAACATTTCCGCTGCCAAGCATCAGCTGACTTTAAATAGACTCTGATGTTATGACTGTGAAAAAATCAGCTCTATCTGTAGATTATAACATTTTTACGGATATTTATCATGAAATACTCAAAGTAAAAAGCAACGTGAGAGAACCTTCAGAAAGGGAAAACAGGCAGACCTACATTCACCTGAATCTGATCATGTGACATCTCTATCACTGGTTTTCCAGTTGTGGCCCTTTAACTCAACACAGGAAGTAAGGCGGAGCCGGGTGTCATGTGACAGGAAGGAGCACTAGTTTGTCTGCTAGTTTTGTCCACAGACATTGCAAATGTCTGGCTTTTCGCTCATACTTGAACATGAAATGAAGCTTTATCTGCCATGTGTACAGGTACATTGGAAGGTGATCTTTTTCCGCATGTCACATTTTGCTCCCCCTTCTTTTACAAAAAATACATATAGAGGTGAGAGTGAGGCCAGGGGTCTAAGTACAGGGTCAGTTATTTTCCCAGCACAACTGGAGTAATTTTCTGGGGGGGGGGTTAAGGGCCCTGCTCAATGGCCCAGCAGAGATGGGGTACTCTGCCAAACATGTGATTTAAACCAGTTAACTTCCAATCACAGGCCTAACAAACCACAAACACCGCACTCACGGAAATGAAAAATATTTGCATGAAGTGAAAAACTTCAAAGCCTGCTTGTTTAATTCCCAGAAGGGACCATTGTTGGACCCTGAAATTGCTTTAATAAAATAACCTGCGATTTAAATTGACAGAATAAAAGGATTACCTTAGAAAATTATTATTAAATGAACAACCTTAGTCAGTCTCTACCATTGTTCTCTGATTCATGATTTCTTTCGCTCAAATTAAATTGTATTTTTGGCTTTTGTGCTCTGCCACGTTGAAAGCTCCATATAGCACAAAATACAAAATAATCACATAAACTCAGCGGTCAAATAAATCAGAGATTTAATTTCTCTGGGGTTTGATCCATTATTACATTATTACATTTTATAGATTGTTTTATAGATTGTTTCACAGATAAATTATTCATAATGTTTTAGTTGTTTCATACAGTTCTGTGGATGAACCAGCACTGCTTCAGCAAACCCTTTGATGGATTATAATTGATTGCTCGGGAATGGTACATCATTCCAGTTTTCATGTACGGAGCCACATTACAATCACCCGCACCAGCAGAAGTGGAGCGAAATGCAAATAATAGTTATATATTATAAATAATCGCGGAACAGTTTAGACAAACCAGAAATAGCAACATATGTGTACGGTACTCTTCAGCGTTTTATAACACAACTTAAGGCGGAACATTTTCAGCAAAAGGGGAGATTTTAGGGTGAGTTTTCTGTATATAACTGTGACATGGATCTGCCAACTCACACAGGCCGGCATGGAGGACCGATTGGGCAGCCGGGTGACCTTGGACCCCCAGAGGTTTTTCTTTTCTCCCTACTCGGGAGTTTTCGGTTCCTCTCCTCCATTGTCATCTGTTTTTTTTTCCCTTTGTTCTTTCTTTGTCTTTCCCCAGTTTTTGTATCATTCTTTGTTTTACACTGGTCTTATGCCTTGATACCTTGCTCTGATGATCTATGTAAAGCACTTTGGTCAGCAAGGGCTGGTGTTAAAGTGCTATATACATAAAGCTGACTTGACGTCACATATTCTGTATAAATAATGTGCCAATGTACTGACACACACCCATGTAATGCGTATTGGGGCAACTCAGTTGTGAAAGGTGTAATATAAACGTAAACTGCGTTCAATTAAATTGCATATATAACACAATTTAATTGTAATTTGCATTAGATTATCCTGGAGTCAGAGTTTTTTTTTTTTATCAGTACTGCTTCTTCTTTAAGTCCCCTGGAGAGCTGAGAGGGAGCAAAAATGTAGACTGCCTGGCGGTCCCTAGGGACTGGGTTGGGAAACAGTATGTTAGATGTTCAGTTTTGCTATGAGAGTTTGATCTGTCTCTGAGCGGTTGTGATGGCTTAAGGCGCCCCGGCATCTTGAATCGAAACCACAGGAAGAACCGGATCCAATTTCAGAAGCCCTGTGGTTCATTTAGACCAGTGCTTCCCAACCCAGTCCCCAGGGACCGCCAGACAGTCCACATTTTTGCTCCCTCCCAGCTCCCAAAATGTGGCTAGGCTAGGTGTCCCTGAAGACTGGGTTGAGAAACGCTACTCCAAACCAGTATTTCTCAATCCGGTCCTCGGGGGAAACCCACAGCCGGTCCATGTTTTTGCACTCTTCGAGCTCCCTGCCGGTCAGTCCAGATTTTTGCTCGCTCTTCTGCAGGGGTGGCCAATCTTACCCGCAAAGGGCCGGTTGTGTACGCGGGTTTTTGGGATAACCTTTAGGTCAGCTGTTCACTCCCAGGTGTGAGGGCTCTTCTGCCAGTCAGTCCTCTAATTAGTGATCTAATTAGGGAGTCGCAGGGAAAACCTGCACACACAGCGGCCCTTTCTGGGTAAGATTGGCCGCCCCTGCTCTACTGGGAGTTGGGATGGAGCAAAAACCTGGACCGTCTGTGTGTCGCAGAGGACCGGGTCAGGATAACGGTGCTCGAAACCTTTCAGCGGCGGCACACAGAACAAACTCCAGCGCTGACACGAGTCTGGAGTGTTGCGAGCAGTTCCCCGTGGATTTCACGCCTCGCAGCAGGCAACCAGAACACACTCCTCCTCGATGCCTAGGGATGAGTACGGAAGGCAGCATCAAACACGCGCTCCGATGTGCTGCATTCCCAGTGCGCTAGGAACGGCGCAGGAGCATCTGGAAAGCCACAACTGTAACATCGGTGATGCCATTCCACCTCATTACTGTTTCATGCATTGCATTATAAAAATGTCCCATTAAACATGGATGATAGAGTAGAATATAGAATGAATAGAGTAAAATGTGTATGAGTCATATCTGTTGGCGTAATGAATGTCTAAAAACAGAGTGCTGTGATTTCATAGCTTTGGCATATTTTAAATATTAATTATGTGTTATTTTAATTTAAGTTTATGTAACGCATATTGAGGAACATTGTTAAGAGTTTTTTTTTTCTTAATTCAGTAATAATAACAATAGTAACTGGTTGAGTATGGAGGGAATTGAAAATTATTCCCTGAACCCTGCAAAGTGAGCAGAAACAGTTCAGGGTGGAAAAAAAAACGTATAAACCTTTATAAACATAGAAATTGTAGATTAAAAATACATTTATAAAGTACTTATACTGTAAACCTCTTGATAATGTTATGAAGCAGGATTTTAGTTCTGAGTGTATTGCATTATATTAAATATAATGGACCGTTTTACATATTTCATATCTCATAAGATATGAGTATGTGAAATATAGCGGTAAATGCGCGATGCCTCTGGCGGTAAGAAAAAACTGTATATAATTGTTTTAATATGCAAAATGTGAAGAGTGATGGTAGCAGTTACACTTTGTACCTTTGCTTGTCACTGGATCTGTACCC
The DNA here is from genome assembly GCF_023856365.1 of Brienomyrus brachyistius. Taxonomy (NCBI): domain Eukaryota; kingdom Metazoa; phylum Chordata; class Actinopteri; order Osteoglossiformes; family Mormyridae; genus Brienomyrus; species Brienomyrus brachyistius. The sequence goes on along the minus strand of NC_064556.1, from coordinate 4,577,997 downwards.
TGAAGGGTCTGCCAGTTGTACCCTTAGCTGTAGGTAATTGTACCTATAAGGTACTGAAATGGACTCTGAGGAACATTTATGTACCATTAATGTTACATTAATGCTGTTTGTACCTTGGGATGTTCCTCAGAGTCCATTTATGTACTTTAAAAGGTACAATTAGAAGGTTACAGCCAGATTTGGGTAATTCAGGTCCAGAGAGTAAAAGTCCAGACTGGGATTTTCTTTCAGCCAACCAGTTGAGTACTCTGTGACTGTGACTCTTTATGCTCAACTGGTTAGTCGAAACAGGATTTTGGTCTGGACTTATACTCTCTGGACCTGAATTACCCAAATCTGGTTACAGCCCGATGACATCAAAGGTACAAATTTTCACCCTGTAATCAGTGTCAATCAACCATGTCAATGGCTCCTTAAGAATGTGTAGAAGTTCTGTTGAGCTTGAAGTTACCAGTAACACTGAGCTACTGTTTGCCCATGAAGGTCGCATCCGTTCAGCCTGCCATCGCATGGAAACGTTCATGAATGCCATACCTTGCTTGAGGTGCTAGCGCAATACACCTGTGCCGCATGGAACCGCGAGTCTGCCCCTTAAGTCCAGCCCGCCATGCAGTGCGCTACTCCGCCCAGTTGTCGAGGAGAGTTTACCGTTCAGATCAGACGACCACAAATCAGAATCAATGGCGACCTCAAACCACACCATCAATAATTCAGGACAGGTAGTGCTTTGTGCAGACTGTGATGGAGTGGCCTGTCATTGGTTTCTTAATGCCGCTTTGGGCCTTGGGAACGTGTCCCCTGAACTCTGCGGTTTCTGTTTGCACTTGAGGAGGCATTTCACAGCACTTCTCCAGTGACATACAGGAACCGAGCCACACTGCGATGACACACTGCTTACAGCGCGGTTCCAGCCCACTTCGGTTTTCCACTGCAGAAGGGTCGGCTCGGTAAAGGTAGGGTTACCGTACATCCAGGTTTGCCCGGGTATGTCCTGGACATCCCTCTTGGTTTAGCACTGCAACAAATATGACTCTGTGTTGTAAATTCCAGTGGAGTACCAAATGAAAGAAAAGGCACCAATTTTTAATACACGGCAGCCGGTCAGTATCGCAACACAGCGTTTGCAAGGCTCGAGCACACGATCACTTTAAAAATTAATTGACATGCATATCCGTACTGTACATGACGTGCTGCTCATGACCGATGTCGACTTCCTGAAACCACTGGCACTCTGATGTCTTTGTGTGAACAGTGAATCGTGTTGTTTGCTTTTAGTTTAACCAACTTCAGCTTGGCGTTTTATAACTTGAAAAAGGCTTGTATACACATATGTTGCCTCAATGGTGTGTAGATATCGTAAGACAAGAGTTAACTGTAGGGTTACCATACATCTGGGTTTCCCCGAACACAAATTCATTTCATATGGTTGTTAGGGAAATCCCATTAATTCATGGGTATGGCTTGTGTGGGTATGTCTTGGGTATGTCTTGGATAATTTACAATGGAAACCCGTCAGTTTGCGGCACAGCTTGGGTACAGCTCAGGTCTTGGTAACCCTGGTAGCACTGCTGGTTCACACCTCCTGGGAGGTGAGGTTGAGTCTGTGTTTGCTGAGTTTGCACGTACATACAGTGTGTGAGGCTCCCTCCTGCGGTTATGAAGGACAGCATCTCGAACTTCCCAGTGTGTACAGTATGCACGTGCTGTGCCCTGCACTGGTTTCCCGTCCAGGGTGGTCCCATGCCGCGTACCCTTCACTGCCTACGACACGCCTCCTGTGACCCTGTTCTGGAGAAAAGTTCGGAAGATGGGTAGATCCTCATTAGCTGCTGTGCTACCGACAGTGAAGTTCTGCTTCGTCAGAGTTAGTGCTCCCTCTATGGTCTCCAGCTCCCACAGAAGAGTCATCCTAACACTGCCTCAAATCTATCCCTCCCTTCCCTCTCATTCCCAGCCATCCTCACACCACAGATTAAATCGGGGGTCTGCTTCATTGTTTTTAAGAAGAGGTTCATCACACCTGGATCCCATTGTCACTGGGAAGGAGCTTAGGAGTCCAGCTTCTCCACCTCCTCACTGCAGCAAAAGTTACAGTATTTGGAACACGGGGAAGTGCTGTCACACTGTGACTTATGGATCAGTACAATGTGCGCTAAGCAATATAGTTGGCACAGAAAAACGTGTCGCAAGGTACTAGGTTTTGCGGCCACGGATTCCAGGTGCTTGTCCCTACTGAAGCACACATGCGTCATATACAACAATTACACAGACGAGGTGAAAATGGTTTTTCCATAAACAAGTCAAAGGACAGAAATGATTTGTCGGGTATTTTAAATGAAGTTGAATCTCATGTGTTTTGGTTTGGTACTGATAGCGACGTTACTGCAGATTTTGGGCACCATTATTGCGTGTAATATTGGGCTCCCATCACAGACTAGTCCAATTATGTTCCATGCAGGGGCCCTTGAAACCATCCTAACTCACCCCCCCCCTTTACAGCGCCTCTGGGTACTCACTATGCACATGCTTGAAAAAGTGGACTGATTCTAAAAATTTTTTTTTTTTTCCTCCTTGTTCTTTATTTTATTGTTAAGCTAATTCTTTTATTGTCCTTAGGGCATCCTTAACAGAATCAAGAAATTAAAAAAAACCTAATTCTGAATGTGTTCACCGTTAGTTGCATGCATCTACTGTCTGCAAGCGCAGTCCGACAAAGATTTTTTCGCTCAGAAGTTTTGGCCTTGACTGTCAAAGGAAACGTTATTCATTTATGAGGTCAAAAATAAAGGGTAAGTAATATACTACTTTTCTGTGGGCAGTGGGACTGAATGTTTCAGTCTTTGGCCATCTACACCCCTCCGTTGAAACTGAAGAAAGGAGAGCAACCGAAGTGGTATCTGTCCTTTAAAATCGAGCAAATGCAGCCACAGCATCAGAAATTGTAAAACAATCTCCCTGAAATTAACATTGCAAATTCTATGTTTGGTGACAGCATAAAGTTATGACCCAGTAACTTTACTACAGCTACATGCTGACAGAATAAAATAAAAGAAAGTGTCTGATGGAAAGTATGCATAAATATATGTGTATTGGACAGGAACAGGAGAAATCCGCGTGTTTCACTGCTCACGTATAAGTCACTGCTGAAAAGCAGATCAAATCCTTTTCAGATATTTCTGCAGATGTTAAAATAATTAAACAAGGCGTTGCTACAGCACAGCAAATTATATCACTGTCAAAAGAACGTAAGTCGCATCGCACTTTTTTGTAATTACCTCTGAGGAATTAATAATTTAGTAACGCATCAACATTACCGCAGATATGTCTGCTGTATCCTGAGGCCATTTTTACTGTCTGTAGACAAGCCACTTTCAAACTGCAAGGTTTCATTGTGACTGACATTGTGATGTTCTGGGCCATAAGACCTTCAAAGATCTAGTTAGTTGAATGATTAGCCACTATTTTGTTATCATGTAATTATCAGGTACAGAGCTCCCTGGGTTTAGCGATGATGCGACGGCTCTCGTTCATCAGGGCTCAGCCAATCGGGAGTGCCGCCTGGGTTTAGCGAACTGAAAAGACACCGAGTCCATATTTCCATCTAAGTGGGCAGAGTCCGGAAAACATCATGTAGAAAAGCAGAGGCGAATGGTTTACCTTGCCTGTAATTGCGTGGTCGGGTGGATAACCACAGTGCGTCTGTTTCCGATGTGTACGACATCGCCACTGTAAAGTAATACTTTTATTCGAAAGTGGGGTCATTAGGCGTGATCACTGTAGTCATCATACTTAATGACCTTCCCAAGTGGCATTTTTCCCATGATGCCACAGATGATGGTGTCGCTTAACGTTTCTTTACACGCGTGTGTGTGTGTGTGTGTGTGTGTGGGGGGGGGGGGGGGGGGGGGGTATAGCTGTTTGACTTTGTGTAAGTGGCTGTGTCAGTATCTGTCATTCAGAAACAATAGTGGCGCAGTTTTATAATGAAGACTTCATGGTTGACTGCTTGTACTTCACAGGGCATTAATTTAAAGGCTTTTACTTGTTCATTATATAGCATTATCTGCTAGTTGGTGCTTTCAGCGAAACATTTGGACCATTCCGGCAATTTTTCTTTTAGCACGTAGCCTTTAATGGCTTGGGAATGTGCTTTGACAGAGTGTAACGTTAAAAGTAAAACTACAGAAAGTGTAGAAAGTATAGAAAAGCATACAAGAAACCAGGACGGAGCAGAAGGAGTCGGTCAAGACTTAGCTGATCTCCCTCATTCCAGCGATATGTGTCTTACCTTCTCTGTTACTTGGTCCATCTTCATATCGTGATGGGGAGCATCTTTGTCAGTTTTTTTTCCCAGCAGTTTTATAATAAAAGCATAATCATCACAGCTGAAGAAGAATGTTTTGATCAATACATAACAACAGTCCTATGTATTATCACTGGCTTCTGCACTTCTGTTATAAAATCAGGTCCAACCATACAAAAATAAAATATGCTGTGTTCATTTGGTAGGGCGGCATGGTGGGGCAGTGGTTAGCACTGTTGCCTCACACCTCGGGGACCCGGGTTCGAGTCTCCACCTGGGTCACATGTTTGTGGAGTTTACATGTTTTCCCCATGTCGTCGTGGGGTTTCCTCCGGGTACTCTGGTTTCCCCCAGGGACGGATTACGGACCGGGCCAGCGGGCCTGCTGCCCAGGGGCCCTTGGGCCCTAGCCCAAAACAATTTTCAACACTTATCAACAATGTATTTTCGTTTGTCTATTTTAGAGGGCCTACATTCTTTGATCCTCTGCCTACAAGGGCCCCTGACCCTATAGGGAGGGCGTTTGGCTGCCAAGGGCCCTTGAATTGTGGTGGTTGTGGTGGTGGTGCTGGTGGGGGGGTGGGGGGGGCCTCAAGAACGTTTTGCCCAGGGGCCACACAACCCATAATCCGTCCCTGGTTTCCCCCCCTAGTCTAAAAACATGCTGAGGCTAATTGGAGTTGGAGCTAAATTGCCCGTAGGTGTGCATGTGTGAGTGAATGGTGTGTGAGTGTGCCCTGCGATGGGCTGGCCCCCCATCCTGGGTTGTTCCCTGCCTCGTGCCCATTGCTTCCAGGATAGGCTCCGGACCCCCCGCGGCCCAGTAGGATAAGCGGTTTGGAAAATGGATGGATGGATGTTCATTTGGTTCTGGCAAAAAAAGCAGAAATCCCACATAATCTAACATTGTTAGTTGTTACAACACATCCATGTAAAGCACTTTGAGACGACTGTTTTGAAAGGCGCTATATAAAAATGAATTGAATTGAATTGCTCCCTCCTAGCTCCAGTGCCACACAGTTCACATTTTTGCTCCTTCCCACCTTCTTGGAGCAAAAACATGAACTGGTTGTGCATCCCCAAGGACTGGATTGAGAAACTTTTACATGGTTTCCTTAATTTATAAAGTATGAAAAACAGATATCTAGTTTTGTTATATTTAACCTGTTATAACAGATATTCACTTGATATAGCAAATATTATTTAATCAATTCTACTGCAGAAGATATTTCATGTAAAGTATTAAAAAAAATTTAAATATGTAAATCCAAGAGGTATAATCAGTTTTACCTTGAGAGGATTAGGGATTATTAGGATTATTCATAAATAAATCCAATAATAATACAATAACATATCTATGATCGACTTGTCTTAGAATCACTTTGGTAAATTTCAACACTAAGCCCTCCTGCATCTAAATCATTTATGTTTAAAAGAATTAAATTAATAAGAATTCAAGGAAACTGAAATTCCATGTGGCTCTATAGTTACCCCAGTAAATGCAGAAGTAGATGCACTTTGTAACATCATTGGATTTGCCCTCATGTAACTCATTCTGTTTGCAGAACCACATAACTTTGAACTAATGATGCGTAAAGCTGTTTGATATCAGCCGTTTAAATGATTTAGGAAAATCAAAACATTGTAATTTTAGCAAAATGATCAATAATGTTATATAAAAGTTAGGGTGCACTCTTTTTTGGTTATAATCCCCGGTTACATGAACAGAATTTTCAAATATGAAGAAACATCCATTTTCTGTCCTTCAAACAACGTCGGTCTACCAGAGGAACGCTGGGAATTCTATGTCTCATTCTGTAACCATTTTATAATCAAATGCCAGAAATATGGTTGGAAGAGTGTAGTCCGTGGGATTCTGATTTTTCAAAAATGAATCTTCTGGATGCACAAATAAAGGGAGAAAGCCAACCAATTCACTGTCCTCTGCGTTAACTTTGATAGCCAAAAGCTGTCTCTAAAAATAAGTCGGAATAAGCGGCAAAATAGAAAATGTAATATACGGGTCAGACAGATAACATCTAAATGCACTGCCTGGAACACTTTATTACAAACTTTAAGCTGCACCAAAAATATTACATTTGGGGAAAAAAAACAGTTTTTGGGGGTGATAGGAAAAACAAAACAAGTAAGGAAAATCCTTTATTGCAGACACCCGGCGACCAACTTCACGAAGCCCCCCAGAAGGCATATTTGGAAGCAGTTGTGATTATCAGCACCCAGATCTGCATTTCTCTATTTTTGTGTGTCCCTCTTCCTCTCTAGCGCCACCTGCTGTTTGCAGCCCACAGTGGCAGCGCTCCATCACCCTCCATCGGCATGTAGCAGGCAAACCTGCTCCCCAAGTTTCCGTACAGATTGGTCCTTGATTGTGTACATAATACAGTATGTATGTACTTTATTTATAAAGCATATTTAAAGCAACGATTGTTCACCAATGTGATGTACACCTCTTAGCGTAATATGCCAACAAAGTGGAACCCCCCCCCCCTCCCCCCCAAGATCCACAGAAATTCAGGAAGAACCCCCCTGATCAGCATCAAAATCAACCATGGGGTTCCACCCTTGGGGGGACTAAATCTACCTCTTGGGGAGCCTCTCCAGATTGGCGGCAAATATACCAAGAGAGGTCAGTGTCAAGATATCAAACTGGGGCTGCTTGCTGGCAAATTCCTGGACTGGTTTTGTGGCCAGTCCGGCCCCCATTCATGAAAAGTGACTGGTCATTAACAGTCAAATTATACATGAGACAAAAATTAACACCGATAATTCATGCAATTACAATCAAACTGAAAGGTCTACAAAGTTACGCAGATGACAACATGGAAACGCAAAGCAAGAAAAATTGTGATGGCAAGCAAAATATCGAGCTACGATCAAAAGCACGTCTGAAGGTATTCAATCTGCATGTGAAAGTTCTGAGGGACAGGCCAGATGCAATGGTAAGCGGTAAACTGTTCCAGACAGTGGAAATATAAGCCACTCTTACTCTTACAATCCTGCCAGAAGTACAGATACTAGAGGTTTGTTACTGAACCTTAGCTGCCTAGGAGCGTTGTAGATATGGAGCAGGTCATGAATTGTGGAGGGTTTACCCATAAACCATCCATCCACCCACCCTTACAGAGCCAATTTAAGGTCAGCTGGATGGAGTGTGATTTTCAATTCAAGTTTCCACACATATTTACATGGATGAAACAGTTTTATTACCTTGTAAAAAGTCAGTAAGGTTTGCAAACTACCCCAATGCTTTTGATGTAGCTAATTTTAGGTTTATAATAGAATGATATAGATTTGCCTGTAAGATTTCTTGCGTGACAGTCTGAAACTGTCAATGTCACGCCGGATGCAGATGAGTTGACATCCCTACCTTCAGCCTGTCCCAGACAGCACTGGGCACAAGGCTGGGCTACACCATCACAAGACACACACACACACCAGTTAACTGCATGTCTTTGAACTGCAGGAGGAAAGCAGTGGTACCCAGAGGAGGTCTGTGCTAATGGAAGGAACATGCAGACCGCCCATACACAGAGCGGAGGCAGTGTTCAAACCCCCACTGTTATGAATCACCATTCTGCCCACGTAAGAAAATTTAGGTCTATTATAAAATTAGGTCTCATATAGTACAGAATAAATATGGTTAATGTGAGACTGTGACCTGATGGTGACTTGGCAAGAATACAAAATAGTGTAGTTATATAATTGTGTATCTAACATATGTTTGGTCCCTTATGCAGTGCTGATCGGCTTTTTCCATGACTGTTTTGCAGTCACTCCTTTTTCTTCTAAGAGGTCTTGGGTTAAAGGAGCTTTTTATGATCTTCAATAATGCAGTTCATCAAAAGAACATTATCATTATTATTATTACGGTAACAATTTCTATTAAGCCCACTTACATTATGCATCATACATACCTTCGTAATGCATTATAATGCATTTATAAAGTATTATAAGCACATGCTACAAATATTTATAAAAGGCATAACACATAATAGCCATGTTTATTATGCATTATGAATGCTCTATAAAACTGTCATTTATAGTGCACTATAGATACTTTCATAATGCATTATAATAGTCTGTATAAGCATTAAGGATAATTTGTATTGCGGTATAAAGGTATGTATAGTGCATTATAGATGACAGCTTCATAGAGTATTCATAATGTATAATAAACATGGTTATGTGTTTTTTGTTATACATATTTATAGCTGTATTTATTAATGCTTTATAATAATATACTTTATTAATGCATTATAATGCATTATGAAGGTACGAATACTGCTTTAAGTAAAGTGTTACCATTATCATTTTAACAATCCACAGCATTTTAATTTACAGAGCTTTTAATATGTGACACAGAAGTGCACGAATGACCATATCGTAGCTGGAGGGCTGTTAGTAAGTCACTGTATGTGACTAATTTACTAAATGGGCCTTGACCTCAGTAGCTTGCTGGCAGGACAGCAAGAATGTCTAGCGAAAACTGTGTGAGTTGAGTTTAATTGGGGAATTCGATGTTGCCTGATTTGGCATACTTACTTATTCATAACCTTTTAAAATGGTATTTTCAGAAAGTCCCTTAGTCTCTGCTTTCAGCATCACATTTTCAAATTCAAGCCCCCCCCCCCCCTCTCTGGCAGGTCATCTTTTTACGGTTATGACATTTTTTTTCTTCTACATACCTCCTGTAATTACTGCGAAGGAATGCTCCGAATGTGAAATGTTAAATGTCAGTTTGAATACAGTCATAAAACTTAAAAGGAGGGCAAATTATGGTAATTTCCCTCTGAAGTCACCCTGGGTCCGGGAGCGTCTGTATGAAAACACCGAGAATATAGTGTGTTCAAGAAGTCCAGCACATCAAGGTGCTATGTTTTCTCTTCTTTGTCGTGAGGTGGTCTTCAGGAGAGTGACTGATGCTCCTTCACCGTATTATGAAACATTTCCCGACATTGTAGTTCATACCTGCTTATTCAATGCCGGATCATGGTGGTCTAGAGTCTATCCCAGAGGCTACAGAGACAAGGCAGGACTTAACCCAGGATAGGGTGATGAAATGAACGCATGAGCATGGAGAACATGCCAACTCCATAAATGTAGCACTAGGGTGGAGACTTGAGCCCTGGTCTCCAGAGGTGTGAAACAACTGAACTAGCCACTATCCCACCCATGCCCTCAACTTCACACGCTAGTAGCTAAGCTTCACAGACAGTGTTCAAAACACAAGCGGTCGGTTGTGGTTGACGTGATGAACATTCATGGCGTTTCCCTCAACCTTAGACTGCAGCAGTGTGGCATTGGCTGCAGGAGGCTTTGCTGATGTCCTTCATTTTACGACATCCCTCAAAAACCTACAGCGCTGGGCCAGGCGGCGCCCCGTCTTCTTTGGCCGGATCCATTTCCCTGAAGATATACTATGCAGTTCATTCACTTTTCCTCCCCATGCGCCCCTGATCTTCTCAAAATGTCTCAAAGATTCTTCTCCAGACGCCAGATCAGGATCCTAATTGTCTGTTTGAGGCTTATCCGAGACTCCCTGTACCTTCGTCCACTGGTAAATATGTTATAGTTACCGGTCTACCTACTGTTCGATAAAATCTATGATACAAATTGGTCTGGGATAAGATAACACCAAAGCGATGAAGCAGCGTGTTTTTTTCTTTGCCGGCCTTAGGGAACCGGTACTTTAAAGGCACAGTACCGACAGCACCATCTTAAGCGGTGAATTCCCTAGATATTCAGTGATTCCAGATATCTCTAGGTCCCACACTGGATCCAGTCCCGCTATTTTGGTAGCGAATTGGATGCTGATTATGACAACCGTGCAAAGGACACGCAGCATCGTGTTCGTCAAATATCCGGACTCATTAAACCAAACACTCTAGATCTGTGTGAAGTTCAGGTACTAGACAGCAAATTTCCATTGCTTAAAGTATGAGATATCGGACGCATTTTTTGGGCCGTATTTAGTTAGGATATTGAAAGTGCTTGCAAATTTTATGTGGCTCATGTATTACTGCTGACATGACGACGTCAGATAAAAATATCGGCTGTGTCACTCTTTCTCCAGTAAAGTATCTCCAAAATAAAAATAAAAATCAGTCAGAAAACACGCATTAATTCAGTTTATCCCTGAAGTGTATCCAGCTGGTACAGCAAGCAGGCACATAAGTTCTTATTAGGCGAAAAACTGAACTGTGAATGTATTGGACTCGCCCCTTGTATTTGATTTCTGTCACATTTAGAAGGGGACATGCATACTTTACAGTTTAAAACCTTAAACTGGCTCACGCCAAACGTATATTATTGCAATCTTCTCCCATAAACCACTCCTTCGTAATGAGAATTTGGTAATATTATTGTAGACTGTCAATAGCACAATAGGCTACTGAGAAGATTAAAGCTCTAGTTGTACGAAATGATCTACCTCCTCCTAATAACTATTGCAGTTAAACAGATCCGTTTAGAACATTCTGTGACCAGATGTGGAATGTGTATAGGAAGCCATTACTTCCATGTCAAGTTCTGTCACTGTGACATCACGCATGATGCCGCATATTAGACATATCACAGTGTGGTGTTTACTGTCTCAGGTCCAGCTCATCACTGCCCCCACCAGTCAAGATTACTGAGAGTATCCATACGTACATCTTGCAATAGTGGTGTCATCTCGTGCAGTCCTCACTGTCCAGGGTTCAGTTTCCAAATTATTCTTGGTGCTACGTCGTTCGTAAGTTCTACGTTAAAAGATAGTACTTACGAACAACGTACGCTTCGGGAAGCTCACCGCAGTTATCTGTCTGAAAGCCATTACCTCCAAGGCTGAATTAATTGTCATGGGGTCTTTACAGTTGAATCTCTCGGTTTCATTTATAGACAGTGTTTTACATTAGTAGTATCCAATTGCATTCTTCAAAGAGTCCAGAGAATTCAATTCCCTCCAATACTGCCAAATCAAAGTTACGACTCCGGGACAGAGTTATAGAGTATATAGATGAGCATGGCACAACAGAAAAGGTCTCGTCCCAAACTGCAACACCCCCGTGGGCAGGTCTGCTTCCTGTCAGAATGTATGTAGCTGAGGCGGCTGAGCGGAACTGAAACACAGACTTAAAATGGGTATCGCGAGGATGAGGTAATAGAACTAAAGATCAGCCAATCAGCAAACCAGAGCCAAGAAGCTGAGCTGCAAGGGGAGAGCTGACAGAACTAATCCGGAATGCTGGAGACCAGGCCAAAACCCAGACCAAGGTAATCAACCACCGAGCAAGACTGCAATATGAAAAGCAAAATAAGCAAAAGTGAAGGAGAAGGCACTGACCAGAGTGAGCAAAAATAGATTAGTACATGGACTGCAAGTATCGGTGATCAGAGCGTGAACATCTGGAGGTGGACGTGGCCGTGGATGGTGAGATCATCTGCAGATGTTAACCTGTGTCAGGGTTTCTGGACCGGATGTGAAAATTGGGTGTTTCGTCATTTCCGACGAATAATCGACTTTACAGCTGGCTGTGAAAACATGCTTGTTTCTATGCATTATCAAATACAACATGATGGATATATTATAGGCTGATGTGTGTTTGGGGACAAACCCCATTCTTTTTATGAGGATATAATTTTCATTCCTGGGATTTATTTATTTTTAGTTTAAACACACAATTCGCAATAACATTTCAGTTCGTCTCCGCACTATTTCAGGCGGTTATGGTACTTTCTGCCACAAAACTTGGCTACGTTGCCCACTGAACGGACATTAAATTGAATTAAGACTCAGTCAAAGCTCTCCGGTTCAGACCCCGGGAGGTGTTCTGTTGTATTAGCCTTAAGCAAAGAACGCAACCTCAATTTCTCCAGAAGAAAATGAGTTTATGGGTAAAAAAAAACCGAGAGCCTTTGGACAATAATATCAGCCAAGCTAACTGAACATATTAATGTACTATATAAATGAGTTTATATTTAATGGAAAAACAAGCAATAAAAAAAGAACTCAAATGGCAACAGGATCTAAGAGCATAGATATGAGAGACAGTTATCTGAAAGTCACAAACGTCATAACGGAACAATGGCAAGGCCACTAATGTAGCGTTTTCAATACAGAAAATAGCGCATGAAGCTTGTCAACCATCTGGATAAATGCAAGCAGTAAACATTTGCAAACCCATTATGAAAGTGCTCAGATGGGCCGGCAAAATGCGTGCCAGTCAGCGGAGGCCGAGGGCCGATTACCACCGCACGCCCCCCCCCCCCCCCTACTTTTGTGAGAATCCCACTCGGCGCGGATCGGGAAAGGCGTTGGCGTCATCGTCGCGTACGATCGGCGCGAGGTCATTTGAAACCGATTCAAACGCGTAAAGAGCGACTCCTAATGAGACGCCGTTTCCCGCCGAGCCGTCGAGTATAATTTGAAATTCTTTTTTTTTGTGTGTGTGTGTATTTTTTTTTCAGGGTACAAATGTGGAGGAAAAAAACATAATTAAAATGTAAATTAATGGAACATTACCACTGCATTCAAGGCACTTAAGGAGTCTATTTATTCTAAGATTCTAAACTCTCCTGTTTTGTGGGTAACAGCAATCCAGCTTCCACTAATCTCTTGGTCTCCTGTTGCCCAAGGAATATATTAACAAATGCAGCAATCTTACATTTACGGTGCGATAAGATCAAATAATAACTCATACCACAAACACAAATATGAAAAGTGCCATTAGCAGCCTTTACTGGCGGATCAGAGACTTATATTTTTATATTATATAAGTCTTATATTTTTTTATATTTTTTATATTATAATTATATTATATAACACTATCGTTTTAACTCCTTATTGCTTTGGGAATTTTGAAGAGATATGAAGTTCAGTTGATGTATCCGTGATGTCATTCCAGTGATTCATGGGATCACAATTTCTAAAACAAAATCCTGTCAAATAGGCCGTACAACCAGGGATGGATTACGGACTGGGCCAGCGGGGCCGCTGCCCAGGGGCCCTTGGGGTGCAGGGGGCCCGTGGGGCCCCTAGCCCAAAACAATTTGCAACGCTTATCAACAATGTATTTTCGTTTGTCTATTTTAGGGGACCTACATTCTTTGATCCTCTGCCTACAAGGGCCCCTGACCCTACAGGGAGGGCGTTTGGCTGCCAAGGGCCCTTGAATTGTGGTTGTTGTGGTGGTGGTGGTGGTGCTCGTGGGGGGGGGGCCCTCGCGAACATTTTGCCCAGGGGCCCACACAACCCACAATCCGTCCCTGCGTACAACAACATTTGCAGTTCTCTGTCTCGCATCAACTTTACTATTTTTTTATCACATTATTTTCCTGAGTTTTTCAAAGCTGCAGTAAATGTACCTTTGTTTAAGAAGCCCAATGTTGCTCTTCATGTTCCCAATAAAGACCATTCTCAAGATTATATTTATCAAGAAAATCCTGCAGCATTCCTACTCAAGACATACTTAAGTACCTCAGTATGCTTGACACTGGGTTCTGTCCTCTTTAGCCATGACAAATTTTCTGCGTCTTGTGAAACTGTGGTGTTTTGCATCGTCGCCATTCTACACAAAGGAAAACGTGCTTTTTTGTGTATAGTAGATTAAACAACTGCAATGGTTTCCTTTCAGAGGGTACAAATGTCACCTATTGACCAAAAATGCTGCCGTAAGAATTGTGACCAGGCCCAGAAGTACAACTTTATTACTTCATTGACTTCCCATTAAGATTAAAATAGACTATAAGAACTCCTTTTTCCAATATACGACATTGTAAGGTCTTGCCCCTTTCTTATCTAATTGAGCCGATTAATATGTGCAAGCAGGAACACATTCTCTACTCTCTGAATGCAAGTATTCTGGTAATCCCTACAAACAACTCTTAGAATTAAAGCCTTCAGCTGGAGGGTCCCTAATCAGTGAAATGCATTGGAACTGCCCTCAGCCCTTGCAGTGCATGTGCTGCCACCACAGGCTGACCTAGTTGTCCGTTATATAAAGCTCACTTCACAATTCCGAAACACACAACACTAATGTGTTTTTTGATACCAGCATGCGGATGACAGTTTAGTAGGCAGTGGGTCCTGATTCCCAAGATGTTTTCTCCAGTTTCCCCATTTCCAACTTTGTGTCCTAGATTCGCTCTCCGTGCAAAAGTTTGATCTAATGTATCCACTCTGTGTCTGTGTATGAAGCTGACCTTAATTTGTTTGCAATTGACTTGTGTTTTCATTAAACCTTTTTTTAAGCATTTGGGCCATCTGCTGAATATGGCAGCATGTAAAAATTAACCAGATTGAACCTACTTTCATTGCTAATAAGCACTAAAATGGACATAAGTTTAAAAAAAAAAAAAGCAAGTTTGGTGTATAACTTAGCTTTACAATCAGGTCACGGAGGTCTTGAAAACATTAGTCAGTTGCTGCTTTGTGTATTTAGCTTGAGGCCGGGATGATTTTAGTCACTTAAATTCAGATATTTATTATAACTACAGTACTGTGTGTACTGAGTGTACGGCTGGGTTTGAACCAGCAACCTACTGATCACAGTCACAGAGGCGTAGCTCTTATGAGAACATGAATTACCTTGTGCGTATCGGGCTGGACGTTTTCACTGCTGCCCACGAATGGGGTGGCATCCGCCGAATGAGACCCAGATGCTTGTGTCACCGGCGGACATAAGGTGCTCACATACTTGTCACTTGTGGCACTTTCACGCCAAAAAAAAAACGGGAATGATGTGAAAATCAGTCACCCATTAACCGCCCGGTGTTTCCCCATCAGCTCGGAAGAGTCACAAGCCACCGCTATTCCGGAGAGGAAGATTTCAGCTCAGTGCATGACGTATGCATCATATGTGTCACCGACATGCCGATGACCGATAAAGCTGTGGAAAGGTCAATGTATTTGTCCTTCATGGAGCGTTTTGTGGGAGATGACATCTTTCCTGCTCAAGGAAGCTACATTTTCAGTGTTGCTATGTGTAGGTGCTGCGTTCAGGCTCAAGGGCATGATTATATATACCTTCGAATCTTCGCTATTACGTAAGATTGGGCTCCTCAAAGGACTATCAGTCATCAAGCAACACAAAGATAAAACTCCTTTGCAGATTAGTGTGGAGTGGTGCTGGGTATGTTCGCTTTCATCTCCTGGTGTGTGTGTGCAGTCATTGGGTCCTTCTGGGAATTCACAAGATGGTTAGTTTTTTTTTTTTCGGAATTAGCATGCCGGAATGGTGCCCGTGCTTCACTGTGGAAATGCACGACGTCCTGTTTTCGTGATCCCCAGCGCTGCACGCAGCTCTGAACGCGCACGTAAATTTTGCAGACGCTAAAACCATACACAGGCACCTATACAAATAACAAACACACCTGAACTACGAATAAACTGTAATGCGCCCCCCCCCCCCCCCCAAAATCGATGCATTAAAAATATTCCCTGGACCACAGGGGCGACAGATGGTTAAATAACACCAGGATGCTGTCCGCATAGACCATTAGCCTTTCGCAGTCCAAAATAAAGTGCAGGGGGGGGGGGGGGGTTGCTTGGAATGCCACACTCATTCCTGATTTCCTACGCTGCTGGCTTAGCCTTTCTGGTTTAGCTTTCGCAGGGTAAATTGCACCAGCTCTTATTTCTGCATCAGTGGATGTGGGGGGGCTCCAGGGCTGCCAGGGGTCAGTCCATAAACAAACGTGGCCCTCGGATCCAGGGCCTATTCCCATACGGAGGTCTGGAGAGGCAGGGGGAGAAGTTAATTACAGGTGAATACAGGCCTGGCGGTTCATAGCTATTCGTCAAAGATGCAATTATCCTGCGGTCTGCTTTTGATGGCTTTTCTATTCCTTTCAATTTTTTTCCGATGGAACAGAAACATTTCTCAAAGCAATTAGCAAAATCGGGCTAATACATGGAGAACAGACAGTTCCCTATGCATATAGATAGCAGTGAGAAAAGTTAGAGGAGCTTTACTGCTTTGGGCATGCTCAACCATAGCTGGCTTCATTTATTGTTTCTATATATTAGGCTGAAACTCTGGGATTAACTCGTAGAATACAGTGAGACCATGCAGAGCTGCTGACAAGCAGGTTGTGTTGCTCCTGGACAAATCACTGCCCAGAGACACTGTTAATTTTCTGAATGTTAAGTCAGAGTCAGGCTTCAGATGGCTGAATGAAAACACCGACCTTTCTACACAACTTGAACGTACTAAAGCATTTTGATCAAAGCGAGAAGCGAGATCAAGGAACAAAGGAACAATGTCTTGAATACTTATGAGATACAGGCATGACGTCCTGCATGACTTTCTTGGTTTCAGCTGCACAGCTGTCTTATTCCGAGTCTTGAGTGTTGTCGAGAAATTACCGGATTAAAAAAAAAGATTTCAAATAAAATGAAGGATACGGGCAAGACAGACGTTTCCAGAAAGTTCTGAAGTTGAGCACGCATGGGGCCGTGCTGGAAGAGGACGAATGTAAAGATTAATGTCATGAGATGAAAACAAAGGCGGCATCAGCGTCTCGTTATAACTGACCGTCTGCTTTCCGAGGCTGCAGGTAGATGACAGTTTAAATGAAATGTGTTAGTGCGTAATTGGAGACAGAGTGGGATTCAGCACGCCGTTTTTGACACCCTGCCCAGAGGTTGTTTGTTTGCCTCGGAGTTTCACGCCGTGATGTATCAGCACGGGTATTAGCTGGCGAGAGAAGCTCGTTCTTCCTCGTCGGCCGCCAGCTCACTTTCGCATTTTTTTTTTTGGCCGAGGCTGCGAAGCAGGTTGCGGCTCGTGGTGCTCGCATATTGTTCAGAATCAGTTCTTTGCGTCTGACGGAAGCGACCGTGTGACATATTGCCCGGGTTAACGGACTGCGAGATCGATCCCCGGGGCTTATGGTACGGGGATCTGACGGTGTCTGCTGAGAAATCTGGCTGTGAGATGTTTAACGCTTCACTTTGCCTGTCTACCAACACCCTGCAAAGCAATAACTGAAAACCGAACAATGTTATACTGGGAAATTTTAGCGATTAATCTTCTTCAGCTGATTTAGAGAGCACTGTTTTACTTCTGTGCTAGTTAGCGGCCGTCTAGCAGCTAAAAAGCACCTAATGCACTCAACAGAGCACAGGGTCAGTCATTTATCTGGTAGCCCAAGAGCTATTCTTGTGGTTAAAGGCCTTAATAAGGAGGACAGCAGAAGTGTGATTTCGCTGCCAGTCACTGGATTTGAACCAGTGACCTACACAGGTACAGACTCCTACACTGGAGATCAGCAAGTCTTTACAGGAAATGAGTAGCTTTCCACACATTCTGTTATTTCCAAGCTTATAAAATAACAGGTTTCAACTGCCCCTCCCTGAATTTTTTTTGTTACACGTACCCAGGTAGTAAAATTATGAGCTTGAACACCCCTAAAAATTAGCCTCAACGCCCCAATTGCTGAAATGTCCTGAGGGGTAACCGCCCCCCCCCCCCAAAGTACTCCCCCCCCCCCCGAGTGGTCCCCCCCGTCACTCCATTCATTACACACAATCACAGTAATCTACCGAGCAGCCCCACAGTCATTAAAATACACACTGGGGGACCAATCAGTTGGGTTGTTGAAACATCTAGGATTTTTTTCTGTTTGCCTACAAGCCAAGTCTGTAGCTGAATATCCAGAAAGTCTTTTGCTTCATAAAAGACAGAGAGAGGAGACCGAGACTATGGATAATTAGACAGTTTTGGATAACTCTGAAAGCGGACGTGCGAGTCCAGCCGCGTATCCGCGTGCAGGTTCTGCAAACTGGAAGACAGAATCATCTTTGTCAGTCTTTCGTCAAACATCTCGACTGAGATCTTGTCATGCAGGATCCCGCGTCTGAACATCTTTCAGAGCCGCCGTCTTCTGCGAGATGCGTGTCGGCAAACTGAACTCATTCATCTGCCGGATCTCGGCAAAACACTTCCAGACATGCTGTCCTCTTATGGAATCACAACTGGAGCAGAGAAATGTAGTTTGGGGGGGGGGGGGGCAATTATCCTGTTAAGAAACTAGAACTGCTGGCCTTGCACAGAGGGCTAGTCAATTTCTCTCCCGGAATAAGATAATCACTGGCATTAACTTTTATCCTTAACAAAAGATAAAGGAGTCGTTAAACCGTAACAAACATATTGCCCTTGTCCTGAAAATAAAGGAGATGCACTGCCTTGATTTGCAACTGCTTAACATGTATATTGATGATAATGCATTTAATTCGTGTGCAGGAGGGGACGCTAATTTGAAAAATTACACGCACATGGTATTAGCTAAATTCTGTAAATTCCTTCAATCGAGTGCTTTTTAAGGCCGACGTGAAGCAGGGTTTATGGAGCCCGGCCACTCTGTGACATCATAATGGATTCTAGGGATTCTAATATACTTTCAATCAGTTTGGATTTGAGTCTGCTATAGCTCATGCTGCATGGCTGGGAGTCTATTTTCCGTATCGTCAATTGGCCATTCAGACAATCCCCCAAGGGTAATGCAGGGCTGTTAACCTGATATGCCGCAGTTCTCAAAGATTCAGTGCAACTCGACCTGTGGCATTTTGTTTTAAATTATGGAGAATAATGCCTCGTGGTACCCAAAGTCATCTTTCACTGTCTCAGTCCCCGAGTTCCTCGTGGTTCATTGAGATGTTTCTAGAACTGGGTGGCACGGTCAGTATGGTTTCCTCCCTCAATCCAAAAACACACAGTCAGATGTTTCTAAACTGCCCACACCGCGTGAGTGTTTGCCCTGCAATGCACTCGTTGCTTTTTCTTACTTTTTGCCGGCTCTCCTGCCAGTTGGGTTCAGAGTCCACTGTAGTCCTGGTGCTGCTGTCGTATCCCAAGACGGATTCAGAAGCTTCGAAGGACTGTTTCAGGTTTCACTCAGAGTGACTGATTCACTTTGTTTTCTCACCTTATGATTCACCTCAGTGGTCCGAATGGTTGGTAATGCTATACATTAATGCTTTGCACCTTCATAATGCATTCACAGAACATTCAGTGCGCCTGCATAAATAATTCATAGAACATTTAGTGCACCTTCATAATGCATTCATAGAGCATTCACTGCACCTTCATAATGCATTCATAATGCATTCACAGAACATTCAGTGCACCTGCATAATGCATTCACAGAACATTCAGTGCGCCTTCATAAAGCATTCATAGAGCATTCACTGCACCTTCATAATGCATTCATAATGCATTCACAGAACATTCAGTGCACCTGCATAATGCATTCACAGAACATTCAGTGCACCTGCATAATGCATTCACAGAACATTCAGTGCACCTTCATAAAGCATTCATAGAGCATTCACTGCACCTTCATAATGCATTCATAATGCATTCACAGAACATTCAGTGCACCTGCATAATGCATTCACAGAACATTCAGTGCACCTGCATAATGCATTCACAGAACATTTAGTGCGCCTTCATAAAGCATTCATAGAGCATTCACTGCACCTTCATAATGCATTCATAGAACAGCCCCTCTCAGTGTGTCTCACCTGAGGAAAACGCTTGTCAAACCTGAACGGCCAAGGAAATTAGTGCAATGTCAGGGTGTCCATTTTTCACCTTGATCCCTTTGGCAATACAACAACACCCATCTGCCCTGAGTGCCTTCTCACACACACTCGCACACACACATGTACACATTTCCTGTCAGACCAGGACGTTGATCGTTTCTGTGGAACCCTTCCATCTGACCTTGGGGACAGAAAGAAGAAACGACCGTGAAACGACTGCTTTGTTTTGCCTGCTCTTTCCTGTTGAAAGAGACGTTTCGTGCTGAAATTATAGGCTTGAAATATAGAGAAAGGCTTTAAATCATGTTATTATTTGACTGGCTCCTTTAGTATCGCTGGTAGGAGGTGTGTCTTACTTACAAAAGTAGGCATATATACGGACATTGTTGCAAGTGCTGATGGGAAATACCTGAAGAGGAACGACAGGAGAATGAATGGGGGGGTTGGGAGGTCAGTAGAAAACCAGCTCATTCTCCGGCTATTTGTATTTGCCCCCGGAGCCAAGTAAATTTGTATGTTTCTCCAGCGGTGAGTGCGCCAGGCATGCGGCAGCGAGCCGCCAGCGGCATCCGCAGAAGCCCGCCTCCGCGAGACGCCTCACTTCCTGTGAGCGGAATGCTAATTGCGCGTTCACGTTCCCATTTGCATTCGCTGCTCGCGAGGCATTTCGACCTTGAAGGGGATCCTTCTTAACTGTCGAGTCAGCTTAATGAGGAAAAGGCCGCCGAGTCAAGCCTGCGCCGAATACAGCAAACATTTGCACAGATCTGACGCTTAATGGCTTTTAAATGATTGCCACTCGGTGCTGACGGACGTGCCGGCAGTGATATTAAACGTCACTGACTGCAGCCTCCTTTTTCTCTTTTCAAATCATTAATTTATATATTTGTTTCTTTCGTTCTTTTTTTCTCAGATTATGCCGGCGTTCGTACTAATGTCTTTGCTGAGGAATATTTTTTTGAAAGTGAGGTGTTCTTTACTTCAAAATCTGAAATAAGTGTAATTATACAGCTCAAGTTTGAATAAAGGGGGGCGGCATGGTGGTGCAGTGGTTAGCACTGTTGCCTCACACCTCTGGGACCCGGGTTCGAGTCTCCGCCTGGGTCACATGTGTGTGGAGTTTGCATGTTCTCCCCATGTCGTCGTGGGGTTTCCTCCGGGTACTCCGGTTTCCCCCCACAGTCCAAAAACATGCTGAGGCTAATTGGAGTTGCTGAATTGCCCATAGGTGTGCATGTGTGAGTGAATGGTGTGTGAGTGTGCCCTGCGATGGGCTGGCCCCCCATCCTGGGTTGTTCCCTGCCTCGTGCCCATTGATTCCGGGATAGGCTCCGGACCCCCCGCGACCCAATAGGATAAGCGGTTTGGAAAATGGATGGATGGATGGATGGATGGAAGTTTGAATAAAGGTAGTATTTCCTTTTTGAAAGAAGTGTCGTAATTTTCTTCAAGGTGACCCACATTACTTGTCTTGCATTGCATTACTGTTTATCCTGCACTGTCTTGTATTGCATCACTGTTTATCCTGCACTGTCTTGTATTGCATCACTGTTTATCCTGCACTGTCTCGTATTGCATTACTGTTTATCCTGCACTGTCTCGTATTGCATCACTGTCTATCCTGCACTGTCTCGTATTGCATCACTGTCTATCCTGCACTGTCTCGTATTGCATCACTGTCTATCCTGCACTGTCTCGTATTGCATCACCGTTTATCCTGCACTGTCTCGCATTGCATCACTGTTTATCCTGCACTGTCTTGCATTGCATCACCGTTTATCCTGCACTGCCTTGTATTGCATTACTGTTTATCCTGCACTGTCTTGCATTGCATCACTGTCTATCCTGCACTGTCTTGCATTACATTACTGTTTGTCCTGCACTGTCTTGTATTGCATCACTGTTTATCCTGCACTGTCTTGCATTGCATTACTGTCTATCCTGTACTGTCTTGTATTACATTACTGTTTGTCCTGCACTGTCTTGTATTGCATTACTGTTTGTCCTGAACTGTCTTGCATTGCATTACTGTTTGTCCTGCACTGTCTTGCGTTGCATTACTGTTTATCCTGCACTGTCTTGCACTGCATTACTGTTTGTCCTGTTTTGTATTGTACTGAACTACTGTTTCACCTATCCTAGGCTGCTCTACCCAACTACTGTGGCAGAAGAATTTCACTATGTTCCTCAGACCATGTGTGACAATAAAACTTGAAACTTGGTAGCCTAGTTAATCCTGAACAATTTCCAGGTTACCCTGAACTTAATTGGTTATATAACCATTGAAACCACTGATGGATTTTAAAATATCTTCATTGCTCAACTTCAAAAATAATAACACGCAATACACTCACAGTTAAAGGTGTTCTATTCATGGGACTTAACAGAAACCACTCTCACAAGGTCTGAACACTCAGCGTAAAAGCACTGCCCATTCTATCACAACGCCCAACTTGCAGATCAAGTAAATCTCCCCATCCCAGAGCTTCGTATCTCTTCGCGAAAAACAGTTTCAAACCAGAAGTGACGTGATGTCAAATCAGTGTTTCAGACTGACCGCTGCACAGGTTAACCGTTAATATTCCATGACGACTGACTCGCAGAAGGATGTCAATCAGCTGTAAAGCGTCCAACAGCACAAGTCAATCTGCCTAAATGTGCCACTTATGGTGATGGTCAGTAATAACCGGAAACGAAAGATCGAAGGGTCACCGTGGCTGAGGGGAAGACCCCTGGGATTCAGACCAGTGGACTTTTGCTAGGTCTACAGATATGAGCACATACACCCAACAGCTCTTCTGCTGTTCTAAAATAACTATTAATAAATAAATAATAATAATAATAATTGCTGTTTTATATACGCAGTGTTTTACATGGCACATGGCAATTAAATTTCTTCTTCATAACTGTCATGCCCAGCTCGTCCGATCCTCGTGTGCGCCACGCCCCCTGCCACGCCCCTGACACGCCCCCTGACACGCCCCCTGATTATCCACGTGTGCTTCCCCGATCCTGCCCAGCTGTGTCTGATTATTTTCGCCCAGTCTTGTCTATTTCAGTCCGTGTCTTGCCCTGGTTTTCTGGTCCGTCATTGACGTTAGTTAACGTTTATGTTTCCCAGCTGTTTCCCTGACCTTCCCTTTAATAAATCCCCGTATTCCGCCTGCTCCTTGCCTGCTTCCTGCCCGCTCACCTTACCCACGCACCCACAACCCTGACAATAGTATTAATAATAATAATAATAATAATCATAACAAAAACAATAGTGATCCAGCACTGCTGGTGCTTGTGTCGCACCCTGCATTCCAGCCCCCTCGTTCTCTCCCTAATTGCTCCCTGGTAGTCGCTGGTTTGATCTTACCTCTTGTTATGCTCCCCAGTCCAGTCATTGACGTCGCCCTTGTGTCTGCTCCAGTTCCCCTCTTCCTAACAGTGCCTTCTGTTCGACCCTATGTGGTCTGTCTTGTTTCCCTGTTCCTGTGTTCTTTAATAAACCCCTCATTTGTTTGCCACAATGCCTGCTCCCACCTCCTTTCTTCCTAGACCACGACAGTTTGAACCCCTAATAATTCATTTTAAATCACTATTGTGCCCTTAATAATTATTAAAAGATACGCATTGTCATCCCTATATAAACGTTATGTAATGGCTACTCCAAACCCATGATCTCGCCTAGCATGCTGTGTTCTGTGATATTTTAGCGTCCTACCATTTTGGACAATCACTTTAAGTAGAAGGTCCCAGTAGATGAAACAAAATAGCAGAGGAAAAGCTGTTGAGCTCAAGGTGAGATTACCTAACCTGTCATCAACTCCAATTCACGCTGCCTGTAACTTAACTGCAACCGTCGCATACTCGCCAGTCAAACAGTGCCTCTATTTGGGCGAGTCGGCCATCTCCATGGAAACCAGGGCACGGTTTCTCCATCTAGACCGGCTTTTTTGAATCAGATCTCACCCGTCAGGATGACAATTGGCTCAGAGTTTCCCATGTATGCGAAGAGCAGAGATGCGATTGGCTGTTTCTGTCCTCCTCTAATTATCGCAGCCTCGCTCCCTCATGCCCAGTTATCGTGAAGTTTGGAGACGCTTTGGTCAGCGACAAACGCTCCAGTGATCACCATTTACTAAACTTTACTTAACCCTGAACTGTGGAAGAGGACAATTATGATTCTTCACAACATACATACTCAGCTGTACATTACAATTCCTGTGTCCATTAAGTAAATCACTGTTTTGTTCTGAGATGCTTGACAGTTTCAAACTGAGGTTCACACCAACCCATTTCCCCTCCCTGCAGTCATTCCCTACAGGAACATAAAAGGATATCTATAATGTGAGTTGTGCGTACGTGTGCCAATGTTATTATGGTCATACAGTTTTAATGCCGCAAAGGGGCTGAAATTATAGTCTAACGGAGGGATTGAAGTCTGGTCGACTCCATCGTTTGTAAGGTTAAATATAAAACAGGGATTTCAAACTTGGTCCACGTTCATTACAACTCATTCCCCGGGTCCTCATTGGTCTAACAAGTGGTCAATCATAATTATTACCCCCCCCATCAATGTCTTTCCCTAAAATATGGCGAGCATATTGGAAAGTGTGCATAGGGCCCTAGTCATCAGGCAGAGTTCATTATTTCACATAAAATGAGTAACAGGGAACTTGAATCGTGAGTGCGGCGTGACTGAAAGCTGGGGGGGAGAAGGGGGGAGCGAAAAAAACACTAGAGCATAATGGAAGAGAGATTTACTTGGAGAAGAGAGTAAAATATTGCAGATGCAAGTAATGCAGGCATCTAATCTGAGGTGCCCCCTGCCTCATTCTCTGTACTGGCATGTACTCCAGGTTCATAACATCCCGGCTCTAGATAGGCGGTTATGGAAGACGGACAGTCTCCAACTAGCGGTGTCCATTTACAACATGAACGTAATAGTTCCGCATCTTTCGTACGCTTTTTCGGTTCATGTCTGTTGGTGATTACAGCTGTCTGGCGCACTCCGTTATGCCTGCAAGCACCATCTCTGTACAGAGAGGCTGGATAGCCTTCCAATGACTCTTCTCACCTCGGTCTATGAATCTCTGCTGAAATATTCCACTTTTTCCCTTCCTTGTAGCAGATTCGATCCTAGCAATTCTTTTTGCTACAGTCCTATCGTATTGGAATTCTGACGCGAACCACTTTCCCGCCACAGCGGACATCAATCTGTTCTCCGGAGATCGCTACGGATAACTCGGCATTCCGTGCGCCTTGCTGCCTTTTCCCATAATAATAACCCAAAACGCGTAGGCTCTCTTGTAGATGAAGGAAGCGCCTGATTCATTTTTCAAGCCCACGATTTTCCTCAAATCTTGTGAAATTGGGGGTCAGGTCTTCTCCTTATTAACAATATTCAGGCAAGTTGCAACAGCAACCCAACAAGCCTAAACGTAGCACCTGTTTCACCCGGTTCGAAATTCGCTGGTGTCCTATAGGTTTCCTCCGATGTGCGTCAGTCACACCATCTTGAGGGGGGTGACGCCACTGTCACGTGCTGTCAGCCACCTGCTTCTTTTTCTCGGTGGCCTGTGGGTTTTAATCAAGTGACGTAAAACCACCAGAGGTCAGCGCTCCACGATGCCGACCACCCAGCTAAGGGTGGGCACTGCCGATGGCCCAATGAGCGAGAGAGGCCCGAATATTGAACCCCCTCCAAGGGATTGTGGGACAGGTCAATGTTTCCTGAGTCTCCTAGGGACAGCTAATGTGAGAGAGTGGGGACCGGACCCAGATCCCCATAGTAAGTGGTACTTTAGATGTCCCCTGTGAGGCTCTGGCATCCTGTGACTGGATGAGCAGAATTGGACAGTAAATGGATGGATGTCAGACTTAATTTTTACATGATATTGTTACAAATATAGTGACTTTCCACAGAGGAGAAACCCCCATTTTCAGCTCCTTCCCCTCAAGTAAATATATCAGTTTAATTCACGCAAGTTTTACATGATAATATTATTATTTTATATAATACAGCACTTCTTTACAGCACTTTCCTGAGGGGAGGGAGGTAAACGCATTGGAAAATGCAGTAAAGCTTTTCTATTCAAGCCATCATGGCAAAGGCAGGCTTGTTTACGGCGTATTCTTCGTGATTTTTTTTTTTTCTTTTGCCATCATTGCGATTCCTGAAAATAGACTATTTCTTTATTGCAAATGCTGGTGTGTCTAATGCATTCTGTGCATGTGCGTGGGGGTGTTCGCCCTCATTTATGCACAAAGCAGGCGAAGGGGGGCGGGGGGGGGGGGGGGCGTACCGGTGCGCTGCCTGGTCCATTTCATTTTGGCCATAGACCCAGCAGAGACCCAGTTTCCTGATGCAGACCTGAAAGCACCCGCAACCCACACCTCAGTCCGTGATCCATATGTCTGAGCCAACTGGTGTCGCAGGCTGAGGGGGGGTGGGTACGCCAGTGCGATCCATGGTTCTGCTTCCAGCACGTGGCGCCGACATACAGCCCCGACGCAGCGACTGAGACTGAGATGTTGTTCCGGATCGCGGCTTGCAGCGGTACACTTAGCTTCCGTTTGGACTGCCGCGCTGCCCCAGTTTATGTGTAAATGCGCGGTCTGGACTGTACCTTTTCATGCCAGCTGGCAGCAAACCATTGTACATCACGCAGCTGCTATAATTACATGCAAAGCAAAAAAAATAAAAAATGTCCTTTCTCAAGAGGGGTCTGTATTTCAGTCACCCCCCTGCATATCCGAAGTCATCTGTTCTCTCTAACAGCCATACAGAAACTGATGGCATCAAAGCTGGTTGCTTTGGTCCAATTCCAAGGCTTGCCTCCGTAGCTGACCAGCTTGTTACGTCTTCCACTTGACACGGAGATCAATATCGCCACTCCCGGATCGTTGTGAAGCTTCATCCGCTGTGTTCCAGCTTAATAAAAGGACAGGAATGGGAAAAGCCTGTTCAGTTTCACTGAAAATACAAATGAGCCCGTAACCTTGTTCTAATCCATAACTGTATCCTCATTAAAATGACGTACCAATCAATTGTCTCACCCGTCTGTGTGAGATGGACACACATAGATGCATTACATCATGTAGACTGATGCCGCTTACGTACTGCATATTTAATAAACGGTAATTCCACGATTTAACACCCAATTATCATTCTTTAGCAATCCTGTTAATCACGACTAACTCAGGTTCACAAAACTTTTGCATCGACGGATAAAATAATTATGAACATCCAGTTTTGGGAATTTAAATGAGCGCCTTAAATATTGATGGGCTCATATTTATTTAAAAAGCACATCTTCAGGTCAACAAGGAGTCACATCTTGTTTTAAGCAGCAAGCGGCAGCAGCAGTGCGATTTATCTTTTGGGCATTGCCCCTCCTCCACAGCGAAAGACTCCAAAAACATCAGATTTCAACAGAATAAGCAGGGGTATAATTAATACAACAACAACAACAAATTTATTTTTATATAGCGCATTATCACAACATTACATTGTCTCAAAGCGCTTTACAGTATCCTCACCCAAAGCCCCCAGTGAGTAAGCCATAGGCGACAGTGGCAAGGAAAAACTCCCTAGAAGGAAGAAACCTTGAGAGGGACCAGACTCAAAGGGGAAGCCCATCCTCCAGGGGCCGGCAGGGATAGTCAAATAGAGAGAGGAGAGCAAGGAAGATAAGCCAATGCCGAAGCCGAGTCTTCTTCCAATTGCCAGGCAACCAGAGGTAAGGCAGCGGGTCATACATGGAAGATCAGAACGGCGAGCTGGATGCAGGGACGTCACTGGTGGTGGTCGGGTGTGCTGGATATCTTGATAGATTGAGGTCTCCAGGCATCACCCCCCAGGAGGAGTAGGGGAAATAAAATGTACAAACCATTAACAGAATAAGCAGGGGTATAATTAATACAGAGTGGCCAACCTTATCATTAGCTAATAAAATGCTTTGAATCGGTGAGTGACAAGGGAGGGAGCACTCCCAGGACCAATCAGCTTTCAGCTAGGGCCAGTCTGGGTGACTGTGACCCCGCCCCCCATACATGCCCTTGCAGCTGTGACTGGTTATTGTTAACGTCCTTGTTGCAGCTGCTCTTCTCCTTCAGCACCATCCAAGCAAACCCCCCCACAAGGTGTCCCACACGTCACCTCCCTCGGCCCCCACCTTCACGCCGTGACGTCACTCTGGCATCCCCTCGCCATGACAGCTGTGACAGCAGAAGGCTGTCGGAGTGAAATAAATGACAAACATCTGTACCGAGCAGATTAATCGAGTAAATTACCTGTAAACTAGACCCAGCAGAATTCGTTTTACCTGTCCGACCGGGGTCGTCCAGACCCCTTAGGCCTCTCAAGTGGCTGAGTTGAAGTGCAGTGGCATTTTATAGGTGTAACAAGCCACATTCTTGTCATTTCTGATGGCGACCAGTGAGACCAGTTATGGCGACTGAGAGTATGATAGACTACAATCATGAGATGGCAATAGCAAACAAATCAAATATGCCCAATGCTCGCAGGTTTTTAATGGTATTTTATCGACTATGACAAACGGTTGCTAAGCTATTAAGGACAATAAAATTTTTGTCCAGTATTCAGGATAATTTGTCCTGTGAGCAGTGGCAAACACAGAGACACATTTGTGTGGGGCCCCCAAAGTTTAAGGGCCCCCTGTTGGCCACAAACGGTCAGTACACTAGGGCGAGCCCTGAAGTGACTTTTTGAGTGGGGGTACCAAAAACAAGAAGACCCCCCCCCCCTCCGCATGTAAATGCTTTTGTGACTTTCTTTGTTCCATTTTTTCAGGGCTGTGCTGTCACTACTTGAGTGGCCTAAATCTCAGCTGGACAGCGCCACTGAAAGACATGCAAGAACGTCTGCAGTCCATCTGCAGCTTGCAGACAAAGCTTCCAAAGTCGCGGTATTTCCGTGGAGCCTGCGCTGCTACGTCTGTTAGGCTGGGGTGACTTAACCAAAGCTGGCCGCGAGCTAATGAGGCAAAAACCCATGGGCCAATCTAAAAAAGGAAGCGTGGAAAAAAAAAAACAATTACGTCTCCCGTCTCTGCACGCCCATCCAGAACTGATGAGATGATCCCAGCCAAAAGGATGAGGGCATCCTTTGGGAATTAAGAGTCTCCTTACATCAAGTCGAATGTGAAAGATGCATCTGGCTGGCAAAAAAAAAAAAGGTTCTGGCTTAATGTTAGCCATTTTCTCACCTCCCGTCAGGCTGCCGTACCTTCCAGTGGATTTTAAAGTTGTATAACAAGCTCATCTCAGGATTGGCTTTGATGTTGCGAACAGAACATGTGCCAGCAGCGACGCTAATTCAGGTCATGTTTGAAATGCTAACGACTAAGGTAGGGCACTTCTGCGTTCGTCCGACCGAAGGAAAGACACCCATCCCGTCTTAATGCGATGTATCATTTATTCGTTGTGATTTTTTTTGACTTGAAGATGGTTCTCAGAGCTTCTCAGTCCCGCTTACCTTCACATGCCAGAGTTGTATAACTTGATGTGACTTTGAACACATGCCTTTTTCGTGTAAAATGGCCTTTTTTTGTCATCCACTACCCTGAAAAGGCTGCTGACAAGATTTACTTAATTGCGCAAGTAACACGATGACAGGAAAGTGACGCTCTTGGCTCAGACTTCTTAATGCCAGGTTAAACAGTTTGAGATGCTAAAGTAAACATTTTTTTTTTTTAAGCTAATCCATTAGCTGTTTGACGGGGGTTGAGCTGCAGATCTAAGGGTGCACCTTGCAGGTTACAGTGTTTTCGAAGCAGGCTTCGCTCACTGAGCTGAATAGTCTGGTTTGGTTGGGGGGGCGATTTTCCGACTGTCAACGAGGAGCATAAAAACGGCAAGATCTCCATTGTCTTGTGATTTAAAAAAAAAAAAAAAAGAACATGAGTATGTCACGTTTCATTAATCGGAAAAAAGTCCCTGGAAGAGCCTGTGGAACAAAATGTTCTGAGGGCAGAATGAAAAATTCAGGGAGATAACCAATCAAGTTGTAGAGGAGGAGGGTCCAAGCAACCAGAGGAGGCGGGACCAAGACATCTGATTGGTTGGTCCCACCTCCAGTTACTTTAACCCAGCTCCTCTATCATCTGATTGGTTATCTCTCCGAACTAATCATTTTTCGTTCTGCCCTCAGAATATTTTTTGCGTAAGTAAAACTCCCATGAACTTTTGAAGAGGCCCTTAGGTTCTGCTTCAAGGGCCATCTTTTTTCATTTTGGGGTTAAGATCCACCACCAACGTGGGGATGTTACTTGTCATGCCACACAGGACTTCCTGTTGAGCCCAGCAGGAAATGCCACAAAAGCATAGGATATGAGCTCCACACCCTATTGTCCTTTTATTTTCCTCAGCCACACGTCTTGGCCACATATCAAAGCTCTTCAGATTCTATTCTTTGGCTGTTGATCGGCCGTCCATTACAGTCTGCCACATAGTGAAACACCCCCGTACTGTCTCTCCCTCGCTCTCTCTCTCCCTCGCTCTCTCTCACACATCACTGAACTCATCACCACCATTCAGAGGGTGAATCCAGGCCCCCGGCTTCTGGTTGGTTCTGCCTGAAAGGGCACGGGGATTTGCTTTCACTGCATCACCGTCATATACCTTTAGAAATGCCTCAGTGAATTAATTTGAGTTCTGGTACCAGGACCGTAGGTACTTACATTACAGCTCTTCACTGACTGGATTCTCTTCTCAGTGAGTCAACCAATAAAAGTGAAAGTACTATTATTCCATCCATCTACTGTAGCCGCTTGTCCTATTCAGGGCCGTAGGGGGTCCGGAGCGTTTGGGTGCCAGGCAGGGAACAACTCAGGATGGGGCACCAACCCATCACAGGACACACTCACACACCATTCACTCACACATGCACACCTACGGGCAATTTGGTAACTCCAATTGACCTCAGCATGTTTTTGGACTGTGGGGGGAAACCAGAGAACCTGGAGGAAACCCCACGACGACACGGAGAGAACATGCAAACTCCACACATGGAACCACGGCAGAGACGAAAGTGTACCTATGCAGTGGTATACATGGTATATGTGCTGTGGTATAAATAAAGAGTATAGGTACCATATTAAACTGGTCATATATGTCAAGGTTTCAAAATACATCACCGTGTCCCGAAGTGAATTACTTTATGTCGGACAGAAGGTGGTTAAAGCTTTGGATTAAGCTGCTGATTCAGGCCATGCTTTGTAATCTGTACTACTGTGGTCCATATTGAAGAAACATCTAAGAATCACAAATACGGATAGCATTGTGAAAATGAATAGCCTGCTTGTGGTCTTACTGGTCTCCACTGGTGACATGTGTACATCTCTTAATGATGCACTGTACTAATAGAATATTGATTTTTTTTTTTTAAACAGATGGATCTAACACTGGGCCATTTAATGGGCAAATGAATGTGTAATGGAAGGTAAATCACTGGGACACATTTTAACGGGGTCTAAATGGTATAATCACCGCTTAGACTCTGCAAATGATTTCATACAACATTAAACCAGAGTAAACGAGATCTGGGCAGAGCTGGTGGCTTTGCCATAATATAGATGAGACGTTTTTAGTTCCAGGAACCCAACATGAACCAAATGAAGGAGGGGGAACCCCCCCTCCCCCCCCCAGAGACGTAAGGCTGGATTTGTGGCCTAACACGAAGATGGAGCACTCAATTAACACCATCCTTCTTTCCGGAGGGCTGCAAAATCATGTTATAGCAACGAACGACGTGGATTTAGCTCACTATTCTGCCTGGATATTATATAAATGAATGAAGGATGCAGCTGTGTTTCGACATCAGAGAAAGTACAGTTCCTTTGTCGTTAATTCTGAGCTTCTGTGCTCTTCCTGGAGCTGAAGGTGCTTTTAGACCTGATCTCCAACCTGCTGACTGAGTCATATCCTTATATGACTTCTACGTCCATCCTCCATCTTCTCACGCGTTTGCTGCGGCAGTCATGTAATATCTGGTACCAGACATTCGAGCATGTGATCTATGAGTCTTGTCACAGTCGTTTTATTTCTGTGTATTCATTCACTAAAGAGTCTCTGAAACTGACAACTGGAAAAAAAAAAACATTTAGTAACGGACATTTGGATAAAAAACGTTTTTGTTTTTCTGACTGACCCTCTGTAGGACTATACTGTCGTGTGACGCATTTATTGCCGCAACTCGACATCTTAATACATTTACTTTCTAACTACACTATTCGAAAATTCTCTCGAAAGCCATCTGTTCTGGCTGGAATTTCCAATCTACGCTGACCTCTGCAGCATCCGCACTCCATCATTTGAAGGAACGCTGACTTCATCAGTCGTAGGTTGTTTCTCCAGTTCCCTTTTGGAAAAAACAACAACTGCATTATTTGGAAAGTCATTTCCTGGCCCATTCTCGCAATGACCTGCTAATCTGATTCTTTTTTTCTTTCCTTCTTTCTTTTTGCTCCATTTACCCAAACCCAAAGTTGCATTTTCACAAAGGTCGCTACCGTGATGAAGACCATACAAGCTCACTTTTCATTGGAGGCACCAAGGAAACCCACCAGTGTCGGCATGTGAATAAAAGGTAATGCTTTAGAGCAACTGCACCTTCATTATGCATTCATAGAACATTCGATACCCCTTCATTATGCATTCATAGAACATTCGGTGCCCCTTCATAATGCATTCATAGAACATTCGATACCCCTTCATTATGCATTCATAGAACATTCGGTGCCCCTTCATAATGCATTCATAGAACATTCGATACCCCTTCATTATGCATTCATAGAACATTCGGGGCCCCTTCATAATGTAATCATAGAACATTCAGTGTATCTTCACAATGCATTCATGGAATATTCAGTGCACGTTATAATGTCTTTATAAGGCATTCAGAGAACAGTGCACCTTCTAATACATTCATAAAACATTCATAAGCAGCATGTACAGTAAATGTACATTAACATCCTAACAACTTTACATTAATATACATAATTAACAAGCATTATATGATTCAATGATTACAATGTTTGTGATTATCGTATAATGTTCGTTATTACAGTTTTTCCCATTTGCTTTGGCACACACACCGATAACTAATGTGAAGACACCGCTATGGATATAGACCAGCCAAGGTTCTCAGAAGAAAGGAATCCTCTCACTCCGACACACAGGCAAGGTCCTCGAGGCCTTGTTGAGAATCCTGGCACTGCTTTGTACATTAGCATAAACCCATTTGAGCATTCTTAGCAGGCAGTGATAATCAGAGAGGGGTTTTAGTGCACTCAGTCTCCTATGTATTTAGTCGACGCCGCTTACATGCATACGCAATGATGTTTCCATCAGTCACGCCTGGCCGGTCTCGCCCACGCCGGCTCTTACTACACGGCAGTTAGCGGTCGTCAGAGCCGAACCGGGCCGAGAACGGAGGCATCAGCTGGGCCAGCAGGTGCGACAGGCGCAGACAGATCGGGGATCCAGAATACGGTGACCCGGCTGGAGTCCGCAGGTGAGCACGTCGCTAGCGACTCTCTGAAGGCGGAGAAATCAGCACGCGGTGGGTGACTGTGACTGTCATCGCAGGTCATGCCGTCTGCCGAGCATTCGGCACAGAATGTGGATCTACAGAGAGCCGAAACGGCAACGCGCCACATGCCGCAGCATTCCCTAACGTCATCTATCGTGGTATATCGACGAATTTAAAATGTATTTCGAAAGCATATTATTATTCTTTCTTAACTGACTTATAATGACTCATATGCCATTTTCTTATTGGGTATTACCTAATAAGAGAAAACAGTCGTGGCATCCATTTGATCGATTTGAGAACTCCTCGATAAAATGCTAGACAAAAATTCAATCTGAAATCCTGGTTTGCCCTTTAAGCGACGCCAGAAATAATCACCTGAAAGTCGACAACAAGGATTTTGAGGAATTCCCTGCCAGTGTGCACGTCCTTAACAAGTGTTTCTTCCTGGGTAAAGTATTTCTAGTGCAAATTTATTTTAGGTTTTGAGGATTAAAACCACGGAACTACTTAAGGAATACAGCGAGATCAGGAGAGATGCTGATGGATGAGGTGCTCACCTAAATAAAAAGTGAAAATTTAATTTACCTTTAAGGGCTACAGCCTTATAGCAGGTTTGGTCTGTGCTTGTGCTGCTCGTTATGTTACTGTGTGGCAAAGACAAAGCATACAGTTCTACGAAACAGGAAGCAGTGTGTGCATCTCTATCCATTTGTCCATCAATCCAAACACTTATCGTAGTCTCAGGATGGGGGGGGGGGGGGGGGGCACCATCAATGAAATGTGTGGATTTCCAATGTGTTGAAAACACAGATTGTTTCGTACGGATATAAAATACTTTCATATACATGTTCTTCTATCCAGGAGAGTAATTGAGAGTAAAATCACGTTTTTACTGTTTTGCCTAAATGAAGCAAACGTCCGCAAGGCTGCGATCCCAAGTGCGCGAGAGTCAGCGTGAATCAGAGTACAATCAGGAGTTTGCAGATGAATCCTTTACCACTAAATCACACAATGTCCCCATAACACATAATAATAGCATTTTTCCCATAGTAGTGAATGAGCGGGTCCCATAAGGATAGGTATACCCTAGATGTGTGTGTGTGTGTGTGTGTGTATGTGTGTGTGTGTGTGTGTGTGTGTGTGTGTCTGCCGTGCAGCCATAGGCTCCTGACCCCCCTCAACCCTGGATAGGACAAGCAGGTACAGATCAAGCATGGATAATTTGGGCTTTTAATAATAAGGATTTATCGCTCTGTATTAAATTATTCATGGGCAGTTTTTCCGTGATTGTTCATCACTGATGTTTCAAAGGTTATGCATGGAGCCCCCCCTCACCCCCCCAGCCCATGATATACAGCATGTGCATCTTGCCTGTGACTCTCCAGCTGTACAAATTACGCCCCGAGATTCGGCTGAGAAACCCGCGATACGGACGGCGCGATTCGGACGGTCCCTCGCCTTTGGCGTTGTGGACAGAGATCTTTCAGCTGGAGTGATACTGAGCCCCCCCCCACCCCTCCAAAGCCTTCTGAGAGCCACTAGGACTCAGTTACCGCCCCACTGTGAGGGTTCCCTGGCTGCCCGCCGATGAAGATATCCGAGCTGGGGGCTGACATAGTCAGGCGCGATTCAGAGGCCTGCCAGTTAAATACAAAGTTTTTTTTTTTTCCACAAATCTTCCGAACGAAAACCCCGAAGCCTGAGTATGTGCGAGCACAGCGGGCGCCACGCGGTGCTGAGGAGGTGTGGGCCACACACTCCTCCACCTCCTGTGCATTTCCTGGATCAATTTCATACCCCACTAAGCCCAATCCCCAGTTGGCATGTTGGCACGGAGACGAATTAGTGACTGGGAGGAGAGGGGGGTCGTTCAGGACCCCACATAGTTACAGATTTTGGGGGGGGGGGGGGTGGCTCTGGACACCATCAGGTTCAGGTTACGGGGGTAATGACCCACCAGGAGCCACGGTGGGTGGGATTACTGGGGTCTGTGGCACCAAGTGGGGAGAGCAAGGCTCCAAAATTGTTCTCCACAATAGACCTTAATGGTTATAACACATAATAATTGCATTTATTATGTGTTAAGGGGAAGATGGTGGCACAGGAGGTAGTGCTTTCGTTCGGCAACTGGAGGGTTGCAGGTTCGAGCCCTGGTTCCTCCTGACCCCATCAAAGTGTCCTTGAGCAAGACACTGAACCCCAAATTGCTCCCGGTGAGCAGGTTGGCACCTTGCATGGCAGCCTCCGCCACCGGTGTGTGGATGGGTGAATGTGAGGCATGAAATGTAAAGCGCTTTGAGTACTCGTAGGAGTAGAAAAGCGCTATATAAATGCAGTCCATTTACCATTTATAATGCAGTTAAATCACACATGGTATTACCACACACAGTATAACTGCAATGCTCATACGACGGACAGACGGACGGATGGATGGATGGATGGATGGATATTGGACTTTCAATCAGAAGGGATATTACGCTGGCCAAAGAAATAAAGCGTATGAGTGACACACTGTGATGATGTCAGCTGGCTGTGAGAGGCTCCCTGCACCTGAAAGCAATGCACACACACACACACACACACACACACACACAGAGTCCTGAATTCCTTTGTGATCAGTTCATCTTTCTAGTACAAGGATTCCCTACATTCGTATCGTTACACCAGGCGGATACAAATCAGAGGTAAATGTCATCCTCAGCCCATTTTTGCGGGAAAATGGATACAAATGCATTAATTTAACTCAAGCTATGCCTTCTGCAGTTCGAATCTGTTCCCATTGTGTTCACTTATTTCATTTCTTCATAATTAAAGTCAGCCATCGATCTGAAGGGCAGCTGACTCCAGGTAGGAGATAATAAACTTCCGAGCTGCCAGCGCCGTCACCCGTTTGACCCGGGAATTCCAATAAAAAGGCATTTTAATAATGTAAACAGCAGCTGGAGCAGAGGCAGACGGGCCCTATTATGTATAGCGAGATCTCTGTACCTAGCGCTTAGGAAGCATGTGGGTGAGTCTGGAGAAGTTCCAAGAGGGACCACAGCAAAGCTGCCCGTCACCGGGAGGAAGCACAGCCTCCGGGAGCGAGGACCAGAACCCCCAGCCCTCCAGCCCCCCAGGGAGCCACCCCCGTGTTAAATACCTCAAGTACGAAGCCGTCCACTTCCCCCCGCGGTGTATTATTGTGTGTATTCTTGGAGTCCTTCAGCGCAAAGGCTCATGGGTTTTATAGGACGGGCCCAAATGACACTGGTCCGGTGACCAGCCTGTGACATTGACCGCTACATTACCTGGGTCCTTAAAATTTATTTTTATTTTAAACCACATTCATTTGACCCTGTAGCGATGCATGTTGTCAAAGCGCGACAGGAAAAACCTATCAAGCATGGTCACATGTAGCAGATGCCTTCTACTCTCACTGTACTGTGTCACATGACTCTGCTAACCAATCCCGGATGGAGTCCGTTTAAAATGTCAAAGCACAAGAAGAACTGAACTATTTCACTGAGCACAGGAGCCATTCGGTGTTAAAGTAGTTTGTAAGACCTTAAGTAGCTCACAGTGCCCCCCTCCCCCATCATGAATTAAATAATCGCCCTAGCAGTTACCCATAATTCTCAGCAATGTAAACAAGCACAGATCAGACACAGTTGAACTCATATATTAAGGTCGCGACCCCTGGTTGGTGCTCTAGGCATTTTGGTGTACATTTCTAAAATAGGTTACATTGTAACTAACGACAGTACTGTGCTTCTTTGCTGTTTCCAGCCCCTTAAGCTATAAATAGCTGGAGGAAAAGGCTAATTTCTGTAACGAGTCTGTAGCAATATGGGCACAGCAGTGCTCCATTTCTTAAGTATGCTGTCACGTTAGCGAAAAAGCCATGCAGTCCGTCCTGGTGCATTATTGTCCAATGCAGAGTCCTGGAAATGTAGAAAAGAACTATTAGTGCTTTAACACAAAATTTTAATCGTAGCATAAATGTGTGTTGTCGCGAGAAAAACGTGGGATTTTAAGCTACGGTTAATTTATTGATTTATGTGCACGACAAATTCTCAGATCATCCGAGGGCTGCGGTTGTCTCACACTTTCACGCAGTCACACAACGGGAACTTTAGTCAAGAAATTGGTTGGGTAAGTTGGTTTTAAATATCTACATTTCATGTATTTAAGGGGTGGGCGCTTTTATCCAAGAGAGCAGGGTCAGCCAGTTAAAAGGGGGATTAACGGGCCTTGCTCAGATGACTAGTGGTGATGTCACCCTACCACATTGGGGATTTGAACCAATGACCTTCTGATCATAGGTACAGCGCCTCACCCCAAAAAAATGGGATTTGAACCTAAGGCTCCAGGGGAGATTGTATCCTAAATGCATGCAGTTAAACTGCTCTGCTGTCCCAACTATGGTCCAAAGTCACTCAGTTTTTCTTTAACCAGCAGAAAACAACTAAATGTGATAATGAAAATAATTTATTAAATTATTAAAATGAAATTGAAAAATTGATTAATTTGCAGCCTAACAATTCAATAGCAAGTAAACATCTCTGGTAAGAGACAGCAAGAGATCTTGCCCTGAAATATCAAAAATATCAAGGAAATATCAAACGAGCCATGAAATGTTAAAATATAATTCTGGATTATCCGAAAGTGGAAGCCCATCTGCGGTCAAGCCCCGCCCATCCCTGTGTCACATGACTCTGCTAACCAATCCCGGATGGAGTCAGTTTAAAATGTCAGCTTGAACAGCAGAACCATGCAATCATTAAAGAAATCAGGCACTCATTTGGGGGAATTAAGTGAGCTTAAAAGCAGATTTATGTCCAGTCCCTCCATTAACAACTTCATTAATAAAATGAGTAACGAGTGTGTATTATGCATTTACGATATAGCCTTTGTAACAAGCATAAATCATCGGGTATGTAGCTTTTCTTGACAATTAGCAATTGTCTATATAAGCAGATTGTGGAATTATGAGGTATATAGGGTCAACTAAGCACCAGCTGAACGGCTCAATTTATGTAAGCAAAACAGAACAAGCTTGCAGTTTGGATCATTTGGAAGGAGCGAAGCAAACAACATTCCCCAGAAGCTGCTCTTGAAAGCCTGTGTGAAATTTTCTTTGTGAATGTGGGTCCACAGAAATCAGACGGAGCTTGGAGAATTGTGCCAACAGGAAGCTTATGTCAAATCTGACCATCACTGGCCCTGACGTCTGTTTTGTTTCACTTTCTGATTTGAATTGTAAAGCACCGAATCCCACTAGCCTGCGCTTTTCGATTTATCGACGTTTTCATCGCTTTTAATTTCGTCCAGGTCCACTTGTCTCACCCAAGCGCGGTGCGACATCGCCCAACGTCTGCACTTTCCTTCTGTAACTTTAATCAGTCATTAAATTCTTAATTCGACCTCAAAAAACGTTTTCGTCTACACCTTCTACCGGGTTGCGCATAAAGTAATCATGACTTGCAGATGTTTACTTGACACTTACTTTGCGCTTGTATTGTTTTTTTTTTTGTTTTTTTTTACCGTAATTCATTTATTGAAATGCCCTAAAATAGCTGTTTTTGAGCCGCTACTTTACTGTTTAAAGTTTTTCTTTCTTTTACTTTTTATTTACTTATAATAATGTGTCTTTTTTATTTTTTTTTCTTAATTGATGTTCCATGTTGTGTGTGATTGTGAGCACCAATACTGCCAAAACAAATTGCAATTGGCCAATAAAGAGAATTCCGATTCTAATGATACAATGTTGCCATGTTTATATCCCCATCCAGTGGACAGTGTGTTTATCAGACAATAAAACACCCAGATCTTTTCCTTTTCAGAGCCTTCCTATGTGGTTACATCAGACAGAGCATATCCAAGCTCAGTCCCTTCAGAAAGGAAACCCACGCTCTTCAGTCTGTCAGCAAACAAAGCCATACTTCCGAAAGCTTTTGATATACTTTTACGGAAAGTCTTTTGTTACGCGTCTGTATCTTTCTGTTTACTTCAGAGGGTCCGGGAGCTCCAGAGGGCACTGTGAAAAATGATATACAAGGTAATCTGCATTATGTATCTGCAATAAATATGTGATGTTTACTTCTCAAGACCTTTCTTCCTAAATTGAAACTAAATTCATGATATATCTACTCACCTTCATATAACCAAAGTAAATGAGGACTGGGTATAATCAGATGGCAAAAAACTTTTCTATTAAATGATAAGAGGAATATTTGAACAGAGAGTTCATTCTAAAGTATTCCGGTGAAAAAAAAAAAAAAAATAGAGGCCCGTAATCCAATTGCTCAGCGTTGCATCAGTTAAAACAAGCACTCAGTCTGTTGCTTCAGACTACGGGAAAATATCTGCTAGCCAGAAAAATGGATTAATCACAGTGACGTATTTTCCACATTCAAAGAAATATATTTTAGAGAGGGAATGGAAAAATCAAATCCTATTGGTCATCCTCGTGGGAGTGTGTATATAATATATATACAGCATTTATACACGTTTTTGCCAGGCTTCAGAAGATTGTTGTGAATATTACTTCAGGCAATGCTAATCCAAAGGTATTATGGGTAATTGTCATGTTCTGCTGCTTTTAATGTTTGTAGTGTTTTTTCGACACATTGTATCGTTTATCTACTTTCATGGAAGGGTTGCTCATAGCTGGCTGAACACGCCACAACAAACCAATCATATGCAAACACCCTGATCAGAAAGTAGTTCAGTTTTGATTAAAGATTAAACGAGGGTCAGCTTAGGCTGGTAGTTTTTATTATGGGCAGTGCAGACGTACTCTGAAATGAGCGAGAGCCGAAAAGCGCGCAGCAGCAGCTTCTGCTCAGTCACGCCCGTCAGATCCGAATCAGCTCTAATTTGTCCACATCTCTGCCTGTACAGACACGTCTTGATCTCGGAGGAGATGCGGCGAAAGATCTCGCATCCTTTCATTTTTCATTTCGCCGGGGCCGAAACGCAGCCGAGCGGAAGAACCCAGAGGAACGATTTCAGAACAAGCAAACTTCCAAACTTCTTTCATTTTCCCTCACACCGAGTCCGGAGATGAGCCGAGGCACACGGACACGTGTATTTCTACGAAGCTAACTCTAACTCTTTCACAGACTTCTTCCTGCCCCATCCAAGCCCACTACTGCAAATTAATTCCACAATTTTTTTTATCACTGACAAAAAAAAGTCTGTTTGTCTGTGCGGACAGTATTTCAGTGATTGTCCTCGATTTCCAAAACAAATGATGCCGTAACCTATGCTCAGGAATCTTCTGTAATGATTACAGGCTTCCAAAACCGCAGTTTTTCTACAAACCCAGTTGTTTTTATTACGTACCTGACCGTGGGGCATAATAATACAGTCAAGGACAGTTTAAACTAAAACTTCCTAAACTTGTGTTTATTCACAAACCAAAAGTGCACCGATGCACCCGGAGCGGGTCATAAATAAGCCCGGTAACATCCAAAGGATCACCAAGACAACCAAAGTGGGTCGCAAATAAATCCATAAATTCCAGTACACACATAAGAGTGACCTTCCATATGTACCTCATTCCAGATTTATATGGATGTGATTCACAAGCTCCTGTCGTGACAGCGGTAGCCTAATGCTTAGGAATGTCTGCTTGTGATTGGAAGGTTGTTGGTTTGAATCCCCAACTAGCAAGACACCTTGAGTAAAGTATTACCCCCCATGCACTGCTCACTGGGGGCTGACCAGTGCTATGTTGCATGTGGCTTAAATGCAGAGGATACATTTTGTTGTCGTATGTCGGCAATTAATCACTTTTAGAAAGAGGGAACGTATCACAAGGGAAGAGGGCAGCGTGAAGAAAACAGGGAACCGTTCAAAGGTCGTCACACTTTTGTGGGGTCTTTATGTTTCCTTTTTAGAGCCGGTCCACAGTTTCCAGCCGCTGTTTGACATCTCAGGAGCTCACAGGCAGGTTTAATGTACCAGCGGTCAAGCGTCCGGCTTTTCCCCAGCGAAATGGAAGGCAGCATCGAGGCGCGTGAACCCACAACATCTCGGTAAAATCTCCATTTTGCCCGTCCTGCCGAAGCAAACAGGACCATCGTTGTTTTTTTTTCTTGGGGGTGCGGTGGGGTTGTTATCCTGCTACGCTTTTTTTTATAAAACTAAATGGTACAGGAGGGTGTCGTTAGGTGCCCTTAGGAAACGTCCAGCCGATGTTAATTCCGAGTTAATTCCACCCTCATTCTTTTCCAAAAGCGCGGGGGGGGGGGGGGGGGGGATTTTTATTTTTTGGCACCGTGATGGCGTAGTTTGCCTCGTCAGCCCGCGCCGTGCTGCTACCGACACCCGAGGCAAGGAGACTCGCGGTTCCACTTCATGCCACAATTATGACAGGACCTGTGCTTCGCCCCTGGACATTTTTCTATCCATCTGACACTAATGGGGTAGGGAAAAAAAAAAGGGCTCATATCGGGGGCAAGGTCACGTCTGTGAACGGGTTGACATCGGCCCGGCTTGAGTGTGAAGAAAGCAGGCAACAGAAAGCATCTTTAGATGTTTAAATGGAATCAGTGCATGCATGTCATACATATTTCATTCCCTTTCGCTTACATCTTCAATCATATTATTATCATCAGGGCTGGTATATTAAGCTCAAGACAAATTGCATGTCACGCTTATTTTTTTTTTTTACTGAACTAGCCCACATGGCCAGTAGCAAAACTTCTTAAGTTCAAGTCAAGCGGCAGATTTGTGTATAAGGCCCGCCTTTTTCTTCACATCCTGTCATGTGTTTCTGCCTGTCAATCTGATTGGTCGTTATCTTCTTTTTTCATGTGTCTGTCTCTCTGTGTTTTGATCTAGGCATTATTATGCTGATAGGGTGGGGCAGGGGATGGGTGTGGCATGTCTTTACCTGATGCATTGAATTGCAATAGGAATTAAAAAATAAAGTTGTCTCAAGTTACACTCCTGATTATTATTGTTTAGCAAACGCTTTTATCTAAAACAATGTATTTTTTTTGTTTTTTGAGAAGGCAGGGTCAGGCTGTCCCGGGAATACCTGGGGGTTAGGGGGCCCCGCTCAAGGGCCCGATTGTGAGATCACCCAGCCGACTCTGCAACTTTCCGATGAGGGGCACGATGTCTGAACGCGCCGAAGCCCACGCCGCCCGTGAAAAACGTCGGTAGGCTGTCAACAAAACAAAAAAAATCAAACGATCCCAGGGACTTTTTTTTGAACATGTTTCCATCAGGCTTCCCAAATGTCAGCGCGGAGTGAGTCACCGGTCTGTATCACACTCGGATCCCGATGCCCTTTTCATACTACATGTCAAAGACTTCATTCACCTTAAAATCTAGCAGTGCATCGCAGCACGCACAACAACAGCCAGAGGACACTTGCACTTTGTTGTTATGAGAGTTCTGCACAAATGTCGGCGGAGTGCCATTTTCCCCAGTTCGAGATGGCTGGCTCGGAGGTATGGATGTTGTTTAACAGCGCCGACTTAAAGACGTTAGCTGTAAGCCACTCAATTTCCTGTGCATCTGTTTCGGTTGATAATAACGATCAAACGCCGCACTAATAGATAATGGCTAAATGGGTTCGGTGCTGTAATGGTCGGGCGTGTCTGAGCTCACAGCCGCTGCAGTTATTTCTGTCTGTTCGGGCTAATCTCAGATCGGGCGCAGACAGACCCCGCTGCGTTTTAACTGATGATCTCCGGCCGCCGTCTGACTCGTAACGAGAAATCCCTCGCCAGTCACCGACAGGCACCATGTGTACAGGGTTCCCTGGTTCGCTTCCGTTTGCGGCGTGAAAGACAAGCATAACTTTGAAATAAAGATTTAAGGCGGCGGTGAGCAATAAATTAGACCACAGCAGACCACAGCGCACGATTACACGTAAGAAAACGAAGTGCAAGATAAATGAAAATAGAAAACGGGATCACATAAGTAATTAGACAGATAAGTAAAGGGATTTGTAATAAATGTGATGTATAGGTATGACAGTGACAATAATGTCTCAAATCTTTGTGTATTGATGATATATTTTCTGCCACGTTGTGTTCATGCTTCACACATATTAATGTCTGGTCATAAACAAGCACAAACAGAACATGGACCAATCGCACTTTTAATGAAGTATAATATATCAAGCCTTTATAAAGTTTTAAGATGGCACCTACTGCTGCATGCATACTTAACTTGATTATAATCTGCACATAATGACCTGACAGTCGGCATGCAATTATGAAACAGATGTTAAAGCGTTTCAGGATGAGCTCACTAGGAAAATTTTTAATGGAGATCGGCCGAAAATGTTCATGTTCAGCAGAATCAGATATCATTCAGATAATGCGAGAAAAAACTGTCACCTTGTAATATTTTTCATTAATAGCATGAGTACATTGAGCAAGCTAAATGTAGAAGATGCTAGAACCTTTTTCTGTGACTTATACCGACGCCATTCTGTTATTTCATTGTCCATCTCCGAGGACATGCATGACAACAACCTGGGGCCCGTGTTTCTCTGATGGTGGGAGGGGCTTATCGGATAACCCGACGGTGTAGGGGCACTGCTGGGCACCGCATCCGGTTCAGCGGAACTGAATGTTTGCCACCACATGCCAGTGCAATATAACAGAGGGGGGGGGGGGGTTCCCCTGCACGGGAGCGAAAGCGCTGTGTGACTATGTACAGCTTTTTGCCTTCAGCAGTTAAGCAAAGCCCAATGAAAACAGCAATGCCGTACACACTCCTGTCACATGTGCAGGGAGACGGAGAAACAGGGAACCAGGAAGTGACTGACGCGCAATTGTTTTCTGATGCCTTCTTTCCTTCTCACTGGTTTTCACCCTGTTAGAGTCCAGGGGTGTGCCAAAACAGAAATATGGTGTATAGGTTGTAAATGGGGAAAGATGAAACATTCTACAAACAAATGTTCTTACAAATGGCAAAAATCACCAAAACTAGCAAACGTCATACGCCGAAAATCCGAAAGAATGTTACACAGGTTGCAGATCACGAAAAAATGAATATCTGAGGTCGCGCGGGGGGTGGGCTGCGGTGAAAACCGTCATCTTTTTGAAGTCTGCTGGCAAAATATGACTTCGTGTCGACTTCGCCGACGAAAATGCGGGCAGAGACGAGCGATGATGTGAATGGGGATTCCTGGGCCGGAGTTGAACTTCAAATGCGACGACATGTGACCTAAAACAGGCCGTTAATACACAAAGAGTAAAAACGCCTACACACCGTAACAACCCACTTGTCCTACAGATTAGATGTTGGGATTTCCTCCTGGGGACCTCGAAGTTCTTCACAAATACAATTCATTGATTTGACAGACGCTTTT
Source organism: Brienomyrus brachyistius (assembly GCF_023856365.1). NCBI lineage: Eukaryota > Metazoa > Chordata > Actinopteri > Osteoglossiformes > Mormyridae > Brienomyrus > Brienomyrus brachyistius. The sequence goes on along the minus strand of NC_064556.1, from coordinate 4,533,275 downwards.
ATCCAAAGTGAACCACAACTGAAACCAGGGTGAAGCAGTTCCTAAGAGTTGGGGTCAGAGGTATCCGAGATGCATTATCATGATATAATCAGGGGCCCCGGCACTTTTCAGGGGCCCTAAGAATCTGCCATCAGGGTCCCCCTGCTTGGCAAAATCTACCTACCTTGTGGGACCTGAATTTCTAACGGGGCCCCAGATGACACAGTCCTGACTGGGGAAAAGAACTGTTGGGGTTAAGGATCCAACTGTGAAATCACTGCAGTGACTCTGGGATTAGCGGTGATGACTTTCCAGTCACAGGCACTGTAACCTGCAGTGGCACACACCATAGAGTATATCGCTCCTATACATTCCCAGTGGCTTTATTAATTTGTTTTGTGGTTCATGATTTAGGGGTGGCATGGTGGTGCAGTGGTTAGCACTGTTGCCTCACACCTCTGGGACCCGGGTTCGAGTCTCTGCCTGGATGTGTGTGGAGTTTGCATGTTCTCCCCATGTCGACGTGGGGTTTCCTCTGGGTACTCCGGTTTCCCCCCACAGTCCAAAAACATGCTGAGGCTAATTGGTGTTGCTAAATTGCCTGTAGAAGTGCATGTGTGACTGACTGGTGTGTGAGTGTGCCCTGCGATGGGCTGGCCCCCCATCCTGGGTTGTTCCCTGCCTCGTGCCCATTGCTTCTGGGATAGGCTCCAGACCCCCCCGCGACCCAGTAAGATAAACAGTTTGGAAAATGGATGGATTCATGATTTAGGGCTCCTTGCTCTGTATGCCTACACAATGTGTCTAGCTACATTTTCCTTTAAGGATAATGGTTTCTTGTCACTGGCACTATGATGTTGACGGTACTGTAGCCAGGGAAATATGTGTAAAATTTTTCATTATAGTACTCAATGTCTCTTGAGAAGCAGGTTGTTTCAGTCCAGGACACAAGAAAATCACCCACAAAAGTGGCGATTTATTTACTTCAACCAAATGAGCTCCCAAGATATTTTGGTCTAATGGGGCGTGGTGACCTACCAGGCAGATATAGGACCAGAGCCGGTTTAAAAGTCGATGATCTTTGAAATAGTCAATAAACACCGCATTCCCAAAAGCGGAAATATGTCTCGGTGTGAAATACCTTTGTCCTCCTCTGACAGTCGCTTTGGCCCTGATGAGGCAATATTTCCCCGAACTCTGGCTTTAAAGTGCGTCAAATTTGATCAAAGGCTTTGAAGACGTGATCATAGGATAGCGACAATGGCCGGGAGTTCAGATGCTGTTTTGACACTTTCTACCCGGCTTTAATTAGCCGCAAATGGATAAGTGGCAATATCTAAGGGTAAGAGGTGAGGCAGTACACATGCACGGTGACAATCTGCTCTAAGCGGCAATATGGAAAATTTACTCTAGGAAATGCACCAGGAAAACTACACTTAAGGTAAAAAAAAATTGTAACCCTTATACAGATAAAACCATCTTAGCTTCTCAGACGCAGTGGACACACTTTACATCACAATGTTATTTTGCCCTCATTTTCCTGTTTTTACTTGGCTGGTAATCTGGAAAATCGTTCAGTTCTGTGATGGAGCACCAACGTCACCCGGCACCGTCAAGCTGTACTTTGTTAGATTTATCGTCTACAAAGCTTGATGAGTCTTGATGTGTCAATGATGTACGACAGACAAGCAAAACATTTATATAAGCCTTCCTACTGAGCAAGGAGAGCCACTCAAAGCGCAGTTAGATTTACCTCGAACAGAAATCATCCAACATTGAACTGAATTCAGTTCAATTCAATACATTTTTATATAGCGCCTTTCATAACAGACTCCTCCCAAGGCACTTGACACGGGTGAGTGGTAATACATCATTACATCATTTATACAGAATAATACAAAAAAGGGGAAAACAAGAAAGAAAGAAACTTAATAATAATGGAGGAGAGGAACCAAAAACTCCGAGGTCAACTGGCAGCTTAGCGCATAGCATTGATAGGGACCTAGCATATAGCATTGATAGGGACCTAGCATATAGCATTGATAGGGACCTAGCATATAGCATTGATAGGGACCTAGCATATAGCATTGATAGGGACCTAGCATATAGCATTGATAGGGACCTAGCATATAGCATTGATAGGGACCTAGCATATAGCATTGATAGGGAAGTGGCGCATTACATTGATAGGGACCTAGAGCATAACATTGCTAGGGACCGAGTGCGTAGCATTGATAGGGAAGTAGTGCGTAGCATTGATAGGGAAGTAGTGCGTTACATTGATAGGGAAGTAGCGTGTTACATTGGTAGGGACCTAGCACATAGCATTGATAGGGAAGTAATGCATTACATTGATAGGGAAGTAGCGTGTTACATTGGTAGGGACCTAGCACATAGCATTGATAGGGAAGTAATGCATTACATTGATAGGGAAGTAGCGTGTTACATTGGTAGGGACCTAGCACATAGCATTGATAGGGAAGTAATGCGTTACATTGATAGGGAAGTAGCGTGTTACATTGGTAGGGACCTAGCACATAGCATTGATAGGGAAGTAATGCGTTACATTGATAGGGAAGTAGCGTGTTACATTGGTAGGGACCTAGCACATAGCATTGATAGGGAAGTAGTGCGTTACATTGATAGGGAAGTAGCGTGTTACATTGGTAGGGACCTAGCACATAGCATTGAAGCCTAGCACCTCCAGAGCAGTGGGTCTGGATCCCGACCGAACCCTGGCTAATGCCTGGGTTTCACTGGGTTCTCTGGATTCCTCCCATCATCTAAAGACGCATTGTTTTGCCGGATTAGCATCTCTAATTCAGCCATACTGTGGCCTGGAATCCCATCCCAAATGCCTCCTTCTTCATGCTCTGTGCTTCCTGGGACATACTCCAGCCATTCTGCAGTCCTGCACTGGCTAAGCGCTCATGGATACGTATTCACTGTATTTTCACCAAATTCTTTAATTAGTTAAGGCTGAGCGGCAATATCAGTGAGAGGACCGCTGAGGAACATGAAATACCAGCTTACAGGTGCTATCATGCTAACAATAACAAAGGACCCTAGACCAGGACGACAAGCCATCATATTATTACTACTATTAGCATTATTATTAGCCAATTTCAGAAATATAATTATCATGACATATTTAATTATCGTGATAATTATCATGACAAAGATTTGTTTATAAGCCATATTTTAACTATCGTTATCACTCACAATGATAGGATGTTACTGCCACGGTTCTACCAGAAGCAAAAAGCAGGGACGGATGGAGAGCCTTTCACTCAACAGAAATGTTCTCTGTGCACAGAGAATGTGGATCGCATTTCCGCCTTTATGTGTGACATCAATCAGAGTCAAATTCCTAAGTCATGTTTCCATCAAAGGAGTGGATCGCTGCCTGCATGTGGCAGATGGTGCTGATGTAGTTGCTGGGAGACGGAGGAGAGGTAAAAAGGTAAGACGACACCTTACAGCCTGTGGCTTTCGTGCAGCCCACTCGCTTTTTGACACTAACGCATCGTCAGCTGTGGGATTTTAATCCGCGGTGCCGCTGGTCGCTTCTGCCACAAGTGTTGGTACCTGGGAAGTTACATTTCATACCATGATAATTCCTGGAGGACAGTGTGAGGCCTTGTTTTGACATTTGATGACGGTGGACATGCTTAATAACCCAGTTCCGGGCCTACAGTGCTGCTGTTACGAACCTGTGTTGGGGATGGGTGTTCCTGTTTCGACCTGCAGGGGGAGCTTATGCGAATTCCATCCTGTACTGAAAAAAGGGGAACGGCTACCTAAAAAGTGTATGACCTCAATCACTTGGGGGAGGAGAGTTAGGAGTGTGAGGGCTTGTATGTTGTCCTTGCAGTAGCTATCGCTACACACTCCTTTAAGTCACTTTAGGAGATCGGATGAACTTGTCATCAGATGTGTTTACACTGAACAAACCAGTAAAAGTAATGGCAATACTGGGATTTTAATTCGTTCGTTGCTAGCCAATTAAATCAGATGAACTTAATCTTCCACCTCTTGTAAACTATTTGTAATTTAGGCTAACCCAATTGGCATCTTTCGGTGCTGTTTTCTCTGTTTTCCGTTTTCAACGATAGCATTCCATTTTTTACGTTAGTGTTTTCTAAATATAATTTAGAAAATATAAATATAAATAAAAAAATCCTAAATATAAAAATCAATAATGACCGCGAAAAAGATGTCCCCCCCACCCAGTTCTGCAAATGGTTCGGGCACGACGGCTTGTTGACATAACTGCAGCTGCTGGTACAAGGATAAACCATTTGGGGAGGGGGGGGAACACACACGTTACCTATCTATTGGCCTCCTCAGCGGGAGACACCAGCTTGCCATGGCAACTTTCCCTAACCGCAAATGCAACGGGAATATTATCAGCAATCTCACATCTTCCTGTTAAAAGTGACCAATGCATTTCAATGCCAAATTCAGCACCTGGGGGGGGGGGGGAGAACAGTTTCATTACAGCTGCTTTCGAACACCTTAGTCCGTAGAGACTTTCCCCCCCACGCTAAACACGAATGAGGAAGCAGGTGACAGAGCAGTTAAACGCCCGGACTTGTCGGCACGAGACTGTTGGGAAATCGCCGGTATCCACCTAGGTGAGGCTCTTAACCCGCTCTGCTTTGTTTAATATGCAGCTGTTTAACTGGGACAAGCTGTATATTTGTAAGCCGTGCTAGCATCCCTTGGTACTGGCCTTTACGTAAGCATTTCCTAAGCAATCTAACCGGGACGGCAAGGCTCCCAAGTCCATTAAGATGGATAGACGTTATTTATCACCAATAATGTCCTGTTTTGCCTACCGTCCCTGAAAGCCTCCTTCTCAGCGCCTTTATTAGATGAGAAAGGTGTAGAGTTGCACGGCTCTGCATCCAAGCCAACGCTAGAGACTGAGGTCATTACGCCAACCCGCCGGTGCCCTGGGGGAGGCTGCATTCTGATTGGCTGCCTTGTTGGGGGGGGGGGTATCACAAGGGGGTGCTTCACCGGCAAAGCTGGGCAGATGCGTGCTTCCGCGTGGAAGGAATTGGGGGGCGCGGGTGCAGGATGCTGTTTGTCCAAACATTTCCGTTGGGCCCGTGGGTTTGCAAACGTCGCTTTGGATTACGAGTCGGACATGGCCAGCACTGGGCAGCTGAGCCCGCAAATCAGGGACACCTCTCTTCATCACATCATTGGTGCCCCTTCAAAAAGAGAAGATAAATTCCCAAATTGATATATAATGACGTTTATTTGTTATCGACTCCATGTTAACTGGCCTGATGTGATGCAAGCAGAATTAATGAATTATGCTTCGATTATTCTCAACATCTGTCAGTGCAGGCGCTCTAGCGGATTATCTATGTGTCATTGTATTTTACCATAAATATGTGTTCGTGTGTCGATGCTTGTCGGTAGAGCGATTTTTCCACAGATTAATGTACAGTCATGCAATGAAAAGGTGGCTGCATTCCTGAAACGTGACACATAAGGTTAGAAATTCAGAAAATATTTAACTTTCGAACATATCAGGCATGTCACGTTATGTTCTGCAGGAAAAATGTTCTGACTTTTGTTGTATTAGAAATGAATCCTTATTGTTAAGCTTTCATTTGAATACTATACAGGTAAAATATGTAGCAACTGATTGTTTTATGGGGTTTTTTAGGTTAGGGGGAGATTCTTTACAAAGTCTGCTAACTTGATTTTGAATGAGTACTCATTTTTACTTAAGAGTACTCAATTATTTGTACTTGAGAGTACTCAGTGATTTGTATTTCAGAGTACTCAACAATTTGTAACTAAATTCAAGTTTAAAGTTGTGTAGCCGTCTCTACCGATGTCATAGTCACTGAGGCACTATTTCTGTAGGGGGGGAAATGACCTGAAAATATTCATGGAGACTTACTTGAAATGGAGGGGGGGGCGGTCTGAAAGCAGATGGAGAAGGGAGGCTTGGTATGCAGGTGCCAGGTAAGAGAAAGGTCTCGCAATGGGGCACTTGTCACATGTCCGCGAGCCTTTACTTCTCCACTCCCCCCAGATAGGCATGGCAGTCTGGCTCGGTCAGCGCGTCCCGAGAACGGGAGAGGAAGTACGCTGACGCAAAGTAAACTGGAGGGATGTCACGTGCATATTTGGTTTTTTTTTTTTAAAAATGTAAGTAGTTCACGTATGGGGCTGTTAATTTGTCATTTGCGACAGAGTTATTAATCGGGGGTGGAGGCGTGCAAGAGTCCCGTGGGGCGGCCCTGCAGGTGAGACATCCTAGAAGATGCTAATGCCCCACACCCCCAGAGCATGAGGAGGCAAACAGCTCCCCTCGCACCTCCTCCATCACTGGCCCCTGTGTTCTACATCCCTACGAACCTGCTGCTGTCAGTGTTCCCGTTTTCACCATTTTTACCCCACCCCCAAAGCATCTCCCCTGCATCCCAAAGCCCCCACCACTTCCTTGCCTATTTTTTTTACCCACCAGTTCTGCTGGGTTTGTGAATCTCACGGGGGAAACGGCTCATTGGGCTTTGGTGGTTCAGGGGGGTCTCATTAAGTGGGTAAGTCGTAAAGCCCCTGACGTCACCCCGCGGCGTCCATGTACGTCCGATTCAGTGTTCAGCGTCTTTCCTTCCCATTAAAGGTTATTGCTGTATGGGTCCCTTATATCCATCCTTAATATGCCCATTGGAGCAGTGGTGGCCTAATGGTTAATGAAGTATGCTTGTGAATCCCCAACCAATAAGGTATCGCCCCCCAGGCACTAAAAATATCTGCCTACCACAATGTCACATATGCGTTTAATGTCACACGTCAGGTGACACGTCATTGTCCGCTTGTGCAACTTCACTTAAGTGGTTAAACAGACTAATGCTTATCTGCCTAAACATTATTCTCTTTATTTGCCTGACTGTTTTTTTTTTATTTTATGCTCCTATTCATTTCAAATAAACTTAGATGAATCATACGCAACAGAGATTGACCAGAATTTACTTCTTTTTATAGCAGACACTCCTTTATCCAAAGCAATGTGCATTTTGGAAAAAGTGTGATCGGACAGACCCTGGGGTATTAAGGGCCTTGCTGAGGGGCTCGACAGTGAAATCACTCTGCCAAACCTGGGATTTGAACTGGCAGCCTTCCAGTCACAGGTACAGGGTCCTAACCCGCTCAGCCAGGTCGGTAGGAAGGTATCCGGCGGAGGCACAGGAAGCAGAACTGGATACAGACGTGTCCGAGTCAGGAAATAAAAGTTTTTTTTTTTGTCTCCGGAGAGGGAAGCGTTCTGGGACCTGCTGGATCTGCGCTCCGAGGGAACTGTGAGAAAATTCCAGCACTTTGTCACTCGGCATCTGGCTTAATTAAAACTGCAAACGGAAAGCTCCGGAGCCGCCGAAAAGTGGGGGGGGGGACGTCACGAGCGCCTTTCAAGGGGGGGGAGCAGCAAGCTGGTGGCTGCATGGGTTTCAGGCTAGAGCACCCCCCACCCCCTCCCCATCGAGGGGGAGGTCGGGCACCGGCGGCTTGTCGCTGCGTGACTCCCTGAGCGAGCGCGTGAATGCTGGGATGTGGGAGGATTTATGGTCGACGGTCACGCGGAGTCAAGGTGAGCTGCCAAGCTGTGTGCAGAGTCGCAAACGGCCCGCAGATCTGTGATAAAACACCTATCATAGCCCATAAAAAACACAGCTCTCCTTTATGGTCTACACTGGTGCCCACCCCCCCAATCAGGTCCTTTCTGACAAGTCTTTTATGTCAGACTGTGGCATGCATGCGGCTGACGTGCAAGGCAATTAGCAGTCTCTAGGGGGTGCCCTCCGTCACGTTGGTACCCATGTGCTCTCATCTTCGGCTCCTGCCAACCAGTTTGCTTGGCATTAGCCAGTGGTAACAGGGCCAGTTACTTAGAGAAAATTCTAGACATATAAAAGCTTTCCTGTGCTGGCTGCTTTCTGCAGCAAATACATTTCACCTCGGTAGGTGTGACTGCAGCCATTAGTATTTTTTTTTTGGGAATAAAGGGGGGTTCACACACACCTACAGTAGGGTTAATCTCTTGGATGAATACAAAATGCTTTGCTTGTTTTCCACTGAAATGTTTAATATGAGTGTTAAGTCTGTTAATGAGCTATCCTCCAATTAGTTCAAACGATGCAGGATATGACCTGCAAAGATATGGGTCACTTAGTATTCCACTTACAAAGTATTAAAAAGTAGTATTGTAGTACTGTATATATCGTAATTCAAGTTCACATGCCACATATTCATTGTAAATGACAGTCACTTAAGCATTTTTAACCTGCTGTAGATAAGTTCACAAATCGCGCGTAAAGTATCTTGTTTATGTAGCTAAGCAATAAACCCTGTAAATCTGTAATCAAAAGATGAGAGAAACTTTTTCATCGTCTCCTCTTCATATTGAGATGGGAGATGCTGGTTAGCTGCAGGAAGGGAGACGTTACGTTTTCATTCAAGTCATGATCGCCTCGACTTGTTTGTTGGACTGAAATTCAATTTAAAGAGAGAAGCAAACAAATACGTGAGAACATCTGGGGGAGGGGAATTGGGGGAGAATTCAAATATTAATAAAGGCATCTTTTTTCTTTATAAGCAAATTTAAATAACCAAGCTCTCTTGCGTGAGAGAGTCTTGCGGTTAACCTTTGCTTACCAATCGTGCTGCAGAGAGGAGGGCATCGGCTTCTTGTGAATATAGCCTGCCATCTAGTGGCCGATCATGCTATCAGCACTCTAAGTCCGCAGTATGTGCCCTGTACTGAATGGGGCTTTATGCAAAAGCAAGTTTAAAAATCAATCGTCTGTTTTGTAACCGCTTATCCCGGTCTGGGTCGCAGGGAGGGAAAACTCCAGCGTAACGTGCAATAGGCGAGGCTGTATTAGGCCATGGGTTGAGCGCCACCTGTCTTTCCAACTACACATGACGCTAAAATTATCTTATTAAGAGTGGATGTCATTGTTTGGTGAATTACACCTTCAACAGGGTCATCATCTAAACGCTTTATTATCCCGCAGCAAGTGCCGAAACACTTCATCTGCATCTTGAGTTGATTATGTCTGGGGTTTGTGACCTTTACGCTGTGGATAATTAATAGGCTCTGTTGGAATGAGCTGCATATTTGCTATGATAGTTACGGTGTAAATGGCGGTGATCTCCCGGTTTCAGCTGTGTGCCCCCCAAACCCCCCCCCCAGCATTAGACCAGACTATCCTCCACACCAAGACCACAGACTCTGTCCAACGGCCAGACAAAGAACACTAGGCAGACAATAATGGCGCCTTTCCAAGCCATACCGAGAAGAATAACTATGCTATAAAGACAAAGGTATTGAGACGCCTGGCCATTACACCAACCAGAACTTTTATTGCGTCCCATTATGAATCCATAGGCATCAATATGGAGTTGGTTCCCCCTTTGCAGCTATAACAACTGCTGCTCTTCTGGGAAGGCTTTCCGCAAGATTATGGAGTGTGTCTGTGGGAATTTCTGCCCATTCATCCAGAAGAGCATTTGTGAGGTCAGGCACTGATGTTGGACGTGCAGGCCTGGCTCACAATCTCCCTTCTAGTTCATCTAGTTTAAGGAGTTCCATGGGGTTGAGGTCAGGGGTCTATGCGGATCAGTCAATTTCTTACACAGCAAACTCACCCAACCTTGTCTTTATGGACCTTGCTTTGTGCACTGGGGCACAGTCATGCTGGAACAGTAAAGGACCTTCCTTCCCCAAACTGTTCCCACAAACTTGGAACCATAGAATTGTCCAAATGGCTTGGCATGTTGAAGCATTAAGAGTTCCCTTCACTGCAACTAAGGGATCTAACCCAACCCCTGATAAACAGCCCCATACCATTATCCCTCCTCCACCAAACTGCGGCTCACATTATTTACAATGAAAAACCATCAGTTCTCGGTATGACTTGGTTCCCGGTGGCAGTGGAAAAGCACCATCATTTTTCCGGCCCCCCTCCCATCAATGTCCTGCTTATTCGGCTAAGATAATATTTTTTTCATGACTTTGTCTGGCAGTCCTTGCGCCGATCGGGCCCTAGGCCCCTAGATTTGCCTCTGCCTAGATCAATCTCTTGGAGACTCCCTTTCATCCAGGAGTTCGCCAGCTGATCTGTATTTACTCATCAGACACAGACAAGCTGGCAGTACAGTGATCCTGACATGGCAGGGTATGTAAATCTGGTTGCCTGGGATCACCCTACTGTACGCAACTGTGGTAACCTCATGCTTTCATTGGTCGATCTCATGCCTCATTCCGATTCCCTGTTTACTACTGCAAAGTAACACTTTGCTGTTCAATCGTTTAACGACAGCAGGAAGCAAAATTTGGGTCGGGGGCCATACAATAAAGGGGCGCATTTCCACCGGCATACTGTACGGGAACCAAGCCGAACCTGAGCCGTACCACGAAGAGAGACTAGTTATGGTGCCGTTCCAGCTCCATTTGTTTTTTCACTGCAGAAGGGTCGGCTCGGGGTTTCCAGAGTGACAGTGACTAAAAACCGAAAAGATGCTTATTTGATGTTCACATGGCGTACATCACGATGTACTGTGAGCTCATTTCCGCTAACGCCTCTGGTAGAACCGCTGTGTTACGCTAGGGGAATTAGCATTCGCTTCAGTAAATTTGCTTTAGGAATATTAGGATTTAGGATATTACTAATAATGCATAATACATAGAATATGGCCTCTTTTCATTCAGATAATCCATGCATATCAATGCAGTTCACTGGTATTCAACCAAACAGGTACAGTAGCTGACGCGAGCAGCTCGGTTAGGACATGCTTTTTAGCCGTGCTAGTAGGCTACGGCTCAGCTACGGCTAGGATAATTTACACTGCAAAACTGTCAGCGCTCAGTAAGACTCGGGGACAGCTCAGTTCTTGGTGGCAGTGAGAAACTGCGAAAAGTAACTTTTTTGGTTAAAGGCATCAGACGAGAAATTTGATGCAAATGACCCTTAAAGATTTTCCTCTCCTTTATCAGCTGTACTTACAACACCAAGGCACCTTACTCGGTACTCCGATGAAGTTCAGATGAATTCATTTTCTCGTTTTATTAGCTGATTAGCAATGCAGCATGTGTACCTCATTCCATTCCTCATTATTTTTAAAATGTACAGCAAATAGGAAAATTGAATTTTGCCCGTCGAGCTTCCGTATCTAGCGTGCGCAGGTATCCTGCAAACAGAGCGACTGATTATTATTTTTTGATAAGATCGGCGCTGTTGTGGTTCTCTTGATGAGCTTTAATTATGATTAATATAACACGGTTATGTGCAGCGATTCCTATCGTCTTCTGGTGGAATTTTAAGACTCCATTATTTGCAGGAATTAATAATGAATTCCCGGGTAGCTGACTTTTCTGATTCTGTGAGTGCGTGGTCGGCTGCAGGTTTTGCTGCAGGTCAGAATCGGCACAGGGAGGTAATAAAGCCACAGCACACCCACAATCTCAGGAGGGTTCCGAGAGGAGAAAACAAAACAGTACTAGAATATTTTGCTTGTGCAACGCTGCCCCCTGCTGACAGTTTGGGTGAAACCACACACCCACCCTGCTGGCCCGACAGCGGCCTGACAAATCCCCTTACACAGTCCCCGAAAGATGTTTACAAATAAACCCAGGCCAAGTAGGCATGAATTACTGTCCTGTGGAAGGTACCCCCCCCCCCCGTGCTGGGCCCAGACTGAATCTGTCAGAAATTTTGTTTGTTTTTCTGATAGACTGAGAAGCATCTCATCTTCCAAACAGGGAAGAGTGGTGCTTTTCCCAAACACCTGCACGGTATATAATGCAGTGAAATAGCAAAACGTTTCTTTTATCGTTTATATTTCACTAGCTCTTGTGGAATTGTTTTGCTTCACCTCCAGAGGTGTTCTCTCTCTCTCTCTCTCTCTCTCTCTCTCTCTCTTTCCCTACCCCCTCCTGCTCTCTGCCCTTTTAAATTTGCGAGCCCTGAATGTCACTTGTCGTTGGCTGGTCGTCTGTAAGGGCCGCAGGATGTCGGGAGAATCGGAATGCCTTTCAGCTCCATGGTACCTGGTGCAATGCTGCAAAACTGCAAACAAGGTGTGGTTGGGGGGGGGCCTAACAGCTCTGACTGTTGCTAGGAAACACTTGTGGCATCTTGCTGCTCCCTTACTCCCATTGAGCATAGCAGGGCAGAGCTGCATAGGAAAGTGGAAGAGAAGTGAGATGTCATCAGATTCTCATGGGACTCCTGGAAATGTGCCCATTTAAGGGCAAATGGGCGGAGTCAACACACCCATTTTACCAAAAGGGTAAAGATAATATTTCTTATCTAGGCGAAAGCTCCAACTGTGTCCCTTTTCCATGCACATATCTAAGTCCTTGCTCTACGGTTCATCAGTTCAGCAAACATAATCCCCGTAAAAGATGTTGTTTTATCTAAGCTGAAAAGTCTGTCTGCCTTTGCCTCCAGACTTGCTCGCACATTAACATTCATAGAGCGCCGCATTACCAACCAGTGCCCCGACGTTCCATCCAAACCCCTGCGATTCTGGGAGGAAAAAATGCCACACTGCATCTCTTGTCAGTTATTCTGTTCCCACACTGCAGGCCAGACCCCTGCAAATGGGATTTGTCAATCCGCAGCAACTGGCTCCTGTTCCTTACGACGTTTTGAGCGGCATCGCCGTCACACTTCGCCGTTATTTCACGTTATTCGCTGTCTGCCCGTCGCCGCGCTCGCGGGCCGCGGTACATGAAATCGTGCGGACTTAGCCGGCGCTGACGTGACTGGGCTCAGAAGCACGACAGACTAGCGCTCCATGGTTACCTGAGTGAGTAAACATGGTCTGATGGTGACACTTTTGGGTCACGGCAGGTTATTATTAGCGTCGGCTGAGTGGTGAGCGATGACGATTGACAGTCTCTGAAGGTCACTGTAAAATGACGAAACTCAACTCATGCACCAAGCATGAAATCTCTCTAAGACAATAGACCAAACTTGACGACTGCCTTCCAGTTAGCGCTAAACGGACAACAGAGAACCACAGGTTCGCATGCGTTTAGAGCACGTAGAAGACGTTTCTTGCCATGAACTGTAGGGGGAGGCTTAGGATAAGCCCCACAATCATGGAACTAACGCATAGTCATTTAATCCGGAGGTGTTAGACATTTAAACAATGCTTAGACGGCTGAACAGCTTTGCTTTGTTCGTTGTGATGCTGCCGGATTCACGCTGTTGTCTCTTTCCTTCTTCCCAGTTGATTGGTCAGCTTTAGGAAGACTGCAAAAAATTATAATTGATGATTTTTTTTTTCCCTACGTCGTTGTGTTTTCTGACAGGCAGAATGTCCCTGAAGTCTATTCTGATTTTTATGATTTTAGCCTCCGGTAAGTAAATGTGTCTTATCCAACATTACCATTGTAGGTTTTGTGAATATGTTTATAGTTAAATATTATATTTACAATGTATGAATGTACCAATTAGTAATATAAACTGGTTATAGTTACAAGTGTGTAAAACTGTATGTAGAATATATATTTTACATGGTTACTAGCAGAGGTGGAGGGTTCAGGTCCAGAGAGTTTAAATCCAGACTTTGTTTCAACCAACCAGTTGAGTATAAAGGGTCACAGTCACAGAGTACTCAGCTGGTTGGTTGAAACAAAATCTTGGCCTGGATTTATACTCTCTGGAGCTGAACTCTCCACCTCTGGTTATTAGTCATTTCTGACCCTTTGCCTATGATTTTAAGTCTATAAAAAGTTTTGAACAGTAGATGCATGGTTAGAACCCCGCACCATATTAGCAAATGAACCCTGGTTTTATTTTTTTAATATTCTGGCTTTGAAAAAAATACGTGCAAGAATGGAATAGCTACCATTATTACAACATAGAAAGGAAGGCTTGTGCTGTTGTGTCTACAGAATTTGTTCAGATTAGACACACTAAGGTAACTTATTAGGAACGATTCATCCAGATTCTTCGGTCGTCATGGTAATGCGGGTGCCAGGAATAGCCACTGACCGTGAGATGCGATTAATCCAAAGCGATACGCAGCTCGTTTCAATTATGGCTACCAGCTCCAGGTGAAAGGCACCGTGATTGAAATTCACGAGCCTTATGCGGCGGTAATGTAGTTAATGAAAATCAAACACGACGTTATTTTAAGCTGGACATGAGCAACCAATCCAATATCTACACCGACTTTTCTACACCGAGGGGCATGTATGCTCATCTAATTCATACATCCATCCATCCATATCACTTCTCCAGCACAAGGTCAGGACAAGAACCTGTTTAGAAAATTACAATTTGCCTCGTTATTTTAATGGGGTAAATAGATCTTCGTACTCTGCACTTTGCCTGCTTTGACGGCATTGAGGGGTGAGACCTTTGGTCTTTCTCTAGCTTTAGGTGTCTCTCTTGAGAGCGAGAGGAAGGATGGCAGCGAACCGAGGAGGCCCCGAAAGAGCAGAGAAGATGAGAAGGTTGGGAAAGAGGTGACCAGGAGCACCAGTAGCTCCAAGCCGAACCAGGGTGGCAGTGGGACATCATCCAGGCAGAGTGGGTGGGGGTATGATGCAGCCTGCACCAGTATCGGAGGAATTTGCCAACTCAGCAGGTACATCTGCCAGGGGAGATACCTGAGAAACAAGTGTGCTGGTCCCAAAGTGCGGCGGTGCTGTCTGCCAGGTGACGACCTTAAGAGTTCTCCTCTTTGTTGTCCTGTTTCATTGGATGGGAACAGACTGCATCATTTTCATGTGCCTAGATGTCAGTTCTCCCCCTTTAGTTCTGCAGCAAGGAGCCTCTCGAACAGGGTTGGAAATTTCACGTCCAGAAAGTACAAATCCAGACCAATGAGTACTCAGCTGATTGGCTGGAAAAAAAATCTCGGTCTGCATTTTTACTTTCTGGAGCAGAAATTTCCACCTCTGCTCTGGAATCAATTTGTATACTTGGGCAGGGTAATCGGCTCTTCGATGATGACATGTGCCCCCCCCCCCCACTCCGCCCAGGTCCTGGTGCCTGGCATCCCCTGTGTGCCAGTCACCATCAGAACAGAATAAGGGGCTGCGACAGGTTCGGCTGTGGAGCTTTCAACTCTGAGAGGTAACCTCCATATGTGTGCTGCCCCCTTGTGGGGTGGAGGTCCAAGGTTATATATTTGTCTAATTAAAAATGTGCCCTTTTTCTGACTTTCTAAGTTCCTATTTCGGGTTGGCAAAATTTTAGCTAGGGGACCCCTCCAAGGTCAGCAAAATTTATCCTCACTGCCCTCAACCCCCCACTTTCGAGCACCTGTCCTTCAAAAGGTCAGTGCACAGCATTACTAATTATCGATTTATTTTTATATGATGTTGATAAAAAAAAAAAAAAAACGTTTTGCACTGTTCACATGAACAGAGTCGAGTTCACAGAGCTGCGCAAAACTCATACGTACGTAAGTCCTGGGCATTCTGTCTAAGGATGACTTTATGTTTACAAAAACACAAGTACTAATATCTGCCTCACTTTCATGAGAACATACACCACCAGTCGAAAGTGTTCGCACA
This sequence comes from Brienomyrus brachyistius, assembly GCF_023856365.1. Lineage (NCBI taxonomy): Eukaryota > Metazoa > Chordata > Actinopteri > Osteoglossiformes > Mormyridae > Brienomyrus > Brienomyrus brachyistius. Next base: position 4,517,728 of record NC_064556.1, on the reverse strand, counting down.
CCACAGGTTTTTACCATTTTTCCGTTTATTTCATAAACTGCGGATTTTTTATCCCTGTTAAGCATTGGAAAGTTGAGTGAACAACTATAAATGAAACTATATGTCAAATAAAATAGGTTTGTTTTATAACATGGAAAGAGTAACAGTGCGTGTCTGACACCCTATTAACTGGCTGTGTGGTGATGGAATAGTCAGATTCCAGGTCGTCCTTTAACTTTAAATGCACTAGTTACCTGCTTCACCCCATGAAACAGAGCAGTATTTAATGTTCCATGTAGCAAGAATGCCTCGAATTTTCTCTGCTGTTATAACTGCTAGAGGGGGTTACTTTGATGAATTAAAGATATGACATTATCCTGTTAAAAAAGGTACTCAAATGGTGAACATACTGTAAATTTATTTGTTAGCAAAGAATATTGAGTATATTTTTAGTAAATGTTGAGTAACATGCAGATGTAGAAAATGTCAGTGTGTGTGAAAGCTTTTGACTGGTGGCGTACAGGGAGACAGAATGAAGTATCTGTGATAAGCGGGGAGGCCGGAGCAGTCTTCCGGGGAGAGGGATGCCCGTCTGTGTCCGGAACACCAGCCGAAACTACACCCCCCCCTTTTCGCAGGGCTGGGAGCACCCACAGAGCCGTGGACGTGGTGTGTGACGACTACTCCGTCATCAACGCCCCCTTTTCTGGCACCCTGGGGGGGCCAGTCAGCCGCCCGCAGGAAGATACCCTCCACTATGATGGTGTTAAGCTCTATAATTCAGGTCGGAGCTGTGAAATCGACGTTCACAACGCCCGCGATTTGCTCACTCGGCTGTACGGGGTAGAGCCTTTCCGTTGTTGCAGTCGCTGTAGCACTTAATAGATTATAGGACACATCTGTTACTTAAAAACTTCACAGCTGTATTCATAGTATTGCCTGTCTATCACTGCTGAATTGGCACCGGGTGCCGTTTAAAGGGATTAAGGTGAACGTATAGGGGAGCGTCGAGGTTAGGATGAACTATGCCAACCACATGTGGACCATCTGAGTTCAGAAAAGAAAATGAAACCGGGCAATTGTCAGGTAGGGCCGTCATCGAGACCAGGATCTGAAGATTAGCTTGTGTTAGCCTCTGATGTGGGCACACATGAATAACATGGTGTTGATTGGGAACCTTTCCGACACCAACGAGGACCATATCTGGAGTCGCTAAGCTCCATCACTGTCTCGGCTCTGCTAGGGCACCAACAAAAAAAAACGTTCAAAGTTTGAGGTGCCTTGCAGAAGCCAAAGGTTTCACACCTAAATGAAAAATGCCTTTTCCCTTAATGAATAGAGATGGAACAAAAAAAAGCTACAATAGCAGTTATTTGCAGCTTTGGCAAAAGTTTAAATGTGTTGTGGAAAAGCCTCATTAAGACAAACGCTTCTTGTAGACAGACGTGGTTGTAGAAGGCTTTGAACTTCGGTATTGTCTTAATTCCACATTCTTATCCACGCCACAGATAATCTATTGGGCTCTTTCTTCTCTTATCAGTGTTTTAATGTTCCCTGAAAGCTAAAATATTAGCATATTTCATGCTTACGCCCCTTTGTCATTGTGTCATGTGACTTTTGGTAGGCTAGTGTATAGCTCTACACTTAAAAATACAAAACATATTTCAGATAAAGAACAAACATTCGGGGTGTTTATCAGTAAGCAGACCTTGACCGTTTTTGTCTCGAGTCCCAGGATCTCATTCTCGCCCAACCTCAAATTTTGAGGATGCATCGGTTGCATTCTTGCCAACGAGAAAAATCGCATGATTCATTACGCCCCAAGTTTAGTCGTGGGAGGCAAGTTAGTAAGAATAATCTTGCCAAGAACACAAATATGTTCTTTGCGTTCTTGGTATAGACCATCACCCTCAGTCTTATGTTCAGGACATTAACAGATGATTTAATCCATTGCAAATGTTCAGAGATTCAATGTGGAATAAGCCACAATAAACACAACTTGTTGTTGACATACCGATGTTATTCCCTGTTTTTTCCTTCACTAAAGAGTCCTGTGTGAAGATCTTCAACATCCGGCCATACCGTTACGTGGGCCACATCTCCAAGGGCGAAGTCATGGGCTACCTACTACCCCTTCAGGAGCGCTTCTCTGGAATCACCTCCCATCTGGAGCTGCAGATGTGTGACCATTCGAACCCTACACCCTTCATATAGGCCCCTCCCTCACAGCAATGTCCTTACGCTTTAGCTGCGAATCGATGCTGGCTCTCGCCGATCAGCTACATCAAAGCTTCCTGGAGCCAGTTGGGGTTGTAAAATCCAGCCTGAAATTATGGCGCCAGATCACAATGTTTTAGAATTTCGGCGCTGTACCACAACGTACCACAAGGTGGTGACAATCAGCAAATTATAAAGCTGGCTTTGTTTAATAGATCGAACTAGGTGCCGCACACAGTGGTGCTCGACAAGCACGTGTTTCCTGTGTATCTGATTACTAATCTGTCTTTAGCAGAACTAAACAAAATTAACTAATAAATCTTACTTTCTTCTCTTCATATTACTTTTTCCATTTACGCTTAAGTTCTGCCTCATTGAAACTTAAATTATTGTCATGAACATCGTTCTGCTTCTCGACCCATTAATCTGTCAACTTACTGTGTTATATAAACATTGTTAACCATTATGTGTACGTTAGTAACCATCTATCTATCTTCCAATGTCTGGACATGGTTGTGAACGGGCCTGACGCCAATGCCACGTAGCACTGGGCATAATGCAGAGGCAGATACTGGATGGGATGTTAGTTAAAGCAGTAACAATATAGAGCAATAGAAACTTCCAATAAACAGTTTTACGTTACCATAGCATCTGTAAAACTAAATAAACATATTTGCGTGTGTTGTACTGTTTTGTTGCTGTTATGCAATTCTTTCTGCAGTTAATAAAGACACTTCAAATTTGCCAGAGATTGAAGTCTGAATTTTTGCTTTGACTCGCAGCTAATCTGTGATTGAAATTCCCGCAACATTTAATAAATGCATACAATTTAAAAACACAACTAAAAATGAACATTCGAAATGGCTTTGTGGGTAATCTTTCGTGTGTTAGCATTCAGAAAATCCACATTATTTAATTTAGAATAAAAGCGACAGATCGGTAGTTAAATAATTCAGCTTTTTGTGCATGGAAAACAAACATGAAAATACCAATGAAAACCCGTTACGAGCATGTTCAATCCAACATTTGCATTTAATTCATCAGAACAAAACACACCTTCTTGTTGTTTTACAAAGGGTCTCTTTCCAAATACCTTTATGACATAATTCCTTTTTTGTACCATTCACTTAAAAGGGGGGTGATGTAATAAATGCTGATATTTTACCACCCCTGCAGACACAATAATGGGTTGCTCCATGTATGTTATAAATTGTTAATGGTGAATAAACACGGAGTTATATAACACTGTTGTCGCCTCTAGCTTATTTCCTTCACAATAAGAACAATATTATTTTTATTTTTTTTGCACTGGATTTTAATGCGCTGTACATGTTTTGCCAACGGGAGCAAATTCCTTAAAAGGACGTCGGTCTATTGCATTATGAATGTGATGCTGGTTTGCTTACAGTCTGGGGGTGACATAATGGAAGAAGTTGAGATTTACTCTGTCAGGTGAATTATCCCAGAACCATTAGTTACCTGGAAACATCTAGTACACTAGATGCAGCCACTCCGGTTTCTAATCAAAAATAATATTTTGACACCACTCATTTTCTAAGGGGAGATATTTTTCTTCATTTTATGTGCAGAACATTGTGTAATCCCCTATATTCCCCAGTTTTCCGCCCTTCTGGAAATTTCTGTATGATAGAAGTGATATAAAACCAATCAGAAGGACCAGTGAGTGACTGGGATAACATTGACGTAAAGAAACTCATCAAGATAATTAATCACATACTGTTGCAAATCGACGTGTTTAGTTTTTTGTTGGTGCAGTGGTTAGCACTGTTGCCTCACACCTCTGGGACCCGGGTTCGAGTCTCCGCCTGGGTCACATGTGTGCGGCGTTTGCATGTTCTCCCCATGTCGTCGTGGGGTTTCCTCCAGGTACTCCGGTTTCCCCCAACAGTCCAAAAAACATGCTGAGACTAATTGGAGTTGCTAAATTGCCCGTAGGTGTGCATGTGTGAGTGAATGGTGTGTGAGTGTGCCCTGCGATGGGCTGGCCCTCCATCCTGGGTTGTTCCATGCCTTGTGCCCATTGCTTCTGGGATAGGCTCCGGACCCCCGGCAACCCAGTAGGATAAGCGATTTGGAAAATGGATGGATGAATGGATGGAAGGATGGATAGTTTTGTTAATTTCATACTAGTGCACCGGGTAAAGCAGGGGTGGGCAGTTTTGTCCAGAAAGGGCCGGTGTGTATGCGGGTTTTCACTTTAGATTGCTAATTAGAGGACTGATTGGCTGAGGACCTCACACCTGGGTTTGAACACCTGACCTACAGGTTACCCCAAAAACCTGCATACACACCGGCCCTTTGTGGATTAGATTGCCCACCCCTGGGGTAAAGGATTGGGTCACACAAAAATGCTCTGGGCACAGAAATAAAAATGATTCTTCAGAGGGATTTTAGATCAGATTTTAGCGTAGCTGGGTCCAAGCGACTAGAGGAGGCAGGGCCAACCAATCATGTGTTTTGTTCCCACCTCCTCTAGTTGCTTGAACCCACTTCCTCTACAATCTGATTGGTTATCTCTTTTTTGTTCTGCCCAGAACCCAGCCAGACTGTACGGTTCTCGTATTAGATAAGAACACAGGAGCTGCGATGCCTGATCGGATATAGAATACACTGGTGATTTAATCCGGCCAGAGGCTATTTGCGGGCGTTTCAGCTGACGGCCAGTATGTCATGCAGAAAAACAAACGGTGGAAGCAGCGTAAACAGCCACGAGAGGGCTACCCCCCCCCCCCCCCCACTCTTAATTTAACTGATACCTTGCAGGTCCTCAGGATGGTGTAGAACTGAACTGTGTGTCACCATTTTGTGACTGTGGGCTACATGAAATCAGCATCATTGTGTAATCTGCATGGCTTGTTTGTGGCTCTGATGGGCTGATAGGCTTGCCGGCAAAGTTACTGGCACTTGAAGCGTTACTGGCTGATCAGCTCGAAACATCCAGAATGAATGACAATCTAGCACAGGGGTCATGCAAGAGAACATATATTGTGGGGATTCTAGCCTAACTGCATGCTTTTGGACTGTAGGATGAAATCTAAGTACCTGCAGGAAACCTAATCGAGCTTAATGAATATCAAATGCTGAGATTCTAAAATCTAGCACCCCCTATCGGTGTTTAAAGGGGGGGGGGGAATTGTTGATCGTAAATAACAAAACACAAGGTAAAATTTAATTATTACGTGTTCAAATTAAAAATAGACTTGACTTCCAGGCTAAGGTGTGACGCATTTCTCGATTGCTGACTTCTGGCTGATTTTGCCGTGTCCTGACCGCCGCAGTACTTTTCCTTTAAGACTTCGCGGGGATGTGCTTGGAATCGAAGCCGTCCCGAAATCAGATTTGGAGTCGGTGAGCTGGGATAGGCTGGGAGTTCGGTTCACGGCAGGCCGATCCGCGTACTGCAAGACCGAGCTCGGCCGAGGAGAAGAGAAGGAGAAAGAAAAAGGGGATTCATGTCCGACGCGAAACTCGGGGCGTGCGCGCGTGCTATCGGGACCATTTCGGGACAGTCACTACGCCGGTACCGGTCCAGCCGAGGTCGGACACACGATTGATGACACAGGGGCTGCATATGCAAAGTTTTGGCAGTCGGGTGTGATCTGCGCGAAGCTGGACTCTGGTTTTTAAGGCAGCGAAAGCCCTGAAGGATTGCACCATGCCCAGGCGGACCGTGCAAGAAGTTATTGTCCAGGATGTCCAAAAGAGGCGAACTCCCAACAAGCACTATGTAAGTTAGACTTATTAGATACGGTAACTAATTAATTAGACCCCAAATGTGTGATCGGCGTGCTTTTTTTAAACTTGCTGTTGCAGTTAGTCGTCTTCCCGTTCTTTCAGATTCGAGCGAAAATGAGTGCAATCCATAAAGTTAATGGCATAAAAACAACAAAATGGAAATATTAACAATGTAGACGACGCTTAAAAGATGCGTCAGCTACGGGCACCGGTGCGTAAGACGGAGAATAAAGCGTTGGGACGTGGGCGCGCTGTGACACCGCAGAAACAAAGGAAGGTTTAATGTAATAAACGGGATGTTGATTATATAATAAACGGAGCCTTGCATTGGTTTTGCTGGCGTGACTGGGGCGGCTGTTGCCCTAACATGGTGGGGTAGCGTTTTAAGGCGTCCATTATCTGATATCAGGAGGGGCAGGGGTTAGATGGCGATTTGCTTTGGGCCACATGTGATCAACATCTGCAGGGCAAAGCGCACATGAGGCGTTTTATTGTATTTTTCCTGTTTTGGACTTGGTTTTAAAGCTGCAGTAGTATCTGCCTTTTGTCATGCAGTGGTTTGGTGGCCATACAATATGCGAAACAGCCCGTACGTTTGTGAAAAGGGCTCAGCAAACATAAATCGGCATGTTTGCTGGGTTTATTAGAATTTATCAAATAAAAAAAATCATCAATCATAATCTAGATTCTAAGATATAATATTCTAATAGTGGACCCCGAGCTGGCCATTTCGACTCAGTACGGTCTAATAAATCTGTAATTTTAAACACGATAAATTACTCAAAGTTAGGAAAGCTAGGTAAAGTAGCGTCGTGCTAGTTCATGTTATGGTAGGACAGTACTATGGGGAAAATGAACTTTTAAGCTAATAAAGAAACGGTAATTTATTACGAACTGAACTGTTATACGAGTTGTGGAATAATGAGCAAACTTATATCTGGACACAATGGCAGGGACAGTGCCGTGCCTGTAAACCTGTGGGTATGAAAGTAATCCGCGCTTCATCTCATGCCGAATCATTACCTTATGTTAAATGTATTACACTCGGCGATTTTGTATTGTAAGATGACACTGTTTAATGTTTATCCATTAATGTATCAAGTAAATCGCGCTGAATTTTTATTTTATTTTATTGCTGGTGGGTGGCCTGCTCTACTTGGTTAACTGTGCTTTTTGAAACTTAGGGATATTTATCAACACTTCTCACAAACCCGTTTTAAGCCCCAGAAATCCCTACGTTCGACGGTACATATTTATTGTATATTTATAATATTGTTACTTTTTACGTCGTTTTTGCTTTCACTGTTCTTATTATGGCAGTTCACCACCTTGTTATAGTCTGACTCTATGTCTAGCATGTGATTAAATAGCACCCTTCAATCCTTGAATGCAGTGCTGTTACTCGCCTGGACGTCTAACCACGTTGACTCGGTGGGGTGGGGGGGGGGCGAATTCATTTTCGGCTGGCTAGGGTGGTGGTCTACGTGGAAGTGTAGCCTTTCTGTTTAAACTGAAAGCTTTATTTGAGTTAGTCTGACAGTTTCTTCATTTCTCCAAAGAGTTGAAAGCTTTCTGGGGAAGAGAAGGATGTCTTGCATTAGCATCAGCATAATCCCAAGGCAGGCCGATTTGTCCAACTCAGATACACCCCCCCCCCCCCCCCCCCCAAAAAAAAAAAAAAAACAATTCCTGGATGACCTTATTGGCCCTTTTAGCACCGTCCGCACGGAGCTGGTCATGATCGGAGACTCGGAAGCCAACACGCAATCGGCATGCGGTTTCCGATCGTCCGCTTTTAATCCGCTTCCCTTCTCAGAGGAATCGGCTGTTGTGTTTGTCCTACGGCCAGAGGCGCCTTATATTTTTCCAAGACGCGCTCTTTTTGGATCACCATGTGGCTGAAGTTTAGGAAAGAGGAAAAATAGGTACGGAGAGAGCCGTGAAATTCAGGGTGGCCATTAGGATGAGAGCGAGTGGCTTCGTACCTCTATGGAAGGGCGTCCTCCGCAGTCAGAGCGCCCCAAAGAAAAACTGTTGTGCTGTTGTACAAATTCTGTTGTACTGTGAGGCAGCCTGCCGGTCTACGTGGAAGTACAGTACATCAATACATCAGTATTGTTTTTTAATTATTGTGGCAAACAATGAGGAAACGTGTTTCAAATAGTATTTGAAAACGTGTTTCAATACAATTCAATTCAATATATTTTTATATAGCGCCTTTCACAACACAGTCACTCCAAGGCGGTTGACATGGGTGTGTTATGATACATTATAGCATCATTGAAAACTTAACCGTTTAAATGTGTCGATATTTCCTGTGGCTTAATTAGAGAGTTCTAAGGTTTGTGTTCATTTCCCTTCCCAGCTCAGTGGCCGTCTAACTTTTTTGTACAAAGCCGATTCTTTAATTGCACAAGCGGGTTCTACATTTTGCTGAAAAGATCCCATGATTCTGAAGGACGTCTGTCACGGCATTGGGGACAGCGTGACAAGTCCGTATACACTGATGACACGAGGAGGTCTGCGTGATTGACGTTAAAGCTCGTCACATGACCTCCGTTCGCTATTTCTGCGCGTCACTGCCACTATTTCGCAACAATGGTCTTTATAATTTCATATTGAAATTCCTAGTTCCGTATTTTAAATGACAAACACCACTCATTGTCGACTCTCCGATAAATATATTTTTGAACAGGAGAATTACTGACACCAGACGTCTGTTTGCATCAGAGCTAGTAAAACTAATAATATATTTGCTTTTATCGTATTTATATCTATAAGCTCTTGTCTCGCTGGCTAAATAGCAGCACTTCTTTGAAAAAGCGGTGAGGTTGGATGACAGGGGTACTGTACTGGACGGCATTCTCTGTGATCTCTGTCCTTTAGCATTCATCACTGTAGCTAAACTGACAGGTATGAACGGTTTGGCCACGCCCTTCCACTTCTTCTGGTGATAAATTAAATTGTATGCTACGAGTGTCCTCATGCCAGGTTTTTCGGCCTTATGTGGGAACTCGCTCAGCTGTGACTCAGGTTTCTATCTGATCTCAGAACTGATGTAATTATAATCATAATTACGCTGGAAATTTGTTGTGAAGGGTGTCAGCCTGCCAGATAAAAATTGGTTAATGTAAAAAAAATAATAATAAATCATTAAAGGAAAAAGAAGCAAGTGTATTCCTTAGCTTCTAATTAACGAAGAGCGAGTTTAAAAAGAATTAAGGCTGTCCGATTTTTTTTTAGTGACCAACAGATCTAAAGTCAGGCTTCCTCATCATACGTTACAGCGCCTGGAACCAAAAGGTATTCAGTCGTCCTGTAATCCAGGGAAGAAATTTCACTGAATTTCCAAGAGTGACAAAAAGTGCAAAGATATTTTCTTGAATTCATATCCCGTGGGCCGAGTGATTTTTGGAAATGCGCTCCTCTCCTGGCCTTAATTACTGCCAACTTGGCATCCAGTCAGTCTAAAGAATAAAGTGACTGACAGTTTCCCATTGTCCTACTGGTGTTGCATTCTTTGTTGAACAGGCCTGGTTGAAACGGAGATGGACGTTCAGGCTTGGGGCCTGTGATATACATTATCCTTAGGGTAGGGTAATGTGACTCCCAGTCTGAGGATCAGACCAAGTCCTGGAAATTACAGCATTGTGTGAACTCGGGTGTCTTAGCACGGTCTGTAAATCTCAAACCCCCGAAAAGGCGCTAGCGGAAACAGCCAGGCCTCAGCACATTCAGTTATATCCTGCGGCTTTCCGTCTCTGGCTTCACCAAACCAAACGCTTTAATGTGCCCCCACCCCCTCCAAACCAAACGCTTTAATGTCCCCCCACCCCTCCCTTTTTTCTAGGTTTACATCATTAAGGTCTCCTGGTCTGATGGCAGCACTGAGGTCATCTTCCGGCGTTACAGCAAATTCTTCGACTTACAGGTGAGCTTTTTTTGTTTTCTGGAAAGACTTTAACGAATAGATCTGGGAAGGTGGGTGAGTGGGGAGGGGGGGGGGGGGGGAATTCCTGGCACCCCAGGGGAATCCTAAATTCACTCTCCGCACGCAATTATATTTTAACAAAAGCTGTGGCGTAAATGTTCAGCTTGCGTTTTTTTTCGGATCCCCATTGTCCTGTGTGACCTTCTTTTCAGCGAATAGCTGCTACGATTACGTACATGGACCTGAACCGCAAGGGCGGACCCGTGACCTTCCTGACATTGAGTTCTGATGCTTTAGCTCATTACCGCTCCTTACCTCTTTTAAGATGCAATACGATACCCTACATGGTAATAAACTCAGAAATGTCACACACATGGTCTTCGTGGACCGGGGTGCATTTGTGCAGACGCAATTGCAGTTTAAAGGTGTTCCGCCTTTTGTAATTTGGTCGCGAGGTAAAAAATACATCATTCAAAGATGGTGGACAAGCGTAGCTGCAGCTAGCTAAACTTTGTGTCGGATAGTTGTGCTGTTTCGGTGATGAGTCAGGCCACGGTTACCTAGTCACACTGACCCATATAAGCGGCGTCCAAAGCTGGATTTTCCTTCCCGTAACTGAAGAGCGGGATACCTGCTGGCGCTGCAGCGCATTGGCTCCCAAAGCTTTGCAGCGGTCCAGCGCGTTCGAGGCTGCCGGCGGCCAGGCCGAGGCGCTGGCCAGACTCTGATCCCCGGGAGTGAAGCAAGGCCCGTGAAAGTCGAACCGGACTGAGAGTTGTTCAGTTTTGGGTGCCTTTTGTAACTTGTAAATTCCAGGAGAAGCCGTTCGGGCCTCTTGACGGTGCGCCCCGTTCCGCGGATGTCGTTTTCCTCTCCGTGGGTTTTGACCCAGTGGCTTAAAGCCGGTGACATATGAGGTTGCATCCCCGCCGAGATGTTCGGTCATCCGACACCCCTTCCTGGCAGCTATCAGCGGTCCCTCACTGGGACGACCCAGTGCAACTATCGCGGTGGTAGAACCTAGCTGTAAACGCAACCCGACACGTCTCACCGTCGCTCCCGGGTCGATAAAGGAGCCCTTTTAATCAGTGGATCGAATCTCTTACTGTACCAAATAAATATTTCACATCAAAGGTACTCAGGACGATCTACTTAATGTTACACATGCGTTTTACTAGCGTAGAAGTTGCCTGCAGTCTTTGAGACTGGCCTGGTTTAGCGGCAGGCTAGCATATGAAAGGGGGCCTTATTTTGCCTGGTCATGCTGCTAACAGGGATGAGGCCTAAACACTGAGGAGACAGATGCAGCCTGTTGTGTCAATGGCCCCCCCGCCAATGTGCATCTTTGCTGACTGAAGCTGTTGCTCGTAAGTACAGGGAGAGACGGGCACTGAGAACGCCAGACTGAAAACCACACTTAACATGAGTTCATCTGTTGCGGGTTGTGCTGACGTGTTTTATGCAGTAGAATCCTCTGCCCTCCCCCCCCCCCAGCTGAAAGTGTACATGGGGAGGGAAAGAGGAAAAATTGGGAGTCATTGTGCGGCTCAGCGGGTTAGAATGTTGTACCTGTGATCGAACGGTCGCTGGTTCAAATCCCAGGGTCGGCAGAGCGTTGGGCCCTTGAGCAAGGCCCTTAATTCCCCTGTTGTCCAGGGGGCTGCCTGACCCTGGTTTCTCAAAAAATGTGTCACTTTAGGGAAAAGCATCTGCTCGATTTAAAAAAAAAAAAAAAAAAAAAAAAAAAAAAAAAAATGTAAAAAAAAAACAAATGGAAAATTGATTGCTGTAGTGAAGAAAGCAGGTCTGCGTTTGAGAATGTTCCAAACTCGAACGTCAAGCTATGGTGAGTGGTCACTTCCAGAACCTTCGGCTCTCTAATCCGCCTCACGGCTCTGACATACTGTACTTTCCACGTTGGTAACGTTTCCATATTAAGGCTAATAGGCCTAATCCTCGTTATACCGTCCTTAACCGCAGTCGAGCGAGCTGGCAATTAGTCAGCAGCCGTTCTTTTTGATGTGTTAGCAGAATGCAGCTCCATATGGTTTTTTTTTTTATTTTTTAAAATTCTTTTTGTTTCGAAATACACAGCTGTCACATACTTTCCACGTGCAGTAATCGGGGAACGGGGCCCGGATAGAATATCGCTGGAGGCTGGCTACTGCTTTGGGGTGTAGGGCGCCTCTCTGTATAGGTAAACAAGGCCCAGATTTGGATCCTACGACCAGCTGCATCGCCTGACAATATTTTCAGTCTGGAAGCAATTATATATAATGTACGGCATCTCGGAGAAAGTCTGACTGCCTGTGATCGTGGCGGGAGTGACGCGTGCTTCGGGGGTGACGGGACTCGGCCGACGCTGGCAGGGATTTTGGGGATCACCGTTGGGAATGTCGCTCTTCCGCTTTGGGGTCGTCTCAGACCCCGGCGGCGAGTCCAGCATCCGACGTTGTGTTTTTTTTTTTGTCTCTCGGCTGTTAGAGTAAAGTCTGACACCGGCAAATGAAAAGGAATGTTCAGAATTCCCCCCCCCCGGGGGGGGGAGGGGGTCATAAGTGCTGCCTTCTGTTTTTATAGCCGTCTGCTGTGCGACCAAAGTAAACAACACAAAAAAATCTCAAACTGATGCATTTTGCAAGCAGGGCATGAAGATTCAGGAGCTCGTTATTGTTGGTCCATCAACATGCATATATATGTATGTATGTGTGTATCTCTCTCTCAGCACCACGAGGACCAGAGAACAATATGCCAAAACATTCTGAATTTACACATTAACTTGACATGTGTCACACATTGCATTCACATGGTCAGGGGCACCACTAGAGATTTTGGACCCCATGAAAGTGCATCTTATTAGGCCTCCAACCCAAACCAATGCAATTAGGGCCCCTTGGAATTGTCCTAAATCTACCCCTCCATGGAGCCGCTACTCAAAGCAACTAGAAACCGTGATTTGCATAACACATTTACGCATTTTCCTTCGCCCCCACCCCCCCCGTTTGAAAATTAGCTATTTTAAATGCCCCCACTGATGGGGCATATTCTCTCATTGTCAATGGCTTGGCTTGGCAGTTATGTCTAACACATGGTAGAAATCCCCTTTAACCATTAGGCATTTCCAGCTAAACTAAAAGCTATTCCTATTATGGGATGTTTTTAAAGAACTCCAGTGTGGGTTGTTGGGTGCGAGCGGTTTTGTGATGGTTTGGTGGCTTGTACATCCTGTGCCCTACCCCCCACCCCCAAACCCTTTCTGGAAGCGGCCTTGATATGACTCTGAGTTTTGCAATAACGGCACCTTGTGGTTTCCCAGAATTCCTCTAGGCTTGCAGTAAAATTGCTGCGTCTTCCCAGAATTCCCCTTGGGTGGGCCGCTCATGCATTGTAAGCATGATGGCTCTCTGTGGGTGACACTGTCTATCCTGGGGTCCTACAGATCATATGCAGTAGGCTTGACCTTCCTCATTCGCAGAGTTTGCTCTGAAACATTCCCAGATAAGAGATTTTGGATTCATATGTCGGGACTCCTTTGCGGTTTTAGTCTCTTATGAAATGACGCCGGTATATTGTCACTTCAGTCATGTCACTCCAGACACGTCACCCTCTTGTAGACCTGCTACCTCGAACTCCAAGGCCTTGCCATTCCTTCACTTAAACAAAAGAATCTGTCTGTTGAAAGAGTTGCTCTTCGCAAGGACAGTGAACATAACAGGCATGATTACGTGTCTCCGATCCATTCTGGAATGTAATCGAGTTTTTAAAATTCTTGTGGTTTGTCTAGTGTCGTCGTTAAATAAGTAGTAGGGTTCCGTTTAAGTTTTAGTGGTACGAATACAGGGTTTAATTGTTACACTAATTGTATGCCGGGGTGACGGATTCGTTTCTGCGTCTTTTATTACGGAAAACATATTGTTTTGCATTGCTTCAATTATTTTGTCTGGAACAGCTTATATACACATGGTCTTCCTTAGATATGACTTCATATGTTTATAAAAACGAGTAGTGCTCTTCTAGCTGGAGTTACCTTTGTGTAAACAATCTTAACACACATAAGTGCCCATAGTCCTGTACTACAATCCTTCATCTATGCATGATTGGCAAATAAGCAGATTGACTCCTAATGGAAGACCTACAGTTTGTTTTGTTTTTGTTTGTTTGTTTGTTTGTTTGTATATTGCATGTCTGAGAAATAATGTTTGACACATGGACAGGACACAATGGGGGATACGAATGTTAGATTGACAGTAGGTAGTAATGGGCTTTAGAGTAAGTCGGGTTGTTTACTGGTCTGCTCAGGCAAAAGGCAGACGAGTCAGCTATAATTAAGAGGCACGCTTCAATTTTTTCCCTCTGGAACATTGACAGTAAACACTTGGGTATCATTTGCTTTTATTTAATCCAGTTCCGTAGGAAACAGTTGGCCTCAATTCAAACTTCAAACCAGGTAGATGTGTAGCACTGGTGGGGCGGCGCACATCAGGCATGTGAGGAGGCTGGATGGGGGAAGAGTGGAAGTTGCAGCAATGGATTCTGGGAGCCAAAGGTCAGAGGGAAGCACACTGGGCTCACATTTGCCATAATTAAAGGGAATGCCGTGTGCTCAGCATCTGACTGTAGTCCTCAGGCCTGAGGTGGTATTAGGTAAATGTATATTTTACATTAGTGTAGGCGCATAGACTTTGAACAGTTGTTACATTTATTATGTGTCCATGAATTGGATTTTTTTTGATGCTCACCATGGAGACGAACATTTTCGTGACCGGCCAACCCCAAAGCCCTTCACCTCATCCCTGCGTGTGTTAGTGCAGTAGTTGGGGGGGGGTGGGGTTGGTAATGGCGTGGAAGTAGGGAAGGAGGCACCAGCGGCAGTGCTCCCAGTCTCCGAGCCGAATCGCTAAGCAACCAGAGGCCATTTATAGCTCCTAGATGAAATCACTTCCACTCCCCGCTGATTGGCCTTGTGCTCTCTAGCGACGACGACAGCAGCCTCCTTCCTGGCCACCACGCCTCTTGCTTCTGCTTTTCCGTCATCCGCAGAGTCACATGGTGGCTGCCACCCTGCCCCTCCCAGCCCCGCCCCTTCCGGCTCCGCCCATACCACCAGCCCCGCCCCACCCGGTTCCGCCCACACCACCAGCTCTGCCCAGCCCCGCCCCCTTCCGGCTCCGTGCACACCACCAGCTCTGCCCAGCCCCGCCCCCTTCCGGCTCCGTGCACACCACCAGCTCTGCCCAGCCCCACCCCCTTCTGGCTCCGCCCACACCATGAGCTCTGCCCAGCCCTGCCCCCTTCCAGCTCTGCCCACACCACCAGCCCCGCCCCTTTCCGGCTCCGCCCACACCACCAGCTCTGTCCACCTGGCTCCGGCAAAGTTTAAAATTTTTTTTTTTATGGAGTAAGGCGCACTCGTGCCACAACCACAGCTGCAGACTCTGCAGTCCCACCCCATGCGGATTGCCAGAAACACCGAGGGGAGAGATCGGCTTTCCACTCAAAGCACCTCCTTTATCTCCGGCCGGCATTCCCTCGGAATGTTACTACGGATTCTCCCGGGCAGTTTTCCACGGCGGACGGCCATCCTGCTCTTTGACAGCTACAGTACCTAGCCTTCTGTATTGTGCCATGGTTACTGCCTCCTAAGCGGGCCGCTTCTGACGGAAATCTTTCTAGAAACAGGAAATGTTTTTGCATCGCATTTGAAGTTAGAACAGTGAAACATCATGGCGGGTTCTGTTTTCCCCTCATCGAGATTCGATAGCAGAATGATTTTTGCTATCGAAAGTGACACGATTGGAGATTTTTCGGTAGAGTTTCACCCTCTAATGTCAGCAGTAGGAGATTTCTGTTCCGATTTGCACTGTACGCCCACGGACAGAGATTTGAGTTCCCTGCAAGTCATTAGTGGACCCCTCTCAGAATGTTCTTGGAATGGTCTCCTCCGTCCAGTTGATTTTTTATTTTTTTTTAGAGAGCACCACCCTCTTTCTGGGTTGTAATTTAATTGCATCCCCTGACTCCTCTGAGGTATCTTGAGTCCTATGATGGTAAAATTCCGTAGGACCTGCCAGTTGGCAATTTACTCGGACAATTGAAACCAAAGTGATTCCCTGAAGTTGAATGACAATATGATCCCTGTAGCCACACAGCAAAATGTTAGTTATTTGTTTTACTACTTACTCTAGTTGGTGGGGGGGGGTCTAGAGATTAATTAACTGTTAATTAATCAATGTGAATTATTTGCAGATTCTATGTTCTGTGTCATATTTTGTTACGCTTGCGCACTGTATGACGTCATACTATGGCCTGGGGGTTTTGAATCATTTCTTGGAAGTTTTTCCAACTAAACCCCAACCCCAACGTGCAGAATCTTGTGTGCTGAACATCATTGGTCCTATTAGAGCTTCAGCTTGTGTGCTGACAGGTGCGGGTGTCTGTTTTGTACAGATGTGGGGGTGGTACACTTTAGAAATGTGCTTTATTAGGTTATTTTACGACGCCCAGACTATGGTGCGCTGTGGGACAGCGGCAACCTGGGCTCAGGCAATGAACTTTTCCACTATGCAAACATTCCTACGAAAAAAAGTGCTAGTTTGCACATGGACCAGGAATTCCATCTGCAATGTACATTTTTGAATAATTCTTATTATCCACCGCAGATTTTCAAGCGGAACATTTGTAACGGGAGAATGGAACTCGTTGCAAGAGTCACAAATGAGTCTGGGGGACATTAGGCTGACCTTTGTACCTTTTATCTCTCCCCATTCTCAGATGGAGCTTCTCGATAAGTTCCCCGTGGAAGGAGGGCAGAAGGATCCGAAGAGGCGGATAATCCCCTTCCTGCCAGGTACCGAGGAGGGAAGAAATGGGGGAAAATGTGAAAAGTTGACTTTCGATTGACCAGGAGTTCAAAGGTCAGCGGTCGCCAGGGCGGCTCGGAGGCGAGCTGAGGGTGCTGAGGTCAGCGATGGGCTCTGTCGCGGTTAATCGAGCGGGAGCGCTCCGCTGGAACCTCCCGAAGTCGTGATCTCAGCGTTTCCAGCGCCCCGGGCCTCCCAACACCGGACCGCTGCCAGCTTGGCGTTTCCAGCCGGACTGCTCGCTAGAATGGGTCGCCAGGCCCCCGTCCTACTAGGGGACATTTTGAAATGAAATCCGCCAGATCTGCGTATCCGTCCGGCTGTGTTTTAGGCGAAAACTGACTGTTTTGAAAGCCGCTTTTCATTTCAGAGGTCACCCCGGTGGATGCTGATCAGTTATTGAGGCTGTATGTAGAACACATAGTCATGTCTGTGTGTGTGTGTATGTATGTGTGTGAGAAAGAGAGAGAGAGAGAGAGAGAGAGAGAGAGAGAGAGAGAGAGAATCGTATCCACCCCCCACCCCATAACAGTGCCTGTTATTGGAGAATGAATAACCAGTAAGGTTGTGAGGTTTTTGGGGGGTGCCATGGGGGTGGATGAGGGGTGCAGCACTGGCAGAACAAGTGGAAAAGATGGAGGTAAAGGGTGGGGGGGGGTGTTGGGGGGTTTTTTTTCATGCCAGAATGGATGCCAGAGCCTATTAGGGATTATCTGAGTTTGTGTGCTCCTACTCAGCAAAAAATGTTATATTTTCCCAAAAAAAGAAGTACCAGTGAAGAACACTGTGTATATGGTGCTTCACTGGCAGGCTTTAAAAGGGCTTCAATTCTTTATGCAGTGCGATCGTGCAGTCACTGGAAGTCTAACAGCTGGTCACATGTCATATAATCTTCAATCAGATTTGCTTTTATTAAGGTAATTGGCTCCCATTACTGATGTACATCATTTAAATAATTCCTGTCCTGGGGGGGGGCCGGAGCCCTGCACATTTTTGGGATTCCCCTCATTTAACACACCTGATTCAACTCCTTGTGCTAATTACCACACAGCTAATAAGCTAAATCATTTATGGCGGAACAGAGAAAGGACTAAGCTACACAGGGCTCCGGCCCCCCAGAGCTGGAGTTGGGCAGCCCTGGACTAAAGTTTAGCGGATGACCGGTACCCTTGTTGGGCACACTGTGTACGCTTTGAACCTGGGTCACCTCCTCCACGCATACCGATGCAGTGTCGTGCAGATAGATGTCACAAGTTAACCAGACGCTGCTTAAGCTCAGTCTATGCAAGACTGACTCACCTGAAATTCAGATCCTTAAATGTAGGCCTTACCTCTTCTACAGCTTACTGCAAACGCAGTGTCAGCTGAAAAAATCTCCTTTGTTTTTCTTTTGTAATTTGTTGCACATCACGTTCCCCCCATTGTGTGCTTGCAGATCTGCTTAGTTTGCGGCAAAAAAAAAAATTCAGATTCGGTGCCTTGTCTTGTCAGCTGTTGGCCAGTGTCTCCCATCGAATGCAGTAATTTTGCCCCGCTCCCCGAAAGAGTCCTGAGTGGTTGTTACTCGCCAGCTACATAAGCAAGGCTTCGCAAGCAAGTTTAATGAGTGTCCGTAAGTTAATGAGTCAGCAGCCCGACGGCAATTTGAGCTGAATCCCTCGTAATTAAAGAAAAAAATGCCTACTTTCGTCCTACGCTTTCCCTCCGTTCTCCGCTAAATTTATTAGCTGAGTTATGGACACAGCAGGGCGAATTAAGTAATGGCAGATGTTCTTGTTAATAAAATGTAACCTGTAAATTTAATTAGTAAGCGTGTATTAATAATTCCGTGACCCAATTCTGGGTTAGGGGGATAGATGGGAGATCATCGTAATCATTCTTCGTTATATTTGACCATTGAAGCCATCAAAGCTAAAATCTTCATTTAGGAGAAACTCCAGTGAACTGGCAAAGTCTGATGTGTAGAAGCCTGCAGTGATGCTGCTTAAGGTTTATGAAATCCAGTTGTTTTAGTCCGAGATGCACACAGCAGATCGGAATCTAGCATGTGCGGATGCCACATGTGTGAGGCCAGTAGCTATAAACTTAACGTCATTTTTACCGACTGGCCGTTTTCATTTTGCGAATGGAATCGAATCATATGTGCTGCCATTCTCGGCTGGTGTCACGTTTTCCTTCCTGCATTCTGAAAGTCCTTCTCGGACGTCTGTGTTCATTACGGCCGGTCGGAACGTTTCGTGACTGGAATGGATGTGGGAAAAAAAAACGGCCTCAACCGCTTTCGAAAGCGCCGTCAAGAAAATTAGCCCCTCAAAATGATAGCCGTATTAAAGATGAGTTTCCAAACGTTGTAATAAACTTTCTGCTTAAAAATAAGTGTTCTCAGACTCGAATTGTCAGATGTTCAGTACAAATACAGCCATCTTATTATGCTGCTTGAATTTGTATATTTATTTGAATAGGTATGGTCATGCCAGGAACCAAGGCGTCTCAACTAAGCTCAAATGAAATGCTATGGATACAAAATAAGCCTAGATATGATGAGCATGCCGTGAGAATTTATAACTCTCACGAAATACAGATGCTGCCCGGGTTACAGTGATCCATGTTACGATATTTCGGTAAATGTTTTTCACTTTCAGTAAATCGCATGAGATATTCAACACTTTATTATAAAATAGTTTCTTAATGATTTTGCTCAACTGCTAATGTAAGTGTTTTAAGCATGTTTAAGGTAGGCTAGGCTATGATGTTTCTTAGATTAGGTGTACTGCATTAAAATGCATTTCTGCCTTGCGATATTTTCGCCTTAAAATTGGTTTATCAGAACGTAAACCCATCGTAACCTGGGGAGAGGAAGGATATGTATTACTCTGGTGGACTTTCTGGTGAATTAGGGCTCTGTGATCGAAGGGTTGCTGGTTCAAATCCCATGGCCAGCAGGCTGATTCCACCTTTGGGCCCCTGAGCGAGGCCCTTAAACCCCGAGACTGGCTGAGCCTGCTTTCCCGGGTATATATCACTGGGTAAAAGCCTCTGCTCAATAATTAAGTGTAATTTATGATCAGTTATATACCTTTTATTTCCCTCAGAGCAAATGATCTGTTGTTATTCGTTTGTTTTTGATTGGCTTAAGTAGTTTGCTATGGGGATTACAGAAATCACCTTCTGATCACTACTCCGTTGTCATCTAGCTGACATCAGGATCAAATGTCAGTGTGCGGATCGCGGTGGCTTTTCCGAGATTGAGTGGTGTCGAGTTAAACGGAGTTTGTTGCAGTAAACTAAAACAATCGTGTGTATATATAACAAAAATGCTTAAAATTTGCCGACTGTGTTTCCAAGGCAAAGCGTAGCCCTTGGGCCTTTAAACTTTGTCTTTGAGGTGACTGTTGGCTGTATTAGTGGACCACTCATCTCTTAACTGTGTTCAGCCGGGTCTGTCAGACCCACGTTTCTGCGTTTTCCAGACCAGCCGGTTTCCTGTGCTTAAAAGAAAAATGGCTCTGCATCGATGCCGTTGGCCTGCGCCGAGCTGCCGGCTGAAGGGCAAAACAGCGCTGCTCGTGTAGAGAAAAACGAAAGGAAACTCTGACAGGATGAAAGCAGGCTGGCGATTTGTGCAAGGCAGCCGATCGACGATGGTGGCTGTGTGGGGAACATGTCGGGCGTCTTGGGGGAGTCTGGTTGTCATCACACTTATCTGGAAAAAATTCTGCCCCGGTTCTCATCCCCTCCTTACTTTCATTCTCATGCACCCTCCACCCCTAGAGCCCCGGCCTGGCCCCGCCCCCCGGGTTACCATAGTGACCGCTGGAAACTGCACTGAAGGATGTCCAGGAAATGAAATCTGTCTTGTAATGTGGGAAGTGGAAGCCTTGTGGGTCCTACACATCTGGAATTGGGGGTGTTTTATGAAGCCCGTGGCTGCACTTGAAGGGGGCTGTGTCCATTCAGGAGTGCAGCGGGTCGGTGGGTGGGGAGGGGGGGGGGTGGACTACACATCTTTTTGCTGTTTTACTAAATTCTGTAAGCCTGCGATTACGACACAGTTTTGAATTTGTTCCATATCTGGGTTGAGTTAGTATTATGTTGGATGAAATTCTATACTCTCTCACTGTCTGCATTCACTTAAGCTCTTCTGAAACATCATAAAAATCAAGGTTTTAAATATCTTAGAATCCACAGCTGGTTTATTGTAGTTTTAATATCTGTGCATCTGTTTCTTGGCGTCTGGAAGTAGCAGGAGCTGCCTCATGTGGCCAAACATAAGACCTTTTGTTTGGTTGAAGTGGTCACCGTTTTTAAGCTGATGAACTATTTTCTCATTATTCTCTAACGATCTCCCAAACAAGCAGCCCACTGACACATGCAGATGGTCACACTGTTTGAGTGTTTTTCTTGACCTCTGCAGTATAATTGTTGGTAAAGTGAACTGCGCTTATTACCATAGCGAAAAGTGTCGCTAATGCTAAATAGCACGCTGCCATCGATTTCGTCTTATTTCACTAGACACGCAGCACTCCGATTTTCGGATTGGTATCAGCACGATCCAGATCTATTTGACGGATCGGGTATCGGCTGCCCGTGACCGATCCACGTCCGATACTTACTTATTTACTTTGGCAGTCTCTAAAAAGATGGCTCATATTTCGTGTTAAACCTATTTCCACAATCAGTCGCACTATAGCTCTTTCCCATATTAGATGTGCGTTTGCGGCATTCAAGCTGAACGCAAACGCTGCCACTCAGTTTTTTGCCACTCAGTGGGTGTGAGCGCAGTGGCTTCCTGTGACGTCATGCGCATGACCTCCGCATTAGGGGGAGCGTAAGAGAATCGGATAAGAGGGCGACCATCTAGAAGTGTGTTACACTTGAAACAACAAATAGCGGCACAGCGATTTGCAGTCTTTGCAAAAGCAAAACTTTGGGAGGTGGAAGTGGTGTTCAGTGGAAAATCCCACCAAGCAAAGCGCACGCAACTGTGCGAGGCAACGGCGAGTCATATGAAAAAAGCAAATGGATGATTTGGGAGTCCATAGCTTGGGGTGTTTTGTGCATTCACTACAGCTTGTGATACGGGAGGGGGGTGGTAAGTGACGCTGTTGCCAGGGGGAGAAAAATTGTGTGGCATTTTAAGCATTCGCCCCTTGTGTATCCTCACTTGGAAGATAATCAAATTGAACTGCAAAATGCCTCAAATGCTTAAAGATTTAGATTTTTTTGGTGTACATTATTTTTAATGCAAATTTTCAAAGATAAATCATTTATCTGTTTTGGTTTAAATGTTACTCTTGTTACCATGGCGCCATGGTGACTCCAACATTATGACCTCACATCCTGTGTGTTTCTTTCGTTCCCTTCTAGGGAAGATCTTGTTCAGAAGGAGCCACGTCAGGGATGTGGCCATGAAGCGTCTGCGGCCGATCAACGAGTACTGCAGGGTGAGTCGATGGGGGGGGTTCAGTCCCACAGTCATTCACTCCCACAGTCATTCACTCATTATTTGAAATGGCATTAATATGCTACATTTCTGAGGCAGTCCAGGTGTTCCTGCTTCCCGCAGAGATGGGCGGATGTCCAGCTCACAGCACTGCTAAGCTGGATCTCGTCTGCACATCTCACAAGTCCCACCCCCACCCTATCACCCCCCCCCCCCCCGACTTTAACCAAGCTCTTTTCAGACTTTCATGTCCGGATTCGGTTTTGGGACTTTGCTGAATAGCTCAGGCGGTCTGTCCTGTAAAAATACCATGTTTGTGTGTCTTTCACCGGGCTGTCCTCAGAAACGTCCGCTCTTTGTTTATTTTGTGCTGGGAAAGGGGCTGAGTGAGACGTGGGGGTGGGGTGGGGGGTAAAGCCCACAGCCTGGATGCCCTCGGGGAGCCTCGTTGAGGTTAAGGAATTTCTGAAGTGCTTACAAGCCTTTTAAATGAAAAGAAAGATCCCATGTGAACTGCAGCACCTTTGACACTGAAACCCGGCCGACCCCAACCCTGATCCCGCAGGCCGGTCTCGACCCCCGCAGGCCGGTCTCGACCACTTTACAGTACCCGATAGCCTCAAGGCCGGTCACTGGGCTGAAACATTTGGCTCGACAAAAACAAACTCTGCAGATTTGTGCCACATCAGTTGGAACATCCAGCCAGACAGCGGGTGGACAGAATGAACTTTGCCTCCATTTTTCGAAAACTATTTGGTTTTGAGGGGGTCACGTTAGAGGTCAGGGATGGTCTGTGCAGTAACCTGGTGGCAATTCATTCTCACGTCGTCTTTAATACTGACCTGGCAGGGTAGACACTGTGATCACGAACGTGGTTCACAAAGGGGCAAGGCTCTAATTTTGGGGGCGCCTGCGCCTGTGATCGGACGGTCGCCAGTTCGAATCCCAGGTTCCGCAGAGTGATGTCACTGTTGGACCTCTGAGTAGGACCCTTAGGCCTAATTACTGCAGGGATTGGCCTCCCCCACTTTCTAAAAAAATCAGTGTTTTCAGATAAAGGAGCCTGCTAAATAAATTAAATTTTATGTTAAGTTGGGGGGGGGGGGAGGGGATCCTTCTGCATTTTTTCGGGTTCTATTTATGGAGTGTGTGGGTCGTGAATTTATAACATTGTGGAGACCAGATGTCCCCACAATGTGATAAACCCTGTTATTTTGACATTATGGGGACCACGCTGTATCCCACAATGGGTAATTCAATTTTAAATTAATCTATGACTGCGATCAAAAAAATAAACATGCCAAAGGTCTTGTATTTTGTTTGGTTACTTATGGTTAAGGTTAGGGCTGAGTACGGGTTTAGGTTGTCATGTTGGGATGAGAGATATGCCCACAGGAATGAATGGATGGTCCCCACAAAGATACAAACTTTGTGTATGTGTGTGTGTGTGTGTGGCACTGACTAGCCCCTTGAACTCCTAGAGAGCAACTTTGATGGTGAGATCAAAGGCCCTGAGGGCCGGGAGGGTGGCTGTGGACACTTAGAGATGACTCAGCATCATTCTCCTGTTTCTCAGAAAGCTGTGCTAAGAAAGGCCTGATTTTAATATAAGTCTGTATTTTGCTTATACGTGTGAAACCCTTTGACCACCAAAGCATCACATCCTGAGTCGTCGTTTTTTCCTGTACGTGGCGGACTCTCTTCCTCTGGACACTACCCCCTTGAATAAGCCCCGTTTACCGGAAGGCAAAAGGGGGCCAGGTGGTTTAACTTATTTTTACTTCGTTACAAAAACACCGGGAGGGGGGGGGTAATGACACGCTCTGCGCTCTTTCACTAGCCCTGTAATCTCCACCGAAGCAAGAGCCTGTAATGGAAACTTTCAAGCTGTTATAAGTAAGAGCATGAGCTTCCGGCAAAGGAAGTCCTCTGTGACATCACTTCCTGTGGCCTGTCTAGCATGTCCTCATCTCCTCCTCCTCCACCAGCTTGAATACAATTAGGTTAATGCCTCTCGCTGCAAGGAACGCCAATGAAGTCAATTTGCCGTGACGTGCCCCTTCGCTTTTTGGACACCCGGGGGAATACTAATGAGTGAAGAGGTTGCTGGCTGGTCCGAGGGGGGGGGGGAGAGGCAGAGCTATAAATCTCAGAGAAAGCAGCGACGTCCTGACAGCACTGTGGCTGCAGCCTTTTTGACATTAAAGTCATTCTGTCCTTCATTGCCTTTCCATGCCATCAGAAAGGACATTTAGGAAAGCTCCGGAACGTTTAGTTTTTTTTTTTTTTTTTTTTACATTGAATAGAGTCCATATAGATTTTGAATAAACACAAATATGCTTGCCCATCACGTGTGCATTTAACATGTCGGCTGTGAATGCTGAATGTCAGCTTACCGTCTATTATATCGCAGACGTAGACATGCGTCAGTTTTACACTATAGTCAGCGCTGTTTGCTTCATGGTAACGCAACAATGTAACAATGGCATATAATGTCATAATGTAACAATGTAACAATGGCATATAATGTCATAATGTAACAATGTAACAATGGCATATAATGTCATAATGTAACAATGGCATATAATGTAACAATGGCATATAATGTCATAATGTAACAATGGCATATAATGTCATAATGTAACAATGTTTTTGACTCATCAGTGTGTCTATATATATATATATATATATATATATATATATATATATATGTGTGTGTGTGTGTGTGTGTGTATACACATATATATGTATTTGTGGTATATATCTTTGTATGTATGTATGTATATGTGTATTAGTGTATTATATATAAAAGTATACATACACAGACACACTTCATTACATGACACACAGAGACAGATCTTCCAGAAGAGTAATTGGTGGCTTCATTTAGGGGGGAAAAAAACCCATTAAAATTAATTAAGATGTCCGTGTGTGTTTTGTCATGTATAATACATCACGCATGCACTGGAATGTTCCCCTGTCCGACTGGCTCGCTGTCCTGGGTGCCCCTCTGCCAGCTGTGAGTCTAAGCGCTTGGGCACGGGGGCCGGGGCATAAAACAAGCCGCCTCTCTGCCACAGGTCACCTTCATCCCCTCCCCCAAGTTCGGCTACTATGCCAGTCAGGTTTTATGACATTATTCACTCTGGGGGGGGGGGGGGGGGGGCAAGGACGCCGCTGGTGCACTTAACCATATTAAAGGCAGAGTCTCGAAATAGATGGCCGTGAGAAATGGTGCACGCTTCCGTGCCCGTTTTGCCGCAGAGTGGCACCAGATGCCGCGCACTTTGATGACATCATTTGCATTCTGTGAGTGGCATCTGTTCGTGCAGTGGATCCTGACATATTTTTTTTTCCTGTGTCTTTTTTGAACCCAGGCTCTGATCCAGCTGCCTGTGTACATATCCCAGTGCGAGGAGGTTCGCGTCTTCTTCGAGACCCGTCCCGAGGATCTGAACCCGCCCACAGAGTAAGCCTCAGTCCCTTTTGTTCGGCAAAACCAACACATAACTCCTGACAGCAGTAAATATCGATCCGGTCGGCTCACAGTTTTCCATTAGTGAGCCGGAACATTCCGGTAGGCAGTGAAGCGGCTGCCAGACCAGGGGGCTGCCGCCTCACAGCAGACTAGGACCCGGGTGGCCGGTGTGAGCTTTTGCAAAGGAGCATTTGGCTGCAGTGTCAAGCCTCCTCGGCTGGGGGTTCGAATCCCACTCCCTGCTCTGTTCGCTGGCGTGGGCGTGAGTTTTTGCGAGGTACTCCACTGTCCTCCCACAGTCCAAAAAAATCATGATTAGACGGAGCAGCATCTCTAAATCGCCCTTCATCTCTGAGGCATCCTCTCCAGGGAGTCCCCTGCCTTGTGCCCTGCGCTTCCTGTGATTGGCTGACAGGTATCCTATCCAGGGAGTCCCCTGCCTTGTGCCCTGCGCTTCCTGTGATTGGCTGACAGGTATCCTGTACTCGAATAGTGCCAGAGTATAGAAGGCTGGAAGTTGATTTGATGTGTTTATACTAAGAGGTGTTTAATTTCTATCCTTTTCCGCTGCCAGATATTTCGCTGCTGGGCATCGTTCCTAAAGGTATTACCAAAGGGTGCCACTTGGGATTTCAGCCTGGAACCTTTTGTGATTTGAGCCAGGAACCTTTCGAGTTTGCCTTTACAACCTTAACCTCTCCACCACCTGGTAGCCTGGCGAGCCTGCCTAATCCCTCCAGCCCCTCTACACTCAGCCTGCCTAAATCCACCGAGTATAATCGACAGAAACGCCCGCTAGGCGTTTCCTGACCTCGTCGATTTGAATGTTGGCCAGACCCCAAGATCCCTGGACGGACCCCGGTCTTAGCTAACAAATGAGGTGGAGGTGGACGGTGGATGCTGCCGAGGAATTGGGGAGGAAGGAAGCAGCCCGCTGCTGGGGGCCCGGCATTGAGCTGCCCCCCCCCCCCCCCATCTCTCTAGAAGGAGAGGTTTTCTTCTGGCAGCAACCAAGGACAAATTCCTTATTACCTTTTCTCAACATATCCCAAGCATGTGGTGCTTGTCAGAAGTGGGAGATTAATGTGGAAAGGACCTTGGTTTGTTCTTTATTAAAATTGGATTACTGCTTTCTCTTATTTCGGCTTTTTGTGATTTGACACGGCGCCAGAGTGCCGCTCCGGGCCGTGATAAAGGATGACGTGCCGTAAATCCAAGAGGCAAACTGGGACATCAAGCAGTATGGAGTGAGGGATTGAATTGGCAGGCGAAGGAAGGGGAGGCACCCCCCAGAGGACTGTCTGTCTACTGGGGGGGGGGGGGGTCACACTGCATGGCAGTGCTTTGGGGCCTGGCCATCCTCAATAAGGGGCCCTCTGTGTCTGATTTAAGCTGGAGATAGTTATCAACTGGCTGGGCACCTACCGTGAATCCTACTAGTTATCAACTGGGTGAACTTTTACGATGAATCGTACTAGTCATCACCTGAATAAACGTCTGCGTTGAGTCGTACTAGTTACAAGCTGGGCCCTTTCTGTGTGTTCTGCCTCGTTACAAACTGCTTCCAGAACTTGTTTGCCTTTAATTATCTCTCATTATCCTCTGGATACTGTGATGTTTGCTCTTTCTCTAGTAACATTTTTTGCCGCGAGGGAGAATAATGGGAAATGTCAATTTAGCATAAAATGTTAAACGTGCAATTGTAGAAAAATGAAACTAGAGTATACAAGGCCAGCTGTAATGACGAGTTGTAGTCTTATGTTAGTGGAACTTAAACTCCTGTTTGGTTGATATTTATTGTTAGGCTTATTGAAACTATGGAGGTCGCATGATGGCACACGATTGGTTCATGATCATGGTGTCGGAACAAAGGGTTGGTGATTGGCCGAGGACATAGATTGAGCTGGCCCATTGGTCCTTTAGCCCTGCACAGTGAACAAGAGCATCTGGCTGTTGGATTGACCCAGGCCAATGAAGACTAATGTAGTAGTGTAGCCTAAACGAATGAAACGGATCACGGGATTGGCTGCCGCCTTTGTCCATTCGTTTCTGTGCCTTTGTATGTTACTGAGGTCCAGTTTAAAGAAACCACATCTTTTCTGTATTCATTTAAGAAGAACAGAAAAGAAAAAGTGCTGAAATCATGCTTTATTTGAAGCACAGTCACCAGGGCTTGGAGATGCTGGGCGCTTTATTGCTTCTGACTTTATCTTCGTCATATTTGTCAGGAAGCCCTTATTTCCTGTTTCGGTGTTGCCCTTTTCCCCCTCTGGGTTTTTGTGTCCATGGCCCAATCGCACGACGTCTGGGAAGCGGCGCTTATGCTGCCTCCAGATCAGTCATTAGTGGGTCTACCCCATGTCCGTCTGGCTCCTCCATGGTTCAGCTCACCTCTGCACAGAGACCTCACCTGCAACACTCTGCTTTATAGACAAGGAGGTGCGCGAGGAGGGCGGGGCTACTGCATCACTGGCCCCAGCTGAAAGCTAATTGGGCCCCGGAGTTCCCCTTCCCTGTCAATCACGATTTAAAACACATCATTGGCTATTGATAAGGCCAGCCCCTCTTCTGCCCCTACCTTAAATACAAGTATTTTAATCTAATAAAGCAAAGGGCAGCATGTGACTCAGTGGGCTAAGCCTGTGTGCCGGGAATCAGAAGGTTGCCGGTTCAAACCCAGCTTCGGCATGTTTGCGGGTCCTTTACCAAGGCCCTTAACCCCCAGCTTCGTGGACAGCTTACTCTACAAAGAGCATTATTATTATTATTAAAAGACTGATTTAGGTTAATGGGACTGAGAGTATACCATACTCATCTGTTACTGGCACAATGGGATATTGGTTTTTGAGTTAATCCTTTTCTTAAAGTATATTAAATAGCGATAGATTAACTTGTCTTCAGCCTTAGGCTGACATCAGAATGGACACAAAGGTGTTTGTCGATTTTAAATAAGCCTTTCATTTTCCCCGCGCCTCTGACACTTGCTGGGGTCACCTAGGATTTTTGTTTCAGCGGACCAGTTGAGTGCAGTCACAGAGTACTGAACTGGCTGGTTGAAGCAAAATCCTGGTCCAGACTTTCACTTGCACTTTCTGAACCTCAGCTTTCCACATCTGCCAGTGAAATCTGGACCCCAAAAAAAGTGAGGGAGGTGTGACCTTCTCAAATGTTGTACGTCCTGAAATCTGTTTTTACTGACTGCTGTCTGTTTTGTTTTCACAGGGACCCAATTGGAAAGAAGAGGTTAGGTAAGTTCTATTACTCTTAAACTGGTAACGATTCAGGGTAAGTTCAAATATCTCTGTATACATAGTAGCCTAGTATTCTTGGGAATTTTGAAATATTTAACATTTTTAAAATACGTGTAGGTTACAAGGTCCCTTTGGAAATCTCACTTGGCCTGTCAGGACAAAGTAAAAGCAGGCAGTGACATCCATCACAGCTGAAACGCTGAGATTGCATGCCGACGTGAAAGTTAGAGCTCCCTCTAGTGACGGCTCTTCTCACCCACTGCTGTAATTCATGTCTACAAACATGCCGAAGCCTTTAGAGTGAATTACAAAAAAAAATTTAATTGCAGAGAAAGTTCCTAAGTATAGAAAACAACTAGATTAACTTGATATATGAATATTTTAGCGTCTCACGTATGAGGTGGGATCAGCCTTGTTTTTCTGGATCAGTGGAGCATGTATTGCTAAATTTGCCCACCATATTCCTCATTTAGGAACCTAAACAAATTAATACAGTCCCCCTCGAATGACAGCTTAAATATTGTCTGCCCTTGTGTTCAGTCTTCTTTGCAATCAGGAAATAAGTAGGACAGAATTGTGAAGTTTCTAACAGGTCTGTGTTAAGAGAAAATGGCTACAGGAAACTTTGCTGTAGTTCTCTTTGACCTCTGTTTGACCTCTGACCTTTGTCTGGCCACGCCCACCTGGGCAGCTCGGTGTTATCC
Organism: Brienomyrus brachyistius; assembly: GCF_023856365.1. Lineage (NCBI taxonomy): Eukaryota > Metazoa > Chordata > Actinopteri > Osteoglossiformes > Mormyridae > Brienomyrus > Brienomyrus brachyistius. Next base: position 4,488,109 of record NC_064556.1, on the reverse strand, counting down.
TTCCCTCACTACTGCTTTCATTCATTTTCCTTCATCAGGATTTGTGGAGAGAGCGACTTCTTTCCTAAAGAGAGGTAGTAACTCGCTTGGCCCTGTTGTGTGTGTGATCTCAGGGTGGCTAACGATCAGTCTCCATCCGAATCAGTGGGTCGGGGGTTCGAGGCAGGGGTGGGTGGGGCAAGCTTGGTGCTCACTTTCGGTGTGGTAACACTTCACGCACGGCCGTGTGTCAGTGGAGCTGGACAGCATCCTGCCTTTATGCAAAATCACTGGGAACCTTTTGGCCTGGGGTTAATTTTTCACTGGGAGAAATTTTGCATGTTACACCGCCCATTGTTTTATTCCACTGTCATTGCATTTCAGCTGTGAAAAATGTAAATGAAACGATGCGACCAAATTTTGACAATTCATTTCAGTATTTCAATTGCAAAATTCTAATATTAATATTAACACTTTCTTTTTTTTTGTATGGAGGCAGTAAAATCAAGGGATAATGGTCCTGGGATTGGCTGGTTAGATATTTTACTACAATGGCTGCCCATTTAATTGGGGCCGAAAGGTACTGGACAGATTGGTATGTTGTGCTACATAATTATGTCACAGAGCACAGGAAGTGGAAGGGGATTTTACACACACATACATACATGCATGCATGCATACACACACAGATATTATATAGTATATAAAATGAATCCCATTCCACTTCCTGTGCTCTGTAATGTTTTTATATATATAAATATATATATATAGAGAGAGAGAGAGATAGAGTCACATTAAAACAATACAACCTGGCTTGGTTAATCGTGGTTTGTGTGCATATCTTCATAGGGGCTGGTTCACGGCCTCAGCAAGCAGTGGGTGGGTTCCGTGGTTCTCACTGTCATTTCATCCTGCCATCTTGGTGATTGCAGAACCTTATTGGGCCCTTTTCCACCTTTTATGTGTGTTTTTTTGTTTGTTTTCTTCTCATATGGAAAGTCGTCTTCCTCCCTTCACCGTCAGCTCTGTCCAATCACTCTTGCTTACTCACCCTTGCCCCGCCCCCACCCTAATGGCTCCGCCCCCCCTCCAATACATCCATGCTCTGCTGACCCTGCCGGCCCTCCCCCCCTTTCTCTCTCTCTCTCCCCCCCCCCCGACAGGGGACTCCGCATCCTCCGACCCCCTGCTGCTTGACCAGTACGTGGCCGTCACCGATTACGAGAAGCAGGAGAGCTCGGAGATCAGCCTGCACGTGGGCCAGGTGGTGGAGGTCATCGAGAAGAATGAGTCCGGTATGGGAGCCGAAAAGCCGGGGTCGAGGGGGGGGGGTGACGTAACAGGGCAGCTGAGAAATGCTGTCCGGACGATGAGGTTTCATTGGAGAGCAGAGCACATGTTGCTGACAATCATCAAAGGGAGACAGTTTTTTCTACATGTATTAGTCGCTGTAAGGATGACTGATATTCAGACGTCATGTGACACAGACAACATACTGTGTCGTGTTCCGGGACATGCCACTTGCTGTCAGCGGTCCTAATCTTTAGTTTTCTTCCTTATATTATGTCTATAGTCGGGGGTGGGGGGAGGGGGGGACGATTTTACTAGTCAGCGTGTAGTGCTGCAGAATATCACATGTGAAATGTCCACGAGTAACACTGCGATATTTATAAAGCAAGAAATCGAGACGAAAATTACCTGAAATAAACTACAGCGTTTCCTCCGGGTACTCCGGTTTCCCCCCACAGTCTAAAGACATGCTGAGGCTAATTGGAGATGCAGAATTGCCCGTAGGTGTGCATGCGTGAGTGAATGGTGTGTGAGTGTGCCCTGTGATGGGCTGGCCCCCCATCCTGGGTTGTTCCCTGCCTCGTGCCCATTGCTCCCGGGATAGGCTCCGGAACCCCCACGACCCAGGAGGATAAGTGGTTTGGAAGATGGATGGATGGATGGATGGATGGATGGATGGATGGATAAACTACAGCCACATGGATTATCTGGTCACCCTTGGCCTGGGGTGGCATCACATACCAAATCAGCGAAGACTTCAGCTATGCTAATGCTGTTGGTCTACAGGCTGGTGGTTCGTCAGCTCCGATGATGCACAGGGTTGGGTTCCCGCCACATGTCTGGAGGCCCAAGACGATCCTGATGACTTCTCCCTGCCGGCAGAAGAAGGTACGGGCCCGTAGCACCTGCCTCACACCCAGGGTGCCCTCCCCTAGTTAAATCCAGCCCCACTATATTATGGAATGACTCGGCATATAAATATTGCCTGGTCTTGTTTAATGATGGATCGGGAGAGGGCATGATACCTGGAGAGTCGGTCACTGTACCTATTTCACAGAAATGGCATCCCTCGTTTTCGGATAAAGCAAAAACTATGAGTGATCCCCTCGTCTCTTCATGCAGTTGTTAATCTGTGTCTTCCGTCACTGGTAACAGTCTCAGTGCTCACTTCCTCTTTGTTTACTTCCTGCTGCCCACTCTGTCGTCAGTGCCTCGGAGGTTCTGGTCCCTGCCGAGGCACGTGGGTCGTCGGCGCACTTTAGGGGATCTGTTCAGCACAGGCTTTGGGCAAGGTGGAGAGCACACCTCATTTACCCCCCCCCCCCCCCCAAAATCCCCATTCCCCTGCATCCCATGTGAATCATCTTCGTTCTGCATGCGGGACTGCAGCATGGTGTTAAGCTCACATGTGGCATGCGTGTAGCATGTCTATGACTGTGTGTTACATGCATATGACATGCAGATGGGGAAGGGGGGGGGGGGGGGGGTCTGTCTGCCACGTACTAATGCATGTACTTAGACATGGGGAGAGAAAATTGTTTTTCCAGTCGTTTTCTTTCAGAATGTGAGATTTGTATGTTTAAATTGTGTTTTAATTCAGCGTGTCTGATCTCGTCCAGAATACTGAGCCCTCTGTGGATGAATTATTTCGTGATCTGATTTACAAATACAATTGTAGACAGAAACTTTTATTAGAGTTAGTAGCAGTTTAACATCATTTGGAAATCACGCGTGTACTGTGTGCCGGTTTCTAACAACTGTTTTATTACGTTTTTTTGTCCGTCGAGGGTGTGAGTTAGTGTTAAGTGTTGCATGTGTTCCACACTTACTGACCGCACACACACACACACACGCACACACACTCAGTCCCGGACTGTGCACAGAAGTGAGGCCCCCACTGTTAGGAGGGAGTTGGGAGTTTTAAATCAGGCCGTCGTGGTCTTAGGCATCTGTTTTCAAAAAGCAATTGCCTATGGATTGCGCTTCGCCCCGCAGACAGGGGGAGAGAGAGCGTCGCACTCTGTACTAGGGATGTAGCGGTACACAAAATTCACAATTCGGTACAAATCTTTGTTTTGCGCTCACGGTTCGATGGAGCTTTGGTACAGCAAGGAAAACAGAATTTGTTTCGGAGTCGTTTGTTTTCACCGTGTTAAAAATTATTAGAAACGGTTGTAAAACGAACGCAGAGAGACGTGCCTGTGTTACAAAATCTGAGATTCTTGTTTGCACGTTATAAATAAATAAATGTGTAAAATAAATAAAGGCTGAGAAATAAAGCATCATAACAATGCTAATGATCAAAATCCCTAATTCTCTACCGCCAAGTAGCAAGGATCACCGCTGATGCCTTTCTTATTTTTTAGCCTGGTCTGAATTTCCTGGAAAATGCCACGAGGAGATTAACTTACAGAGGGTTTCTGCCTTGTTTTAATCGTACTTAAACTCCGATGATCCAATCCCAAATGAGTTAGCCTGCTGGATGTGCTTTCAGGATCACTTCCAAGTTTGGTATAACAGAGCCAACATCAATCTTAGTCTTATCAACTACTCCTTCTCCATTGTTCGTGTCATTCACTGGGGAAAACCGAAATGTTCCCAAATTACTCATTGAAGTGACGTAGGAAGGCCTTAGGTCTCTCGTGTCGCCGTTTGACTGACTGTGACCAACTCACAGCCGCAGTTACCCTAATGTTTTCCATGTCGAACATTGACTTGTGAAGTTAGGTTCGGTCTATGCCAAGATATGTATTAATTTGTCTCACTGCGCATTCCGAACCGTTATAGCGCTACTCTGTATGGTGAGGACGGGTATGAATGCGGCGCAGGTTTGAGGTGTTATCCATCAATGTGGTCTACGGTATAGACCACCATGAGTTGCAGGATTCGCACACGTCTGCGTTCAGTCTTAATAAGAATGCAGTGGCTAATGTCTCGTAGAGTTAGATGTGAATTAAGGAGTAGATAACGTATGAGGGGTTTTTGATCTATTACCTTTTAATTTGCTCTGCTTAACTAATTAATTATAGATCAACTGTGTATTTAACATTTCTCTTTGGGGACGACTTCTGTTCAGTATTAATACTTAGCGTTCACAGAATGTTTTGAGACGCTTGCTTTATTCAGTAAAAATAATGAAGATTTATTGGTTTTATAACAAAAATCATTACTTTATTTACAAAAAAATATATACCACGTTGTAAATGACCAGAAGTTTTAAGTAAAACATTCATTTCAAGTAGTAATAAATTGAAACCCAAATTATAGTTCTAAAAGAGTTGTTCTGAGTTAGAAAGTTCATTGACAAGCATTATTGGGGTTTTTTGTATTTATTTTTGGAGCCAAGGATTACAATTGAAATTAATAGCGAAATGGGAAAAACAGAAAAGAATGATTTGGTCAAAAAAACTGTCCTAAATTTGCAACATTATTACAGAACTAAGCAAGCGCTCCATGACTTTCTGTGAGCGCTGTATATCGGAAACGGTGGTTAAGCTCCTAATATAGTCCCTGTTCTCCCGCCCTGCAGAAGAGAAGTACACGGTGATCTACCCGTACGCGGCCCGTGACAAGGATGAGATAGACCTGGAGAAGGGCATGACCGTGGAGATCATCCAGAAAAACCTGGAGGGCTGGTGGAAGATCAGGTAAAGTCAGGGGAGCATAGCTGTTGAGGAGAACCCCGAACTCCTGCTCCCTGGTCCTTCAGCGTCCTCTACCCACCCGCCCGCAGGTACCAGGGACAGGAGGGCTGGGCTCCAGCCTCCTACCTGAAGAAGACCGACATCCTGAGCCAGAAGCTGGCAGCGGGAGGAGCGGCGCATGCTAGCACCAACGACCTGGACGGCCTCTCCAGGCAGCAGAACGCCACCAAGGAGAACCGCGAGGGGCAGAAGGAGGCAAGGCAGGGGCCTTTTGCTGACGGCAAGCGCAGTGAGTGTGTTCAACGGATCGACATTGCATGTTGGGTACCTGGTTCTGGTGAACTCAGGTGAATCCCTTCCTTCAGCAGCAAACCTTGGCAGCTTCAGCCTGTTGCACATTGACTAAGTAGGCTAAAGGGTTGATAATATATTTGTCCTTCAACACAGTGATAAAGCATACAGTGGATATTCATAGATTCAGGGTTAACATAAAGTAGCCAACAAAAACTCTTAGGCTAAGACGAGGTGCAAATATAAATGTACTCAGTTGATTACATTGTGTTGATTGCATGATAATGGTTACATTGTAATGATTACATCATGGATATTTGACATGCTTTTTAATAATATCATAATGATTATATTCTACCTTATATAGTGCTAAGTATTATTCCATAGTACCCCCCCCCCCCCCCCCCCGAAAAGAGACCCGCCTCTGACTTAAAATACCGTAATGGTGCACTCACCACTCTGTTTACAGAAGACGGGGCCAGACAAAGACCACCCCCTCGCCGCGACCTCACCATTGTAAGTGGATTACTCACCGATGAGCCTTTAAGAAGATGCTGTTCATATCGTTGAGTCATGCTCATTTTTTTCCCCCTGTTTCCCGCATGTGCTCAGCCCCGGGGGGTGAACCTGCCCAAGCCCCCCACCCCTCCCCAGGTGGAGGAAGAATACTACACCATTGCAGACTTCCAGACCACCATTCCAGACGGCATCAGCTTCCAGGCTGGGGTTAAAGTAGAGGTGAGATCAGGGACTGATCACGGATCGCAAGGCTCTCTGTTTCCACGACACAAGATGACAAGCCCGCAGAGCTCTCCCGATTCGGGTCTCATGTGTGAATCGAGCTCAAGTGTCATTGATTCCTGTCTGTATCCCACACATCATGCCATCATTTCTAGAATGTACTGCAGAGTTGTACGCATTCGATCGCTTCAGGGAGAGACTGTGTATAGTGTCTATTTTCTTGATTTGTTAGAAATTCGTCAGCATTATTAGCTCAGTTGATGCATCACCTAATTGATTTAGTAATAGCTTAAATGCATTTACAGAAACCGATGCTGTTGTTTGCAGTTACATTTGCAGTGTATGGATAATTTAGCTTAAGAACACAGGAAGTCTTTCCTGCAAATATTCTGAATTAACCGTAATTTACCAAGTCGCGCTCTATAAATGTATGTAGGACCTTGTTAATGGCAGTGAGCTTCTGCTGCAGTAGGACTACTATTCGGGTCTTGACATGCTTAAACGGATTGGACTGTAAACAGGACAAAAGCGTGGAATCATCTCGTACTAGCATCTGTGAATTTTTATTGATTCTGATCGTGGATGGAAATGATTGAATAGTGTGAGCAGTCATGTTCTAACGCTGGTGATGAGGTAGTGAGGAATACGTGCGCATTACTCGCGCAACGTCGCAGGTGCCGCCTTCAATCTGCCAACTCTGGCTGGCATGGAGAACCGACTCATCGATGGATTTTACCTTTGACCTTTACCTTTGACCTTTACCTTTGACCTTTACCTTTGACCTTGCTTTTAGCCAGACAGCCCATTCTATCTTTCCCAATAATGCTAACGGAAGGGGGCAGCAGCCAGTTGGCCTGTTTGGGAGTTTTTGGTTCCTCTCCTCTGTTGTCATCTGCCTTTCTTTCTTTCATTTCGTTGTCTTTCCTTTTCCTTGTTTTTGGACTATTCTGTGCAAATGATGTAGGAATGCCTTGGGGCAACTCTGTTGCATCTATATATATATAAAAAAAAATTTTTAATACTCCTTTATTGGCCATTCCACAAGTATGTGTACTGGTGCGTTGAAATTCTTCTCTTCGCCTCTCCCACCTTGCTCTTCATAGCCCGGGGGTCACAGCACAGGTCAAACATCATGCAGAGCCCCGAAGATGGGGGGTTAAGGGCCTTGCTCAAAGGCCCGTAAACATGCGACTGTTCTGTCAAGGCCAATCAAAATGAATCATGCGTGCACCGTAATTATACTACGATACTACCATGCTACAAAAATCTCATCTTCTGATAGCCCATGCTTTGTGTTTTTTTTTAGGTCATCGAGAAGAATTCTAGTGGCTGGTGGTACATCCAGATCGAAGACAAGGAAGGATGGGCACCCATCACATTCATAGACAAGTATAAGAAGACCAGCAGTGCCTCGCGGCCCAACTTCCTGGCACCGCTGCCCAACGAAATGGCCCAGATGAAGCTGGAGGATGAGGTTGCTAACAGCCTGGGCTCTGATGACAACTGGTCCAAACCGCTACCCGAGGAGCCGTCAAACAATAACGATTCAGCGGCCAGGCCCAAGCTAAGGGACTGGAAGACAAATGCCGGCAAGAGCAATGTTTTCTCAGGACCGCTGCCTCCGGCTCCGGCCACGCCCCCATCTGAGGAGAAACCAGCCCTGCCTCCACGGAGGGAGTCCATAAACAAGAGTCTGGAGGTTGATATTGCAGAGAAACCCAAGATGGAGCTGTCCAAAGCTCTCCCCCCAAAGCCCCCCGCACCAGGGGTCATTATGCCCCTGGTCCCCCCCAAGGCGGCTCCTTTCAAGCCAGATAAGCCTCCTGAGCCCAAAAAAGAGGACAAGAACAAAGCTTTACACCTCCGGAATGAGATGGGCCTAGAGTGCGGCCACAAGGTGTCCGCCAAGGAAGTCAAGAAGTTCAACCTTAAGCCTGTTCCCAAACCGCCAAAGCCCAAGCCCGAGTCGCCGGAGGAGAAGCCCGAAGCCTCCCCGAGTCCGGCGGCCTTCGTGAAGCCGAAACCGGTCCTTAGGCCCAAGCCGATCCCAACGGCCAAGCCGGACGTACCGCAAGAGAACAAGGTGGATATCAGCAACCTGCGGAGCAAGCTGCGGCCACCAAAGCCGATGGAAGCAGGGGCGAGCGCTGAGGGCGCCCAACTGGACGGCTTGGTCAACAACAGCAGCCCGGCTAAGGAAGAGAACGGCCACGGCCAAGATGCGGCAGAAGCTAAGGTCATCGCGACCTCCCAGAAGGAACCTCCACAGAGGCCTTTGGTCGCACCCAGGAGACCTCCTCCTCCCAAAAAGGCGGCCAGCCCTTCGAGTCCCACGGAAACCAAATTCCCAGTGAAAGATTTTACCGAACCGAAGCCCGTCGCCCCCCAGAGCAGACCTCCTCCTCCTAAACCGAAGGCTTCTGGACCACCGGTGCCCAAGGACAAGGACAAAGATGAATCCAAATTAAAGATGGCTCCGAAGCAATTTAACAAGATCGAAAAACCAGAGCCGCCGAAAGAGAAACTCCCTCCACTCATAAAAGAAGCATCTAAAGAGGAGCTGTTCATTGCCGTGGCCGATTTTGAGGGTGATGAGCAGACCCCGGGGTTTAAGGAGGGAACGTTGTTTGAAGTTCTGGAGAAGAACGCTAGCGGCTGGTGGTTCTGTAAGAACATAAGTGGCGGTCTAATGAAAGAGGGCTGGATCCCCTCCAATTACCTGGCCAAGAAACCATAGTTTTCAATCAAGAGGCCATGGTTTGTGTTTTTTTTTTTACCAATATATTTAAAGTGCTTTTTATTTATAGCTGGTACTTTAATAGTAGCATTTTAATACATTCCATTCATTTCAAGTCCAAGCGAGTTAACAATGAAGGAACAACCATGTGGAACAGGCTTCACCGGACCTGTTTTCTTTAATAGTGTAATGCAAGACTAAAGAGGAGTAGCTACTAGAAAAAATAATGCACTGTTTTATGTGAGGAGGGAAATCCACCTCCCCCCCTTCCATTTTCGCTCATGCTGTACACCTTTTGAGCCATATATTACCCAAGCCTATAATATTGTTTTTTATAATATGTATCAAACTGCGGTAATTACGCAAGATATGTACGTCTTTCCTGCCATGATAGTTCTTCTTATTGCGGTAAGTGCTCAAAGCTTTATATATGCAGGATAGCTAAGGTGGTCCTCGGACACGCAGTCACAAACAAAGGAAGACTGGATTGAGAGCCGGTGCCGGGATGGAATCGGACCGTCAGATGGAAGTGTGCAGAACTGCCGAGGAAGACTCAGGCCAGGCCGTGGATTTAGACGCTCGAGCAAAAGCTGCCTGCTTAGCTTCCCTTAAATCTACGGGTGCCAATTCTTCTATATTAGTGTAGTATCAATGTGCTAATATTAACGTAGTTCTGTTTTTTTTTCCAATGTGTTAACTTTTTGGCTTCAGCCATTTTTTTTTAAATACATGCCAATTGTTGCGGCTCACATCCGAGAGTACGGTGCACTTTTTCTTATAAAAAAAAAAAATATATATATAAAAAAAAAAAAATCATTCTGTCAGCAGTTCAGGTTCTTGCACTGTGGCTTTATATTTTTTAATTTTATAATGTAATTTTTGGAAGTATTTTAAGATGTGAAGTACGCTTGCAAAAAGCACACTGTGCAACTGACACCTGCGCAAGACTAAGAAGCTGCGTATCGATGTTTACAAAAAGTTGTCGGCAGTATTTGAAACGCGGGGAGCAAAATTTCTCGCGAACTTGTCATTGACAGTGTGTCCCCCTAACTCTCTCTTTAGTTATGACATCATAATCATGACATTATGACATCATGATATTATAATGGGAGTGGCTCTCTGGCCCTCATATATACACCTTTCATATACATTCATTTTATCAAACGAGACTGAGGTGAGTTAGTAAACAAAAACCATTTGTGTACACTGAATCTCAAGAAGGTGCTTTTTTCTTTATATAAATGCAGGCTTGACTGGTTTCAAATCTGCAATTAGCAACTTTAAATAAAAAAAAAAACAATGTTAGTCTCTTTTTTTCCCTCCTTTACCTCATTGTGCCATATGGAATGAGGGCTTTCCTGGGAAGTTGTTCGCAAGGCTGTTAAACGTGAACTGAATCAAGGCACTGACAGGCTCGGTCAGACCGTAGGGTTATACATCTTAGTGAAAATGAGCGACAAGGCTGGGAGGCTGCATGGACCCCTGAAGGCTTTGTGACTCCCGGTCGCTAAGAAACCGTCACGTACCGCTATCCTTCATCCTGTTTTCTTCACCGGCCGAGTCCATCGTATATCCATCTTCATGGAGCTTCGAAATATCTATCTATGCAATTTCATTTTTTTTTTTTTTTTAACGCACTAGAAAGTTGGGCAGTGCAAATGAAATGGCGTGACTGCTGCTCCATGAAGCTGTGGGGATTATCGTGCTGGAAAGCTCAGCTTTGGACACATGCCACAAAATTGAAAACTGGAAGAAAAAAAAAACATACACACACACACACACACATACACATAAACTTCCCCCGCACCATCCTGAACTTTTCACTCCGGAAAAACAATGTTTCTCTCTCTCTCTGTTGTATACAGTCAGGACGCATATTACAGGAGTACCTTTGAAATATCTTATGCTGGTCGCTTTGTCATGTTTCCCAATACGTCATAGTACTGTAATTGGCCATTGTTTTTTTTTTTTAAGTTGTAGAGTAAGAAATTTCACACTTTACTAACTTTGGAATTTTTTTTTTGTTTATGTTGTGTTAATAAACATTTAAAAGCTCAAGGCTCTTTCTGCCTGTGTTCAAACCCACCTACTACAAGTATTTGCAATAGCTAAACTGCCAATACAACCATGAAACACATATATGATGGTTTTCAGTATGAAGAAATTACGGTAATGGAAGAAGGCGGGTAGGGTTACAGTGTAGATCTGAACCATAACTCGCCACTCGAAAAGGCTGTCATTTTGTGTCATTCCTTGTTTTAGGAAACTACTGCAAAATTACTATTTAGCTTCCATAAGTAATAAAATAATTGTTTTCATGGTTGGTTTCCTGGCGTCCAGTGAGAATTTAGTCCTAAAATAGATCAGACTTCAGTCTTTTCAACTAGTTTTATGCCAGAATTTTGATTCATTAGCAATGAAATGAAAGCGGCAATGTTACTTTGTAACTCTGATCCTGTTCTCGTACAGCAGGATTAAAAATAACTTCCAGCAAAGTAGCCCCGCCCCCAAACACTATTAAAAGGTACATGACTGTCCTAAAAGATGAGTTATACTAATTCGCAGAAGTGTAAAGCTTGCTAACCCTAATAAACGACAAAATATGAAACGATCTTTGTCTCCCTCGAAATTCATGGGCCTTGAAGGGGCGCGCCGCCTGTTACGCTTTTAGCTAGCTGACCGTACGACACATTCACCTTCCGGCTCTTCAAGAGGAGCCTCCCGGCGATTTGCAAGAAGGTACCGACTCGGCTCTCCACGACGACTTTCCTGAAAACCAAGTTCTTTAAAGCGAATACAACCAACTCTTTCCGACAAGCTTAAAACAATCATCAATTAACTCGAGTTCCTTAAGATAATTACCGGATCTTACTCTCTGGGCCAAAAGCATGTCATACTCATAGAGTAATTAAATAAATTATACGCAAGAGCATAACCTGACATCCCTATATGCCTCCGGAACCCAGAAGGAAGGAAGGAGGAAAAAGATCAGCCAATCCCTCCCATCAAGCCCCCTAACCCCTGCTGACACAGTCCCTGCCTCTGTCACCTCCCCCCTTACTCTCCACGCATTTTTGTAGATCTTTTTTTCTACCGGACATCATACATTTCCATACCTTTACATTCCAGTATTCGAATGCCTCTCTTCCCCTGGAAGTCCTTATAATTATAATTATTATAATTACACAGCTTTCTATTTTTTATTCCTTCACTTCTAATTAGTTATTTTCCTTAATTCATGCTCCGGCTCTTCTACGTTATCTGTGAACGTAAGCACCAATACTGTCAAAACAAATTCCTAGTGCGTGGAGTTGTACCTGGCAGATAAAGTGAACTGATTCTGAAAAAAAACGTGACTCCAGTTGTACAAAGGACGTGACAACAATGGAGGAGAATACGCATAAAAAATGAGTAAATATGTTACTCATACTATGCAATAACGGAACACTTTCAAGCCTACCTGAGCAGACATGGTGGATAGCAGTGTTCACTGTAACTCCAGTGTTCACTGTATGGCTCCAGGAGCCAAAGTCATTGTCTGACTCACTGGTAAAATCTCAGCGGGATATTCTGGGCTGTAGAAGCTTGCCTGGGAAAGACACCAAGACCTAATGAATCATTTCCATAAAAAAAAAAAAAATAAATAAAAAATCCACACTCTTTAGACCAAATAACTGGTAGAATTTTAATTTATTACTGAGAAAACAGCATATTGCACTTCTGTTATTCGGCAGTGCAATAATACAATAAAATATCAATTAACTTAAAAATGCACAAATCAATTGTGAGTATAATCCCAAACGTCCTTCAAATAAACTTTATTTGTATTTAAATACCCTAAGTCATATTTAACAGTATCAAACTTGGCTCCTGTGGGTACCTTTACAATGCCAATCCACCAATCCAGTGTTCAAAGTCAGTTACAGTAAAATCCCTTTTACATAGCAGATATATTAATATATTTTATCGAGCATTCTCAAGATGATTATATAGATTTATTTCTTAATTATCATGAGGGGGGGGGGGGGGACATGCCTTGGTGGAAAAATTAGCTACGAGTATATTTTCCACTTCGAAACAGAAACTGGTGAAATAAAACTTCAGTGTCTGTGCAATTGACCTGCTTGTAGCTGGAAAAAGCAACACTAGGGTTGTTTAGCCAGCAAACAAAGTGGAATTATTTTAATTTAGACAGCTCTGTTGTAAATATTTGCAGTGCTAAATTTGAAAACAAACAAAAACATTTTACGGTGCACGTTTCAGGAAAATGCGCAGATTCTGGTTCGGTGACCTTGAACATGTAAACAAAGCTCTCTTTGTGGGTTACTTATTTTAAGAAAGAGGGCCCCTCTATGGTTATTAAAAAATAGATATGTTTTTTTGCATTACTATTTTTGGCTATAACACTCCCATCACACTCATGGGTTTGTTAAGAGTTTTACTTGCAGACAAAATTGGTAAGGGCAGAACAAAAAAAAATAACTCATTGGTTCTCTCTTTAAATCAGATTGCGGAGGAGGTGGGACCAAGCAATTAGAGGAGGCGGGACCAAGAAATGTGATTGGATGGTCCTGTCTCCTTTAACTGCGTGGACCTACCACCTCTACAATCTGATTAGTTATTTCTCTGAACCAATCATTTTTCATTTGGCCCTCAGAACATTTTTTTGTGTCAAACTAAGGCACATAATAGGAAGATTTACAGTGATGCACTCAGTGGAGAAACACCAAGTTTTTTAGAAATAAAAAGGCAAATGGGGTAATCTTGCAAGAGGGCTCCTATAAAGGCATCCAGAAATCGCCCACAAAACATTCTTGAGGTACATATTCCCCATTTTGGTCCCAGTACCACATGCCCTACTTCTGGTCACATCCTGTAGGTTCCTCTGTGAGCTGGTCTGACAGGGTGGGCTGTTACGCAAGAAGAAATCAAAATATAACAATACGTAAATCATAAATATGATCCTCTCATCATGGAAATTATCACACCGGTTTCAAGACTCAAGGTCAAAAAGGATGAACAGAATAAGAGTTTTCTGAATTAAAAAAGAAAATTTAAAAACGTAAAATAAGCTTCCTCCTAAACAGCGTCGAAAGAGTTCATGCACCGTAAAGTAAACCTAAAACTTCGATGACCCGATATTTTCCGGATGAATGATACCGAGAATCACTCGTTAAAGCAAATTAAAATAAACTTAACATACAGACATATATAAATATAAATATTAAAAACTCCTTAAAAGGGAATAGTCGTTTGGCCAACGAAGGCTTGGCTGTTTGTGCCTTGTATCGAACGGCGGTCCTGGGGGTGACGCCCTCCGCTGCAGGCCTGTTACGTGTTGGAGCACTCCGAGTACGGCAGGAACTTGGCGACTTTGGTGGGCAAGCTGGGATTCTCGCATTCAGAGTCCATGCTCGTCTTAAAAAAGAGTTCCTGTTCTCTCTTCCTCTTGTTCAGCTCCTCCTCCAGCTCCTGGAAGAAAACATAGACCATGAAAGAGGGTAGGCTAGACCTTCGTTAACTCCACCATCACCACCTGGATACTCAGCTGAAGAGCAAATTTCCAAAACTCGGTCAATTTTGTGCTTGTGAGACGAGATCGTCACTGAACTAAAGTCAGGCTCCCTCATCGCATGTTCCAGTACTGGCAACCAAAAATCACTGTGCTAATCCAATAAGGAATGTTCACGAAAAATTTTCAAAACTTCGCAAAAGTCCACTTAAGTTTTCTCAAAATCATATCCCGTGGACTGAGTGAGCTTTGGAAATCTGCTTTGCGATTCCGGATGGCCATTTGCCAAAGTTCAGCTGTACTCTATTCATCCGTGTGGGATGTGATTGGCTGTGCGTCTGCCAATCGGAGGTGGAGTAGCTGGGTATAAGACGACCACGAGGCCCGAGAAACACACCTTCTTCCTGAACTTGAGATGCTCCTTCCATTCCCTCAGCTGCTGGTTATGTTCGTCCTCGAAGGCCTTCAGCTTCATCGTCTCGTTCTCCACCAGCAGGTGACACTTCTCATTCTGCAGGAAGAGGAAGATTAATTAAGACACGTTTGCATATCAGAGCGCATTTGGTGGGGGTTAAGGTCGTCGTCGTTGTGTCATGGATGGTCCCCACCAAACACACGAATGCGAATATGAGGGAGCGCATGCGTGTCCATAGGCAGACCCCTCACCTGAAGCTGCTGTAGCTCCCTCACGTTGCCGTCACACTCTTCCAACATGTCGCGCATCTGGCTCTCATGCTTCTGCTGTTGGTGGAGCTTCTCCGCTTTCTGCCGCTTATCCTCCTGCTGGGAAAACTGGGAGACCGGAAAGGGGAGGGAGGGGGGGTCACACAACTGGCGGAGGACCTCCCCCGTGCAGAAGCTACCAGCTCGCAAGGAGGACGTTTTTAGGTCCCATAATAGTGCGCATTGTTGCTATACCGCAGGCTGAAGGTAGGGGGCGCTCTGAGGCATTTCGCAAGAGAAAAGGTTAGCATGCGAGTCAGCTTGTAGACCTCAGGGTGACAGAAGGTTCACTTGTATTCTGGGTAGCGACAATTATTTCTACCAAGACAGATAAACGTTAGAAGCTTATGGGTATTGCTATGAGGAACATAGCTTGAGCTGGTTGAAAAGACCATGAATGCAGACCAAAGCAGACGGCACCGCGAGGCTCAGTACGGAGCTTCAAGGCCACGGCGCTCACCTGCTTGATCTTCTCACGGTCCTCGGCGGCGTTGCCGCTGTGGGCGATGCGCAGGCTCTTCTTGTACATGGTCATGCGAGTCTTGCCCTCGCTCCTCTGGATCTTGGGCAGACGGGCTTTTTCCTGCTGCTGTCGGGCTTTCAGACGCTCCACCATGCGATGGTTGTAGCACTGCATCTGCTCCAGCTCCTGCAGTGTCGCACGCGCACGCAAAAGGACAGTGAGGAAGCAGTTTTTAAAGGAAAAAAGTTTTCACCAGAAAGTTAGCCAATTAGCCAGTCGATGAGTGACAGTCGAGGGGGCATTCCAGGGACCAATCAGCTTTTAGCTGGGGCCAGTATCCCTGTGGCCCTGCCCCTGTACAGGTCCATTTATTGTAAGGAGTAGGGGTGACACTCTAGGACACACAGACTGTACCTTCTCATGCTTCTTGAGTAACTGGTGCCTTTGAAGGAAGTACTGATCCTTAAGCTGCTGCTTAATCAGCTGGTATGTCTCTTGCATGTTCTGTTCCTCCATTTCCCAGAGGATTCCTTCCTTATCTGGGGTGGGGGGGGGGGCAGGCACAGTGTCAGTGTCATAACTTTAACATGGGGGGGTCAGATCATCCCAACTGGGTCCAGCTCCGTGGGGCAGCCTCACCTCGGAGGAGATTTTGCTTCTTGTCCAGACACTGCCGCTCCGTCTCGCAGGTCTCCTGCTTGTTTTGGACGATGATCCTCTTCAGCATGGTGTCCAGGAAGTTCTTCTGGCCAGCAAGGAACTTCTCCTCCTGAAAAATGGAGTGACCAAGCTTTGAATCAGACTTGGGGGGGGGGGGGGACAAACTACCACAAAATTCCAGTATGAGAACACAAAACACACATGGAGGTTAATGTTAATATTTGGAGTTGGAAGGAGAGATAACCAGTAAAGCATTTCTCAGTCAGAAAATCACAGTCCACATTTTCGCTCCCCCCCAGGTCCCAAGACACTTATATCAGGCATTCAGTGGTTCTGTGTTTTTCAGTACTTCATTGTTTGCGTCAGGTATGCTGAGAGGTTGGGGGGAGGGAGGGGGGGTCCTAGTGGACTGGGCTGAGAAACACTGACTGTTTTGTCTTTGTTTCACTGCAGTTTGTCCTGTACTGCACTGCAGTTTGTCCTGTACTGCACTGCAGTTTGTCCTGTACTGCACTGCAGTTTGTCCTATTATCTCCTATGCATCTTTTCCCCATTCTTGGCACAAGAATTTTACTGTGTTCCTCGGCACACGCGTGACAATAAACATTTAGACTTGAAGCCTGAAGCCTGAATGCATGGCATGACCCCCCTCTCACCAATAGTCCTGGACGTTGGTGTCTTTCATTGCTACATACCTCCGTCTCCTTCAAGTGTTGGAAATCGGCCATGCGCTGCTTCATGCTATCCTTTCGCTGGTTTCGCGGCAGCTTTTCCACCTCATGCTTGACCTACAGAAGAATAAATCATTAGAACATGTTGGATCCCGATTCTCATTTCATTCACACGCCCTTCAAGGTGAGAAGGTCACTGTCCCTCCCCGTTTTCACAAACCCCACCTCCTTCTTCTTCTGCTTGAGTTGCTCATGGAACTTGCTCAGCTCCTTGTCCTGCTCGCCCCGGATGCGCTTGGTCTCGTCCCGCAGGCGCACTGTGTGGTCCGTCTCCATCTTCTCGATGGTCTGCTTCTGGTGTCTCTCTAGGTTTTCCAGCTCCGTGTCATAGTACTTCTTCCTGGCCTGAATGGATGGAACAGTTGGCCATGACCATTTTGCAGACTCGTCTAAACCCCTCCCACCTTGCTAGTGTATTGGTATTTGAACCCAGGCAGCGACTGGATCAGTTAATCCACCACAAGTTCTGAACACCTTTCTGACAACCTGCCGCTCGCCTGCCGCCCCCCTGATACCTGAATCGCAAGACGAATATATAATTAAAACCTCACAAGGTAACAGAGTGCTATCTTAAATATCAAGGTACAAGACTAGATGGTGGGGGGGACAGGGGGGGGGTCCCAAGATACGCCTCAGGAATGTCTACTGTGGGTTCAAATCAAGGGACAAACATGGCCGTCATGAAACTGCAGACAAGGCAAATGGGTATCTTGTGATTTATTCTTGTATAGGCTTGTAATTCCAACCATACCCAACGACAACGGTGGTCACCAGGCCCAGACCTGTCCTGTCCTGCCCTGTCAAGCCCCTTTCAATCTCCATACTACCCTAAATTCCAATCTCTGTTGGGTTACTGACAAACCGTCAGTTCCTTAACACCATATAAATGCTGAGATAGACAGAACTAAGTGACGAAGAATGAAAATTTCGGTTCCCAAAACCACTTGTTACCTCGTAATACAATCACAACAAAATGGGCACTAAAGGTCACATAACATGTGAAGGGACTCTCTGGGGTGATGGGCGGCGACTGGTGAAGTAGACAGAAGGGAGCAGTGTTGTGGTACGAACTTGTAATACCAAACTGTACCAGTAGCCAGCTCCCTCAAAAGGAGGATTTTCTGTGTGGTGAAGTGGTGTGTGATTGAGTGGAGGTGTGGAGGCAGGAAGGTGCAGGAGAAGAAGCTCACATGCATCTCCTGGTCGAGGCGACGCTGCAGCTGATCTCGCTGCGTGTGCAGCTTGGCACTCAGTTGGGTCTGAGCACGGTGCTCCTCCTTCTGTAGGAGACGGAGCTCTCTCAGTTCCTGACGCCTGAGGACACACACACACACACGGAGTTAAAATCAAATGAAAGTGGACTCAACAAATTTTAGAAAGTATACATTTTATGGAAAAAAAAAAAAAACAGTTCAGACATTCTTCCCATCCAAGAAGCATAAGGTTTGTGGGAAAGACACACCTCTTTAATCATATACTAGGCATTATTCTGGGGCGAAAGAGCAATTGCCAGTCGCTGACACTGCTCCTTAAGAGCAGCACGGGGTGTAGTAACAGCCCCTCACCATTAGATGGCAGCAGACCAAAACTATTGGCATCCCAGCTCCAACATCTTCGAAACCTTTAAACACCCTCAACACCTTTAAAACTAGTCTCTCAATGCATGACGAACACAGACGTCTAGTGATACCTTGCTCATTATTCTCTGATCTGGAAAAATCTACTGTCATATGCTGGCATTAACATCTATTCTTAAAAACAAGTCCCCCCCCCGTTGTTAAATGGCTGTTCCCAGGATTCCCCTTTTGCTTTTACACCACGCCCCCTTCACTCGCCTGAGAAATCGCATCTCTTCGTCTTTCTTTTCGTCGTCGCCGATGATCTTAGATGTGGTCACGCTGACCTCCACGCCGTCGATCATATACTTCCTGGTGCGTTTCAGAGTCTTGCTGGAGAATCCGTTCTGGAGGGAAACGGGGCAGTGGTGAGATCTGGTGTTGGGGGGGCCCACTGGGCCAGGGTGTGGACCAACAAAGCGAGTCTCCCACGAACAGGCCAAGCGTTGGACCAGACCCAACCAGGCCAGTTCCTTCCCCCATGATAGCTCTGTTCATATCTATACCCCCATGAGTCATATCGAGGGACTCCACACCACACAGACACCCAAGAACGTCCCTCCAGAAGAACCAGGCCTGCAGTGAAATCTTACTCATCGCTTGATGTGTCAATACTGGAATTATTTGCGAAGTCTGGTAAAGAGTCACAGCTCTATGCGGGACAACGTTAAGAGACGCTATAAAATAAGATGAGTGAAAATGAAGTGTCAATAAAGCCAGAGGCAGCTGAATAAACATCCGTGCAGGCAAGTACCTTCCCGTGGGCCAATATTCCGCGTACTAGGGATACCACTTGGCTCGTCTCACAGAGATGCTGCTCATGGTGTCTTTACAAGTGAACAAGTGTGTAAACACTCACAGTGTACACACACACCCCAGGAGCCTCACTCTACCGCTGCTACTTCACAGGGTAAAAAGGGCTCCATTTCACATCTGTACACGCATGAGTACAGGAACATAGGAATGTTTCTTTTTTGTTGCATATCCCATCTTGCTCTCCTTTACGACATTTACACAGAGTTGAGAGTGAAGCATGAGGTCTGGATCGTGTTTTTTTTTTTTTTTTTTTTGGGGGAGGGGGAGGTGAATTAAGGACGTTGTTCATGGGCCGAACAGAGACGTGGCTACTCTGCTCAGCACGGGATTCAAACCAACGACCTTCCGATCACTGGCATAGAGGCCTAACCCGCTGAGCGACACAACGCCCCCCAGCAGACGACCCCCCCCCCCCCTCATTAAACCCACCCACTTTTGAGTAATGCATCACATACTGTACTCCTGCACACTGAACCCTTATTAACTATGCGAGTTTGACATGACTGAGTGAACCAGCGAATGATCTGCTCTAGATTTCTAACAAACGAACGAATTTAGCTACACGCTGTGACTGGAATGCCAAAGATGGCGGTCCATAACTGACCAGAAATGGCCAATCACAATGGCAGTATAGAAAACTAACGACAATGGAAAATAAAGGTCAAGACAAAACATCTACTGGCCCAGATGAATGGAAAACACTGTATTAACTCAAAGAGGGCGTCGACGCTGTGAAAGCGACACAACCAACCTCAGTATGTAAAGACTCTTATGGAAGGAATGATCCACACATTACAGCTTATGTACTATGAGCAATTTCACAACACTGCATTTCCTGTTCTGGACGGAACGTCAAGTACGGCTTGGTTCTTGAGTACTGCTGCATGACTACTGGAAACAGAAATGAAATCCTTACTTTTTTTCCCCCTCCCCGTGAAAGCTGAAGACAGGGCTTTCTTTGTGAGATGTTTCCACCCAACTCAAGCTTCAGAACGTGTCTTTTCCTGGTCTCCTTGCCCAGGCCCAAGCCCAAGTGCCCATTCTCCCTCCTTATGTTCCCTCAACAAGGTCGCTTTTGATGGAGCTGGCTCAGAATGTGGGAAGGCCTGGTAAGTACTGTGGCCTCAAAGGGCGGAGCCAGGATATTTACCGCCCCCTCCCATGGAGTACCCACACACCAGCCAAACCCCCTAGAACAAGATTTCCTAAGACGACGTCCTCCATGTACCCTCACCTTGACAGATATGGAGCCGCTCTCCTTGTTAACGCAAATGTCCCCCGAGAGGTTGAGGTTCATGTCCATATTCTCAGACAGGCTGCCCGTGTCCGAGTAGCGCTTGCCGTTCCGGCTGCTGGCTTGCATGCGCCTGTTATCCAAGTACTCCAGGATCCCGCCGCCCCCAGAGTTCCGGACCTGCTCGGGATGAGGCTGTAGCTCGTAGGCCTGAGGCTCGTCAAAAGGGTGCTGTGTATCCTGCAACTCTTCCTTGCCTCCTGTGGAGGGCGATGGTGAGGACGGTAGCTCCGCTTCGGGCAGTACCAGCAATTTGCCCTCCTCAGATGTTGGGGTGCTCTTTCCGTCCTCGATCCCCGAGTCGGAGTTGGTGGTCTTCTCCGAGGAGTCACTCTCGGGTTTGTCGGGGTCTCCACTCCCGATCTCATCATCAGGGAGGCTATTGTCGAGCTTGTTAGGCAGGTCGCCCAGGTGTGGAGCCTTCGGCCCGTCCTTGGGCAGTTTGACGGGCACGCCGGCGGTGCGGTCACCCTCCAGACTGGTTTGACTGGTTTCCGAAGGATCTTTGCAAGGAGCCTGGATAAAACAACAAGCAGCTGTCAACACAAAGTTCACCGCCATATCAGCATTCACCTAACTGGCATATCTTTGGCAGATTAACACCAGAGTGTGAAATGACAGAAACTAATCCTATAGACATGCAGAATAAGTTCTTGTGCTGTGGCCAAACTTCTCCATTACATGTGGCCACCTTGATCGGTGGAAGGAACGCGGCACTACAAGTCAGAATCAGCCTTTCCTGCTTGTCGCACTTCAGATAAACACACTTAACTCGTCTCAAGGGAAGTAATGGGACAAATAAACACAATGGCCTTCCGCCACGAAACGCTTCTGGCGTCCTGCGATGGGCCGTGTGTCTCAGGACGGAGGGGGGATTAGCGTCATCGCCGCGTGGCCGACCTACTGACTTTTTTTTGTTCTCTCTGTCAGCCAGGTCCAGCTAACGCATCAGCTACCTCGCGTTCCTTTTTTTTTTTTTGGGGGGGGGGGGGGGGGGGGGGGGCACTGGCTGACACAGCTAAACCAGACCGATTTGGGAACTAGTTAAGAGCAACATGCCCTCACTGAAATCGTCGATTTAGCCTCAGGCACGAGAGGGTAGTTTGTGCCAAACTGAATGGCATAGTCTAAAAATAGAGCCAGGTTTTCCCGAAGGCCTTCAGAGCGATGCCTGCCTGTACTGACCATCATTGCTCCTTACACAAACTCGAGGTTCTGCTACATTATGAGGACTGTTGTCGACTACTTGTATAAACTGCATTATCTGTTAGAACATGCTTTTGTCCAAAGTAACACACAAGTGAGAAATTGGGCTTAAGGGCCTTAACATCTGCCAGCCGTGGCATTTAAACTGTTGACCTTAGGCACCTAATGACTCTGGTGACTGTGATAGTGAAATAATTACACGTAGTGCAATTAGTATGTGCCGGTGTCATCTGGGAGGAGCACGTGACACGCCAAGGGTGTGAACGCACGGCACGTGCGAGTCTGGTTTACAGCAATGTGTGTTTGCACGCCGCGGGTTGCAGGCCACTCCCACACAGGTGGAGGCCGAATCACACGACCGGAAACCGTCAGAGCTGTCAACTCTCGACCAATGCTGTTTCAGGTGGGATGCAAAACCCCATGGACTGGTCGATTCATTATTAAAAGGAGAGGGCAGAGTCCAATGAAGCTCTAAGTAAAAATACATTTATGGAGCTCCGAAGACGACTAGCACATAAATCAGAGCTGTGTATAATGCCAGTAGGGTGGATCCCGGAGGCGCTGATGCCCCTTACTGATCCACATGGAAATACAGAACGTTTAATTAAAAGGGAGTGATAGAGAGAGCCAAGACGACAAAGATGGAGCGAGGTGGAGAGGCGAGCCGCTACTTACAGGGGTGTCGTCATCCTCAGCTTCCTCCCTGTTGTCTTCGATTTCCTCCATGACTTCTGCCTTCGCTTCGGCCACCAGCTCACGCAACGGCCGGTTGGTCTTCACCGTGGACACGAAGGGGTGCTGGGACAAAGAGGGTTAGCATCAGCACCAAACTGGGATCGCTGGGGTACCAGCCGGAAAAGTGGCGGCCACTTTCACTGGAGGGAAAACCGCCGGCAGGTACAAATAAATATTTATGCTGACATGCTACTAGCTACCTTAGAAATGGAAACTGGCACAGGACCTGTTACAGAAAGCAGACGAGAGCTACTGCATTGTGGCCAGGTAACACAGGGCCCATGCATTATTCAGGAAACTGACACAGCTGGTAGCTTGACTGCTCACAGCTGGCACGTGTGACCCTCCCGTAAACAGATCGAGCGTGAAGAGAACAGACTTCTAGCGCATCGGCGCGGAAAACGCCGGCAAGGCCTTTCACTTCTCCGGTGACTGCAATTAATTAACTGAATAATAAAAACGCACTCAATCAAGAGGCCGAACCACTCGAATGACGCGTAACTTGCAGTTTGCGTCAAGTTACGATATTATCTTATAGCGGAAGGGGTCCCGCATTTAAAATATCAGAACACTTCATGCGCTAGCTTACATGCACTTACCCGTGGCAAAGTACAGCTGAAGTGCGCGGTGTGACTAGGCGGTTCAATGTGAAACTTTAATTTTGAGAGCTAATTTCTGTAGCCTGTCGAAGCTTCCTGTTTACCCGCTTCAGTATGCTACAGGAAATCCCAGTAGACTCGCATGTTAAAGCAAAAACTGCTGTCAAGGCAGGATATTTAACACGCCACCTCCCAAAAACCCCCTCCGCACCTGATCATCTAGGTGTTCAGCTGACCCTGCCCCCCCCCCCCCCCCCCCCCAGGTTTCAATCTGACTCCCAGTATGGCCACTTACATAGCAGCAGATACAAAAAAAATAATCATGCCGTTTAAGATGTGCAACGACTGACGGAACCAGACGAATCTGTCAACTGTACAAAAAGGAAGACCAGTAAAACAACGCTAATAAAAATCCTAAGGTTTGGTCTTAAATAACATCCCCGTACCTGAAGCAGTTGGGCTGCAGTGGGCCGACTCTCTGGGCTCTTTTCCAAAGACTTTCTCAGGAAATCCTTGAATTCCTGTGACCTTTAAAACACAATCGCTGGCACATTAATCCGGGTGGAAAAGCAGCACTTTCTCTAGATAAGTCGCCCGTTATATCCTGCACAGATTTTAGCATCTAAAGCTAAGGCTTTAGCATCTAAGGTTACGTACTTCAGTGGATTTGCAGGAATGACACTATTTTTCCACATCAAAGTCGGTTCAGCTTCCCCTTCTGCGTTCATCTACGCATGAACATTTGTGCGGCTGTCTAGCTTCTCCACACGTGTTCAGTGTCATTTTATTTTCCCCCTGATCTCCATCCCATAGCCTTAACAGCTGTTTTCATTCTCCATCCATGTGTCCGCCTGCTTGTCTGGGTGCCCCCAGTGCCCACACTCACCATTTGGCCGGCTGCTCCAGTGTGGGTGGCTCGGACTTGGCGATCTTCAGCAGGACCCTCATGGGGTTCAGCTCATGGTGGGGCGGCTCAATCTGCGCCAGCTCGATCAGCGTGATGCCCAGCGACCAGATGTCCGCCTTGTAGTCGTACGGGGAATCCTTCATCGTCTCACACATCACCACCTCAGGTGCCATCCTGCACACGTGCACACAGACATGACGCAACTTAGGACCCGGAGGAGCAGAGGCTGGGATTCAGGGGGGCGTGGTCATCAAAGCCTCACTCAGAAGCTCTGGGTTTACACCTCTCCTTCAGTTACGCGTCTGATATACTGATAAGGTGACATCACAATGGATTTTTTGCTTCTGGGAGCAAAAACATTCACAATGTATTATTTAGCAGACGCCAAATGCATTATCCATTTAGAGGATAAGAGCAGAGGCTAAAAGCTTTATCCATAGCAACAAGGCTTGGGTAGTATTATGGTAATATGGCAGGGGTGGCCAATCTTATCCAGAAAGGGCCGCTGTGTGTGCAGGTTTTCGCTGCAACTCCCTAATTAGGTTACTAATCAGAGGACTGATTGGCTGAAGAGTCCTCACACCTGGGTTTGAACGTGGATGTGTTGGTTATCCCAAAGACCTGCATGCACACTGACCCTTTGCGGATAGGATTGCCCCTCCTCCCACACCGTAATATGGGACACCATGGTTTTTTTGGTATACTGTGATATATTCACCATACATTCCCCCTCCCACGAACTTTGTCATTAGTTGCTTTTAAAAACTGCATCAAAATATCGCTGCGTAATATGAAAAATTAGATACCACCCAACTGAACAGCAGCATATAGGGTCAGACAATCCCTGGAGTAACTGGGGTTTAAGGGCCCCGCTCAGGGGCCCAAGTTGTTTGACCAATCCAGGAATTTGAACTGCCGACCCGCCAATCACAAGCCAGTCCCCCATCCTGCTGAGCCACATGCCAACCCATTTAAACCAATGAGTCTTTCAGACCTACATCCAAGTCTACACCCAGTATGAGTACCGAATACCATCCAATTCTGAGTAGGGACTAGACTAAGCAATAGTAGGTATCTCTTGCTCATCATCATCAGAGCAGCAGTTCAGAGCCTCTCTAATCAGGTGAAATATTACCAAGAAAGGTATGTTCCCGCAAAAGATACATTCAAAGCAATAAATACTATTACAATAAAACTTGAAAGTGATGCCAAAAACGCTTACTAAGCAAAAAAAGCCACTGAAAGGGTGTTTTGGACGTTTAAGATGGGGGGGGTGTCTTTGTCTCCCTGCCCGTCAGACAGACACATGCATTTTGCAACGCAAACGCATTGCATTTCATTATTATCTAGAGTAGCAAACTCCTTTCCTTTGGCAGCAGAATATATTTTGCAGGAAAATAGTTCAACGTTAAGTCGGGAGGCCGCTAGCCAATGATTAATCTGCACTGTGATCGCAGAGAAAGAAAAACCTGTCCTGCTTCGTGCGGAGGACAAGGTCCGACAACATGTCACAGATGACAGGGCTAAGAGATGACAGACCGACTCGGTGAAGTCATACGCCGAGCCAATCTGATCTGACACAAAGAAATGGCACCAAGTCACCGGAACCCTGAAACCATTTCTCAAAGGCCGCCGAGAAATGAGGTCGCAGACAAAGATGTGTTGGCAAACAAAGGAAACTGTCCATGCATCGATGTTCCGATATTCAAATGATTTCACTCACCAGTATGGCGTTCCGATGAAGGAATCTCTTCTTTGCAAGGTTTTGGCGTTTTTCGCTGACACTCCGAAATCCGCTATGGGGAGAGAAACGGTAGCCATTTAAGGAAAAGGACATTTCCCCTGTAATGCATGGAGGGGCTTTGATATCATTACCGGCAAAATGATTTCATTTGCATAGGAATAACATCTTGTTCTCGGATTTCAGATTCAGAAACTACAAGTCCAGACTAAGATCCAACCAGCTGAGTGCTCTGACTGTCACTCTTTATACTCAACCTGTTGGTTGAAACTAAATCTTGATCTGCCTGTTTTGTTTTAAAACTGTGACAGTATTTGGACAATCGTTGGTTAACGCAAACGAGCTTTGTGCATTTGGAACATTCTGGAATCCTTACAGCATGGAGGGCCTCCAGTAACTTTCTTTGGTTACTACACCCCTGCCTTTATTGCCATCCACCTTGAACATCCACCCTGTTTGCCCTTATATGGTGAGATGACAATAAAGAATGTTGAATCTTGACAGCCGATTGGGCGATGAAAAGGGCAAGCCCGTATGGCATCGACAGGGTAGACGATGACGTCGACAGGTAGGTTTGCACGGTCTCAACCAGCTGTATAGCCAGCTCATGTTATTTTGGGTAGGAGCTGTAATAAATATAAGGCTATACAAGGAAACTGCTAACCTGGAGGGTGGGGCACGACCGGGGAGCCTGGCTAACACCGCTAACACCGCTAACCGAAAGCAGAGACTTTGAGCACTGAGTGGCCTTTAAAAAAAAAAGCCAGCCAGTGCGATTAAACGGACGACCAGAAAGAATAGCTTTTTTTCCCCATGCCTCAAATCCCAGCCTCTACCTCCCACTCAGCCTGACATTTTGGAGATCTATTACGGGACAGACAATGTGGCCGTGTTCGGGGGGTGGGGGCTAAGGCAAGGCCATCGCAGGGTGCTACGTCCAGGGTACTCAGAGCAGCCAAGGAATGTGGCGAGGATTTGGGGGGGGGGGGGGGGGGGGGGGGGAAGGTAGGGGAGAGGGCATCCGATCAAAGACAACACTCAAGAAAGTTGGCACACATCTTCCTTGAACTTCATTTTTCCACAAGATGTTTTCAGATGTTTGCTTTGCTTCAGCTTTGTGGGGCAGTATGATTAAAAAGGGAAATGATCGATTTTTGCTCACGGTGAACTGAAGCGTCTGACCAAAATGAACTGGCCTTTGCAGGGGGAGGTTACTGCTTCTCATCTGCGTGATAAATACCGCGATAACTAGAGACTGGGCAAGGTTTACGAGTAACGGGGCTGGCCGTAGCTCAGTGTTCCCACCCACCGAGTTTGATGTCCCCCTCCAGGGTGAGCAGGATGTTGCCAGCCTTCAGGTCCCGGTGGATGATCTTCATGCCGTGCAGATAGTCCAGGGCCTCCAGCATCTGCCAGCAGATCACCCGGATCTGAGGCTCCGTTAGGCCCCGGTCCAGCTCTGTGGGTGAAGGTCAATCCACAGATGAATAATTAGACAAAGCACAATATGCCACAAGTAACTTCTAGTATCTCAATTTCTATACAAAATGGCTTCCTCCCTGAACATTTCATTTATTCGCGAGTTCATTTATTTCAGAAGTAAAAGGTACACCTCAGTCATAGGCTCGCACATAGATGTCTCTACTCCAGAAGGCATCAGACCTAAACCAGTTCTACGTCAGTGTCAGAGAGAGAATTCATGCCGGCCTACTCAGCCAATGGGAACTCGTGCTTTTGTACCACATGCTAAAGGTCAGAGGAGACTCCTGCCCAGTGAGACATGACCTGATCAGACAGTGACGATGAAGATGAAGCACCTTACCTAACATGATGGCATCCGCAGCTCCCCCGGGACAGAACTCTATCATGATCTGTCAGGAGACAAAACAAAAGTCTGTAAGCACTAAAAGCAGGAATTCCCCACCGGCACATCACACCACCCAGGGGCCATAAAGCCTGTACAACATCATAATTCAAACACAAAGGATAAGACGGCAGCTCCCTTCATGCTGCTAACGTTTATCCCAATATACCTTCACTACAGGCCGTGCTGCTTTTATTTATTAGTATTTGCGCTTCCAGCTGTTGGCTTGCTGCCAGCGACCAGTGAATGGCTTATGTCTCGAACCCGTTGCCTTTGCACAGACTTTGCAGTTCCTCACCTTCCCAGATGAGCCATTTATCATGGTGATCTCCACATGCGTCACGCTCACTGATCATAACCGACACAACTAATTTAGACATCAGTTTGTTTAGTGTCTCACCCCTGCTACAAATCATACTGTAAGGCAGTGTTCCTCAACCCGGTCCTCGGGGACCACCCAGACGGTCCATGTTTTTGCTCCCACCCATCTCCCTGCTAGACAGTCCACATTTTTCGCTCCCGGTAGCAAAAATGTCCCCTGTCTGGGGATCCCCAGGCCATTGGGATTCACCAGAAGGTGCAGTGATCAGCCCTGAAGGACCCGACCAGCTTCAGATCGGTCCTTGTTTTTAGACGCACGTCGGCTTGTTCCCTCTCTAATGAGGTCCATGGCGGGGGGGGAGGGGGGGGTGAGAGTTAGGGGTGGGCAAAATGCCAACACTTTACTTCGCAACGCTAAAGGAAATGAGAAGGTTTTGTGGGGGCGCCTCTTAGGAAATCAGAGGTCTCTCCAAAAAAAAAAAAGGTACTTGAAATGTCATCGGCGAACTTCGGTCACACTGCAGTGTTCAGCTCCGTAGAGGGTCAAAAACACGGGGTGGGGGGGCTTCAGAGTCGCCTGGGTGCACAACAGCCTGAAACGAGCAGCGTCTGCAACGTCGTACGGCTCAACGAAAATGAAACGGCGAAAGCACGCGTCCTGATCTCACTGAGCGCATCACGGCATGCATCTCGCGACCAAAATACACCACCCTTGAAGATTACATGTGAAACAATGCAGGATGTTGAAAAAAATAAATAACTTGTAAAATCCCCTACTTGCCCCGAGCTCATAATTTCGCCATCTGACACCTCGCGATTTCGACGTTTACTTCCTTCTCCGTGTTTATCATGCTGCCTTAGAGGAATATATTTGCATAGCTTGACATTTTTCTCTTTCAATCATGTTTACTCGGGAAGACATTCCTGGGGAATCGAGAAGCATAAAGAAAGCAACATGTTGTCTGAGGTATAGGGGGCTAGTGGGCAGAAAATATAAAAAATATAAAGCACTGGAGCCCCGATCGTCCACTGGAGCAGCCCAGTCATTCCTTACAGCATCAGCATCAGGCTCTCATACATAGTTAATGCAAGATGAGATGATGGTCATATGCAGTCTGGTTGATACACGCTACCAGTCAAAAGTCTAGACAGCTGCGTTTAATGCATTTGTGTTATTAACCTTACAGTAAAAGGTCTTAAGGCAACGGAGTAACACATATCAAATACTGCAAGAGAAGAATTCAGCTTCTAAATTAAAAAAAATTTTGTACAATTTCATAAAAATTTTCGACTCTTCAAAACAGCCCCCTTCTGCTCCGATGGCCGCACTGCAGACTCTCGGGATTCATTCACCCAGCTTACAGATGTAGCCGCCCGGGATGCTTCTCCAACAGGCCTGGAGGAGTTTCCACAGGTTCTGGGCACAAGTTGGCCACCGTACTCTGACTCTTACATCCAACTCATCACAAACCAGCTCAACAGGGTTCAGGTGGGGGGGATTGTGGGGGGGGGGGGGGGGGGGCAGGTCATCTGTCACAGCATTCCATCTCTTTCATTGTTCACAAGATAATAAAGTGCTTTCATAACCTGGAGGGGTGCTTGGGGTCGGTATCTTGCTGAAGACCAAATGATCTTCCGTAGGTGTGTCCAGATTGTGCATGTGTAGTTAGTGAATGTACACTGCATGCACGAATGCATGTCTCTGTAAGGAATGCAGGAATGAATACGGGGATTTATATCAAGCCCATGATTAGCTGACTCTAGTAGGGTGAAGGTGAGATACAAGCATTTGGGGAGAGTAAAGGGAGACCTTTGGGATCAGCCTGCATGAACCATTTTTCTGCGAAAGTCGTAGTGACTTGAATCACGCATTAATATAGATTTCAGATGTAACAAATGGGGTCCTTTTCACAGATTGACCGCCACTTGCGTACGGTCGTCCACCGCGTGCCTGATTTCTGACCTCATGCTAGGACGACCGGCACCAATTCACCGTGTTGCCATGACGAGCGCCTCCCCCCCTCATGGGGATACCTCTGGCACCGACAACAGAGCAGGCAATTAGCACCTGCTAAGGCCTCGCACAAACGCAGCTCTCTCGGGAGCTCGTTATGCCGGGACAGGAAGTAAACCCCCCGCCCTCAGACTCTTTACAGGTCAGACTTTTACAGACCTTGCAGCTGGCAGGACATTTCTGATCCAGAATCACATTACAATGAGCATGAATAAGCAGGTGCAATGTTATGAGTCCAGTCAGCATTTATTAATATTAAAACTGTATCGAATATACACAAGTCTCATTTAAATATAAAGGTGCTATTTTAATTAAGAGTAAAACTGCTCAGGAAGGTTTCCGAAGACACTCCAAAAGAGGAAGATATTAAGTATCTTGTCATGAACTCGGAGTCTGAGATTCTGAGAATATTCCAGATGTCACCGAGGTGAGGTGGTTCAGCAGGTCGGGCCGCATGCCTGGCACAATGGCGCGGCCCGGGGCCCGGTGACACTCGGTGAAGCCTCGCTCCTCTGTCGGTCACGTCTCGTTTGTTCGCTTTTAAAGACGGAGGATTAGGAGACGAGACGCACTGTGCATACAGTACAGCGGCCGATCGGTGACATCACTCTCGGCGTCACACCTCTGTTTATCGCTCAGACTAGCCTTCTCACAGGCTATTATTATCATAACTACCAGATGAAAACACCGGCTGTCCTGCTGCTACGTCTCTGACATAGATTTTGCAAATACTAGCGCAGCAACCCCAGTCACTGGAGTTATACAATGCAAGCTATGCATTTTATATTTGTTCCAAACAGCGAAGTGAAGGTTCTATTATCCAATATCTGTGCCTGTGATCAGAAGGTCATCAGTTCAAATCCCATGGTTGGCAGAATGATTTCACTATAGGGCCCCTAAGCAAGGCCTTTAACGAGTCGCTTCTGGGACGAACGTCGCTTTGGATGAAGACGACAGCTGAATGCTGGTTTAACAAACAGCCTATTGATATCAGGACTTTATTCAAATCTTCCATTGTACACCAGTAGATGATATTCTGTGTTCTTTTTACGGCCTCGTGATCGTGGGGTTCTTACGCGCATCATTTCTAGATGCTGTAGATTAGGGGTGGGAAACCTGTTCCATGGAGGGCTGTCGTGCGCGCGGGTTTTTGGGATGGCCTCTCAATCAGCTAATAGTAAAGCAGTGGTTCTCAGCTCCAGTCCTGGGGACCCTCTGTCATTGGCTGATCGAGAGGTCATCCCGAAAACCCGCACCGGCCCTCCATGGATCAGGTTCCCCATTCATGCTGTAGATGATGATATGCATTTCTGCCCGTTGATAAGAGCTGATCTTTAGATAGTGTTGAGATCAACCTCCCCCCAAAAAAAACTGCAGCTGTACATCTAACAGCTTCGGTTACAATAAACAGAGCAGAGCTACGGAAAATTAACAGGCGAGAACATATGTGTGTATTTCATTACCCTGGAAGAGACGGAGTGACGACTGCTTCATCGTCAACATTTCAAAGGCAGTTTTGAATAGTCAACTGACTTGTAAACACTGCTACATATATATATATATATATATATATATATATATATTTATTATCTCACCACGTTTACATAAAAAGTTAAACATTCATAGATGTCATAGTGCCTACACCCGCTTACCATAGCCGACTGAACTATGACGTAGGCGGTTTTACAAGCCACTCGAAACGGCAAGATGCAAAAGTATGTGGTGTCTTGCCGCTTCCGGTGCACGCTGTTGTCATACGAGGACAAAAAATTCCCTCTCCAGGGCACGGTCGGGTGCAGGAATGTGTAATCTCTGCCAGAAGACAACTCGCAAACATGCCCGCCTCGTCACCGTTTATTACAGAGGCAGATGGCAGGCTAGCGTTGTTTAGCACGGCTTACGATCCCCGTCTCGATGGCGCACTACCTCGCCCGGAGCGTCGGTAAAGACGCTACTCGCGCATTATTTTCAAACGGCTCCTCGGCGCCCGTTTGACGTTAAGTTTACGGGCCCTTCGAGGTGACGTCCAAAGCAAACAGATGACCGGCGTGGGCCTAACCCCAAATGCCGCCGGATCTACAGCCAGGTCGTCACAAGGTTTCAAGGCGCCTCGGAGAAGCAGCAGTGAGGTTCAAACACGTCAGATCGCTTTACAGTGTGCAGAACGAAAACCCAACGAAGAGTAGGGTCTCAAAAAGAAAAAAACCCCTTTCGTTTGAGAGTCTAAATCGTATTTGTACAAGTTGCTTCTCGTTTATTGGGAACAAACTTCC
Source organism: Brienomyrus brachyistius (assembly GCF_023856365.1). Lineage (NCBI taxonomy): Eukaryota > Metazoa > Chordata > Actinopteri > Osteoglossiformes > Mormyridae > Brienomyrus > Brienomyrus brachyistius. The sequence continues at coordinate 4,455,952 of NC_064556.1, read as the reverse complement.
TAATTCCAGGAATTCTGTTCATCTTTTAGAGAGTCGTTCCTAGTTATAAGAACCAGGCCTTCTTAGCGTACAAACGGGGCATGCTCAGGGACGTGTGCAAAAAACGGAATCAAGCAGTACATCACATGGTCGTGTTTTGGTTTCGCGTAAAGCAAAAAAAATGTGTTGCTTGCATACCAGGGACCTGTAAGACCTGTAAATGGTGAATTTATGACTTTGCACATAGGTTACAAAGCGCAGGTTCAGAGTGATATACAGCCTGCAGTTCATTCCAAAGGGGGTGCAGGACGGTTCATTCATTCATTCATCTTCCTCCACATCATCGGAGCGGCAATGCAGAAAGTATGAACTCACTGGATCGCCTTGGCGATGACGGTGCATAACGAGAGTAAAGTTTACACTGTTTAATACGTGCACCAGTAATCCAGAGCAAAAACCACATTCATTAAAACAGGCATTAAACACTGGAATCATCTTCCAATCTGAAGAGGAACAAGGACAATGTAATTTCACTTTTTCGCCGGACGTTTTGCCTTCTTTTTAACCACAGCAAAAAAAGCATGTAAGCATAGTAAAAAGGGAGACATCTTTACTTGGGGCAGGCGCACTCACACGGTGCAAGTGATCCAGACGTGATCCACTCTGGCTAGCTGGCAATGGGCCACAGTCATGGGCTATGCCAGCAGACACAGGTGTGAGGGCCATCGCTCTTGGCATATCGCTAACGGGGGTGGAATTTCACGGTTGCGTGGACAACAAACAGGGGGGGTTCATCATGCGGGGGTCCTGTCCTGTGATAGCTGGCTGTTGGCCCAGAATGTTCTATGACTCAAGAAGGGAGGCCTGCGCTCCTCCCCCCCAAAACAAAGGACACCAGAGAGCGTGAGGGGGCGGTGGTTCCCTATAATATAGGGGGAGTAGTGATTAATCTGACCACCTAGAGCAGGGTTCCTCAAGTCCACATTTTTGCGCCCTCCCAGCTGCCAGCCAATCAAGAACACAGAATACCTGGTACAGGCAGGTTGGGAGCTGGGAGGGAGCAAAAATGTGGACTGTCTGGTGGCCCCCAGGGACCAGGTTGAGGAACACTAACCCAGTGTATCATTACTTGCCAGAGTGGGTTGGCGCAGAAGAGTGTGACAAAGTGCTTTAAAAAAATAAACAATATTTTGAGAAATGAAACATTCAGTAGTGCCGGAACAATCCAGCGCAGTGGTTCTCAAACTTTTTGGACCTTGTACCACTTTGGATCAAACCAAGTACCACATAAGTGAAAAAAGAATCACGGTTACGAATTACCGCAAACTTTACATACCACTGGGGGGCCCTCCGTGTACGACTGGGCATGTGTGACATTTTGAGAACCACTGGTATAACCAACAAATTGGAACTCGTGTCTCTGGCGAGGTGGGTAATAAAAGAGTGACATTACATCACGGGAAAGGGTGAATGACCAAGTGTCAAACACGCTCACCTCATCACACAAAGCTAACCGCTAACCAGGCTGTTGGCTACCGGAACCGTGTGCCGTAAGCGCCACCTGTGGTCCCACCGGCGTCGCTGCCTTACCCATAGCTTGTTATCGTGGTAGAAAGCGTCCAGCAGCTTGACGATGTAATGGTGATTGCAGGACGCCAGGATGTCGATTTCTACCATGTAGTCCTCCAGTTCATCCTCGTTATTGGTATCGATCACTTTGGCGGCGGCCAGCACCCCCGTCTCCTTGTTCTTGGCCTGATGAGAGAGGTCACACGGTCATTAAAGGCAGCCAATCAGCTGTGTGGGATCGGCAGGGCAGCATCGGTACGAGTGTCGGTGGCGAGAGGGGGGCTCGTCCCGACACGCCCCCGGGATTCAATCGAGGCTAATCGCGGCCCGTCTGATGAGGAACATCTAGCACAGGGGTCACCAACATGGTGCCCACGGGCACCAGGACGCCCCCAAGCACCACGAGTTGCCCGCGGACCTGTTCTAAAAAATAGCACAACTCACCAGTGAGCAGCGTCTAAAATTTTATTTTATCCTGTTGCTATTCTTCTTCAATCACATTTGCATTTATATAGATTTGAAAAAGCATTCAAAATATGTTTATTATATATGAAGTTTAAGAGGGCGTTTCGCACTGGTAGCCCTTCATATGGCTCGGTACCCGTGAAGTAGCTCTCAGTTTAAAAAATGTTGGTGACCCGTGACGCATGTTGGCCACGAATGAGCAATTCTTCGGCTTAGCAATCTGAACGAGCTGAGCTCATTCAGTTGGGGAGGGGCGGCATTAAGTCATGTCCACATGTCGGCATGCTTAATAATAATTAATAAAGTTTAATCGGTGCGCTTTCGGTTATTTGTAGGTCGTTCTTAACGATGCACTCTTAAAGACGCTCCAAAAGTTACCCAGGTCCCCATAGTTCCCGTAACGGCTGTACCGCCGAATGTTTCGACATTTTTTGTAGAGCAAAAAAGTGACCTCAGTACAGCACCCGCCCCTGGTGACGACGTCGAACCAACTCTTTTCACACTTCCGTTTTTCAGGGGTCTAAAACGAACGATGTGAACCGCAACTGGCACACGAGAGAAGGACTGACATCAACGTAAAAATTCACAGCGGTTCCGATAGCCATCTGAGTTTAACGAATTCCTCTATCTGAGGGGCCGTCGCCCAGTGAAAACAAGAGCTGGGAGTCTTGCGACACGAAAGTATCTAATTAACATCTCGCTTAGCCGCATTTCAAGATCACAACAGGAGAGGAAACTCACACCCAACCACAGCCGAGGAGGAACCCCAGTGAGGCAAAGACGACAAGCAGAAATATTAACATCCTCCTCAAGATCGGGGGGAGCAGCAGCTGAAGACTTGGTTCCTGATTCCTCATTTCAGTCGCTTCATCGGGACTAGGAAAGCGAATCGGCGGTCTGAACACGACAAGACAGGAAATCCTCTACAGCCTCTCAGTCTAAAGACACTGGGAAAGAAAATGCCTGGAACATTCTCCCACAAGGGGGGCATGGTTTACGCTTACATTTGTTTTTATTTAGCAGATGATTTTGCCCCAAGCGAAACGCAAGTGAGACAAAAAGAACAAATGCACGCGTGCTACACGAAGTCAATTAGGTGCCCCAAATTACTCAGGAGGCCAGAGTCTAAAGACTGGACCACGGTTTGGGTGAAATATTATCTAAAAGTGCATGGGGGGGGGGGGGTTATGGTGTCTGAGGGTTTGATAGAAGGATGGGAAAGGGACAGGAGGAGGAACGTTGCGGGAGCACTTCGGTCTCAGACTAAATCCCGTGAGAAAACATCTGAGTAAACATATCGGTCAGGCATGCGCACGTCCGTCCTCCACCAACCGAAAGACGCCCTGGGACGCCTCTCCCATCCCCCGCCGCTGCTCGCCTTGGCAGACGCAGGGTCGCCAACGTTGGTCAGCTGGCTGGAGTGAGATTTTAAACTCGAGACCAAGTCTGTCCACACACACGCCTTCGCATGCAAGAGTTTCATTACCTTGCCAATAGTCTGAATGGCTTGGAAACTGCTCCAACACTTCTGATGCGGCTAATTTTAGGTTTATAACGGAATAATATAGTTTTGCCGTAAGATTTCTTGTGTGAGCGTCAGGGAAGATGCGTGAGAGCATCTTTAGCGCTGCAGATGGCACGAGGCGCAAGTGTCAATCATATATTTAATACTTCCACCCCCAGCAAGTGTTAGTCTCCAGCCTGTAACCCCCAGACGTACCTCCGCCTCTCCATCTCCATCTCCCCTACATTCTCAGGCCCTCCTGCTCCGTATCCTTGACCCCTTCCTGACACCATAACTAGCTGCCATCTTGCCACCCCCCAAAAAAAAAAACTTTAGAAAAGTACCACCCTGAGGCAAATGCTGGCCATCAAAGATTCAGAAATAACATCACCCGCCCCAAGGGACCGTGTGAAAACAACCAGACAGCTCTCCTGTAATAAGACCAGGATGGAATGTCCCGGAAACGACACTGAAGATCACTGATCCCACATGGGGATAAAGACCGCCCACCCGCCCGGATCACGCTAAAAACCACTGCACTCCACTGGCTATACGCGGACGTCATCCAATTATGCTATCTTGATGACACACACATAAACTGCCTCTCAGAAGCGTTATCAAATAACGGCTGAATGGCCATTAGCATACACTCGACCATTTTCAAGATGCAAAAAAAAAAAAAACACATTTCAACATATAAAAGGCTCTTAGCTTTCTTTTTTCCCCACTGAAATTTAAATATTAGAATACATTAGTTCAGTCAACTGCTTAAATATTAGAGAAGTAACCTATTTAGAAAAATATTGTGCTGGATACACTACACATTACTGGATTAATAAACTAGCCCCGGATAGAGCAAACTAACATTTACTGTCATGTATAATCACCATATCATCACTCTAAGGCCAGGAAAGTTTACGCAAGGTTGATATACCATGAATGAGTCTATAGTGCAACGCATGCTAAACGCTTATTGAAATTCTTCCATAAAAGCGTCTGTAGGTTTGTTCCTGCCTAAGAATAATGACAGTAAGAATTTCAAGGTTTCCCACGGCTCAGGTTTTATTACCGTTAAAATCTGGAACCCTGTCGGGGGGACAGTAAGACTCTTTGACCATGCCAAAAAAAAAAGCTAAATTAGAAGATGCTAATAAAAATGATAATCATGTCATTCATATGCTGAATTAACGGAGTATTTAAGCACAAGAATGAAACGGCTGAAGTCCAAGAATTCCAGTTCTGGAACTTTGAATAATGGGGTGAAACAGTAAGACCCAGCAGGGCTGCTCCTCTCACTAATAGGCCCATCTACGGCCGACGTTTATATGCAGCTGTGAGGGAGCATGACCAGCAGTCCGTCCATTTCCGTTCACGGTCGGCCGCCTCGCGACGCACCTTCACCTACCACTACCCCAGGCTTGGCTCAGACCGGACAGCGGCGGCTGTATCGCATCTGGAGGTCAGGAAAATGGCATTAAGAGTTCTGTGACTTGCAAGAAGTTTCCATTGCTGACAGTATAGTCCCCTCCCCCCCCCCCCCCCCGACCCACTCACACAGAACCCACACCCATTTTCCCCGAGTTCATTTCATCTTGCGTAACCGAAGGCAACCTCTGAGAACAGGCAAACCGTTAGACTTTCGCCATGAAAGAAAAGAACATATATATTTGTAGACTTGGTTCGAGGGAAATGGTGCCCACTGCATTTAAGGTCCTTTTGGCTCCAGCACAGCGTGTTACAGAGGTACCAGGATGCCATTCTGGGGTGGGTATTAGGGTATGCTGGGCGAGTCGGAAATTGTGGGGAATCCCCTGCATGGCAGCTGCTGGCTGGGTGGAGGAGAGACGCTTGGCAATGGCCAAAGCTGAACCAAGCCTTCTTCGAATGTCTCGCTCGATTTTCTACAGTCGACAGTTGCATCTATGGTTGCAAAATACAAAGCACGTGCATTAGAGGAACCCAGCAAGCCTCTGACTCATGGCTGTGGAAAAAGAAACGCTACATCTGACACGTGCCAGCAGGTCGGAACCTACCACGGGCCCACACCCTAGGCGCCTCTTATCAGAACGTCCCCGGGTGCAACTGGGGCCCGGGATTAGAGGCCAGACCCTGGGGGGCTGAATCTGCAAGGCAGCGTGGGGCCGCAGAATTAATCAAGGTACATGGTAGGGCCTAGACCGAAGGTGGGCAGTCTTACCCAGAAAGGCCCACTGTGAGTGCGGGTTTTCAGGGCAACTCCCTTAATTAGACTACTAATTAGACTGATTGGCCGAAGAGTCCTCACACCAGGGTCTGAATAGCTGACCTATAGGTTATCCCAAACACCTGCACACACGCTGGTCTAGAGAGTGCTCCATTAAGCCGGATTTCTCAGTTAGCTGGGTTAACTTGAAGCTAGAAGTCATGATAATCATGACTTCTAGCTTAAGCGACTGAGAAATCTGGCTTAGTGGATCCCCACCCGAGACCAGCAGGCAGTAGCTCGCTGATTAGCATCTACTCAACACTGAACAATAATCATAACAGCAGCCCAGTATTAGACAGCAAACTTGCAGCAAAAAATATTTTAACTAATAGCATTAATATCGACTACAGCAGGGCTGCAATTCTCAGAGTCAGCAAAGGGACTCTGAATACTGCTGCATGATGCATACACCTCACCCCATCTCTCAGGGGACAAATTATAAGTCTCACTGAGCCTCAACACCACAGATTCCATTTTAGATGGCTGTACGGAGCAGGTCTGTAACCACCAACCTCAACTCAGGGAATTCCTTTATCCCATAATGCAAGTCAACCCAAGAACAGAGAAAAAACTTGGCTGTGAAACAGCACCGAAAGGCATTCTGGGTATGCTGACCTAGAAATGCCGATTTTACACCACAATAAAGACGATGAGAGCAGAATATGATGGTGAATCTTCCCTTTTGCTCATTTTTAAGCAGAATCAGTAAGAGAGAAAAAGATGTGTTTATAGTGTAGGAGAGGATTGTGCTATAGGAAGCCTCCAAATATTACAGGTGTGGGGAATCCTGACGCAAATAAACTGCAAATGTCAGTCCAACAGTCAGCAAAGATATCCTACAGAAATTCATATTTCTCGATAGTTATTAGATTATTTAATACTTTAAAAAAAATCCATGAATCCAACCCAAACTGTATTGCAACAGCTTACTTTGAAGTCCCGTCTCAAAGGTACAATGGCAATCCCCCCCTGATCTTTGAACCTTAAAAAAAAAAAAAAAAAAAAAAGCCCCCATTCTGTAAAGAACATCGGTAAGGTTTTGTTTTTGCTTTCTGTTATTCTCTTAGCAGAAGTGACCTGCTTCGGAAGGGCGTTGCCGATGTGAACCGCAACCATAAACACAGCACATCGTCAACAAGGCTCTTCAGAAGACAACAAAAGCCAGCCAGCCCTTTATAGGATGTGTGATGTGAAATACTGAGACGTAAAAGCACAACGCTGCCTGTTAAATTTAGACAGCATCCTCTAATAAGTCATTTCATGATGTTCACAGGCCTCCGTAATGCGCTGACGTGAATCACATGCTTCTCAATTCAAAGGAACCGGAATTGGGCACAGGAGACCTTAACCACACTGGTGCCAACCGTGACCGAAATACAGGCCCAGGCAGAATATCTCTGACCCCCCCTCCCCCCCCCCAGGATGCCAAATTACTGCTTTATCTGCATGTCCACTAAGCTGAAAAAAATAAGCCATTAAAAAAACTGCAACACACCATGATCTGCAAGATTAGGCCAAAAAAATGTTCTGTCACGCAGAGTATCGGGGGTGTATTACACTTGGGTCTGTCGATGTCGATGTCATTCTGTTCCTCCGCCGGCAGATATTTACGGGTATGAATCAGATCTCATCTCTGATCTCGTGACACATGTCGAAATTAAAGATTCCTCTCCCTTTCCTCGTCCCCCCATGCAGGGAGTTTATGAATTCTTAGGGTGGGGTCATCCTGACGGATCTCGCCCACGACAAAAACCCGAGATCACTGATTACGGCCTGGCCTGAAGGATCACGCCTTGCATTCCTGCTAGGATGCCATTTCAACAAATCTGTCTAAAGTCAATCCCAACACTGAAGGAATCGTATATATAACATGTATGTAATTGGATTAGATTAACCAATCACCTTTAGAGTAGCACAATATCTATAAACACGGCACCAAGTATCAAAAGAAAGTCTAAAAGTTTCTTTTCTCCAAAGTTCATTATTCTGTTCCGCCATGCCGAAAAGCACTAAATAAACACAAACACACTGACTGTGATGAACGCGCTTCAAGGACAAACCAGTTTTACTTAACGTAATACATCAATCAATTATTCAAAACTTGTTTTTCAAGCTTGGATGACTTGGTTAACGATGAGAGTGCGCAAGCAAGGAGGAATTAAGCAATACTATTAATTTCCAATATTTCAGCAAATGAAAGAATGAGTAATACCATTTGCGTGTAGATACCATTACGGTATTCAACAAGGCATTTAAGTCTTCCATATTATGTTTAAAATATGTGTGACGTTCATCAAAATAATCACTGACTAAATGTTGGTGTTAGTCTACTGATAAAACTAATAGTTCAGCACTACTTTAGTTAATAATTTCTACACTCGGTCCAGGAAAATCGTGTCACACGTGCCCACTAAATTACTTTTATTTACTATGATCGACAACGCAATTACGAGAAAGGTGCTTAATTGCCAAGGATTGATCCCCATTAAAAACGCCTAAAACAGGTGCAATAGCCCTGCACTCACCATTTCGCGTTTCATTATTACATTATTATTACTCTACTTCTGTAAGTCTAGGCAGACATCCCCCCCAAATAACCTAACGGTACACTAACGGCGTTTAATCAACAGCGATCTTATTCATTTATGCTTTCTTGTGTTAATATACTTAAGCAGGGTAGTTTGCTTCCCATTTCCGACCTAGATTAACCCCAAAATACCCGCTGTGTTAATAGATCTCTACGGGGGTGTTTTGACAGCAGCGGTAAGTCGCTTTCAGGTGCGCATGAGCCATGAAGTACAATAAACTAAAACAGGCAGCATAACCAGCGCCAAGATCGGAAGTTTATGATGGGCAATTCTGATGTGTTTCAGCCTTAAAATTACATCTATCTGACAAAGGCGTGAAATAACGAGTTACAGCTTTGCGCGTAATATCCAGAAAGAAGTCAAATCAGCCTGTCATATCCTACATGCTGACATGCAGACCGCTTTCTTACCTTGTAAACTTTCCCGAAAGCTCCATCGCCGAGTTCCCCCACAATTTCCCAAATGTCATTAGGATTTGTGTCCCGGCGAACGTGTTCATATTGCTTTGCTTTCTTTTTATCGTTATTAGTCAGTCTTAGTATTTTGCTGAATTTAGCAAAAGCCATGCCGACGCCTTGAAACTTAAAAAAAAAAAACTTTCCACTGTGAACTTTCCACTGACTACCCAAACTCCAGCCTTTGACTGCCTTTCATTCGCTACGAACAACTTGTATCAAGCTCACTTTCAATATTTAGAAATATTCTAATGGCAAATAACTGGTAAATTCTATAAAAGTACAGCAAAGTAACTTAAAATCTTTTCACTTAACACAGCTCGCGTTATTCTGCATTGTTTCCCCGCACAGAGCTCTTCTTTTTCGCAAAATACAAGCTGACCTCCGAAATGACTCTCTTTCTTAAAGGTCCGCACTGTTTCTACCTGCTACAAACTGATCTCAGCTAAAGCTCTCGGTCCGACTCAGCGCACAACAGACAAGCCCCACCCTACGGTTACCAGCCGCCAACAGTAGCCATCTTGAATTTGTAGTTTTTCCTCCATTGGTTATTATGTAGTTTCGCGATAATAGGACTACATTTCCCGTCGTCGGTATGGGCGCATCTATGTAAGTGTGTTTTTCTCCGTTAAATTGGTCAAAGTCTTAACCACAGAACTATTACCCGCGATTTGTGTAGTTAATTCGATGCTAGAGCGCTTTAAGTGTGAAAAGAAATACAACTGTGTGCAAGGCAATGTATCTTTACAGTTGACATTATTGCAAGATTTTTTATGCTTTTGTTTTAAATAAGCCTACAATTTATGTTTAAAAATTGAATGTAAATGTATGAAATAATGGCGTCGAATGGCTGCACATAAATTTACTTATACTTTATATAACAAACTATTGTGGTATAAAACTATAAATTTTCAAAGAAATGGTAAGGATCTCAACATAATGTCATATTATTACAAAGCGTTAATACTCCTTTACTTTATATTAGTACTGTATAATTTTTTTCTCACACCTGCCACCTGGTGGTGATTGTGCGTGTCTGTCATTGAATTATATTTATAGTTAAATTCACATGCCTTTACTTTTTTCAAAACTAACAATAGGACAAGACTCGCCCTGGCGTTTGAATTGGCACAAACACTACTTTTCTAACTAATTTCCTTCCGGATCATAAAGTAAGTTTCATGATTCTGATCTAATTGATGCAGTACTACCACTATTAGCTGACCAGCGCTCCGGACGTGGTCACACCTTTTGATGTCATCGTTTCCCTTTCATTCTTGATTTGAACATGTTTCTCCTATATACTTACGACATTTTACGGTACTTGAGGATTAACTTGTTTTAAAAGTTTTATACCGTAACTAAATGTTATAAAGTTGACGTTATGAGTGTGCATAGATTAATACATCAATTTTCTGTACCCGCTATTCAGGGTCGCGGGGGGTCCAAAGACTAACCCGGAGGCTACAGACACAAGACAGGGAACAACCCAGGACGGGGTGCAAATCCATCGCAGGGCACAGTCACACACCTTTTACACGCACCTTCACGCCTTTTGGTAACACATTCATACAATTTGGTAACTTCACACAATTTTGCAAACTCCACACAAGGAGCCAAGGTCCCACAGATGTGAGGCTGCTGGAAATGAATAAGTTTTCTAATAATTCTTTGGTTCACGCTGAAAGATATTAAGAGAAAAATAGTGGTTCTATCAAAGATAATCAATACATGCAAACTGCATTTTTACACACGTAATCGTGACACAAACTCTTTCCATTTCGTTATTCATATAGTGGCACGTTTTCCCAGAAAATATCGACGTTGCAGATATGCAGCAAAGGGGGGTGTTGACTTAGGTCACTGTGCTGTCTTGGTGGTCCAACGCCTCAGTTACCCACAACGATAACCTGATCCTACAGGAATACATTAGTTTCGCGAGGGTTGTGAAAAAGACCAATACATACAAACAAAACTAATTTCACGCAACGCGTAGTTTAAATAGAAACAGCCCACAAATTAGCCACGTGAGGAAAAATGATGCCAGCCACCAAATGAGCATAATCCAGGACATTAAACGCCTGTAACAACTGAAAATGTACATTTGCAAGTCACTCCCGAAAATGAAATGTGTCTGTATACCTCTGACACTGCGAGCATAAGTCCAGTTATGGCATGGAGTATGCACTGGTTTGTTCTTCTAAATAAAACGAACGTTACTGATGACACGCCTTCCCCCCTGAAAATTGAGGGTCGAGCTGCAGCATCTACACACTTCGGTTGTGCGCGCAGCATTTTCATGTGACCAGTAGGGGGTGCAATTGCACCCTAGTAAAATCGTCTATGACTAAAGTCCCTCTATAGAGTCGGATTCAGACTGTCATCCTGTCACATTTTTAATACTATTTCAGACTTTAACTTAGTTAGCTCTAGTCAGCAATATTTAAACCTCATAACTGATGAGGGGATGGAAGAAATATTCATGCATTCCGTACAATCTGCACCCAGAGACACCGTTTTTCAAAAGAATTTAGACATACTTTAAAAATGCTAGTGACGTTTGGCCACGAATGTCTTTGGCTTCGTCCTCCGCAAATAATGTTCCCGATTTTCCACGAACCTAAGACATAAACACTGAAGTCTGAGAAAGTAATTTCTTCCGCTATAAATATGAATTTGGAACCAGAATAAGCACTTGGAAGATAGATTGATGGAGGATGGAAGTCTGATAATGTAATACCTTTATATGTTGTTGATTATTTAATTGTGCGATTTGTATAATGTTAATTTTTCGAACAGAGTTAGTTTAGGACATTTGGCTGATTTTTCTGACTGGACAAGCTGCAGCGATTGCAAACTCATCAGTGGCGCCACTGGTTCAGCGGATTGCAATATAGCAAGCCTGCGCGACAATTTTGGTCCTCCGAGTCAGAATGTTACCAGCAATCTAAGACACGCTGTGCACGAGTTGTGTATTCGGAGACACCATTCTGCACATCCCCGCTGTGCTAAACTGCCATTTCTGCACTTAATTGCGGTCAACCAGTTAGTTGTAACGAATTTGGCTGTCAGACTATTCTAAACTATTCCACGAGAGTTGCCAGGTGATAAACCAACCATATATAACACCAAAAGTCACACGATATTCAAAATTGGTAAGTTTGGGTGTCTTAGCTGTTCTAATACTTTTTTGTCCAACAATAAGAGATCTTATTTGGTGACGCTAAAGGTTTTCCGCCCCACGAAAGCATATTATATTGGATATGTACTGGAAGTTGCAGAAGCGCTAATATATCGTATTTGGGTAAATAATCCTGAGGAAGAATGTTATTCCTGATAATACAAGCATTGTTCGTCCACTAGGTGGCAGCAGGTTCCATTCTGTGCTATTCATTTGAACTTCTAAAGTTTTATGTTGACGTGAAAACATGAAAATCACGATTCTTTCAGTGAATGGATATTCCTAAAAAGTGCCTTTTATTTTTTATAAAATTTGTATTTTATTCTAATTGCACTTAATTATACATCAATATATTCACGAATGCTGCATAGTTATTGTATGTTATTAGGCCTATATATTTCATATATTGAACTCTGTATTGAACTTGACATTAATTACCCATGGTTACTCCTTCAGACATCTATAGGTCACTATACCAGTGGCGAAAGGAGAGTGTCTCGGTCTTCATCAGCGTGATCTTGCTCGTGAAGGAAATGAACGATGATTTACTCATTGAACAAAACTGACCGAAATACATGAATCAGCGCAGTAAACGAGATCATTCCTTTCACTTAAAAAATCCATTGCCTGCGTGTATTAAGGGTGAGATCCGTTTCAGTGGAACTTTTTGAGTGTATAGAATAAAATCGTTTTTGGATGGTTCGAGGGCAGCGCGCACAGTAAGCAAAAACCGTGCCACGGTCACACAACCTTGACCTGTGCAATTAAGAGCTGCCGGGCAGTTTGCAATAGATGAATGCACTTTATGGAGATTACATAGCAATGTTCCTCGTCTTCTTTATTTGATACACAAGCCTTGGGGACTGCGCAGTGCTGCAGGAGTCTTAATGAGCTTTATGTTCATTTGAACCACGCCTATTAGTTTCGTCATCGGGAAAAAGCTAACATATATTTAAGAAGTTTTATTTGTCGCATAGTTATACAAGTACATCATGCAGTAAAACGTAACCCTGAATCACTCCTGAGATTTTAATTGGTTTATGTAAAACCAGTTAACTACAAACAAAAATATACTATCCTAAATCTAACAAATATATAACTAACATATAAGCGATATGTACACACATAATATGTACTACTAATGAACGATGTATTTATATCGTATACCGGTATATATATATGGGTGAAAACTTTTAAAAATCGAAGAATTTCTGCCTGTGTCATCCTCATAATATCGCGTTATTGCTCTGGTACGTTGCATCGACTGCTTTTCTGTCGATTAACTGTTGTTCTTTAAAATGTCACCTGTATTTTGCTTTTTAACGCATCTGTGGGGGGTGGGGGGGGGATACCTGCGTCTGCTTAATGTTCGTTACATGTCAAATATATTGTAGGTGCTGAGGTTATTGTAACTTCCCCCATCGATGATTGGAGACACGCCACGGCACAGCGTGCCAGCCTGGGCGGTGGTCACGTTTATCAGCGTTTCACTGGCTTGTTGTTATTGTGATATTGCTGGATTCCAGTTACCCGGTGCCAGAGCTCACGTCTCTCTTGCAGTTCACCCAAGTTACAGAGAAAGCGGAACCACATCCCAGGGGACTCATCAGCGTATCTCCCACTAGGCACGCGAGTTCAGCTGCTCCTCGCGACAAAGGCAGGGGGCTGAATGATGCTCGGGAGAACGAGTCGCTCCTCAGCTTCTATTTATTTGGATATACGTGTTTTCTGTGACAATCCAGTGCGCCTGTACAGGTACGTATAATACACCTTTGTTCTGTATTGTTATATAATGGGATATTGTCCTTCAGCAGTCATTCATCAGTGCGCTTTTAATCTGTTCTGTCCATTAAAATTTTGGGTATTCCTCTGATTAAATAACGAAAGGTGCATGAGATATGTGTATGACCTCCGCAAGGTTATATGAAAATAGCTTTTAAAATCGATCAGCCGGTAACTTTGCATAAAGTTTAGTGTGCATTGCATGCGAGGTGTAGTTATGGAAGGGGGGGTGCTTTTATCTCCGTAGTTATGATTGCGCCTCTTGCGTGTCTCGCGCTGTGTATAGCTTTTATGTAGCGCGTGCAGAGGCGCGTCCCCCTCGCCGCAATATCAAATTCATCCCGGGAAGGACGCAACTTAACTAGCGCAAATAATGTTCGTGAAAGTTCTGCAGCAAGGCGAGAGGTTGTTAAAAAAATCATTGACTGGGACATTCGTGTCGTGCATATTTATGATTCCTCGTTCAGGCGAAGCAGATAAAGTTCCAGCTTTTAGCATTAATTTAGTGCCATATATTGGGTGTTGTTTGTTTAGGGAGGGCAAAATGCAAATAACATCATTAAGGTTTGCGCTAACCCCTATCCTATTTCACATCCCATTGCTCTGTCGGAGCCTCCGCGCGTTGAGCGGTAGGTGAGGAAGTTTGCAGATGGAAGCTGCGGGCGATAGGAGACACAACACGTGTTATTTGACCAGCATTTTGAATATAAACCGTAATGCGGCTCACATAACATGTTCAGCCTGATTTTCCCTGTCTTGAAAATCGTCTTCATCTGTGCAGGTCGGATTGCAGGTCCAACCCCGGACAAGCTTCGACTTGCCTGAGCTGTGGATCCGTGTAGTGGCGGATGAGCTGGGGATTGGCACAGAACAGCATGGGTCTCGGACAGTCCAGCAAGTCGGCAGCCGCCAGTCAGAGCGAAGAGGGTGAGTCGGGTCGTCGCATCCTACTATAAAACTGCTTTACCAGCTTTTACATGCATGTTTTCTTTTACAAGCTCGCAAATACGTCAATGAAATATTTTGGTAACACTTTACTTGAGGGGCACAAATAATGTACGGTTATGCCATTACTCATGTATTAATTAACCACAAACTAAGACTTAGTTATATATTGATCTCATGTTTGTTCAATGAATTGTCACTATTCATCTCAAGCTAGTACTGTATTTACTATGTCTTTTCATCGTGTAAACCTTTGTAAACTAATGAGGAACTACTGAAGGAGTAAGTAATGAATAACACGTATAATATTCATCATGTTTGTTAATCGTTACTGAATAGTGACGCATTTTTTTTTTATCCCAAACAGTTACTATATCGGTTCCTATATCTGTTAATTCTGTAAACCTTTGTGGACCATTGAAGTAATTATTGAAGGGACAAGTCACGAGTAACGCAAGTGAAGTACTGATCTCATGAAATATCGACGCATATTTTATCTAAAGTGTGACTGTAGTTGTTCACGATTTGTGCTTTAGTAGTAATTGAGTAACTAGTAAGTATCTGTGCCCCCACGAGTAAAGCTTTATCAATATTTTGAATACTAAAAAATAATTAAAAACCGCGGTACCTTACCTGGTACTATACCTATTAGTTTTACTTTTAAATACATAAGGCGCACTTCAGAAGTAACATGTTCATACTGGAAAGGCAGACCACTCTTGGAGTTACAAAAAAGTTTTGAAGAATCTTCAGAAGTTTTTAGAAGACTCGGATTTCTGCTGGGACTCGACGGCGCAATCCATCTCCGCGACTGTCAGTTCTCGCACATCATGTCATTAAGACCCTGAAACACCCAGGGCTGTTATTACTCTTTGTGGGATTTTGTAGCTAAAAATTCTCTTTAGAGATATTGTATTTTGCTTAATTCTTTGATAAATGATGTGTCTGCTCACATTCTTCTTCTGGCTACTTTGGAACCGGAGATACACGGTCGCATTACAGTACAGCTTCACAGCAATGACCTACATCTTCAGGAGGGTGGCTGCAGTCAGTTCATTAGTGGGATGATTGAGGAAAGGTGGAGGGACCGTTTATGGGGATTTTTAATATACAGGTTATTGCATCGTTGTTACAGAGCCGACCGTTTGCCGTGCGATGGACCAGCATCCTGTTCAGGGCGTACCCCCCCCCCCCCCCCCCCCAGTCTTGTTCCTCCATGGAATCATGACCAGGATTAGTGGTTGTAAGATGATTGGATACATGGAGTATATTCTGTTTTGATGAAGGACGGAAAGATTGAGTAGATATACAGTCAACGTTGTACGAGGATGTATGATGTTATGATGTATAACGAATGTAGTAACCATTTTTCCCAGCAGAATTCTAATTTCCTGGTTATTTTTTTCATCCTCAGTATTAATACCTCAGCTGAAGATTTTCACGATTATAAATATGTATGATGTCAGACTCAAATAGTCCCAGAGCAGTATAATTTTTAAATCAGAAGTCTAATCTTCTGTAGTTTATGGGTGTCTGTCTCCTCATCATTGTTTATTAAGAGCTAGATAGCACCAATGGGGGGGGGGGATTGCGCTTCTGTTACCACAGCAACAAGATAAATTCCTCTCTAATAGCTGTCATGACTAAGTTACCAGCAAGAAACGAGGCCGGCGACATTTTCCGTCGTTCTCTCTTGGGTGAAAATGCAGCTTTTTTTGTTTTATATTTATGTTAATCTTCGTATTTTGAATTCCTCTGGTGGGCGGAAAGTCCATTATGTTCTCATGTAGCCAGGAGAGCCGGCTCAGCTCACATGTGGGGAAGCGGCGAGCTCGGCTGTTATATGCTTAATAAAGTGCATCATAACATGTCAGGTCAGATCTGCCCTCCTCGAGAGGAGGCGAGGCGTCAGCTGACACTGGGGACAGCGTGGTCACGTGACCTCACCCTAGATGCAAGCCCGTAATGCGATGAGTCAGTCCGCATTTGGTGCGCGTAGCACATACTCAGGCACAAGACGAGATGATGTGAGCGTCCACATTTTGCTCTGATCTCCTCACCCTTTAGTGATGCTGTTAAGCGTCAATGTGTTACAGGAGCTGATTAGTGCTTTTTGGAAGTTCGTCCCAGTTTGGAAGTTCATCCCAGTTCGTTGTCTGTTGTCTGTTTCCTGTTCTTCCACATGCTTTCTCCCGAAATCCAATAACAATGAAACTGGTGACTGTACCTCACCTATATTGTGTGATTGTTTGTAGCCACGTGACTGCATGCCCCGTGATGGATTGGCATCCCGTTCAAGGTATAAATGATGAATCCTTTATTTGTCATTTGCACGAGTACATTGGGATTCTTCACCTTCCTCATCTCGCTGTCCATAGCCTGAGGGTCACAGCGCAGGGTCAGCCAGCGTGTGGCGCCCCCTGAGGCTGGGAGGTCACAGCGCAGGGTCAGCCAGCGTGTGCCACCCCTGGAGCTGGAGGTTAAGGGCCTTGCTCAAGGGCCCACGGACATGTGACTGTTTTGGCGAGACCGGGGCTGGAACCAGCAACCTTCCGATCACAGAGATAGAGACTTAGCCCACTGGGGCATTTATACTATACCCTCACCTTTTGCCATGTGCTTCCTGGAATATGATGGGCCCACATACAGGACCAATGACTCGATGGATGGATGGATGGATGGATGGATGGAGTTTCTGAAAGTGTGTTTGCCACTCGGTTAATTTTCAGCACACATCAAGGAAGCAGCTAAGTAGAAGGTTGGAGAAATACCAAGTAACTGTGGCTTGCTGTGCAAAGGCAACTATTTTAGTATTTCATTTATCTCTTTAGTTAGATGGATAGAGACAATGACATCAGTTTGCTTTACATCTGCTTATTAAAAACTGGCGAATTGTCACCCGGTGTCTGCAAATGGTTTTCAAAAAGTACTCAGAGTGAAATGCAGGCCAGCACGCAGTGGAGGAGATTAATATGCCTCTCTTCTCTCCGCAGTCAATTTCGATCACTTCCAGATCTTGAGAGCCATTGGAAAAGGTACATTCGGAAAGGTGAGGCCCTCAAACGTCATTCACTAAAGCCTTGTCTTGGTTTTTAATAGATAGCGACACTTTGCTTGAGGCAGCTCAAGTGCTTAGTTAAACTCAGTTACTGCTGAAGTACAAATCATGAACAAATGAAGTAGCTACTTAAGATAAAGTATGATCCATTAATGATGATCAAACATGAGATCAGTATGTAACTAAGACTTAATTTAGTGGTCTAATATCTATGAGTAGGGTAAATAATCAATATTGTCTAATTCTAACCATGGCTGTACCCTTTACATAACAAATTTTACTTTCAATTAAGGACAGGCAGGTTGTTTTGTCCTCCAAATATTGTCTTCGTTTTATTTTGTATTTTTATACCTGCACTAGATTGCCTTTCAGCGAGTAATCGATTTAACCCGAGAACAGAAGGTGAAGCGCTTCGGTCCAATGATTTTCATTAGTCCGCTTTTTCGATTTCTCAGTCCTTAATGAACATTTCTTTATTCTTTATTATTGGATTACACTTAATGCAAAGGCGTCTCTGAAAAACACATCAAAACAGGACAGTACTTCTTTTTAATGTAATGTAGTAGTACGCTCTTACTTAGTAACTAAAAATAGTAACTTACTCGTGTCCCCTCAAGTAAAGTGTTACCCAACACTGTGAAATATGAGTACAAGCTTTTTTGTCACCTTGACAGTCGTAATTATTGATATTGTACTCATGTAATGTAAATACTGTAAGTACTGCACGCAAATAAGTGCTTTAGTGAAGCATAAACATGCAGTCTGAAGCATATCTGCAGTGAGTCTCGGTACAAATCGATGTTAAATGACACGATGCATTGTGTAAACGGAAATGAAAGCTCAATGGAACTGAATTACCTCAGAAGCATAAACTAGTCAGAAATAAACTTAATTTATTACTGAAGCCCTATTACAGTCAAATTACAAATTTTCATCAACGTTATGGCTTGTGTGTTCCTTGCAACTGTAGACGAAATATCATTATTGGCTCTGAATGTTGCCCGAATATTTTACATGCTGTTTGAATATGGGAAGTGAATACGCATGATTAGGGGAAGGATTGATAACCTACACTGTCAGAAAAAAAATAGTAAAAATTTGTACCCTTGCTTGTCACTGGGGCTGTCAATTGTACCCTTAGCTGTACGTAATTGTACCTATAAGGTACAGAAATTGATTCTGAAGAATATTTCTGTATCATTCATGGTACATTAATGCTGTTTGTACCTTGGGATGTTCGTCTGAGTTCACTTCTGTACTTTAAAAGGTACAATTACAAGGGTACAAGCCCAGTGACAAGCAAAGGTACAAATATTTACCTTTTTTTCCTGAGTGTAGTAGAAAACTATTTTTGTGTTCTGTGTGTTATTTTTTATTAAATTTAGTGTCCATCTCTATTTTTGTGACTATCTTGTGTCTGACATTTAAAAATTATGTATAGGCGATTCTTTCACAAAGCAGATGTGAGCATTATGGTAAATAATCTGAATTTTGAAGACTAGATCGGTCCAGTTCTAGTGGACGACAAGATGTGTGCAGTCCGGTCGTTGTGCCAGTGACTCAGCTAAAGGTGCCAGTACTCTGTATACCCACCTCTGTCTTTGTAGGTGTGTATCGTGCAGAAGAAAGACACCAAGAAGATGTACGCTATGAAGTACATGAACAAGCTGAAGTGTGTGGAACGCAATGAGGTGCGGAACGTCTTCAAGGAGCTGCAGATCATGCAAAACCTGGAGCACCCCTTCCTCGTCAACTTCTGGTAGGTTTGAATCTCTTTCTGGAAAGTGGCTGAAATTTCCAACAATGGGGCATTGAACTACACTGGAAATTTATGTCCCGATTACGTTTCAGACCTGGCTGGCTCCAGTCTACTGTGCGGAAGAGCTTAATGTGCGTGAACAGGGCTTGTGGCATAAATTGTACTAATTCGAAATCCCTGTGTTGTGCATCTGATCTTGGGAAACCTAAAAAAGCAACTTTCCTGACACTAAAACTGATGTTTGGACCCGAATAGCTATTAGCGGCGTTTTTTCAGTATAAGTCACAGTAAATACGGGAGCTGCTGGGTTGCATCCAAGTAGAATAATCTGAAGGGACTCGAAAGGTTACTCCTTTTAGTAGCACTTTAAGGCTTGGAGCTAGCAGGCTGTCTTCAGGGAGCTGCAGAAGTCAGCCGGGCGCACGGTCAGATGGCTGGGACTGTCCTGAGCAAGACGCTCAAGGTCGAGATAGCGAGAGATTCGCTGCCCAGCTCGCGGGGGCTGCACCGCTGCGAGGCCTGCCCTCATTCTGCCTCTGCGCTCCAACTGCAGCTTCCAGTGGCTTCATTCTGTCGGGCTACATGAAGAGGGAGGACCCACTGGAGGATTTGGGGATGGGGGTCATGGGCAGGCAACCAGGAATCTTTGCCGGGGGGTGGCATGGGGCGTCCGCACGAAAATAAAATATTAGGAATGGTGGCATTTGCGTGACCGGTTTCATGTCGATCGTTTGCACGTCACATCAATGATATCACGTAAACATGTGGGTCTGTTAACCTTGTTGGAGTGGGCGCCCTGATTTTAGTTTGTGGGCTAGGAAGGCTACGACTCTGAAGTACGAGATGGCGAAGGGGGCGGAGCCGAGCTGACCTCAGGTCGCCCCGCCGGAAGCCCGAGGTAGGGGCGATTTGTACTAATCCCGTTAGTTTTTAATTTTATCGTTATTTATTTTGTATCGTTCCAAATGAGAGTTGGTGTCCAATGGTGTTTTTCTTTCTTGGTGGGATGGAACGGATGCTGAAAGAGGAGCTTCCCCTAGAGCATCATACAAGCTAGAACGAGTCTGTTAAAGAAAGGGCCAAAGCAATCATCCGAAAGCCACTTGAAGGCCACCCCTAGCTAGGCTAAGGGTTGCATGTGTGTGGAGTTTGCATGTTCTCCCCATGTCGTCGTGGGGTTTCCTCCAGGTACTCCGGTTTCCCCCCACAGTCCACAAACATGCTGAGGCTAATTGGAGTTGCTAAATTGCCTGTAGGAGTGCATGTGTGAGTGAATGGTGTGTGAGTGTGCCCTGCGATGGGCTGGCCCCCCATCCTGGGTTGTTCCCTGCCTCGTGCCCATAGCGTCCAAGGGGCTCCAGACCCCCCGCGACCCACAAGGATAAGCAGTTTGTAAAATGGATGATAGGGGGAAAAAATAATTTCATTTTTCATTTAATGTTATTTTTTCATTTCATTTCATTTTCATTTCATTTCATGATCACGTCTTGTATTCTGTGTGTTCATGTATGGCCGTATATCGGCATTCATTACCAGTATAGTATAAGTGGGGAGGGGTGTGGATGTCCCTGGGTGGGGCAGCGTCAGGTAACAAGCCATTCCTTCATCCGGTCTTGATTGTCAATGACATAAAATAGCCTAATGTTTCGTCTCAGACCCCATGTGTATATTGGGTTGCCAGATCCTGTTATTTCATCCCACTGCCTTTTTCATCTCTTTGTGTATTTCCCTCCGTTCTGAACCTCAAACACTTCCCTCTGTCCTCACCGCTCCCCATCATTCTCTACCCGAATTCTTCTCATCCCCATGGTACAAGGATCCATTCTCCGCCCCACTTGGAGCAAAACTGGCATGCGGTGACAACAGTTATTTTTTGTTATCATTTGGAATGAAGATCGTTTAGGAGTATAGCAGCTGTCAGAGGGGGCTCAGGTATAGTGATTGGTAAGCATGGGGTAGGCAATGGGGCTTCCTGACTCATAGCACAGCATGTAAGTGGAGCCCCCTACAGAGCCGTGGCACAAACAGCATCTTCTCCATCGAAGAAGCACTAGGTCTCTCCAGGGAACACCGCCTAGGGGGCCTTGTGATTAAGCAGAGCTACTTCTGATCTGGGAAACTTGGTAATATGCTGGAGTAACACACACTTATATATATATACACACACACGGAAAGTTAGGTTTAGCAATGTATAAATACAGGCAGGTCCCCAGGTCACGAACGAGATCCTTTCACTGAGTCTGTCTTTATGTTGAATTTGTGAGTAAGATGAATAAGTAACAATATAACACACGATAATTTCAATTATACAGTAAAAAAAAAAGTTACTGCATTCAGTACTGTACTGTACCTCGAGATGACAAACCGCGGAAGTCACAAAGCAGAATGTATATTCACCCATTGGATTTAAGCCAATTGTTTTATATAATAGGCGTCATGGCAGTCCGTTTGTAAGTAGGAGTTGTCTGTAAGTTAACACATAACGATGTGGTGTATTTCTTCTTATATACTGTTATACTGTAGCACGCTTATTTGATTGTGTACGTGACTCTATCCTTGAAGGTTAAATTACCCCTTTTTAATACTATCAGGTATAGATTTAGTTGTTTTTCTCTTTAACTGCGTGTGTAAAATGCAAGTGCATGCTTCATTATCGCTTTACGGTGCTGAAATTGAAGGGAAATGAAATGATTTTTATACATTGCTTGTCGCTTCATTTTTATGGGCTGTAAGTGTATTGAAATGAGCATGTTTTGGCGCGAGATCAGACATTCGAGTCATTTAGTCATGATGACTAATTAGCTTTATTTATAAACAGAGTAGTTAGCGGATACAAACAGAATGTGGCCCTTGTTTTTATGTTAGATGTTGAAGCACTAGTGCTGAAGCATTAAGCAGTGGTTTCCAGTCTGGTTTCATGCTAATATCTCTGTCCGCTGGTTTACTGATGTTAATTAATTACTCTTGTCTGAGCCTATCATCGGATGAGTCACAGAGATCAAATCACATTAAGACAGACTGACTGCATTCAGTTCTGGTTAGGGCCAGGATCTCCAGACCATAATTATCACTGAGCGGATGTGTGATGGGGACACTGGCCGTGGGATGGGCGTCTGCGGGCTTTTATTAAATTTACAATACCTGTCAAGCTCGGTTTGAAAGGTGGCGGCACGATGGTCAAAGCAGCTGGAATTCTGCCCGTAGCAATTTTTCAGATGTCAAGCGTTTAATTAGTAATAGAGCTGTTGGCTCGTCGGACTGCGCTTGGAGAAGCTCAGCTCGGCTGCCCCATAATCAATACGGCGACCCCTCCCCGGAGCCCCCAGTTTTCCCCTTAATTACAGAAATGAAAGGGGAAGCATTCTTCCTTTTATTTCTGAACGACATGCAGCTGAATCGCCGTGCAGAAGAGCCCTTGGGACGTTCTTTTGAGGAAGCACGACACATAAAGGGAGACAACGCGCCGACTGAGCCACAATCCACAAATGTGGCCTGATCGCGTGTTCACAGCGAAGGTCATCCTTACCGAGATGCGTGGTTTGTTTTCCCTGTCTGGCCCTAATGCCCCGATAGGGTAAACGCTGAATTTGTTTCGTCCTATCACAATAAAATATACACTGTCGCCTTTAATAGCTACTGCATATGTTTAGATTAAGGATTAGCAAAAAGGATTATTGGTAGCCACTTTACTTGAGGGGTAACTTAGTAACTCAGTTACTACTCAAGTACAAATCATGAACAAATATAGTAATTGCATGAAATATCCGAACCATTCTGATCGATTTATGATGAACAAACATGGAATCAGTACATAATTAACACTTAGTTTGTGACTGATTAATGCACTAAGACTGTACGACTACATTATTCGTGCTCCCACCAAGTAAATTATTGACAGATTATGCAATACAATTTGACCTATATAGTGCATTCTGCTTGCGTTTCAGAAATGATACGCTTTCAATCTATCAGCCCTGTAAGTGTTTTGTTTCGCTGGATAGTACTCCTTGAAATTCTCGTCTCGACTGCCTGTCTCGCAGGAATTCCCTCTTTGTGGAGCGATGGCCTCAGCTGAACGCAGACTGTAGGTGGGGGTCACGCAGTTCCCAGGCTCTGAAAACTCCTGAAATAGCTCAGTGTGGTAGCCTAGCTCTGCTCCTCGGCAGCTGGGTAGTGATGAAACGGGACGGGGGGGGGGATCAAGGTATCTGTTCAAGTTCCATTGTCATTCTTGAGAGAGACTGCTGTGATCTTTCAGCCTCCTGCTACAACAATGTGACACGTGACATCACTTCCTCCATAGTCAGTTAATCTGTTCTATACATTCAGTCGCCCTGCTCCTGTTTCGGGGTGTCCTAGTAAATCTTTTGTTTTCTGTCCAGTTTCTGCTATGACACTTAACACCTAAAGGTGACCATTTAAAATAGAATAGTGATACTTTATTAATTCCCATTGGGGGAATTAAATTCTCTGTCTGCTTTTGGTCCATCTTGCTGTCTATACAGGTGAGGGTAGGCTTTTGGGGGGGGGGGGGGTGATATCACAATGAAGGGGCAGCCACTTTGTGACACCCAAGGGGGGTTATGAATATTGTCCAAGGACTCCAGAAACATGTGACTAGCTTACAAAGAGCAGGCTTGAACCAACAACCTTCTGATCACAGGTACAGGTGCGTAGCCCACTGAGCTACACACCACTCCCAATTTAGGATGATTCTCTGAGACAAAAACACCTTCACATAAAATTTTCATTGACCCTTCTGAATTGATAAAACCTACGATTTTACCTACTATTTGACCCCCTTTCCATATGGTGTGATTCAGCAGGATAACATGCTGTATCTGTTTTCAGGTGGTTGCTGGTTCAAAGCCCGGGGTTGACAGAGCGATTTCACCTTTGGGCCCATAAACAAGGCCCTTAGCCTTCAGTTACCCCAAGGACTGTCTGACCCCGTCTTCTCAAAATGTATATCGCTTTGGATAGTATTGTCTGATAAATAAAACAATGTATTAATATTGTTTAAATTAAAATCAGATGTGCATTGATTTTTTGCTTTTTTTGCAAAAACAATACATCAGTACTGTTAATTATCTGTGGTACTGCTTTGCTAACAAGGTAGCCTCTGGTAGAGGTGTCTGCTTTGAAAAAGCACAATGCCTCTGGGCTTCATTTAGTGTCTGACGAGATTTACGTCTTGCTCTGACAAACTGCCTCGCTGACACCTCCGCCTTTCTTCCGGAGTCTTTTTCTCTGCAACCGTCTTTGTAGATCAGGTGACAGTGACCCAGTCGCATGTTTGGCATATTCCGGAACGTCCAATGGCAAACCAAGCACACGGGCAATATACAAAATGCAGAATGTTTTATGCAATTCTGCCTCTCTCCTGCGGGAGGCGCTACTTTAGAACGCCTTTAGATATCGTCTTATTCCACCAGTGTTTAAAAACAGATAATGACACCGTATGTAACTACAGACGCTCCCCGGGTGACGATGGTCCGCGTTACGATATTTCGACTTTACGATGGGAAATTGTTTTTCACTTTCAGTACATTGTTCAATAAATTGCATGAAATATTCAACACTTCATCATAAAATGGACTTCGTGTTAATGACTTTGCCCAACTGTAGGCTAATGTAAGTGTTCCAAGCATGTTTAAGGTAGGCTAGGCTAGGCTATGACGTTTGTTAGGTTAGGTGTACTGTATTAAAATTTTCGCCTTACGATATTTTCACTTTACGATATTTTCACCTTATGATATTTTCACTTTATGATAATTTCACCTTACGATATTTTCACCTTACGATAGGTTTATCGGAACGTAACCCCATCGTAACCTGGGGAGAGGCTGTATATGAATTTGTAACCGTTCAGTTCTTGTGAATGCATCCTGGCCAAAGTCCCCTATTCCTTTTAACAGCGATTGCTGAAATTCCGGAACCCTGTTGCCAACCGCAGCTGGTGCCAGCTGGGAATGATGGCATCCTGTCAGTCAGGCAAAAGCCTGAAAATCGACCTGACGTTTCAAATCGGGGGAGGATTCAGCCGTATCCACTCTTGAGTCACAGGATTTTCCTTGGTCTTGGAAACGTACCGCGCTTCCTGTTTTTGTTTTGACCGTCTGGGCGTAGATAACTGAATTATCCCCGTCACGCTCAAGGCTGAATTTATACCTTTAAAGACTGAGCGTTTGTTTACCTTCAGTTCATATGATATAAGCTTAAGACGATGCTTATATAGCTTTTTATAACATAAGACATAGGATATTTACTGCAAACATAATGAGATATTTATCTTTCTGCGATTAAATACGGCCACATAACGTAAATGGACGTTAGAATATATTCACTCATTTTTATCGACCTTTTCAACACAAGCGCTGATTTTAGTTGAAACGTTCAAAAAGATCTGGTCTGGTTTTCATTACTTGAGGTGCGTCTTACATCGTTCACATCGATCTGGGAGAGACAGTGCGAGCTAAACCAAATTGCAAATAATTCCAGATTCTCCTGGGCTTCACTGTGCCAACAGGTCTTAGAAACGTGGGAGGTGGGGGGCAGGGGAGGGGGGGGGGTCAACTGCTTTTTTAGACTAAAAATCCGACCAACCATTGGTCAAAGAAAAGAAGTTACAATAATG
The DNA here is from genome assembly GCF_023856365.1 of Brienomyrus brachyistius. Classification (NCBI taxonomy): domain Eukaryota; kingdom Metazoa; phylum Chordata; class Actinopteri; order Osteoglossiformes; family Mormyridae; genus Brienomyrus; species Brienomyrus brachyistius. The sequence continues at coordinate 4,429,785 of NC_064556.1, read as the reverse complement.
AACATAACACAATACGGCACTGTTAACAATGACCTTGCGCATGATGAAAAAATGAATTTTTGTGACCCCCCTTGGGCTTTCAGGAGTTTCTGCCAAATTGAATTGCTTGTCAGGGTATTACCCTCCAGGGTGGTGCCTCATGCACTTTACTAATTGACCATAGAAGACAGTTTCCTTTTTCTCTGCATAAGGTCTTTCCTTATATCCAATTCTCCATCATAGTCTCACTCTCGTCTGACGCATCTTATTTGCTGTTCGAATGTAATCTCAGCCGTCTGCCTTTGTGGGGATATTAACTTTAGCGTTCAGATACTTTATCGATAACAGTCAAAGTGAACTCACTGCGTTGTCAGAAGGCACAGTCACAGTTTATTTAATTACCGTTAGGCCAGCTGCTGTGAATCTGTCTGAGCTGGGCGGGGTCACATGGCCACTGGCCCCTGGACCCAGCCGAAAGCTGATTGGTCCCCGGCGTTAACTTTCACCTGTCACTCACCGATTTGAAACATACCATTGGCTTATGCTAAGGTTTGCCCCTCTGTATGAATTATTTCCCCTTCCCAGCTTAACAAATCCTAGAATCACGACTGTTTCAGAGTAACATCAGCACTGAGTGGCCATGACGGAAGGTTACGGGTCTTCTGTGAGGTAATCGGCACATACCGCTGGTATATCGTTGAGTAAACTGTGCTATCAGGGTTAGGGCAAGAGTAACTGAGCATGTTGAATCTTCAACCAAGGACAATGGGCCACGGTATTTCAGACTTTTCCAGCAGTAGTTTGATGCTGAACATCTGGACCAGGTCAGGTCTCTGTCAGGTCAGCACAGCTGTCGTCATTACCTGGGTGTGTCCTGAGGGAAAGATGTGGTATTTAAGTAATGTCACAGAATTAATACCGAATGATTAAAACGCAGCCTTCATATGTCATCTTAAGGTATGACAAGCAGTTCATTTACAGTGAAATTACAGCTAGCGTATTTTCTAGAGTAGATGAGGTTGGACAAGGATTAACTAGCTCAACACATAGACACACACACACACACACACACACAGATTAAGTATCTATATCTTTATGGGGACTCTCCATTCATTTCTATGGGCATAACACTAATCCCAACTATGACAGCCTTAACCCCCCCCCCCCACACACAGCTCTAATATTAACCATAAGTAACCAAACTAAATACAAGACTTTTGGCATTTGGCACCTGAAAAATGGTCCCCACAATGTAATATAAACCTAATCATACACACAGACACACCCAGAAACAATGAACAAGGAACACAAAAGACTCTGTAAGACACACCTGACCAAACCCGCTCCATGGAGCTATTTTTATTGGCTCATATGATCATTAAAATGATTTTTATGAACGATAATATTTTATGCAACTGTCATGAATGATCTCAAACATAACTGCTAATTCCATTCTGGCACATAATAATGAGCCTTTTCAAAAACTGAAAAATTGATTCAGAACGTTGGATATGAAAGTAATCAGCCCTGCTGACGTGGTGAAGCTCAGATCTGGCCGTCCGCCGAAATTAATCGGCCGGTGCCGCTCTATGACGTGATGTTCATGTTTACTCCCGAACCAACGCGGTGTAGAGCTGTTTCTCTTAACCCAGTCTTTGAGGGTCACAGAAAGTCCACATTTTACCCCCCCCCAGCTCATGGCACATCTGAACCAGGTATTCAATGTCCTTGATTCTTGGTTCAAATGTACTGCGAGCAGGGAGGGAGGTGGAATGTGTTTCGTTTGGGGCTCCCTGAGGACTGGGCTTTGAAACATTGGTGTACAGCGTATATGTTTTTGGGAGGGCAAGAGATGGACGAAATTAATCAAGATGCAGAACCTACTCACCTGACATTTCTTCCAGAAATATCCGCAGGCTTTGTCACTGCCTGCAGTCACGCATCTACCATATAACTCTTTGTTCCGTCAGACCTTAAAATAAGAAATATTAAAAATTATAAATAATGCTTATCCCCCTCAATAAACACAAGAAATTCGGGTCTTCACAGAACAATATTTTCTATTCAACATCATGCTTTCTAGAGAAGAAAGGTTTTCATGTCTCGTTTACAAATGTCAGTCTGTGCTTTGTTAGCCTGTTTCTCAGAGACTGTAGGTAGGTCTGCATCGTTGTGCTTTCAGGCCCTGAGTTTTACTGCACTGCCTCATTTGCTCCAACTCTGCCAAGTTAGATGAAGAGCATTGGTGTGCGATAATTTTCAGGTCATAGTACAGGTTTGCAATGGGATTTAAATCTGGGCTGGAACATTCCAGAATATTGACCTTCTTTTTTTTTTTAATTTGCTCTTTTGTGGTGTTTGCAGTTTGTTTTAGGTCATCATCTCGTCGAGAAAGCGGTACTCCAGCTAACTGAACTAATTCTCCTGGAGGATCATCCCATATTTGGTTCCTTACACCTTGCCCTTGACAGCAAGATGCTTCTCCATCCCTCCTGCTGAAAAACAAACCCGTTGCATGATGCTGCTTGACGGTCCTGATGCTGTTACCGTGGTGATTCCTTCCGGTAATTTATACAAGAACTATGTATTATCAAGGGTAGCTCCTGCTGCTCATCCAAAGCATTGAATTAAACAAACAAACAAACAAAGGAAAAGATTAGGCATTAACCTCACCCGATTGTATGAGGCTCTGCTACATACTCTGCAGCAGGGATTCTGCGTGGCAGAGGAAGGCAGCGAGTGTTTAACAGGGACAGTGAATGTGCTCTTAGCATCTTGCCTGTTGTCAGTATAGACTCATCTTCAACATTAACTACAACGTGGAAGCATGGAAGAGAACGTCTGAAAGGTTGAGTAGTTTACGAAATGCGTCCGTTCCCTGCATATGATCCAATAATAAGACCCTCCTCAGCAAAACATCTGTGATTTTCCTTTATTGTGTGCACATTTATCGAGTTCGTCCTGCAGAGTCTTTCAGATTATACTCGTATCAATGCACGATTGGGCTCTGTGAAGGTGTCACGAGCCAAGGGGCTATTTTCATTTCTATCCATATTTTTATCCATTTTTTTTTTGTGTGTTTCATAAACAATTTTGAGCAAATCCGCTATTAGCCCAGGCCAGCCGAGAGCCTGACTATTTGCCTAATTAGAGCCGGATGTTACTGAGATGGCGAACAGCTTCCGCGCGAGATCAGCGTTCATTTTGCGCAAAAGACCAAACGATAATTGGAAAATGTGTTTCAGACGTTGCATTGTTAGTGCTCCCAGTGTGGGATTGAGCAGTTTTGTACTTCCATGCTGGCAGCACAAGAAGCTTTATTGTACCTAATATTATACCATAAAACAAGGAGAAGGAGGGACAACTAGCCATGCACACTTTGTGGAATTTCGGTAACCCAGATCTTGCTCCAAAAAAATCAGCGATAACACTTTACTTGATCGGGCACAGATAATATAGTATTATGCTTTCATTTAAGTTTGGACTGCGCACTTATCTCATGTTCGATCATCATTAATGAATCGTGACGCATCTTTTATGTCAATGGCAGTTACTATATTTGTTACTGTATCTGTTAATTCTGTAAACCTTTGTGAACTGCTGAAGGAACAAGCGATGAACAAGGCAAGAAATACTGATCTCATGTTTGTTCATCAGTAATGAATCGCGGTGCATCTTAAGTAGCTACTGTATTTGTTTATGTTTTGTACTTCATGTAGTAACTGAGTTATTACTAAGTATTTATGACCCATCGAGTAAAGTGTCCCCAAGCGGTCTTTATGACTATAAACTGTTTATAACCAGGATTCCCGGTACCGCACACCTTCAGTACCGCGTTCACAATGTCATACCATAAGGAGGACGGCAAATAAAAACATTTTCGCTCTCTCGACGGGCCCCCAGCAGAGGAAATGGGAATGATTTTTTTCCTCCTGCTGGGGCAAGCAGCAATTAAAGTAGTTTTTCAACCAGAGAGCTGCTGACAGCTCACACTCTCCGGGAACCTTCCGGAAGCCCGCCGAGCTCGGCGAATCTGCGAGGTGGGACGGGGGTGTCCTCCGTGTCCTTTCTACGTTTAACCTTGCGGGGGGGGGGGGGGTCTCTCTAGGTGACAACTGGGCCTGTCATTCTGAAAAATACTGAAATTCATATAGGTAGATACTGACCCCCCCTGCACACTATAATCCCATTTGGCTGCCGCTACCAAATCAATTCCGTTCAAACATTAAGGCTTAAATGGAGATACATTTGGGTCGTTGCCAAACCAAGAAGATCACTGATAAATTGCCAGCATGTTTATGCTTAAGGAACGCAGAATGTAGAATAATCTTTCTCAGTGTAAAGAGATGCGTTATAAAATGTAGCAATAACGTTGTATAAAAGTCTTAGGCAGTCAAAGAAAATGATGTTTAAATCATCTTCATGTTTTTGCAAAACTATGATATTATGTCTGTAAAAGTGTGTTGGAGTACCAATATCAAATCCTCTACTGTTTGCAGCGACCATCCAACATACCCACCAGCACACCCTTATTATACCTAATCGACACCCCACAGGCTTTTAAAACCAGTTTAATCAATTTATTACGTGAGCTGGTGGTGTAATCAGTGATTTTTTAGGAAACAGAAGAAATTCAGGTTAGTTTCTATTGTGTTATTCTTCATTTGAATATGTTCTAATTGCATTGTCATTTTTGGTCTGAGCAAATACGCACTTACTACACAGATAAACAGCCTTAACGATTTCCTTTGACTGCTTTTGCACAGTATTGTATATAATTGATAGATAATTACATGATGGCAGTTTGCCCTGCGCTGCAGTCCTTTTGGGGAAATTAACTGCTTATTTCAGCCAGAGACATACAAGGGCAGGGATACAATTAAGGCCCCGACGCCCCAGCGCTATCTCAGTTCCAATCCCCCCAAACCCCTTACCTGTTTTAGATACGAATCAGCCAAACTGAGCTCTTTTAAATTTGTAGCTGACGGCAGCTTTTTGAGAGCTTCTCTGCTCTTGTAGCTCCTTTGTAATCCACAAAAGAGTCCCCATGATAGCTTGAGATTTGCTAAATTGCCCGTAGGTGTGTGTGTGAGAGTGAATGGTGTGTGAGTGTGCCCTGCGATGGGCTGGCCCCCCATCCAGGGTTGTTCCCTGCCTCGTGCCCATTGCTTCCTGGATAGGCTCCGGACCCCCTGCAACCCAGTAGGATAAGCGGTTTGGAGGATGGATGGATGGATGGATGGATGGATGGATGGATGGATGGATGGATGGATGGATGGATGGATGGATGGATGGATGTTATGAAATTGGGCGTGGCATGGTGGTGCAGTGGTTAGCACTGTTGCCTCACACCTCTGGGACCCGGGTTCGAGTCTCTGCCTGGGTCACATGTGTGTGGAGTTTGCATGTTCTCCCCATGTCGTCGTAGGGTTTCCTCCGGGTACTCCGGTTTCCCCCCACAGTCCAAAAACATGCTGAGGCTAATTGGACTTGCTAAATTGCCCATAGGAATGCATGTGTGAGTGTGCCCTGCAATGGGCTGGCCCCTCATCCTGGGTAGTTCCCTGCCTCGTGCCCATTGCTTCCGGGATAGGCTCCGGACCCCCTGCGACCCAGTAGGATAAGCGGTTTGGAAAATAGATGGATGGATGTTGTTTAAGTTACTTACTTATTTCACGATTTTGGTAGCAGTATCTGTAACACAACTTAAGTTACATGCAGTAGTGGTGAAAATTCTGAAAACACTGACCATTTTTGGCATTACTGTTTAAAAATTACTAAACAAATATTGGCAATAATGTTTATTAACAATAAAAGAAGCTTACAAATGTCATGCCATTGGACGATTAAATAAGCAACCGGAGCAACAGATGAATAAAGGTCTGCAGTCTCTAAAACTGCAGACGGCCACCGATGTACATTCATACATACATATTTACAAATGCAGCAGAACAATCAAATATAATATAAAATAAATATATTTGTGTGTCATTATGGGATGCATGTGGATGGTATTCCCACACTGGGAAAAAAATGACAAAAACCAACCCCCCCCCACCACCTGCCTAACTTGTTCTGTATGATGTCATGTAATGTATGAGGGACACTCAACTCCCGGACTCGACCGCATCCGGACCATGTGATCGACCCACCTCAACTCCCCTAGTTATCACCCCCCCCAAAATTCGACCATATACAGAAGTGCACAACTGCATTCAGTTATCAATAAATAAATAAAGCAACTGTAACATTATAGCGTATATAAGGCTCATGTGTGACACAAAAGTCTCACACTAGTGAGGCAAAGTACATAGATAGCAGAGGTGGAGATTTCAGTTCCAGAAAGTAAAAATCCAGACCAAGATTCTGCTTCAACCAACCAATTGTGTACTCTGTGAGTGTGACTCTTTATACTCAACTGGGTGGTTGAATCAAAACCTTGGTCTGGATTTTTACTTTCTGGACCTGAGATGTCCACCTCTGATAAACAGTAGTGCAGAGTGAAACGGTCAGCGAAGGCTGCAGCATTCAGTGCCGGGAGCCGGTGATGGGATCTTCACAGAGATTACTAGGTTGTGGCCTGGCCGGTCCAGGTGACACAGTATTATAAATAGCAGCTCTGTCGCAGGCCTTCAAACCGTATCAGTCTGATTTAATTGTGGTGTAACCTACTAACGTGTCCTGTGGGCACAAGGGCAGTGAGCGCAGGCAGTTCGGTGACCTTGACAGTGCGCTTGTTATTTTCGCTGCAGGGTTTCGCGTAGGTAGTCTGTCCTCGCGTTAGTTGGCATGCTGGATCCGGGCCTGGTTCGGTTATTGGGGTAATACGGCATGCCGTGGGATTTTGAAATCTGGACGACAGAATTAGCCATGCAGGCAGTGGTGGCCAATGAGAAAATGTAGCTAGCTGGGTCTATATAATTTGTTGTCTAAAGACTGTGCAGGTTATTTTTTGGTCATCGGTTGGAAGCCTGTGTTTTTGTAGTCCTTTGAATTTTTATGATTCCCTCCACAAGCACAAACGGTTCATTATCCAGCTTGTGATTCTGCAGCATGGCCTAATTACACAGATACCCAACGCTGTTTGCATTCAGGCAGGGACAACGAGCCGCGGCCTTCAGGCTGGTTTTACAGAACTGGACTGAGGTGCGCTTCCTGCTGACACAGCCTCTCACACTCGCTGATTGGCTGATTGAGGTGCGCTTCCTGCTGACACGGCCTCTCACACTCGCTGATTGGCTGATTGAGGTGGGCTTCCTGCTGACATGGCCTCTCACACTCTCTGATTGGCTGATTGAGTGATAGACGAGCGAACTGGGAAGGCAAGGATTTGCAAGCTCCCTGGCCTGCCAGCTCGCATGACTGAGTACTTCTCCATGGATTCATGCACCCTGCGTGTTTGAGGGTTGCCGTAGGTTCAACAGAAGGGGGCTATGTGACCAGATGCTACGTTTTTTGTTGGCTTTACAGGTCTCGTGCAAGGGTTTCACTTTGGCCGCAGTCATGTGACCATGTGGCCCCTGCCTCGTTCTTTCAGTAGGAGTGGTCTCTCTGCGTAATCATTTAACGATTAACCCGTCAGCGTAGCACCCTCAAACTGCAATCATCTGAACTTTCCTCCTGTGAGGAATGAAGACATTCTGCTGATCTGGTTCCCTTTTTACATACTCAAGGCAATCTCAGTCCTGAGTGGGCTGCTTTTTCTCACGCATCTTAATTGCTTAGGTAGCCGAGTTGTCCAGACGTTGCATCTCCCTAGAACGTTAGTTGCACCCCCCCCCCCCGGTCCACAGTACACAAGCGTGACGTGTCCTGTTCCGTCTCCCCAGGTACTCCTTCCAGGATGAGGAGGACATGTTCATGGTGGTGGACCTTCTCCTGGGAGGGGATCTGCGGTACCATCTGCAGCAGAACGTACGCTTCTCGGAGAGTACCGTGAAGCTGTACGTCTGCGAGGTCGCCCTGGCCCTGGACTACTTGCGGAGCAAACGCATCATCCACAGGTACAACTGCATTATTATTGCCGTAGCGACGGCATTATTATTTCCGTCAGGGTTGATGCTATGGTGCTACGATAGGCATTTCCGATCCAGAAGCTGCAAATCCAGTCCAAGGTTTTGTTTCTACCAACCACTTGAGCATAAAGAGTCACAGTCACAGAGGACTCAGCTGGTTGGTAGAAACAAAATCCTGGTCAGGATTTGTACTTTCTGGACCTGAAATACCCAACACTGAGTATATTTCATCCATCCTGCAAACATTTATCATGGTCATAGTTACTGGGGTCCTGGATCTTATCCCAGGCAGCACAAGCAGGGGTTCGTTTACGCAAGGGGGACCAAGGGTGTCCAGCTCCAGTCCAGCAGAGCGCGAGTCCTGCACAGCTTAGCTGTCTCCCTGATCCCCCGCACCTGGTGCAGCTCAAGAAATGAGTGGGAATAAGCAGAGAAGTGAAATCAGGTGTGTTAAATGAGGGGAATCCCAAAAATGTCCAGGTCTGGGGCTCCCCCAGGACAGGAGTTGGAGACCCAGGGTTAGACAGCAGATAGTCATTCTGCCAACCCTAGGATTTGAACCAGCGACCTTCTGATCACAAACGAAAAACGTCCGTACCCACCGAGCCACACTGAGCCGATAAGGTGTATTTTTTATTAATAACTAAAACTCATGTTATGGATATAGCCTAAAGTTCGAAGGTTTCTGCTGAAAATACGTCCATCCAATCATAAAATTTGACTCAAAAGGAAAAAGTAGCTCGCATGGAAGTCAAGAATGAAAACCAGCGTGAAACAGACGGACAGCTAAAGGGGTAAGACGTCCCCTCACTCATACGACTCCCCGTATTCCGTGTTCAGGCAGTTTGAACCAGTCTGAACAGCCCCCCACCCCCCCACTGGTCCCAGTAGCTGCTACTTCTGATTAGGATGACAACGCCCGCGGGCAGGTTAACAATGGCGCCCAGAACCCTTATTTCAGACCAAAATCAGGGAGCCCTCAATTTGGCAGGAGGGCCTAATTAATCAGAAACACTATAGCAGATTACAGTCTGTACACTTCCTGTTATCCAGGGATAACACCGATGGAAGGGAGCAGCGAAATTCCAAGCCGTTCATTTGTCTTCAGCGTTCAGTCTCCCTTACGATGGATCATATGTTTTCTGCGGTAGGAGATAATTTTCCGGTCGACATTTGTCTTCTGCTTTGCTCTAGATTTATGCTTTGTTTTTCGGCCATGATTTAGCACAGCAATACAGCAATAGGCCATTGTAAAATGGGATGGGGGGAGGGGGCATGGATGTAGTCAGGTGAGGATTCCACCGTTCACTCGCTTCGCCCTTGGCCCCAGAACACGTGCACAGATCCTGATCTCCGTCCCTACACCCGGGGGGCGGATCACTGCATAGGTCAGGGGTCCCGAAAGGGCCAGATTCTGTCTGCAACACAAAACCAAGTTCCAGCACGTCCAGCAAAAAAGTATTCGGGGGGGTCGGGGGGAAGGCTATTCGGCCCATCGAGGTGGTTTGGAGGAAATTAAACTATTAATTTAAGGTTGGCAGGGTGCAGAACACAGTGAGGCAGATCGGAGTTCGTCAGCTGCTGACCGCTGGCATAGACTATTCTAGATTATAGCCTGGGGCCCCGCCCCACCCTCGGGAATATGGGGAGGTTAAACAAACTAAATGGCCGATTGATAACCACCCCCCCCAGACTGGAAAGTCATCTCAGCCTTGGGTCGCCAATAAAGTTAATCCACCCCCTCATCCCTAATGGACCCCCCAGTACCGGGCAGCCATTTTGTTTTTCGGTGTGTCCCATTCACCGCGGTGAAGGGGACCAGTTGTTATTTACATATGCCTCCCCCCCCATCCCAGAAGCCTTTGCGGGAAGGGGATGCGGGGGTTAAATCACCATGGCGATCCAGTAGTTAACTCTGTTACAAGGCACTGCATGTAAGGTGTACTTAAAAGGCAGATAGCACGGGTGATATTTTTTGTGGTGAATTTCCTGAATTCACCGTCCCACGTGGATTTTCTCACTATACCTCGCATTAGTCCTTTGAAGACACCAATGCCGCAATGTCGTGATACAAAATTTATAGCCTTGTGCCGTGTTAAATTTTTTTCTAAGCCCAGTTCAGCTTCCCCAACGTGATTTGCAGTAATGATCCTAGCAGAGTATGAATAGCTGTTTTCATTTTAATTTGCTTTAAATTTTTTCAGATTAATGCTCCCTTCAAGTAGGTCAGATTTGTGTCATTATTTAGCTACTGCTGAGTGCTTTACCGTTAGACATCACCGGTCCCTGAGGGTTAGTTTTGGTCCCTTAGAAGTCATTGCTCGGTGTGGGTAGTTTATTTGTTTTCCAGAATTTGGGAGTTGATTTAGTGACGCTCCCTGGGAAGCTCAGTACCTTTGGAAGTTTTCTATATGCGCCTGGCTTGCGTCTGTTGGGGAAAATTCTTCATATCGCTGTTTCATCATAGTCTAGTGGTTGGACGGATCAGGAACACGTGTATTTAGGCCGCTTGCGATCAACACGTTTCTTGTTGGAAGTAACTTTTAGGGCTGCTTATTTATGAGCATTTTTATAAACTATAGTTTTCAAGAATTTAGTTTATTTTCATTTAATTCATTTTCATGGCTCAAGGCTTCTAAACACATTCGCTACAATTCAATTCGTTTTTATATAGCGCCCTGTAGAACAGAGTCGCCCCAAGGCGCCTCGCAAGGGCGTGTTGTGATACATTCCTGCATCAAGGAGGAGTGACTGTATTTTTTACAGTGTTAAAGATAATACCTTCGTGATTTCTAAATACCGGGGTATACCAGGGTATACCGTAATACAGCGAAATTGCGTGAACCTATCGCGTAGGCCAAGCAATTTAAAGAAACTGTGTGCCTGATTTCAAAGACAGGGCATTGTCTGTGTCATAATAGATGTAGCATCGATGCTAAGCTAATCCATACCGCAACAGCTTATGTAGCTAATCAGGCACAGGTGGGGACAGGAACACGCTAGAGTCTCCAGGTCACGGACTCAGCCGAACCCTGGACTTCCACGAGCAGGGAAATCCCCACGTGTCATTCGTCGAGCTCTGCATGTGATCGTATTATAAACAGCGGGAAGCGATTGCTTTTGGCTCACAGGAGTTTCCATCAAAGGCGGTACAGCTAGGGGTGTAATAAACCTTAGCGACGAGCCAGGGCGCTGTAAATAATGCAGAACGCGTTTGTGAACCCCCCCCATACGCTCTGGCAGACGCAGCCCCGCTGGGCCTAAAAAAGATGCGTGCCTCTTGATTTGAAGTCTCTGAGTTCCCGACTTGAATTCAAAGAATCTAGTTTAAGGGGCTCCGAATGTGCTGTATAATTCATTAAATTTTGTGTTATCATTGCAACTATGTTACCCATTGGACTGTTCCCAGTGAATTCTAGAAGCTCAGTGTTCATAAGGGAGGGGAACTATGTTTCCATATGGTACAAGTTAGGGGTGCAACAATATGACAGTAAAGGGTGACAAAAACCAACGATGGAAAGTCAGAAATATATGCAGTGTTTCGCAGTTTAATTGATGACGTCACAACATATCTGTGACATACGAATATGCTAACGAGGTATTATAATGACATGAAATACCCGTTACAGGTCCCCAGTTTACCTTCTTTCAGATATAATTCCTAAAACTGTGCCAATTCGTTGTAATTTTCCTAACACTTAGGTACGACACCCCTCCCCACACAGAGGGCAAAATCCTTTAGCTAGCTGGCTAGCTAGTTAATAATAGACTAGAGATGTGGACATGTTCTGAGGAAATGGGGGAGGGGGGGGTCTCAGCCTTAGTACAGGTTAAAGAAATGATGTGTGCTCTGTTCCGAAATTAGCTATGAAATTGCCTTAGAATATTGCTGTCATCACACATGAACAGCTCGTAAATAGGGCGCCATGTCAAAGCCCTTTTAAGACGAACTTTAAGAATTGCCAAATCACGGGCCAAAAGATTGATGGAGAGGGAGGTGCGGTTGTTTCATCACAGTTTACATTTCATCAACCTGTCATGCTTCGTCTGGTGTACAGATTGGAGTTTTTTATTTATTTGTGCTTAATAGCCTGGATACCAGTTGACGTGAGACCCAACACCTGTAATCCGCACTCCTGAAGTCGTTTCCCCTTTTCAGCCTCGAGACATGTCTGCTTTTCTCTTTCCTCCACGCTTTGGCACATCTGTCCGGGTTGTTTTAGTTTCAGTCGCTGTTTTTACGCTTGACAAATTATTTTTAGCATAACCCATCCCATCAGGCAGCCGGATCCAGATCCAGGTTCCACATGACCCCCTCATTTTAAAGCCAAACGTTTCCCGCAGGAAGCAACTCGTCGCTTCAGTCAACACGACGTCAGATGTGTGAAACCTGAACCAGCGAAGAATAGCTAAAGACCTGCCCTACAGTACAAAGGACTTTAACAAGCGACACCATCTTTCACACCAAGATATAAGGCTTGTTATTGACCTCACTGGGCCAAACAAATACTGTTTGGTATAGCTTGCTTTTGATGGTGCAGGTCATTGTATCATCAAAGGTTCCCCCATTACTCAAAACCATTCCAGATAAGCATAACGCATAACGGTCAAGGAGGTGTTATCTCAGTAGGGCAGGTGCACAACAGCATATAGTCGACCAGAGCTGGTGCACAGGAGTCACACAAAAGACCTTTTGAGATCCCCACATTCACAGTCCTCCAGTCCACGGGTGCCAGGAGGATCGAGTGACCGGCCGGCTGTCTCAGTTACCCTGCTCATCGGGATAAGTGATGTAATGAGGCCATTAGATCCAGCTAATAGGTTGTCGGACTAGTCAAGCGAGACGAGAACCAAGAGGATCAGTTGAACCGACCCCTCTGCTCCCCATCTCCTCTCCCACACAAACAACACGCATTACCTACTGCCTGTCTCCAGAAGGTGTTTACAAGCAAAGAAAGAAAAATCAAATTTCATGGCACAGTAAGCAGGGGGAATAGCCCGTCCCTTTTTGGTTTCCGGGTTTCCGTATCTGCCATCGCCTCACTAGTTACAAGTTAGTTTGATCACACGAATAGCAGCACGAGAAGCTGCTTCTCACCTGGAGAGTCGTTTTTTAGCATCGTTAAAAGCACGGGGCTCAGTAAACGGGTGAGAGGAAAACTCCTAGAAGCACTTCTTGCATCTCTATAGGTTATAAACATGACAGGTCCCATCAGAGGAATGGAAACCTGGAGCAGAGAGACAATGAGAGAAGCAGAGAGAGGCATGCAAAACGCAGGACCTCATCAAGGATCCATTTCAGCTGCCGTGTGAGTCCAGCGCTTCACCCACGGTTGCTGCCTATCACGCATTCATCACACAAACCAAATCCGGGCTTTTTCCATCGAGTCGCAAAGAAATAACAGTCTTTAAGTTGTTCAACATGAATCGTCCCCATCACTTTTGAAAGACCGACTAATTTTAGTAGCGGGAACGCTATACCGAAACATAAAGTTGGTACATGTCCAGCTCATCCACGTGATAATTCATAGGGTTCTTGTGCAGATCTGGTCTTAGGGAAGCGGTAACATCGCTGCACATTCAGCCAGCTGCTGAAAGTTGTCTTGAATGTCGCCGCAAACCGCCTCAAGGGTTAGGTCACTTTGAGAAAAAGCAAAAGATGTTTATCGCCGAGGATCAGCCATGCGCGAAAACAGATACACACTGGGACCTGAAGGAAAACAGCGTGAAAGCAGGATGGGAGCCGTGGTCTGTGGGCCGTCAGTATCCGTGACAACCGCATCTCCTCGTCGTCGGGAAGAAAAAAACCAAAGCAGAGTGCATGCTGTCCTGCTGATAAAATTTGTTACACTTGTTTTGTTGGCACTTTTGCCCAAAAGCAGCTTCCAACAATTTTATTAGAAGCGGTGATCTAATCCTTTGTTTCTGTCAGATGTTGCATTACAGCTGGTGAGCACGTTGAGTACTATCCTGGAAGTTGTACTGGCGACTCTTGGTTTCACCGTTTATGAGTTCATGTCGCTAACTCCCGCATTAGCCACATGACAGATCCATCCATTACCTTCCGCTTGTCTGGGGTTCGGGCCGCGGGGGCAGCAGCTTCAGGAGAGATACCCAGACCTCCCTCTGACAAATGAGAAATGCCAACTTATTAACCGAGTTAACATATGTAGGGAGGGACAGAACCACCTGATACAGTGAAGGTGGGAAAGTGCTGTTCAGATTAGTACGGCTGGTTCATTTTTCCCCATTGCAGCCCAGTGGAAGTCATTCTCAGGGGTGAACATGAATGATGCTGAGTCAGTGGGGCTGAGACAAATGAACCCCCTGCCCACAGCTTTGCCAGCTGGGACCAGGACAATTCCCATACTGGGTATACTAGTCGTCGAGAAAAGAAACGGACTTATCTTTGCAATGAGTCGACAAGGATCGGTTGGGGTGATACAAATACCTGTGTAGACCCTTATAATCTCCCCCTGGATGGTGATCCCACCGCCCACCCCCCACACAAAAGACGCACACCTGTTTTACCGATGCACACCGCATAGGGCAGGAGCTTGAATGACACTGTTTCCAAGACAGGCTGAAGTCTGGGTTGAGTAACAGCAAGCATTACTTTCTCGAAAACAGCCATTATTACATCACGACCGTCACGGAGTCTGCAGGGGGACCAGAAGTTCTGTTTACTTTACTTTTGTACTTTTCAACCAGATGGCATCAGCGAGCAGAATAAAGAGGCCACTGATCATATTCCAGAGCAATTCCAGTTCGCTGTCTTCAGTTATTCACAGTCTGCCACGGTGGGGGTGCAGGGCAGACGATTATGGGAGAGGATGGAAGGGAACGAGATTGTCTCAGCTGTAGTTCAGAACAACAGAGAATAAAGCTTTGGTCGCGGCAGGCGTATTCTTCAATTGCTAATCGATAGTGGTGGTCTTTTCACTGATTAATGATTATGAAACCCTTAACTTATAATTCCCGGGTGACACATAATAGATTTACAAATGCCAGACAACAGCTGCATTATTCAGCAAAATTCAAAAGCAGAATATGACTCACTACTTTCCAGTCATTATGATAGCAAAGGGAGTCATTCCTTGGTGAGTCTGTCGATAAATGGTATGTAAATAAACCATATAAAATGCTGTAATCGTTTTTTTGTTCGCCGTTGATTCGCAGCCTTGTGCGACCCCTAGCTAGCCCTTGCTTTTTCTTTGTCGCATTTTTGACAGAATGCGGTTTTGTGCTTTTATGTTTTTATGCGTTTTATGGGTTCGCACTTTTAGTGCCGTGCAAAAAAAACGTAATGGACAAGCATGCCTCCGAATTCTAAAGTGCTGTACCTTTATAGTCTTATTAAAATAATAATGAAACGCTTCAAATGATGGCTCAGCGTACATCCAAGAATGAAACTGTGCATTTGTCCTTGTTTGAAAATACTCTTTCATGAAGAGCCGTTTTCATCTTGTGTTTCATTGTACTTTTAGTAATTTGGTGTAATTGTGACAGGACGGTTCAGTTTATGCCTCACGCCTTCATTGACATGCAGCTCGCTTCTTCGTCTTTGCTCAATGGGAAAAATATTAACGCAGGCATTTCTCTTTCCTTCTACAGTGTTCGTGGAAGTTCTTGCGCTTTTCTGCCCGTTGTAATCATGGCCCATCTTCATAAACCGTGGAGGAGTGAGAGTCCATCAGTATATTGCATCTGCTCTAAGGCATAGTCTTATGGTTTGGAAGCAGTTATGCATGTTTAGCGGTCGCGAATTACCCAGACTGTCCCAGACCTGAAATACTGGAGCCTCTCCCTCCTAATCACCCCGACTTGGGAGATTTGAGCATGTCCTCACGCTGTATGAACTGGGCAATGGTCTTTAAAATTAAAGTGTGTTTTTTTTTTCCTCCTACCGCCTTAGAAGGAAATGTCAGCTCATTAAGTGCAACAAGACTGACCTTTTTCTCATACTGTCTGAGCAAATCCGCCAAGACCACGTGTCGATGTCTCCTGCGTGGACGTCTGGAAAGAATCGGGCTGTGAATCGTTCCTTAACGCTCCAAGCGAAATGTTCAGGGGCCAGTATTTGTGTGAGGTGGCTCTTCTCTGTGAAACGATTTTGGTTACTACATCGGCATTGTGGGCCTTCATGTGACTCAGCCGTGTAGGACTTGAATGGATGCCTTCAGTTTTGTGAACGCACAAGCTAGAGATAATTCAAAATCTATTTTCACTAAATACAGGATAGTTAGAATAATGTCATGCTTTTATTGTGTAAGCTCCAAAAATGAAAAGCAATAGAACAAGCTGACTCTCCAACAACACTGGGCATCTTTTTTTGGCTACAGACAAAGGCGTAACTTTGATTTCAACATTGATAGGGCCTCCAAACTCCCCCCCCCCCTCAACACACACTCAACTCCCACAACATTGGTAGGGATGCTCTCTGTGTTTTTAATGCTCATCGCCATTTCCTCAGCTAAGAAGCGCAACTCGCTATGCTAGGCTGTCGCCATGGAAACGGGCAGGTCTGGACCCGTCCCACCGCGGCGTCCCTCGCAGGTTCATAGCGAAACACCTGCTGCTACCGCTGGATGCTGCTCTGGCCTGGAGGGAAGGAGCGTCTTCATTACGGAAAGTTTGAAGGCTGGGTCACACACCGAATCACCTGGGTTTCGGTTACCCGGCAATGTCGAGCTGGTGACTTTGACAAACCGGAAGTTCCAGCGCACAAACACACCGGGAACAGTCTCTAAGGAGATGTATTCTGAGAGAGGCAGGGATGGGCAGGTACTTAAATTCTGGAGTGTTGGTTTTTAAGCGGGGACGACTCAAACAGCCACAGTTAAGTAACTGGTTTTCCTAACAATACACACGTCCATTGATGCATCAAATGGCACCTGTTTCTAGGAGACTTCAGGCTGTCTGTATAAAAGTTCACTTAAAGTCCTAAAGTGCATGGTTCACTGGTGTTAAAAAGCATTGTCGTTTTAAGGGCTAGTCTGCTATAACCAAAATAAATGTCATTTGAATGTTTCATAACAGTCACGACAACATAAAAACACTTAAGCAATTAATTTTGCACCCTTGATGCTCAGTGACACCACACAATGTGCACCATTTGCCATCCCAATGAGCCTATGCTAATTTTAGCTTAGCTGTGCTGTGCTGTAATGGGTGCATGCATATAGATACCAGTCCACCGTGTATCCTGGTTTGAATGGGAATGGCAAGAGGCTTCCAGACATCCTGGCCAGGACGAACGTTTAGAAGATGAGTCAGTGGATGGATCGTTGAGCGTTATGATGCATCTAGCCCATCTAACATAAGTGCTGTCATGTGTCTTCACAGGGATATCAAGCCAGACAATATTCTTCTGGACGAACACGGTAAGTTTTCGTGAAACCCACGCAGGACAGTGTCTTCATGACCAGATAGCGCACACATCAACGTGTTTTAAGCTCTCTGCGAGGCTACCGTCTTCAGTAAGGAGCGAGCTCCATTCGTTTGCCGTCCTTCTAGACAGCCAATGGGACGAGAGACGTGTCACAGCGGGGTTCCGCCACCTGCGCGAGTGTCGTCGCGGTAACAAGACTGATCCATCACTACGTCCTTCGGAGCGGGACCCCACGGCCCTCTCTCGTTATGCAAATGGGGCCCGTGGGAATGTTAACAAAGGGAGCAGCGAGAGCCTCGCCAAGCTCACCAAACTTCCAGGGCCAGGTGGTGGAGATGAAAAACAGCCCGAGGCTGCGGAGGGGGCTGCAGGAGGGGGGGTTTATGCAGAGCTGGTAGCCCCAGGGCTGCGGGCTTTATTCTTCTTACAGAGCTTGCATGCCTTTGTTCGCCTGCCCCGAGGCATCGGTCTGGAAAGACCTGTTGATGTTCTTATGGAATTATAATTTCCAACAGCTATGAATGTCCCAAGATCTTTTAGGTGTTTATGCCACATCCTGTTGAGCCGTGTTCCTTTGAAGTGAAGCAGGCAACCAACGCTTCAGCCACGCCTCAGGCTATGCTCAGGTCCATCACTGAGCACACCACTGCGTCCCGATTCCAAACCGACTAGTCGAGCCTGAACGTGGAGACCCACGTGGGGATGCCGAACTGATCCCTTCAGCGCAGATGGCCTGCTTCTCTGCCTAACGTCGCATGCGGTAGAAAGCGGGTCACATATGAAAATGAATCAGAGTAACTAGCATCCAGGGGAGATGGGCCGCTCATGAACTGGCATGCAAGGACGAGAGAAAATGCCAGTACGGTGGGCTGGGGTGTTTCCACGAATTCAGCTCAGTCTTCCAACGAGAAAGAAGTAAAAAATAGTTTTATCACAGTGATGAATCAAACAAGGCGTTAAGTTCAAAGTACAGACAGTGCGTTTTGGGTCTGGCGCCTGAACAAAATGTACGCAGTTTGTTTTTCCTGCCCATTTTTCAAGGAGAATCTCTTTCACCGTCGAGGTAGAGACAAAGTGTGCAGACACACAGCCTCCCACCCAATCCTCCCACCGGGCTGCTTTTCACTCTGCAGGAGAGCAGCTCTGGGTCAGAAGTTTCAGCAGTCGTGGTCCTGCAGTACGTTCAGTCAGCAACTACTGAAATGGGTCCGGTCACATGACGTGGCGATTTGGTGGCGTTGACAAAACCAAATTGCATCGTTGCCCGTAGGAACTGTCCGAAACTTATTCCCAGCCTCATCGCATGAATTTGGCTTAAATGCTTAGGAAATATTATATATATTTTTGGTAACACCCTACTGGACAGGGCACAAATAATATAGCATTATAGTATTACGTATTTATTAATTAACCACGAACTAAGTCTTAGTTACATACTGATCTCGTGTTAATTCACCATTAATAAATCATCCCAATCAGTTACAATATTTGTTACTATATCTGTTCATTCTGTAATCCTTTGAGAATCACTGAAGGAACAAGTAAATAATAACACAAGTGAAATATTGATCTCGTGTTTATTTATGAATTGTGACGCAACGTTTCTCTGAAGTAGCAACTGTATTTGTTCATGATTTTTACTTCAGTAGTAACTGAGTTATCGCTAAGTATTTGTGCCCCTTTATGTAAAGCGTTACCATTTTTTCGTTATGATCGCACCCAGGGAATGTCAGAATTCCCGCAGCAGAGGCATTAGTGTGCCATAATAGTAGTTTGGGCATCTAAGTCTTATATTTGAGAAGAAGTTGAGATGCCTGGTATCTGATTGGCTATGAGCTAATTCACCTCTCGTTGCCCGCCATACATTCTGAGGCAGTCGCACTTTTGCCGAGGTGTTCCAGCCGCCCTTGTGAGCTTCTCCCGTGGTTTTGTCGTAGGGCACGCCCACCTGACGGACTTCAACATCGCCGCCGTCGTAAAGGACGACCTGAGAGCCAGGTCACTCGCGGGGACGAAACCATACATGGGTAAACAAGTCGATAGCACAGCTTCAATTTCCTGCTTTAAATTTCAACCAATAGCATCACCCAAAACTTTCTGGGGACATCCAGCTTGTATTTCTCCTTGGGTTCGCACCTCTAAGCTGCAGGGTATAGATCCATAAGCTTTAGATTCCCATTAAGGTCTCGCCTTTGTGTTCCCATAGGATAATGGCTCATCTATGATTATGCTTCACTTAATGCTTTGGATCAATGCCCGTCCGCTTCCTAGGCATCGGATCCACAGCAGGCTAACTGAATTATATATGGATTCTAATTCAGTGTAAATTGACCTCTGCTAGCCCACGTCTCTCATCGGACATGATTAAATGTGATGAAAGATGCCGGTTTTTGGCGGGCCAGACAGAGCACATGCTGCAGAGAGGGAAGGGGGAAATTACACATTTTGTAATGTTTTCCTTTTATGCTGTTTGATGAATGAAAAAAACGCTGAACAAACACCGATGCATAAACATGACGGCAGACAAACAGCATCTGTTGTCATTCTTAGGGCAAGAGTCAACGTTGAAAGCAAAAAATATTAGGTAGTGAATTATCTTGCTTTTGTAAAGAGAGGAAGTCTATATTCAGTGTAGCGTACCTGGGTAAATGATCAGTTTTCTCCTTTTTCCTAATTATCTTTCAGTTTATCTTAAAGTAGGACATTCCACAGATATGGCTCGTGAGTTGTGTTTACATGCTTTGTATATAGGATGTGCCCTTGACCTCTGACCCTTCGTGTCACATGATGCAATTCCAGCTCCAGAGTTGTTCCAGCCCTTTGACGCAACCCATCCCGGTTACTCCTTCGCTGTGGACTGGTGGTCCCTTGGCATCACCTCCTACGAGCTCCTACGTGGACAGGTACCTTGGCCGAACATCGCCAGCCCCCATCTTTCATTCGTGCGCTGGTACTCTCCTGATTCTGCTGTGGTAAAGTGATTCACCACTGGGCTTGTTAACGGCAGCCAGTTGGAGTGGCTGTAAACATCACAGCCACGTTACGGAACTTAGATACCATAAGCCGCTATTTTCCGATCCAGTGAACAGAGACCCCCAGACAGTCCGTGGTCTGGCTCCCTCCCAGCCCCCAGCAAACCGGAAGCAAACAAACAATTCATCGGCTGTTGGTAGCTCAGAGAGGGCTAAAGTATGGACTGTCTCAGGGCCTCAGGGCTGGGTTGAAAGACTGCCACAAACTAGCGGAAGTGACTGCGGGGATAGCGCGATAGCATGGTGACGGCACAGCACCTAGCGGAGGAATTTACCGCAACGGATGTCTGGCTCGAAGTTCCATCGCGTACCCATGTGTCTGTGTTGCAGAGGCCTTACGTCATGCGGACCAGCATGTCGTCCAGCGAAATCCTGCAGGCTTTCCGCAGCCACCCCATTTGCTACCCCTCTACTTGGTCCACGGAGATGAAGTTCCTGCTCAGAAAGGTACAGAAAGACCTGAGAGGCCTCGCCCAATCATCGGAAGGGTCCTGGTGGGTTATAATGCACTGTTCTCTTACCTTTTTGTTTCAAAAATCCTTATCTGAAGGTGTGGTACCTTCTGATTGGAAGCACGCCTTCATAACGCCTATTTTCAAAAAAGGGGATAGAAGTAATTTGTCTAACTATAGGCCAATCAGTCTAACTTGTATAACTGGTAAAGTTATGGAGGCTATAATCAAAGAGAAAATGATAGATTACCTGGACTCCAATAACATTTTGCGGGATAGCCAGCATGGATTTAGAAGAGGTAGATCCTGTTTAACAAATCTGTTGGAGTTTTTTGAGGAAGCTACTCAGGAAGTTGATGATAAGAAGGCCTATGATGTCATCTACTTAGATTTCCAAAAGGCTTTTGATGTTGTCCCCCACAAGAGGCTCCTACTTAAACTCAAAGCGACTGGTATTTTAGGTACCGTAGCGACCTGGATTGATAACTGGTTAACAGATAGGAAACAGCGAGTAGTTATAAGAGGCACAATGTTACAGTGGGCTTGCGTTCATAGTGGGGTACCGCAGGGTTCGATTTTAGGACCACTATTGTTCCTAATTTACATAAATGATATGGATACCAATATATACAGTAAACTGGTGAAATTTGCAGATGACACCAAGGTGGGTGGTGTAGCAGATACTGAATTAGTGGCTCAGCAGCTACAGCGGGATCTTGATTTAATTAGTGACTGGGCCGATACCTGGCAGATGAAATTTAACGTCGATAAATGTAAGGTACTCCATCTAGGGAGCAGAAATATAAAGTACAGGTATTTCATGGGTGTCACTGAAATAAAGGTAGCTGATCATGAGAAAGACCTTGGTGTGTATGTTGATGCTTCCATGTCCCATTCTCGCCAGTGTGGGGAAGAAATAAAAAAGGCCAATAGGATGTTGGGGTATATCTCCAGGTGTGTGGAGTTTAAGTCAAGGGAGGTAATGCTAAGATTATACAATTCCTTGGTGAGACCTCACCTAGAATATTGTGTGCAGGTTTGGTCACCATATCTTAAAAAGGACATTGTAGCCTTAGAAAAGGTGCAGCGTAGGGCCACAAAAATGATTCCTGGTCTTAGAGGAATGTCATACGAGGAACGGTTACTTAAGCTAAATCTGTTCAGTCTCAAGCAAAGGAGATTGAGGGGGGACATGATCCAGGTATATAAGATTCTAACAGGTTTGGATGCTGTTCAACCAAATAGTTACTTCAGCATTAGTTTAAATACACGAACTCGTGGCCATAGGTGGAAATTAGCGGGAGAACATTTCAAGCTGGATTTAAGGAAGCACTTCTTTACGCAGCGTGTAGTCAGAGTATGGAATAGCCTTCCTGATAATGTAGTGCAAGCTGAATCCTTGGGTTCCTTTAAATCAGAGCTAGATAAGATTTTAACGACTCTGAGCTATTAGTTTAGTTCTCCCCAAGCGAGCTTGATGGGCCGAATGGCCTCCTCTCGTTTGTATAGTTCTTATGTTCTTATGTTCTAAGTGTGTTTCCTCAACGCCTGGCCCTCAAACTCCCTCTTCCCTCAGCTGCTGTGTCTCGACATGGATCGGCGTCTCTCCTGCCTGTCCGACCTGCAGGACCTGGATTACCTGTCTGACATCAACTGGGATGCTGTACTCAGCAAACAGATCATCCCGAGTTTCCTTCCCAATGCAAGTCTCCTTCCCCCCTCACTATCGGACACCAATGGCCGGTCTTTTAAACTCTCCTTTAAGAACAGCCAATGGCTGATCACCATTGTTTTAGGGCAGCCAATGACTGGTCACTGTTTGCTTAGGACCAGCTGTAAGTAGAGCCTTGATCTGACCTGTGCTCTTTTGACCCTCCCCCGATCCCTACAGAGGAGGCGGCTGAACTGTGACCCCACCTTCGAGCTGGAGGAGATGATCCTGGAGTCAAAGCCCCTTCATAAGAAGAAGAAGAGACTGGCAAGGAGGCTGCGCGACCAGCACGGGGCTGAGAACTCCCCCCAGGTCAGGCTGTCCTCAACAGTGCAAGCCAATGGCCACCTTCTTCCCGCCTCTGTGCGCGGCTCGCGGTCCTGGGAGGCAGGCTGCCATGGCAACCCGAATTCCCGAGAAACCTCAACGAATTAAAGACACATTAACAAATGCTGAAAACGCGTAAAAAAATATACAAAAGTACCTGCCCGCAGCCTCTTGCAGAATAAATTAGCAGACATTAGACTAAAGAGACTAAAACACAACTGTGATATCGAAGATTTATTTAACTCTTACGTAAGTTAGCCACCTTTTTTCTGGCAGCAATAAAATAAAAGTTAATCAGGTGGAGATTGCGGAAACTAATGGAGATGGACTCCACGGACAGCAATACTGGAGAGATCAGGGGGAGAGAAAGTTCGGCAGAGCAAGGATTTGTCAAGTGTCTCTGCTACCCTCGCGGCTCCAGAAAGTGGAGTATGTTCATCTGTGAGCTGACTTTGGCAGACGTGCAGCGGTCAGGAAGGGAGGCTTGGGTTCTGTGTCACCCTGTACTTGGAATTGCGTTGATAGGCAGAAATTTGTCGAATCCTGTAATTTCCTTTCCGTCCAGAAGATGTGAAAAATAGTGAGAAGCACTGGGGAGCAGAGTTGTTTATCAGAAGTCGAAAATCCTCTGAAGTACGTAGTTTCACTGGGACAAAGCAAAAAAGAAATTTTGACAGAACGCGGCATACGCAGATGCTTATGAGTCAGGGAACTTATGAATAAAACATAAATGTAAATATTTTTTCCCTCAGTTAGCGGCGATGAGGGAAAACCCAATTACATCACTCAGGTGGTGACGGTTGCAGCCAGCTGGTGTGTTTTGTGACGCTGTACTCAAGTGCATCCCCTGGTGGGCGAATGTTTGATAGCCGCGAGTCGTTACCCAGACGAAGCAGTTTCTGTCCGAAAGGTTCGCAAACATCACTTTCTGCACCGTTCCATCCCACAGCCCCCTCTTTCACTCTCTGGAAATCTGATTATAAAGGGATCCGCTAATCTTCAGGGCCGTAATTACCGTAATTAGAGTCAGGTGTGCTGGAACGGAAATATAACGATTTTGTGCATTTGAACACATGCGGTAATAGATGCATAGATGCATGCAGCAAGGATAGGGGCGGTGTTTCTGCCGCACCAGTATCTGGAACATCTCTGTATGCCAGGACAATGGAGTTGTGACACCATACGGTATTGGCCATCCTGAAAGTCAGGTCACAATCGAATCAGCCAGTCATTAAAGGGGCAGTACAGCCCAAGACTGAATACAAACAACATATATTTTAGAGGGACTTTAGTGCTACCTTGCTTGTACCTTCTACGCAGTGTTACGATCGGTGCGTGGAGTTTGGTAGAAGAAAATAGTTACTATATTAAACTGCTCATTGCCAAGACTGTGGAGTAAGTTGAGTAACCGGGTCATGATTTCCGGTAAGAGACGTGGATGTTGATTTTTCCGATGTATTCTGATTAGGAGAAACTTAAGTAAAACATGAAGTTGATGTTGGGGTCTTTGGTGCCCCGGTATCCCGTTAGAGCCGAGCGTCTCAGAACCACTGCCCCGAGTAAATAAGGAGTCAAACATCTCCAAAGCTCTAATCAGTAAGTCAACGTAACATTCGTAGTAGAAGAGCGTGACAACCTCTCACCATAAACCAGCTGCGGCACAGCTCTGCACGTTCGGAGTGCGACTCATCATGTGTGAGGAAATCTGTCGCCCTTTTTTTTGGATGATTAGTAACTGTTTTTTTTTTGCCACGAAACATTCCTGTCGGGTATCGGCATAGTTAAATAGCGAAAACGTGAAGCAGAATCTCCCATCACGCCTGACAGGTTTGTTGATTATAATATCCCAAAAGGTCATCTTATCTGTCAGCCCCTGTTACCGTTTGCTGCTACACTGTCACTCGCGGTTGCCGGCGGTTTGAAGCAGGACTGGGTGATGGCGTTGCCGGTGGAAATAGCCTTCTCGGTGTGTATCTGAGCTGCACCTGTTTGTGCAGGTTAAGTGTGTCGCTCAGGGGTACAACAGCAGGGCCTCTTGGACACCAGGGACCTCCTGTGTCCTTGATCTATATTCTAAAAAAAATGTACCAGCTAGACCAGAACCAGCTGGTTCTCTTGGCAAAAAAGAGTGTTCGCCGAATAGCGGATGAGCAGTGCAATGAAGTTAAAGTACCGATATTGGAATTAGCACTAAACAATGCTTTTGTTTATGTACAGTCACGTACTGTAAGGGTTCCTGTTATTTTTGATGGACGTTCTCAGTGATTCAGGTGGAGAAACAACAAAAAGCTTCTGAGATGTATTGACAGCAGCCCTCTCTGAGGAACAGCTGCGGCGTCTGAGTGCTTCACGTGACCTTTCATCTCCTCGGTTCATATCTGGACAGATACCAGCACGGGAAACTCTGGGTTGTCCAATTAACGCCACCGCACGGCGGTTGCTAGGGGATGTGTCCAGAGGGGGGGGACCCGAGTCATGTTTGTTGTCACGAGAAGCAGGAGAATTTGTTGGCTCAGGGTCCCGCAGTAAGGCGACCCCCCCCCCCCCCCCCCTGAACTGCCGTGCGATGATCGCTGGCCTGTTTGTTTTGAGGACTCCCTGGGCTATTTCTGTCAAAGTCAGTTAGTCACCATTGTTAGCTTCCTCTTCTTGAAAAGATATTCCGGTTCATCAGATCGGATTCATTAAGTGGTCCCCTTATTTTGTCGCATTCTCTCCCAAAATGCACTTAGCGCATGTCCTTCAAAGCTTCTGTCACCTCTCCACTCACCCCGTCTTCTCTGCCTCAATACCGCAGAGCAACCAGCTTCAACAGAGACTGGAGAACATTCAGAGGGAGTTCATCGTCTTCAACAGAGAGAAGTAAGTCTATGCATAATTGGTAGCTACAAAAGAATATTGCCAGTTCTTAAGATACTATTGACGCAATTCATATTGCTGATAGACTTGATGGTGATTGATGTTCAAAAGCCCGCAGTTCTCATTTTTATCGTTGGTTTGTTTATTACCTTTCTCTCAGTTTGCAGCACTAAAAGCCTGAGGCTTCAATTCACAGTTTAGTATTAAGGAGACTTAGGTAGCTATTTCACTTCAAACCGCTGTAAATGTTCTCCCGTTAGAATGTCGTAATAGTACATCGAGGTGGTCGAACGTTAAGTCCCGTTCTCTGAATGAAGAAACGGTTTGGTACAGAGGGCAGCCCGTTTTCCCGCGACATACGGGAAATAATCTCTCGTTTCAATGACTCATCGCCGTCAGCTATAACCACCCCCCGCTGCTCCTGCAGAATCTTTCGTGCTCGTTTTTGCAAACTGGGAATTTACGCGGTGATGCGTTCCTGCAGGTTAAGAAGACTCCGAGTGGACGCAGACGTGAAGGACGTCATCAGTAATGAGAGGTGCAAGGACACGGAAGACGGACAGAACAATAACGTGGTCCCCGCTACCTTCAAGTCGGGGTAACAGCTCGCGTGCGGCCCGTAGCAACACCGGTCCCAACAACCCACGATTCCATGGCCGTGCATCGAAGCAAGACACCGTGATGCCTCTCATCCTCCCAGAGACCCTTTCCCTCCCCATGCTGCTGGGGTTACCAGAGTCGCTCCCCCAGGGGGACTCAAGCCAAAAAAAAACAATTGTTAGGGGATAAGAGGTCTGATTGGTCATAGCAAGACATCAGAGAAGATACTAGGGCCTACCGGGTCACCAATGGCAATCTGGCGCAAGGTGCAGCATGCTGGAGCTGCTCTGCTATTGGCTGGCTGTCCTGCTGCGGCGATCATCACAAGCTGCCAGGAGAACATCTGCAGGGTCGGCCTCCAACAGGAGGTTTCTCAACAGGAACTTAAAGGAACGGCGCGTGCGACACCGGACACCAGACTTGGGATGTTCCCTGGCTTCGAGTATGGGTAGTTCTGCGAATATTTGCCGCTGGCGATCGCGTGGTGCAGGACGTGTTTATGTGGTTCTCCACCTCCGCGGCTGAACGCCAGCTTTCATTCCAGGCCAGCTTCCTGAAGAGAGCTGTCTGGATTCAGGAGCCGATTACACAGCTGCATATAAAAATCCGAGTGAATGAGTTATTGAACAAAGACTGGGTGGATTTAGAAATTTAGACAGAGCCAATGTCCAATGAAGTTGTTTTCTTCTCCTGCTCTGCCATTAAGGGCTATCTGTCTGCGTGGCCTTCTGCTTCGCCTCGAAGCTGGAAGAGAATCTGGTTTGAAAACATCTGGACGTTGTTTTGACGTTTGCTGGTTGTGTTTCTCATCGGTGAATTCGCACCCCACAGGCGTGTGCTAAACCCGCTGAACCGAGGAGACAACGGAACAGTGGTAAAGACTTGACTGGCTATTAAATCCCAGACCCTGAATAACGATATAGCCGAACGTCTCACCGTACATTAGCTGACGATGCCGATGTACATGAATGAAATCCAGCTATGAGAATTGCAGGTTACAGGGCCTGTAGCGTATGAATGCTAAGTTTACAGATATTAATAATATGTACTGTGAATGAAAACAAATGTTGGAACAGAAGGGAACATTACTATGTGCAGTGCAGATATTTGCTATTCTAAGGTGTACTTATCCTGTCACAGAGCTAAAACAACCTGTTTATAACCGTTAGCAGCTGTTTTTTGGTAGGACACTTTCATATATATGGGGCACCATGCTGGCATTGAGTCATGTGACTTCTGTTGGCTATTTGATTGGCTGTCTCCTGGTGTGGACCCCTCAAAAGCAAACATGAAATGCGGGGATGCTGCAAAGGCCTTTATAGCATAGCCGTTCTGAGGTGTGTGCGTCCTCGATACACTAGTAGGCCACGTTGTGGCTCATGGTCTGAATGCATTTGTTGATGGATGATGATATGAATGGATTTTTTAGGACCACCAAGACTACTGCGTTTCTGGGTAACACTTTACTTGAGGCAATGCTTTGAGCCAATGTAATGGTGTGAAAATGTGCTATACAAATAAAATTGAATTGAATTGAATTAAATTGAATTGAATTAGTCATTTATAAACATGGCTATAAATATTTATAAAAAGGCATAACACATTATAACCATGTTTATAATGCATTATACATGCTCTATGAAGCTCTCAGTTATAATGCACTATATATGCATTATAATGGTTAATATAAGCATTAAGAATGCATCTATAGTGCATTATAGACCAGAGCTTCAAAAAGCATCCCATAGTGCATAATAAACATGGATATAATGTGTTATGCCTGTGATAAACATTATAGTCATGATTACAAAGCTTTATCGATGCAATATTATTTGTTATAAATGTGTTGAAACAATTACTAAAAACATTACGTGAAGTGTTCGCAGTTTTGTAAAATAACACAGTGAGATGGGTTTGCCTCAGTGACGGTGTACAGGTAGCTATTCAAAGATACACTTCGGCGATGTAGCCGAAGGTGGAGGTGGGACAGCTGTGATTATTAGAGGACATACAACACAAGTACTGATATGAATACCCCACAGTAACAGCCACAATGAAATTCTTCTTCATGGTTTCCTTTTCACTATCGGGCCTGTTTTTAAACGTAATCAAATACTGCCACCTAGTGACCGCAGGAGGTATTGCTTTACGACAGAACACAGTTCTGTAATACACAAGTGCATAGCAGCACAATTAGCAGCCCTTATTAATACAGACTGAGGTAAGATATTGGGTTTGTTTGCCTTCGTTGTTCCCTATCTGTGTCTTGTAATGACTTCTGTTTAAAGGACTCTGGATTAGTAACAAGTTGTGCCGTTTAGATATCTACCAAGATTAGCGTTCGAATCATGTGGAGCAAAAAAGCAAGAGTACTACAGGAAAAGCACCAGCATCCTGAAGCGGACAAGAACCCGTCAGACTTAAGCAGCTGCCGGCACAGCCCGTCCCTTGCAGATCAGATAATATGTCCCAAAGTGATTCGGTCAGCATTCAAGTCCAGGGGGGCGCTGATGAGGCTGTTCAGTGATGCGCGAGGACACGAGTCTGATGTTTACTGGGCCAGAGGAGGTTCGAGAACATGAGGTGTGGACTTCAACCCAAGATGTGGACGTTTTGTGCAATTTAGTATCCCAACAGTTGCGGGAAGCAACCTCAAAACATATTTCAGCAAACAAAATTATAACAATGGTATCAGTTGCTCTGAAGTGTGCCTGCCTCTTTAAATAAGCTCTCAACATGAATCCCAAGTTATTCCCTGGCCTCTGTCGCTGAGAACTTGAAAGCATCAATCATTTGTTCTTGTTCAGTTACTTTAAAGGAGCAGCATGTAAAAAATAGCAGCCAATCACGGGCACCCTTGCTTGGGTGGGTTACTTACACAGAAAACAATTCTGTGGGGTGATGTTGTGGTGGATAAACAGCCTAAATATAGTCCTCTTTTGTACCAGAACCAATTGCCCGTTAACTGGAAACAGGAAGCTGGTTTAAATTTGGTTTGTTTGCCTTGATTTTAAAAGGAATGTTGTACAATCCAATTCGGGAAAAGCGGTTTTGTTTTACGATGTGGTAGAAGTACGTGGTGATGGGAATGAGACGAGACACAATAATTTTGGTTTCCAAACACTAGGGAACACAACACGTTATCCCCCCTCCTGTTTTAGTAAATAATAATTTTTTAGTAATAATAATTCTTTAAGGGGGCAGCATGGTGGTGCAGTGGTTAGCACTGTTGCCTCAGAAGATTCGAGTCTCCACCATGGCTCCATGTGTGTGGAGTTTGCATGTTCTCCCCATGTCGTCGTGGGGTTTCCTCCGGGTACTCCGGTTTCCCCCCCACAGTCAAAGAACATGCTTAATTGGATTGTTAATTGGAGTGACTAAATTGCCTATAGGTGTGTGTGTGTGTGTGAGCGAATGGTGTGTGTTTGCATCCTGCGACAGGGTATAGAAATAGTTTTTTAAGTTTTTAAACTGTGAGACCACTTTTCTCACTTTCTGCCAGGAAGTTGCTCCTTCCCTGCTAGAGAATAGCAAAGAAGGTCGTTTGCAGAGATCTAGGCCAGAAGATTTAAATATCTCACCTGTTTTTTTTTTTCCTGGGTAACACATGGACGTGTCAACACACGGGGTGGTGCTCGGAGCAGCTAAGGACACTGCTAGCCTCGAGGACGGTGCTTTTAAATCATGCCGCTGATCTACTGAACGGGGGACACGACGTGGCACGAATTCCAAGCCTTGCATGAGCTTCGGCTAATAGCAGCACGGGGCTATCGTGGGGACCCTGGGCAGGGAGCGGGAACCGTCGACTTAATCCCAGCTTCTCCAGCAGTATGACAGGTGTGGGTATGAGATGGTGTACCTGTGATCGGAAGGTTGCTAGTTCGAATCCCAGGGTCGCCAGTCTGATGTCACTGTTGGGCCCTTGAGCAAGGCCCTTAACCCAGGCTGTCAATTCCTTCTCAAAAACTGTACGTCCCTTTCAATAAAATCATCTGCTAAAATAAAGTTACCTAAGATACCCATTAATTCCTCTGCGTCGGTCTGGAGAGTACAGACAAGGTGAACATGAATGCCCGAGCAGAAGCCATGCATCGATTATCGTAATGCGACTCCCATTTAAACGGGGTCGGTAGATTGGTGTATCCAGCTGGCCTGCTGCAAATGCTGATGACATCTGCTGATAATGGTGTCCCAGAGAGGGAGGATGGCAGGAGGACAGGGCTGAGAAGACGATGGATGTTGTTTTAATGCCAAGAATGCAAAGACCGTACTTGGGGTCTTGGCAGGACCGGTCTTAGAGCGAAGTTGAGCAGGAATGAATCATGGGATTGGTCTCGTTCTGCAAGGATGCAGCCGATGTGCCCCTGATATTTGGGGAGGGCAAGAACAACACCGGGGTATCTTTACTGTTCACGGTACTTTTGTCCTTGAGTATTGGAACTGGTCTCCGGCGATGGAAGATGATGTAAGATGGGTGCGCCAGAACTCAAGTACTGTCAAGCACGCATGTTGAGAAACTTCCGGCAGATTCTCTCAAGTTACCGGGAATTTGGGTCTGAGTTATGGCGTCACCGGTGCAGAAACCCTGTTAGAGCTAATTTAACGCATCACCACCAGGGTGCTCGGCCACCTTTTCACACTGATAATTTCCAAACTAAACGTCACATATCACCTTTAAGTCCTTCTTGGGGACACTGCAGTGTTGGGCTGGGGGGGGGGGAAAGCACTCGGGATCGCTGACAGATGTTGATTTGCTAGGCTGTTAAAAATGTGAACCCACAGCTTTCGTCTGCGCGTCGGGGTGAATTATAAGGGGGGGGGGGGGGGCGTAAAGTCTTTCGTTCACAAAGGGTGCTGACGGAAGCACAAAGGTTGTGAGGCGTGGATCTACACACAAATGTCCAGTGTGGAGTGAAAAGTGCAGTGTGAGGGATGGGGGGGGGGGCGATAGGGGGGCAGTGTGGATCCCAGCAGACCCCTCCATTAAAGCAGAGAAGTGATTTAGATTGCAACTCGTTTATTCCGGAAAAAATTCGTACAACCACAAATCACGTCATTGTTTTTTTTTTTTGACCTGCTTTTACTGGGTTCTTGATACAACAGTAAAAAAGAACATTTAAAAAAACAAACCAAAACAGTCAAAGTAACATAAATATTAAAAACCGGCTGTTTGTTTTTCTTTTCCCACATCATTCAGTGATTGTAGCTCCTATGCTCTTACTACTGCAAAATTGATTAATGCTGCAAAGGAAAAAAAATAGCAAACAAATAAAGGAACATCCTTTGGGTTTGGAGAACCTTCCTCCCATCACTGTAGCGCAAACGCTTACAGAATCCTGACCGACTTCCTCTCCCGGTGCGACACGCAGATTAGAAACATCCACACTGTATGTTGAATCAGACAGATCTTTCCCACGTTGCCTGTTGCCAAAAATAAATCTCCTCCTAACCCTGTCTGGTCGTCTCCATGGACTCACTGGTGTAAAAGTTCTGACAGCAGAGGTCGACTCCCGAAAAGAGAAGCCAGGTTGAGTCCCAGTATGTGCTGGAGGTGCTGATGCTACAGACTGGATCTGACCGACTAGCATCAAGGCATGAACCAAGGTGGACACAGAGGAGACAAGGGTTGCTGGACCATATTCCCAGGATCCCAGAGCGCCCCCCCCCCCCCCCCCGCCGGGGGTAGGACATCCACTGGCCTCACTCTGCCACACCAGAGTCTGACCCAGAAGCCCAAACTAAATTGAACACCCATTGCTGGGGGAAAAAAATCCATATAATTTTGGATCGACGTCTGCATTTCCCAGCCGCTAACTTTTCCATCAGGGATGTGAGTTTTATGGGAAGTGACAGGAGCTGACTGGCCATGTTGGCAAAGGAACAAAAATCAAAATGGCCGCAGGTTAATATTGTTATTCCGAAGCAGGTTGTTCCACTTAGTGTGGGTCTTTTCTTAATACCAAACGCTTGACCAGAGTTATCTTTGCAGGCAAATTAAGCTATGTCTTACTATGTTTTACTTTCTCTTCTGAAACCCATGTTATTTTTTTTCCCCCAAATTATCCGCTAAATGTGTAAATAGGATAAAAAAAGCTGTAGATTAACAAGCGAATGGAAATGACAGTTACAACGAACAGCCAGGAGAGAGCACTCAGGATGAAGGGTAAAAATGTGGCCCTTTTCTACCGAATCTGCGTACCAGATACATGTTTTTCTTTCAATTTCATTTTATTTTATTTATTTTTTTCACGCTATCAAATATTCCTGGTTCAATAACCGAAGGATACAGCAACTGCACCATTCACAAAGCTACAGGACATCTACCGGAACTCACACTGCCACCTATCAGGCGGTTTATGGAACTGCGTAACTCTACTGCGCGGGAATGATGCCGCAAGCTACCTGAAAGTAACGTTAAAAAGAAAAAAACAAAAAAGTTAAAAAAGTAAAAAGCAACATTCTGAAACGGACAGTATTCCTTTTCCTAGAGAGCAGGCAAAAGAGAAAGCAAGTGAATTTCTGTGGAAAGGTATTGAGCTGTAGCACCGTTATAGGGAATCGCGTTATGAAGGAATGTTCTGCTCACATCACGCAAAGAAAAGCAATTCTATAACCACTTGTTACCGTACTCTAAATAGCTGAAGGAAGCCGCTAATTAAAATGGAAATGAAAATGTATTTAAACATACAGAATTATGGGTTTATGCAACATACAAAGAGTGGGATAAATATGAAATTATATTTAGAACAGAATTGTATGAAGCTTACATAAAATGGATTGGGAACTGTAATTTAAAGATTTATGTATTGGGAATGAGTGGATTTT
Organism: Brienomyrus brachyistius; assembly: GCF_023856365.1. Lineage (NCBI taxonomy): Eukaryota > Metazoa > Chordata > Actinopteri > Osteoglossiformes > Mormyridae > Brienomyrus > Brienomyrus brachyistius. The sequence continues at coordinate 4,396,594 of NC_064556.1, read as the reverse complement.
AATGCTACATGATGACCAATCAATGGAGACTATCTAGATAGGTGCTTTATTGATTCTGTAAGGTGACATCATCTGTCTATTCCTCAAGTTAACAGTTACCGCTAAAAACAATGTGTGGAAAAGCTAGCTGTGTCTGTGTCTCGGGACCTGATAAGTGTAATTCTTCAGCCTGTTCCTCTGCAATTTTTTTTTTCTCGCTTTAATGTTTTTACTTTCTCTGTTGGTGATCCAAGGCTTTCTGAGGAGAAGGAATACTATCCTCAAAGCTATAGCAGGTAGCGGTCGTAATCGGTAAGGCATGAGGATTCAGTGTTTAGCTTGACTTGAACTTTAACCAATTATATCTCCTTCCCCAGGGCCTCTAATTCTTTAGCTCAGAGATGTGATGTTGGAGCGACCACCAGGGGGCACTACGATACGCCGGCCCGCTGGCCGGATTGGGGTTTCCTCTGTGGTTGGAGCACCTGTGGGATTAAAAAAATGGGGGGGGGGAGATTTAAGCACAAACTGTAGCGTACAGCATTTTACAAGCAAGTGTTTTTTTTTAACACAACCATCCAGACATCATGAACACCCCGTTCACCTGTGCTTTCTTTGACCCTCTAAAACAGTAAAGTTTAGAAATAGACAGGTTCAGAAAGGCAAAAGAAAGCAAAAAAAATATGTAACTTAGGCTGTGGGGTGGTGTAGCACCAAAATGCACCAAATGATGTCACGCACCAAATGATGTCACACACCAAATGATGTCACACACCAAATGATGTCATGCACCAAATGATGTCACGCACCAAATGATGTCACGCACCAAATGATGTCACGCACCAAAGGAAGCAAATTTAGTGCCACGGGTCAGTTTGAAAAGTCTGTGTTTCGCAAAGGAAACATCAGGTCTAACCCCTTATCGAGCCCTCCAGCATGGTGGCCAGTTTGAGCCAATGCTTCAGCTCAACGCCCTGGTTGTCACAGAAAAATGTCAGATGCTCAAAATGAAAGTCCCCAGATTTTGGCTGATATTCAAATTGGACTCTATGGGGCTAGACGCTGTGACAAAGCAATGTAGCACTGTTGCACCACTAAGGGCGCTGAAGTATGAGGATTTGTAGGGAAGATGAAATACGACAAAAAAACAGCTTCTATTACAAATAACGCTCTCTAGAATGTTGAAGCAGTGTGATGACTCACATACTTTCTGCCGGAACTGATTACTGCACATTACTGGGTAGAAACCAGTACACTGTTACCATAACCATGCTGTTTCTATCCGACCGTGGACGTCTTAATATCATAAAACCCATTTTATTAGATTACGTCTTCCCCTTTAAACAGAGGCTCTGCTTCAGGAGCAGCACACTGAAATGATTATCTCTACGCACTTAGGACACTCCATCACTGACACTTGGTTTAATAAGTCTCAGTTTAACGAGTACCTGTAAATGGCGAATGTTTTAAAGCGCTTTGGCCAGAAAAGAGGCCCTCGTGCCATCTGATTGCTTAGTCAGCGTACAAAACGAGTTGCGTAAGAGCGAGTGAACTGGGGAGGGACGGGGACAGGACCCCCACCTGACCTTCAAACCGAAAGCAAGTAAAAGCAGCCGATGGGTGAACGGGGGAAATGAGCGCATAATAATCAAACATAGCGCAGCAAGTGTAGAAAAAAAATCAACATTGGTGAGAAAGCATCGGGATTAGCGTGCCGTTTAGCACAGAGCAGGTCTCACTTGATCAGAAGGTTGTTGGTTCATATCCCATGGTCAAAAGTTTGCTGGGTCAAATCCTATGGTCAGCAGAGTAATTTCACAGCTGGGACCCTGAGCAAGGCCCTTAACCCACAACTGCTCCAGGGACTGTATGAATCTGCTTTCTGAATTATATGTATCTTCAGATACATATTAATGAGTGAATGAGAGCCAGATCATTCATTGTAGATGATTGGCAAACTGCAAGTTCCCTAATCAGCCCTTAGAGGGTACTATTTCAACATCAGGCAAAGAAACCCTGCTGGAAATTAAACTAGCTTTCTCCTCTGTGGGATATAAGCGTTCTTATTTCCCATAACAGGCGCTTTTAATGAAGGCAGTAGCTATGCAACGGTCCGAATTTCAATCGTTTGTGAAGCCGAACATGGTTTAGCCTGTTGGCCACCTTCTTGATTTCAAAGTGTCCCAGTGCTTTCTTGACCAATGGGAGGCGGTGGAATGAACAGTAGGGGGAGGGGCGTGATGAGCTCACCGCGTTGTGCAGGGTTACCTGCTAAACTGAATCCGGAGTGGTGCAGGTTCCGTACAGGTGGCGTTTGCTTGGTAGGGGAGGTGCGGGCGGAGGCTGATGGGGTTCCCCCCCGGGACATGGGTGAGAACTCGGACACCGGCCCATCATACATTCCCCTGGGCACAGGCCTCAGAACCGCCAGCTTATGTAGGGGACAGACGGAGAGAAGGAGAGAGAGAGAGACTGAGCGGTTATTCGTGTACAAAAACTCCCTTGATGTCTGCACAGTATAACACGCGTGGAACCAGACAAATGTGTAAAGCTGTTTCTGCTTATGTAGAAATGTGCAGCCCAACCGGAATGTTGGAAGGAATTTCCTGATTGGCTGGCAGGGTGAGGAGGTGTGGCGGGAAGGGGGAGGGCTTAGAAATAGCCAATCTGATTAGACAACTGGCTCTCGCTTGTGGTCATGTGCCACTCACGGGCTTTTAAGCACTGCTATGTCAACAATCCAAGAACAACACACTTACCCCGTGGCAAAAACAAGATAACATTGCCAACATTTTCTCCATGAAACAACGGCTTGTGAGGTTTCGAATCGATCGCTATACGCTTCTCCCTAAACTAGCAGTAACAGGTCAAGAATGACCCCAATGAGAAACTGTTGACTATTTATCCCATGCTTGGTCACTTTTAGCTATCATGGCAATAGCCATAAACCTCTGCTAGTCTGGGCCCGAAGTCGTGAGGATCTCTCAACACCTTCACAGATATCAGTTTGAGAAAAACAGGCACCAGAGGCATCAGCATAGCATCATTACATGCCTGAGCCAAAGTGGGGGGTTGAACCCACTGGTTCCTTAACCAGCTCACAGGTTTGCAGTTGGTACATTCCGCCCTACACCCATCCTCCCTCTCCCCCTGATAAATCGGCCTCTCTGCTGAGGCAGTTAGAGACTTCTTGCGTTTTCTGGGAGCTTCTATTTGCCTTACACACTTCGATTGCTATTTTTACTCTTGCGTAAGTCGATTGTGAAAACGGTCCAGCTCTTACGATAACTATGGTAACTTTATTGTCCACCATAATAGTTTTTCGTCTACCGGTCTGGGAATAAGGGAACAGAAAAGATAATAAAACTAATACACACTCGGGGAAATCACTGGAGAGTGGTGAGGTATTCAAAACAAGGACGTCTTTCCCGTAGTTTACTGTTCTCGAGCCAGCTGTTTGGGGAAATGCCGGCAATCTATCACAAAATCAAATGGACTCGTTCAAATAAAAAAAATGCATTCACTGATGCAGGGTCTGGTTTGAATTACGCCAGAGTGTGAGCGTGCTTGCCGACTGGCTGTTTCCCGAGAAACGCAAGTAAATAAGGGTATTATTAAGAGCACCATTGGTTCTTCTAGGGCACAGCACGATTGGCTAAGGGCATTGTAAAATCCGTGCCATGCCCAATGAGGATAGAGGACGGCAAAGAGACAAGAGTGACATTTAGTTCCTCTGCCTGGCCGATGTTCATGTCTCTGACAGCGATGGTGTGCACTTAAAATGCTTACCGGTCTCCGGAAGGCATTTTGGATTCAATGTGATGCCCTCAGGTGTAAAGAGCGCACCAGCCTTTTTTTTTCGGAAACTCTTGGATTGTTTATAAGTAAGGCAATAAAGTCCAAAGACTTCTGAGCCAGAAACATGTAGAAAGTCTCTCCAGAGCCACTTTAACATGTTGAAAACTATGGTGATCTCATGCAAACGAGGGATGTGGCCGTCCAGAGTCCCAGATGTCCATCTACGCTACCTCATTACATCACCGGCCACTAACCTCTACTGCTAATGAATCAGAAGAGTGTGGGAGCCAGGATGTAAAAATAACCATACAGCTGCAGAGCGGACATGTCATTTACAATTCCCACCCATCTATACAGACAGAATTTACAAGACGCCTGTAGGTTAACTTGTATCTCGTCTAAGGTGTTCCCCGGAGCTTCCAGGGGTTCCAGTTACCATAACACTGTACCGGATAAGCGCATATGGAAGATTGTACAGATGGACAGTTAAGTAATCCTGCCAAAGGTATTCCAATAGATCTCATCCAGGGACTTAAACCAGAAGGTCACCAGTTCAGATCACAGGGTTTGCTAAGTGACTTTCACTGTTGGGCGCTTGAGCAAGGCCTTTAACCCCCGATTAATCCCGGGATAGTCTGACCTTGCTTTGTACCTGTAGCTCAAAAAGTAGCGCCTTGTATTAATGATGCAAAGGTTGTGGGTTCAAATCCTAGGGAGCACACAAGTCACTTTGGATAAAAATGTCAGGTAAATGGCTACATTTTTCACCAGTTAAAGCACCTCCCAGTTTATACAGACTATTTGATTAGCAGACATTATGTCACCAGGCTCTGGTTAGACCGGTCGATTGTACTGGGCATGCTCACCTGTTTCCTGGCTTTGATCCGCTTGTAAGCGAAGTCGGGGAAGGGAGAGCAGGGAATAAAGCGGCCGGTGCCCGATGTGACGTGCAGATTCCCATCCTCCAGGACGATCTTGCCCTGGCAGATGACAACTAGGGGGGCGCCGCGGAACTCCATGCCCTCAAACACGTTGTACTCAGCGGCCTGTGGCATAGGTAACATGAGAAATGGGGTTACTATTAGTCACATGACCCGGCTCTCGTAGGGTGGAAGTCACAACAGACCGAGGAACCCATCGCTGCCATCAAGACCAATTAATTCATTTACATGATTCACCAAGATCCATCTGTTGTCTTAACACAGAATAAGCAAGACGGCAACTATTCCTAACCACCCCGTTGTTTAACATTTTTCTACAATGAAGCGATTCAACAAACAAGCTTTTAGTAAGGATGAGTTCATAATGGAACATCGGAAATGTTCCAACGTGTAAATACAACTGATCTGACTGTCAGTCAATGACTACTATTTGGGCTACTTTACAATTGGCTTTTTGGTAACAGACAGAATAAGGTACTAATTTACCTTTAAGAAATAACCCAACGTTGAAATAAAAGAGCGGCAACCTATAATTTGTAATTCTGCAGTACTCCAGGGGCTGCTGTTGTTATAATAATACCCTGGTACTTCATTTAACTACATGATTTAGCTCCTTAACGTAACGTTAAAAACCAGACCTTTCATTTTTAGAGTTTGCCACATCATCCTTATTATATCTGTATTCTGACCATGTCATGCTGCTCTGTTAAGACATGTTGATAAATGCGGCCCACTGCAAACTGACTGCAATAATTCATCAGCTCACCACCTGGAGGCTGAAATGCAGCTGACCCCAAACTGACAGGATACAGATGTGTTCTTTCTGCCCTAAATTAGCCCAGACCGCCTCAGCCGGCTTATCGATCATGCAGGCTTGAGTAGCCCTGCTCTTCACGTTACCGATCAATGCGGAACTTTCCCAGGAACCCCCTGGATATTAAGACTTTCAGATAATACCGAAATTTAACGGATTGTCATGACATCCACACGTCTGTGTACGTAATGAAGGCATCGTGTTTCATGATTTTCCGTGAAAATGAGCCGATTGCAGCCTCTAATTGTGTGGTTAGTTAACAGAGTGGTTACTTTGGGATTTTTTAGACACCCAGAGGCACCTTCCATTTCTGCTGGATCCTGGGACGTGAACCACCGTGAACCGGCGTAGGACCAGAAACAATTTTTCGCCGTAGATAAACAAACATCAGCTTCAAGTACAAGGGCTTCACTCCCTGCAGTCATCCTTCACGTCTTCAAGACGTAACTAAGGTGAGATTCGTTATTAAATACTTGGTTAGTTTTTGAAATCTGGCTTTGGGGAAATTCTGTCAATCACTTGATTAACAAGCTTTTAAAGTGCAAACCCTATCCGGCCCATACTGTGGAATACTTTATGCACGGGGTGTCCAACCAAACTCTTTCCCTGGGTTTATTATCCTCCCGGAGTCCTTCTAAGGCCCAGCCGTGCAGAACAGAATGGAAGTTCCCCGACTCAAAGACAAAAGAGCTTTTCAGGGTCTACTGTGCGGTAACTGAGACACAGGACTCGACGCTGGGTGGGAGACTGAAGCAGGCAGTTTCTGCGAAGATGGGACTAAGGTTCGCTGCTAATTAACCACATGTGTGGGAGAAGTTAACTTGATACACCCCCGCCTGGCCACTTGGCGTATGAAGGCTAGCAGCTGCCCTCACACAGCAAGACTGAACAGCGCTAAACATGCGCTCTCTCTCTCTATCTCTCTCTCTCTCTCCCCCTTTTCTCTCTCTCTCTCTCTCTCTCTCGCTCTCTCTCTCTCTCTCTCTCTGACTCTCCCCTCAGCACACTCTGTTCACTGTGCGCCTTCCCGGACAGGATGCAGCGAGTGCTGCCTGCCAACCATGATATCACAGCCCGGTCCCACTGAAATAAACACGAACCAGGGCGGCAGAAAAAAAAAAAAACCCTTTAAGATAAACTGCATTGTTCTGGGAATGGTGAGGGACCCGGAGCAGTATTCCGCTATTCCGTTGGGGGGGGGTTAATTCTGGGCGTCGTACGTATGGCCGAGGGCTGTGTGTTGTGAGGACATGGGGAGCTGACATCACCACTTAAGAACCTGGATCTCACTGGATCTTTCCCACATATGGGAAAGCCATCGATACCTCGCCACACACCCCGTGCTCGTTCTGACTTCCCCTCATCTGCATCTCTTCACCTTCCTCTCCTCCGTTCCTCTTCTCGCGCATCCTCTTTCTCTCTGTACAAACAGGAAGTATGCCCCATGGTCCTGTCCTCGACCTCCTGTGGCGACACTCCCCCCCCCCCCCCCCGCGACCCCTGCTCCCACGTAACTGGTGCTCGTCTTCCTCTCACAGACCCCCCCACCCCTGACGGACATAAAGGTGGAGGCCAACGCTCAGAAGACGGGTCTTTTCAAAATTCAGCAGCGGCTTCTCTGGTCGATGATACAGGGGCCCCAACACCTTGCAGGGGCCCTTGAATACATAAAATAATGAATAAAACAGGGCAGGGGGCCCCAAGGTAACATTCTGTCAGGGGGACCAGTATTACTAGCCGTACCCCTGGGTATAAATTCCCCTCTGTACCCCCTTTGCCCCCAGAGTTGTGATTTTGTAAAATAGATTGATATAGGAGCGATGGAGGCCATGTGCTGCATCTAAGACCAAAATAAAAAGATCAAGCAAAAATAAGCTAAATAATAAACTGGAAGAAGAATCCATAGACAAGCCTGGCTGCTGCGTGTCCCGTACCGTCTGTGGTATTCGCTCCCTCACATTCCCCCTCCTACGTGCAGATCTGCTTTCACAAAACATACCGCGCTAAGGAATCTGGATAAAGTAATCCAGTAAACGCTGGGAGACTCACCCCCGACACATCTTATTGGCTACGATCGCCTGCAGGGAGTTCGTTTCCTTTCTGGGGAGTGGAGAGGCCGGCTGGACGCAGACTATCCGCCCCCCCCCCCCCAAAAGGAAAAGCGTACAGCATTCCTGGCTGTGTGCCCATAATGAGCAAGCTAACCCCCCCCCCCCCTCCCTACCATGTACAGCCCGTCTGACATACCGAGTTGTGTGTCTTGGCCGTGATGGTCCGGACTGCGTCGGCATCCCAGATAACCAGGTCGCTGTCAGAGCCCACAGCTATCCGACCCTTCCTGGGATACAGGTTCAGGATCTTGGCGGCATTGGTGCTCGTCACAGCGACAAACGTGTTCTCGTCCATCTTGCCTGTGACCTGGGGTAAACCAGACAAGGACCACTGAATTTCTTACACACAGTTACTGGGGGTGGGGTTGGGGCTTAATTACATTGTGTTTATTTTTAATTACGTGTTCATGATTATTGGCCAGTTCCTGTGAGAAGGAAAAACATCATATGACAGTGGGCATTTCCTGTTTACTTCCAAGCATGGGTTCTGCCAGAAGAGAGCAAAATGCAGGAAGGGAAAGCTAACGGACGAGGGAAAGGAGGACTGAGACAGAGAGAGCGAAACACAGGAAGGGACAGCAAAAAAATGAGGGAAAAGAGGACTGAGACAGAGAGAGTGAAACACAGGAGGGGATAGCTAACGAATCAGGGAAAGGAGGACTGAGACAGAGAGAGTCAAACACAGGAAGGGAAAGCTAACGAACCAGGGAAAGGAGGACTGAGACAGAGAGAGCGAAACACAGGAAGGGATAGCTAACGAATCAGGGAAAGGAGGACTGAGACAGAGAGAGTCAAACACAGGAAGGGAAAGCTAACGAACCAGGGAAAGGAGGACTGAGACAGAGAGAGCGAAACACAGGAAGGGATAGCTAACGAATCAGGGAAAGGAGGACTGAGACAGAGAGAGTCAAACACAGGAAGGGAAAGCTAACGAACCAGGGAAAGGAGGACTGAGACAGAGAGAGCAAAATACAGGAAGGGAAAGCTAACGAACCAGGGAAAGGAGGACTAAGACAGAGAGGGAAAAATGCAGGAAGGGAAAACTAACGAACCAGGGAAAAGAGGACTGAGACAGAGAGAGTCAAACACAGGAAGGGACAGCAAAAAAATGAGGGAAAGGAGGACTGAGACAGAGAGAGTGAAACACAGGAGGGGAAAGCTAACGAACCAGGGAAAGGAGGACTGAGACAGAGAGAAAAATGCAGGAAGGGAAAGCTAACGAACCAGGGAAAGGAGGACTGTGGCAAACAGATATCAATGGTAAACGTCAAGTCACAGAGCCTGGCTGCAGGGGGGATGACAGAATGGGGGCAGAAGCAGAAAGTGGCCAGAAGGGGGGGGCGCTGGCATGCTCACTCACCACCGCCTTGTCCCAGATCAGCGCCATTCGCTCCTCCACACCGTTAATACCCTCGGGGATCTGGGTGAAGTCGTCCTTGCCAATAGCCTTCTGGGCCACGCTGAAGGTGCAGTGGGAGCTTCCTGTCACAGTCAGGTCACCGCTGGGGGGTGGGGGGGGGGGGGAGTATCAGTGACCGACAAAGATGTATGTGCCACTGCAGTCAGTGACACTAACATACCCCCCCCCTGCTGCCAGCCCACCCACCCTGAAGTGGAATGTGCTTAACAGAACCCTCCAATAATACAGCCCCCACCCCCAACATTTAACCTAAGGAACTGACTAATGGGTATGACCACAACAGCCTTCGTGTAACACTAGTGCCCCAAATTAACCATTTTTGCCAAATACATCCCCCTGCCAACCAAACCACAAATGCCTGGGGGGGGGGGTCTCCACCTATCATGGATTGCAGTAAAGCAGCACTGAGCCTCCACGTCCTTTTCAGGACTACGCCTTCAGTCTGGCGGCCTGCACCATTCCCCGGGCACCGAAAGGAAAGTGAAAAATAGGGATCCGTCCTCTGGAATCCTCGAGTCCTGGCCGCGGTCGTGGTCCCGTGGGGACAAACAGGAAAGCCGAGGATTGGGGGCCTCGAAGCTCAGAAAAGCACGAGAATTACAAGCCGCGCGCCAAGTCCCCGAAACCTGGTTCCTCGGCCTCCATTTCGACTTTCCATATGGAAAAACACGGCGGGGAAGGTTAGCATCGACGGGGCTTATTCCAGTCAAAAGACAGCAGCTAATACGGATGAAGAACTACACTTTAATGAGGAGATACAGGTGACGACAGTAGCGTGGTAGTTAAGGACCCCGATTTAGAAGCTCTGAAAATTGCCTGTTTGAGTGCCCAGTTTAGCTCTGCTGTTGTTCAGTTCTGCAAAGACCCTGGAATGAATTATTCAATCCCAATGAATGAAAATGTCGGCAAACAAACAACGCCATTACGGACTGTCTTTTTGGCTTGGCCTAAATCCTGAGAGATGACCGCTGCCGTCAGCAGGGGGCGCTCTTTACCTGGCTAGCAAGGTGTTCAGGTAGTCGGGGGTAGTGGGATCCGGGCTGAGAGGAGGCGATGTCACGAAGGAAGCGGCCTTCGCCCAATTCTTGCTCCAGTAATGCGTCCCGTCTGTCCCAAGGCTGGCACTGATTGGCTCGCCGAAAACGACGTTACCTGGGAAAGAGCAACAATTGGCTGCAGGTGTCTCGCAGCTCCAACTACAGCTGCGAGACAGCAGTCTGCCATGCAGCACTCTGAAGTCGCCTGGCGGTTTTCAATAAAAACCAATACCTCTTACATAACCACGCAGCCAATATGGCTGAAAGGCAGATCGGTGGGAAATGAGCTCCCCTCCATTTCCTGCTGATATCTGCAAGGCCGGCGTAACCGGCATGAGATGCAATAAATCGAGCCGCAGGCCCGGAGAAGGAGAGCGCAATGCGACAGAGTCAGGAAAACCTCCATGCGCTGTGGCTCCCACATCCAGCACTTAAAGGGGAAGTACCCACCTTAAAGCATGTCGGAATGAAATGGCCTAGTATCGTGTGTGCGGGGGGGGAGCGATTAGCGGGGCTGTGCTGACCTTTCTTCCGGGCCTGGGAAATGATGTCAGCGGCACTCTTGCTCATCACCTTGGTGACGTACAGGGGGCAGTTGGTCTGGCTGGCGATGGTGATCGCCCGGAACACGGCCTCGGCCTCCAGCTGCGGGAACGACGGGGACGGGGCAAAGTCAGAGATGTCCTGCTTGGGTCGGGCTTGACCCTCTCCTGTGTCCCGCCTGAGCACATTCCTACCCTTCCCTCTCAGGACTGCATCAGCGTTACAACAGGCGCAGTGCCGATAACATTATGCATTTAGACACACCCCCCCACCCCCCCCCCACCCGGCTCTTGCCAGATGATGGCAGCAAAAGCTCAGTACGGCCAAATCGCCCCCATCCACCCCACTTTCCCTTCCTGGGAGGTCAAAGGTCACAGCTCTCCTCACCTCTTCCGGCCTGCTCAACACATGACCCTCCGGCCCGGTGATACCCATCTGCAGCATGCGGGCTTGTTCCTGTGGGGACAATTGCTCAATCAGTCACACCATTTCTGGCTAATAGGGTGCCGATGAAAGGGAGTTAATTTGTTTCGGCGTTTTAGTTGTACCTCCGCGATGATCTCTCCGTTCTCGGCGTGGACCTGCACGACGCCGCCCATCTCCCCCAGGAAGCTGAAGACCTCGTACAGCTGGAAAGGCGCGGAGATGCCCCAGCAAATGTTAGCGCCAAGCTAACGCCGGAGCCCTACCCTGCCCTGCCTCGCGGCATGAGGTGACCTAATTCGCTGTCAGGCGGCTTGCAGCCGGCCCGCACCATCATGCTCTTAAATTACCAGGCTGCCATTAATGACACAATTGCTTTCACGGGGAAATGAGAGGATTTCTCAATCTTTTTTTTACAGTTTGATGGCATCGTTTCTTAGCTCGCCAGCAGAAATGGCCCTCTCCCGGCCAACGCAAAACAGCTGGCCTGAAATAGGCGGGAGAGGGTGTCCCATGATGCCTCGGGGGGGGGGGGGGGGGGCAACGTACCTCGCTGTTGCTCATCTGGTAGAGATCCTTGTATGCCATATAGACCTGGAAGGAGTTCACTCCTAGGGAGACAGGAGGTGGAATTAAAAACACACTGGGAACACACCCCAGGGGGCGTCATAATTGTAGAACACTAATGGACCGCGGGGGAGGGGGTGTTCCCGCAGATGAACATTTTCCATTCCGACGCAGACAATCTGTGGGACCACTCAGTGAATCCAGAATGACCCGGTAGTTTCTGGAAGCTTCTGCTTTTCATTAGAGGCTCCCTCGCAAAGTAAACGGGTCTGATCACATGACCCAAGGGGGGGTCAGACCACACCCACCTTCGAACGGGGTCGTCGTGTTTGGGTCGAATCCAGCACTTCCAGATGGAAAGAACCAGAAGCTCACGGAGGGGGTTGAAGGTAAAGATCCGAAACGGTGCCAGACAGTTATGGGATACCCCACGTAATACCTCACCCTACAATCTGAAAGCCTGCAGGCAGCTCTGCTGGTCTGAGAACAAGGGGAACGATCCCTGTAATCTTTTACGGCCCAATGATGGATCAGACCTTCTGGGGGTGAATCCATAGGGGCCATTTGCTTTTTAGAGTGCAGGTGTAAAGTTTAAAAGATGCTATTTATACCAGCGACGCCCTGAGCGTTACCCCGGTGCTTGCCGCCATGCCCGTCATGGATTAGTTTGGGAGGTCCCCCAGTGTTTAAGAGGATCCGCTCAGACACATCGACTAATAACTTTCCCAGCTCCGTGAAGTGAAAGGAGTAACTCGCACATCTGCCCCCCCCCCCAACAACCCAGTTCTCTTTGCTCCTTTACTGAATTCCCACAATGCACTGTGGCTGCACTCTGACCCTCCCACCAGCAGGTGTCATACTGAGCTATGCCGGGACCCTGAATTGTTGCCGTAGAAACCCTCTGGTATTCCCGCCTGCCAACACCTGTGCTACATAAAGTTTCGACTCTCCTTTGAGGTACAAAGGGGACGGAGAATAAAATGGACTTTAAAATCTGTTTTCCCCAACACAATGAATTTTATTACTGCTTTAAAAGTTGATAAATTATCCTTCCAGATATAGGAAACAAATCAATGTTACGATGTTGAGTGAGTTTTAAATAAGGCCTGAGCGTCAGCAATCCTCTGTCAGGCATTAGCCTGAAAAGCTGCAATTTTTTTTTTGAGTACCGTTTAGTATCACTTTATAGTGCTAAAAGTATTTCAGATATTTATTGTGACAAACTGCAACACTATACAATCGAAGTCAATGTATTTTGTGGAAGCTGTTCATTGTTCATTAGGTAATTGGCTAATTAGTGGTAACACCTGTTGAGCGGCAGCTTAAATACAGCCGGAGCTGAGGAGAGGTTGTCACATTGTGAGTGAGTGGTTTGAGAGTAAGAGAGCGTTTTAGTGCCTAAATGGTGCTCTGTGTGCCTCTGTGTGCCTGTGTGTGTGTGTGTGTGTGTGTGTGTGTGTGTGTGTGTGTGTGTGTGTGTGTGTGTGTGTGTGTGTGTGTGTGTGTGTGTGTGTGTGTGTGTGTGTGTGTGTGGTCTTCACAATGTGATAAAAATCCATTAATTTGACCAGGTGGGGATGCTTAATTCGGTCACCGCTAGGGGAACCTCAATTTTTTATTTATTTTTTTTTTTAATTTTAAATCCGTGAACACAATCAAAACTAAAATCTAAAAATGCCACGAGTCCTGTATTCTGACTGGTTACTTATGGTTAAGGTTTGGGCTGGGTAGGGATTAAGGCTGTCAAAGTTGGGATTAGCGTTTTGCTCATAGAAATAGTAATTATTTTCAAAGCTTTTAATTACAGAGTCAGTCTGTCTACAATTCCCTCTACGTCCTACTGTGACTAATAAAATAAGTCTACGTACAGAGGGGAACATATTATTGTGCTCATTGAAACCTATGTGCTGTCAGAACAACGACATCACCCCCTGTCCCCATCCAATCCCTACTCCTCACACATTACCCAACCTCTACAATCACAAGGCCCCCTACAAACTCTTAACAGCAGTAGATCTTTCCTTTCACATCACAAAGTGGCACTGCTTGAATTTCTGTTTCTTTTGTCTTAAAATACAGTACATTAGATCCCACATCATCACTGTTCCTGGGAAGTTTGAAGTATATCCATCAAACACTTATAGAGTTATTGTATTCGACAAGTATCTTCTGCAGCTGTCCTTATCTTCCTTTGCTGCCACCTAGATGATCTTCTATATAGTGTTTTTGCAAAATAGTAATAAGATCAATCAAATACTTTTTTTTCCCACACTAATAGCACCACATGTTTGAGGCTGCCCTTCTCTTTGCTGTCACTGTGTGGTGTTGTGTTAACTTTGGTGTGATATGTCTCCATTTCACATCTTCACCCATACAATGTGTCTGCAAAGTTTGAAGATCTGTCAAGTACTTTTTGAGTTATCACACTAAAAGTGTCGGCGACAGTGGCGTAGTCCCTAAACCATATACACTCCACATCCGGGGAATACAATAAGGTTTGCTGTGAGAATCTGAAAGATCATTGCGTACCTTTCTCCTTGAGCAAGGTCTCTACCTCCAGCTTGACGCTGTCGTTCCAGTGGGTGATGTCCACGTGCAGCGAGTAATCGCAGCAGGCCTTCTCATCTGCCCACTGCTTCCACTGCTCGAAGGCTTCGATCAGGCTGCTGCCTGGATCGGGGATCACGTGATCCACTGTGGAGGAGAAATCAGTCAGAGGGTCATGCAGGGGACAACTAAAGTATAGTATATCCAGAAAGACAAGGGGGTGTTTTTACCGATGACTTCCATCAATGGTACAATTGCCGCCCCTCCCATTAAGTCACGTTAACCACCAGTTCTGTTTATTGATTCTGCAGCTTCACTGCATATTATACGAGTTCTGCCATTATTGAACTTTGTGTCATTGTAACATTGTATCGGAAATGGTAACTGGATATTAGGGTGTGCGAATAAACAGCACAATCATGCCAGTGAGACTGATCAAAAGGCCTCTTTAGTCTCCTCTGGCTAACGTGTGATTCAGGGAGATGGAGGCTGAATCTCAATACGAAGAATGCAAAGATCGTACTTGCGGCGTTGGCAAGAGCGGTCTTGCTAACCTGCCTAACAAAACCGAACTTGGCCGCAGTGAATCATGGGATTGGTCTTGTTCGGCGAGGCTGCAACCAATAGATCCCTGATATTTGGGGCGGAGCAAGACCAATATCTTGGGATTTTATTTTTTTTTCTGTCCTTGAGTATTGGAACTGGTCTTCGGTGATGGAAGATGATGTAAAATGGATGCGCCAGAACACAAGTACGGTCAAGTATGCATATTGAGAAAGACCCGGAGATTTTTTATTTTTTTTTTGGCAAAGCCATCGGCCAACTGACAGTGACTGGTGGGTTTTTGTGTTTTGGTTTCCTTGCTTCTACACAGTGACCGAGCCTCAAGTCTGGAGTCAGTCACCGCATTCGGTTCTCATTTAGCACGGAGGAAGCCCAGACGCTGGGACAAACGGCTCCCATCCCGGGGGCCAGTTACCGCGCTGCTGCAGCACTTCAGTCAGTCCATCCCCTTAATGCTCACAGATCGTTCTCCACCCTGAAATGCCATCCGACGCTGGTACCGTAAGACAGAAAAATCGTCTGTGTTTCTAATTTGGTGAGAACCATAAATAGTACATCGCTTCCAATTATTTGAGTTTTTCGTAAAACAGCCCTTTGTGATGCATGATGGGAGTTAAGTAGCTTGAGTCTTGGAACGAGACTCAATAACCACAGTGGAGCTCGGGGGGGGCTCTAAAGCAGAGATCGTTTATCCGCCGGGCGACGGGGAACCGGTCATGTGAGGGAGTCGCCTTCCAGGCAAGACGGCCAAAGGTGACGGCGAGCCGGTCGCATGTCTCGCATTCCCCTCCCCCGACATCCTGCGCTGCCGCTTTCATGCGGTTTTAATGCAAAGACCAAGACTTAAAAGCCTTTTGCAGGGAAGCAGAGGGACTGCACTCCATTCCTTTAAAAAGGGCTGTGCATGATTCAGTGGTTTAGGCCTCTGTGCATGTGATTGGGATTTGAACCGATGACCTTCCATTCTCAGCGGAATAGTCGCGTGTCCTGTAGGCCCCTGAGCAAGGCCAATACCCCCCAGAAATGGCCCAGGGGTGTCAGATAAATCGACTGACCCTTTGCTTGGACCTCAGGCATCAGTCTCAACTATATATATGTGTCCCACAGAAGAGCATGATGGGATATGTAAACGGAGGGCAATGTACCGCATTCGTGACCTACACCTCAGAACATTCTACAGCTGTGCCGAATTCGGCACTGATTAACTTCCGCCACTCACATGACGGCCTTTAATACACCCGCCACAGCTGAGGTCGCACAGCGTAGCCTCTGTTTACACCCGTACAGCGCTCCTGTTGTCCCAAGCCTGCACGCTCCCCCTCCGCACCGATTCCGGAATCCTCTTTGTGAGTCCGTGCAGACTGCAGCTCATTAATGGTTAAAACCGTAATAAACACGCAATCCGGTGGCCAGCTGTCCTTGCGGCTGCCCGTGTCCCGGAGAGTCCATGGTGGATCTTGTCTTTCAGCCGACCCCTTTCCCTGCCCCCCCCCCACCCCCCCCCCCCCGGAAGGCCGCCCACCCACGACCCACCGCAGCTGCTCCCACGCGGCAGATGTCTCTTTGTTGCAGGTACCGGCACTACTTGCTGTTTCTGCCTTTTGTCTGACCGTGGATGACTCCGTACGGAGGGGTCTTTCACTAAGACCCATAAGACCCACGCTCTTTACGACAGGCACCCATATTCGCAATAAAACCCCAAAAATGTATATCTTGTTGGCTGTGGAGACAATATCTGAGGCGACCCAAATTTTTTTCATTTAAAGAAAATGCAGAAAATGTCTTGAAGTCAATACTTACACTTAAAGTTAAACCTAAACTGCAAGACTCTCTCAAGAACCACAATCTAACTGCAGAGAAAAACTCATTCAGTCCATGAGATACGTTTTCAAGAAATTCTGTGGACTTGGTGAGTTTGGAAATTTAACTAAAGTTCTTTGTTGGATTACACGGGTACTGAGCAAGTTATTGTTCCTAAAACTGTAACATACGATGAGGAAATGGAGGAAATTTTGCTCTTCCGTTACTTGACTATGGACAGAATATGCTTTACTGAGAACGTGCTATATTACAAAGTGTGAGGGAGTATCTGTTAAGTAGTTAATGCTTAATTTGTAAATTGGAAGGTATTGAAAGGTGAAAGACATTATAGCTGAGGGGTGACAAGGCAGCCACAGGTCCCGGAAGGTATACAAAACATGGTTTTGAAAACATGCTCTGTATTTTTAAGAATAAATCGAAACTAATAAAAGACGTCGACATGCATAAAAATTGGTTTGTAAATTTAAAATGCATATTTCATTTTTTTATTTTATGCAATTGTTTTTTTTTTTTTTGTTGTCAGATCCATGAAAATCAGTCAGTCGAAAACGGAGCAGTTCTGGAACGCACTCCGACACTGGCTAAGGCCCTTCACAGAAGAAAGCGAGTTCCTCACCAATCATGGTGGTCCCTCCAGCCAAGGCCGCCTTGGACCCCTGGCAGAAGTCATCCACAGTGGTGGTACCCCTGTAGGGCATCTGGAAGTGCGTGTGGATGTCTATCCCCCCAGGAATGACCATCTTCCCATTGGCCTCGATAGTCTTCACCCCTCCAGGGACAATCAGGTTGTCTCCAATTTGCCTTGTCAGGAAGGGAAAGTAGGTTAACTTCTCTCAAACATCTTAAAACACAGTGTAGCATAGAGTCATTTTAAAACGCTACCAGCTTTCTATTCAAATGCTCATTTTAACAAGACATAATAATAAATATTGATAATCCATGTAACTAATGGATGCTTGAGTGAAGATTTCTGAACTGCTCTGGGTGTTAAACCGGTAAAGTAGTCTTTTGTTTTAGGCAAGGATTCAAGACATGCATTCTCCCGTCCCAGTACTCAGTCGTAGCTGTGAATAACTGTGTTTCATTTTGGTAAACTCGTGTTCACCGCGACATGTGCTGTAGACTGCGATACAGCCGTGTGTAAAGGTCGCTTACTACAGAGGAAACTGCGAGTACTCAGACACGGACAAGCCATGCCCTGGGTAACAGGCATGCGGCACTAATGTCTCTGGGAGCTCTTCCCAGCTTTTGCGGTTGCCCCACCCCCCCCCAAGAGGACATAGTATAAGACAAAGGGACCCGCTGAGCGAAAAGCCAACAATGCCCAATAATGTTTTGAGAACAGGCCGGAGCTCGAACATCACGATGCCTCGCATCTGGAAGTGGTGTTGTGCGGCCGGCCGAGAGTGCCGGGTGCCAGTGGCAGACGCCAAGCCCAAAACCATAACAGCACGGATGACGGGGCGCTTACTTAATGAGACCGTCTTCCATGTAAATGTCGGCGTATAAGGACTGGTCATCGTTCACGATCCTGCCGCCCTTGATCAGCAGCCTGTCGCTCTGGAAAGAGAGGAGATGCGGCGGGTTAGGGGCAAATGGCACAACGACGTTACTCCATAGCGCCGCCCTGGTGGCTGTGCAGTTTTCTCATAAAAGGTGAAGATTATGGGGAGCGTGGGGCCACCCGCCAGACCCACACATAGTCCTGTATGATCACCACAGCCGCCTCTGCCGGTGGCCCAATTCGCCTATAGGGGCCACCAGCAAGCAATCCAGGAGTTGAAGAGCGTATGGGAACTAGGATAAGCTATAAACACTCAGGAAAAATGTCTACAAATACCAAGAGGACTTGGGTGGGGGGGGGGGTGGCCCTGTTGGCATGGACACAAGACTTCATTTGGAACAGAGAGGAGACAATCTTAGTACAAGCCAAGCTTCCTCCGGCCTTTATACAAAAACTATCAGGTGCTAAAAAGCCCCACAGCGGGGAAAACATGATTTTTAGGTCAGAGAGGAATGGGGGTATGGGGTACCAGGGGAGATATCACATATTCATGCATTCGTATAGTGCGACAGGTTGTAATCTTTTTCCATAAAAATCTTGACTTCGTGGGCCCACAGAAATCGAGTATCGATTTCCTTTATTGTTTCCCCATCGGTGCACATTTGATGCGATTCACTGTCTGGAGGGGGAGTCACTGGCAGACAGGCGGCTCGGCCATTTCAGAAGAAGCCGCACCGGCAGACTGCTGACGGCTGCAGATCTCAAGCTGCCCGTTAACCCCCGGCTATCCGGGAGGATCACACAGAAAATTATGCAGAGGAGAGAGTCTGGCAGATAAAGGGGTTCAGCCTCGTGTCTGATATCACAGATGATAACCCTCGTGCAAATCAAAATGGTAAATATACGCTCATGGGAGTTGTACTAAAAATAAAAAAGTTATGTGTAACAACATGAGGTGGGACCAAGACATCTGATTGGTTGGTCCCACCTCCACTACAATCTGATTGGTTGGGAGAGATGACCAATCATTTTTCATTCTGCCCTCAGAACTTGTTTGTGTAAATGAAACTCCCATGAGCTGAATATACAAACTGCTCTAAATAAGATTCCTTAAACCAAAAGGTTTATGGGTCCGGGGGCAATTCTGATATTTTTTATAAAGGTAGGAGGCATAAGATGACCATAATGCCTACGATTGGCCATCCTTTTCATTAGCCAATAATAAGCATGAAATTGATGAGTGATTGGCCAGGGGAGTATCCCCTCCCCTATCAGCTTTCGGGTGGGGCCAGAGGCCCTAGAGTCCCACCCTGTTCAGATCTTAGCTATCTTCTAACCAGTAATCCTGGTCAGGACCACAGGAGGTCATAAAGCCCATCCCAGACAGCAGAGGGAACAAGGCTGGGGTACATCCTGGATGCGGTGCAAGTCCGTCGTTAGGATCTGAGATTATCTGGATGCATTTTCCATGTGTACAACTCTTTGATATCCACACAATGAACCCACCTTCTTCACACACACCAGCCCAGTCCTCCACTGACAGGCACCCCCTTAATTAAGGAGCAGACCACAGCCATCTGCCCCCCCCCCCCTCCCTCCCTTCCCCCACCAAAAGCCCCTTGCACTGATTGGTCAAATGTTTTCTCTCTCTACCCATCAGACACGAAGGAGTCACACTGGCCCCTTTGTTATGCTAATGCTAAGGAGCTTGTTCAGGGCGTGACAATGAGCGGAGTCTGGCTCTGAAACAATAGTAATGCAGACACGGGGGTCTAAGTTCCTCCTCCCAATGCCCACAGCACCTGAGTGGATCCAGTGCACCACCAGATTCTGTCCCAGCAGAGCGTCAACACAGACGCAGCACAGAAATCTCACGGACGGATCGGCACTTTGTCACACTGCGCTACTCATCCGGAAGCTCGGTGGAAATCTCCACACCGCTGCAGGCTCCTCTTATCCCCGATCTTCCCTCCACCCTCTCCTCTATATAACATTTTACATGCCATGTGGTCTGGTTTAAAAGTCTGGAAATATCAAAATCTATTTTTATTTGATAAAGTTTAGTAGGTTAATGCGTTTCTATAAATTTCTTAATGGGCGGAGTTAAATGAAAAGGAGGTTTTTTTAAAAAAAGTCTTCAGACCCTCTAGTTCTTTCACAGGTTAAATTTCAAATTACAGATTAAATTATTAAATTACTGTCATGTATTTATCGAGTTTTTTTTTTTTTTTTTTTTTTTTTGGCTGCTGGAAAACGTCCGGTTGCCATCGCAGGGCAGAGGAACAGCATGAACGACAGACAGAATCAAATCCATGATCATTTTTAATGACCCGAGTTTGGAAAGTGCATCTGTTTTGAAATTCGTGGGCAAAGTCGGCCACTCTAATTCTACCCGAGACCGCCGAACCTTCTGAGTGGTCGGAGACCCTGATAATTCTCTACAAAGAAGCACCGCAGCTCGATCCAGTGGACATAGTGACGTTCCCTTCCATCTCACCGCAGCCCCAGGGATGTAACTGCTGCTCACCCCGACCAACACTGCGGTCGCAACCCAGCAAACAAGCAAGTCGGCACTCCTCAACAAGGATATCTATTGGACAGTTCCTTGGGAAAAGAAGGCGGGCCTTGTTGGAGGCCTGACCAATCATTTCAAGCATGGAACCTGACCTCTGACCCTTTGCTCTTATCTGGAAGAAAAAAAAAAACTGCTGGATGAATATGAGAGAACATCAAGTTTGTTTTACCACCATGGTCACCCTCAGCTTGCATAAAAGACGTGTATTCAGACCGATACTCCTGCTCTGGTGGGATTATCAGAAGCTTTAAATGTGGTTAAGTGATCATCTGGCATTAAACCGTAGATGATCCATGATCAGTTGTACTGACCTCAGCCACCATACTTCACATACAGATGGTTCCTAAAGCCCATTAAGCTGAAAACAGCTTAATGTATGATACATCAGCAGGGCAGCCCCACTGCAGGAACTGTGCACCGTGCATTAGAAAACCATTAATGCACACTGCACTTTTAATTTTAACCTGCAATGTACACATTTTGCAAGTGGTCAGGGGGAAAAAATAGTACATTCTAATTTAACTCCTTCTGTCACGTTTCCGGATACAATTCCACTGCAGGGGGAAAACAATGAAATGCACATTTTAATTTTAAAACCACATTTTAATTTTGTCTTAAGTTGTTCTGAGTGGTATTTATTTTGTTTTTACCAAAGATCATTAAAACGCTATCAAAAACCCTAAGTGGGGAAGCTATGTAGTTCCACTACATGACTTCAGTGAGCTTCTTTAATTAAGTTTATATAACATGTTTTTTGGGTTGTTAGGGGGGAAATGGTCGCCTTTAATTCTTTGGTTTGTAAGCGAGGACATACACTAGGATGCGGTCATACAACGCACCATTTTTATAGACTGGATGGCGGTATGAATGAAGACTTTTGTTGGTGCTAGCAGGGAAGCACAACAGCCAAAAAATACAGCCAACAGAACATTACAGAGGACACCGGCTCTGGTGCCAAGATGTGTAAGTTGGGCGCGGAGAGACGGATGGAAGGAGAAAATCACTCAGCATGCGAGCCAGCCACTTAGTTTCAAGCGTGTTGCCTAGCAACAAAAATATTTACTTTCTCTTCAAAGACAGATTACGTTTTTTTTCTGTGGAAATGTCAAAACTGCATAGCTTACCAATCAAAATAAGTTCCTCACTTCTCACACTTGCAGCGATCCTTATCCTGAAATTGTTATCGCTTATAATGCCGTCGTCAATTGATTTGTGTGTTTTTTTTTTTTCGTGAAATTCTCATTGGAATGACTTCGATTTTCTCTAAACTTAAATCTCGTTCGCGCAGCTCTGCGGAAAAGGTGCATTAATTTAGTTTGCGCATTTTCACATGCATTACCGCGGGGAAAGGGGGACCTGCCCTGCATGCAGTAACCCCCGCAAGCATAACTCAGTTTTCTTGACAGTGTCCCGACAGCCCACCCTGCCCCGCCGCACTGACGAAAAATGCGAGCGTTTTTTAATTATCATTTATTTCGCTGCTGTCGCTGCACCTCTAACGTGCAGGATACAGCTGGGGGGATTATTTACACGGAAGCCTCACCGAGCTGCTGTGAGTGGATGGGAAAAACGAAGCCACGCCTAAAAAAGCCTGCTGAAATATTTTTATTTCTGCTTTCCTATTAAACTGACTTTCCCCCCGAGGATTTTTTTTCATTAAAAAAAACATAATCCAACATGATTGATTTATGCTTAAACATCTGCACAGTGTATAAATACATATTTGCTTACAAATCTATTTTGCCCAACGATGTTCACTCAAAAGCAAATAATGTTCGCTATTATGTTATCATTTGGAAAGAAATGTAATACAAGCGCTCTGAGTTGTCTTAGGAAATAACAGACTTGTTAAAACACCTTAAATTTTAAAGCAAAACATGCTATTTTTTGCATGCATATCAGCTAAAATGAGATGATGGAGAGAATGAAAGGAGCGCAGACCATATTAAATAAGTATTACATAAATTTCCATATTTGATTAGATTCCCCACAGTGTTACTTGAAAACCTCAATCTCTATTTCCGCAGCTATAGCGTAACAGTCCAAGCAGGTGTCCATGCATACGCCGGGCCGTCCGTTAAATTATATACCGGCCATGCAAACTTTAAATACTCCCATTTATACGTTTATTAGAAGTAGCCGAGCTGCGAGTTCATGGAGGCGACACCGATTCTGGCCGTCCGGCACAACCCGGAGCCATTTGCGAATATGGCGGAAACAAAGAGCGGCTCTCCCGGGTCCTGAACAACACCCAGCACCGGTCAGACATGGGCGCAAAGAGCGTTTCCCTGCAGGCAGCAATCCGCCCAAAGTCCCCCCCCCCCTCCCCCAGCCCCAACTAAACCGGTTTCGTTATTTATTATTATTGCATACTTGCAGTGCAGAAAATAAAACGCCACACTGCCGGTCTTGTTTTAATCTCGGATGGGCGTGGGGAAATCGGTGGGGGTTTTTTTCCCAGCAGCGGCACGACAGACAGGCGGAGTTTTAGTCCTACATGAAAACGCATAAATACTTTATGACCGAAATAAACGTATCTGTATATGAAATTCTAGCTGAATTGTGTATCTATCGTTTGTGTCCGTTTCTATCTATATCTATAGTCATACGGACAACCACGATCTCTTTTGTATAAATTTTGTATATATATTCTACGTGAAATATATTTTGCACATACGGATTACAATTTATATAGCACAGACTTGTCTATTCACGTAATTAGATGAAAAGAAGAAAATATTAAATTTCTACTTCTACAAGGGATCTCTGCGTTGCAATTAGACAATCACGTTTCCCTGCATATTACAAAGACATTTTTAATAGTTTGATAGTTAACAGCTGATAAGTCTCGTCGTCTGTGCCCAGCCCCAATGCAACGTCTGGGGTATATAGCATAGCCAATATGATCACTGCCCAACAAAGAAGATGCAAGTCACCTTTAAGAAAACGCCTCGTTTCACTCACAATGAGATTCACCCCCTTGCTGTAATTTTATACGATTCCAACTGGCTTTCACAAATGCATAACACACGGTTATATTAACCTTTGCAGGAAACAGTGCGAATACAGAATAATAAAAAAAACTCTAAACGCCATACACAAAGCAGAAACGTTAAATGACACCTGGCTTTCTGCATGTTCCACAATCGTATTAAACGTTAAATTCATTCTGACTTACAGTGATCTTTGGGATATTCTTTTTTCCTTGGTAAGACATATTTGTTCAGGGCTAAATACTACGAGGATGCAAAATCCGTGCTTTGTATGTATATATATTTTCCCGGATGGTGTCTCTGCTGCTGGTGCGTAGATGAGAAATAAAGAATGGGCGCCTCCTCTCTCTCTATGCAGCGCTAAAAGCTCTTTCGCCGCTAGCGTGAAAAAGCGTCTATCCTCAGCAAGAGCGCTGATCCGCGGGGCTCCTCCCTCGCTGCACACCGCTCAGGAATTCCTGCAATACGCCTATTGCCCCACTAGAGGGCGATATAACAACGGCGTTCCTGCAGCCTTGCAGGACAAAGGCGTGTAAATAAACGATATTCTCCTATTTTAAATTGGGGGCAAATAAAATATGATCGTTTTAAATGATTAATAATTTACTGTTATCACCCGTAAGTCCGAACTTTCTGCATTCATGGTGGCATCATCCCAGGTAGTTCACGAAAGCATAGACATTATACTTAGGAAGAGGCAAGATATTACAGAATACATGCTGAATAGGTATTAAAATGTTCTTTATCCTATTATTACAGTAACATCCAACTGTTGGAACGTTCCATTATGTTGAAAGGCTTTAACGTGTCTCCGGATGTATACGGAAACGGATACAGACACCGCTAACATAGTGAATCAAACGCAAACACCTCAAAGGGGAGTTAACGGTATGCGCGAGGCTCATCGACTGACTGCAGTCTAACCCATAACCAGGTTTTCCCAGATTCTTGACTTGACCCCCCCCCACCTCCACCCAACTCATAAAAAAAAAATCAAGTGTACTCTGTGTGCGAATGTAACTTACATTTTTTTTTAAATCATCATGAATACAGTATTTGATTCGCAAGTCATTCACTGGATAATTTATCATTACTACTACTACTACTACTGTTATTATAAATAGAAGAAACGTAAGGAAATATAGAAGTGTATTTATTTAAAACTGTAATTTAAGAACTACTTTACAGTATATTAACAGCCTGAATATCAATGGTACAATTTTCATAGGAAGCACTTGGCTATATGACTTTACATTAAAAAAAACTAACTAATAATCAGCCTACAAATTACCTACAGTCAGCTTTTTCCTTTTTCCTGCCCGAGTGGCTTCCTGTAAAAATAATGTACATAAATGTAGACCACCGAGCAATTTTTGTTGGCCGTCATCGTGTTTATGCCGGCACGTAATGGAAGAGAAGCATCGTAAAATTCTATGGATTTGGAATTCGGTGTTTTTTACGGTCCACTGCTGGCTTCAGGTATTAAACATTTGCAGAAGGACACTTCAATGGAACAAAGAGGAAATACGGGACATTAGCTTGCCGGCAACAGCTGTTGGGGCTTGGCTCTTCACAGAACTTCCATGTGTGTCTATTGTCTAAGGAGATCCCCCTCCCCATAGCCCCAATGCCCACCCCCTACCCCCCTCCAAGCCCCTTATTGCTTAATGAGGTAACTATTCTTTTGGTCCAAGCAGTGTAACCAGAAGAGTGACATCATCAAAGTCCAAGAAGCACTTTTATGGGTGAAGCTGTAGCTCCAAACAGCCATAATGTGGTCTAATTCAGTCAGAAGCAGGCGGTCATGTAGACACCAAAGGTCACTGAGGACCAAACCCCCAACATGACCCACAGATGGGAGGGCTCCCGACCATTTTCCACATTGCATTGTTCTTTTGACCCTTCATGGTGGATGGATTGGTGGGTGTTAGGTGCAGATGGACCGTGACTTCTAAAAATCCATCACCGGGGAATGTATCAACAATAGACCTGGAATATTAAGGACTGTGCTACTGGAGAGGCCTGTGGACATCTGTGCTTTACAGGCGTGACTCTGTATATATCGGTGTGTGAGATGGAACTTTAGCTGGCAGCTCCCTGCACCCATCTCCTGCCAATCCTCTTGGTGTGGCCTTCAGCCTATACAGACTTCAGGAGATTTGGAGTGTATGTCCCCAGCAGGGAACAGTGTAAATGTGGCATCCCTCAGAGGAGAAACCCAGCCCCCCCAGAGACCAAAGCCTTCCAGGATTTCCTGCTGGTTTAATTTTGCCGTTTTACAATCAAGAAGGAAAGAGAATATTTTTTGCTTGATGGCATAATCATGGGGTTGGGGAAAGTAGCATCTGATGCTATTGAACTTGGTAAAACATCCAAGTCAAACTAATGGGGAGGGGGAGGGGGAGTTTATGCACATATGGAGCAAATATGATTAAGTCTGATATTCTGAGTATTCATCTGACGATGAAACAGCTGCCGATCATTTTTAAATAAGCAGGGTTGCGTGCAGATTCCTGCAGAGCGGAGCACATAGCCCGACAGAGCGCGAGAGTGAGGATGAACAGAACCCTGGCGCGCGGAGGAGATACACTTACTGTAATTAGAAGCAGTTGGCACGGTCTGGCGTCGACAATGCCACGGCAATGTCAGGAAATAGTGATAGAGAGCTGGCGCGACGGCAGTCCTTAGCTCGACACTGCACGGGAACCAGTGGAAGAGGTTCAGTCGAGGCCAGAATAATGCAGCACTTAGCCAAAATTAGCAGGCGCCGTGAACCGTGTCAGAGGCGCACCAAGTGCAGACTGTTATTTTAACTCCGGTGGTGTCTGAGGAAAGCCTCTGTTTTCTGCAGAATCAGCGTTCAAGGCGACCGGCGCCTGTGACACGCAAAGATCTGCGTTTTCCTACGTTGGTAGGTTGAGCGCAGATTCAATACGTTGTGACATTAAGAAATACGTACAAAGCACAGGCTAAAAGACCAAACGCGTGGAAGAATGAAGGTCGGCTCGAGGGAAAAAAAGTCAAACAAAACAAGCCTTTCAAAATGTGTTTATTATAAAATATTGCAATTATAAGCCTGACCACATGGCGGCTGGGCAGCCCCTTTACATAGCGTAAGAACAAGGGGAATGTACAAAAAAAATGTAAAGAGATGCACAATAAAGTCTGTAGTTAGGACGCAGCTTTGGTTCTTAATATTCGCTCTGCTTATTGCTAAGGATGCGACAAAAATGGTCCGGCTTCTTATCGAGCGAGGCTCTGCTTCCTTGGAAGGCTGTCAGACGCCGAGTGGCCCTGGATCTGTCATTGCTGGACTGCAGCACAATCATCCTCAGGTCCCATTAATGCACTTCCTTGTTCTGGGGCAACGAGGTCAGTGACTATAAATCATCCCCGCGTGCTTTACTTTGGCTTGCGGGAGGCCGACATAATTGCAATGTTTCGTGAGTCAGACGGCTCGGTTCCGCCACAGAAAGGACCGCAGGCCGAATTGCTAAGGATGATATTAAAACTGAGCGTAAGAAGCAAACTTAACCACTTACTGGTGGCTTAGCAAATCCTTACAAACGTTTTGAAACTGTCCTTCGACACTGCTATAAAATGCATGCATGTATAAGCCTGGGTCCAATCATTCCAATATATTTCTAACACCGGTAAAAACAAACTTCGTAGGCTATTCACTAAGCATGCAGAAAATGAGAGCAGAACGGTTCTACACAGTCATGCTTTGGGGGGGGGGGGGGTAATTCGTGTGTAATTTAAACCGCAAAACCTAGTACACATGTTAACAACAAAACAAGTGTTAATCGACCGCCTTAACGTATGCCGAAGTTACACAGAAACGAATCTACAGCTATAGACCAAAAGATCACAGGCAGGCCTACAGATCACATTTATAGGCTATAGGTGACCTGAAAGATTTTGTTTCTAGTAAAAGGGATAATTATGAAATGATATCAAAATATTTTAGCGGGGTTAATCGGGAAACGCGAGCTGTACAGTACAGACAGGCCCCTGAAAATGTCAACAGTCCTGTAGACCTTGTTGTCCTAATGAACAAGACACCTATATTTAACGCAACACCCGACAAGTGTGCAACGGTGTTCAGGAACAATACCCTTCGTATTCGCTCCATATTTTAATGAATGTTTTCTAAATGAGAACTTTTTTATTAAATTTTGAAAAGGACATTCCTTCCATCTGAGCAGAGAAAATTGTGGGTGAATGACAGGCCATTTTCCAATTTTCTAAGGCATTACGTTATAGGGAAGATACTCAAAACTTTCCTAGAAACAAACTCAGTATGGTCATTAATACATGAAATAGTCTTATTAGGTTATTTCGGATAGGTAGAACATTCCATCCCTTTTATACTGGTTGAAAAAAAAGTATGCAATTTACAATGAGTCAGAGGCACTTTGTCCGAAACGTTTTTACCCTTAAATGTTAAGACGTGTATTATTTAGTGAGTCAAATGACTTCATGTGACCGTACGTTCCCCGAGCATCTGGAAGCCGTTGGGGCAAAGGGTGAACACCCCCCCCCCCCCCCGCCCCCCCGTAATACAGAATAGCAGCTGTCACTGCCTGAGCTGCAGACATCACTGTTAATTATTCTCACTTACATCATTTTCCATATTTCGTTTGAAATACCTGCAGCTAGCAGCATGGTAATATCCGGTCACCAAACGCTCACGCTGGTGAAACTCTCGTATAGATTAATCCAGGACGTTCGGTGGTGTCACGCAATTATACCCTAAATAGTCCGATAAACCAGACAGGCGTTTTTACACTTCATGACATGGCTATAAACTTAAATCTCCGGTATAAAATGTTTCAAATGCATTGGTTAATTGGAATGAAAATTAGAGGACATTTTAATGAGAGCCACACAGCTGAACGAGTCTATAAAATGTGGATTATGATGGATGTATTTTTTCCACTTAATGTGATGACGATCAAAACTCGTAAATGTAGATGAACTTACGTTTATGTCATCCAGATTCTGCAGGACTTCCTTTCCTCCGGTAGTTTTTATTTCGATGCCCGAATCCCTCGGCTGACGCTCCCCAGAGAGCCTCTCTGTACATGGGCTGCATCTCTCAATATCTGGACTCGTCACTTCTTTGGATCCCTCCTTTTTACTTCGCTGGCCGACGCTCAGAGCATCGAAATCGATGGTCTTGCTTTCATAAGCCCCCTCGACGTTGCAGAACATGCCGCCGTATTTTTGCCGTGGTACCTGGTCCGTCGTTCCCGGTCGGGCGAGATAAACCGGCAGGTCATCCTCCTTGTCCCAGTTCCTCTTGCGTTCGGCCATGATCTTAAGGCGAAAGGAGATGGAGGAAAGAAGACGAAAGTCTCCAAATTGTGCCGAGCCAAGTGTCCTACTGTAGCACTGGCAGCGGCACCAGGAGGAAACTTAATACCGGAGGTGGCAGCGCTGCCTGTTATCCCAAGACCAGCAAAGGATATTGCCGGTGCATCACACTCTCTCACTTATTCATCTCCCATCTGGAGGGGGGGGGGGGTCTAAACGTATAGGCAGCCTTCAACAACTAAACCAACTAACTAACCTATAGGCAGCGTTCGATATGTTAAGGTATCCCTTAAAAACTGGGTTAGAACTTGCTGTAGAACTACTCTTCATAAGGAACGCGTTGAATTTACTATAAGGAGGCAAAGCTCATTTGTATAGGTGCTAAATTTACTGTTTTAAAATATCCAAGTAGGAGACTAGTAATATTAAATTTTTGTAACGATGGAGAAAGTATATACCATCTCACTTTGTAATAACAGTGTTTTAAATAAACGGCTTAAGATCGAGTTCACTAAACTTTTTTTTTTTTTTTTTTTTTTTTTTTTTACTAAATTATTATGAGTCGTGCAGACCCGTGTATCGCACCTTAATATTCAGCATTTGATGGACATCTTAGTTTGTGATCGTTCTTAAACATGAAGTCAAAAGCGCATATTTTGAGTCCAAGATTATTTAAGCAGGTACGTGCACAGACTTTCCGGAGTGGGCAGGTGCGCAAAGAGGGGGGCGTGGCAGAGGAGGTTCCCTTGGTAATTTTTTAGATGGGGGGGGGGGGGGGGGTGTGAGCCTTCGATTAACTATCAGGCACCCCCAACCCCACCTCATCTTGATTATTCGTATGGTTATGCTTCAAAAATTTTATATTTAGCAAATTGACAAAGGAACCAAATTGCTCATTACAATTGCGCACAGACTGTATAAGTAAATGTGCACAACCCTCATCATTAAAATACTTTCCACAGCACCAAGCGCCTCGGCGTAGGTTCTGGGCCAGGGAAAGGTAGTGGCTGTCCTTCAAACGCCTTTTATTGGTCGGACCCTATGCGTGGCTCTTTTACTTTGCGGCAATTAAGGAAGCGCTGTGTCTTTAAGATCAGATTGCGGGACTGACGCCAAACCGGCTGCCGGGGCTCTAACGCTGCAAAAAGACACGGAGGTCCGGTCAGCATAAACTCAGCGATCGGCCGGTCCCGACCTGACAGACTGCTGAGGGACAGGTGACTCTTTCGGAACCTCATCAGCCCGCTCGAATTGAAGCCCTATGTAATAGCATAGCATTAAATGGATAGGCCCTACTGACATCTGTGGTACTGCTTATTTTTTGAGCCAGCACGTTTCCGAAATATAAGTTAGCCTACAAAACTTGGACATTGAATGGAGGATGAAACTCACGCAAATCAAAGCAAAACTGTCTGTCAGGTTCAAATCCATCAAATAAACAGTGTCAGTCGATTTAATCGAGTCAAAACACGGTTTTATGAAATGTCATTTAGGGTTTAAGTGAAAGCTTATTTACATAACCCATTGGTGTGGAGGATTTGGATAGTGGACCTAATGTACGTTGATTTATAAGCCTAATTGCTCCAGGATGCGTTTGCATTTTGCCTTTTGTAAGAGTTCAGAGAGTGAGTTGGCGCTCATGGACTGTAGCAGGGATATTGCAGATATTACTTGTCATGTGCCTCGTTTCCTTCGCGTACAGCCTGTCCCTTTGCGGGGTGACAGAGAGGATTTCATAGCCCGTATTCAGTGGCGGCTTAGAAACACTCATATACCGTGCAGATCTGAATACTCTCCAGGGAACTCGCACGGTCCCGCAAGTCAGGGCTTCTTTGTAGTGCAAATAAACATGAAAGAATGACGTGATAGGCCTAATAAAACTGAAGTGGGGATGAGAAAGTGTACTACGAAATAAGAGGGTTCCAAGAACGGAGATGAAATAATTATATATACAGCTGTGTGTCAGGTGCTTTCTCTACACCAACACACGAGAGCATTGTTAAAACAACCTTTATTTTTATGGAAACGTTTGCAGCGAGACAGGTTATGAAAATGAGTGAGCATTCGTCATTGTATCATGAAATAAAACAGAATTTTGTTTAGAGGATACACAAGACTGACGTATAAACATGGAATTTAAGTTAAACTACTCAAATTATTTTTTAAAAATCCTATGGCACATCAAAACGTTTTATATACTGTGAGAATATTAAATATAAATGCAGATTTCCGGAGTCGCTGTGATAGGCCTGAAGTTGACGCTTCTACACCGCGACTTTTCCCATCGATATCGTGGGGTCGGCGTAAGAAATTAAATTGACTGTTTTGCGAAAGCCGCGGACGACATGCAAAAGTTTTTTAGTAGAAGGGTCGACTGTAAATACATATAAAACAAATATTAAACCTTTGTGTTACAAAAGAAAACTATGAGAATATTATATAAAAGGAATGTTAGAGAACATACTAATTAGTCTGTTTATTCAATCAAAAATTTTGAAACTAAAGGACTTGGTTAATTAAAAAACCAAGTTATGTATAAAGCTAAAAAGATAATATTGCCAAATAACTCACAGAAGTTCTTTGTTTTGAGATAAAGTGATGGTAATAACAGAAGGAAGTTTGATTTTAAAAGTATAATTGTACGGACAACATTAAAACAGATGTGTATTTCAGTATATGGAGTAAAACTGGAATAAATTGGATGACGAGTTGAAAAAATGTTCAACTATTTATCAATTTAAGAAACTACAAAGAAAAAAATATATCTTATGAACTTATGGGTGAATAATGGAGATGGAGTGATATTGTTTGCAAGTTATTTTTGTATGTTAGTTTATATGACCATATGTAATTTACTTTATAATCATTGAGAAAGGGGCAGGACATATAAGAATTTTCTTTTTCCTGTTCGCCTTTTCACTTATGGATTCTATGTACTGAACAGTGTGTGTTAGTGAATTTTTCCAATAGCATCATTAAGCCACAAAGTGCAATACATTGATTGATAAATTGGGAAAAAAAACATTTTATTTATGAAAAAAAGAGCCTAAGGTAGACCTATACGGAGCATTTACAAATATCACGGTTTTGAAGAATTTGCGGAGGACAGTCCGCTCATCCACGGCGCAGATCGTCAAATAGAAGCGGCATGAGATCACGGCAAGTGGAAACTCAGCCGCCACGATGTCAGGAAACGCACCTCCCCGCTAAATCCGGCCATATGGATGCGAACCAGCGGTATAAGTCAGGCATTTTCCTATCAAGATGCCGAAAATGGATCAAGAAACATTCTAACCAAAATATTTATCACGCGCAGGCTTTAAATAGCAGGGATTCGGGGCAGCAATGTCGGTTGGCTCCGCATTGCCCTTTTCCTGCAAAACAAGCCTCGCATTAAGTTAACATTAAAGCACAAGTAAGTCCCTTGTCTGCTGCTTTGGACATAGCAACGTGCTTAGCATTTTTGTCCGATTTAGGAAGATTAAACTTCTTGAAACGATGTCCTCACATGCACAGGGAAGAGAAAATCGTGTTTAGTAAGGCTTTTAATATATATTTCAATTATATAATATATTTTATATGTTTACAGTTAAACGTTCAGCTCTTTCATCACTACTCGGCTGATTTGTGTAGTTCAGACGCTTCCTTTGTTTTGTTGCCTTGGAAACATTCTGATAAACACACGCTGAATACTGTAAGGACAAAGACTCCATTCCCACAAGCGATTGCACACCATCTCTGGCATGACACGTGTTTGAACAACCTTCCCATATGCTAGCGAACTTGTTTTTCCTTCTTTTCTGTCTCTCTCTCTTTTTGTAGATCTTTGATTTTGGGAAAATATTCACAAAGCTGCGAAAAAAAATCTACATTTGAAAGAGATGCAGTTTAAAATCAGACGCGAAACTTTACATGCTGACACAAGCTGAAATAACTTGTCTGTTCTGAGCTCCCACTTGCTTGTACGTAATACATTATTTTATGTTACACGTTACAATTCCCAGTAGGCAATGCGTAAGTACCCAGGAAACTATTAGTGAACGCTCCATGTCAATGGATCTGGTGCCATCACGTGTCATTACGGAAGTACGTGTGTCAGACTCCATAAATCCTGATTTTAGAGTACCGGTCGAAATTGTCCATTACAATGTCATTAAAAAGGTTGCAGTAATAGCTCGTTATAAGACAAGGAAGTACTGTCACTGGATGTGCTGGGCAGTACAACGATCCATGCATCTAAAACTTAACTTGGCTATGTTCATTATTAGCCATGTTTTATGCGACAAATATATACTTATTTCTCACCGACAAAAATACCCGACAACCCCATTTAAGATAAACATTTGAAAGCTGGATTAACAAACATGACAAGTGTCAAAGTATAACTGGTGTAAGCAAAAGCAAACGCTTTTCGCTAACAAAATAAAAATGCCTAGCGGTTGTTTCATAGAAATGTAAGTACATAAGAAATGGCCATAAAACTGATATTGAAAAGGGAGCTGTGTTTTTCCCAGACAAACATCCACGGAACACGCTAGCAGTTAGCATCTCGCTATCGGTTCACACGAGGCATTTTTCGGCAGGAAACCAGAGAGCGCGGGATCGGGTTTGTAATCGGTGACTGACGGGGAGGTACACTTGAAGCTGGGGGAGAGATTAATAAATAACCCCCAATCCCTTCGCAAAGCATCAAACTACTCGCTTCTGCCCAAGACGAAACACACGGCCCTGAAATCCAGTTAGGGCCTGAAATGACATTAGAGCCCTGAAATTGGGTGTCTGGGACCCCAGGGATGATCCCACAGCCTGGTGTGAGGTAACCCTCACCACCGCAACAGATCATTCCGGAACCCTCATTTCCTGCTTGATGACTTTGTGGGTCAATATTTATTGCTGTGTCTTTCCGTTTTAATAACGTTCTCGACCCACTCTTCAAAGTCAACGAGGTGTCTGCCTTTGGCTCCGTGTGACCGTGTCACGGCACTCAGTGACATCGCGGGCTGTCACTTGCCGCGTAGCATTAGTCCTCAGAAGTGGTGTGTTGTGGGGTTTCGATTGTGCCGTTTTGCTTGTGGCTGTCGCATTGTCCATCTTCTGGAAGCCCCCCGAAACGAAAAGGAGTGATGTCATCAACTGCGGAGGAATTCCGCCTGTTTCTTCCCTCGCTGGAAACGTCAGCCTCACATCTTTCCCTCGTAGACAAAGCGGAACACAGCCAACAAAACAGCCATCTCTGAAATGTCGAGGCAACACTAAACCACAAGGAACGCGTTTAGATGGAAGCTCGTTCCGTCCCGCTGATCTCGAGGACTTAGGGGAGGGTTCAGACTGGCATTTGGCAGCGAAAACACAAAAGTCTGCTCTGCCTGACATCAGCTGGACGAAGAAAAGGAACCACATTGGAAATCAATGACCTAATTAACCCTGTTTCGAGTGCTCTGGCCATGATGTCATCCTTCCTGTTTCACCCATACTGGGAGGCACACTGAGAGTGTTGCATAAAGGCTGTTAAATATCTGCAGTGGTTTATACCATATTATCACAAGTGAGATATGCAACCTAAACAAAACTGTATATGAATTTGTTCTATATTAACCAATATACCACTCAAATTCATATGATGATTATAGTGTTTCCACAATTGTAGTAGCGAAATGACATCATCAGTGAACATGCATCATCACCGCGGATGATGGAAATATGTCGTAATCAGACAAACTAAATAAAAAAGCAAAACACTTTTTTTTCTTCGTTTTTCCGTGCCATATGTCCCAGTCCAGTTGGTTGAGGTCTTTCATCATCCAAATGAGAAGCTCACCAACTAGGGCTGTTCTTGCCTTCTGAAGCGGAAATGTGTGTCCCATAGCTTGGGAGGTCATGGTGGTCTTGGAGCCTATTATGAGGGGGGGATCACAAACAGACTCCCAGGGTGTCACCAAAGTCGGCATACATCCCAGATGTCGCATCTGATGTATTACAATGGGACCAGACTTCTAACCTAGAAATTTTGTGGAGAAAGTTTCAGTGAAATTAAACAGGACGCAGAAGATGTGTGATCTACAAAAGGTAATTTTCATTAATAACGGCAGCCTTTCTTAAACACAAAATCTGAAACTTCAGTCTACCAGTATTTACCATTTGGAAAATGTAAACAAAATGCCATTAATGAACATATTCAAATGGGTCAACGGTATCCCGTATATTACCTACGTGTACGGGAAATCAGTGGAAATGTAAAGTATTACCTAAATGAAAAGTTGACCCACTGGAACTGAGAAAGTACAGATGTGTGAAATATTAGGAATACAAAAGTCTAAGACGACAAATCAGCGGAAGGTCCCACTAGCTACTTGGACACAGATTAACTGCATATATTAGAAGATTGTATTGCTTTTACAGTGTTTATTGAAACAGCTTTTCATCAGTGCTGAATTTAGTCAGAATGAGCCAGACAAAATATTCTGCAAAATCATTCATTCCGTACTCTGATGAAAGACACAAATTTAAGCAGTGTGGAGATGAAGGCGGTTGTGCTATTCACTTTGGCCCGACAGTCGTACGACGATCATGGAAAGTCGCCAAGAATCACTAGTCTTTTCATGGTTTATCCTGGCATGAGACTCTTATGGGAAAACAATATTCACACTGACATTTCAAGACTCACAATGAGACCTAATGAATCAGTGAGTGAGCCAGAGCACAAACAAACAAAAGTTATGATCAGGAATCTTTTTTTATTAGTAGTTATTTTTTTTACTGTATATACTACAAAGAAGATGAGTTAGAAGTATCTTTTTTTTTCGGAAGACAAAATTTAAGGGTTTGTAAAAAAAGGTCCAATCGTGAAGTAATGACATCACAGATGTACAATTGCACATTCAGAGGACAAATCATGCCAAAGTTAAACTCGATGAATGGGCCAATCAGATGGACAACGTGTCGTTTTTAAGGCAATTTCTAGCATATCCAGAGTTAATTCAGTGTGAAAGCCAACATTGATGTCATTCACTCCCTTTAAAAAAGGTGGACCAATGAGACTGCATGATTTTTATTGGTTAAGCTTGGGGGGGAAATGAGATGCAAATGAGAGTACGGCTTAAGTCGCTCGTTAATATTGCAAAAGCGAATAGGCTGCCCCGGTGAAAGGCTAGATTTAGATCAAATATCCATTTACAACTTTCTCTTATTTCAGGGCCAAAAAAACCTTATTTAACAGTGTGACAAGTGATCGCAGGGACAGGCAACCAAAAAAAGTTTATAAAACAGAGTAAATACAGTCCATAAATACAGTGGCATATCATTCTCCTTCACTCACATGACGGCAGTAGAAGACCAGGCGTATTTACAAGCGGATAGGGGAGACGCGGGTGATTGTATGAGTTGCTGGTAAAGAATTATTTAATTGCTAAAGGAGGAGAAAGAGAACTTCCCACTTGGGTCTTGTATACATTCCGGACAGCGGGCAGCCATCATCACAACACGCAGCGATTCACGTTTCCTGATGCCCGTAAACTGCTGTGTGGATCTACCGTTCAAGCTGCATGAGGGAGGGGGTGGGGTATTCACAGCAAGGCAGGAAAAGACGCTATACATTATAACCAGACACAGATTAATAAATGTATATCTTACAGCAGTTTGTCAGTTGTTTCTTATGGCTTACGGTATGGCGATTTATATACAGCATGTGTTTGTAAAAAACAAGAGTGGCATTAAATTGATCCTTTTAGGTCCAATTCATTCTAAAAAAAATGCACGAAGGGGAGCTAGGTCTCCTCTCTAGCTTTTGGCTGAAAGGTTATTCGATCTAACTGGAGTCTGTCGGGAAACCGAGACGCGTATTATCTCGGTCTCCGGTCTCGCGCTCCTCTTCCCTTTCTCTCCCTCACTCGTCAGCTGATCTGTTTAGGAGGGCGTGGCCACGCTGTCCATGCAGTCACGTGACCCATCCGTCCGTCACCTTGCTTGCCGGGTCCCAAGGTCCTGTCACTGTGGGCGACTCTGTGCCCGGGCCGTCTCGCAGGTGGCGTGTGTGCGGGAGGAAAGAGGAGAGGAACATGGGCTCGCCCGACGCAAACGGCTCTGAAGGTGGACCTGCGGAAGGGGGTGCAGCATCTCCACTAAGGGGCGCTCTATTCCTGTATTCTCAAGCCCTCCAATGTGTGGAGGTGGTGTTGCATTCCCCTGCACGGCAGAGAAGGTCTCCGTGGCTTTGGTTTGCTTTAATATCAGAGATGGCATTCGCTCATGGGTTAGCCGGAAGGTTCCGGAGGGAAAAAAAACGCAGTACCAAAGAGTCGCTGATGCATCTTCGATCCAGTGCCGCCCCATTTTCAGGCCATGGGTCCATTTTTTTTTTATGTTTTTTTGGCCACTCAGTAGAAAGGGGGGGGGGTCCATTTCAGGTCACGAGTTACGAAGCTGGCCGTTCCATGAGTTTGGTTCACCGCCGGAGACGGTCGTCGCTGCTGATGTTCACGCCGTCCACACGCACCGCCACGGTGTCTGCAGAGAGGGAGGAACGGAGCGAACTTAGGCCGGGGAAAACATGTGCGGCACAGACCCCTCAATGCATGGGAGGTGACAAACCGCAGATAAGCAAACACACGAGGCTTTCTGGCCAAAGAAAAGCAAATGCGTGGCAAACAATGCTGCATCCAATTCATAAGCAAATCCTGAAGTACTATTACGGAGAAGTACTACACGTGTTAAATGATTAGAAGCCTGTTATGCAGGGAAACATGTTTTTCGCAAGGGCACAGGACTGGTTTCAATATTGGTAGGGACACGTTCATAGCAAATCTGCACCATTGCTATTTTTTTTATTATTATTTTTTGGGTGGTCGCGTGTTTTAGAGAACGTGGGACCGAACACAAGATACCGGTTTCCCCCAGGAACGGGCAGGAAATCACTCACCTCTGCAGGGGATGTCAGGAGACATCAAGGCCAAAGGATGAAGGCGAGAGAGAAGAAGAGGAACAGAAATAGAAACTGCGGAGCCAAGAGAGACAAACGCGCGTTAGAGTCGGAGGCAGAGGCTGGGGAGATTTTAAAAGAGAGACGAATGAAGAGTTCTACTTGTTTGTTAGCATATAATAATCGGCTAACATTTAGCACGGTGTCAAACGCGAAACAAGGGAAAATGTTCAGGAAGTGAGAGGGGAAATCTGAGGGGGGGGGGGGGTGTCTGTTTTTCTGTTCAACAACTGAAATCCTAAGTTCCTGACAGCTGGGAAAATCGCAAAACCAGCTCCATGCTAAGTGGTAGTCAGCGAGACCGGGGGCAGTCAGGGGGCGACCACGGATCTCTGTTGTGTGACTTCATCCCGGTGCCCGGGGGGGGGGGGGGCTGTCCGTTCCCATAGGTCTCCTCCTCGCATGTTACCCCGACCTGGCATACTCTACTAGTCAAAGGTTTTCGCACACCACCGGTTTTTTTTTTTACCACTTTTCCATTTATTTCATAAACCGCAGATTCTTTACACTTGTTAAGCTTTGGAAAGTTGAGTGAACAACTATAAATTAAAATATAAGTCAAATAAAATCTTTCCTTTATAACATGGAAAGAGTAACAGTGCGTGTCTGACACTCTATTAACTGGCTGTGTGGTGATGAAATAGTCAGATTCCAGGTCGTCCTTTAACTTTAAATGCACTAGTTACCTGCTTCACCCCATGAGACAGAGCAGTATTTAATGTCCCTTGTAGAAAGAATGGCTCAAATTTTCTCTGTTATAACTGATGGGGGGGGTTACTTAGATGAATCAAAGATGTGACATTTTCTTGCTAACAAAGGTACTCAAATGGTGAACATACTATACATTTCTTTGTTAGCAAAGAATACTGAGTGTTTTTTTCGTAAATGTTAAGCGAGTAACATGCCGACGTAGATAATCTCAGTGTGTGTAAAAACTGATGGTATACGTGCAATCTTGGATGGGGGGGGGGGCGCTGACTTGGGTCATCCTACCTTTTCTTCCAGGTCTTTGATCTGTCGCTTCTGAATATCCGTTTTGTCCTCCAGGTCTCGAATTCGCTGAATGGAAAACAGGCACATAAATTTCCCTCGCTGCATATTAAACCTATTTGATGTCAGTCCTGAAGCCAGCCGATTGTACTGGTATTGCTAAATTTCGTCCAGAACACATTTCGTATTAGACGCATGAAAATGCAACATGATATTGCATCAAGGACGTTTTTATAGAAAACAGAGTGATGAATTAAACATTCTGTCCATGTTAATTTTATGTTACGTAGGTTTAATAATAAAAGCCTTGAGGACAGAACAACACCGCCCCCCTATGGTAAACTGTACAAATTGCAAAAGCTTCTTACAACAGAACTCAAATTCACTCCCAGTTTGCAGCGTTCAAACTCCGAACATATTTCAAAAACACATGAAAACCCTTTCAGTGACAATAATCTGCGATCATTGAAATCGATATTCTAAATGTGTATCATTATGCAGAAAATGGAGTAATCTCAAATCCATGCCTAATACTGTCCAGTCCTTGATTCAAAAATTCGTCAAACATCAAGCGAATTTTTTATTTTTTTTTATTATTATTATTTTTTTTCCCCTAATATTTTGTTGTATATTTACACGGTAAAGCAAGGATTGTGACGACATTGTCTTTTCAATCTTGCCTCATCATAATTACTGCTAGGTGAAGCCTATGTATTTCTATACAAGATTTAGCCACAAAATGAAGTCGGGGTTTAACGCAAGACACCTGAACATCGCCTATATTAATGGGTCTGACAGTCAGTGTATGTGCGTCTGAAGTTGAATGGCCGTGATGTGCAGGTATTCTGGAGAAGAAGCTGAAAGTGCAGATCACTGCATCGCTATCTGGGCTGCACCACGAATCATTCTCTGGATGAGATATAGTGATGATCGCCTGTGGTACACGCCTGTGGTACACGCCTGCCGTGTCAGGATATGGGGGTATAGGGGTGTCAGTGTGTACAGGTGAATACAAAGAACACCCAGGTAACAGATGTTTACCCGTCGCATGCATACCCATCCTCAGCTGCGCAGTGCTGCGCAGAGCTGCGCAGTGCTGCGCAGAGCTGCGCCCACCCCTACCTGATGGGCCTGGTGCAGCAGCTCCATCCTCTCCTGCAGCACCTGGCAGTCATACTCGCGGCTCTTCCTCAGCATCTGCCTGCGCAGACGCTCCACGGCGGAGCGCAGCTCGTCGCGCTGCTTGTCGCTCAGCGACTCGCCGTGCCGGATGGAGGGGCCCTGCTGCAGCGCGTTGTACAGCGTCGCCTCCAGCTCCTGGATTTGCTGCGGGCGGGAAGAACGAGAGATGGGGGGGTTTGCAGCGGCTTTACCATGCGCCGACCGCAGAGTCATGGCAGGGCTTCAAATTAAAAGTCCTGCCTTGCTGCCTCGGGCAGACTCCATCTTCACAGCGGTTGATGAATGG
Source organism: Brienomyrus brachyistius (assembly GCF_023856365.1). Classification (NCBI taxonomy): domain Eukaryota; kingdom Metazoa; phylum Chordata; class Actinopteri; order Osteoglossiformes; family Mormyridae; genus Brienomyrus; species Brienomyrus brachyistius. Next base: position 4,356,206 of record NC_064556.1, on the reverse strand, counting down.
ATGCATGCATGAAATTATGACATACAATCTAGCACTGTTGGTTGTAGTATTTGTGCTTTTTTTATATTCTTTTTTGCAGGTTAGTTGCCCTTTTCAACTGAATCCCAAGCTGAAATCATATTTCCTATGCAGAGGTATTTAATAATCGGTAAAAGTCACATTTATTCCATAATCACCAAGAGCAAAAGGCACATGGGAGTTCTGCTTTCACAAAAATGTTCTGAGGGATGAATGAAAAATTATTGGTTCAGAGAGAGAACCAATCAGATTGTAGAGGAGGTGAGTGTAAGCAACTAGAGGAGTTGGGACCGTCGAATCGGATGTCTTGGTTCAGTCTCCTCTACTTGCTTGAACCCAACCCCTCTACAGTCTGATTGGTTCATAGAGATAACCAATCAATTTTCATTTTGCCCTAAGGACATTTCTGTGTACGTAGAACTCTCACAACCAAACTAAAATCACGGCAGTGGGTCTTCACTCACCATGTAGGCCTGATCGAGGGCCTGCTTCCTGTAGTCCAGTTCCTCCTCCAGGTAGCCCTTCTGCTTGCAGAACATCTCCTGCGAAGGCAGCACTTTGGTGAGAATGACAACCATGACCATGAGGTTCCTCACCGGAATATCCTTCACGCTGAGCTAGAATCGCATCCAAGCTAAGAGGTTCAAGGAGTTTGTGACCCAGTCACCAAAGTGGTGTGTGGCTCAGTGGGTTAGGCCTATGTGCCTATGATCAGAGGGTTGCTTGCTTGAATCCCATCCTCAGCAGAATAGGCACATGTCCATCGGGCCCCTGAGCAAGGCCCCGAACCCCCTACAATGCCCCAGTGGTGCTTAATAAATGGCTTGGACCCCCAACCATCACTCTCACTTGGATATATGTGTGTGTCTCGAATGAGAGCTAGATGGGATATGTGAAAAGCGTTTCAGTGTATCTGTACCTGGTGAATAAAGCATTATCTAGTTTCAAAAAGAATTCCTTACATGCTGGAGGAGAAAAGCACCCCCCCGAGGTGTAAAATAGTCCAGATTTTTTTGTGTGTTTCATGCATCTAGGCTGTAGTGAGTCTCTCGTATCTTCTGTCAAATGTGTAATTCTTCTACCTCCTGGGCTCCTTATTTAAGCAAATTGTGAAATAGTAACAGGGAGGCAAGTAACTGCCAATGAAGGAAAAAGAAGTGCAGGACCTGTAACTTAGGACACGGTGTGTAATTGATGATGATGATGATGATTATTATTATTATTATTATTATTATTATTATTATTTGGAAGGTGCACTTATGAATCTAGAGCTCAGATGCACCCAGAAGGCTGCCAGTCAAGGGAAACACACAGGTGACGTACAAGAGAAAAGTCAGAATAGGATTATGAGTCAAACGCAAGTACGAGGAGAGACAACAAACTGAAATACATTTCCATTGTTAATGCACCCTGCCTGGCATTTATATTTAGAATATAAAAACACTTACATTGTTCACAATTTCCAACAATTAACAGTTTCTGTTCGGTGTCCCAGTCACTGTTAAACACCACGACCTCATAAGATATTCATAAATCCACTCCTTATCATGCGCTAGCTTCATTTCTGAATTTAGGGCACTGGTGCTGTAATTAATAATTAACAGCTACTTCTTAATTATTTATCAGCACGTTTTAGATTTAATTAGTTACGGCTGCTCGCTAACCATCTCAAGCTCCAGGTCCATCATCTTCTGGTGCAAGGCGGCCTCCGTGCCCTCGATCTGCTGAATCCACTAGAGGGCGACAGAGACAATGTAAGACGGCGTGTTGGGAGAACATGAATTAGCTTCCCGTAAAAGTACATTCTCAGGGGTATTATGGGAAAAATGCCAGGTTTTAAGAGCTGAGGAGGGAGAAAAGAAATGTGTTCCTTTCACTTTCATTAAGAAAAACACCAGTCGTATAGATATATTCCGACAAGATGGATGGTCATTTTTGGCGTATATATAGATACGTGCGTATATGCGTTACATAAATAAGACGGATCATAACTTATTGCTCCTTTTACATACCTTTTCTGCTAGCGAAAGGACAGTGCTTGCTTGAATAATGGCTACTTGCTCTTCATTGCGCAGGTTCTGCAGATAAGAAAGTAAATGTGGTTATGTTGCCGTCCTGACTGTTTAAAGAACCTGTATCTCAGATCCACTGGATTACATGAACAATATCCCCATTTAATATCTCTGCCAGCTGCTAGCATACAAAAACGAGGGCGCGAGCAAGAAAAAGTACATTCGAAGTTTTAAAACTGGGAAAAAAAAACTTTGAACACCGTGTGATCCAAGGTTTTAACACCTTGTGATGCAATGGCATCTACAAATGGCATCTTTTTGCTTTATCCCGTCATGCTCAAGCTTGGGGGGGGGGGGGGGGGGGGGGAAGGGGGTCGTCACAGTTAAGCTGTGGGTTAGTGGTCTTGCTCGAGGCCCCTGGACATCTCTGCTGAATAAACACCAACTTGAGCAAGTTAAGCTAGTTGACCAACTTATAATAAGGTATGTTTTAGGGTGATGGTTTAACTGGTCATACCAGCTTATGATGGTCGTTCTAACTGGTTTAGCTGGTCAAAGCAGCATGCCCAGCTTGAAAGACTGACCACACCAGCTGGTGACCCACCTAGCTAAACTATCAAAGAGTAGCAAGAGCTGGGACATGAGTATAGTGTAGTATAGTGTGGTATGGTGTAGTATAGTATAGTATAGTATGGTATTTTATAGTATTGTCACGGTCATTTGTCCTATTTTTCCCTGTGTCCCATTCCATCGGTGCACTTAATCCTTCTTTCACAAGACTGATTATAGCCCTGTGATAATATTTTATCTTTATTACAGAAGCCAGGGTCTGTCATTCCAACACGTTGGCGATGCTGCCTTTTGCAGCCGGGCAACATGCCAACATCAACCTTAACAGCACCAGAGATGAGGGTGACAAACGTGTCACGCTGGTACCACACAACTACCACAAGACCTCCTGAGAACCAGTAGGATAACCGACCGTGACAAATTACAAACTAGCATTAATCACATTCAGATAAGCGTTTGCGAAGTGACATTAGGGGTGTCAGATTTAGGAGAACCCAGGATGTCGAGTCATGAAGACAATATCTTTTTGACAAGGTTTTTGTGTGGATTCAGCAGGGTGGGCGTCTCTGAACACAAGCGGAAAAGACATTCTCACGTCTGTGCAGTGATGAACCTACCCCGTTATCGCCCAGAATGTCAAGGAGTTTGATGAGATCAGGAATACAGACGTCCTGTCGGAGAAAAAGAGGAGACAGAGGGTGAACTATGTGGCAGAATCTGTGGCGCTGAAACCTGAAGAAAAACGAATGACTCCGTTTGCGCTTGGGCTGCTGCCCGTGATATCGATCGGAACACTCCGGAAAAACGGCTTCGATCCCATTTCTGGAGAAGCCGATCATTTGTGTCAATTCACATCTACGATAGTTGAAGCTTTGCCTCTGTGTTTGCAACCCCACCCCCAATAATCAAAATCAGCCACTAAAATCTCCTGGACCCCCTTAAATGGGTAGAGACTTCACACCCCTCAGTGCTCAACCCAAAGTTATGCCCTTGATAGCCTCTCTTATGAGTAATGTTCTGGGGGGATGGGCTGTACTGAGCAATATGGGACTCATGTAGGGCTTACCTTGACTCCCTCCTTCATGCAGTATATCTGTAGGGCGCTAACCCCCTCGGTGAAGGGGTGAATCTGGAGATTAAATGGGGGGGACCTTCGTTCGCGCTCCTGCAAGATGTAGGAAATACAACACATGTTAAACTGAAGCGAAGCGAATTTGCAGTCACGCCAACGCTATGTGCCACATGCATTCAGCAGCTATTAGACCCGAGTGTGGATCTGAATCCAGGCAAGTGTCTCCGGAACCTTCTGAACTCTCCTTGCAAAGATGAAAAGTAGAAGAAATTCTGACGCGTTACTGAAACCTTTTCTTTAACCCACCGGCAATTACAACTCGAGTAACCCCAGGGAACACAAGTGACTTTTTTTTTTTATTTAAAATTAAAAAGCATTTTTTTTTCTTCGCAAAGGAACACGACACAGGCATGCACTCCCAGAAGAACGGTCCTCCTGTGCTACGAGGAGGCGAAATGTGGGTGGCTGCGTCAGTCAGCGTTTTGGTGGGATCGTGCTCCTCGTTTGAGCCAACTGGGTCAGCTGGGCAACCAAATCCAAGGCTAATCTCAGTGACTGAAGTCACACGCAAATGACCCTGGTGATGGAGGACAACAGCAAGAGGTCTGCATACAACAATCTCAATGTCCAAATTTTCTGCCGTAAACACACTGTACATGAAGATACAGTCTGCAACATTCCAAAACGGCGCCATATTAAATTCAGCTAACCTGTCAAATGAATTCAGAGATCTGTTCAAATACATGTGCATCATCCACTAAAGTGTAGCGCATACTCACTGGGCAGCTACACCTACAGTGAATCAGTCAGCTGCAGCTGGATATGTACAGCAGCGTTATACATTTACCTTCATTTTAGCTCAGGGCTGCTAAGGTGCGTGATTTTTAAAAGTGGTGTGAGTGCTGGTGCCAGATGTTTCAGTCCCAGTATCTCAGCAAACAACCACCTTCCCGGGATTTTCACGCAGTTTGTAGTTTACAGAGAACTGTGCGATAAACAGAACAGTCCTGCCAGTGGTGCTTCTGCGGGCCAAAGCCCCTTTTTACGGAAAGGTGAGCAGAGGATGGCCTGATTCCTTAAACCAAACGGGAAGTTCAGAAGTGCTTCTAGAGGTAAATGTGGGTCCTTTCCCATCTAGTTTTGTGTAACTAAATAATAAAAACACTGGGAGTACAGTAAACAATACTCTGGCTGCAATAGTATAGTCACTGGGAGTACAGTAAACCATACTCAGACCACAATACTCTAGCCACTGAGACTACAGTAAACGATACTCTGGCCGCAATACTCTAGCCACTGAGACTACAGTAAACGATACTCTGGCCGCAATACTCTAGCCACTGAGACTACAGTAAACGATACTCTGGCCACAATACTCTAGCCACTGAGACTACAGTAAACGATACTCTGGCCGCAATACTCTAGCCACTGAGACTACAGTAAACCATACTCTGACTGCAATACTCTAGCCACTGAGAGTGCAGTGAACAGCACAGGTCGCAGAGGTCACCTCCAGCTCATGGATTCGGAATTCCATGAGCTCGTTCTGGTCCTTGGAGTCCTGGAGCTCCTGCTCAATCCGATTGATATCCGACTTCAGTTTCTCCCCCTGCGAATCGAGATTGAGTAAACTTATGCAAGCATTCAATGGGAGCAGCCACTTCCCATATTAACCACCTTTCCATGATCACGCACCTTCTCGCGAAGCTCCTGATTTTGCCTGAGGAACAGTTGTTTTTCCTCCACCCATTTTGAGTCCTGAGGCGAGAACAAAACGCGGTGATCTTACCGGGAAGATCTTTCTGGAGAACATATTCTTCACACATTCCCATCCCTGTTGGACTATATTCACTGTCAGTGTGCCTCACCTGTCCCCTTTGCGTGAGTTCCTTTTCAAGGTCTTCAATCTTGGCTTGGTACCTGAGGACATCTGCTTGTAGCTGCTCGTGAACCTGCAAGGGTGGAGAATGTAATGTAAGAATATGACGAGCGTGGAGGTTCTTAAAGGGGATGTCTCTTCGCACACAAAGTCCTAAAATAATGGAATCTAACATACATTTCTTAGGAGACTTTTACTATGAAATATTACCCCCTCACTCCATACACAGCATTATTACACTCTTCAATCACTCGCTGTTAAAATGGAATGGTTAAAGATTATTTATGTTGAAAAATAATTGTGAACCTTTGGTGAACCTAGTCATAAAATAGATCTAACCCATATCGCTGGGCAAAGATACAATACCAGTCAAAGGTTTGGACACAACAAGCCACCTACAAAGGAGAGCGATAGTGTCACATCACATGACCTGGCCACCTGACCTAAACACGATAGAAATGGCAGGAGTTTGAAGGAAAAGCGGCCAATGAGAGCTCAGCATATATGTGGGACCTCCTTCAGGACGGCTGGACAAGCATCCCAAGAGGCCACCTCATGAAACTGATGTAGAGGAGACAGTGGGGTCAGCCAGTCACTGGAGCAACTGGTGTTAAGGACCTTGGTCAAAGGCCCAATGATGGGATCACTCTGCAGACTGGGATTTGAACCAGCAACCTGCTGTGTCCCAACCCGCAGAGCTGCCCTACCAACAAATTATTATTGGTGTGTCTAGACTTTTGGCTGGTATTGTATATCAAGCTATATAACGGGGCTGTTATATATCAATATACTGTAAAGACACATCTTGATTTAATAGGAGCAACTTATGACAGACAGAGTACTTGTTTCTATTGTTGAAGAATATATATTAAGATGGTTACGTTATAATTTTGGCAAAGTGAGAGCAGCAGATGATCAGATTGATTAGCCCTGGTTCCTGTAGCTCTGTCACTTTACCTTAGCCTCCATCTCCGCATCCAGGACACCTCCCTTCTGCTCCTGCAGGAGAGCGTATGCTCGCTGCAAGGCCTGGTACTCCCGCGTCAACTGACGGAAACGCAGTTCCGACTCCTCATTGGCTAGGCCCTGGTGGAATAAGGACGGTGACATCATCCAGTTTTTTTTTTTGTTCCAGGAAGTCCCGCCCACCCCAAATATGGTGGATGATCGGCCATTTTTAATGCAGACGGACTTCACCTCGTCCAGGTCTTCGTCCGGAGTTGCCGGAGTGCGGTCCATCCGGAAAGAGGCCACTGAGGAGGATTCAGAGTCCATGGACTCCTCGTCATAACCGAAAAAGGTGTCCACCACGATATGTCTCTGCAGTGACGATCAGGTTACGTGTTCAGAATAACGCTGAAACAATCGCAGAACAGATGAGATGACATTGCTGAAACTGAACCGAAGATGTCGAGATTTCCTACCTTGATGGGTCGAGAGCTTCGTTTGTGTCGCCTCTTACGCAATAGTTTTTCCCGATCCTGCACACGAAAGTGTCAGAAGAACAATAAAAAATAGCATAAATAAAATGTTTACCATAATTAAGTTAACGTGCAAAACGTAGTCAAACAGATTTAGATATTGGTTCTGGTTGCCAGTCAAAAACCCAAATTGCAATGGATACATCAGCTCAAGTAGTAACCCTTAATCAACTATATACACGATATATAAGAAATCCAAAAGATAATTACAAAGAATCACAAATAACAATTCATCAGATAAAGGCATTGAAGAAATTCGAGTCTTGCGGGATTGACTTTGACGTTATTTTCTTTTGAAGGTTGCCGGCAATATCCGCTCGTCTCTATGTGCCCCAGTTAAAGGCAAACTCACTCTCGTCAAGTCGTCAATCATGTTCTGCTGCTCGAGAACTTGCAGCTTCAGGAATTCTATCTCCTGCTCGTCCTGGGCCTGGTCCAGATCATTCAGAGACCGGAGCTTCTTCAGCGGTGGATGGGAACCCATCTTTTCCTTCTGTGAGCAGACAACAGTCTCCACTAGTCAGGGATCTTGATACCTTATCTACTTATAACAGACATTCATATGAACACATTTTGCCCTTTGAAGCGGAAGAAGACTCATGTCTTGGGCTAATTTTAATAAACCCAATGAAAACTGTAGGTCAGTGTCCGTCACCCCAATCAACAACTTCTTTGGGTAGTGACTTACTGACTCAGCCCTGTAGGTTGTATTACTTACAGGACAATCAAACCAGCAGTATGTACGACTTCTGCCTTCATTATACAGTGAAATGATGTTTGTCCATCTACAGGCAGTAACTGTTGGCCTACCAATTGTGTAGAACATCTCACCATCTCGGTGTTCTCCTTCAGAAGCGCCTTGAGCTTCCCCTCCTGGTGCTGGAGGGACTGCGTCAGCTCCTCGTTTCTCTTGTTGAGGAGCTTGTTCTTCTCCATCATGGGCTTGCACTGCTTCTCAGCCTCCCGCACACGCTTGAGCTAAGGGGTGAGGCACGGAATACCAAACCCGTTGCAGGCAAACCAATTCCCGGCAAGCATGCTTTTGCTTCAATAGCTGGTGACGGCTAGCAGCCAAAACGTGCCGTGACCTGCAGGTTCTTGCATGTTTAATGGTTTCTGCCAGCTATATCTCTACTGTTTTTAGTTTTTTTTTATTTTATAAATAGCAAAGCGAACAATAAAGTCCCTGACGGCAGGTCTATCGAGCCGATGATTGACCGTGACGTCATGCTGGCTGTAAAGATGCGGCTGTCAGATGAGATAAGGAGGCATATCTATGACAGGGCAACGTCAAGGTGAAATGGGGGCCCCAAGAAGGGCACAGCGACAAGCCAAAAATCTGCACCGCCAGTGAGGCTAGAAACGGTAACTTCTACAGGGTACGTTAATTCAACTCTGATTGGACGGCCCCAGCTAATGGTATTCTGGTCTACTGATGGCTCTATGCTATTGGCTAAGCCCTCGGAGGCTGTACCAGCTCGTTCCGCTCCTCCACCAGAAGCGTGTTGCGGTCCTCCAGCTTGCGGATGCTGGAGTTGAGCTCCGCCATGCGCCTCTGGTTCCTGCGCATGTCCTGGGTCACAAACACGAGGAGTCAGTGGGGAACCAACATGCATTTTGTTCAGAGGTGGGCAGTTCAGGTGCAGAATGTGAAAATCCAGACCACGATTTTGTTTCAACCGCCCAGCTGAGTCCTCTGTGACCGTGACTCTTTATGCTCAGCTGGTTGGTTGAAACAAAATCTTGGTCTGGATTTTAACATTCTGGATCTGATTTTGATACAGTGTGGCCCCAGTAGTCATTAGCATTGCAGCTAAGGACCTGAGAACCTTCAAAGCCATCAGCTGGATTATTCCCCCCCGTCGTACCGGGCTGCCGCAGTGCTCCGAGCCGTCCGCTCCTGCACGCCCCGGCACCTCCCTCTTTGGGCTGCCCAGGTTGCACTCGGCCTCCTTCACCAGGAAGAGCTGCTCATCCAGAGCGTCCTTCTGCAGCTGCAGCTTCTGCAGGAAGCCTGTCGCCGACTCCAGCTCCTTCTCCAAGGAGAAGATGGTCCTGTCCTTGGCCTTGATCTCGTCCACCTGAGCATAGAGGTTCACATGAGGTCGAAATCCAACCAAGAATCCTGTATGTAGAACCTGAGCGGAACAAGCCTGGACACACCTGCTTTTCAGGCATTGGTCTCTATTTTAGCTAAATTATTCACATTATAGTCAAAGATCTCAAGGCAATGAAAAAATATCACAGTGACCAAGGGAAGTGCTCAAGCTATCAGTTTCCTCAAATTTTCGACTCTTCAAAACAGCCCCCTTCTGCTCCGATGGCCGCACTGCAGACTTTCGGCATTCATTCACCCGGCTTCCAGATGTAGCAGCCCGGGATGCTTCTCCAACAGGCCTGGAGGAGTTTCCACAGGTTCTGGGCACAAGTCGGCCACCGTACTCTGACTCTTCGATCCAACTCATCCCAAACCAGCTCTACAGGGTTTAGGTGCGGGGATTGTCGGGGGATGGGGGGCAGGTCATCCGTCACAGCATTCCATCTCTTTCCTTGTTCACAAGATAATAAAGTGCTTTCATAACCTGGAGGGGTGCTTGGGGTCGGTATCTGGTTCAGATACAAATGATTTTCAGTAGGTGTGTCCAGACTTGCCTTGTACTGTACAGAACGAACGCTTACTGGGAATAATGGAGGAAATGCTTTACTGATATCGCTCAGTACGATACAGACAACTTCATATCAGCATTTACCAGCTTAGATCGAACACCAGTTATGTACATAATGTTTGCTACAGGAAGCACATTGGCTGTCTATGCAGAGTAAAAGCTCAGTGTAGAAAATCCTTAACAGTCCTTTCTAGCATGAAAATCTGTCTAATCTCCCTCATTACAGCATCTCACAGATAGACTCACTGTTTACCTGTTATTCTCCACTGACACATCATGTGTTGTCTGGGACATAATTAAGCTCCGTGTCCCCCTTTCCTTTTATAAAATGTGCTTATATTGGTGCAATTGAGTGTGATCTACAGAATAGCAGTAGATGAGGAAATGTCATACTGCACTGCACACGACTAGCATACATATGAATATTTGTCAAAAATGTACATATTTTCTTTTCTCAAAACCAGGGACGTGGCTACAGGTCAGCAGGGGGGAGGCCAAAATGAGCCAATCACAGAGTGGCTAAATTATTAATGACTTATACCATCCCCCTACCCCTAATTTTGACCCTCCACCCCCCAACAAACCCAAATATGTCCCAACATGGCATCCTGGTAATATTACTACTCTACAATGTTCGCTAACAAGCTAATGCCACTGGCAACGTGACAGTGCAGACAGTGCCACGCAGACAGTGCAGACAGTGCCACGCAGACAGTGCCACGTAGACAGTGTAGACAGTGCAGACAGTGCCACGTAGACAGTGCAGACAGTGCCACGTAGCACGGCGCCCCCTGTCTGCCCCCCTCACCAGCCTCCGGATGTCCCGCTCGCAGTCCCACTTGATCTTGGAGATTTGCTCCTGGTGCATCTGGTGCTCTGAGCGCAGGTCCCCGGCCTTGATCTTGTCGGCCTGGATCATGGTGCTGAGCGCCTCGTCCGTCTGCTTCTTGGACGCCTTCAGCTCGGTGATCTCCTGCAGCAGCTTGACGCGCTCCTGGTCGAAGAAGCGTCGCGCCTCCTCGCGGGCCTCCAGCGCCAGCGCCGTGCGCACCTTCTCGCCGCTGCCGTCGCGCAGCGCCCCCAGCGCCGCCTTCAGGCGCTGCGTCTCGCCGTCGCGGATCTTGGTGACGCGCGCCAGCTCCTGCTCGTGCTGCCGCGCCAGCGACTCGCGCAGCGCCTGCAGCTCCTTCTGCTTCTCCTCGTGCCAGCGGGCGCGCTGCTCCGTCAGCGCTGCCGTGTGCCGGTGCTGCTCCTGCTCGCGGATGCGCTTCGCCTCCTGCACCTTCTCCCGCTCGAGCTTGTTCACCTGCAGGGGGCGCCAAGGTTCACAAGCCCAAGGTTATCATAAGCCCAAGGTTATATGTTAATGGTTTTTGGATTGGTTGGTGGATGCTCTGTCTGAAACCAGAATGCCGTTGGTTCAAATCCCAGAGTCTATAGCAGGGCTATTCCAAATCCAGGCCATGTTTTCAGTTCCCCCAGTTAGTTTAATCATTATTGATTCTGATTGGCCAGAGGCTTCACACCTGGCTCACAGGTAAAGGAAGGCTGGGAAATCAGCAGGGCTCGGACCTTCGAATAGCTCTGGCCTGCAGAATGATTTCACAGTTGGGCTCCACACCCTCAGTTACCCTAGACCTGACCCTGCTTCTCCAAAATAATGTATGTTTTGAATAAAAGTGAAAATTTAACTGTAAAATGAAGGACTGATTGCTCATAACACAGCGGGGGCCATGAGGTGGAGATATGATTAATACTCTTAACCTAAATATTGGCAGTTTAGGCCCCAAGAAACACTCTGCTTTATAAATTAGTCAAACTGTAAGTGAGGTAACTCGTATGAATCGATGGTTCAGGCCCAATTAACTCAGTCAGCAGGACAGGGTGGCTCATTAAGAAAGCATTAAATCATCTGACCTTTGACCTTTGATTGGGCAGTCGCAGGCGGAGACCCATGACTCACCTTGCATTTCTCCTGGTGCAGCTCTATCTGGATGTCCGTCAGCTTCGACCTGAGGTCTTCGTTGGCCGCCTGTAAGGCGGATATTAGGGCTTCGGGCTTCTCGCCCTTAGCACGTCCCTTTTTCGCCATGGGATCAAATGCTGAAGCTCTTAAAATGCTTTAATTCAGAAATGTCCATCGTCTCGGAGAAGTGAACTAAGGTCCTCCAATGCTTCCAGTCCCTCTTCTTCCTCATTGTCCTAAGAGTCGGAAGACCTGCGAGGAGAAATGACTGTGAAGAACGTCTCTCAAGAGCACCAGCTTCAATAACCGCACCAATACTCCGGAACGAAAATCCCCTTTCTGGTTCATCCTGTCAGAGTAGGAACGTAAACTGAAACATCCGTGTACAGCTGTGTTTCCCAGCCCAGTCCTCGAGGACACACAAACAGACCACATTTTTGCTCCTACTGGGGGCTGGGAGGGAGCAAATATGTGGACTGTCTGGCAGGGAGCTCGGGGGGGGAGCAAAAACATGGACCGACTGAGGATTCCCGGGGACCGGACTGGTATGCAGTAATAAAAAGAGCAATTCTCATATTTAATATCTTAGCGTATGAATCTGCATTATAACATATATTACAAGCCATAATCTAGATTACCGTTTATCTCGGTATCTGGAATAGATGAGAACCTGTGGACTAAAACTATTTTAATCCAAATATGAAAACAATATATTTATATATGTATTCTAAAAGAATGATAATTAATTGGTAGAATTGGTAGAACTGCACTTATGCACACTGCAGGTGCAGTGCTGAGTGCAGCATTTTCCATACACTGACAATGCAAGCAGCAACAGTGTGTGGTTCAGTAGGTTAGGATTAGAGGGTCGGAAGGTCACTGGTTCGAATCCCACAGTCAGCAGAAAGTCCCAGAGTAAGTCCCTAAACACCCGGATGTTCCAGAAACCGACTGACCCCTGCATTCTCAAAAATGAACATCGCTTTGAATAAAAGAAATAATTGTAAATGCTGTCATCGAGAAACAGGCACCAACCATTCATTTATGGTCTAATGATGAACAACGCAAATTTTTTTCAGTTGGATATTTAAAGTTCATGAAGACGACTGGGTTGGCAAATCCTCCAGGTATGAATGTGTGTGTTGATGGTGTGTGAGAGGGCCCTGCGGTGGGTTGGTGCCCCTGTCCTGGGTTATTCCCTGCCATGTGCCCAGGATAGGTTCTGGACCCCTGGGAACCTGCATAGGATAAGCTTGTATAGCGGATGGATGGATTGAAGACAATTAGGGAACATACTGGAGAGGGTTTTTTTTGGATAAGAATAATATTTAATATTTCTTCCCGTTGTCTGGAATTCCTCATTTAGTGCCAGAGAGATTAATACTAATGTAGACACAGTAGGAGCAACTCGGTGTCTCAGTGGGGTGACACTGTATCCTCAAACCCCCTGGGGTTTACTCTCCGCCCCCCTGAGGTTTACGCTCCGCCCCCCTGAGGTTTAAGCTCCGCCCCCTGTGGTTTATGCCCCCCCTGGGGGTTATGCCCCGCCCCCCTGGGGGATATGCCCCACCTCCCTGCGGTTTATGCCCCGCCCCCCGGGGTTTACGCTCCGCCCTCCTGGGGTTTACGCTCCCCCCCCCCCCCCCCCTGCGGTTTACGCTCCGCCCCGGTTCTCAGTGCAGACTTCCCCATATCCGTGCGGGTTTCCACTAGCTCCTCTCTTTTTCTCCAGATTAGTGTCCATAAAGTGTCTGTCTTTTTCTGTGTGTGTGTGTGTGTGGGTCCTGTGATGGACCGGCAGCTCTGCCTCCTAACTGCGCTTCCTGGGATCGGATCCAGGCTCCCTGGAACTCACTAGAACACCGGATGAGCAGCTGTGGGAGATGGATGTGAAAGTAGAGGCATATATTTAGAGACGGCAGCAGTACACACCCAGGGCGGCAGGTTTACTCATGGGAGTTACACATGCACGAAAATGTTTTGAGGGCAGAATGAGCAATGATTGGTTCAGAGAGATGACCAATCAGATTGTAGAGGAGGTGGGTCCATGCAACTAGAGGAGGTGGGACTAACCAATCAGATGTCTTGATCCTGCCTCCTCTAGCTGCTTAGGATTGCAGCTCTGCTCTGACTGGATAAGCGCTTTTTGTGGATGGATGTCCATCACGCTTTTCAGTAAGTGTGCAGCTCACCAGGTTAGGCTGTTGGGCTGGCGACCAGAAGCTTGTCAGTTCAAATCCCAGGATCGGCAAGATGATTTCGCCACCATCTGGCCCAGTTTTCTCAATGAAAAAAATGTAAATATGGGGGTGATTCTAGGATAGGGTGGCTGAAGAGTATTCCCATATTTCTTGCTGACTTGGACCCTCCTTGGACCCTATTTGACAGGACTGAATCACATTGGAGGGGGGGGCCACACGCCAGCATTTGTCCCCCCCCCCCACACACACACACACTCACTCCTCCCACCAGCCACCGCTGCTCCCTGGACCCAAAAGCTACGTGTTTGCTGATGTTCATATGCAGGTAGAGGTGACAGCCAGTCAGCAGTGAGGCACAGTCACAGGATGGGTGAGCTGTTACGCTGGTGCTCCTGCTCGGCCTTGTTCAGGCAGCCTGTGTGCTCGCATTCTCTGCGTCGTTCGTATTTCGAGCCAGTCGGGATCAAGAATCCCGAATCCTTACAGCAGGGTTATCAAAATACCAGGTGTTTTAATTCGGCCCGTTGCGTGTTTTCAATTCATTCCTAAATGTGCCCCACAGACCGATCTCTCGTTTTCCACTTGGTGATTTTTTTTTTCACTCAATCAGCATAGGCTCGGTTTTCTTCTAAGTTCACAAAATACTGACATTACATTTCGTATTCTGTCATTTCTCTCGTCTCATAAAAAGCTTATAATGGTTCATAAGAAAGACAACGGCTCCCAGGTACCGAGCTTGAGACCTCCGTCATACAGCTTTTAGATTAGATTAGATTAGATTAGATTAGATTAGATTAGATTCAACTTTATTGTCATTACACATGTATCAATACAGGGCAACAAAATGCAGTTTGGCATCTAATCAGAAGCGCAGAGAGTAGCAAGTACTACTAGGAATAGTTATGTACAGCTTATGTACAAATAAGTTAAGTGAGCAAATAAAGGCAATGTAAATGATGGGGATAAATTAGCATTAGTAATATACAGAAGATATACAGATTCCGTATTACTATACAGAAGAACAGATATACAGACGTACTATGGATGAGTGTGTTTCAGGTACATTTTCCGTGTTAGGCTACTAACCTGTGTTGACGCTACAAATGCCCCAATTAAAGTGAAACATCTACATCAGGGGTGTCAAACTCCAGTCCTGGGGGGCCGGAGCCCTGTGTAGCTTAGTTCTTTCCCTGTTCCGCCATAAATGATTGATCTTATTAGCTGTGTGGTAATTAGCACAAGGAGTAGAATCAGGTGTGTTAAACGAGGGGAAACCCAAAAACTGTGCAGGGCGCCGACCCCCCCAGGACTGGAGTCTTACACTCCTGATCTACATCATCCTTAAATCCCCTTTGACGTGTCTGCAGCACCTGTCTGCGATTGGCGGTGATCCAGCTACACGTGAGGCACGTTTTTCTCACACCTCCTATACTGGCTGGAATTTTCACACCTGTAATTAATCTCCACCCTCTCCTTATTTGCGTATCTTAATGCAGTAGGGAAGCACGGTCTGTAACATAACTGTGCACTGGGAAATATTTTACTCTATTAAATGTGTCTATTTCCTTATCGCTAAATGGACGCTAACACGCTAATGCTAATAGAAACGTTCCTTTCCCTCATCCGCAGCTGAGTTCTGCAGCCACACGTTCGCTCCTCTACAGGAAACTCTCCTCCAGGGAGGGGGGGGGGGCAGAATGATGCAGCGGGAAGGGGGCGGAGCCTCGTCGCTGAGCGGCGCACTCGCATGAGGAGACCGGGCCCCCGGCGGCCGTGATTGGCTGGCACTGATGGCATGCCTACCTCTGCCGGCGGGATGCAGCTTTAAGGGAATCCATTGACAACATGGCCGGGCGTCTCCATGGCAACATGTTCACTGCAGCGTTCCCTACATAATGCAGCTCTTCCATGGGGAGGGAAACGGGATACGGAGGCGCATACCAGTCGCCGGCCATTTCGGACTGGGAGTTCACTATTTAGCATTCTTCACAAACACACGATGATAGATGCTATTTTTTCCATTATCTAACAGGTACAAGACGCTAATAGAATTGGCTCATTAGACCAACATTATGAAGGCAGGTTGAAACACTGTCTTAAAACTGCAGATGAAAAGCCCAGAGAGAGTAAAGAGGCAGCATGTTTATGGTCCTTTACATAACAGGAAAGTAACATGACTAAAAAAAAAAATTATGCAGGATACAAAAATCCCGGGATTACCGTCATGCACTCAATAAAAACCAAATAAAAATACTACACAGTCCTTGTAGCCGCTCAGAAAACGAAAGTGTAGGAAGGCGCAGGTTTGGCTCAGTCACACTGCTATGCATTCAGTCTGAAAATATTTGCCAAGAACCATATTCACCTGAATGAACAATACAGTTAATCTGATCTGATTATCTCACCACGGCGTGGCATCGGCGCCATGGATCAGCTACCAGCTACTCATTATGATGGAGAGCAGCTTTCAAAGCCTGATGGGCTTTAGTTTGCCAAGGGAAAGACATCTAAGCGCTGAAGATTCAATATATGTATGAAAAACAGGACCAAAAGCCCAGACTGATGGCGCCTTGACAATGAGCTTAAAACAATCTGCCTGAAAACCATATGGACCAACTGTTACATTGTAACAACATATTTATATGTTTAAAACATAAATACTACATATCTGAATACATGAATAGCTATTCATACAAATTTTGAATATGAACAGCGCCCCCTGTCTTCCTCTCTCTCTCTCTCTCTCTCCCCCAGGGAATTCGAGAATTCCTTCACAAAATCCCTCTCGAAGCAGCTCTCATGCGTGAAGGGTGCTGAGGCGGCTGTTCTCGATTTCCCTGCCTCCTCACGCGTGACCGGCTCCACCACAAGTCTGCCTCCCCCCCTACATCCCTGCCCCCCCCCCCCCCCCCCCCCGCCATGACTTCCCATGTCTGAACTGGTAATTGTAATGTAAAATCCAGTCATTTATTTCCAAACAACCCCCAGGGCCATGCTATGGAGCAACACCAACTCCCACCCCCACTGCCACCCACTCCCCCCCCCCCAAAAAAAAAAAAACAAAACTGGCAGAAGCGGACAAAGTGATGCATGACTGTCTTTGATAAGGAAAGCTCATTATAGGAAGTGGGTAAAAAAAAAATCTTAATCCATTCAAAGCTCACAAAGAACACAGCTTGACAACAATGAGAGAGAGCGAGGCAGAGTGTTTGGATTCTGCCTGTTAAAAGCCAGCATTAAACCCAGAAAGGCCAATTGGACACCTGGTGTCCGAATTCATTCCGGAACCCGAATACTTATTTAAAATGCATTCTGCTTCCAGCATCTGCTACAATTTGACCTTTTCTGCATTTAATCACATTTTCCGCTAACTGGTCCTTGCAGATTCCAGTGGAATTGACATGAAATGCCGATTTTGACGTTTTACAGTTTACCTAAAACTTTTCTCAGTGAAAGACAAGCTAAACTTGGCGGAAAACTAACCACAACCCCATCTCATCGTATCCTGTTTTTTTTTTTTTTATTTTATTTTTATTTTCTGGGAAGATGGTTGGGAGCAGTTTGTTCATAACAACTATCTATAACTCCAGCATTCTTGCGTAAACCACAAAAACTAATTTTTCACAGACACCGTGATTACAAGACAGTTTACTGAGGTACGATGAACATGAAAAAAAAATCATGTTTTTTTGTTTTCCCAGTAAACGGATCAAACCTTAATATGCACATTTGCAACCTATAGGCACAGCTGTTTATATTAATTGTGCAATTCATCAAAATGGTATGTAGGAGGTCCATTGGGACTCAAGCCCAAACCCCTTCAGCCTTAGAAGCTGGGTGTTGGCTAATTTCACTTGCTGGGTGGGCCCTGCTCTCAAGTATATGTCTTTGCAGACTGGAGTTGTGGGCGTGTCAGAAGGTTTGTGGGCGTGTCAGAAGGTTTGTGGGCGTGTCAGAAGGTTTGTGGGCGTGTCAACAGTAATGAAGTGTGGTGAAGTGGGTGGAACCACACACACACAATTTCCTTCACCCAGTAAACTGTTCACAAGCATAGGAAATGTCTTACGTTATATGATCAAATATGAAACGTACGTTTATCGGTATTTGCTCATCAAGGTCATTGCCTGACCTATATGTCTGGTAAATGTCTGGTTTCTTTCTAAAACAATGGGTGAATCTCTATGCCAAGAACGCAAAGATCGTACTTGTGGTCTTGGCAAGACCGGTCTTGCTAACTTGCCTTCCAAGGACAAACTTGGGGCGCAATGCATCATGGGATAGGTCTCGTTCGGCGAGGATGCAATCGATGTATCCTTGATATTTGGGGCGGAGCACAAGAAACATCCGGGCATTTTTACCGTGGTCTATACTTCTGCTCTTAGTATTGGAACTGGTCACCGGCGATGGAAGATGACGTAAAACGGGTGCGTGAGAACACAAGTACGCTCAAGTACGCATGTTGGAAAAACACCCAATGTTTATTGACAGCATTTTCGACCAATGGAAATAACCGTTTGGCCCACCTGCTACAGTGTACGCGTCACCTTTTAACACGCCCACTAATCTACTGACACGCCCACTAATCTACTGACACGCCCACTAATCTACTGACACGCCCACTACTACATCCTGCAGGGACTCACGACTTCCTGCTCTCAGGACATCAGGTGACTTCAAGTGGGATTCTAGTTGTCTATAGAATGTTTACTGCCACAAATGTAGCCCCTGCAGAGCTATCGCTGCGTGACACATGCATTATTCATGAAACAATGCTGGCCATTTTTTTTGATTATTTTTATTCTGAGAACCTTATCCAGACTCGGTCTAACAGGCAAACATTTTTACCACGAGGTTCTACCACAATCTGCTGTATCTCGAATTCGAAGCCCGTCCCAAACTTAAGGCAGTTTATATTTCGGATATTTTCCCTCCTGACAACCAGTTCTGTAGCTTCAAAGACAAGAGAGGGAGATTAATGAAAATGACACACGTCTCTGGAAAACGTTTCATTGTGTCACCAGTGCAAAAAAAAAACAAAAAACTGCCTGAACTCGACATCCTGTTCTAAATTGTTTGAGAACAAAGATGCGACAAACGTCTCTAAAAGCAAAAGCAAAATGTCCCACTGTTTGTTATACATGATTTACTTGCTGCCACAATTAACTCTCTTTATTTTTTTACTGGGATTCATAATAGCTGCGCCAGTCAACCAAAGGATATCATGCCTGACATTGATGGTGACCATTCTTTACCCGCCAACAACATTAATTCCACGCTGGGATTATTAATAACTGGGTCATTTGGAAAAGTGGGGCTGACCGGAATCTTAAGAAGCAAAGTTGAAAGCCTCTGTATGGAATCACATCTGACCAGATGCATAACTAATTCCGCTGCACAGCTAAAGGCCTGCTAAAGCTAGATTAACCCAAAAAATAAGCTAAAACACATACGCACAATAACTATGAGCAGGAACCAAACGTAATGGGCTTAATCCATCATTTTGTCTCCAAATGAACCTCCACATCTTCCTCCTTGAGCAACTTTTGTGATCCCAGCAGTGAGGTCACTGGGACAAAGCTGGATGCCTGATTTTACTCTTGTGACTGACGACCTGCTTATTTTTAGACCCAAACGCCTGCCACGGTGCCATGACTCAATTGGACTGAATTTGGAGAAGGATTCTGAGCAGCCTCAAGATCTCCTGCAGCTTCACCGGTTCTGGGGAATCCAGATTTTGAGTTTTAGCGCATCTGGTTCGCGAAAAAAAAACGATACAAAGCAATTACCCATAATCCATCAGCTGCATAAGTTTAGTAAATTTTTATGTCGTTCATTAGAATCAAGGCTCTCATTCCAAATGCAGTATCATGCCAGAATCTTTAATCCTTAGCTACAAACCTCTGGTGAAGGTGCAATTTAATTAAGAAACCGCCTACCAAAGCAAACTGAAAATATATGGCTGTATAATCATGCCATATGTACTGACTACAGCAAAACAAAATGGCAAAATCTTCTTCACATGTATGCAGAAATGGGAACATTATCTGTGCAAAGGATTGACCGTGGTGCATTATGTGGGGAGATGTTATTAATACTATTTAGTAAAGGAGTTAATCTTTTACGGTGACTGTCCCATCGTGCATTGTCTGGAGGTCGAATGTGAGAAGTCCGAAGTCACACATGTGACATACAAAAGGGCGTTTTATGCAAAGTCCTGTAGCCGTGCCCAGCTGCAAGCAAGACAAGGAAGAAAGACGCCGCGAGCCGGACTGACAGATGAGGGCTATATGCTATCAGCTCAGGTGCACTTTCTGTTCACTTCCAAGTGACACCAGTGGTAAAAGCATTAGTCTTGTGACCCAGTTTCATTTTCACAGAGTTCTGTGCTCACAGATAAGGTCACAGGAGGGCCAGATGCATACGCGCCTAGTATCCAGTCCCTGAGGTCAAAATAAAGTGCAAGAAATCACACGATAAAGTCACACCAGAGGTGGCCAATCTTATCCAGAAAGGGTCGGTGTGTGCAGGGACGGATTACGGACCGGGCCAGCGGGGCCGCTGCCCAGGGGCCCTTGAGGTGCAGGGGGCCCGTGGGGGCCCTAGCCCAAAACAATTTGCAACGCTTATCAACAATGTATTTTCGTTTGTCTATTTTAGAGGGCCTACATTCTTTGATCCTCTGCCTACAAGGGCCCCTGACCCTATAGGGAGGGCGTTTGGCTGCCAAGGGCCCTTGAATTGTGGTGGTTGTGGTGGTGGTGCTGCTAGTGGTGATGGTGGTTGGGGGGGGCCCTCGCGAACGTTTTGCCCAGGGGCCCACACAACCCATAATCCATCCCTGGGTGTGTGTGCAGGTTTTTCGCTGCAACTCCCTAATTGGATTACTAATTAGAGCACTGATTGGCTGAAGAGTCCTCACACCTAGGTTTGAACAGCTGACCTACAGGTTCTCCCTCTCTCCAAGCACAACGGCCTACTGTGGGGGCAACACTCGGACACGTTTGCCTGCAGTCCTGTTACCTGTGCAGTGTTACACCCCCTGGATAGCCCTGACATTTTATATATACCAATAAGAAATCAAAATAGTGCTTTCTCTTTTATCAAGGGCTGGATGGAGGGCATACAGTATGTTCTTTTCACGGCCTGGGAAGTGCTATATTACACAAACAAATGTCTCAATAGTCAAGGCCCTTAACCCTAAGCCCCAGGGGTGTTTGTTGCAGACTGGGAGACCCTGCATTGTGTCCCACAAGATTTCCTCTCACCTGTACAGGTGTGTATGTCCCAAAGGAAGGCAAGATGGGCTATAGAAATCAGATCATATATCTTTTCTCCTAACGAGTTTAAATTGTAGTTTGATACCTATCCTATCTTTTATATTTTCATTTTGTTAATTCAATTTTATTAATTTTTAAGCAATTTCCCTCCTGGCATCAATAAAGAGTTTTGTGTGTGCATCCTAAAAGAGGTCATGATGGGAAATACGTCTACAACTTGCCAATAAAAGATCATTTTAGTTCATGAGTACGATTTCTGCTTTATGTTAAAACCGAAAGCCTTTGAGAAACATGCAGAAATTCAGCAAAATTGGTCAGATGTTCCTGACATCCACTACAGATTGATTCAGGCGACTGTATCTCACCTGATCAGTTAAGAAGGTCAGAGGACACAGACGATGGAGAGATGCCACCAGTCAAGCATCAAGCTTACTGGACATCAATAAGGAAGAGCAGGTGATGAACATTATATATTTGGAGACTGAACCGAGGAGGAGGTGTTGTGTTCAGCGCGGATAACTTTCTCAGTTTTTGTCAAGCGCTAAAAATTCTAGCAAAAAAAAAAAGTGATTATTTGAGGATTAAATTGTAAATTAGAGACACAAATGAGTGCAAGTCATGAGAAAAGCACTCAGAACTAATAAATTCCAGGGAGGTAAGCTAATAAATGAACTGTTGAAGAAAGATTGCCCCATATTCAACATTTTTACACGTTGCTCATTTTAATCGCTTTAACATGCATGTTTTATATATAATATGGTCATGACATGCAATATGTGTTTAGAAATATATGCCTGCAAAATATCATTTAAAAGTATTTCATATATATTGCTTAATATATGTCCACTCAATATTTCTTCATGTACTTCTCATTTTACACAAATACTGTCGACTAACATAAATGCATATGTGAACATTTTATAATAAGACTCACCCACTTTGACATCCTTATAAATATAAGTATTATGCAGAGCTGTCATAAGACTGTCAGTCGTAAGCAGCCGTAAAATTAAGCATGTCTGTAGAACCGGCCTCCGGAGGTGGGCGGTTCTTCTGTCCACGTCTCCATAGTTACAATTATGCGAAAAGAAGCAGGATGAATGAAAAATGCCGTGCGTCAGCCCGCAAACGCTGGGATGCAGGCTGTTAAAACCCAAAGGTGATGGGGCGGGAGGAGGGAGGTGGGGCATGATCGCCGGGTATGAGCAGCAATGTCAAAGTTACATGGCTCACAGCTTGCGCTTATTAAACTCGCATTATAAAAACACTAAAGCATGCCATTACAGTTTTACGCTTAGCTGAGAATAATACTCTAAACATGTTACCGTAATCTACCGATTTGACTCACCCGGTTACCTTTCTGAATGGGCCCAAAGCACATGCCCGTAATCCGTCTGCCACTATATTCCCTGCTGCCATCTACAGTACATTCCGCATGCCCCAAATCAGTGGGCAATCGAAGCTACTCAACTATCCGCAAATACAGAGCAATGTGCTGTACATAGACTGTATGATATATATACTATCGTACGTATCACGTGATACCAATGAGTTCGCTTCTACTACCTACAACCCTTGACACCTGTCACTGCTCATCTTAGGTACGTTTTATTCCAAAAAGGTTGATAAGCTGGTAAGAATAAATATGATGAAAGACCTATAAAATGAAAAGGATAAAATATACATTTGAAACCTTTAGTTTCCAGCATTCACGTTCATGCTATATATCCCCTATAACAGTGATAAGCATGAACAGTATTTTTGATCGTAATTAAAGCTCTTTTATATTGTAGAGGTAGAATATTATAATATTAAAACGTATATACATTTTATTACATGAAACGGAGTAAATTAATTAAGCATTAGCACTTAGCGGATATTGCATTCTATAAAAACAGACCTAGCCTATTATTATCGGAGGTTATTTTGTTTTTTTGATTATTGCACAGGGCGTCATCGAGTAGCATCGCACAGACAAACGTACTCCAGTATCGGCATAACGTAAATATATAGAAAGCTATAACATTGAGGAGGTCATAAGCAGATTTTAACGGGAACCCGCAGATCGCATCGCGAGCGTGGGAAGACCGGCGCCGGTCCACGTTAGGCCGAGATGACGGGAATCGGCGATGTTAGCCGTACAGTTTAACACAGCGTATTATGTTAGATGTATTATTACTTTTTCTGCTAATGGACCCCACGATGTCGTTCAGAGGTCACGATTAGCTGTCACGAATGGCCTCGCCAGCGCATCCCCCTGAATCGTGCATCCAATGCACTTGTCATCTTCGAGCATCCTCAAATACAGGCCACCCCGTATAATTCCCGCAATAATATTCGTGGCTCCTTCGAACAACAATGCACGATTATAATCCGATATCCCGGCTTGTTTCACCATGACGCATAGTCGCTGGTACGGCCAGCATCCCACCCT
The DNA here is from genome assembly GCF_023856365.1 of Brienomyrus brachyistius. Classification (NCBI taxonomy): domain Eukaryota; kingdom Metazoa; phylum Chordata; class Actinopteri; order Osteoglossiformes; family Mormyridae; genus Brienomyrus; species Brienomyrus brachyistius. Next base: position 4,332,630 of record NC_064556.1, on the reverse strand, counting down.
AATACAGTACGCTTAGTTAATGCACGAATAATCATTGACAGCGCAACTGATTCCGACTGTCTTAGGAAACGCACTGTGAACGACAAGCCGTATAAGAGATGCAAGGTATCCCTCGATGAAAGGCTTCTTACCGTGCGATTAATCTCCGCGATGTACGAAGGCCTCCGGGATGTGTTTCCATAGCTCGGCTTTTCTCCTCTCCTCTGCCCACCGCCGCGCAGCATCAGCAGCCGCACAAAGCCACGGAGAGGCCAGACCCCGCCCTCATCTCTATGAATGGCCGAGATCCGCAGACCCCCCGATCTGCTCCCGGCTCGCTCTTTCGGCGCTCGGATTGCTACCCCTTCTAGCCTCCCGTCATCAAAGCGCTTTGGGGGCAGCACATATTACACAAAAGGCTGTTAAAAGTCTTAAAAAGGACTAGTGAGCTACCATTACTCACTTCCCCTCCGCATCCCGATCCGGCTGCCTTATTTGTATACTGTGATTATGGACATACAGGCGAATAATAACGCACTGCAGAAGAGAAATCTAAAACGAAATATTAATGTTCTGTACAGACAACATGACTTGTTTTGGAGCAGAAATACATTTAGGCGCTTATATTGTAATTTTATATAGACACATTAATTAATTGGGAACTGGCAGCCATCAAAAGGCATGTAACAAAAGAGTCTTGATAAATGTGTCATTTGGAAATCACCAGAATGTCTGGTCGACTTCCATTTAGCGGTAAGAAAAACGGAGAATACTGTACTCTAGGTTACTGCTAGAAAAGGCATCGATCTACAGTCACATGACCTGAAAGACTAGCAGCAGCTGATAATGGGTCACAATAAATTAGGCCCTTTACGTTAATACTACCAAATATTTTACAGTTTTTATTATCTTAAAAGGATTAATTATCTTTCTTGACACTCTGTACACAACAATGAAATGTGTCCTCTGAATTTAACCCATATGTGACACAGCAGGGGGCAGATAATTCAGCCCCCGAGGGGCGGCGGTACCTTGCTAGTCGGGGATCCGAACCAGCAACCTTTCAATCACAAGCACGCTTCCCTAGCCATTAGGGAAGTTTCATGTTTACATTTTAAAATAGTACAATTCAGTACGACAAATGGCTTCAACTACGAGATGCACACGGTTATTGAAGAGCGTGTTTGCGTGTATTGACGGATACCAGATACAGGACTTTTACTTTCTTTATTCAACATTTACATATTTTCTCCCTAGTACACAACAAACCATTAAGGAATCCGTTAGCTCCACACGACACAGAAAACCATCAAATACTGAAGAACGCTGCGAGCAGGTTTCACCCCCACACTGCCTCGCAAACACAACTCGGCCGTCAGGCTTCTCCAGAAACACTATGCGTAACATCAGATCTTAAACACGATATTGCACGGGAGTCAAGAACTCATGGCAGCGTTTCATTAACTGCTGTGGGACCAGGGTACATCCCTGTGATGGGCACAGAGATTGTTCTGTTGCTCAATAACAAGAGGCCTAAAATTCAGCGTTGAGGAAACGTCTGTTAGGTCAACATGAAATCAGTTCTGCAGATCAGTACCAAGAATCTTTTGCGCTTGTGACTAACACCACTGTCCATTTTGCTATTGCATATGTAACGCACAGTACCTTTTGGAATAATCATTCATTTACACCTTATTTAGAAATACTGTCTGCATGTAGATATATCATATAAAACTCTACTAGAACAGGATGGACTAAAACCATCATTTTAAAGGGCCCCCAAAGTCTAGGCATAGCTTCAGATCATCAGCAGCAAAGTCAAAATTCATCACTTAATCTTTAATTGAAGTTGTGTTTATCTTAAAAACCACACACTCTATATTTACTTTACAACCAATCAGAACACTACAACACATATCTCACCGCAGAACGCGATGCCTACATTATCATAACCCTAATTTATTGAGATTATATATTGTTTATATATCATTTTTTTTTAAAGAATACTGCCATTAAAGTGGAATATTCACAAGGGCAGAAACTGAATAAGGTTTCTCTGAAAAAATCTTACAAACGATCAAGGGACACGGTGACCAATCAAGTTGTACTTCCACAGACAGGACTTAACGAAACCTTTACAGGTCACATCCAGCAGCTGCATGTGTTGCGCAAGTTCTAGTCAGATCACAATGAGAACGACAATACAAGGAGATGGAAAACCCTGTCTGGTTTTTGTTTGATGGCCTGAGAGGCATTTAAAACCTTTGTGCTTCTTAACAGTGAATGTATGCACGTCCTCCATTTAGAAATGTCATTTTGGATGCTAGTTGATGAAAAAACATACAACCAATAAAAACCTTCCCATGTCAGCTGAGACACCCTGCAACAACGCATTATGTAATAACACCACATTATGTAATAACAACGCATTATGTAATAACACCACATAATGTGTCAATGGAGTTTATTACGGAATATTTTTCATCATCAAAATCTATAGCTCCCACATTTTGTAGCAAGTGCCGCAATGTGTAGTAATTTATTACGGAATGCACGGAAATACGTACAAATACAATATTGCATTCAGGCTATTACAAAATGCGAGGGATTATTACAGAATGCGGGTGCCATTACATAATGAAGTGAAAAGTTGTTAAATTTTGCCGAATTGCTACACAATTCGGTATTATTACATAATGCGTTGTTACGTACATCCCAAAAAAATCTTAACGGCAGTAATCGTACACTGATACCTTCTAATGGTTTATATTTAAACATAAGTAAATGTGGCCAATTAGTGGGGGAAAAAAATAATAAACATTACCAGTACATCATGAACCGAGGATTCAGTAAACCACTTAATTAATAAAATATGCCAGGAGTTGAAACTAATTTTTGTATTACAGTATTGCCCATAATGTTTTTCTTCACAATTAAAAGCTTCAGAATTGTGACATAAGTCATAAAGCACCTGTTTTTATTGGTGAAAACCAGAGATTATGCAAAAATTGCTTATCACCATCCGGGACCGCCGATATATTCACAGGATATGTATATTCTATATTTGCATTTTCTCCCGTTGTTTGCAGTTTGTTCTTGAAGGCCATAAATACACACAGTAGTGCTATATGTACATCATGAACGGTCTTTGTTCATACGCATCATTGGAGAATTCACTCGCAGATAAACTGTATATATTTCACAGGCTGTACTTGAGTAAAATTCCTAATTTCAGTAAGGACCCAGAATGGGGGCCTTAAAGAAAATGAGGAAAATATTTTGGCAGTAAAACACAGCTCTAAGAGACATGATGAGAGATGTCCCCCCCCCCCACGGCCTGTTATGTCGTGGAAATTGCACTTCTAAAATCGAGTAGAACACGAGACCCCCTAAGAGGTACCTTGTCAGAAATCCACATTTCCAACAGCTTTGGGAGACACTGACGGACCAGTGTTAATATCTGCATTTAAAGAGTGAATTTCAAACAGGGAAGAAAATGCAGGAGGATGGCATGTGGTGTATGGAGTTTCACACGAAGAGCACAGCACAGAAAAATTCCATGTTGAAAGCAAATATTAAAGAAGATCAGACTCGTCACAGGTTGAAATACAGGGAGAAGTCAGTGAGGTCCGTATGAATCCGGGAGAAACGGAGGAGGGGACTTCGGCACGTTGGATGACATGCTGTGCTGGGGGGTGTTTTGGGCCGGTGACCAGGATGACGTGGCCTGGTCGTCACAGGCCTTTGTTGAAGTAAACCCTCTCTACCTCCGGGTAACTGGCCTTGATCTTTGCCTGGAGCTCAGGCTCCAAGCGGCCGACCGACATGGAGCTGGAGGGGCCCACAGAAAACAGAGCGTTTTTACCGTGTGCCGAGAGCAAAACTTCACGCCGAAATTATACTCGTGTTCGTGAAGAACTTTGGAACCAATCACAGCATTCACAGCAGAGCGTGCGCCCTGGACCAATTACGGGGTGCATATGTACACAAACGTGTGTGTGTGTGCGCACACCTACACACACACACACACACACACACACATACACACACACACACACACACACACCTACACACACACACACACACACACACAACAGGATTCAAATACTTGCCGTTGTCATTCTTCAAAATTTAACTCAAATCCCCCCATTAAAAACTCTAAGCAGTCCAGTGTTCTAAAAATATTGCCATTTTGAGAGTCTAAAAGTATAATTAGGCAACAGTAACGCCGTCATATGCAGTATAGTCTCTGAAGCCGCTTTTTCATACAGAGAGAAGGAAAATGGTGGCAGATTTTACATGGACCAGAACCCACCTGTTCTGTGGAAACAGGGCGCAGCAGAGAGGAGTGGCAAACACCAGGCTACAAAACACAGGGTCGAAACTTCAGATTACATGGATTCAAATGCAGATTATTAAACGCGGGAAATTTTGACTCTGCTTCAAGCCGTCCCTTTGCTGGCCAACAGAAACGTTACAAGGGAAGAAGCAGAGAGAAACCAAGAATTGTGAGTCAAACATAAGGAATCTGAATGCGGTGAGCAGACAGGAAGTGGAACAGTGGGACCGGACCGCGGTGATTTCACATCGCCATGGCGACGGGTCACCGGAAGCCAGCAAACAGGAACTTCCGATGAGACCCAGCTGGTCCCGATTGGACTGATTTATCTCAGCCGTCATAAGAGTCAACAGGGTGGAGTGTGGGTAACAATTCATGTATGGGGCTGTTGCGTGTGACACTCTGAATAAGTTCGTTTTTCTTTTGAGAATTCAGAAGAAATTTGAAATTGTTTTATTCCGCCCGTCTTTTATATGACCTGTGCTGCTGACTCACTATTGTGGCAGATGCCGACGGTGCATCAGCACAGAATCGTGGGGGTAACTGTTATCCTTTACTGTCCAGTGAGCACCGTGGTAAGGTTACAGTACGTGTGTTATTTGCCAGCCTAATAAAACAGACCAGGTACATCTGTCCAAGAAGTGAATGACTGACAACCCTTATCAGCTGGTGCGTGAACTACAGTGTATCAAGGAAAAGAGGAAAAAATATATATTATATTATTTCACAATAAGATTGCCCTTATAAAGGATTTAGGAATTGTTTATAAGCAGATTATTAATTAGGTAGTAGAACGTTGTAAATCATTAATGGATCATTTTTAAACAAGTTTTCATTTCATTAATGAGTTACTACCACTTAGAAATGGCAAAGGGGGAACCTTATTGTTAAAGCAGCACCGAAAAACCTCAAGGTACTCACCAGACTCCTACCAGTCCCACCTGTATGGGTGCACTCATCCACGGAAACCTCTGTAACAGAGTGAAAAGCAGATATACACTGTGTATACATGCCACAGATAACCGGCACAGTCACACGCGTGACGCTGGTCATGTTAATCCACAGACACGCCAGGCTTCCGCGTCCATATATGTTCATAAGTTTGAATGGCTTGTGACTGAACATCTCGACACCCCAGTAATAAAAGAAAATGGGAGAACATGCGATCGGGAGTTGGAATATGCAATTCCAGAAGAGAATAGACACAACTACATTTACAGCAGTAAACGTTCCCATATCCAGCAACGGCGAGATACCGCTGGATAGCTGAATATCCCAAATAGTTACATGTCACTCTCGAAAAACGATGAATTGTAATAAATTTCTTGCATTCACGTTCATCCTTTTACACATGCACGTCAATGATTATTGTACTGTTTAATAATAAAACTATTTAAACGTGCTGCGATCGCACTGCCAGATAGATATTTGATTCCACAAAGAAATAACAAGGTAAAACCGTAATGGAATGAATTACTGAAGGCTGCCACTTCCTAACTGAAATATAGAGATATTGTGCAATGCTTTTCTTAATTGTTTTTTTGTTCATTTTAGTTGGTTAAGTGTAATCTTTCTATTTAATTATATTCCGAATTTAAAATTTTTTATACTGATGTCAGGGTTTTACTGTATTCATTTTACAAGATTATGTTTTTTTTTGGTCACAATTTGAAAGCCGGATTCATTTCCTATCGAGTCAAATTGATTAAGAATAAACAAGATCGGCCATTACCTTTAGAAATGCTCTCTTTTCAAGGGTGTTCATCAAGAACGGTGGAATAGCTGATAAGACAGAAGGGCACGGCTTTAGACTGATGTTAAGAAAGCGTGTCGGAACACTTGTGCTGCCCCACCCCAGCTGAGGTTATAATTTGATAATAACAAAGGAGGTTTTTGGAGGAATACCGACCCATTCCTGGGGAGGCCATGAGGATTCTGGACACCACCACCTGTGAGATGGCTTGCTGGGCTGCCTTCTTCGACTCCCCCAACCTGTTGCCGTTCTCGTCCGTTATCGGAATACCGTGTTTAAGTTCTCTGGAAAAAAACGGGCATTGAATCCAAGGCAATCCTTATATAAATATCCCAAGACACATGCCTTTGATCGTTTAACAAACTTTCGTTACTCAAAAGCTACACAGGAAGCCCCCCCCCCCATCCCCACCATAAGGTACCTGGCCATAGCTATAAACATTACCTTTGCCTCATCAGTGGGATATTGATGCAGTTTGCAGCAGCCACAGCAGCAAACGGAACAAATCTGCCTATAAGTGGTGAGACATGCTGTGTAAGGAAAGGAAGATATTAAACTTACAATTAAAAAACAAAAAACACTGAACACAACTGCAGCAGTGAATTGGAACAGAAGAAAATCATTGAACGTATATTACAGTAAATACGGTATTTTGGTCAATATATTTGCATACCGCTGTCCAGCAATTTACCCGATACACAAAACAGCCGTTAAAGGATAAATTGTGTGCGATTAAAGGGAAAACAAATGAAATTACGAGTGAAATGGGTATGGGGGGGGGTTAGGCGCAGACGCCGTCTGACAGCGACGTGGAGTCAGGTACGAAGGCCAGGATGACGTTACGTGCGCGGATACCTTGGTTAGTGCGTTTAGCGCTAAAGCCGTGGCAACGGCGCCTGTGGTCGCGGACACATATGCGGTACCAAGCTGACTGCAAATGAGAAACCCAGAATTAACCTCAGCGTGCACAAGGCCGCGCACGTACAAGCACTCAGATTACAGGGTTACGCGGGAAAGTAGTAACGAAGTACAACACAGTGGCGCTATGCAGCAGTAGCGCCCCCTACCTGACGGTTATAGGGGCATCGCCACTTCTGTTGGTGTAATTGACTATTGCGTTGAAAGACTGGTTGATCCACTGCCAGAACACAACTGCCGGAGTTGACCTGGGTGGGGGCAGGACGATGGACAGGAAGTGACATAAATAATTACATATTAATGAGGTGCTAGTGATAAACACAAATAAGGACCCAGCCTTTGAAGCTCTCAAGATTCACTTGCACGATTTAAGATGGTTATTAAAAGATCTGGTTTACCGGCTCATGCATTTCAATGATTCTATGTTTCGTTAATAAATGTGTAATTGAATGCTCACTTATAGAAGGTCATCATGCATCCCGTGATAGTCATGTTCATGGGAACCTGCGCAGACATCCGACCAATCAGGATCATCTTCTCCCCCGTGTCCGGGTGAAAGGCGGAGTCATAGATGTACTTTGCCCTCCACAGCGCATCTTCTGTGAGTCCTGGAGACACGATTCCTTGCCTTCAAATTAGGGAATAACAGCAACATGATGATAGGTTCAGGCACCAGCATTAAACGGTGAAAAACTGAATTAACACCCTCAGGTGTGAGGAATTGACCTTCGGGATCCATACCTGTAATCCTGAATGATTTGCCGCGCTGACTCCAGCTGTTCCGTGGATAACAGGATATTTCGGGGGTCAGTGACAGTGAAGAAATGCTTGGCTCTCCCAATGAATGTCCCTTGATCCCATCGTGGTTCCTTGATATTAATGTCTGTGCTGAGCTCTGTAGTCATGGTGATCTGGCTGAGAGATAGAAAATATAAGGATATACAAGAATACAAGCATGCCTGTATCTACTATTGAGGACATCGTGGTCATGTCCACGGTATTTTTTTGGCAGCTCCGATAACCACAATCCTTTGCGGGACATGTCTAGGAAGGGCTAAAACTAACACTGGAACTTTTATGACGTCCCATTCTAGACTCATAGGCATTGATAGGGAGTTGATAGGGGGACCAACTCCATATTGATGCCTATGGATTTATAATGGGACGCCATAAAAGTTGACGTCATTAAGGTGCAAAGGCCAGGTGTCCCAATACTTTTGTCCATATAGAGCAGGGATGGATTATGGGTTGTGTGGGCCCCTGGGCAAAACGTTTGCGAGGGCCCCCCCACCACCACCACCACCACCACCACCACTACCACAACCACCACAATTCAAGGGCCCTTGGCAGCCAAACGCCCTCCCTATAGGGTCAGGGGCCCTTGTAGGCAGAGAATCAAAGAATGTAGGCTATTGGCTTATGCTTCATGCAAATGACTTTCCCCACAAAAATTAACAATTTCTACAGAACAGAAAACAGCACTGAACACATTCTGTAAATCGGTAACCAGGTCTGCACAGAACAGGCAGTACCTGCAAAGCGACTTTCAGAGCAGGTTCCCCGCTGACCGATCATTAATTTAATGGAGTGAACTAAACATTTCAGGTTCGTTTTCCATGGGAAAATATTATAAATTATGTTTTTAATTACATTTTTAATTTGATACATACAGAAACGTCAAACTTCAAATCCTCCTTTACACACGAACCTCTCGATTGCACCTCGTAGATATTCATAGTAAACCAGATTCTCTTATCAAGTAAGAGTTGCTTTGGTACGTTTATTGAAACGATTTCATCCAATAGTGGACGGGGTTCAAAAATGACACACAGAACATTGCATCTGACTTCTGAAGTGTGCCGAGAGCCGAATGCCTTTGGGATCCCAATCTTATTTTCAGATATTATGAGATTTGCCCGTCTGCATGGCGTTTAGTCGGATCTCTGTCTTCTCCCCCCCGCAGCCATCTTCCGGTGAAACCACGCAAACTGATTTCATCATGCAACGTGAAAGGCATCTATAGCTATTTATCACCGTTATTCAATTTGTTTGCAAGAATTGCGCCAGGGTGGCCTCTGCAAATAAATGTGTGAGGTGAGACACCGATGGAGATCCCTTAAATCGCGGACCGCAGCAGACGGCAGACCTCATGAGCACCGAGCATCTGTCCTTTGAGCTTTGACGCACAGATGTGCTGCCTGGTCGCTTAGTATAACATTAATTATTCGTTCTGACAAAAAGGAAAGAGCCACGGGATTTACTGAAAAGAACAGAAGTGACAAATATAGCAATCAATGCATGTGATTTGTTTCTTCCATAAAGGGGATTTCAAAGTGTATTTCCGTGTTTTAAAAATCTGTAATTTTACAAGATAGCATGCAGATGTGCGTGTGACTAAAATAATACATATTCACATAATACACATTTTGCATAGTTAACAATCAGGATGAGATCTAGACTTTAAACCACCTTAGTGTAATGCGGTATTACTGTCCAGTCATTAGAAGCTGCTAACACGGCTAGTATGGTCGGTCTACAAACAGAACCACACGATCAGACGTGTCTGTTTTTCACTGCGATATATATGGACATGGTTACGGGAATAAACAGTCTATCCGATGTACAGGCATAGCATATCCAGCTGGATCATCGCACGCAAACAGGTATCATGGAGATCCCGATCTACCGCTGCCACATCCTCACTGTGCACATCAGTCACATGACCACGGCACCAGCTCTCGCACGTCTAGGTCCGGGGACCCATTACTGACACAAGATCAAGAATCAGCACCGGTACCTTAGTTCTATTAACCTACCAATTTAAAAGACAGAGAGAGTCAAACGGGGTCCGATCGGCTGCGCCTCGCTGCTCCTTCCGTTCACACCAAAGAGCCACCGATTCGCTTCGCTTCGCTTCTGCCAATTTCAAAGTCGACTTCCGGTTTTTAGTGAGCCGATAGTTTCAAAATAACAGTCGCTGCTGGAAGAGTCATTCAAACAGTTACATTTCCAACGGAGATTCGGATTATGCGGGTACTTGGATTGTTTCTGCGAAATAAAATACCACAAAATAACGAACGAAGTTTTAAATCCAGTTTAGCTATTTTTTTTAAGTTCATTCTCAAACTGAAGATTTCGTAAGAGTCTCATTACAGTTTGTCCTTTTGTCCCATTTATTTCTGTCACCTTTGTACTGTGCCATCTGGCACGGTCTCTGCGGACTGATAAGCACGTGAGCCAGCAATATTTATCGTGGGAACCCCCACCCCCAACACCCCAGGGGGTGGGAAAAATTTATGTGGGACCACAAAATCCAGGACCAATTTTTAATCCCAGTCCAGCCTTGAACATGTACAAAGATTGATAAGGTGGAGGAGGAGGAAAGATAGGCAGGGGCCAATTAGAGACACTAATCATCGTTGTTTTTGGTCACCCAGCAATTTCAGGACCTCCAATGGGTCTGCCTTAAGCTGAATGTAAGACATTTCATACCACTGGTTACAAAAAGACACTTTATTGATGATATTTCATGTCACATAATCTTCCAAGCAGTCAAATAATTACTGGATGACTGATAACAGGGCTTAAACAGCCTTTAACTCACACCGCCACATGTGGCAATGCGGTTTTTAAGTCATAAAGAAGCACAATAGAGTGAGTGAACAAACATCGTTGTGTGTGAACATGGAGTGCAGATAATTGTCAGTTTGCAATAAGCCCATTGTGTCAGCATGCAGTCACTGGTGACTTATCATTGCGGGCTGATTTAGAAATTCTATGGGCAGGGTGAACCAGCAAGATATCGACAGGATTAAGGTTTTCAGTCAGACTGGGATAAACCGCATCTCCTCTTGAATTCCTGCCCTCGTTCTCGGATCCATATGTTTGAAACTGAAATCGGGGCGAAAATTTGATCAGGTCATTGATATACTTGCCCTTGCAATTATTTTCAGGTTATTTTTCATGTTTCACGGTGACTATGAGAGAGTGATGTAATAACTGTCAGATCATTCCTGTGAGTTGGTGTCTCACCCCACTTGCTACCCGTGAGGACCGGACAGGCTGCATGAAGGGTTCGTTCATCCTCCTGTCCGTTTCTTAAAAGGTTGTACCAGAACACAGCAGATCCCTGTTAAAACCAAGACGTTTTGTATAGTAAGTGATTCTGCACAGGGAGGTGCTTCAGTGAAGGCCTTTCGGCACAGCGACTTACCTTCTTAGGTTTCAGAGCAGCACCTATTAGAGGAAATACGGTGGCACCTCCCATTTCGACATCACTCATCTGGGAGGAAACGAGCAGGTCTAAGATGCATTGAAAGTCTGCATCGGGCCTTAACTAATAATGACTCAATGCTGTACCGCTTAAAGGGAAACAACTTACATAAATTAAGACTGTGGCGATCCTACCTCCATTTGCCAAAAATTCTGTGTCATTAGGCAACTATGAAGAAGAAGATTCTGGATATTAAAATCACGGACACGGCCTCTCTGGAATATCTCAGGTGTTCATGTCGGCCGTTTATACATTTACAGGATGTCGGCACCGTCTCTTGTACCTTTGAATCATAGTGTGGTTCATATTGGCCTCCGATTCCATAATTTGCGACCTACAGAGTAAACAATAAAAGGAATGCGGGTCAGATTTAGCTTCCATGCGTATCTTTTACTTGACTGTCAATCCCCAGCATCTCCATCAGCGGCTCACCTGAAGATCCTCGGCTGTTTCCATCTCCAGGCCGGTGGCATCCGCAATCCTCTGACTGATACGTGCGACGACACCGTCATCCTTTTCCGACAGCCATGCACTAAGAATACAATAAGGATGAATGTCCATCTGTTTTCCATAACGGCTTATTGGGTACAGGTTCGCATGGGGGCCTGGCGTCCATCCCAGGAATTAACGGGCACCAGGCAGGGTGACACCCTGGGCTGCAGGCCAGTCCGTCACTGGGCACATGCTCACACTCTCGCCATCACACACTGCAGGCCATTTAGAGAAGCAGATTCAACTAACTGCATCCATCAGATGGAGAAAGAGACCGGACAACGTAAGCTATGTTTACAGAGCGGAGGCAGGATGCAAACCCCTAACCCTGAAGGTGAGAGGTGATGTGATGCCACAATGCTACGCAAAAATGCAGCTTAAAAATAAGCATAGAATGACGTGAATTTTAAGGCAGTGATGATACGTTAGAGCTGAACTAAAATAACGGTCCCAGTTCCTGTTGTGTGGTGTGAAAGTGAGACACGAAAGTGGCAGGTCGAGACGGCCCAGGAACTTCAGTTCCAGAACTTTGGCGTGGAAGTGCCCATTATAATGAGAAAGGTACAATGTTAATTGTGTAACTTTTCATTGTCATACGAACGTGTGATTACCAAACTCCAGCTATGTCGCTTTTCTGGTTTGCTCAATTTTAGGTTATTCATTGCTCAATTATTTCAATTTCTCCATCTTTCTTTTTTAATGTAAAGGTCTTTGTGAACATAGAAAATACATAATAGTTTGACAAGGTCAGTAGGACTGACTGAATTTTTTTCCATTTGATCCTGCAATGTAAAAATGCACTTTTATTTTGACAGAATTAAGAAAATAAATCGGTTTTATGAAACACACCTTTCCACCAACATAAGACAGCAGACAGAGAGAAATACCTTTTTGAAACACGATCTTCAGAAGCATGTCTCTTCCCAGTTTCTTTGTCCAAAACCATAGCTCTTTGAAGCTTTATTCAAAAACAATGAATATAGATATATTTATTTCATATAATACATTTATCACAATTTCTTGGGCAGAATGATTTGGCATGCTATAAAAATTCAAGTCAAAAGTTTCTAACTAAATCAGATAAATAATACAGTAAAAGCTTGATTAAATATATACAATGTAGCAGAATAAACTGTCAATACCAACCTTTAATCTGGAAATGTTTTTTATGATGTCAATTTCCATGTCAGATAAAAGGTCATGATATCTAATGATATGGGGATGGGCCCATTCTTCCTCCTCCTTAATTGGGGCATAGATGAGCCGTGGGTTCCCTCCACCTGTGCTGTATCTGCAGGACAGCGCCCTCTGTCTCCTGGAGGTCTGTTTTTTTTTTTTTAAGAAAAACGTTTACACACACAATGTTAACATAATGCAAAGCCGCAGTTACTTTAATGGAATTTAAAACGAATAACATCAAGGTGACTTTCCACTTGTTCGCCGTCACCCCTGCAGAGAGCCTCATATATGTTTCTCTTGTCACTTGGCATAAAAATGTCGAAGTTGGCAACTTGGGCCGGAGCACTGTGCCATCTCTGAACACTCTCTCTCAATCTTTGGTAGTAGGCCAGTTGGTACGGTATGATGTCATCACTGGGATCTGCGGAGGAGACGTAAAGAGAAGGGGTCACGCTGAAAAGTAAAATACAAGAAATATAGAGAAGCAGCTTCCTGCCTTTATGCAACAAAGATCTGTAACAACCGACCCTTAGAGATCTGTAACAACCGACCCTTTCATCTTACATTAATTTGATTTCTTAATGTTTGGCTGTTTTTATTTTATTACTATTTGTCTTGATTCTTTTTTTGTTTTGATTTTTGTTTTGATTTTTGTTTTGATTTTTGTTTTGACTTTCGTTTTGAATTTTTTATTTGCACTTTCTGTAAAGCACTTTGAGCTGCATTCAGATGAAAGGTATTATAAGTAGTAAAGTCACACATGCATTCCTAGCTACTGGAGAAAGTTACGATCTGAACACCGACCCAGGTCCAGCAGGTCTTTCGTCAGCTGAAAAGCAAGAGGAAGTTCTCCCATCTGAAAGGCGAAGTGTGCCAGGAATCGAAGCACCTCCTTCTGGGAAACTCCTGCAGCTTTTCCCTCATCCAGCTGTCTGTGAGCATCTTGCATCCACAGAAAGGCATAGAGGAACTTGTGGTTTTCATGAGCAACTCTGGCCACGTGGAAGGAGTCGTCTGGGTCTAAGAATTCCTCAGCTTCCTCAGTGTTTCAGAAAACAACGTCAATGCATTAATGATATTTGTCGACGTAACGATTTAGCATCACATTAATATGGTGTTTCTCAGGTTTTTACACTGCATACCACCTCTGGAAATATTGTGCTCTCTGCATGCCAGTATTGACGGAGGGGGTTGAAAAATAAAGCTGTCGACGGGGGGGGGGGGGTTCCTCTACTACCCTGATCCCTCTTTACATTCCCTGAATATAATGTTGCACGTTTGGTCCTTGAATAGTCTTAATAGATTATTCTGGTGTTAGAAGGTCTTGTTTAGCTCTTGCTTATACCTGGGTGTTCATCAGAAGCTCAGCCTAGCTGCCCTTACGCCTAGTTGGCTCCTCGAGAGCACAGACAGTATGTTCTTAATGTCTTGTTCGCCCCACTTGTACGTCGCTTTGGACAAAAGCTTCTACTAAATATGTAAATGTAAAATGGTATAGGTGCCATAGCTGGAGAAGTACTACATTAATATTAAGTAATAGAACAGCTCGCACATATTTGAAGAAACTAGTTTTGCAATAAAGCCCTTATTACTAAATAGAATAAAAATATTTAGCACCAACAAACTCATTTTAGCCAATTAAAAGGCATGTCTAAGCAGGTAACTAGATATCTTGAAACTCAACCAAAAACCTCGAAGGACAACAACCAACATTCCAAAGCCGTGTCATGCACTTCAGTTGTAACTTTCCGGTACCTGGGTGTGGATAATCTCACCTGTGGGGGCTAGTGCTCTCATTTTCTCTGGGGGCAGCTTGTAAGTCTCCTGAAGCCTGAGCAGCCCCAACGTTATCCCGTCTAAATCCGTATCATCTGGGATCCGCTGTGACTTTGCAGATATCAAGGACAGGAATTCTAAATCCCAGCCAACAGAAAGACGCCGTCAAGACTACAGTACTGAGAGAAACAATTTGCCATCAACAGAACGTTTACTATATTCTCAGTTATGTAGAGCTCCGTTTCAGTTAGGGAGACACGTTCGTACCTTTGGAAGGACTCGAATGAGCCAGTTCCTCCACCTTGATCCATGCGTTCCTCAGTCTCCTCACAAACTTGTATGCCGTCACAGGATTGCTCATGTACGTTTCGGGATGTGAAGGGACGCTTTTGCTAACGTTCTCAAACATCCGAAGGCATCTGTCAGGAACAGAGATGGGAAAATGATTTTCAGCGCGAAATGAGCGTTTAAAGATAAACACAAATAATGTGGTACAGAAGGTACCTCTTTAATTTCTCGATATGTGCTCCCTCTGCCGCGATATAATCCTGCAAGGAGGAGACAAGCTCTCTTTGTGTAAAAATGAGTCCAGTCATGTGGTCTGCCAACACAGAGGAGCATCATGAGGTGAACTCATTTTATAGCCATGTTACAAATGTCTGCAAAAATATAAACTGTAACAGTGCAACAACTGGTGAATTGCAAATCCAGACATCGGTTGGACACTATTAAAATATTTACCATGTTACATTATACAGTTACAATTGCACATTATACCATTACAATGTCTAAAACACAAGCCTAAACTATTACAAAATGTGTTTACCCTGTAATGTGCTGTAAGAGGGTGATGAAATCCCTGTGTAACACATACAAATGCGATAATCCTCATTCCTGAAACACTTAATCACTTAAAACTTAAACACCATCAATATTATTAACAAGATTGAAAATAATTTAAATGTGCATTGGTGTGACTTTTTAAGGACTTAAATTACCCAAAACTGTGGATGCATTTCACACGTAATTATTGATTATTGACTGGTCCCTCTTCCAAACTCAATACTGTGGACTAATTCCAAATTATCATTTTGTTTTAGTTAATTTGCATAAACAACATGTCTAACTGTATACAAAGGAATGATATTTGCCTCATTTTCCAGTTACAGTAAAATAATGGTTTTAATGAAACAAACATTTCATGGATTTCTTGTCCTTTCCTGCATTCATCCTAGCTTCATATCACATGCTTATCCATCCATACATTTCCTATTCATGGTTGCGGGGGTCCGGAGGCTACAGGGACAAGGCAGGGAACAACCCAGGGTGGGGCAATCACATGCTCATTAATTAGATATAATAATGTCTAACAGCATACTGAATAAACAACATCAATTCCCCAGTCTCGGTCTTCCTCTTCCGTTAGCTTTGCGGTGTTTCTTCAAGCAATTAAAATGTGAAAATGTAATTGCTCTGGAGTTCCAATATAACCACGTAGACCAAATAGTCAGCGATTGCAAGCCGTCATACTCTGTGCCATTGTGAGCTAATCAACATAACGCTCTGTTTTTCTTTGACGAAACGGACACGCTGCCCTACAGTATTCTGACACTGCATTACCACCAACAACCAGAGGGGGTGCTGAAGCACTGTCAGCGCCCCTACTTCCAGCGCTACAGCACACAATGAACAACAATAGCGCAACAATGCAATGCTACAGAAAAACAGTGTGTTAGTAGTAATAAAATAATAAGCTTAATAATATTAATAAGCATAATGATTATTACAAAAATAATTAACTAAAATTACCTATGGAGGAATAGAACTCTGTTCTAATGATACTGAGTGCTGTGCTGATTAGGAAAAATGAAATAAATAATTTGTGCTCCATATTTAAAAATTATATAAAATCAGGCTGCTGGCTTTGTTGAAGTCTTCAGGAGAATCGAGCTCGGTGCTTTCTCGGAGAAATAATGGTGTTTCTTATAGCGATGCAGAAAGTCCGTTCACACGTCAGAGTGATGGCCGCGTGAAGTGGTGGCGAGACAGGAGTGCTTTTTAAGGCAGGCAGCGAGCTGAGTCACGCTGTGGTGTAAGAGTGTGAATTACGGGGCGGGAGAACAAAGGATCGTCAGGGACTTAGGGCGACTTACTCCAAGTAACCACCAAAGTGATGTACAAAGTGGACAATGGCCCTTTTTCATAAAAATTTGAGAGTTAAAGCTATTGGGCAACACTTACAAGCAGTAAATCAAGTAAATGTGGGAGTGCAGTGCATGATTCATTCTGCATTTGTCCTGTTAGCAATAGGCGGCATGAGGATAAATACTTGGCATCCGTGGATATTGAGTGCAGGGCAGCGTAGTGGTTAAGTCACGTTAGACATGCTGAAAAGCCTGGTCTTGCTTACTTGCTTCGTGGTCTCGTTTTTTCGTGCTTTCGATTAAGCTTAGTTTTAATTTCTCCAGCTGTGTAAAACATTTAAAAACTGGTAGAAATGTAGGTTTCTTTAGATAGAAGCATCGACTAGGTAACAATGGAAACGAAGTCTCTCGTGATGAAATGTCCGGATTCAGTTTGCCCCCCATGCAGACTGGAGACCACTACAGATTCAAAATGCAGGAAATGCCTTGATTCGAACCCGCAGCACGCTCACAACAGTACGGAATAATTATCAAGGAAATAGACAATATAACCGAGGAAGAAGTTACACTATATTTAGTCTAAAAGGAGTGTTTTTCAGCCATAACTAAAACCAACTACTAAATGTACCAGTTCGATTTAAACTCAGTATCAGTTTTGATTAGTGTTAATCTGTGGAAACCGTATTGTTTCCAAATAGTTTTCTTACAGGATATTAACATGTGAAACTATGTAAAGAATGATTCTGATGTGTTTTGCCTCATAACCACGTCATGCCCACGAATGTCTTTGTGCCGCATGCCAGTTATCTTCCTGCTAAACTTTCTGACACATCCCATTTAAGCCTTACAGTCCACAGCACCCAGATGCTTATATCTGGCCCGACCTGATTTCACATTAAACATTAACATCAAACAAGCTTTTTAACGATTAAATGTGAGATGCTTAATTGGCGGATAGAAAATGGAATCTCAGGCAGAATCCTTAACAAGAATTTTATCATTGCACCTGGAAATGTTCAAATTAACCTTATCCCCCAGTCTCAGCCTGTCTGAACACATCTCAGATCTGCCGCAAACAGGCACAGACATACACTCCGTGTTTGCCTACAGATATATACGTAGCTCTGGAAAAAATCAAGAGACCGCTCTCTGCGAGGCAGGCTGCTTCCAGGCTCAGTGTTTCTTAGACAGCACTACACAAGAACAAGGTGAAGAAGGAGACACTGGGAACGACCAGACTCCAGCCAGGTTAAGGACGGAAGCGCTTTACTGAAGCCAGAAAAGACCGTTAGCTTATCCGGCAGTGCCTCATGAATCGGAGGGTGACCTCAATTGACCTTTGAAAGAAATGGGAAACATTAAGTGCAGGTGTGAGGTGCACTGCTAGGACAGTTCGTATCTGGCTCCTAGAAGCAGGACTGAAGACCTGCCACTTTTCTCTGGCAACAGTCACAGAGGGGCAGCGAATGGCTCAGAGGGCTAAGTCTCTATGCCTGCGATCAATAGATTAATAGACCAGTTTGAGCTCTGGCATCGGCAGAACAGTCACAAGTCTGTAGGCCCTCGAGCAAAGCCCTTAACCCCCAGCTCTAGGGGGCGCCGCACGTTCGCTGACCCTGCACCGTCACCCTCAAGCTAGGGAGAGCACAATGGGGTTGGCAAAGAGAAGCATTCCAGCGTATCTGTACTTGTGCAAACGGCAAATAAGTCATGTTTTGTTTTGTTTCGTTGTGTTTGTTTAAGCGATGAAGAAGCCCTTCAGCAATGACAAGCAGGGAAGCCAGGCTGCGGTGTCTCCCAGGCCCCATAACTTAACCGAAAATGTTGCTGTAGTCGGTTTCTTTCAGAGCTGTGTGTGTATGTTTTTATATATGTGTATATATATATATATATATATATATATATATATATATATATATATATATATATATATATATATATATATATAACACACACACACACACACACAAAGGTTGGTAATTATATCTTTATGGGGAATCTCCATTCATTTTTATGGGGAAAACTCTAATCCCAGCAATGAGGACCTTCACCCCTACGCAGCCCTAACCTTAACCATAAGTAGCCAAACAGAATATGAGACTTTGGGCATTTTTACTTTCTTGCATTCACTTCTTTGTGAAGACCTGGAAAAATAGCCCCCACAAACGTAAAAAAACAGGTTTCTATTACATTGTGGAGGACATTTGGAAACCTCTGGAAAAGACCACAGCAAAATTTTCAGAGCTACAACGTATATATGTGAGTCACAGCGTATATGTGTATATCTATGCACTCATACATACATACTTTTTTTTTTTTTATCGTCGTCCACCCCACAGGTTGAGAGCTGTTGTAGATGAGGCTGGATCCACACCCATCTACCCATTTGTCCCAGTCGTTTCCAAGCAGGAAGTACTACACCAGAGACCCTGGGCCGGCGTTAACACACAGCCAGAAACCGGCCTGTCACCTGTCTGCTGGTTTTTCTGGCTTTGCAGTAATACCAGTTTGGATGCCTGGTGTAAAATCTAGCCGTCACACACAGGTTATAATTCAGTTATAAATTACAGGGGTAGAATCTATGATAACAGTCAGTCACTCCCTAGATCAGAAGGATATATTTTATAAGCTACTGAAATACATTTATATTTTATTTGATTAGCAGATGCTTTTATTCAAAGCGACTTGCATTTCTGCAAAGGCATGCAGAGTTCAGTCGTCCCTGAAGCAGCTGGAAGTTAAGGGCCTCGCTCGAGAACCCAACGGTGAAATTACTGTGTCGATGCTGGGATACAAATAGAACCAACATCCTTCGAGCTGGACGCAAAACAGCATCCTAAGGGGCTCTGTGTTACCTCTACAGTCTGCCACTTTACCAGTTCTGCCACCAAACAAACAAACATGCTCAATGTCTTAGATTCTGAGCATATGTGCCACTGTGTGAAATAAACTGAGACTTATTAATTGAGAATTAATAAATAAATACGTCAAACAGAGACACATAGGTATTGCATTGTTTCAAAACCAACATTTATTTAAAAAATCACCATGAAATATGTCATGAACATTTGCACAGTGTAATAATTTATTCGTGTTATAAATACAACGGACAGAATATATTGGAATGAAGGTTTATATTTTGATCAGTTTACTGCAAACGGGACACCCAGAAGCACCGAGTGCCACAGACTGTAAGGGGCTCTTTCACGGTTCAAGGAGTCAGCCCATTGGGGACGTTCGTACAATTCTAAATTTCATGGCCTGTGAGAATAGAAGAGTGAAGAGCGAGGAGGGGAGGGGCTCAGCGAGATGGGGGGGGGGGGGGGCGGGGCCTCAGTCCACTTCCGTCAAGCCGCACGGCCTTCGGAACTCCTGTCCTCGCTCGTGGAACCACTTGTTCGAGACTGAGGGAGAGGAGAGAGAGAGGAAGACGCCGCGTCTCACTGGCGAGCCAACATCTCGGCCTGCGGCGGACCTGGGTGGGTAATTTCTGCAGGGGGCCGAAGTCAGGCTGCACCAGGTCATTTTAATGCCTTATGTCTTGCCCCATTACAAGCTACGGTAGTAGACTTGTAAGACTTTACTTTGCTGTTTTCTAACAAAAATACATGCCGAAATCAGTAGAATCGGTTCATTCTAAAGCAGGACAGCTTTAGCCCCAGTTCTGAAATACAGGCTGAACGACGGGGCTATAAATTCCACAGAATCCACTTGCCCACCTTCCAGTAGCACTGATGCTACAAATCAAGGCCTGGATGGCTGAGAGACAGTGAGCCGCAAAGCAAGGCCTACATACCCCATTTACTTCCTACGAGCACAGGACAGGCTGCATGTCTGGTCCTATAGTCGCCTTCCCCACTTCTGAACAGGTTGTACCAGAAGACTGCAGTCCCCTGAGGAAGGAGGAGCACAGGGAGTGTTGAGCTGGGGGGCGACATTGGGGGTTGGGCGAGACCTTGGTCTCTTACCGTGGATGGACTGGGTAGTAATGGGACAGTGTAGTGCTTACCTTCCGGGGCAAGATGGCGGCACCAAAGTCTGGGAACACCGTGGCCCCCCCGGCTTCCACGTCAGTCATCTGCCAGAAAACAGCGACGTGTCAAATGACATGGTTTAGGCCTGTTTTCCCCAATCTGGTCCTTGGGGACCTGCAGATAGGCCACCTTACTGGGTGCTGGGATGGAGCAAAAATGTGAACTGTCCAATAGGGGGCTTGGAGGGAGCAAAAATCTGGACTTTCTGGTAGGGTGCTGGGAGGGAGCAAAAATGTGGACTGTTTGGCAGGGAGCTTGGGGGGAGCAAAAATGTCGGCTGTCTGACAGGGTGCTGGGAGGGAGCAAAAACATGGACCATTTGCGGGTCCCTGAGGACTGGATTGGGTAACACTGGTTTGGGCTACCAGACCTAATGCTGTCCATTAGTAAAAGTACTACTGGGGTAGATTATTCTCTTTCCAGACACAGAACCATTGCTTTTATCTATGACAGAAGTCGAAAGAAAAACGTCTACAGGAATGTATAGGCCAACATACACAGAGCAAACCCAGAGCGAAAAATAACGAGGAAACCGGCACGAAAAGTAAGATAAGCCAAACTCAACATGTAGTGAACAGCCTGTGGGAGTTTTACTTACGCAAAAATGTTCTGATTGGTTGGTCCTGCCTTCTCTAGTTGCTTGGACCCACATCCTCTACAATCTGATTGGACAACTCTCTGAACCAATCATATTTCTGTCTGCCCTCAGAATATTTTTGTGCAAGTAAAACTCCCATGAGCTAGTGAGCATCTACATGAAACGAAGGCAGAGCAGGTGTGGGCGGGAAAAACAAAACAAAAGCAAACGAACAAAAAACGGTAAAAGGCAGCAGTTTTAAAAACAGCGACAATCAGCCAATACCTGGCATTGTCTCTATCTGGCTCAACCCTACTGGCTTTACTGTCTGGTCTGTGATGACTATCTGTGCCAAATCCTACAGTGCACTGAGTTCCCGCCCCCTGACAAAAACTCACTTCGGCATCCCCCACCCCTAAATTTTACATATAATTTAACATATTCAAGAGCTCTTGAATCTGCCACAGTATCCGTGCAACCGCTGACTAAACACATACAGCTTGTCGCGAAATCGTTCCAGATTTGGCTGCAACAAATATGTCCTTGAAAATCTGGGCCCCATCAGCAACCGTGACATCTGCCTCATGCTCCCTTTCCCATAATGCATCACTGTCAGGCTTTCACTCTGTTTTAAAACGCTCACGACATCCGCACAGCGATTTTCGCAATATGTACTGAAATTGACTGACACATGCACCTCTCGGATGTGCATTAAATCACCCAGCGTGTTACGGTTCTTTTCATTCCTCCACATCATCGCGTTGGAGCTTTTACTTTTACCGTAACCCCGTCTTTCGGCAATGGGGGAATTCGTACGAGAAGATCAGTCAATTAAAGTGCAATATTGAAAAGACAGTGAGAATATAGTCAAGGGCGTAAGACGGAGTTTGATATTGGGAGGTGACACAACTTAATCTTTTAAATGGAAAGGTTTATTTTGTTTTTATTTTATTTGGGGGGGGGGGGGGCAAGCCAATGAAACCAAATATTGGGGGGGGGGTGCACATCTCCCCGCCCCTCTGGGTTCCTACGCCCCTGAAGACAGCCATGGTTGTCCCCCGTAGACACAAAAATCGAACCGTCGACTTTCCGCGAAAATACTTACATAGTTTAAAAAAGTAGCCACGCGATTTCCAGTGCCTAATGATTTGAAAGCATCGGGCTCATCTTTCTATGAAGATAAAATTGCAGAATAAATGGGAGGAAGCGGTGGCGAGTCCGCGCTGGACCCGCGCACGTACTTACGTAGTTCAGATAGGTTGCAAGCCTATTTCCATCGGTCCTGAACACGCTGTCAAAAGGACGCTGTAACAGAGGGGTGTATATTCACGCCAGGTCTTTCATCACCCCCCCATCCCGCTCAGAAATCCCCAGAAAAGAAACCTGCTGCTTTTGGGTGGAGCCAATTCAGCAGGTGTGCTTCTTTTACAGATACAGGAATATATTGCACAAACACTGCCCACATAACGATGGGGGTTACGTTCCGATAAACCTATTGTAAAGCAAAAATATCGTAAGGCAAAAAAGCTTTTTAATACAGTACGTCTAACCTAACAAACGTCATAGCCTAGCCTAGCCTACCTTAAACATGCTTAGAACACTTACATTAGTTTACAGTTGGGCAAAGTCATTAACACAAAGCCTATTTTATCATAAAGTGTTTAATATCTCATATAATGTTTTGAATAATCATACCCAACGCAAAGTCGAAATATCGTAACACGGACCATCGTAACCTGGGGAGCGTCGGCATTTGAACACGGTGGATAAGTGTAATCAAACACGGTATTCTTTGGAATACACTTTGCTAGATCATTGTTCTAATTCACTAATGATTAATGGCAATAATGTGGGCTGGACATGTGCTGTAAACCGGAGAAAAACCAGCAATATTCAAATTTGGGGAATATTTATTAACTTGGTAAGTTAACATATGATTGTATATTTTTTGACCAATGGAAATAGAGAAACAACAAGCGTTAGCCATTAATGTTTACCAGAAAGAACTTATACTGAAATATCTTTACAGTGATTAAACTCCTTGTAGTAAAATGCTGTTTACACAGCATGTGGTAAATGCCATACGTAAAAAATCACAGGCCATTACAATAAAAACGTTTCACCATTTCAGACTTAAACGCTGACTTACCCTACAGAAGTATATGTTCACATTTATATGTATATTAAGAGATGTATACAACACAATGTAAACATCTCCGCCTCTCATCGAACCTCTCACTTACCCTCGAGAAATCAAAGTGTGGCTCATATTGGCCTCCAACCCCATAGTTTGCAACCTGTTTGGCAAAAAAAGATACAGAATATAAACTAAAAAGCTACAATTTTGGGACTTTGTTAATTTAGGGCGTGAGGTTGCTTAGCAACACCCTGCTGAGGTCATCTCAGCTGGAATGCTCTGCTTTATGACATCACGCCGAGCATGACGGGAGATACCTGCAGGAGTTCCGCTGTGGCCACTGAGAGGCCAGTGATATCTTCTATTCTCTGGTTGACACGTGTAATCACGGGGTCCTCATCTCCTTCTAGCCAGGCACTAGAGACCGGAAATGTGACTCTCACAACTACCACCATACCAACTTCATGGCAGCAGCTACAACACACTAAGGACAAAAAGCATCAGCAGGATTGCTGTCCCTTACCTTTTGGATATCCTGTACTGGGCTACAGTCAGAACTCCGGTATTTGGGTCCCGAACAGTTGCTCTTGCAAGCTTTAGAGGGAAAAACCAATAAGACAATGAGAGACACTATCCCAGGAAGCACATGGTACAAGGCTGGATACCAGACCAGCACACGGCACACGCACTAATGCACTATGAACAATTTAAACCCATCTCTTCCATGAATTCCAATACTAGTCTGATTCCTCTTTACGTTCCCCGAATGTTTATATGTTACACCTCCGGTTCTTCAATAGTCTTATAGGTTCTTCCTTTGTTAGAAGATGCTGTGTAGCTCCGGCTCCAATACTGCTTGCACTCGTACCTGGGCATTTATTGGAAGCTCATTCTAGCAGTACTTATGCCTAGCCGACTCCTAGACAACACATACAGTACGTCTGTAAGAGTCTGCCGAATGTGTAAGATTCAGAGGTGGACAGTTCAAATCCAGAAAGCAAAAATTTCAGACCAAATTTCACGCCCCCTGCAGACTCACCTTGGGCTTGGCCAGCTCTTTGATCTTCTCTATCTCCGCGTCGGACAGCGCGTCCAGGAAGCGCACGATGTGTGGGTTGTCCCACTCGTCCTCCTCCTTCATGGGGGCCAGCAGCAGCCGCGGGTTCCGGTTGCCGTCGTTGTAGCGGCAGGAGAGCCGGCTGCGCCTCGCGGGGGTCTGCAGACGACCTGGGGTCAGTTGGGGCTGTTTCACAGACCACGCCACCTCCACACCGGACCCGCTGTCACAGAATGGTCACACTCCAACAATACAGCACGGAACTAGCTACTACCTGTCATCTACAGCTGCACCTACGGAGTAGCTACACCGCCTGCTAAGAAATAAACTTCCTGCAGAGTTTAATTAATTGAGTTTTCATGCCATGCAAGCAACTCAGGCCATATTCATGTCAGAAGCTTGGTCATACATACAGACTTCAATAGATTGCCTAACAGCTATAAGATTGTAAATAAGGTGCTCTGCACTGGCATTCATTAAACATTCTAGAACTGCCTCTGATTTAGTAAAAACATCTTGGGAGAATACTGACTGGAAGAAACATTTGCATAATAAAATTCAATGAGTAACAATACATTAAAATGTGCTTAAATGACAAAGGGCTTCTGCTTGAAGTGTATACAGGGGATTCCTCACCCGCAAGTAGAAACGTGTGTGTGTGAACTTAGCATGAGTTACACAACACCTGCGGCCTTTACTACGAAGCGGGGTTACTGGCTTATCGGGGAAACTTGCGAAATGTAAGTGAACGAATATGAAGTCCATTTAGACTGCGGTACCTTAAATCCGACAGGTTACCCCGATTAAGGGAGTAACCTCGCTTCGTAGTACAGGCCACTCGTCACAGTTGTTTTTGAAACGTGCTATTGCTCTATTAGCAAAAGCGAATGTGCTGGCCCAACCCTTTTCGGGGCGCTAAGCAACATTTGATTAACATAGCTGTTGTTCGTCATCCTCCTACTCATTCAGATACGTTGATCAGATGGGGCGCCCCCTGGTGGCCGCTGGACCCTAAGCAGCCGTTTTGATGGCTCATGCCTTGGGCAGCCCTGCTTCTAGGGGCCCCCCTCCTCTCACCAGTTTGATGCCCTCTCCACGACACAGGGCCTCGTACGTCTCCCTCTCGGGGAGGTAGTCCAGGGGCCGGTCGTAGGTTCCCAGCCGAATTGGCCTCTCCTCAGCAGGGTTCGGCTCGGCCCTCTCGCTCGCCCTTAGCTCCTTCTGAAGCAGCTTCTCAAAATACTGCAGGTTTCCACCCGCCCTCTGGTGGCTGGGATCTGTTAATGAAAGGGGGAAAAAAACTGTCAGATTGCAGTGTATGGCGCCCTCTTGCAGCAACCCACGGTTTTGCAACACTTGGAACAATTACTAAAACCTTACACATTAAAGAATTTTAAAAATTAATAAATCAAAGAGACATACACATAAGAAATAAGCCTCAAAAAATATACGTAACTAATATTACTGCGCCTCCCTAACATGCCACACTACTGCAGCATTTTCACCGAGGGCTAAAATTAAATCCCACTGCCCAATAATGTCATTCCCTGGCATAACTCAGCGAGCCACTCAGGGTGGAGTACAGGAAGGAAAAACTCTTTTTAAGTGTCTCCCGCCTCTCAAACAGGCCTCTCCATGAACAACTTTAGGTAAAGCTTTAAAAAAACGGGAAAAAAGCCTGCATCCAATTATACCCTTTAGACAATGATTACACCCTTCGTGTCCTGCTGCTATAAATTGCAGCCAATAGGCGGCCAGAGGGCTTTGCAGACACCCTGCTTCTTAGGCAGGCAAATCAGCAGGTCAAAGGGGGGAGAGAGAGGACAAAGGGCGGGGGGTGGGTGCAGGAAAACACAATAAAGGGAACACATTGGTGAGGGGGAAGGAGCAAAAGGTCCTTTTAGCTCGACAAGTAGAATTCTGCGCTAACAATGCAAAGGTCACGGGTTCGAATCCCAGGTCAATGCATAGTAATTGTAGCCCTTCCCTCTACTGTGAGTCGCGTTGGATAAAAGCGCCAGATGAATGAATATAAAAGGAAACTCGCGGAGATAAGCCCGTGCCAGGGATATATCCGCAAGAGTCAGAGGGTGAGGGCCGCGCACCGATGACCACCAGGCGCCGGGTCAGCTCGACGGCCCGCTGCAGGTCGCCCATCTGGTAGACGGAGTAGCTGAGGTAGTCCAGCACGTCGCCCTTGGAGACAGACGCCTCCTCCCCCGCATCCAGCTGCCGCAGCGCCTGCTGCATCCACAGCACCGAATGGTAGTAGTCTGCATCGTTGTAGGCCGTCTTGCCCATGTCGAAGCAGTCGTCCACCGTCAGCTGGCTGTTATAGCGCACCCCTGAGGGCAGAGGCGGTAAGCGATACGAGTTAAAATCTACATCAAGGACCCAGATTCTTTTCTCTTGCTTTCAACTCCGCTTGAGATTCTCCCGGTGTTTTGTCAAGTCCACTAGTTACAAGTTACTTTCAGTTTCATTTTAATAACACTTTTAATTTATTTTAATTATCCTCTTTTTTTCCTGTTGCTTATTGCTTTATATTTCCTTTCATTTCAACTTCCTAATTTCCGGTAAGCACATTTTCATGTGATTTTATTTCTATATTTTAGATTTTACTATGCCATCCATGCTTTATTTATACATTTTACTCTGTATGTCGTATTTGTTAATTAATTCTTTCTAAACTGGAAAGTACTCCTGTTGTTTCTAAATGTGCTATATAAATAAATTACTTGACTTGTATCATAAATGCAACATTAATTTACATGAAATATGTACTGATTCCACACATAACACAACGGGATCTATTTACCAGGATTGTAGTAAGTGCAACAAATGTATTAAAATCTTTAAATCATGGCTGTGCCGTGATTTACCCCTGTGGACAGCTGTCTAATACAGTGCCAACGAAAACCATGCTGTTAATAAATATTATCGCTTCTGCTTTGATCAGTACTATTAACCCATAAATTTAGTATTAGATGTCACTATGACTATGAAGCAATATAAAAAATCCAAACTGAAAATATATTTCACATCCCCATGAATTATTTCCTGCTTACTTTAAATCTAAATCCCACAGTTTATGAAGCATAGCCGATTCCTATATTTCTAGAGAAAAAACCTTTGCCTGACAAACATTCTAATATGCTTGCGACCACACAAGCCACAAGAAATGGTTTCAAGAAACAGATTCTGTGAGACTTGGAAGTGCATTTTGCGTGCTCCTCTAATCCAAGACATACGGTACTTGGAACTACTCCACGGAACTCCCGGAGATAGTTTCCCCTCCGCAGGCACCAGCTGACTCATAGTGGCCCTCTCCCCCGTTTACCTGGCAGCTTTCCCTTGGAGAAACTCTCAGAGTCCAGCTTGTACGTGTCCTGCAGGCGCATGAGTGCCTTCGCTGCCCCCTTCTCATCCTCCTCGTCAGGGAAGTACTGTCGGTGCACCGAAATATTGGCGATGAACCCTGAACAAATGGATTATCGATAAATACAGAGTGCGCCTCTGCAGGGAGAGCTGAATATTCTGCATTAAACACCTGCTTATAAAGAGCACTGTATTCAGTGTTGTTTTTAGAGCAGTAATTCTCACACCAGTCCTTGGGGACCCACAGGCGGTTCACATTTTTGCTCCCTCCCAGCTCTCAGGGAATTGTGAGGGAGCAAAAATGTGGGCTGTCCCTGAGAAACGGTCTGAGAAGGCCGGTTTTAGAGTCAGTGAATGCAGATCATTTACACAACATGGAAAGTACACTTGTGCTCCTACATCTTGTGCGTAAGTGTGACTTTGCGTTCAGGGTAAAGTTACCTACTGTGATGTTTTTTCACTATACCAACTAAGATGCATATTTATGGCCAAACAACAGCGGAGTGACGTGAAGACTGATGAAGGCGAGAAGTCAAACGAGAGGAAAAATGTGGTCAAAGGATCACATGAGGCTACGATGTTGAGACAGAAGACAGAAGCTTAGAGTAAACAGCTTTCGCCAGCTGCTGTGCAGGCTGCTCACTAGGCAGGAGGTCAAACAGATGTGAGCATTTGTGTGACTATTCTCGCCAAACTGAAGGGCATCTTAGCATCGTACCATCAGATGGATTCTGGAGCACCAAGCTCTCCAGTTCGGACCACTCGGTGTTGAGCCTCTTCACCAGCTTGTAGGCGTTGACGGGGTGTGCCAGGTAGCCCTCAGGGTCCGAGGTGGACATTCGCGTCAGCCTGTCTAGCTTACTGGTCCAGCTGATTGATTCAAATCGAAAGAGGTTCGTGACTAACTTTCACAATCACACAAAATCTGCTCCAGTATCTATTACACTCTGACTTATACTTAAAAACAACATTTCAATGAATTAACCATCAGCTACGAATACATTTTCTATATATACACATCTTTAGAGGAACTCATAGACCAAGAGGCCTACCCTCCCCATCTACCACTCACTGATGGAACATCTCCCATTTCTGCTCCTCATTCCTTCCAGTAACAGCTGGTCAAAGGCATATCGCGGGCTCAGAAAGCAAAGGTAGAAAGTTCAGGTCCAGGAAGGACGAATCCAGACCAAGATTTTGCTTTAACCAGTTGAGTACTCTGTGACTCTTTATACTCAAGCGACTGAAACAAAACCTTAATCTGGATTTGTAATTTCGGGACCTGAACTTTCCATCTCTGCGAGGAAGACCCTCGACAAGTAGTTCCTACATGTGCAGATGACATCGAGCACATCTACCTCTTGACAGCCGCTAGCTTAGACTCCTCGGCCTGGATGTACTCCTTCAGGGACTGAACCAGCTCCTTCTCCGTATATATCAAGTCTGTCATTTGTCCTAAGGTAATATGACATGGGAAAAAAATAAAAGAAAATTGTGATACTTTCCCCTGAAACAGCTGGCAGTAGTCTGACTTACAACAACACAACAGACAAACATTCATATTTACTTTAAGGAATCTTACAGTTATTTAACAGCTGTTGTTTTCTACTGCTTTCCCTGGCCGACGGTGATAATTTTGCCATCAGCCAAACAGAGACAGGTTCCAGCTTTCAAGCAGAAGCTGAGCGAGTTTGGTCCATCTCACTTAATCTGTCCGCAATATTTACAAAACCCATGAGGCTCTGGAAGTAAAGAGCATTGAAAAAACTGGGGGAAACAATCCCATAGCAACCGCCATGCAGCTGCCTGTCTGTGGCCAGAAAGGCGAACTCAAGGGCGACATCAATCTGGTAATAACAGGCGATGTAATAAATCATTCACTGTACACACTGCATGCAGTGAGGACCAGGTCTTTGAACACTTTAGGGTTGAGAAAAGGTTGCGTAAACATTACAAAGGAGTAAGACAGGACATCCTGTGATACAGTACAGCCCAAACAACTGATAGCACAGAACAGATGAAAGAAGTATCAACTATGGTATCAACTAAGGGAGCAGTAGGAACATGGAAACCGTGGCAGATTTAGGGGGCCCTTCACATTACAGGGGCCCTTCACGTTACAGGACCCTGCACGTCACAGGGGCCTTTTACGTTACAGGACACTGCACGTCACAGGTGTCTTTCACATTACAGGGGCCTTTTACGTTACAGGACACTGCACGTCACAGGGGCCTTTCACATTACAGGGGCCTTTTACGTTACAGGACACTGCACGTCACAGGGGCCTTTCACGTTACAGGGGACCTTCACATTACAGGACACTGCACGTCACAGGGGCCTTTCACGTTACAGGGGACCTTCACGTTACAGGACACTGCACGTCACAGGGGCCTTTTACGTTACAGGACACTGCACGTCACTGGGGCCTTTCACGTTACTGGGGCCCTTCACGTTACAGGACACTGCACGTCACAGGTGTCTTTCACATTACAGGGGCCTTTTACGTTACAGGACACTGCACGTCACAGGGGCCTTTCACATTACAGGGGCCTTTTACGTTACAGGACACTGCACGTCACATGGGCCTTTCACATCACAGGGGCCTTTCATGTTACAAGGGCCCTTCACATTACAGGGGCCCTGCACATTACAGGGGCCCTGCACGTTACAGGGACCCTTGAGTAGGTAGAATTATAAAATAACATAATCGGGGGGCCTGAGGTGATATTTTGTCTGGGGGCTAAGAATTTAAAGTTATCCACCAGTTATGCAACCAACATTGTATTTTTTTAATGAAAACCTACCTTCGCAAAAAAGTGTTTCTGGAAAAACTCAAGGTCAGTGAAAGATGGATTTCAGAGGGGGGTGTTTGGAGTGGGGGGGGGGGGTGTCATATGCGGTATGAATGACAAACAAACACACAGTGTGCCCCTTAAATGAGCAAACTGTCCGGCCCAAGACCCAGGCCTCTCCCCCTCAACCCCACACAACAAACTTTCTTTATGCGCCTCTCAGCCGATTAATGTGAGTAGGGGGGGGGGGCTTGCCCCCACCAACCTTTCCCCACCCCTGAGACACCCTCCTTGACACATTTCATACGAAGGAGTTACAAAACCGAGCCTAATATTAATACGAGCCACTTGGGCTGGCAGTAAATCGCTTATGATAACACAGAGCATGTGGGGGGGGAGCGGAACGTCTGATCCGTGTGTCTATGGGTTCTAATGCTGTAAAAGGGATGTTAGCTCTCGGCCATGTGTTTCCCACTGAAGTTATGCTGCAGAGTGTTCAAGTCTTCCAGGGGACGTGGAAAGGAAAAGGCAGTTTGGCATCCAAATCAGGGAGACCAGTGTTGTTTTGAAAGACTATTCCATCTTCATCCAAGTTAACCCAGAGGGAACCTTCCAAAGAAAAGCTTACAAAATGATTCGGGTTTATCGTGTAAAAACAACACTGTGACAATTTTTTTAGACAAGATTAGCTGGAACTTATTGCAAACCTCTGTGTTATCTTGGCTGTCTGTGAGGTTCACCCCCCCCCCCCCCCCCCCAGTCTTCCATAATTTAGAACACAAAATTACCAATTGACGTGAAAATTTCTGCCCGTGAGGCCGAGATGAGCAGGAACAGGCCCAGGGAGATGAACGAGGAATGCTTTTTCGTGGTCTTCATCATCTTCAAAGTGGGAGGTGCCTGCAGAGAAACCACAAATGTAAATTAAAACCTTCAGCTATTTTTAACACGGTAGCATATTTATTTACCACAAGACTAAGCACTCTGAAACACACAAAGAGATATACGTAACGGTTAATGCACAACAGCTGCCAAGGCAAAGAAACCCAACCCAACATGCATTTATTCAGTAGACAACTTTCTTCCGCCAATAATTAAACATTTCTGTTTAGTTTCTCTTAATTTTAAATTGTTCTGTGGTTGGAATTTTAAGTAACATTAGTCAGAATCAAAGACTGCAACAGAGCTTTGATATATTACTTTGATTTGCCTGACACAACGTGTGTGGTTGCAGGAAATGAATCAACTCCCTTCCGACCAATCAGAGTTCAGACTCCAGTGGCGCTGTGGCATTATTAGATGTTTATTAACCAAAAATGTTCCATATTTTGTATTCATCATAGATCTTCATTCATGACTTCCAACAGATTCCCCCAGGGTCACAGCTGGCTGGGGTTAACCTACAGCCACTGCCATCTTGAGCTAAATCTGGCTGTGGAACTCTGGGGTTGAATTGTGGTTGGCCAACGCATGCCTGAGGAAAAATATCTGCAGACGACGTCACGAGGCAGCACACAGCCAAGTAGCGAACAGGATAAAAGCTACACCTGGGTCTGAAGAAACATGCTCCGAAAATTGACACATCACGAAAAAAGGCCCCATTTTTTTTAAAACATTCTTGGCCATCTGGTGATTAATAGATGCTTTTGAGCTAATCACTAGGGATGAAGATAAGGTTTGGTTTGAGGATTGGTTTTAGGATGAAAGAATGAAAGTTTTTATAACTTTAGTTACTTTTTCACAACAATAATTTAGATCTGGCAACAGGGTAGTCTTACCTACATTTCAACCACCGCATTCCTCCAGTCTTCTACAAGTACAATGAAACACAACTCAGTTCTTACATAATCTTATTTAGCCTGAAGCACGTGGCCTTCTATACGGTTTTCTTACGAGTTTGACCTGGGTTAGCATTTTCCACCCAGATGCTCGCTGTGTCGGCTGGGATGGAGAGGACAGGACCCCATCCTGACCCATGACATCACAGCGGGGCGGAGTCACAGCATAGCAGGTCGTTTTTTGCAATAAAGGACAGTTGTTTCCCCAAGTCTTTGCACTCTTATCAGGGACTGGTGCATGGCTAATTTCCCCGCCCTGGGGCCGACGCAAACTCTGGCTGTGGAGGAGTTCTGAATTCCTGAGAGCATAGTCAAGAACCGCTGCTTCGCTGGCGGCATGTAAAAGGGACGCAGTGGAAGTGAGCGGATCCACACTGTCTTTGCGAGCACAGATGTTCACCATAAACACCCAGTAACTGCTCTCATCTTATTTTAATTATCAGATTTGCATGCTGGAATTCTAGAGCACTTGATATTGTTCCTCTTCTGAAGGAAAAAAAAGCAGATACTATGCACTTTCGGCTGAGTCAACAAATTCACTTCAGCGAGTACAACGTCACTCACTGCTAAGTGTCCAGTGCCACAGTAGTCCTGGACTGGTTAACAAACCAGTGTTTCCTTGCCAATCAGACCTTTTTAAAGTATTTTTTTCTTGGATATTATTAACCAAACGTTATAAAATAACTAGACTCCTGCCACCCCATAATCATGCATGCAGGAAGTGTCACATTCACCATATCCGCAGCTGATTAACTTGGACTGGGTCACAGGAGACCCGTGCCCCCCCCCCCCCCCCCCCCCCCCGGAGAGGATGCCAGTCCATCACTGGACACACAGCATCACCAACCACAGGGAATTTACCAGGAACGTTACCAGACATTTATGAAGGGGGTGCTAAGGCTTTTTTTTTTTTGGGGGGGGGGGGGGGGTCTTATACAAATGTCTCACATTATATAAACTAATTTATTTAACTGGGGGGGGGGGCTAAAAACATTATAGGAAAGTTAAAGCCCCCCTAAAACAGACCTAACGATGGTCCTAAACTTTACACTCATTAGCATAACTGCAGGTCTTTGACTTCTGAGGGAAAGTATGTATCCAGATGATATGTGCGGAACACAGAAGAGATCATGCAAAATCCACACCCGCAAACGAGGCAGAATCCACACCCGCAAACAAGGAAGTATCCACACCTGCAAACAAGGCAGAATCCACATCCACGACCCAGCACTTGTGCAACACATGTGTATATCATTGTGGTCTTAAAATTGTAAATGATTGAAATCTGTTTTTGTTTGTTTGTTTGTTTTTCGCACACACCCGCAAGACAAAAACAAAGCCATTCCAAATGTCAGATCCTACCCCTGACTAGCCGGTCGCTCTGCGTCTGCTTGCGTTAATAAATGCTCAGCAGTTCTCTCCATCAAATACCTTACAGCAGCCTCAGTCTCAGGCAGAGCGAACACAAAGCAGTTAATTCCCCGGTCTGTTGCGCTGATCCAGTGTTACCAAGATATACACAGATTCTTCTTACTGATAAAATTTCAAGCACATCATTATTTCAAAGAATTCACCTTGTTCACATACGCATGTTCTGATTTAAACTTTCTAGACTAATATGAAATATTCATTTCGCCATTGACTTTAAAATATTACTTCTCATAAGGCGATATACCAATATTTCAACTTGCACAAAAATACTACATGAAAGACACACAGGTTCCAGAGAAGTCTTCTTATGTACTTGATTTTATCTGTCCTTTATCCATCACCGAGGTTTATCGCATTGCCACAATGAACTCAGCGATAGGACGATATGGGAGACTGTGTGAACGATTTCCGGTCCTAAAGGTCCTCAGGGATTTCTGCCTTCTGATCCACAACATGTACTTTCAAGTCAATGTTACAGTCTGTAATGTAATTAACCAGGGTGATTTTTGTATCGTGGAAAAAAATGTGAACCATTCGTCTTTATTCGCCCGAAACTGGCTCTAAATTAAACATCTCCCGAATTACTCCTAGGCTCTCAAAGTTACCAAAGCTTTGACCCCTTCACAAGCATTCTGATGGACATCACGATCACCACCTGCGGTCCGCGTGTAAATCTAATCTAATCTAATCTAATAATAATAATAATAATAATAATAATAATAATAATAATAATAATAACTGAAAAGCAGATACTCCAAAACACTCAAGTTTTATAATACGTATGAAATTACAATATGTAAAATGACACCTCATCAAGAGAGCAAGAATTTATGCACGACGCTTTTTCACACGCGAGGCTTGGATAGACTTGCCTGGGCAGAGACCTACGGCCACTTGCTGGTGAGTTATTAATACGAGTACTTATTTTAAAATGCACAGTTTTTTCTATGAACTTTAATTCACCTCATGCGTTCACACAGGGGTGCGGACTGGAGGAGGGGACACGTATACCCCCCAATATTCAATTTGACTTCCTCCACTCCTCTCCCCCCCCAAAAAATTACCTTTACAGTTACATTTCTAAGTAGACCCCCTCCCCATATCAAACTCTCGCCTACGCCCTTACTTTTACATGCACATAACCTATAGTGTTTGTCGTCATCCGCGTTGATTTGGGACGCTGATTTGGCAGTAACGAGCCTAAGGCAGTTATCTGACGGCTTAATCCTACAGATATATACTGCATGTTACTTCAGTACGTTTGTTGCTCGTTTTCACTTTTACTGGAACCTTTTCCAGTTGCATTCATGACGCATATTACTGTACCAATAAGCCGCTTTCGTTAAAAGACCCCCCTCACACACACACACAAGTGAGTGTAGAATACAGGGGTTAAAAATATAAAGTAATAATTCCGCTTGGGGAAAAGCCCGAAGAGACGAAACACTGTAAATAAATGTGTCAGATTCCATTTTTCAGGTAATGGGGTAGTACTCTACACCCTGAAACGGTGCCAGCCCCCCCGGCCCCATGGTAGCCTGAACATGGTACAGATGTTTTTTATATTAATGCACGAAACGCGGCGATACATTAAGTATGATGTATGAAATCTGGAAACAAAATAAACTGCATGTTCATATATGTATAATTTTTCAAGGCAATAACAAATGTTTTTGCTGGTTTTTAACTTCCAAGTGTTAAAATAGAAACTTTCCCGCAGCTGACGTATTCTTCCACGGCAGTCCGAACAGGGCTACGGTACTGAGGGGGGGGGCGGTCGAACCATCCGCTTAGGGATATTTCTATAAACAACCGACAACGCGACAGACAACAAATATATCTGTCGGCAAACATTTCGCTCTAATATCTGCGAGAAGCAGACAGAAAAAGGCAAAACAATGTATATCACACTTTCCTAAATGTTAAGCATATTACTTAATAGGCATGTTGCAAAAACCCTATGATTTAGCTTCCATTATTTCAAACTTATACATACCGAAAAATATTATATAATAAATGATAGCTATTCAGGTTTAAACGGGTATATTTAACATCAAGTAACTTATCAACTGTGAAACTACAACAATGTTTCCGAGTAAGTTTTTTAACTTGCAAAAAACTTGTACACCGCGTTCCCAAATGTTACAATGTAACAGCATAGCGCTCCGCTCGTTAGTACCGAGTCCCATCGCGCCCGACGTGGTTAAAGCGGATTTACCTTCGCTTCTCCTTCGGAAACGCAGCCTACCGGACCGGACCTCGCGGCGCAGGACTAGCACGGGGCTCCGTGATTCGCACAGATTTCTTCGGTGCCACGTATGGACCCTCCCCCTGGCTCCTAACCATCACTTTGTAATCCTCCTAAAATATGCGCAACGTTTTTCCTACGCCGCCCATTAAGCGACATTGCGTGGCTGACCCTTTGCACGTAGCTCGGAGCATCGTTTTTTTTTTTTTTTAACAAGGTGTTAAATGAATAGATTCATAAATCCGTAAATCGTAAAACGACAAACAAATTTAACAGGACCGTCTGGATAAGATCTTTGTCTTTAAAAACTGGAAATGGACTCTCCGGA
The DNA here is from genome assembly GCF_023856365.1 of Brienomyrus brachyistius. Lineage (NCBI taxonomy): Eukaryota > Metazoa > Chordata > Actinopteri > Osteoglossiformes > Mormyridae > Brienomyrus > Brienomyrus brachyistius. The sequence continues at coordinate 4,295,957 of NC_064556.1, read as the reverse complement.
ACATTTCTGTACCATTCATGATGTTTGTACCTTGGGATGTTCTTCAGAGTCAATTTCTGTACTTGAAAAGGTACAGTTTCAAGGGTAAAAGCCCAGTGACAAGGAAAGGTACAAATTCTGAGTGAGCCTTTTATTCTGAAGCTTGTCTCAGGTTTTTACACGGTTTTACACGGCACATTTTCTTAATGTTTGAAATTACGATGATTGTGTTTGCTATGACATTTTAGTAGCCCTGCAGGCAAATGATTTAAATTACAGAATGGCTCTAGGAATTAGTACCGAGTAATTCGTACTAAATATGTCTTTTAATACAATGTTTATAACAACAGCTGTGACAACCGGCCAATGGTAGCCTATTAATCGTATTTTAGGGTGCTGTCTTAAAAAACATATTAAGATCTCTTTTCGTCAGATTACTACTTATCTGCCAGTGTCTGTGTGGTTGATAGTTGCACCTACTAAAAGCATATTAGAGAAAGACCTTCCTGAGCAAAGGCTTATCCTTTATTTATATATCAGATTTTCACTTGAAACTGCATGTAATGATATGAAGAAATATTACCGGTGCAGGTATAGAAAATGAATGGATGGGTGGATAGGTTACTTTTTCTGTAATACGACCGAGTACAGGGCGCAAAACAAGACATCACACAGCACGAACTTCGAGAAGAGTAGCCCACTGTGTAGTATTAACAAAGGAATAGCTTAATAATATGGAAGGACACATTACCTAGCAAATAAAAGGTAAGGCTCTTTGAGACTTGCAATAAACAGGCCCGCGGAAATCTGAGAGGAGTCAGATTGTTTGGTATATATAATACAGGCATATGAACAGCTTTGAACACCACCTGGGCCGTACTGTACCCATTTATGTTCACTCTATTTACACCATCGCCTCCTGGTGGCGAAATATTTTCCCAACTTCTGTTAGAGTGACGTCCCGCCATGGGCATAAATTATGAAGGGTGCGCGGGGGGAGGTTGTAATCCCCCCCCCCCCAATAATCACAACCATCCAGTACACCCCCCTGAACTCCCCTAAATGGGTGGAGACCTCAACTTCCCCCAATGCTCAACCCAAAGTTATGCCCTTGCATACCGCGGTATGGTGAAGACGTTTTAATCTGCATGTAACTTAATCTACACGTAACTCTCAATCCACTGTGTAATTAATATGCATTTATTCTATTTTATTATTTAGAAGGAAAATTATTATTTTAAATATTAAGGTCACAATTGACGTATAACGTTGTACATTGTGATGTATACCTACTGTTATATTCACTTGTATGTCGCTTTGGACAAGCGCGCCTGTTAATATGTAAATGTATATACCAAAACGAGGACCGTTATGTTGAGTGAATTCAACTTGTCCCGTAGAGCAGTGTTTCCCAACCTTTTTTGAATTGTGTACCCCCTGAGAGATTTTCTCATACCACAAGTACCCCCTTTGTCAAATGTGTTGATGATTCAATAGTTTATGTCTTTTTTTGCTCTTTTCATTGATAAAAGCTGGGTTTGTTATTCATTAAGCAGCACATCCCAGATAGATTTTCTTTCTATACCAGGGCACAGCTAATGGAATGGCTGATAATATTTACCCATCATCAGGGAAATTAAATATAAAAAATTTTTCCACGTACCCCCTGTAATGTGCTCGCGTACCACTAGGGGTACGCGTACCCCCGGTTGGGAATCACTGCCGTAGAGGACCCTGTAATATTTCAGCCTCTTCCCAATCATTTCTCATTTCCACTAGGTGGAAGCAGTGTATTGGGTAATGAGACATATGTTACATTTAAACAGGCGGGATAGTTTGAGGTTCTATTTTTTTAGGCTTAAAAAGTAAAATCCTAAATTGTGTCGCATTTTTACAGGCAAGTTCAATTACCCAGAATATTCACGTTTAAATTTCGTTCCGTTGTTAATACTTAATGCACATTAAAAAAACTACAGTAGGAATCCAATTTGGTTGAATTCGGTTGTTTCACGTATTAATCTATAGTAACCTATTTCCATTATTATTTGAATGGATTTTCAGCAGCAGTTTAATTTTTATTAAATTTAAAATGTACATTTATTACCATTTATTAAATGTTAAATGCATGATAGCTAAAAATGGCCAGCAGATGGAGCTCGTTAACAATAAATGAAGAGTATTTTTTTTCAGGTCATATAAGTACAACTTAATATTAAAATTCAACGTCTTAACATAACGTCTCGATTTTGTTTGGTTTAATTTTAACAGTCGTTTAACTAAATTTTAATTAATCTCATAATTATATCTCATAAAAAATGAACATCCGGCGTAATTTATTTTATAAAGCGTTGCATGTTACTTCTATAGAAAGGTCAAAGGTCAAATACTATAGTCGCCGTTTTAGTAGACACGCGGCAGTACATGTTTTCGCACATCCTCGATTTTTTTTTACTCCCACGTTGTCCTTAGGGAGAAATGGGCCTATATATTGGATTTGCACTTAATTATTTTAATCCCTGTTTATATATCTGAGAATGCAATTCAAGTTAGATTTCATTAAAAGTCAGTGATTCCAGGCGTTTATCCTGAGTCCAGGGGAGGGGCAGTTAAACAGCCGATTTTAGAATTTCGCTCACCAATATCACAGGAGCCACAATTAGTGTCAGACTGATAAATCAGTATCAAAATACTGCTCAGTCATGCAAAAGCTCTGAGATATCCGAGCGTTTAATGGCAGACAAATATGACAGTGAAGACCTGTGATTGGTATCTCAGCAATAACTTACTGTTAAAAATATTCCCTTGTTTTGAAGTGAATTTAATTTACTGTTACAGGTAAAGATATAAAGTATTCACTACTTTAAAATATTGTGCCAGGAAACTGCATTTGCCAAATAAGAAACGAAACAACATAAATAAATAAAAACAAATAGGAACACACTAAAATAACTTTTATTTGACGAGAACGGTGCTGATCTCGGGCTGCCTTATCAGAGCTACCCCTGTATGTTTGCGAAGACACGTCTCGTCCTGCAGGTTGTGCAACCTTGTCGCCACAGGGTGTCGCTCAAAACACACGCAGAGTTTTCCCCTTTCGCGGTTTTGGTGGTGCCAGGGAATTTCCCATCCTACCGGCGTGAAAGTCATGTTTGCATACATTTACACGTAACAGCTGGTTTTGAATAAAGGATCGGGCTGTCTGACTGCACAGAATACACGTTAGTTGTGTGAAGCACTGGCTCCCAGCGAAGAAACGGAAATGCTGCATACATTTGCCGCTTTATTTTGACGTTTACGTTTTGTCGTGGTAGAGGAGGTGGCCTTGGGGTTAAGGCGCTGCATCACTGCTCGACTGCAGGTAGCAGTGTTTTGACAGAGAGATGCCAAAATTACTAGATAGCAAACATATTGACTACCCACTAATTTATTTGAGACTTCTTCCAGATGGACAAACGGTTCCAGACACTTGTGTTTACGTGGGTTTCGCCTTTGTTAGTCATGCCGTGGGAGAGCAAAAGGTCATAAATGCATTATGGGATGTTTCCTGGGGGGCTCTCTGTTCTTATTAAACTGCACTCAATAAAGAATAAATGAAAGCAATGTCACTTTCGCTTTGGCGAATGGCGTTCGGTCTCGCTCATAAGCACATGGGATTGGCATGAATGACGGCGGATTTAGGCAGTGAATTGGAGCTTTCTGGTACAACAATGGTCTTGTAAAAGGGTTCGGGGAATCTATCAGCATGGAGGCATCAGCATCAGTCAGCGAACATCTGGTGTCGGGGTGCTGTCATCAAAAGAGTGAGAAAATGGTACTCGTACTTTTTTTTTTTTTTTGCAATAGCAGCGGCGCAGAAGCACTAACGATCGCACGCACGTGCTTTTTAAGTGGAGCAGGAGCCAGATGACACCCGTCTTGCCGCCTGGGTCGTACCCCTGGGATGTCCTCCCACGACTTGGCTTATATGGTAAGGGGGGGAGGGGGTCATCCAGCTGTCGCGCCTTTGAGCGGAGGCTCTTTGAGAAGCCTGTGGTAAATCCGAGCGACTCGCACGTCGGTAAATAACCCACTCCCCCGGGAGGCGCATGATTATAAGGAAGGTCACCGATGGGATGCGCTCCTTTTCGGTGAAGCTGAAGAGATCTCTGAAGCTGTGCGTGACGGCTTCCGGGATCGAGGCCAAAAAAGGCTTTGTGCGAGGAATCTGGAGACCGTAACAGTTATTGGTGATGCTTCATTACGGCAGCTGTATCAGACCAGATTAACGAGGGCAAAGGTGTAACATGTTCCGTTTGATTCGTTACGTACTGGAGAATTAGTAAATGTAAATGGGCCTAATATTTGGGTTTATGACCTATGAAACTAAAATATTGTTATCCTATATTTTTGATTTGAAGGTTAGACTGGCTCTATGGCTGCCTATTCTTCTTCAAAGGAAAACCTTATTTCTTAAGTCATGAGGTTTCCTGTAACACATGCGGGACTTCTCAAGATCTACAGGACGGCACAGTACCTCAGAGACTTAAGATATCAAACCCCCCTAACCACCAGAATACTGGACATATGTTAGTAAACTATTTCAGATTTGACTGTAAAAAAAAAAATCTTCAGCATCTTAAAGGTCAGTCTAAAATTCAGATCCCACCAAACAGATTTCACAACTCCGCAAAAACTCTGAGTGGAGCATTTAGTGTAAGCTCTCAAAAAAAAAAAAAAACGTAGGCATGTAATTCATTGTCAAATGTACGGTACTTGAAAATGAACATTTGACCATGTGTTTAGAGTATGTGAACCTCATGACACATTCAGTTTAACATACAAAGAATCATCGGCTTGTTGGTATGTTTTCAAGTTCGGTGTTTCGAAGAGCAAAAGATTGAGGCTGGAATTTACTGTTGTGTCGAATGTAAAAACTAAGAGTCTCTATATTTAGGAAGGTTAACTCAAGACGGTCAGTTTCACCTGCGCTTACATGTGCTTCCATTTAAACTATTAATCCAACCAAATAAGAATTTTAGACTCGTTTCCAGGGACAACATTTTGATTTTCTGTGACAGAGGAATGCGAAGGGAAGATGATAGTCTGGAAGTAATTATGCAAAAAAGAGCAAGGTATTCTACTGCGAGCTCACAAAAACCACACACGCGTCTTCATTCGAGGAGACTGCAACGGCCGCTGCCTGAGAGGAAAGCGATCCGAGCTCACGTCTTGTAGAGAGGAAGACGCTGATCTGAGCCATTGTGGGTAATTATGAGTCTGCCTGCTGTATCCCTTACCTCCATCACAATCAACATCTGCCCTTAATAAAGCTTCAGTTGCGGTGGGACGTCTATTCTCCCTTCTCTAACGACCCCATGGAGATCACCCATCTCTCTACAGCACTGGAAAATAAGAGCCAATATTTCATTAGCATCCGAACCTCTTTGATTAATTGCGTCATCGTTTACTCGGCTAAACTGGGGAAAGACGGAGATGTGAAGCAAGACGTGAAGCTGTGATGATGCGGCTTCTCTTTGAAATACGCAGTATTATAGCGCCTAGCTGAAGCTGGATTTTTCTTCCATTCATACGCATGTTTTCTTAAAAAGGCAAATCGAGTTAAATACCCTGAAATGTTTGCAAACGCATATAGGAATCAAAGAAGTGATTGAAAACACCCCTCAAAGGTAACAGTAAACACGAAACACAACAAAGCTAGACATTTCCTGTCGGTGTGTACTCTGGGCGACCATTCCTGTACACAGTTTATAGAACAGACACCAAGCGCTTCATAGTTTGGGTAATGAGTACAGGACAGGATTCCCCCGGGGGCACATGCGTGCAGGTTTACTGCGGAAATGACCCTGATCAGCAGCTGCATGGAAAGAGAGAAGTAGATTTTTAGAATGTCTCTTTACCATCTTAAATTCCACCCGTCACGTGAGGGCCAGGTTCATCAGTTTGAATGAGGTTTACTCACACTGAGCAGAGGTTCAGGATTTGCAAGTAACTCACTGGAATTTGAGGGTTAACTGCAATCTGTCTGTCTGTCTGATTATATGACACACCACCTTTTTGCAGTAACATTACTATCAGTCGTATTTCAGACACTTCAGGGGCTCAATTGTCTTTTATACATTCTGCCAAATGCAGAGGAAGTAAAGTGTCAAGTCTTGTATTTAGGCCCACTTTCCATCCATCCATCCATCCATCCATCCATCCATGTATCCATCGATCTTATGCAAACTGGCAAATATGGCCATTGACAGCACAACGTAACTGTCTGTGTACCTGTTTAATACAAGCACTGCACCGCACTGACTGGTATTCCCTTATATAGGATTAAGTTGCATTGGCTATCTGTAAAATATAATGGGAAGGCTATTGATTATCGGGCTTCAATCTTATATGGAATTCTGAATGACTGGGCTACAATCTATTTAAAAGGCATCAGAACAGATGTAGCGGCTCAGGCATAAGCACTGGCAAAAATACGCTTCGTGCTGCCTTGAATTAATCTGTGCATAATGTCTCCACTGCACCGCATGAAGGCGTTTTCTAAACCCACAATTCCGCCGGCATCTGATCTTTTGTTAGCTCTCCAGCTGTGGTCACGTGTTCTTGAATTAGCAGTAATGGAATCCGCACTAACAGCACTGCAGAATGCAGTGCTGGCCTTTGCCTGACATTTTATATTTCATCCCCCAGATACTTAAGACAGCAGCAGGCCTGAAACATCCCTGATCTGCTAGTGTTTCACACATAGTGTTTCCAACTTATAATCACAACTACAATAACCAGTGCAACAGTTTGTGATTTTCCAGGTATCGTAGCAGGAAGCCTGCCACTCGTCGCTATGACAATGTATAACGACGACGTTATTTATTTATTTACCGTCTCTGATTAATAATACACAGACGAAAGTGCTATACAAGTAGCTCAGTCATAATGACTGCATAATGGACATTTCTTTCGTTTTAATTGTAACTTTAGCTTAACAGCCAGATTTGCTTCCTGTGAAGAATTAGAATAAACATTGTATATATCTGGAAAAATACCATACATCTTAACGGGGAGGAGGGGGTATTTTAAAGCTTCTTGTAAAAACAAATCATTAGTATTTATTCTACATCATTAACACAATTTGATTTATAGCCCATGAACTAAAAATGAGTTTATGGGAATTTCCACTGGGAATTTTACATGGCCGGAATTCTGCTGCCTTTCCTAATTTGGACTGCAGCATGTTTTAATATCATGGGCAGTGGTACAGTCTCACACAATTTTGTGTTTTTTATCAGTACAGAATTAAAGACTTCTAGCTGCTTACAATGTCTGAGTTTTGCAGTTTACTGCCGCACATCAACGTCATATTAATTAGCAACAAATGCTTCTAAGACATTATCAAGGCAGATGTTCTTCTTTCATATTAGATTTGCTCGTGTCAAATTGCGGCGCTTGCAACCCGCTCACTGCAGCGTTCGGCCCACTGCCTCACTGCAGTGTGCGGGACAGGGGGCTGCAGCTGATGTGACTGGCACCTGAAAAACAGCTCTTCCAGTGAAGGAATGCAGTGATTGACTTGGCTGTGGGTCTGCGGCCTTGTAATGTCTTGCACGTGAAACTCACCATATTTGCAGTTTACATTTCTATTTCTTTTAAAACTTCTATGGCCCATAAAGCACTCTCCTCTGACAGTTTTTTTGCCCTCTTCCTCTTTTGTTAACTTCTTAATCCAATCCAGACCAATATAATAAGCCCATGGACACCTTGCAAGGTGCTAAAGTGGCACAGTAATATATGAACTGTACTGAACACGAGCCCGCTTAACATTTAAGTAACAAGGATCACAAAATGCTGAACAAACGCTGAACAAAGAACGCCCTGCTAAGTGACGCTTTTAATCGAATCGTCAGTGGTGTACGTTTGTAGGTTTACAGACTTCCTGACGCATCAATTTTCCATGTGATTTTCTCCACTCTGTTTTCATTTAAGGCTCCGTGAGTGAGTGAGTGAGTGAGTGAGTGAGTGAGTGAGTGAGTGAGTGAGTGAGTGAGTGAGAGTCAGTTAATGAGTGAGTCAGTCAGTCAGTGAGTCAGTGAGTAAGAAATTCTTTGTTTACCCTATGGACCAAGTAGCTGTGCAGATCCACAGGGATCCTTACACTTTTTAATGGGAACTTCAGTGGCATATTAATTATGATGCTGCAAAGGGATTTGATAAGTGAGGTACTGCAACTGTGCCCCGGTGGTACATCAGCCAGTGATGAGGTCACCCACCTCCAGGCCTGACGGCTTGAATTCTGCCCCTAGCCGTGGGTTTGCATGTCTTAAAGAAGCTCCTATAGTTTCTAAGCTTCTTACAATCCAAAAACCAGGGGTGGAGATGTCAGGTCCAGAAAGTAGGACTACAGTCCAAGATTTCGTTTCGACCAACCAGTTGAGTCCTCTGTGACTGTGACTCTTTATACTCAACTGGTTGGTCGAAACGAAATCTTGGTCTGGATATTAATCTCTGGACCTGGAATTTCCACCTCTGCCAAAAACACACAGTTAAGCATCCCATTCAGAATTTATCCTGGGCTGCTAATTTCTGTGTCATATCCAAGCTTCACAATGTCAATGAAGGCATTTTTTAAAGAAAGATTTTTGGGGGGGGGGGGTTCCTCTTCATTGAATTTTTTTAAATTAGTCACAGTTAAATGTTAAATGAGTTTCTATGGCTGCCGGCTATTACCTATAGGTCTACTCTATTGGAATCATTATGAACAGAGGCGGATATTTCAGGTCCAGAAAGTACAAATCCAAACCAGGATTTTGTTTCAACCAACCAGTTGAGCAAAAAAGAGTCACGGTCATAGAGTACTCAACTGCTTGGTTGAAACAAAATCTTGGACTGGATTTTTACTTTCTGTATCTGAAATGTCCACCTCTGGTTATGGAAGACATTTTTGGGTTACGCAACCATCTCTACCTAGTTGGACCCTTTTAGGTAATTAACTGTCAGCTCACCAGCTGCCATGCAGTATGATCCAGATTGTTAATGCAAGGGATTAGAGTGGCTGTTGATGATCGTAACGTGGCGCCAAGATGGCGTTGGTGTCCTCGGTGTGCTGGAGAACAACACAGTCATTTCTCTCAGGATTTTATTTCATGTTTAATCAGAAGAATGCAGTGACAAGTCTGACTCACTGCAGCACGTGAGAGATAGTCAGACATGTTAGTCAGACTACGAGAGAAAGATGTCTTCAACCTTCGTCTCTGTTCTGTTACCATCCACCGTACAGCCTTTACTGCATGCCCCTATGCTGGGAACTGACATCAAATCCTGCTGTGACGATGGCTTTGTTTTCGGTGTTTATTAGTAACCTTCGGAATGTTTACTGCTGCAGTTCTATGGCTGAATGCTGAGTCGATGTGCAGTCGATCTCGCTGTCTTTCAGGAATAGCTCATCCACTCTGTGTTCTTGGGAATCCCTCTTCTGCTGCCTTTACAGCATTTTCCCTGATTCTGGTTTTCTATTTCTGCAGGAATCGTAACACTCAGCTTTAAGGTTTTTATTCCTGGGATCATTACCGCGATTGCGTTACAGTACCATCATGCCTTTGAGTTTACAGACTCCACTAGAATTTCCTGAAACGTCTGCATTTCCCTGAAATAGACGGACCAAGCCAAGCTTTTCTTGTGCTGATATAACATTCAAACATTAACAAAACAGCATAATTTAAACAAAACAGTTTAAACAAAATTAAGTGATACTCAGTGCTCTTCTGATTTAAGACTCAATTTCTTTCTTGGTGACTTTGACAGGGTAATAAACATTCCGTTTAACATTATGATCCATAGCAGTTAACTTGGTCATATCATGATGTATGTAAATCAGTTGTTTGTCTTTGTACATTTGTGTACATTTGAATATATATAAAGAAATGTATCACAATGTAACAGTTTGTGACATTACGTAGTATCTCTCTGAAGGCGTTGGCCATCCTCACAGATTGGTTTGGGCATAATGCATATCCAGTGTGTTCAAGAACAACAACCTTCTACTGAAGAATGTGCTCATTTAAACATTTTACTGTGATGAAATAAAATATTTATACTGCAAATTCAGACACCTTTTCGCCACCTGTTTCACAGGCTTTATTAATGAACATGAAATATTTAGCAAACCATCTGGTATATATAACTGTCAAGGTTTCTGGACAAAACTCAAAGAGCTGTTATGCATTTTAAAAAATATGGATGTTAATATATTTATTTTTAAAGAATAAAGATGTTTTTAACCAAAATAAAGAAATAAACTCTGAACTCTTCGGTTGTCTCTACATTTCCTGTAGTTACATCTGCCACCAATATGTCGTTCTGCAGGATTTGCTCTACGTAAATATGAGAAAATCATTTCCAGTGATGTTTCCATTTTAATGCTTTCGTTTTTCCTCAAATATTTGCTCGGTGTATTTTCCTGGATCAGTGGTTTCCCCATTTAAATATGTCCCATAAGATTGACAATTTTCAGCTTTGTTAGGGCACACAAATCTTTCGAACTAGTGTCCAAGAAGCACAGTTTCGCAGTGAGTGCCATGAAAATGTTACCAATTATACATCTGCAGGCAATCTGCAAAATTCTGTGTTGGTATTTATGCTGATGCTGGTTTGTGACCAAATACAAACCACCTGAGATGAGATGAAACCAAGCAGGCTATCATTAAAACAATAAACAAGAACAGAATAGTATCTAATTTACCATATCAATTATATTAAAATCTAAATATGATGAATATGATGTGCATTTAAACATGTAATATACCCTGCAGGACATAGTTTTGATTTTAACACTGGTAAGGATCAAATCAGCCCCCCCCCCCCAACACACACACATACACAATTATGTACAACCAATTCTGCTCATTCGATCACATTAGTTGATATACAACACATTGAATTTACAACCTTAAACAAAAAATCCAGACCAAGATATTGTTTTAACCAAACCAGTTGAGTACTCTGTGACTGTTACTTTTCATATTCAGCTAGTTGGCTGAAACAAAATCATGGTCTGCATTTGTACTTTCTGGACCTGAACTTTCCACCTCTGTCAAAAGTTATTACAGTAGATGCGCAACCGGAAAACGTGCGACGTCGATCTCAGCAGCGCATAACGGTGGTTTGACAGGCCGGGGAAGGGCTTCAGGGCCTTCTCAGTTCCCATTGCATGCTGGGATTTGCAGTGCAGTTCCGCGGACGTCGCGTTCGTCTCGCGCAGGCCGCGCGCACCCCTCAGTACCGCCCGGACTCATCCTCCAGCGCGCCGGACCGTTGCCACGGAGACCCGCACCGTTGCCATGGCGCCGCGCTTCTCCCTCCCATTCAGTCCTGTTCGCGAGCGGCCACGAAGTACAACTCCCCCTTTCTGAGACGTCAGAGAGGGATCGTGTTATTTAAAGATTGTATCAAGCGAGAAACAAAGTTCGCGGAGAGACCGTGTGGCCTTGCAGCTTCTGCCAGCGGGACTTGTACGTTTCTTCAGCGCCGGTGTCTGGATACTGCGCCCGCAGAGATATGCCCCAAACCATAACCCTGAATGGACCCTCACCTTGGGGTTTTCGGCTCGTGGGTGGAAGGGATTTTAGCACACCATTAACCATTTCGCGGGTACGTTTCACCTACAACCGCTCACTTTTACGCATTACTCTATTTTCCTTAATAGTCTGTTAAATGAAATGTAAATACGCGCACTTTGCATGAAGAGGTTTTTGGCGATATTGCTTGAAATGGACGAATCGTTTGCGGGGTTGCCAATGAATTAATGCGAAGTAAAGAGACAGCGCGCTTTTTCGTAGCTCCGCGGTGTTAAGTGTTTTTAAAAGTTACAAGTGGACGTTATAAGTTCATTCTTTTTATTAATATTACTTTAAGCAACAACAGTACTGTGTATGAAGATTTGGTATGTTGGATACGATCGGGTAAATAATGCAACTGCCTACCTGCCTTGAGTGTAAATCAGGTGGTTTAATTTTACGGTTTATTGTAGCCGGTCGGGCATAAATAAAATAAATTAAGGTTTGCATTGTGTAGTTACTGTAGCAGGTAACGTCATCAGATATTTTTCTGGTATTCGGGGGGAATTTTCTCTTTCTTGCTAAAAATAAGTGGTTCAATCTAAATATCCCATACACCATGTTTCTACAAATTACTGGCGCACCGTAAAGCTTCCTTTTATTGTTTATATTTCGTAATAATGTACTATACAATCTGGTGAAGTAATCTGGGAAATAAATTGAGGTATGAAGCTTAGTCGTGTCTTGAAAGTCATTTGACATGCGGACGCAGGCGTTTCTCCGCTGCTTGCACAATGATAACGAAACGGTAGACGTTGCAAAAGGAGTAACGGTGAAATTTAGCCTTTTTCTAAGGTTAATGGAGTGTGGTGTGGCTGCTTAACAAGGGACAGGAGAGCCGGCGCCCTCACACGCTGTAAGGCTGCTGACACTTTGTTTGCAATACAGGATTGTAGGGCAGTTGAAACAGTCCAGATGTTACAACTATATTTTTGCGCCCCAGTGGGAAAAAAACCGAGCGACTAGTGGATGTACGCATGTATAATATAGTTTAAATAATTTATTTTTAGTTTTTATTGTGCATTATTACATATTCCATCGACTTTCTTGTTGAATATACTCTTTCGGTATAATACTATTTGGGGTATTTTCAGCATAAATGCACAAATAGTAATTTATTTTGAATTTGTTTATACTGTAGAAAAGGCTAATTAGTTTAATAGTCGTGAAAAGCTTCAGCCAGATTCATAGTCCGAGCTTAAAGGGTGCAGCGCATGTTAGTAATCGGTTTAATACTTTTGTAAGGGTAGTGCCCAGGGATCAAACGTAGCGGTATTATTTTATGAACAATCAGATCGCATATGCTACTTACCCCCAGTGTAAATGACGTGATTGCATTCCGGATTAGGTTGCATCATCGGTGCATTCCCGGTGCTCCATGTGAGAGGCCGGTCTGCATACTGTGCTCACAATGATGCGATCAATGAGATCATCAAACGGACGCTCCTATATTCAGCGAATCGTCCTAGTTGCTGACACTATTAAACACTGAGAGGCAACAAGAATTGTGTTTTCCACTTCCACATATACTGAGCTCGGTTATTCAACGGGGCGCACGATTCGAAGTGCATTTCTCCCAGTTAATGACCTGAAGCACCTGTAATTTTAGGCGAAGGACGATTTATGATCGTCTGGAAGGCATCAGACGGCCGTATCAATGGTTTGCAGCAACTCAGGCTTTTATTAGTGGATGAATGAACGAATGAATCAGATTCACTATCTGAAATACGGCAATACATCATCGGAGAGCGCTGATCTGCACGGAGAAGAATTCCGTAGAAAAAAGTCATACTCATCAAATAAATCATATTTAAGGAACAAACGAAATGATACGGGCAACAATAGCCGCAGTTCAGTTTGCGTGTGTTTCAAATTATATCTAACAGCGACTTTTTCTATCGCGACCTTGTGTTTGCTATTTAACCACGTAATACAGCAATGTTTACATGGCGTAACTAACATGAATTGTGTGACTGACTAGCGTGTTAATACCTGGGCAGATTTTGCCAGCTATTGAGAGAACCAGAAATATATCTGACCTTTGAGAAGCAAATCCCCAGGAACTTCTAATGGAAGTTAACATGAATTTGAAGTTATGTACTGTATCTGTCGGTTTTTTTTACATGCTTTTGTATCGTATGGTATAGGTGTTATAAAGAGGCATAACTAGTTAGTTTTTTTTATTGAACAAATCTTCCGGTTCTTTCGAAAACGTTATTCCTGTTTTGTTACATCTGCCACACAAAGAACTTTGTTTTACATGCAGTGCTTAGAGGACAAACTGTTGTCATGACAACCTGAAGCTTTATGTCTGAGACATGCTTTCATAGAATCCTCACGCTTTGTAGTGACTATTTTTGAGAGCATTAAAACATAGGGAGTTTTCGGAACTTAAAAGTTGTTTGTTCAGAGTGTAACCTGTAACCAGAAAAACAAGATACAACAGATAAAGAAATAAAAGGAGCCAAGTTTGTTATTTTGTATCCTTTCATCATTCAACATTTGGGGCATTTTCCAAGTATATATACACAACCAATATTAATGGGTGTTTGTCTCAGAATAGAAATGTTTTTTTAAAGAACGTATGTTAAAAAATACAGACTTATAGAGTAGCAGTTAACATGTTGATTAATATTGTTGATGCAGTTCTGACAGTGTTTTTGTAAAGTATATATTTGTTGTGTCATGTGACCCTGATTGCATTAAGCTGTTGGAACTCAAGGGCTAACAGACCTACTTGACTGATTCATTCAAATATCCAGTATGGTGAACTGTGTGCGAGTCATTGTGGTCACTGTTTGTATTGTCATAGAAATTTTCACTGTGATCTAGTTTCTTTGCCGTTTTCAAATATTTACAGTACACAGTTTCCTGTCACCCCCAAAGCAAAGCGTAAGCGTATTTTGTAAACAAAGCAAACAGGCATGACCAGAACATGGAAGTAAGCTATAATTGGTTTTGAAACCCTGAAAGTTGCAGATATCCAGAAATATAATATTTCACTCTGCAAAATTATTGAAAATGCAAACAGAATACCACTCTGTAAGCCCTTGGGACGAGATGTGCAGCCAAGACAGCGAGAATACAATGTGGCATGGAGTCAACAAGGGTCTGGAAGTGTTCTTCAGGAATCCGGCATATTTCTTCCGCGAGGAATTTTTTCCAGCTCGCGACGCTTATGATGGAGACGGAAACCGGCGTCAGATGCGGTCCCTCAATCGCCGTGTGGGACTGAGGTCAGGCGATTGGGATGGCCGAGAAGAATGCCATCCACGTTCTCCTCACAACATCTGCCTTATTCATTTGACCGTTCTTACGCTGAATCATGGGATACGGATTTGTCACAGCATGTCACTCCTGCCACGTAATAATAGACAGTTTTCCCAGAAATATAAGGTCGAGGGAAATGCTTTTGAAATTATTCATCTGACTGGTGAGAGCATTTTGCCACTGGGGCCCGACGCACGGTGTAGAGTTTCTCTGGCAGTAACGGTACATGCCGGAATCCTTTCCAGAAGGACGTGGAAAAGGGTGTGTTGTCAAGTTTTTATCATACTGACAGCTCTGGGCGTAGGTGATGCACAGTTAGTAGGCACCCCAGCACCAGTGCATTGAGTTCTGAACCCTCCGATTCATTTTCTTGAACGCAGGGTGCCTGTGGCGAATTGCACGGTTTGTGTACTACTACCTGTTCCAGGCTAGTACACACTACACACTAAAGTACCAATGTCACCAGACTGACATTAACTCCTGAAACAATTGCTTGTGACTCACCTTTTCTGAAGGTCTTGTTCTTTACGAACCGCTCGCAGTAATTTCGCGTCATTCAGACAGGAACTGGTTTTGAACGTCTAACATGTGCATCCTGCTAATACTCTTGCTTCAGCACAGCTCCTCTGGAGAGCTGTAGATTCTGCATATCATTCATCCGGAGAATGATGTTCAGGTGCTCCGCCGTACACAGCCAAGCACGTCCGGCCCTTCATGAATGTTTTTCTTTCGCGGAGGGAATTCAAACACAAGACGCCTGGATCTGAACGTCAGAGATAGCTTCAAGAGAGAGAGTACAGAACTGGGCGTCAACCGCAGCTCTGGGTGTTCTAAGTTCGCGGAGGATGGTTTAAGGGTGAGCTCTGTTTTGCACCTGGTGAGCGAAGCCTAGCTGTGCTGCTGTAGCGGAGAGATGCGAATAGGAAGTCCGAGCAAGCCAAGGGCAGGCAGCGTGATCAGACTTAGGATGTTCGATGAGTACCAAGAGCACTGATTCCCAACATTTTGAATATGCTTAGTGGCTGATGAAAACATGCAGTTGCCAAAGTCTGGTTTATGTAAGTAGCCAATGGTGAAAAGGGTGAAGAAAATTTTTTTTCAAGATACTGGTTTTCGTAACGTACATGTCCAACGATATGTAACGTGCCGAACTGTATGCACTCATCTACCTGTAATTTTGTGCAAGGAAATCCATATTCTTGAAGAAAAGAAGTTCGCTAACACGTCCGATATTTAAATTCTCTTCGTGTAATTGTGTCTTGGCACAAGTTTTACAGAGACGTTTTTTTTTTTTTTTTGCCAAAGCCAGAACCACGTTTCGAAGACATTTGAGAAACAAACAAAAGAGGTATTATCAAACAGCACACAGACGTGAAGCTGGCGTTGTCCTCCGCTAAGCATAAATATTGAAAAATGCAGTGGTATTTCCGAACCACAAAATCAGCTGTACAGCAAACCAGCGTGTTCGTTCACCACAAGAGCGAAATGCAAGCCTGGCCCTGCTGGCTTTTAAATGCGGCCAAACATTTTAATTCCCTAAAAAAGGCAAAAAATGTCTGCTTCTTGTTTACAATTTGGCAGCATTTCATTTGCAGTATTTTTGCTTGACTCTACAGAATCTGACAACGATTAATCGAATAATTTGGTTTCCCCTAAATTAGTTTACTGCATCTTTCCTAATGGTACACAAACTGATTACATCTTGTCATATCTTTGCAGTGAATGCAAATTGCTACGTGAAGTAAACGTTTAACTAGCAAATACAAGGATTAGCCAGGAATTGGGGATATTTAGCTTCTTTGACTGAGGTTGTTGAGTGATTAACTCACTAGGTGATTATTTTGTGTTCGCTGCCATGTTTTATGGTAATGGCCAATTAGCCCGCAATGCCTTTTTGCAACCTTTGCTTTTTATATTTAAGCTTGAAAGGGCTCTGCTGACTTCCAGCAGTAACATGCCCTACGGAAAGAAACGGGGGCCAAAAAACCTTTATATGTCAAAGTAGAGAATTTTCATTGAAACAGGGTGTCCCTGTGCATGTGCTTGCATGTCTTCGGCAGTAATTGAGGCCTTTTCTGAGAAAGAGCCGTGAGAATGAGTCAGGAGCGGCTGTTTGGTCCTGAATTTCTGTGTCCCGCTGCGTCGCCGTGGCGATAGGCCAGGCGTCACGACCTAAGTGAGAACTTTGGCTACAGCCTCACCCAGATGACCCAGTAAGTCTCAAAACAAGGGCTTGGTGTGATTTTCACGGGAGATGGAAACCGTGCATTGAAAGTAGCGTGCGTGTTTTGTCTGAAACCCTGCCGATCTTAATGATGACCTGCAGGGGAGTTGCACCGCTCACACGTGTCCAGGTCTGGCGGAGGCGCGACCTATGAGCTCGGCGATCTTTACCAGGCGTACGTGAAAAGACAGCTGAGGACTTGTGCTGTCAGGATGCCTTAATCGTCCTGGGGGCGTCCTGCTCTGGTTTCTACCAGAATACCTTCCTTTTGTCCCGTCCGGTTTACACGCGAGATTTTACAGTTTTTTCCTCGCCAACAATGACAGCTTTATGGCGACGGGTTTTCCACTTAGGGCTTTCGTGTCGGGTTTCCAGTATCCAATATCGTATCCATCTGCCGAGGATAGCCTCTTATTAGAAGATAAAACCAATGCGGATATGGGCAGGGTGAAAGAGCCAGTAGGAAGGGGGTAGGAATGTTTATAGTCGGTGGTTTTTGCGTAACCTGTTTGGTCGCTTGGCATCCTCACGTTCATCATCCCCCCCCTCACCGGGATCAGCACAACCAGTTAACGTGAAGTGCCGTCCTGTGTTACCAAGCAAAGCTCCTAAAGGTTAGCGAGCTCCGCTGGGCCAGCCTAACGCAGAATATTCCCTGAAAGAGAACCATGTGTGATGTTTGTGAATGACTGCTTTATGTCATCCAGGCTTCCTAAAGCCATTCGTACGTCCGGCCTGCTCCTCTAACACAGGAATGTGACATTAACCACCCCTCCTATATATGGAAATGTTCTTATCATAGAAATTGCTACTAAGTTGCTGGGTCATATCGCCACTGCTCATTTATTTGCACAGTTAAACTGGTTTTAGTGCCCATTAGTCTTGAGTGAATGAATCGATAAGTGTGGTGTTTGATATGTACAATGACTTAGGATGCATGGTCTCAAGGAGAAAGAGAAGAGATAGAGGGATAAGAGGAGAGGATAAAATTGTCAGGGCTGTCATGCAAACCCTTATATCGGTGTACCGCTTCATCACCCGTTCAGATTTATTTTTCTGTTTGCCGTGAAGTTCATTCCAGTACAAGCATATCAAGTTCTGAAGGTTCTGGACCTCACATACCGCATGCTTTGGACTATTTTAACGAGATGTCACTGTTTTAGAAGAGTGGGGCATTGTCACAGTTTTGGGCTTGAAAGAAAAGTAACAGGAAGTGGTGACGCGACCATGACTGTTTAGTACATGAACTCGGCCTCGCAATAAGCGTGTCACGTCTACTGTACGTTCATGGTTCTTGGACGGGGAGGTGACGGAGGTAACCTTATCACGCCTGGGGCACAAACCTGCGTCACCTCCTAGAGTATTAAAGGATGAATCGTTTGTTAATCAGCGGGAGTGAACGCGTGCTGCCGGGTGCCCGACTCTGCGTCTGCTTGGCAAAGGAGCGGAGCGCTGATTAAACGCCAACGTCGCCGTTGTTCTTCGAGCGTGACGCACCGGACTAAAATGTGCCTCTTCTGCCGATGTCACGTTAGATCACGCCAGGAAGCAAGGCGGCGCTGGGCAACCTGTGTCCTGGGGACCACATTCTAGCCATCAACGGCGACGGCACAGAGACCATGACCCACATGGAGGCTCAGAACAGGATCAAGGCCTGCAGCGCACAGCTCGTCCTGGCCATCAACAGGTAGCCGCCGGGCAAATATACCGTTAGAATTCCCAGCAAGGTGCATGCATGTAACACTCCGAACAAGCTATCAAATACCGTGAAATACTGCATTTACTACCAGAGGTTGCTTATAATTATCTTACATGACTAAATCCCCAATTACATCTGGTTAACCACTACAGAGAGACAAGATCCGTTCACAGGTAATTAGTCGACTAAAAGTGAGGAGGGATCGGTATTAGGGTATGTCAGTAGTTCTGCCATCCCGGACTTGTTATGTTAATAGACATGTTCTTAGAATGATGATTTATTTGCGATTTGCATAAGTATATGTGTATTGGAATTTTTTCATTTTCATATATCCCGTCTTCTCTCACACACACGCGCTAATATCTTTGTGGGGACTCTCCATTCATTTCTGTGAGCAAAACCCTAATTCCAGCAACGGCAACCTTAACCCCCCCCCCCCACCCACCCACCCAGCCAGCCCTAACCGTAACCGCAGTGTTTTGGTTGCTATCACAGATTTTTATGAAACTGAGTTTCCCCAAAAAATGGTCACACACACACAACACTGAAATAATGTAATTAATATATGACCCCCCCCCCCCACACACACACACACAGTGAAGAACAAAGCTTGGTTTTTGAGTGCAAGGACAGCGTATTTTTTGCATTTCAGGGACTTTACGGGACTTGCGCATATTGCACATATATATATATTTTTTATATATATATATTTTTTATATATATATTTTTTTGCACTGCTGGACAGTGGAGAGGAATGACGGAACCGATATGTACCTATTGCCGGCTCCAGAATGAGACACGGCTCTTTTCTACTGTTTGCCGGGAGGCAGCGACTCCGAGCCACTGGAGGACGACTAGACGTATCTGGCACACCAGGCCGTGGAACCCTGCAGTTCTGCGGCCCGCCGGACGCCCTCAATCCAAACGAATGATCCGCCTCAGTGCCACTGGCGGGGCGGGGAGATTTAGCCCAGTGGAATGTGAGGGCCTGCGTTGCGCTAAATGAACGGTTTCGGGAACCTGCAAGGGGAGTGGAAAAAAAAATGAGAAAGCTGATGTGCACGGTGACCTGGAGGCCGAGAGCGCGGGGGATTAGCGTCCATGCCGCCTCTCGGCCCGCAGAACCAGACGGAACCTGTCTGTTTCTGCCCAAACAGAGAGGCTTTCCTTCTGCGGCTAAATGAAATCTAGAATTGACCTGTATGTCTGAGCCAACCCCCCGAATCGGACTCGGCCCCATAAGCTTGTACCGGGTGGATTTTCTGTGATTTTTTTTTTTACAACGTAAATTAAACCCTCTTTGTTGCTATTTATGGCAATCCTCTTCCCCGCTCCCAATTTCGACTGCAGGCCAGATCATTTGTTGTTAAATAAATCTGCTGCTACAGTACTCCAGCTCTAAACTCGGGCATAAAGACTTTCAAAGGCTGCGAGCTGGGAAAACTCCGCTTGGGAGACTTTGGCCTGTCATGGAAAATAATTAGACTCCGTTTGCTCTATCTGTGTTCTGGCTCTTTAACCACACATGATTGCAATCAGCTTGACGTCTCTTTAGAAGTGCTATTGGTCGCACGGCGGATCCGTCCATCTATTGAGCTTCTCCTACACATAACTTTCCACAGATATTTAAACGCTGTTAAAATCTTTACCGTGCTGCAGTTTCTGCGATGTATATCCTCACTTGTTTGTTTGTTTTTTCCCTATGGTTGCCTCCTAGAGAACATATTAAATTGCAACGTTAATGATAGATATGTAAGAAATGTATCACACACAATAACATAATTGTACTTGGGGTCAATATGATGAAGTACAATGGCCGAAATATTTTGCCTTATTTAGGCGTGATGGGTCTGCTGGGTCTCCAAGGAGACCCTGATTTGCCTTTGGAGGCGTGACACTGAGGGACAGAGACACGCCCATCAGAAGGTCTCTTCTCTGTATTGGTTAGCGCCCCCGCCTGTCACCCAGGAGACCGGGGCTTGACTCCCTTATAAGCAGCCGTCTTATGCCCTGGGAACGGCGTGTGTGGCTCAGTGGGTTGTGCCTCAGTATCTGTGAGTGGAAGGTCTGACTAATCAGGCGGAGATCCCCAGTTCTGGTGCTGGAGGGCCAGAAGCTGACACATATTCCAGATTTCCCTGCTCAAAAATATCTTACTCAGCTAGTAACCATGTTTAGTAGGTGTGTCTGAGCTGCAAACTGTGTTGGATTTTGGCCCCTCGGGGCTGGAATTGGGGAAAACGTGCACTAAGGATGTCGGTTGGACCCTTGAGCACGGCCCACAGCCTCCTGAAATGCTCCTTGGGTGCTGGATAAATGCTCTGACCCTGTGCTTGGGCCCCAAGCTTCGCTTTCAACAATATATATCTGTGTTTTTGTCTCCAAGGAGACCCTGATGGGATACGCGAAAACTACAGAATGCCAGAGTACAGTAAATCCTCAGATTGCGAGCATAATTCGTTCCGGAAATGTGCTCGTAATCCAAAGCACTCGTACATCAAAGTGAATTTTTCCATTGGGAACCCAAAAATATTCATATAAAAATGATTAATACGAAACATAAAGTAAAAATACATAAAACAAATTAACCTGCACTTTACCTTTGAAAAGTGGATGGTGTGAGGGAGACGAGAGAGAGGAGATGAGGATGGTTATTTTATAGGACGACTTTCACTATAACTAACTGAATCACTGCTATCTGTTGGCTCACTGGAATCTTTTTTTTTTGTGCGACTTTAACAAGGAACCTATCAATGACAGCTGCTTTTGCATCCTTTTCGATTTCGCGGAAATGTGGACATTGC
This sequence comes from Brienomyrus brachyistius, assembly GCF_023856365.1. Classification (NCBI taxonomy): domain Eukaryota; kingdom Metazoa; phylum Chordata; class Actinopteri; order Osteoglossiformes; family Mormyridae; genus Brienomyrus; species Brienomyrus brachyistius. The sequence continues at coordinate 4,274,381 of NC_064556.1, read as the reverse complement.
ACTGTCGTTAAACAGATTCATCGCTCGCACTGCTACGCCCTTATTTGGGTGGTGCTTTTCTACTAAGTTTTTACTATACGAGTGAGGCACGCCGACTGAGAGCATGGGAGACAATTAACCACAATCCTGCAGCGAGAGAAAGCGAAGAACCATCGGCTCAGTTGTGATCACGCGAGGCAGACAAAGCGTATACGTAATACTTACATTTTTAAAAATTTTGCTCATCTTGCAGAACACTCACAAACCAAGTTACTCGCAATCCAAAGTTTGACTTTAGTTGTGTAAATAAATTATGGTTTTGTTTTTTCAGGGGCTGTGGTTGCACCTGTTTGTGTGCGATGGCCTCTTTGCACGCAAGGCCGTGCAGCAGCTCCGAGTATTGAAATCGGCGTAGGGAACCAGTTGAGCCCCACGATGGTGGCCGCGACAGGCAACTCTGTAGGCAGGGACTGTTTTCGGATGGAGATCAGCGCAGCTTATACTGTTATGTAACATTTTTAATTATGTAGAAGAATTGGCCTTTGTGCTACAATGGAAGGTGAGTCAATTGCTGAATTGTTGACGGTAATTAGACGACGCACAGGTTCACAATGAGAGAGGCTTAGCTTGAGCCGATGAGTTAACCTTCCATGAGGGGATGAATCTCAGCTTGCCTGAAGGGGATCAACCCACCAGAAAAGTCGGATGAATGAAGATATTACGTACGTAAAAGCGTTATGAAAGTCTACAACTGGCGACGAGGAGGCATCTCCTTAGAAGGAGCATTTCCATCAGGTAGAGGGAGGGAAGGATGAAAAGAAACTGGAAAGTCCAGTGGAGGATAATTGGGATGCTGAGTAACTGGGCAGCGCACCTCTGGGGATGACGGATCCCCAGATGTATTTTGGGATTTTTAGCGAATTGTTCTTGTTGTTTTAGTGAATTAAGGCGGGATGTTGGGGGCCGGTGAGGCTGGAAAAGCTGGGGAGCAGGCAGCGAGTGAGGGGAGATTATCGCGTGCTGGGATCGGACGAAGGATGAAGAGATTTACGATTTATGAGATAATAGAATTATTTGTAGCTTCGTGGAATGGAGATTTGTTTACAAAGTTGCATTTATAAGTTACGTTTTATTTATTTGGCAAGCAATTTGAGACTTGAGTCAAGTCAAGTTTGTTATTTATATAGTATCTTTCATACACTGCTGTCGTTCAAAGCGCTTTAAAAGCGAGAAAGCGGGGGCAGCCAGTCCCTGGAGCAGCTGAAGGTTAACGGCCTCGCTCGGGCGCCCAGTGATGACATCACTCTGCTGACCCTGGGATTTAAGCCAGCAACCTTCCGATCGCACAGCTCCCTCCAAGCCTGACTAATGGGAATCTTGTTTAGTATAATCTGTGAAAATAAATGACATGAAGCAGGCAGTGTAATACACTACAGACTTCCATATAGCATTTAAACCCGGATATGATCTTTGGTATTTGAGGCATTTTGTGTACAGTGTAACCACATGCTGAGATGTTTAGTGAGAAGCCGTGGAAGATTATATTCAGTTACCACAAATCGCGTTTCTACTAAAAATAGCGGGAATGATGAAAGAGACTGCTGTTTGCTGGAAAAGGCTTTAATGCTAGCAGTTAGGAATGGTCTCTGATCTGATTGGGGAAAGGCACGGGGATGGAGACAGGAAGCTGTGGGGAGGCTTTCAGGCCGAGTTATCGTTGTAACCCAATTCAGAATGACATCGATAATCAGGACGTGGAAAATCTGTCGTTTTCTGGAGCTTTGGAAATGTATAAACTGATCCATCAGAAGTAAACAGAAAGTACCTTAATAGCAGATACATCAGAGCCCTTCATATAATAGCAGTATTTTCCAGGGTGGTGTGGTATGGTGTGGTGGCTCAATGGGTAAACCAGTGGGCTTGTGCTCCTGTGGTTGTGGGTTTGAATCCCACGGATTTCATGGTTTCCCATATTTTTATGGGATTTCTCCCGCAGTTCAAAGAGATATGATTCAGGTGAGCGTGTGGGAGTTTTACTCACAGAAAAATGTTCTGAGGGCTGGACAGAAAAATGACTGGCTCAGAGAGATAACCAATCAGATTGTAGAGGAGGTGGGTCCAAAACATATGATTGGATGGTCCGGCCTACCTCTCGTCACTTGGACCCACCTCCTCTACAGTTTTATTGCTGGTTATTTTTCTGAAACAATGATTTTTTTTTTCTTTCTACCCTCAGATCATTTTTGATATCAATGGGAGTTTTAATTACACAAAAATGTTCTGAGGGTAGAAGATTCAGTACAGATTCGGGTGAAACGCTATCTGTAAATTGGTCATTACTCATGCCCTGTAATGGACTGGCATCCCACGCAGAGTGTCCCCTACCTACTGTTTCCAGGTCTACAATGACTCCACATTGGATAAGAATGGATGGATTTAAAAACTCCAGAAAGGAAAAAAATATTTAAATATACTTCAGAGTGACTGAACTATAAGTACAAAGGTACAAAGGTAAAGGCATATTACTCCAAGTATTGCTATCTCAGAGTATAAGTACTGCCAGTACTGTTTCAGCTCAACTGATCCGTCCGTACGGTAATGTGAGGCACCAAGCTCATCATCAGTAAATTCTGCACCGCACTCCTTCTGCCTCGGTGCTTTACTGGAATAGACCGGCTTCCACAGAAGGTCAGAAATGTGCTCTAAACGGGCATCAGTGTCACGCTGAAGCATCTGTCAATCAGGATATCGATTTTAGTGCTTCCAGGGGACCACGTGGTACATCCTGTATTCTGAAACTGTGAGAAACAATCCTACCACTTGGCAAAGTACTGAGTAATATGAGATGTTACGGTAATTAGCGTATAATTTTTTTCTCCTGAAGATATTATCAGGGCACCTTATAAGAAGAAAGAAAATTTGCATAAGGACGGTAGATTTTATGGAAAAATGTGTTGCGTAATCCAGCAATGGGACCATTCTTGTAATCTCCATTGTGGGACTTTCCTTACCGTTACTAGCTTTCGGTACAGCTTCACCTGACCATGGTAAAGCGATAAAATGCAGAGGACGGGGTGGGGGGGGGGGTGCAGGGTGAGCCTGGGTTACCCAATCACAAGCTTGGCACATCCCATGGTTGGGTACATGCCAGGGAATCTCAACATATATTTGTTACTGTTGCAAAAAAGGTAGGAAGCAAGCCAGTTTTTTTGGTAGACTATTTGAACTATGGGGTACCTGAATACCCCACTCAGAGAGTCTTGGAACCCACCCTGCATCTTAGTGCTCGAGTCTCCTACGACATGACATTGCTGCCAGCAGAGAATGTTTGCACGCCTTTCATGAAATGAGTACCTACGGGCAGCTTAAGATGTTTGCTGTCTGTGAGGCAATTTGGAATGAACCCCACCCAACTGGCAGGTCGGGGGCCACGTGAATTACGAGGTTGTGTCCATGAGACTCTCTCGGTTGGGTGTAAGGGGGGGGGGGGGGGGGGGGGGGGATCATCCCGTCCACGTGATAAAGTTAAGCCGAATTAGGACGCGGCCCTCGCACTGCCGTCCTGGCCATGACGGGCGCGGTGGATGCATTATCCTTTGTTTTACCGTAACGGCATACCTTCTCCAAAGTCCTGTCCGACTTGCACGAACTTGCACTGGTGGAGCCACCTCTGACACCTCCGAATGACGTTCCGTTATAAATCATTTGCCTTGACGTTAATAAAATATTGACTGATTTATAACTTGCAGCGAACCGAACGGTGCCCTGCCAGAGTAAACCCTCCACGGCCTGAACCGCTGCTTCAGCTTCACGTGGTGATTCATCATGCGGAGGGAAGTCAGACGGAGCATAATGGCCTAAGAGCTAAACTGGCTAATAGACAAATGGCTAATAGCTAATGGCGAGGAGGTCGAACCCGAGACCTCCTCTTCCTGTTAATTACAGCATATGCTTGGGCAAGTAGCTTATTATTGGGCACGACGTTGCCTAAATGGTGTCGTTTCCCGCACTGTGATCGAGGTCTTTTCCAGCGAATATCCTCTGGCTAGTCTCGTCAGGTATTCCAACGTCGGGCTTCTGAAACCTCTGGCATCTGTTTCTGAAACAGCTAATGAAAAATAAGCAGAATCGCTTCAAGCTCCCTCCATTGGGCTTTAACGAAGTACTGAAGACGGCTCCAGAAGTGCCTTCTGCACTGTACCCGCTTCTCTTCTTCATATGTAAACATACGCATATATTTTTTAGATTATGTGTCTTAAGTTCTTCCTTATCAACCGCAATCCATCTTTGCGTCATCTGTAGTCCTTTGTTCATGTGTCGTGCCACAGAATGCGGGATGTCATATCTACATCTTCAAGCATAAATGCATGGGCTGGTTTTGATATGAACACCTCCGCACTTGCGTCTGTTGCTTTTGAGTCACCCGCCTCCGGTTTTGCCAGGCGAGCTGGGGTGATGTCATCAGAGCCTTCCGCCAATGGGGCGGTCACAGAGGGCCCTTTGTGATTGTCTCGGGAGCGGACTACTGTGTAGGTGTGAGGGCCTGACCCGTGGTAGATGGAACGTTCTCCTTGAGGAACTCCCTTTGAGCTGTTGATTTATCCCAAGTGACATCATGGAACTGACTTCTGGAAAGATGGTGCTGAAAGCTAGTAGCTAAATAATTTGCGACAAGGTTTCCTGGAATAATGAGTTGCCAGCCTTCATCTCCAGCTCATAAACCTCCTGTAATTTCTAGACTCCAGTAATTTGTTCCACTTAATTTAGATTTAGATGTAATCTTGTGGCCTGCCTGATTATGAGTTATGGTATTCTTACGGGGAATTGGTTGGTCTTTAGCGGTAGATTGGCTTGATGTGACACTTTCATTACTTTATACCTTTCTGATGTGTTCTTTCAGGACAGATGGAAAGGTCTGGTCCCCAACTGCGCCTACTGACGACAAAACAAGTCCTTTCAGGGTATGCCAGGAGGCAGAGCTACAGGTATGGGCGACACCATTGGAAATATTAATCAACTAAATTGAGATATAAATCATGTATCGTTTAATGACAATTGAATGCAGTAGCAAACAATGTATTATTTTTGTTTGTGTTCAGGGTTATTGTGTAATTGTGAAGTCATTCATTGTGCATAGTATCTGCTAAAGTCTGTTCCTCATTATAAAGCATTTCTTCCCAGACCTTCCACAACAGAGCCCTTTATTAAATGGAGTTAAATAGAATAATGTGTCATGATTTATGTCCACAAGCAGATAACTCAGGTTTTACTTAATCCATCCCCAGCGAAGCTGGAATGGAAGTCAAATCCTGAGATTAATGTCTCACGGCAGCTCAGTCCCACGAGGCCGCTGTGCCTGTTCAGGCCTGAGTGATGTCGTCCGAAATAACACTGGGTGTGTCTGACCCACAACGACTGCCTTTGGCTGAAACAGCCCATAAAAGCTGCTGATCAAAAATAAACCTCCAAGCCTTGCAGCTTCTGTCATTCTCAGATACTTCTGCCTCGTGCTTATTTATCATTTATCATTACGTTTATCGTTATTTTCATATAGCTATTATGTTATTATTACCACATCTATTTATTATGAATGTAACATTAAGTTGCAAGTATCTAACTAGAATGGTTAATTCATAAATATTATCAAGTATTTGCATACATATCCAGCAACAACAACGATAATATTATGTGTGCCTAGCTTTTTCCGAATAGAAATAGTTTATTTATCGCAAGTACTTTAACATACAAGAAATTTACTTTGACAAGCAAGGACAATCAGAGCAATCAACATGTAAATAATACTCATAAATAACATAGCTAATGTATGAGTAAGTAGTAACACTGTGTGAGTAACAGAGGTTCTAGATGTCACATACCTAAGCCCTTTAGCTCTGTTCTGGCCGTGATAAGTTTACCTTCACAAATAGTCACGTTCGTACCATCTGCAGAACAGCAGAGCTCTTAAATTTTTCAAACACAACACACAGTTGCGAATGGCACCTCTGGCTTTCTTTCCTTGGTCTGCTCTGGGCCTGAAGGAGAGAATCGGACCTCGTGTTACCCAGAGCTCCAGCCCGCAGTGGGCCTCGGATTTGGCAGCTCTTAAAACGCTCCGCTTTAGAGCGAGTGACTCGAACAGCAGGCGCCATTCAGGCCCGGTTTTACACGCAGAGCCCAGGTCTTGGGCTTTTGTTCTGTAACAGTCTGCACCGGTCGTGCTGTGTTTGCACTGTCCTGGATTTCCAGTTAATTGGTCTTTCTTGTAAGACAAGAGATGCACTCGGTACAGACAGGTCCATTTTAATCGAGTCCATTGGAGTCGAGCAGATTGGTTTTTCGTGGCGAAGCTCAAAGCCACAAGACTGGGAAGAAAGACCAGATCCAGTGAATTCAGCAGACACCATGTAATGATTTTGGGCTCATTACTTCTCTCCTAGTCCACAACTTCCCAGAATTCCGCTACGCAGTGAAACACTGAAGTCCCCAAGGAGGTGCATTTATGTGCTGTGCTGTAATCATCCCGAAGACCAAGTTAATTTCCAGCAGGAGGTCTATGTTAGCGAAGCAGTGACTGCCGCCTTTGTCCATTTGTGTTTAGGCCTGTGATTGATGCCATGAATGAATACATTTGGCTTCTCTGTTTACCGAGACGTGTTTAATCCCAGAAGGGATCGAGAACATCTATTTACCTCTAACAAAACTCCGAGGACGGCTCGCCTAAACAATCCATTATCATGCAAAAAAAGCAAAAGAAGACCAATAGCTCGTAATACTTGGTGTGCTGGAAAATTTTAATTAGACGTAATTAATGTTGTAAAGCACTGACTGTGCAGTCATCGTGGTGTAATTATATGCACTGGGTAATGCGGGGGGAATGTGTGGATGGGCCCTATTTCGCAAACTCCATAAATTCGACTAAGGTTACTACATGGGCAAAGACTGCTTCAGGCTGACAGTCACAGGAGAGATGTTTGGTTTGGCTTTGGCTGGCAGTGTTGGCATCAAGGGAATCCAGGATGTCGTGGGATAAAATGTGAGTTTGTAGCAGCTCCGTTGACAATGTGCCGCCAGTACATGTCCCATCATGTGTTTCCGAAGTCAAACTATGGATGTGCCGCGATTTTCCCAAGCTTGACAGCGAGGAAATGGAGCTAATAGTCATCAGGTCAAAATGGACACTCAGCAAAGCTGGGCCGATCGTCCTCCATTTTGGTCCAACCCACCTTCTCCTCTGGTTGCGTTTGAAGCACATATACCTTCCAGCTTTCATTCACCTCCACAACATCGCCCCGCTTAGGTCCCGCCTCTCTAAACTCTGGTCCTGAGACCCTCATTTCTGCCTTTATCTCTAACCGTCTTGACTACTCCGACTCACTACTTACTGGTATTACTGTTAAATCTCTCCATAAACTCCAGATATTCCAGAAATCCACTGTCCACCTCTTCACCCACATCACGGCCCATTACCCTACAAAAGAACGCATCCACTCTAACATACTTCTTCTAACATTCAAAGGTCTTACCAGCTGAACGCCATCATAACCCTCTGATTTGATCCCCCCCCTACCAGACTCCCCTCCGCCTTAGATCCCCTTCCTCTGGTTCCCCCTCCATCCCTCCTTCCAGTCTCCATGGTGACCGTACCAACTCACATTTTTTTTTGCTTCCCAACCTTTGAACTCCCTCCCTACTGCTATTTGTGAGTTGAACGCAGTCTCTGATTTCGAGACCAAACCCAAAACCTTCTTGTTTGCGTAGGCTTATAACTTTCCCGACCCATGAAAATGTTTTAGCTGTTTGTCTTATCTGTTTATGTTTTCCGTAAGCGCCTTCGAGTTTATGAAAAGCGAAACGAAAATTAAAATGCACTATTATTTTTATTAATAAGTCTCTGGCACTTCTGCGTGAATCAGTGATGAAACTGTCCTGCCCTGACCTCAGGGCAAAGTCTTTGGGAGGACTGAGAGGACCAGAATGCAAATGGTTAGCTTGCGCAACAAAAGCTGACCTTACTTCATCCTGTTTCCCTGACTGGCCATCCTGGAGGTCATCTGAGGTCAGACCTGCCCTATTGGACGGGTTCAGAATGAGGCTACTATCTCTAACTGCCATAAACAAGCCTCTTAAGCAGGGCCTGATCCTGGTGTTGTGGTAGATTTGGAGAGGATAGAGGCTGGCCTTGAGTACAGAGTCTATACAACCAGACATTTTTGGATGATCTGCCCCCGGCGACCCCAAATTTTTTGCTCATGATGCTATTTCAAAAAGTCCCATTACTTGACGCTTCCAGGCCTCCCTGCCCAGCAAACAGGAACAGACTCTGGGTAACACTTTAAGAGGAAGTGCTGTTCATAGTGTGAAACAGCCCAGACGTTTTTCCAGAGAAGAGGGAGTGCATTGAGGGCCTGAGCGTTGCCAAGGATACCTTTTTCAATGGAACTTCCTGTTTAAAAACCCTCATTGGTCAGTCTATGACTGCCTGGAGGACAGTGTAGCCCAGGAATCATGGAGCAGAGTGACAGGCAAGCAGTGTTGGGAAGGTGAAGCCAAGATAGGATTTTCATAGTGGGGGGGAATGTCTGCTTGTAATGCACGGCAGCAACCTAAGAAAAGTTGGGTGGATAAGTTGAAGGAGGGGGCAGTGGAACAAGATGGAACGGATGCTTAACACCGGGAGGAGTAACGACGGTTGAGTAGATTCCGAATAAAAATGTGGGGGGTGTGGGATTTTGGCACTGAAAGTAACGGCTTTAGGGTGCGAAATGAAAGTGTGAGTCCCCTTACGAAATATTAAGTCACGCTCAAGGAAAGGGATGCTCTCACTTGTCGATGTGGAAATTCCAGCTGGATATAATGGCAGGAAGGTATGATTGGAAGTGATTTCATTTTCCCCCCCCCCCTCCACTTTTAACCTGTACGCGGTCAGCTGCTAATGAATCACAGCGGCTTATTCCCAGTGGAAGCTGTGAGTAACAGAAATGCTTTTTTTGTTTTGGCTCGGCCTCCGAGACCCTTGCAAAATGTTCATCCGATGTGCGGTGGTGATAAAAACGGGTTATTGCATTTCCAGCTCAAGTGGAAGGAATCTAAGCTTTGGTAACGATGGTGCTGCGCTGAAGCTGTGCAGGGTTAACTGTGCAGGACCTACGGAACACCGGTCGTCTTGTAGCGATCAGAAGCTAAATGTTCCTGACCGTGCAATGCACACTGTTAGCGAGCTGGTGTAGTTTGTGTGGATGTGGCAAAATGATTTAGGTGGATGTCGGTGATGCTGCATTCGCATCGCTGAAATAAGCTGCTAAAAACCAGCTGGTAGCTTGTTTTAGCCCGTCTAAGATGATCTTAGATGGTCATGTCCCAGTTGGGTGGGTCACCAGTCTATCAAGCTGGTGATGCTGGTATGACAAGCTAAGCCAGTCATATTGATCATCATGTGATCTTAAGTTGGCCAGACAGCTTAGCCGGTTTAAGACGTTTTTTTTTTTTTCCCAGCAGGGTAGAGTTTCGGCGTTAAGCTGATCACTGTGGACAGATGCGAGACGTAGCGCAAAGTCTCAAGACTCTGCAGAGACTCCCTGAAACACAAACCCCTTGAAATCAAAGACCCTGGGTGTCCTAACCAGCCATTTGCTGACCCAGGGCAAGTCACCACACCTCATGGAGATGTTACTGACTCATGGGTTTGGTTTCAGCACTGGAAACAAATCACCCCCCCCCCTCTAAACACACAATAGACATGTCCTTACCATCCATACCCAATCTTACACTGTCCAACTTAATCCATCCTAGCTGTCTGCTGTACCCGAGCCAGCTGGCATCTCGTATTAAACAAAGATAGCTTAGGGTGATCAAGACATTTAAGCAACCTGACTTTGCACACTATAGCAAGAAATAGCTTCAAAGTGTCATCAGGCAAACACGGTTGCGGAGGCCTGAACTGTATTGTTATATCGTTTTACGTTAAGAAAATATGACTACGGTTCATATTATGCCCGCCGGCGAGAGATTATTTGATCCTGCATGCTCAAGCGGCTGGCAGCAGAATGTATCCAGGGGTGGGGGGTAAACCTTTCGCATGTCTCGACTGCGCCAAATGGAAAGTTGCTGGTGCGATGGGAGGCCTGCGAAGAGGCAGGAATGGGGAACGCGAGCGGCGTGAAATGCAATTCGGCGCGGCGCTGTTCGCGGGATGCGCGGGCAATCTGGCACGGGCGGCGGACTTCGCTCATCGAGCACTTATTAGTCCTGACAGCTAGGGGTTAATACATGACTTCACATGGTAACTTAACTTATTTTTCTTCGCCGCTTCGAGAGACAAGACAGAATCCCTTTATGACTGGAACAAGGAGCCTTTATTTTGAACCTGTCAAATATACCAGGCAGTTATTTTTAATAAGCCTTAGATCATCTACTTCAAATTGTGCTTTTATATTTTATGGTCATTTCTAGGTTACTTGTGAATTTAATGATTCAGCTTCTGTAATGTAGGTAACCGCAGCTCTTTATGGACTGCGGTGGAATATGACATCTTTTATCCTTTTGCAAACTGTTTAATCAGCGCGTGTGGGCTCCGGAGAGGTCAGTCTCGCTATCTCGTAATCTGGGGCCGCTCTGGATTAGGAGCTGCTGATCCGTTTGTCTGTGCGGTTGCTTTCCCACAAGAGCTAGCAGTGGGTAAAGTGATAATTAATCAAACAGCATTCCCCGAGAAAATTTTCTGGTCTGCACCGTTTATTGGACGGAAGAGCGAATTCTTTGAGAATGATGGGGGGGGGAGAAGCTGTGACCTCGGCGTGCAACCTCCATCGAACTTTCTTCACGGGGTCCCAGAATGCACTGCAGCGTCTGTAATTTAAGTAGGAACAATAAAGGGCTTTTTTTTTATGTGTTTAGCCATGCGGGACACCATGTGAAATGCTTTCTAAGGTCCGGAGATTGCTGCGAGGCACGCGGAGATGGTCGAGGAACTGGAAGTCAATCGAGAGAACTTCACGGAGGCAGATGATTTTGATTTGCTCTCTCTGCCACATTCACATTTACGGGGAAAAAAAAAAAAGTTCCAGAACTTCTCCGTTCAGACAACAGCTGGTCAACCTGGAGGTGTTCCTGGGTTTAGAAATGTTCAGAGCTTCTCTGCAAAGTGCGACGTTGACATGGAGTTGTTTCAAGTGATCTTTCACCCACCACCTACATCCAAAGGCCCATGTCTAGCTATTGCGCTGACACAGATTCATGGCGGCCTACACGTACAGCCCATAATAACCCCTTACCATAAATGCCAGACACATCTCTTTGTGAATTTCCCACATATTAAGCGGGCCTTTTTAAATAGGAGCAGGAAAGACGAGAATTAAAAAGTATATTCTACATTCTTTGCCAAGGCTATTAAAGTCACACTTTCCCACAGACACAACCGCCGAGAAACATGCAGATGATTGAACTTCTCAGAAATGAGCTGCTCCTAGCAACAGGAACTATTTGAAGCATATTGACAAAATAAGCAGATAGGGTTGCCAAGTCGATAATGTTACTGAAGTAGATAATAGGGCTGCATATTAAATACGGAGTGTGTTGGGACTAAACGCTCATCATCGCGCTGCCTGACTCCTTGCCATTTTGGAGGAGGACCGATAAATCAGTTTAATGAGACACCAGGCTTGACCACATTTATGTAAAGAAAATAACGTTCAGCTATAATATCCTAAGAGCAACTTAAAAGACGAGGGGGAAGGGCAGGTTTAGTCCGAGACGTTACTGACAGGGCACTTTTATAAGCTATGCACCAGATGTGCAGAATTGTAAATCTGCCATCCGATTTTTTGTTTAAAAAAAACATTATTAATAGCACACGTGCGACCACTGAAATACAAATTATAAACAAAGACTGCTGTTCTCTCTGTTTACATCAGGAAACCGGCACGCGATTTAATCTGTGCTTGGAGACGGATACGTGTCACGCGTATCTTACAGCATAATTATGTTTCAAATGTGCTACTTTAAACAGTTTTTATTCGTTTTTTTTTTTTGCCTGCTGGCTGAACGTGCGGAAGTAACAGTTTCGGTACGAGTGCATTCTCAGTGGTGTGCAAGTGGCAATCGAGTCAGGCTTCCTCGAGAGATGAAAAGATGTTGCGTCACGACGGTGACTCGATACGGAAGCCTGAGACGACGTGCGGTACCCTCCCCCCCCCGCCCTCCCCCGGGGATGAAATGGAAAGAACGGTGGAACTGGCCTGCACTGAGGTCCCATTCCGGAATATACCATTGCTGGGGGGGGGGGGGGGTGGCATCGAGCAAAAAAAACCAGAAGGGGGTCCTGCCTGTGTGTGGTCCAGACATTGCAGGGATGAGCCAAGGAAAGTGGGGGCCCCTGGACTCCAGTGGGGAGGGGGGCATGAACCTCTGCTTCCTGGAGCCAGGCACCCAGACCAACCCCCACCCCAGCTGCATGAAGTCACTCTAATTCAGACAAAATATTTACCATAGATCACAATGTGCTCATTACCTCCCACAATGTCTACCTGAAACAGATAGCGGCTTATTTTACACACCATTCTCTGCCTTATCTAGAAACCTGCCAAAGAAATGGAGCTGTGAATAATTTGTGTGACATATGGAAGGCAGTGAATGCATTAGTCATATTAAAACCTCACTTTTTACTAATTCCGTGTTTTCTAAAGCTGGTAGTGTTGCGATATTCTGTGTGTGTGTGTGTGTGTGTGTGTGTTTTTTTTTTTGTAATTTAACTATGCAGTTTAATTTTAAAAAGAGATTAGAACATATATACCAAATACGTGTTAACTAATTAAAATAATTGTTTGGTATTAAGGATGTTGCGAAACAGGAATCATGCTGTTTGTACTGTGCATCTTGCATATTTAAAAGGCTTTCCTGATGTTCAAACGTCATCATGCTGTCAAAATGCACCAGTCCCTATACCTGCCTTTCGTTTCTGAATTATGATCGTCACCAATCCGGCGTAACTGGCTGCGACCTTTGTCTCCCGCTGTAACGCAGGGTAAACTCTGATAAAGTCACAGTTTGCCTACTGGTGATAGCCGGAAGGTTGCCAGGTCTTACCGAAGGTTGCCAGTTTCGGATTCATGGAATCACCGTTCTGCTGCGCTATTGTAAAGCGTTTATACCCCGGAGCAACACATTTTAATTGAGCAATATTTAGAATTGTTTCGGATAAAGGTACTGGCAAGGTCTCAGCATTCACTCCGACACGTGACAGATCAGAGTCACAGATACGTGTAAACGCTATCCCACAATGCCACTGTTCGAATCTGATCTGGACGCCTCAAACCGATAGGCTGCTCACGCCGAAGCAGTTTCTCCTCGCTTAATATCTTCATGCTTTGATTCGCATTGAATCTCTTCACAAGTAGCTGTAGAACATATAGCAATAGATGGGGGGGGCGGTATGTGACTCAGCAGGTTAGGCTGCTGTATCTGTAGCCGGAAGGTTGTTGGTTTAAATCCCCCCCCCCCCCCTTGGCAGAGTGATTCCAGCATTAAGACCCTGAGTAGGGTCCTTAAATCCTAATTCCTCCGAAGAAAGGCCAACCCTGCATTCTCAATTGTATTTCACTTTGGATAATAGCACCTGTTAAATAAAGCAAATGTCAATAAGTGTAACAGAAAGTCAAAGTAAATACAAATTTTGGTTGCAAACAGCACCAGCCTGTATAGTCTCATAGAAAGTCACAAAGGCGGAGGGGGGATTGATTGAATGTCTGTATGAATTGAGGCCACCAGGTAAATGTGTGTGTATTTTTCCCACCCTGCCCTCATTTCTTCTAGGATTTCCGGCCCATTGGGAGCATTAGCAACAGAAAGCCAGCACAATATCCCACCGACCCCCCCCTGAATAATGGCAGCTGGAAAGCGAGCCCCCAGTACAATAACCCGGCTGGACTCTACGCCAACAACAACGGGGACCGGAGCCTGTCGAGGCAGATGAGTGGCCTGTCTTTCAGCTCCCGCCAGAGGTAACGTGAGCCCAGTGTGTGGGAAAGGGCCCTCATTGTTCTGCGGTTCCGGAGGGGGGGGGGTAATTGGGGAGCACACACCCTGGGGTGTAACCTCGCCTCGGATCGGGGGTGATTTATGTCACGCCGGCACACCTATCAGGTGCCTTATCAAAGAGCGAGGTCTTTCTAGGACAAAAGGGCGTATGTATGCATCGCGCAGCGGGGAGCACGCCTTTCCCGACGGCCAGCGAGGGGCGGCTGCAGACTTCCTCCTGGTGTGTGATTTTGGGCGCCCACTGCCGTTAGGGCAGGCCGCGCGATGAGGCGTCGGCAGGCCTCCCGGGATGGACCACCCGCACCCTGCTAGCCTTCCGACTCAAGCCAGGCCTTGTCTCCTCAGCCCCGAGCCGCCAGTGCTCTCCCCGACCAACCGCAATGGCTTCGACACCGAGTCTGAGGTCTATAAGATGCTGCAGGACCCCGCCGAGCCCATCTCCGAGCCCAAACAGTCCGGATCTTTCCGGTACCTCCAGGAAATACTACAGGCTGAAGATGGAGGTAAGACTACGCCTGTAACCTTTTGCTGTTTTTCATATTATTTCCATGCAATAATGTCGGAAGGTGTCACGTGCCATATGCAGCAGGGGTCTCAGACTCAAATAACTGGGGAGGGGGCACTGTCCAAGAGGTCCTCAGGTCAAGCAGATCTCGTGGTTTTGGAGAGGGGGTGGTGCCCGTGAATTTTTTCAACCCGAGGGGGAGGGGGTAAGGACAGTAAAATTTGTCGACCTGTGGGAGGGGGACAGCGGGGGTAAAAATTGTCGACTAGGGGCAGGGGGGTAGCAGTAGTAAAATTTGTCAACCCAGGGTGGAAGTGGGGGTTGTGGACCAGGGCCTGATGCCGATTAGAGATTTTATTTTCTATGGAAACCGATCAATCCATTGGCCGGCTGGATTCGAGAATTAAAGTTTATATATATATATTAAAAACCAAACAGGCAACCATCAGCAGAGAACCATCTCATGAATCAGTCTGGCTCACTGGCTGGTACCTTTGAGTCCCCCAGATACATAATGTTTAAAAATGCATAAACGCTGTTAACATATGTTAAGCTCTGTCAGTACATTAGTATCTAAGGAATAAGCTTATAATAATGGATTTCTGCCTATAGTATATGCAGCATCGAAGTCAGATGGAAGTTTAACTTCTGAAACTTTCCTGTTGTTTTATTTTATTATATGTATAAATTCCACAAAAGTATTAATTCGGCTGCTGAGCAAATGCGGGACATCCGCGGCGCAGTTGTTCAGACCGAAGGGTGCTGGTTTAAGTCCCAGGATTCGTTGTGAACATTTGACTCGAATTTAACTCGTGTTCCTCCACTAAGCACATGCAGCTGTCTAAATTGGTAAAACATGTGGCTTGGAGAAATTCTGGTTACGGAACAAAGCGCATTGTCATTCGGTGCGGGACAGCAAAAGGATTTCGGTGAGGGGAATTGTGGGTGACCTTATCTGCGGACAGGACTCCTGTTATCAGAGGAACTTGAGCATAACTCGGATTGGTGCCAGTCCCTGTTATTAATTTATAAATGGCTGTAAATATTAACAGGCGGATAAAGGAGATTTTTAAAAGGCAATGTTTGACTAGGCAGGACGTGTACACTTGGTATTTTATTAATTGAATGGCTTCATGGAGTAGCCCCTAGATGTAAACACCCATATGACAGTGATTTTTTCTAAAAACACAAATGTGTGTCCCTCCCTGTTATGGTAATCGGGGGGGGGGTGACAAGCTGAAGCCAGGAGAGCAAAAATAAGCTCTTGAAACTGTCAGCAGTTTTTTTTTTTTTTTGTCGTTTAATTTAATCAGAAGTGTCTTCGTCTGCCCGGGTCTTTTCCCCCTGTCAGAAAAGGAATCTGTCTGCTAATATATCATCGCCGAGTTTCCTTCGCCTCTGAATTTCCGAGCATTTGATCCGGGGTGTCGGGGCCCAGCACGACCCTTTCCGATTTATTTATTTTCTCAGAGCCGCCGTAAACCTTCTGCGGGCCGTCACACATGCCGCCACCCGCTGAAAAACCCTGACAACAGCACGTCTGTGCTTATATAGCTTTGGTGTGCTCTGGGGGCAGTTTTGCCGGGGGTAGGGTGTCGGGAAAATGGTAACCTCATCGGGGGGGGGGTGACAAAAACTCACAGCGCATTCGTCAGGGCGCCGTTGCAAAATTCGAGCGTTCGCTTCAATCAGGTGCGAAAGGATCGGAGTAAGATCTCTGAAAAGGAGAGCAGGACGTGGCGCTGTGAAAGTGTTTTGCGGGGGGGGGGGTCAGCTACACTGTAATGCCCGCCCCCTCTCCACATTAAGGATGTTCTAGTGGGGTAAGTGTTGAGCTAATTGCTCTGTTTGGCACAGCCGCCCCCCCCACACAGGGTGCAATACTAACACTGCTGTGTGAGCCTTGGCGCCTTAATGAGGAATGTCCCCCCCCCCACCCACCCACCCACCCCCCAGTGCCAGGACTGGCTGCCGGAGCAGCCTGATCTTTAAAGTGCGAGTAAAGAAACATCCTGGCAGAGGTGCGAAGCCGCCCCCCCCCGCCAATAAGAGATCCTACTCTGCCCCCCACCCACTCCTCCCCCACGTGCGCAAATACGGTATGTTTCGCAACTGCGGGTGGCGCCGTCGGGACGCCCTTTTCGCTTAGAGGAACAAGGCTGTGATGAATGTCTCTGACAGCTGTCGCGGGACACGGTTCAGGCCGCCTTCACATGCAGGTCTACTGTGTGTTTTCTTTCTAACTCCTGCGGGGCTTGATTTGCAGGTATTTCCCCGACAGACCGACCCGGCAGGACTGTGAGGTCCCGGTCCGGTCGCCAGTACCCCGGCTGTCCAGTCCCATCAACACCCCTCTGCCCGGCCTGCAGAAGCTGCCCCTGTGCACCCGCTGCGGGAACGGCATCGTGTGAGTGAATCGCCGTGGTTACGCCGTGAGGCTCTCGTGTCAGGGAGATTCCAACCTCATGGCCCAACGAAGAACAGTCCTTCCTCGGTTATGGTTTACGTTAGACTCCTCAGGGAAGTGTCTGTGGTTTGTAATCTGCCATATTGCCAGAGATAAACAGTGACTGCGTTTAGCGAGAGGAGGAGAGGTGGCCAGTGAAAGCAAATGCCCGAGTGAGCCACAGAGGTGGGTAGTTTAGGTCCAGAGAGTAAAAGTCCAGATAAAGATTTTATTTCATCCAGCCAGTTGAGAACCCTGTGACTCTTCATACTCATCTGGTTGATTGAAACAAAATCTTGGCTTTGAGTTGTACACTCTGCACGTGAAATACCCACCTCGACGCGACACACTTTGCTAAAGTTCCTCCATCGGCCATTGTTCTTAACGTACCTACAGCAGTTGTTGTCCTCAAATCTCTTCCAACGACCGCCGTTCTTAAGGTTCCTCCGGCGATCAATCTTCTTGTTCATTATTGGGTCCTACAGGACAACGATGCAGATTTGGGTATGGACAGTAGGGGCGTGTCCCTACCGAAATTCTGGGAGTACCGCGTGTGTTTAGGGGGCATGACTTGGTCCCTACTGAAGTTGAAACCAGACCTACGTCCTGTTCTGCAGGGGTACCATAGTGAAGGCCCGAGACAAGCTCTACCACCCCGACTGCTTCATGTGTGACGACTGCGGCCTGAACCTGAAGAAGAGGGGCTACTTCTTCATCGAGGAGAATCTGTACTGTGAGAACTGCGCGAAAGCACGCGTGCAGCCCGCCCGAGGGCTACGACGTCGTCGCCGTCTACCCCAACTCCAAAGTGGAGCTAGTCTGAGGAGGCATCCCTCCAACTCACGCCTGTCATTCCCGTTCGTTTTTTTTTTTTTAACTCACAATGTTTCACTGTGCACTGCATGTCCTAACGGCACGGCAGACGGCGATACGGTTTAACGAAAGCAGCCAATAAAACTTTCCGTGGTCATTCTCCATTCCTACTCTGTTGTACTTAAGGCACAATATCCTTGCTAAGATGGTATGAATCTTCGCGGACTTTGTTCTGTTTTCGAAAACTCCTGAGGTTTTTCGGATAGGTCATTTCAGCTCAAAGTACTAAAGCAGGAACTTCATTTTCCGTAGCCTTAGCACTTCTGCGGTGGTAGTTATTTTTTTTTATACTAGTTTTAATATGCCGTGTATGGCTCATAAAGTATGAAGGCCGTTTCTTGGAGGTGATGAGTGAATCGTTAAGGACACAGAACACCGGAGGAGGAGAGCCTGATGTATACAGGAAGGAAGTCAGGGTTCTCGCAGCTTCAACGCAGTCTCAGAGTAGTCATTACAGTGGCAAGTGTTGAAATACATTTCACTGCTTCTCAAACTTTGGAAAACTGTGGGGAATTGGGACAAGACACAGATGGGGGGGGGGGGGGGAAGACACTCTTTCAAATGTCTGTCCATGGACCAATAAACATGTGGAAATAATATTAATTAGTTTCGGTTTCGGCGAAGTTATCAGTACTGGCGAAACGACAGGCTCATTTTGAAACATCATTTTACTGTTAATGTAAAATGTCACGGTCAGCGCCTCTAAGAATATTAGGTTCCACTGCTAGTGATTTGGAGTAACTTTTCAAATTTCATTACAGAATTTGGTTTTCTTTGGATTTTATCCACAACAGCAGCTGCGTTAAATTGAATTTTAGTGGTCTGGTAGGTGAAGTTTGTAAAATATTTTGATTGTATTTTAAAAAGGAAAAGGTATTTTTCTATGGGCGAGCAGGTTGCTGAAAAAACTGTATTCTGACAGAACATTTTTGCTTGCGGTAATGCCTCATTAGATTAACCCCTGCCTCTTCCCAGTAGCACCAGTATAGGGAGATCGATGCCAAGAGTTCTGTAAATTGTATGGAATGATGTGTTTTCTAACATATTGAGTATTGTATATATTTGTTAATTGTTTGCTGCAAGTTTGTTTTTTTTTTTCTTATCGCAAAACAATAAACTGTCATCGTTTGCTTCACAAACCTTTCACAGTGAAATGTTTACTGGTCATTCCAGAAGTCGTTTCAGATTTATAACTTATTGTTTCAGCCACATGTCCTGTTTCGGATTTTCATTCCAGTTTGAGAATAATTAAAGGAAAAAAATAATGCAAAACCTCCAGCTGAACGATGTTTTTGTGTTTATCCATACTGGTTTAAGAGATCAGTCCTTGAAATTATATTGACCTTAGTGCATTCTTACATTTATACACTTCTATCTGTAAATATGCTGTAAAAGAATTTTCTTTTAAGTAAATCACATGTAACTTACGTGTTTCAAAAACTGACAAGTAGGTTAGAAATCTGTGCCAGTGATCTGAAGGTTGTGGGTTCGACTCCCGGGGTTGAGAGCATGATCCCTTCACTGTTCGGGCCTTGAGGTAAGCCCTTAAGCCTAATGGCTCCAGGATCACGGGATACTGGCTGCCCCTGCTCTCTGTACCTAGGCTTTTCTCACTATGAATAAAAGTGTGATAAAATAAATGCACGTTGTTTTTTCGTATAAAAAGGGTGGACGCAGACCTAAAAAGGAGTGAAATGTAACCAAAGTAGTTTGTGGCGGACTTTGGAATAGCAGTCAATCACCGCGCGGCTTAGACCGATTCCTCACGTTCGGGTTCCTCCTAATCAGAAACAGTCCGTGGACATTTTAATACTCCATTAAATTTACATCTATTATTATATTTTCCCAGTGGTGCCGCAATCCCCAGAGAGGAGCTTAGAACCGGCAAGCCCCATTTGAGGAGTTGTAGCGTGGCAGACTTTTCAAAGAGGCGGAAGCCGGCGGTCAAGGGGAGATTTAACGAGTTCGGCTTTCCGGGCTGACAGGCTGACCGCGATCGATGCGGCGGGGATCTGGCTGCTCGAGGACAGATCGAGAAGGATCGAGTGTGAAATCCCCAACGGCAGCTGCGTTTCGGCTCAGTGGTTACTTTCCCGAGCAATCCCAGTCTTTCCCTCCTGACACGGGGAACCGGTCCAGACAATGAAGCGGAAAAGGTGATTGCGGTCCACTGCAGTGTGTAATTATCTGTACTCAGCGGCGAACTTACAGCCGTAAGAAACAGGAATCAAGAGCAGGAGCCGTGGCAAAAATATCACCGTGAAAAAGTTTCCAGCAACTTTTTCTCTCGGTGCCTCTTAAATAACATTTGACGTTTTAAACAGCTATTGAGTCCGTCACACTGCGTCTTAAGTTATTGACTGAAATTGCTTTGGAAAGAGACCTCATCTGCATTGTAGGAGTCCACAGCATTTCAACATCTCATTTTCCTTCAGCAACATTCTGATCAGAAGTTAAGCATTTCACTTCCCATTACAACAATCCGTGCTCTTCAATGTCTGACTAAAATCGCTACAATGACATTAGTGAAGCACACAATACATCGAATATGACTGCAGAGAGCTTGTGTAGAACAGAATTAAAGAGCACAGATGTAAGTAAATCCCGTGATACAGTTAAAATAAAAACCAATCAATTAATTGTTCTTACGTATTCGGCCAGATTATCACTACCATTAAACATGGTACCATTTAAGCTGTACTTTGTCTTCCTACTAAAGTTTTCAGTTTCATCTCACGATCACAATTCCGGGGGGGGGGGGGGGGGGGGTTCTCAAATCCCCCACCACACCCGAGGAAAGGTGGTGACAGACAGATGGATAGACAACAGACGGTTCGGCTTATTTACTCTTTCCACACACCTACATACCAAACCATAGGTGGACATTACTACCTTTGTATATTATTACATTTCGCAAAATAGTAATTTACTTCCAGGATGCCACACAGTTCAAATAAACCAATGCTTGTGAACATAAGAACCTTCTAGATGTAAAAAAAATAATAATACCGGAACAAAAATGTAGCCTGTCACTCCACCATACATCATATTTTTTTTTTTAAAAGGGTACGTAAAACAACACAATTTATATTTCAGACACATCAGCGGCTTGTAGGAACATCATTTTCTTTTAGTTTTCCTAAGTAAAAGCAGAAAGAAAACTTCACACGGTAAAAATGCATTTCCCTACCCTATCAATGTGTTATTTATTTTTTTGCGTTTTCATTCTGATGTCTTCCTTCTGCAAATTGAGCGACTTGCTATCCTGATCGGCCACTCCCACACGTGACAAGCGGCGTTAATTACACTGTAATTAAGAAACCTTATGAAAAATTTGCCTGGTCATAAACTGCTGGTAAAACAAACAACCGTGGAATCCATCCCCCAGATTTGATCCGGATCTTTTTAACAAATCAATTTTGCATTATCCATTAATGGAACCATAAGATCCATAATGAGCTTTAACGTTAATTTACATATTTATGATATCAATAAGCCAATTTTATTTTCTTTAGTTATTAGGATTGAAAAGACATCCGGACTACTCCAAAATCTTTTTATGGATGAAACAATTTGTGGATAAATTTTAAAGATAAAGTCTCTTCAGTTAGTTCAACAGTAAACAAACCTTTGAGCAATGGATTTAGTCTTGCAGCCACACCTGAACATTGGGCTTGTTTCGCTAATTACTCTCAGGTGTGCACGGTTAAACCCAGAGGAGGATCTAGCAGAGGAGAAGGAGGAGAGCAGAGATTAGACTCGTCTGACTGGAGACTTTGGTGCTGACGGCCTTGTGGGATTATTGTTATTGCTGCAAATACAGCAGTAGAAAATATAGTCATGGGCCTGGAATAGGCCTGAGAAAGACATGTTCCGAAAAAAAAGCGTGTCTACAGAGCGTGAGATAAACTTTCAGTGGTCCATGGTTGGGATAAGGTGGGACGTCAGACCTCCAGGTATGAAGCCGGCCGGGTATGAAGAGATCAGGCTTTGTGGTTTTACCCCCTGCACGCTCCCTGACCTTCACCAGGTCCTACATCGTCAAATGGCGGCAGAGAGAGGCAAGGCAAGGGAGGATAGGTTGGTATCGACTAGGAGTGTCGTCATCACTCCAACAGCACTATGTTCCCCCCCCCCCCGCTTACCTGATTACTGTCACTTGGGCCCGTTGTCATAACACCGGCAATCACATTCCAGCTCGACAATATGATGCATTGTCACTGCCAGCTAACCAACCCTGTTACTCACAACATCTTCTGACTTTGAGTGATTAAACGTCTACTAATACGCACTAAAGACCGTGTGTGTTTTTAGGCTTCTGGGGACATAAGTGACAAGGGAGAATTTTAAAAGGCTTCGTCATCTGTTTAATTTTTAGGTTAAAGCCAGAAGCAATTTGAAGAACAAGCCACCTCTAGTAAGTCAATAATTTAATTAAACTTCATTCAGTCAGTCATGTACCATTTGTGCGTGCATGAAATACAGTAACCCCTTTCACATTCGCGAGGCTTTGGGGCCGGAGTATCTCAGCGAGCGATATGACAATTTGTGAGTAACGCTTGGGCCCTCCTGACCTCGACCTGGTAGCCTGAGCAATAACTGTAGTAACTTTCTAGACAGAATGGCATAATTTACATGGTTTGTACCCTGAACACAAAACCAACAAAGATTAAATAATGGCATTTCCCTTAGTGTTTGGACCTTTTGTGTATCTGTTGATTGCCCTCACCTGTTCCTGGTTGCCCTTAGTCCTTAATAGTCCACACCTGGCCCTTGTTTTCTGTGTGTATTTAAGCGCCTGCCGCTGTTCTGTTATTTAGTCGGTCATTGTGGTTGTTTGCTATGTGTTGTGGCGTTTAGTTGTCACCTTGCAATTGTTACTACTTGTGTCATTACTTGTTTACTAATTGATCGGTTCCCACGTGTTTTTTCCAGTTTTAGTGTTAGTTACCCTTCTGATTTAATTTTAGTAAGTTCATGTATTATCTGTCTTGTTTTGATCCCTCGTGGTTCCTTTACTTTCTGGTTTTGCAGTTGTGTTCTGTTAATAAACCCTTGTTGTCGGGAGTCGCCATGTGCATCTTCCCTGTTTCCTTAGCGATGCCTCAGCGTAACAATGTATTACTAATATTTATATAATATGATTTTATGTGATAAAAATCATTTGCAGTATTGTTTTTGATTGTTTTTTTGTGTTTACGATCTTTCAGCGAGCTCCAAAAGCATCGGTTTACTTGTTCATGGTCCACTCGCGAAACACTATGGGATTCAAACTAGCAACCTTCCGGATATAAATTCCACACACACACAACCACATGATTTCCAGTATTATAACAGATGTAATGAGTCAAGCGCTGTAACAAGAGGCTAGGGGCTTAGGAATAAATATCGTAAAATATTATTGCATTGTTTGCAAAATAATTTTTAAGGAGCATAAAACAAACATACTGTGCATTACCTCACGGACTTGTACAGGAGGCTGCAGGGAAACCACGGTGAAAATTGTGAGCTGGGGTCTCCGGTCCTGTCCCTGGTGAGCCGCTGTGTCTGTCCAGATATCTTTAACCCTCTGACTGCCTGTGCGTGCAAAGGCCGAACTGGATCTTTTTAGTTTAAATGTCTCGGTACAAAAAAGATCCCGAAATTATTTCACCAATGGATAGGGATTCTCAGTAACTAATATGTTTGTAGGTTACACACACAGACCTCTGTCATGTAAGCAAGGATGAGAGGTAATGGTATCCTGTAATAGTGGGCAAACACAGCTCAGTACCAAGCTCATTCAAGTATGCACATGTATACAAGGACGTAAAATGGCATCTTGCCTGTAATACATCAATGTCCTCTAATCCAGTGCTTTTCAAACCAAGGTGTTCCACTTTTCTGCTCCCTCCCAGTTCCCTGAGAGCAAAAATGTGGACCGTTTGGGGGGGGGGTCCCTGAGGACCGGTTTGAGAAACACTGCTCTTCTGTCCTGCATGACAAAGGTCACAAGAAAAGCTGAGCACAGTATCTGCGGTTGGGTTTTTGGGGTTTTGTCTTCAGTCTTGCCTCTTCCCCTCTCCTGAGTCTGGACTGTGATGGTCTATCACCTTCCCCGTGATAAATCAGTCAGTGGGGGGTGCTTGAGTGGATATACGCTTTAAAAATTCTTCCTTATGGACTTATTGATCAGCATGCATGTGCGCGGGTGCAAAAAAAGCCACGAACTGACCTTAACGTCAACTTTACTGGAAATGAGAAGTCGAATGGAAATCCGCCAACGCGCGTATGCCAAGAAAAGCAACGTGGTCAAAAACGACCGGACGTTTGCTACTGCCTCAGGCTGGACAAAGTACCTCTTGGTCCTCATTAACGCAACAGTGCAGGGATCTTCTTGGAGGGGCGACTTTACCTTCGCGGGGAATTTTTTTTTTCGAGGGTTAATGACCGGTCTTCGTTTTGAAACTCCGAGCCGGCTGTTTACACGTGCACTTCCAAAACGGTAAATCTCTAACTCTCGGACTGGAGCTACGTGTGTAGAAACCCTCGTGAGCGAGACAGATGTTTTTCATTTGAGAACCTGTCAGGCACAACGCAGTTGGTTAGGCTGGGAGACACAGATAAATCAGCGTGACGTGAGCTGCAGACTCTCTCGAGGGAAAGCTCTCCGCTTCCAAAGTATGACTTTTTGGAGTACCCAGCTACAACACAGTGGAAAGGCTACATCCTTAAAAAATATTAAAACATGTAAACATGTAGCATTTGTGTTTCACAAATGAGTTTGGTAATAAAGGCACCAGATAACAGTGACGGCTAAACAAGAGCAGAAAACTTGGGATTAGGTATTGAGATGTTAGCCATGTATTTATTTGACTTGTGGATAGCAACAATAGGCTTTGGAACGGAGGATTCTGTCGCTACTTAGTCATTTGTCTGAGAGGGTGACTTCATGTTTTGGATGAACTCGGGACGGCGGCTTAGGGCAGGAAGCCGGAATGTTCCGCTCGGCCGTCCCACGTCATCGCCAAGGCCCAGGGCCGAGGACCCACTCGTCTGGAAACAATAGGCTGGCAGGGGCAGCCAAATGCAGGGTGGGCTGTCCTCGGAATGCCGCGATGAGCACGGCGTAGGGGGCAAATCGCCTCGATGGTGTGGGGAAACACTTCAAATAAGTACAGTCAGTGATCAGGTCACAGTGAGGCCACAGACTGCTGGGAATTCCCTGTCGCTACGTAGGAGAGTTTGGGAATTGATTAGCTGATCTCTTTTTTTCCCTCATCTCCCTCCACTGGAATTCCTCACCCTCCTGGCCGGCACCCCATCACATAAATCACTGGCACTTGGAAATTAAAAAAGAAGAAATCCAAAAGACCCCGACAGTATCGATGTCTGACAAGTCATAAAATGAAAATTACGGTCATGTGTAATATCTTTTTCCATGCGGGGGCAAACGGTATGGACTGAGCATGACTCCTCTCATAAGACGAGCGATATTACTGTCCTTCGTTTCCGCAGGTATTTAAATCGATTCGCTGGCTTTTTCCAGATCATTTTAAAAAACGCGTGTTTTTATAATTTATCATTGTTATTTGGCATGACCCGCGTTTTTCGTCTAGGCTTACTCACGTTGGCAGACCACTGAAAAAAAAATAGTTTGGGGGATGCAGAAACGTCTCTGGACATTTTTCAGAAACTGAAAAGCACTGGTGCTTCTCATCCAAGGAACTACTCCCGAAATTACATGGCTGGTTTAATTATAACTCGGCGAATATGACATCATCGCGGAGGCATTCACAGATGTGCTGGGTTTTCCTAAAGACCCCTTGTGTAAAACCGCATTATATATTACACGGTTAACAGCATGAAGTCATTTTCAGCCTGTGATGAATGGGCACTAAGCTCCGGCCATTCAGCATTTAAGCAGCAGAAGACCCCCTTTAAGAAACACGTATTTATTGGTTCGTTTTATGGCGTGCCAGCACCCTACTACGCTTCGTTATTTGTGGACGATTACACGTTAGAATTATGACAGTTTGGGAAATAATTATCCTGACGTCGATCTTGGTAACTTCTCCTGACGGGTTTCCCAAAAGTGCCTTTTCCCTCAGTGCACACGCTTGGCAGGCAGGGGCAATGCGGTTTACATGTGGAATATCTTCCACCTGTTAAGCAGGTGGCTAGTGCACTGCAGTCTTATTAAAGTCAATTTACCATCTGCACACCCCCCTTCTCCATACTGGCCTCCTATAATTTTTTTAAGAAAACCTCTCACACGGATCTGTGTTTCATACGCGCTTGAGTGTTTTCTCATCCATCGATCTGTTGCACATACGATCTTCCTTCCCCTCCCTGCAACAATAAAGATGTTTAAAGCCTTGTGTGCTTCACAGGGACAGATGAAGCCGCAGTTGTCGTGGTGGGCGTACGTGGCAGAGAAAGCGGCTCCAGGCTGCCGCCAGGACGAAATGAATCAAGCGGCTGAATTTTGTTTCCCATAAAACTCTCATATGGTGAAACACTAGAGGCGATCTGCCTAATTCTAAGTCTGGCCTTAACACGGCGGGGGCAGTGGACTGTTAATTTATTTAAGGTTTAAGATGTGTACAAGGGCGTGATAAAGAGCAAAACAAATTACTACAAAGAGCGGTCAGGTGGATATTTATGTTAGGAGCCAGGGACCCCAGGTTGACCCCTTTGAGAAACGAAGCGTATAACCCTTAGCTTTCAGGGCAATGCAATAAATTACAAGCTTCTCCTTCCACTCTACAGGATTACTTCAGCTATTCTCCACTGAAGGGATTTTCTCCCTACACCATCGCAGTGAAGTGGCTGCACTTCTCCCCGGCTTGAGGAAGCTGTCATTAGTGCGGCAGCCAGAACTTTGAGATGCCGGGTTTTCTCTGTTTAAGCCGACTTCGGGTTCAGCTGAGTCAGGGAATGCTGGATCCCGCGACCGCTGGTTGTAGGGAACACTTGATACATCCTATTATGGACACGTTCAGAGTGGAAATATGGTGTAAGTTAAGAGCAGACTTCTGGGACCGAGAGAACGGAAGGAGAATGGCTCTTTCCACGAATCCTCGCTAAAAAATAAATCATGTTCATACTACATGAGCGCAACCAAAGCTGCACCGTCCGTCTGTTACTTGTGATTTCGGCAGACGAGAGTGGGACACTGCGCAAGGAGAGGTCTTAAACACATCAGTTCAGGATACACAGAATCAGCATCATGCCGATTCATAGAAAACAGATTATAGCTGAATCATCCACGGAGGGAAATTCAAGCGGCACCAGAAATAGAAGAAATTATTTCAATTATGAGGATACGACTGACTTTACTGGATATGACGAATACGTGATGAATGTATCATGAATTACCGTAATAACTAATTATTTATTCCATAAACCATTCAATTTATGGAAAAGACGTGAAACGACATAAAATTCTGCGTCCAGCACGCTGAAACTTGTAATCCCCACATTGTTGTACTTCGTTCGTTCAACATCCTACAGTTTATAATGCATTTTATACTAGCTGTAACCTGACTTTCCCACTCATGCTTAACCACATGTTCTCATTTTACCTGCTCTATTATGAACGGAATCCAGCTCCTAAACGTCACGTTTATTTTGGGAATCGCGGGCGTGTAAGTAGTTTTGTAAGGTACTGCTATACGGTAGTCAGTTCTAATCCAGAAATGACCCTTTGTCCCTATAAAACTTCTTTCCGACTGCTGACGTGAAGTAGTACAGTGGGAGCGTTTCAGATTGCAGTATGTATTCTGTCACTATGTCGGACCACAGGAAATAATAACAAAGCTGCCTCTGTGAGTCCAGTTGTTAGCAACTAGTTTCCTAGTTTCCATGGAAGTTCAGAGACACAAGGATCTGTGCAGCTGTCTAACAGGCCCTGCTTCTCCAGTCTGGTTTTTTTTTCTGTTTCTAACTTCTGCTTTGACGCTGAATAATTCGGACACTCGTTTGGCCTTTCCAGCATATTCCTGATGCAAAGGGGGGCCTGATTTAGGAGGCTTCACGGACGCCGGGCATTTTCCACAATCGCAGAGAAGAACAGGGCCCCCCAGTGTAATCCGATTCCAGGAACCCCGTTTGACGGATCGCCTGCGGGGGCTTCTAGAATCCGAACGTGGCACTTTGACCGCGGAGTGTTTTAAACGAAGGTAATGACAGTCGGAGTGGTCCGCACGTCCTGCCCTGTACAGTATAGTGTATATAAGGACACTTGGAGGATTTTTTGCAGATCAGGAAGAGTGAGTGGTCTTTTGCCCCCGCAGGCACATTGCTCTACACGTATACAACCTTGAAAAATATTAAGAGATCACAGCACATTTTTTGTTTTCACTAATTTGCTCATTTAATGGGATTGTGTCCGTGAATAATATGATTTTTTGTTTTTTTGCAAATTGCAGGCTGGTTTTTGTCTGTCTTTCATTGACAAAGGACTTCTTCCTTACTTTATGGGTCTTCAGTCCTGCTTCTAGGAGCCAGATACGAACTGTCCTATCAGTGCACTTCACACCTGCACTTAATGTTTCCTCTTCTTTTTGAAGGTCACTTGATGTCGTCCTATGATTCGTGAAAAACTGTCGAATAAGTTGACGGTCATCTCTGGCATTAGAACGTCACTTCTGCCCTCTACCTGCCCTCTATCTGGTCGATCCCAGTATCTCCTGCTTCACCTTATTCTTGTGTCCTATAGAAATTTTAAACCTGGAAGCAGCCTGTTGCCCAGGGTAACCACGAATAAGATAGGATTTGAAATTATAGAGTCTCATAATTTTTTACATCCTTCCATCGTACATGAGCAGCAACTATTGTGATATGTGACTGACTTTTGGTTTGGTCTGACCTGCCATGGGAGCCCAGTTTTTCGAGCGCGTTTCTAGATAGAGGTGAAGCATTTTCATGTTCATCTTTGTTGTGGATAGCGATAGGGGTCCCTGCTTCGACCCCTGTGGTCTGAGGAAATCTCAAAACACAATGACCACTGACTAGTACCCTTTTTCTAAAGGCTACAGGGGACAGAAAGAGGGAAGTTGTCCTGTTTTAATTGCCGGCTGGAATGTGGATAAGCAAAACATAAGTCAAGATAATGCACTGAGTGTGACTTTCAAGAAAAACAAGCATTGTCAGACATCCCACAGCCGAGAGGTTTCTGCTGGCCATTGATTGTACAACACCAAAAGATCAATGTCTGTTCCCTGGGTAATTAAAAAACCCTGCATACCTCTGATCCTAAAAAAACAGATTCCGGAAGAAGTGGGTCTTTCGAAGAGACCCAGAGGAGGAATCGCTAATTTTGCGCCCTGGCAATGTTTTCAAAATGTCACTTACGCTTCCATAAAATGTTATGGATATTGACAGGCACAGTATATTTTGTAGTTTTACAATGATCATATGTCAGACAGAGCCGTAGTTTAAACAGAATGGCATGCCGCAGTTGATTCCGGGTCATTTTCCCATATTGCATTACTTTCTCCCTTTCCCCAGACATTTCTCGGTCTCTGTGTACTGGTGGTATAGTTTTAAAGAATGAAAACAGCATGTGGGCCATTTCGCTAAAAGAGCTAACATTTTTAGCTTTGACACGCAATTACGCCTCGACCGCTTGATTTGAAAACAGCGACCGTGCTTTGCTTGGTGCCTCCCACATAAAATACTTTAGGTCGCGTTTTATGTGGTCTGTGCCTGCGGGTTATGTCACAAGAAGTATTCCGAGCGTGATCCCAATTTCACCTATTTCACCACAAAAGATTAAATGAGGCTTTTGAGAGTCCGGTCGCTTTAGTAGTGAAAGTCCCGCGCAGATTACTGATCCGTCTCTTCTGCTGCGATTGGAAAATGGATTAATTACAGAGACTCTTTGTCCGCTTATTGGAGTCCAACCAGTCTGTGATATTTAATGAGTTTGAACTTCTGCGGGAACCGCTGTCTCCATCTGATTAAAACATCATAAATTAGCCAGAGTTCTTGCACCGCTGTTCCATCCCAGAGGCCCCAGAGTAATTGTTATGAGTCACAGGACATTCCCAGCCAGCGATTCCCACTGTCCACCAAAGTGCCGTTTCTGGCTATTGTGTGTTATTTTAATCAGTCTTACAATGGACTACCATCCCACCAAATGTCCCCTACTCTCACCCTGCGCTACTCTGTACTGAATAAGCGGGCATTGAAAATGGATGAGCGGCTGAATGGATTTACAGGAGAGTTCTATCACCCCCTGGTGGACATTCTTAGTTGTTCTACATGCGCGCTAAAAAATCTTTCGTAGTCTTCTAACATAACGTGCAACCACAGGCTTACCATGCGTAGCGGCATTTGTTAGTCGGTCCATAGTTCCTTATATGTGTTTTGCGTGGGATTATTAATGTTAGCCAGTATGAAATGCGACGAGTTTAATTAAGGACAAAACAGTTTTAAGCACAGAGCCAGTTCTCCGACAGAAGTCTTTCTGCTGGTCTTGTTGAGAAAGGAATTCCTCGGGTGATTAATTGGCACAATGTGCCTGAGCATTTGAATGGAGTGGGGGTGCTTAAAAATGCCCCCCTTACCCCCTCCCCCCCCCCACACACACACACACACACAGAAGAAACTCTGCCTGTGTTGGTCCCTGAACACTGACTCAAAAGCTTTATTACTATTTTAACTCAGACATAGAACATTAGTGATTTGTGTCTATTAGTTTTAACGGACACTGGCTAATGATTCCAGGTGAATGTGACAAAAACGGTGGAGAAAACGAAAACCTGTCAAACTTTTGGCTAAATATTGACCAACAAGAGAGAGAACCTTTACCTGTAGGTTCGTTATACTCAGAAAAGATACCAGTTTGTACCCTTGCTTGTCACTGGGGCTGTACCTTATAATTCTGTACTTTAAGGTACAGAGAAAGACCCCCCCCCCCAAGGTAGAGGTAAGGAGCATGAGAGCTTGAGTGCAGCCATGTGACAGGTGACACCTCAGCACCGCATCAGTCCACCGAACCAGTTGGTGTAATGATTGGGACACTAAGCTTGTTTACCAGTGACTGGCCTGTACTCAACATCCACCAGTACAAATAATGTAAAGCAAGTTCTTAATTGGCTTGTTGATACATCGAAAGCAGAGATTTGGTTTGATCTCATCCTTAGACCCAATGAAGTGATTGAAGGTATTTTAATGTGCAGCAGTTAAACTTCAACCAGCTTAATCGCGTGACTGTGATTCTCCAGCAGTTTTATCTGACTATATGAGAATAACAGAAACAGCTCCGCACCGGTAACGTTGCCTTCAGCGCAAATTGTTTGCCCTGAGGCAGCGCCCGGCTGCCACCTTCTGGTCATGTTGTGTATCTACATTTCCAATTCACACAACTTAAAATTCTCAGGCTGTCGGTTTCACGTTTTTCGTTCAGCCAGCGATGAATTTGGATCACACACGAAAAGCCCGAAAACGCCAAAGGCTGAGGGCTTTTATAAACTGCCTGATTAAATTTTGCTCTGAAGGCTTGTATTTTTCCAATACAAACAGCTATTACCCATACAACAAGTTTCTAAATAAGACACATTACGAGTTACATGAAACCACATTATTCTTGCGTTGACGATGCCAGCGTTGGCATTCTAAATTTTAATCTGCCATTTATTTGGGCAGATAGAGTTTCACTGCATATTTAATTTAATCACAGGCTTTGTGGTATTCATATTTGCAGTCCTTAATTGCGTTATTGTTCTATAATTAGACAACTGGGCCAAAAATGCAATAATAGAAACAGCATGACTTTATTGTGCCATAAAATCGAAATGAACTGAAACATGAGGCGAATTTATAGACTTTCAGTTCAGGAGGAAAAGTGAAGTCCGTCATGTCCAGCTCTTCACAACCCTGTGGGTTACTGTGGGTCCTTAAATGAATTGTAGTGGAGGTGGGTCCAAGCTTCTAGAGGATGCGGGAACCAATCAAATGTCTTGGTCCCACCTCCTCTACCAGTTGATTGGCTATCTCTCTGAACTAATCATCTTGCATTCTGCCCTCAGAACATCTTTCCGGAAGTAAAACTCCTACGAGCAGCCGTGCTTCAATGTTTCACCTGTCGACGCTGAGAATCGCGGTCTACATCGACAGCTGGCCATCCTCGAAATATTTACCCACAAGGCTCTGCTGCTTCACCAGTAAGGGGGCTGGTGACCTGCAGCTGTTATGAAATTCACTTTTAAATAGTCTTTTCTACCAAGGGACTGGAGAAAAAAAAACAAAACATTTTGCACTTTCTAAACAGAGTATTCAAATAGATGGTATTCATAGCCTGGGTCCTTTCATCGCAGAGTCTCAAAGCACTAATGTAAGTCGCTCTGGCTAAGGGCGTCTGCCAAATGCTGTAAATGTAAATTCAGAATTACATGTTCAATATATAACAAGTATAATATATCTACTGAAAATTTGTATTTTTTTTACTATACAGTATCAGTCAAAAGCCTGGACGCACCAGCTTTTGATGCATTTGTCTGTTATTCACCTGATAGTAAAAAGCCTCAAGGAAATGAAGTGATATATATCAAATACTGCAAAGAGTGAGAGACGTGTTCAACATCTGAAACATTTTTCTCAAAATTTTGACTCTTCAAAACAGCCCCCTTCTGCTCCGATGGCCGCACTGCAGACTCTCAGCATTCATCCACCCAGCTTACAGATGTAGCCGCCCGGGATGCTTCTCCAACAGGCCTGGAGGAGTTTCCACAGGTTCTGGGCACAAGTTAGCTACCTTGCTCTGACTCTTCGATCCAACTCATACCAACTTTCTATTAAAATCTGCCACATTTTCAGGCCTACAATCATTAAACAAACATTGTTTTAGGATGTGTTTATTTTCCACAAAATACTATTTTCATTTAAAAAAAACTTTATATAAGTTATATAAGCTACGAAACCGCGCATTAACACGCATCAACGGTATAAAAGCAAAACTTCGGGTCACGCTTGCTCCTATGTACCCTCTTCCTCTTCCTCTTTCTCCTCCTCAGTTTCGTTGGCTTCATCGGATCTTCGTTTCTTCTTCCACCTGAAACATCGAGGAGAGACGGGCTGAGGTGCCATTTCTCTGCAAACCGAGACGCTCGGTGTGTCTGTGACCGGCTCCGCTTTGCCACCACCGACAGCACGAGCGAAAAGGTCGCTGCCAGCCCATCTCATCTTTGATTAATCGTGATCTGGGCCCCCACACCCCCTCACCTCAGGATGGTCTGCATGTGATGGACAGTCTCCGGTAGCGGCAGGCCGAAGGTCTCAGGCAGCAGGAGGCTGAGCAGTCCTGAGAGGGCCGTCAGGCTGCCCATTAGCGTGTAGGGCAGGAAGTGGTTAAACTGTCCTGTGTGACAGGAGACAGGGAACCATGTCACTCCTCCACGGCACAAACGCTCCAAACGCAAAGGCTCCATGCAGTCACCATTCAGATATTCCTCTCTGCCTCAAAGTATATAAACAGCAGCTGTCTCTTTAAGGAGAAACCCCCCTATTAATATTATCCATTTTATAAATGGATAATGTAACTGCTCGGGATTGTGGGGGAACCTGGAGCTGATACCATTCAGCATATGGTACAGGGCAGAGGTACTTCCTGGTTGGCCAGTTCATCGTAAGACACACACACACACACACACACACACACAGTACCCCTGTTCATGTCTTTGTGGGGACGCGCCATTCATTTCTATGGACAAATCCCTGATCCCAAAAATAACGACCTTAACCCCCACCCAGCCCTAACCTCAACCGTAAGTAACCAGACAAAATACAAGACTTTAGGCATTTTTAGTTTTTTTTGACTGCGGTCAGAGATTTATATCAATTTAAGTTTCCCCATTCTGAGGACTGAAAAAATGGTCCCCGCAATGTCAAAATGTTTTTATCGCACTGCGGGCACCAAATAAGGTCATATAACAATGTAACAAAGACATAACACACACATACAAACTTTGAAACTATGTTACTAATTCAGAGACACCAATTCACTTTCAGACCCAGGTTGCTACCCAAAATGTTTCCTGGACCCTCCATGTCCAATTTTACGTTTAACATAACATGCTGAAAGGCCCCTGTGAAGGGCCGGGCCCCGTGAATCCGCCAGGGTCTCCAACCCCAAACAAAGCCCCTGCCTTGCACGGCAGAAAGAAGCCGAAGTGGTGTTAGACATCACATCTACTGTATAACATTCAAAAGTATGACGTGCACGAGGCCAAAAAGGAAAGTGCCTGAAGAGGGCGCCAGCGAGCAGTAAACTGACCTAAGTAAATGAAGTAGGGAGCAGAGATGCTGCCCAGACGGGAGGCCATGGAGCAGGAACCGACGGCAGTGTTACGCAGCACGGTGGGGTAGAGCTCTGCGGTGTACGCGTAAATGATAGAGAAGGCTGCCGTCACCCCAAACTTCCCCAGCATCTCCAGGGTGATGGACAAGGAAACCAGACCTGTCCAGGAAACAGAGAAGGCTTTGTCCTCAAGACGCTGTTTGGATAAAACACACCTCTATGCCATTTTCCAACCCGGTCCTCAGGAACCCGCAGACAGTCCACGTTTTTTACTCCCTCCCTGCCAGACAGTCCACGTTTCTGCTCCCTCCCTGCCAGACAGTCCACGTTTCTGCTCCCTCCCTGCCAGACAGTCCACGTTTCTGCTCCCTCCCTGCCAGACAGTCCATGTTTTTGCTCCCTCCCTGCCAGACAGTCCACGTTTCTGCTCCCTCCCTGCCAGACAGTCCACGTTTCTGCTCCCTCCCTGCCAGACAGTCCACGTTTCTGCTCCCTCCCTGCTCCCTGCCAGACAGTCCACATTTTGCTCCCTCCCTGCTCCCTGCCAGACAGTCCACGTTTCTGCTCCCTCCCTGCCAGACAGTCCACGTTTCTGCTCCCTCCCTGCCAGACAGTCCACGTTTCTGCTCCCTCCCTGCTCCCTGCCAGGCAGTCCACGTTTTTGCTCCCTCCCTGCTCCCTGCCAGGCAGTCCACGTTTTTGCTCCCTCCCTGCTCCCTGCCAGACAGTCCACATTTTGCTCCCTCCCTGCTCCCTGCCAGACAGTCCACATTTTGCTCCCTCCCTGCTCCCTGCCACAGTCCACATTTTGCTCCCTCCCTGCTCCCTGCCAGGCAGTCCACGTTTTTGCTCCCTCCATGCTCCCTGCCAGGCAGTCCACGTTTTTGCTCCCTCCCTGCCAGACAGTCCACGTTTTTGCTCCCTCCCTGCTCCCTGCCAGACAGTCCACGTTTTGCTCCCTCCATGCTAGACAGTCCATGTTTTTGCTCCCTCCATGCTCCCTGCCAGACAGTCCACGTTTTTGCTCCTTACAGGGAGCTGGGAGAGAGCAAAGACATGGACTGTCTGGGGGTCCCTGAGGACTGGGTTGGGAAACACTGCTCTACGTATATTATATTGTACATAGTATGCACAGTAAATACTGTATGCATGCATGGATACAGTACAGTACTTTTCTGACTCGATCTCTAGCAGACTTTGTTTGGGTAATTAATAACTCATTGTGTTATTTAACTAATCAAGTTAATTAATTAACAGAGATAGTAATGAAGATTAATAAATACATGTAATCGCCGGGGTGCCCCAGAGGAGAGGTTTGGAAACTGAAGTGTTGTTCCTCTAGCCATTGTAATATAACGGTATCCTTCTTTTAAGTTTTTTTAAGGTAGAAGTTTTTTGTTTGTAAAAATGGCGTGAGGGTGCTTTAGATATACATTATTACACCAGGGGGCACCGTAAGGGGGGGGGGGGGGCAGTTAATACGAGTGACAGGGGCCATAAAAAAATAGGAAAATAATTGGATTAGTCTGAAGTGGGGGGGGGGCCAATATGATGTGCTTTCATGGGGCCCAAAATCTTTAGTAACACCCCTGCCATACAAGGTACATGCAGATACTGGCCCCGTAAAAGTGGGAAGTCAGGAAGATACCAAGGGCCCCGAGTGAGTGAGAGGAACCCTAACAATGTGCAACTTTATTGGATTGTTCTGGGTTTGGGGCCCCAAATGATGTGCTTTCATGGGGCCCAAAATCTTTAGTGGTGCTCCTGCCTGCATACAGCTGGAGTTTCTGTTCATATGGTGTTCGTCCGTTTTACAAGCGCGTGGAGAACGATCTGCTCATCTGCGCCTCTCTCCCGACAGGGCCCTCACCTTGGGGTATGAACTGAATTAAGAGCAGCACGACCCCCCCCAGGAAGAGCGTGGAGAAGAGACAAAGGCGCCTGGGCACGTAGCGGAAGAGCAGCCAGGCCGAGACGTAGGCGGGGACTTCGATGGCTGCCGAGATGAAGCAGTTGAGGTAGGCGCTCCCATGCAAGTTGGAGGTGTTCAGCGACAAAGCAAAGTATCCGATGGAGAGTATGATCCTACAGACAGGGAGATGGCAGCTTGTCACGCAAGCGGCGGCGGGATCGTGCCCCCGGCCGGAAGGTGTGAAGACGCGGGTGCTCACCAGACCAGGCCCAGCATGACGGAGATGCAGCGAATGTTGGCGGTGCGCACAAGATCGCAGACGTTGTGGGAGTGCGAGTTCACGGGCTTGGACTCGGCCTGCGGCACACGTGCGACAACAACCGTGTTTGTTTAAAGGGCAATGGAGTGGGCCGGCTTTCGACAAAAAAAAAAAAAAAAAAAACAATACAGGGAATGTCAACAAGCAGACATCTGCAGAGAACTCGGAGACCCCAGAAAAGGCAATGGACGAGACAGGCGGGACAAACTCTAAAACCTCGATGACGCTACTTACGAGAGGTTCCTGTTGATGTGTTGGTTAAAGAAACCTTCTCAAAAACGAGGTACTGTACGTGTCAAAGTTGGGTAATCCAGGTCCAGAGAATAAAAGTCTAGACCAAGAATTTGTTTCAACCAACCAGTTGAGCATAAAGAGTCACAGTCACAGAGCACTCAACTGGTTGGCTGAAACGAAATCCCAGTCTGGACTTTCACTCTCTGGACCTGAATTACCCAACTCTGCATGTTATTATGCTTTAAGTCAGGGGTGTCCAACCTTATCCGCAAAGGGCCGGTGTGAATACGGGTTTTCACTGCAACTCCCCAATTAGATTACTAATTAGAGGACTGATTGGCTGAGTCCTCACACCTGCGCTTGAACACCTGACCTACAGGTTACCCCTAAAACCTGCACGCACATCGGCGCTTTGTGGATAAGATCGGACAACCCTGACTTAAGTTAACTATTTGTCTCCAGTGCTTGATAATTGAGAGCTAAAGTATTTTTCCCTGTCGGAAGACATAAAAAGTTCCTGTTATCCTTCAGATTTAAGAGCGGCGTTGACTTGATTATTTGATTATTTGGCCGCAAAAGTATAATGCGAGTTAAAGAATAATTTGGAATTAATTAACAGCATCATCTGGGAAGCACAGCCGTAGACGTAGGAGACCTGAAGCGTTGTCACCTTATTTTGCCCCTGTCTTTACAGATAATCCATTGACGCATCTATCAAAGAATGCAGATCACATTGCTGTGGTAAAAGGGGGATATAAAGCGTGGTAATATTGACTGGAATGCAGAGGAATGGATCTGAAATAACACTCCGTTTTGTTAGACATACGCAGGTCAGTTCAGATTCTATCAATACCAGATAAATTTCTTAGTTTCTCCCATGAAATACTGGGCATTGAAGGTCGTGGTTTATTAAAAAAATAGACTCGGTGGACTTCTGCAAATTCCCAATAATATATGCTTCCTATAAGAGCCAGAAACTACAAATACGTTATAGTACAGGACATGCTAAAGTGTACAGCGCAAATTTAGAGACTGATTCACACATAGTCCTGTTATGATAAAGCTTTTCGCAATCTAAAGAGAGCAACATGCTTAAAAATTACAATAAATTCGTTTGGACGTGCAATACACTCTTAACTGTTGCTTAATGCGTAATATGCGAGTCCTTTATGTTACTGTACAATAGTGAAATTAATAATTCTGGTTAGTTCTGGTTTTGGTTAGAAATAATGGATTTGAAGACTTTACATCATATATGGCATCTTTGCAAGTACTTTTGTATATTTGCATGATTATTAATTCTTATTTTTAGCTTTATTTTGTATTTATTAATGCACCTTGGGTTTGTCGCAAAAGTCATTTTGTTGTGTTACACAATGACAATAAAGCGTTTGAATCTTGAATCCTAAATATGAAAAAACTCAACATCTTATACCTCGAAGCCCACACCTCAGTCGTATATTCAGACATTATTAGGAATAATTCCCTGGGACGCAGATTCGTGCCTTTAACATGCTACTTACGCTGAAACCATCACATCGTGGGTCTTTGGAATCAAAAATTCCTACTCTTAGGATTTTCAAGGAAATTCCCCTGCATGAGTATAGCGATTTAATGTTACGTCATGCAATTTAATTTTATAGAAACTGTTTCGATAGTTCATGGACGTTCCATCATGATGTGCTGCCAGTGGATTTAATGACGAGAAATAAGAGGAAAGTGATGGTAAAACACCTGGACAGACTGGAAAATGGTCTCTGGGGCTGTGACTCCGTTCTTTCTGGCCGCGTCTCTCAGTACAGCTTCAGCTTCCTCCACTCTGCCCTGGGACAGCAGCCATCGGGGAGATTCCGGAATGAACCTGCGCCATAATGAACTAGGAGTGAGGGATGATCTGGCCCGGGATGCCGGATTGGTCAACATCAAAGCATAAAAATGACTTTCCAAGATACGGGTCAGGCCGAACAATCACTTCAACGTTCTAAAAGGAAAAAAATCTTACTCCTCTTCAGCAGAGAGAAAGATCTGGCCACCACAGACCGACCAAAAAAAATACATCTGATGTGTCGTAAATAAAAGGGAGAATTGGCAGAAAGTTCCATATCACACACCTACCACCAGAGGGGGACGTAAAGGAAGCCGGGGAGAGTTAGGACCAACAGCAGCGTTCTCCAGTCTCTTATGAAGAAGGCAACCGGTGGAAGAACCATGTAGCCGATGGCAAAGAAGATACATACCCCCATGGTAGAGTAGATAATCCGAACCGACTGGCTTAAAATTTCGGTTCCTTCAAGCACAGCAAAAGGGAGACAATTTTACATATATTACGTGCTGTTTAAATGCCGAATTAAATGATTTCACAGACATATATACCTAGAACAAATGCTGCGACGTAGTTGGATATCTGGCCCATTCCGACTATAAAGAAGAGAGTGCAGAACATGACCCAGGATGTGGAGAAGACCTGGAACAACGTAAACAAGGTCTGAACTCCCATTGTTGCAAACAGCACCAGTTTCCTCCCAAACCTGACGAACACAAAACAAAGCATTAGTTTCATTGTAATTATTACCTTACAAACTAAGTGCCAGAAAGCAACAGCGACCCTGATGGCCAAACAGTTACGGTGATTTTAATCAAATTCACCTTTCACAATAGGAATTTAAATTTCATTTTTTTTATGAACCCTAACGCAACAGCAAAACACGGGTGGTGTCGGGGACGTTCGTGATCCCTCACCTGTCGGACAGCTGTCCGGAGGCAAAGGAGCCAAGTAGGACGCCGCAGAAGAACAGAGAAGACGTGAGCGGGACCTTCCAATTGTCATCGCAAACAAGGTCCCACTGCAGGGAGACAGGGAAAACGTGGCTACACGGCCGTATAAAAGGATTTTCAAAT
This sequence comes from Brienomyrus brachyistius, assembly GCF_023856365.1. NCBI lineage: Eukaryota > Metazoa > Chordata > Actinopteri > Osteoglossiformes > Mormyridae > Brienomyrus > Brienomyrus brachyistius. The sequence goes on along the minus strand of NC_064556.1, from coordinate 4,234,899 downwards.
TCAAAAAACTTTATTTGTCCCAGAGGGGCGATTAAAGGCACAAGGCAGTTGAACAAGGACACGATGACGTTTTATACATGGGGTCATTACGGCATAAGCAAACCCACGCACAATATACAGTAACTGTGCAAACGCCATAAACAGTCAAAATGATGCTTAAATGATCTTCATGTTGAGGTAAAATTATGGATTTTATGCCTGTCAAAGTGTGTCTGCTTAGCCGTTTCTAAACCTCAGCTAAAATCACCCGTGTACTTGCAGCGACCATCCAGTGCACCCATGTCCTTTCGGACTTGGCCACTAGCGCACGTCGTATAGCTAATAAATATATCGCTGACGTTTTTAAACAATTAAATTCATGAAGTAGGTGAGCTGGTGGTGAAATGGCTGAGGTGCCCCTGAGGAGAGGTTTGGAAACTGAGGCGATGTTCATCTCGCCATCTAACGAGATACCAGTAATTTTTTTTTGTTGCGATACTCTTAATCTTCATTAAGTTATACTGCTAAACTGTGGTTTTTACTCTGAGCATATGTGCACTTACCACCCAAATAAATAACTTTAAACGTTTCTTTTGACACCCTAATACTTTTACACAATACTGCATTTGCAATACTGTGGGTCGGTGGAAAATAGCCTCACAACACCAAGGTCATTGGTTTGATTGCATGTGTGAACTTCCCTGTGCTGCGCGGCTTCCAGCGGATATTCCAACAGCATTCCAAGAACGTGCAGTTTAGAGGAACCGTCTCTGTTTCAGTGTGAGACTGTGTGCTCTGTGATAGACTGGCATCTCATCTAGAATGTTCCCCAGGCCTCGCATCCTGACCTCTAGGTTCATCACAACCATGTAGTGGACGCATCTTTATGAAAAGTGAGTGGATAGTTGGACATCCATCCATCATCTATACCCACTTGCCCTATCGTAGGGATTGGGTATATTCACTCATTTAAACCTTGTCATTAAATCTCTACAATCAGAGTCTAACTACCGATCTTTGCGTTTCTATGAGGAAGCTTGATGCCTAGCAACATAATGATCTCGTAACGTTCAATTAATACGACAGTTACTAGTTTAACTTTGTCATTTGCGAGTATTTCATCTCCGTAATTAAGGTCCCTTTCCCGCCGCTGCCCCCGTCAGTTCGCTGATCTCGCCGTCTTTTCCTGACTTCTCCTCCCCCAGCAGTGCAGACACACATGGGCTTTATAAATGGACGCCTCTAAACTCCTCTCCGTGATACGGTGGCCAGAACCGGACAGGGAGACCCACACTTTGGACTGATGTCTGTCATCTCAGTCACCGACAACACAGGAAATTTAATTCCCTTTCATGTGCATTTTCATGGGGAAAAAACAAAGCACATATAAATGATTACTGTAATACGTGGAATCGCAAATAATCTATTGCATTGCGAGGTCTCTTGAATTTACAATCATGATTGATGCGGAAACGTTGCAAAATTACTTCCCATTATAGTGTATAAATAAAGAGGAAAACCCCATTTATTAAATTCCAGTTTTCATTTGTAACGGATGCAACTTTATTCAATCTGTGCGAGTCGTCTTACCTCGGTCACGATGGTAGAAATGTAGGTCCCGCGATCGTACACCCACCCGTCCTTACAGCCTTCCTGTTGTATTTCGGTAACGTTCACGTCGATCCCCGGTAAGTAACCTTTATCCGAGAAGGTTTTTATCACATGCAGCTTGTATCTGCTGCATCGGCTCTGTCGCAGCGCGCCGCTTTCCTCCACCAAAGGGAGCGCGCTGTTCCGCCACGCCGCGCTGAGGTTCGCATCTTCGGGGATCCGGCAGTGGTGCGGCGGCGTGTCCCCCAGGAATACGATGGACATGCCGGTGAAGCCATTCGGGACAATGCTCAGGCTTAGCAGGAAGAATATGGCTCGCTGAAACGGTCCCCATTGCCCAAGAAATAATGTGACATCCTCATAGTTTCTGTTGGGCATCGTAAACAAAAACCTGTCATTGGTGTAAAGTGAACAGCGCTCCGATCGCTGGCTTTTATAGTGCACCTTGTGCTAGTTAACCTCCCCCCCAGAAAGCGGCCAAAGTACAAGCAGGTCCCTTTTTATCCCTCTCTGGGGGTCCCACCAACAGCTGTCAGGAATCAAGGCAAATTCACAGATGCGGTAACTGGAGTGGAGCAGAGTCCGACCTGCGAACGCGGAAAGCCGGAGCCCCCGGATCCGCACAGGGGACGAGATCCCTGCACGGCAATTTCTAAATTCTCTGCCAAAGGAAATACGCCGTGCTCACCTTTGACCTCAAACATTACTTCCCTGTTAAAGTCATAAACTGTTTTAAAACCGCATTCTGGTAATTATTAACTAAAATAATAATAGTAAATTATACACTTGGTTAAGCATATTGCTTCCCATCAGCAGTTTTTTCCATTAATATACAGCTAATAAAATTGTATTAAAATTGTATTTAAAGTTATAACATTAAAAGGTTCCACTTCAAGCTTGGTGTAATTTCTTAGGTAAAAATGTTATGATTATAATGCAATATATGCACATGAAAAAAACAGCACATTATTTAAAGTTAATGAATTATTTAAATAGTTGAAAAGAGAGACAGAGAGAGAGAGAGCTGTAAGTGTCCTGATGCTGCAAGACTCCGGTGCAGATGTGGAAATTTCAGGTCCAGAACGTACAAATCCAGACCAAGGTTTAGTTTCAACCAACCAGTTGAGTTTAAAGAGTCACAGCCACAGAGTACACAGCTGGTTGGCTGAAACAAAACCTTGGTTTGTATTTATACTTTATGGACCTGAACTTTCCACCTCTGCTCTTGTGTCCCCAAGGAATGTAAACATTAATATGTTTATAATAAACATGCAATTTACTGTAGTGTAAAAATTCCCCATGCACACACGAGCGAATAGAGGAGTGAATACAGATTAGATTATGTGCCCGGGGCAGTTCCTGCATCACCCAGCTCACTCCAGTGATTCTTCACGGCTGTGGCTGAATAGACCTATTTGAGACCTATTTAAAGTTCAGTCACGTGCGAATCTCTGGCGGACTTCTGGTGGGAAGAAAAATAGTACGAATGGTGACAAACTGGCGGAAGAAGGAGACAACCACAGAGAGAGAGAGAGGAATCTTACAGAGAAATCGAAGGAGTAAGTCAGGTCATTGTACGACTGTATAATGTGACTTACATCCACAAAGAAAATCACATTCGGTATTACAGCATTTGGTATGACTGTTTGTTGGGCAGTACGTCTGGGATTGGAAAGTGGAAGGGAGGTCATCATCTCCACTGAACAGCAATATTCAGAAAAATAGTGGAGGAAAGTGCAAAGACATGGCTCCCGAGAGATGTAGCAGGCCCAGTGTTGCAAGTTGTATCTGATGCAATTTATGCCTCCTTAAACGTATTACCTCTTACATAAGTCTTCTTCTTTCTTTCGGGGTTGTGTTTGACCAAAACTAATTTGTTTTTCTTTTTTCCTTTTTGAAAAACCAGTGTTTGTGTTTGTTTATTATCTCTGGGAAAATCGCCCGGAATGCTTCACGAAAGCTGTTCGGCTGGTGCTGTAAACTGACGCTTAACGGGGGACCAGAGTCGAGAGTTGGAGACGCAGATGGAGTGTAAACAGAAGCATAAAAGTACCGTTTACTGGCGTCCGCTGATAAGTCGACATTCAGTGTCTTATTGCTTAATTGGTCTTTGATCAACTGATCTGCAGTGAAAGACCCATAACATACACGCACCATCGTCTGTTATAGTAGTGCTTCTGGGCAGATTCTTACCGCTTGTATTTAATAAGTCAGGTTTTTGGAGATTACACAATGCTTACTACCTTTACCAAACCTGCCTGCCATGATCCTTCTAAAGTGACGCCCGTTTGGTGCCCGTTGGTTCATCAGTAGATTGCTGCCATCTGCAGTTGTGTAAAGAGAATTGGACATCGGTAGGTATATTGGGTCTGGTATGTCTTAGGCAAGAAGAGATTGTTTGGAATACTGCGTGCTCTCGCTTTGCGAGAGCTGCCTGCGGTTAGTTCCGCAGAACCTGAAGAGAGATCAGACGTTGGAGAGACGGACAGCAGAGATGGGTGGGGGGGGGGGGGGGGACTACCTACTGGAAGGGATTCGAAGCTGCCCCTACAGGTGCACAGAGAGTCGTAGTTATAAAGTAGTCGCAGTAGGCCACACGCAGTATGTTATGCGGTAGTACAAAAGTATAAGCAATTGTTACGATAATCATATTAATCGTATGTTAACCATGTATTTGCAGTGATTCAATGTCATATAATCAATATCTATATTCATATCTCAAGTAGCAGTTGAGATATGTTCTGGTAAATTGAGCAATTTTACCTTGCTGCCAAGGTGAACTATGCAACAGAGCACGAGAATTGTGTTTGTTATACGTTTGAGCTCGGTTTGTTGGCGTTTTGTGACCAATCAGGACGTAGAAGTCCTTATAGGGGATTTGGGACTTATGGTCTATCAACTGGTTGCTCTCGGTGCTGGGGTACTGGGTACCTGTGACGGATCGCCTCGCTGGGTTGCTCGAATAAAAGAGATTTTTACTTCGCTCACCAACTGAGAGCTCGGGAGTTTTATTCTAAGTGGCTCAACTAGAGTTATCAGAGAGGTTGATTTATAATTTTCCTACCACACAGCAACTAGCTGACTGCTAACAAATGGGATGCTTTGCAACTTGATCACATCGCCAGAATAGAAAGCACTTGAGACAAAGCATTCTTTAGAGAGCACCTCCGTAATAGCAACTGTGCCTTTTAAAGCCCTTTAATCGACCACAGGCATTATGGCTTCAAGTTATATATATCCTGTATTGCTTAAATATATATTCCCGTTTGCATAGTCCGTAGAAATGCAGAGTCACGAACCTCTGTATGAAATTGCAGAAATGAGGATTCTCCTCTACGTATGTTATGACAAGGTTTTCCCATCATAGTAAAAAATAAGATATCCCTGGACTGGAATTTCCCATCGATAAAGGCAATTACTCCGGGCTGAACTTCAAGTCTTTTGAATAAGTTTGACATGTACTCCGATTTGATGACATGCACATCACCGCTATACTTCTGATTTTGCACGTGCGGGGTCCTTAGACACCACGGTGCAGAATACGAGGCTGCTGGAACACTCTGCCAGGAGCTTTTCTCAAAGTCAGTAAAACATCACTGCTGCCACCTTCTGGCCATACGGCGAAACTGCCAAATTGGAAGTTAACCTGCGAGCCTGCGTATGTCACTCCTAGGAAGCAGCATACAAAAGCTCCGCAGTATGCGCTGTGATTTTTGCCAGCAAGTCTTACAGTTACAGTGTGTGTGCATTTGAATGTCACTGGGAGATCCAGGTTTTCTTCTGCAGTAACTTTGGGGAGTCAAAGCCAGGGATTCCCCTCCTCTTTCAGAGCTACACGATTCTGGTTTTCCTTCACTTCCCCCCCCTCCCCCAAAATTTTAAGTCTTATCTCCTCGCTGTTGATTCAGTCGCGACTGTTTGGCAAGAATCCATTTAAAGGCATCAATTCAGCAAAAAAACTGGCCGATTGTCACCTCAGTCAATAAGTCCAAATAAGTAGTTTGTCATTAACCAGCTCTTCTCAGACGAAATTCTTCACTTTGGAAATTATTTTGGGGAAACTATGTCGATGTTCTTTGTATCAGAAAGTGTTCCCTGACATGGATATGGAAACACCACACTTAATTCCCATTTTCAGAGGGGAGTGTGTGACGAAGGGTGGTATGGTGGTGCAGTGACGAGTACTGTTGCCTGAGTCTAGTGATATACTGGTGTATTTTATTACATGCATAATTTAATTCCCATAAAGAGAGGAAATAACTGCCCCCCTTTTGCATTTTTCTCCTCCTCTTATTTCCTCTTTTTCTGAACTGGCACCTGATAGAACTGCGATTCAGCAGAATGTCACCATTCTTTTTTTATTTATTTTTTTTTCCTCGCGCCCCTTGCCGCCCCCGGCAAGATGCCACCTTGGACGGCTGTTCATGCTGCCCCCACCCAAATCCGCCAGTGGATGCACCCTGACGACCAGTCTGAAGTGCCCAAGACGCGTCTCAGTGGAAGTGTAGGGTTTCCTGCTTGATTTCATTCATATTTTTTGTTTAGCTTGCTGTTCGTCCCTGCCGTCATACTCAACGTCTGTCTTACGAAGTTTTATTAGCCTGCACACCATTTATCGCCGTGTCTGTGTGAACATAGAGTTCACTTGCTCTCTCATTCTGGAGAACGCTAACATGATATAGATGCATTTGATATGTATTACGCACCATCTTTTCTACTTCTAACTTCAGATAATGCTAATACAGCGGCCGAACTCTGTAGCTGACATTACTAGGCATGTAAAATCAGAATAAGCAGGAATGAGATGTTCGAAGGGTTTCCCGGGTCTTTGCTGGAGCGCCGTAACTGAGTCACGTGTCGGCCACGCCACGCTAAACCGTGTCTCCCACTGTACTTCAGAGTAACGTGATCCTGTTAGATGGCCGCGTCTGGTTTGAAGTTAATCGCTGACTCATTAGCAGTTGCAAATGAATGCAGTAACACTTTTCTTAAGGCCATGTTTTTAATAATTTATAAACCCATTCATAACAAAACTGAATATAAAAATGTATTCATAAAGCATGTAAACATGCCTATAAATATTTATAAAAAGGCATAACACATTATAATCATGTTTATTGTGCAATATAAATGCTTTGTGATGCTCTCATATACATAACTTTATCCATCCATCCATCTTCCAAACCGCTTATCCTACTGGGTCGCGGGGGGTCCGGACCCTATCCCAGAAGCAATGGGCATGAGGCAGGTAACAACCCAGGATGGGGGGCAGCCCATCGCAGGGCACACTCACACACCATTCACTCACACACCATTCACACACACATACACTCCTACAGGCAATTTAGCAACTCCAATTAGCCTCAGCATGTTTTTGGACTGTGGGGGGAAACCGGAGTACCCGGAGGAAACCCCACGACGACATGGGGAGAACATGCAAACTCCACACACATGTGACCCAGGCGGAGACTCGAACCCAGGTCCCAGAGGTGTAAGGCAACAGTGCTAACCACTGCACCACCATGTAACCCCCCTAGGTAACTTTATAATGTATTATAATAGTCGGTATAAGTTTTGTGGTTTTTTTCTCCTTCCCCGCCAATCAGGATTCAGGAGCCGCTTGTGTAGATCGTCAGATTCAGTCTTTATTGCAACAATGAAGTTACAACCAAGACCGGACACTTAAAGTGTGTCCAGTACTGTTTTACGCCCATTTTTATACATTTTCTTATTGTGTAACAATATCTTAACCATCGTCACTTACCCATCGCCATCCACACCTCTAGATGATAAGTTTGTCAATCATTTCTTTTACTGGTTGGTGCCTCAGCCGAACATAATGGTGGCATGACCACCTCTACTCGTTTTTTTTCAATACCCAGCCGTGAACTGCTGGTGAACTCAGGCGAATCCCTTCCTTCTGTAGCAAACCTTGGCAGCTTCTGCTTGTTGCACATTGTCTGGCTAGACGGTTAATAATATATTTGTCCTTCGACATAGTGACAAGCTGCAGCACTAATAAAGTACATATTCATACATCGAAGGCTAACAAAATAGCTAACAGATACAGAATCTTCTAAGGCAACACAAGGTGCTAATTCATACTCGTTTTACGTCACATTGTACACAGCAGTAACTGGTCTGCGTTCTCTAAAGGTTACAAGGTCACTCTCTACACGGTTTACAGCTTCTTAAGAGTCCTAATGATTACATTCTCTATGTGTTATGAAGTAATAATATTCCATATAAGTATGGAGGTTGCTTTGTTCTATAATGGTATCTATTGTCAGGGTCAGTGCAGTCCTGCCCTTTGTCTCTCCTCCCCAATTGGCCAGCAGCTGTCGTTGGCCTTCCTCTTCTCCCTGTTACTTCCTTCAGCACTTGCCTTTTCCTTGAGCTACTGAGCAGGTGGCTCACGCTGAGTTCTCCGGCCATAGGTTTGAGGCTGGCTTGAAACTCGCCTCACCTGATTTTGTTATTTGAGTTTTTATTTTTTAGTGTTTAGTATTAGTCTGTTGCAAAGTCTTAGTTCCTTCCCCTGGTTTGTCCTCCTTGTGTTTTGTACCTTTGTGATTTTGTAATTATTCTTCTTTGCTTTAGCTTCCTGGTGTCAGATTGTTTCCTAGTCTGTTAAACTTCTTAGTTCAGTGATCGTCTGTTATTAGTTCCATCTGTTGCCCGGTTTCCTGTGCCGGCACTAATTGTTTTACCTGTTGTCTCTACTGATTGGTTGGTTCCTGTCATGATTCACACCTGCCCTTTGTTAGTCCTCATTACCTGTGTATTTAAGTCCTTGCCTTAGTTTGTTCCCTGTTTGGTTGTTGTGTGTTAGATGTTACTCTCTGTTTGAGATTTTGTGTGCTTCTTGTGTTACTCTGTTGGGTTAGTTTGAGTTTTATTACTGGTTCCTGGTTTCCCAGTTGGGTTTTTTTGCCCCCTCATGGTTCTTTTAATTTATGCCCTTCGCAGTATGTTCTGCTTTAAATAGCCCCTTTTGGAGCCACTAGTGCATTGTCACCTTTTAGTACTGGTGCTATGCCACGCCTAACAATCTATAACGCATTATAGTTGAGAGCTTCATAGAGCAGTCGTAATACATACACATGGTTATCATGTGTTATGCCTATCGATATAGCCATGTTTATAATGCTTTATGAATGCATTATAATGCGTTATGAATGTCTGGAAATTACATAGAAACGTGGTCTTAGATAAAGTGTTACCCCAGTATTTCACAGAAAGTGGAGTTTCATGAGCAGGGAGTCATAGGCAATGAAAATGTCCAGTGTTAATTCAGGAGTGACTGATGGCTTTAATATGTGGTCTTATACCAATATGAAATTAATGGGGGTGGCATAGTGTCCTAGTGGGATGTCACAGGACACAGGGTGTCCTCAATCATGTTACAAATCTACTGGTTGATAGGAGATGGGTGTACTATTTTTCATCATAACACTGGATCTTTCACTGAATTTCAGCTACAGATATATTTTCAAAACTTTAAAGGGATATTTTCTGTAGTGTGCATTTGTTATTTGATTAAAAAATTCATATTTATCTAGTGCCACCTTGTGGTGGGAAGCCGAATGCTGTACATTCTTTTCTCAATCAGGTTCTATAGGAAAATGAAAGTAGTAAAAGTACGTTCCAGGCACCATCGCAGGCATAAAACATTTTTTCCATTAAAGGCGTGAGTGATGCAATTTTCATCGTTTTTATCAGTGTCTTTTGTGTTTTCATCGCATAAAAAAACAATGTAGGCTATCTATATAGGCTATCAGTCCTTCTCCAGCATTATCATGCAGCTGTGTAAGGAACATACAAATAAAACTGCGAAATCCCCCCCTAAAAGAAAACAGAAGAATAAAAGTTATATCTGACTTCGCATGGTAATTTTCCACATTTTCTGCATTTGTTACTTCTGATTTGGACACACAAATGTACTAGCACGTAACTCTTTCCCCATCGAATCATTTTTTGAACAATGCAAATATACCTGTTTTTCATCTTGAAATCTTCATGTCTTTCAAAAAGACATCTGAGGAGTATTTTTAGGCCGGGCTTAAAGGAAGACGCGCCAAGAACTATTCAAAACATTAACACGCGAACTTTAACGAGTGAACGAATGACACGTTTAATTTTCAACACACTGATGGGCGCGAGTAATAATATAAAGTATTATTGTAATCACATTAACGGGTTGAGAAATCATGCCATCCTAGCATATCCTCCTTTTTGTTTGTCCTGTACAGGACAATTGAGGATACATTTCCATCTGTGTAAAGAAAGAAACATTTGAAGCGAAAGAGAAAAACTCAACGAAAACATTCTGCCTTAGTAGCAGTTTATGCTGCATGAGTAACTACTTACCTCGGTCAGAGTCTGGAGTTGAGGGACCTGGAGCAGGGCACTGGTCTGGGGTATACGTCCTGGACAGTATGCTAGTTATGTAACTATCATATACATTTTTTTCCAACTTTATTTTTACAAACTTTGTTTTTCAGTTGTGTTTTTCCAAGTCAAAAATATATATTTTTTAATGTTTTATGTTCTTTTGATTTTATTTTTGTATTTTATATCCATATAATTGTACGCATTTTTCTCTCATTTCATTTTTCGTAAACCATTATGAATGACCTTTGTCTTTGAAGATGTGCAATATAAATAAATTTGACTGTTATTCACCAGAACAAATAAATATAAACTTGTAAATAATTACTATAGGGAAAATTATATGGTAATTTAATTAAATGGATTTCTGCAGCTAAAACAATGCTATTGTACTTCCTTAGGCCTATTGCAAAAAATATAAAAATAACATTAAGCTAAAAGCTCATTTTATTGCATTTATTTGAAATCTTCATTTCCTTAGCCACCCACTCGTTCTGTTTTCATAGTGATGTGCTGGATTTACCCAAACAATGTGTTAATTGACTTCAAAGACTGATTTATGCTTCTTGATAGCTGCGGGGGGCTGCATGGTGGTGCAGTGATTAGCACTGTTACCTCACACCTCTGGGACCCGGGTTCGAGTCTCCGCCTGGGTCACATGTGTGTGGAGTTTGCATGTTCTCCCCATTTCGTCGTGGGGTTTCCTCCAGGTACTCCGGTTTCCCCCCACAGTCCAAAAACATGCTGAGGCTAATTGGACTTGCTAAATTGCCCGTAGGTGTGCATGTGTGAGTGAATGGTGTGTGAGTGTGCCCTGCGATGGGCTGGCCCCCCATCCTGGGTTGTTCCCTGCCTCGTGCCCATTGCTTCTGGGATAGGCTCCGGACCCGCCGCGACCCAGCAGGATAAGGGGTTTGGAAAATGGATGGATGGATAGATAGCTGCGTACTCCACACTGAAGGCTACGACGTAACTCCCCAAAAATGTGACTGCAGGCATCAGGCTACATCGTACGCTGCGGCGTAGTTTACGCGCTAAATACAGCGTAGATTCTGCGCAGATGTATAAATTAGACTTAAGGGTACAGGAACCCAAATAAAGTTTTAGCATGTAGACTCAGACAGGGCAGATGGAACACCCGTGTGTTCATTTTGTCAAGTTGGGGTGTTGGATCTGCAAGATCTACTTACCTCTGTGATTTTTCTGTGCATTCACCTATAGATGTTATTTTACGGGTAACAGACCTGCCGTGCAACCATGACGAAGTTCAGTGTTTCATTAATCCTCTCCTGTCCTCTTTGGTGATAAAATATCTTATGTAATCGTTCCCTGTCTTATGGGTTACCTGGATTTGTTACATCTTAACGCCAAGTCGTGACCAGAGATGTTCGATGATAATTAACCTTCGCTCCTCCCTTTTCTTGGTAATGAAGGGATAGATGGTTAAACCCTCATTAAGATTGACCCTTGCCATTCATAATTTAATTAAAAGCTGTCCTGGAAGGCTCTCTGGATTCAGAGCACTTACAGCAAAGAAGCAATATCGAGAAATGAAGGACATTCTGAAGCATGGCAAAATGAGGGATTATGATGAAATAACATCATTCATTGGACCATGGGGACCTTTCCAGTGTCTGATTTTATTGTCCCTGGTGGTCAGTATTTTGCCGAATGGGTTCATCTGCATGTACATTGTGTTTGTAGGTGACAGCCCACATCACGAGTGTCTGATTCCCGAAAGCTACAACATCAGCGAGGCTTGGCGACACGCGATCGTTCCCATGGTTATGCAGGATGGCGAGCGACGACGCAGCTCCTGTGCGATCTACAGCCTCGCGGCCGTCAGGAACTTCTCCCGACTTGGCTACGTTCCAGATGTGGACGTCAACGTTAGCGAGATGCAGCAGGAGAGCTGCAGGAACGGCTGGAAATACAGCAATGAGACTTACCAGTCGACCATCGTCACTGAAGTAAGGACCCCTGCATGGTTTGCGCCGTCTGAATAGGTCAGGAATGAGTAGGTGCCAGATTAACCCATTAAGCATCCTGCCATTGCTGTAAGACCGTTGAGATCATTGAGGTTATTGTTCTACAAATGGATGTTTGCTGAGGTCCTGCAAGGACAGTTTCTAGTACTTGTGGAAACTTGCGGCTGAAGAGTCAAATAGCTCTGTCTTTTATACGTGTAGTGCATTATTTTTTTGTGTATATATTGTCGCTGTCCGATGAAGAAAGTGTATCTCCAAAAGTCATCAAAAAAGGGTCACAGATGATTTTCGTCGGACAGCGATGATATGCTTTTACATTTTGTCAATCATCTCATTCATGGCAATAAGCTTAAAACTTGTCTCGATTGCAGTGGGACCTGGTGTGTGACAATGAGTATAAAAGACCCATGACGACTTCAATCTACTTCCTGGGTGTAATGGTGGGGACATTCGTCTCCGGCCATCTGTCTGACAGGTTCCTGTGTGTTTGGTTCATACTGTACATTTATGTTTGATATATTTAAGACACTTTTGTCCAAAGCGATGTATAAGTGAGGCACATACATGCAAACATACATGCAAACATACATGCAGTCAAAGAGTCAACGAGGCATAAGTGCAGTTCCAGTGAAATTCCAGTGAAAGCTCAGCAAGAACTACACAACATCTTCTAACAAAGCAAGAACCTAATAAGACTGTTCAAGGACAAGTGGAACGTAAGAGCATTCAGGGAACTTAAAGAGGGATCAGGCTAGTAGAGGAATTCATGGAACAGATGGGTCTTGAGACATTTCTTGAAGATGGAGAAGGTGTTCTATGACCAGATATAGACATTTTGGCAGAAGGTGGGGGGTTATGGAGGGAAGTGCAGGTCTTGATGGCATTCTACACAAAAAAATTAGTAGAGGGAGGAACACCGATAATAGACCTAGCAGGTATAATGTAGAGTTTTATGCTGCCAGACTGGCCAATCAGAATTGGTTGCATAATTGACTCGGGAATCGCAATGCTGTCCCCCTTCTCAGGTATGGCCGGAGACCACTGCTCTTTGCGATAATGATCATGCAGATGGTCACCATCTCCATGCAGATCTTCTCGCCTAGCTGGGAGGCCTTCAGTGCCATTTTCTTCTTCGTTGGCCTTGGTGGATTCTCCAACTATTTGATCGCCTACGTGTTGGGTCTGTAGCACCCTTGCAGTCGTGCGACACTCCTATTGCTATTGCAGCGTTTACTAATTTATTTTCTTCTGTGAATTACTTGGCATGAGTAAAAAAAAAACCTAGGAAAAATTTGTTTAATATGCAAGTGTCTTCTGAATAGTGGACTTGCGTAAGAACAGGTGGATGCTTCAAGTCCAGAAGGTAAAAAATTGTCCACGATTTAGTTTCAACCCAGCAGATGAGTATAGATACTCGAAGTCACAGAGTACTCTAAAGGTTGGTTGGAACAAAATCTTGGTCTGGATTTTTACCTTCTGGACCTGAACTATCCACTTCGGCATAAGAACTATCTGTTTTAATTTCTGGTGGCAATTGAGTTCTCTTTGACATTACAGCACATCCTATACAGAGGCATGTTAAAGAATGAATGAATGACTGAAGGGTTGTAATGACGCATTGTGCAATAACACCACATAATGCGTCGATGCAGATAGCCATTTTGGTTGTTTATTAAACAATTCGCAGTATTACATTTTTATCATTAAAAACTGTAACTCCCACATTTTGTAATAACAAAATAATTTATTACAGAATGCAGGGGAATTAAATGCATATTGTGTCCAAATTGTCTATTACAAAATGTGACAGATTATTACAAAATACTGGTGGTATTATATAATGAAATGAATATCTGTTACATTTTGTTGAGTTATTACATAAGGTGTTATTATTACGTAATGTGTTATTACAGGGATTTACTTTGGTAAATTTGATGCACAGGCTCTGAGATCCTGAGTCCACAGACTCGAGTGGTCTTCTGCTCCCTGGGAGTCTTCCTCAGCTCCAGCCTGGGCTACATGGCGATGCCCCTGGTTGGATACTTCATCCGCAGCTGGAGACTGCTGCTGGTGCCCATGGCGGCTTCCGGAATTCTCTATATCCCTCTGTGGTGGTAAGTGTGCTGCACGGAGACGTCCGGCTCCGTGTTTCTCACAGCAGACTGCGGGGCATCGCTGTACAGAGTGTTTCAGAACACTAGGCCTAGTTGCAGTTCATTTATTTAGCAGAATTTTTTTTTCAAAAGCAACGTACGGTTGAGGGGGCAGGTCCAGACAGTCCCTGGAGTCGTTGGGGGTTAGGGGCCTTTCTCAGGGGCCCAGTGGTGACTTCACTTAGCTGATCCTCAGACTCAAACTGACAAATTCAATCACACACACGACCCCCAAAAGTGACTCTGGTGGGACTCGAACCCACAACCTTTGAATCACCCCTCAAGCATTTGACTAGAAGTCCAACGCGCTATCCATTGCGCCACAGAGCCACTGTGGGTTTTTCTCCTGAGGAATCATGGAAACTGATTTTTGTGTGTAAATAGGTTTTTTTTCTGTTTATTACCTGAAATTCAGCTCTTGGACTTGGAAACGGGGCGGGGGGAGGTAGGCATGTTGCACACTGGCACAGTGATGCAGTGGTTAGCACTGTTGCCTCACAGCTCTGGGACCAGGGTTTGTGTCTCCACCATGACAGGTGTATGGAGTTGCATGTTCCATCTGTGTTGTTGTAGGGTCCCCCCCCCCACAGTCCACAAATAGGTTAAGATGAACTGGAGTTACCAAATTCCCAGGATTCTGAATGTGCGTGACTGTGCCCTGTGACGGGTTGGTACCCCATCCTGAGTTGTTCCCTGCCTTGTGCCTGTAACCTCTGGAATAGGATCCGGACCTTCTGCAACCCTGCATAGGACAAGCAGTTACAGAAAATTTACGGATGTATTGGACAGACTTGGAAATAACCTATGTTAATGCACTAAAATGTAAAATGAATGACGCCTGTGTTTTCATTAACATTTGGAACTACTGATTAAAAATGGCCTGTATTACATTTCCAGCCAGTTTCTTGCTGGCGTGTAACTAATGCTTCACCACAGCATTATGGAGTCGGTGTGTGTCACTCAGGATCGTTCCAGAGTCTCCTCGCTGGCTACTCTCCCAAGGAAGGGTGCGAGAGGCCGAGGCGATCCTGCGAGACGCTGCCAGGATGAACGGGGTTATTGCGCCGCCGGTCATCTTCACCCAGACGGAGGTGAGCGCCCGCGAATGAAGTTACGGCGTGATCTTGGTACCCATAGTGTGTTCCCTTATGACTGGGGCAGGCGATGCCCAGGTTACAAATAAAATCTACTCCCTAAGTCTGTCTTTAAGCTGAATTTGTAGATTAGTCGGAACAATAATAATACGGTACATAATAATAATAATAATAATAATATAGTAATAATAGAAGTAACTACATATGGTACTGTACCTCAAATATCACATTCTTTATTAACCATTGTATTTAACGTGCATTTTTACTATACAGACGCTCCTCTTCTTACGAATGAGATACGTTCCGAACTGCTGTTCGTAACTTGAAATGTCCGTAAGTCATCATTTAACATCATTTTAAGAGCATACGCAAGTGCAAAGAACTAGGATGCTGGGAGTTCGCACGCTACGCTGCTGCGCGGCGGGACTAGCGGCCAGAGGTCGTACTGGGTGGAATGGGTGCGCAGAAAAAAAGAATTGATGTTGCGGACAGGAAACGGGAGCCCAATGAACCCAATTTGAACACACAGTCCTCTTCGTTCGTATGTTTGAAAGTTGAAAGTTCGTAAGTAGAGGAGTGTCTGTAATAGGCTTCATGGCAGTATGTTCCAAAGTACACCCTGTACAGCCCGTACAAGAGTATGTTCTTTCAGGATTATGTAATTCTAATGTTCTTATTTGTTTGCTTAAAACAAAGTGGAACATGACACTTACTTAAAAAAGCACATTACTTGACTCCAAAGGTTAATGTGCTTTGCAGGCATGTCTATCCTCTCCTGGAGTCATTACTCTACATCAGTGTTTCTCAAACCGGTCCTCAGGGACCCTATGACAGACCACATTTTTGCTCCCTCCCAGCTCCCAGCCAATCAAGAACACCGAATACCTGGTAAGGGTGTGTTTGGAGTTGAGTGGGAGCAAAAATGTGAACTGGGGGTCCCATGGACCTGGGTTGAGAAACATTGCTCAACATCTGCCAAGAAGCTTCTACCAAAAACACCCACCTTCAGTCTGGACATTTTGAGTCCTTAACTACAAAATATCCGTGCTGCTTCAGTGTTGTTCATCAGTGACCGTTACAGTATTAACATCATATGGACCAAAGTACGGGCCTGCACAGAGCCCTGACCTCAACCCCATCGAACATCTTTGGGATGAAATAGAATGGGAGATTGTGAGCCTGGCCTTCATGTCCAACATCAGTGCCTGACCTCACAAATGCTCTTCTGGATGAATGGGCAGAAATCCCCACAGACACACTCCATAATCTTGCGGAAAGCCTTCCCAGAAGAGTGGCAGCTGTTATAGCTGCAAAGGGGGAACCAACTCCATATTGATGCCTATAGGTTTAGGATGGGACGTCATAAAAGTTCCTGTCGGTGTATTGGCCAGGTGTCCCAGTACTTTGGTCCATACAGGGTATGTTACCTTACACTCATGAAAGTGCTGCTGCTGCCCTAACAGCTGGAGTACATGGTCTCTGCGAGAAGCAGGAAACGCAGCATCCTGGATATCGCGAAGAGCAGTGATGCTGTCTCCATCACAATCCTCTGCTCTTTGTTGTGGTGAGTGACCTCACCTGCAGAAGGTCAGATCTTTCAGGCCGTCATCCAGTGCCGTCATCAGAGATTCCAGAGCAGGTCTGGAGTTCCTCAGGTTCTTTTGCTGATTGTTGTCATACCAGTTTTGCGATGTAGCTGCACGCAAAGCCAAACCGATAAAAGCACTCTTTCCCTACTCCAGCGAATGCCTTTATCACAGGGCACGTAAAATTTACGTCCCAGGAACTGCAATGCAATTTATGCAATTTTTAATCAATATAATATTTTCGTGGTATACAGTCGTGGGAAGAAGAAAGTACACTCTCTTTCCGAAATCGTACTCGGAAATAAATATTGTGGGAGATCTAGCGACCCCACCGACAGGACCCCCTTGGTAGACTGGGTGATTTTGCTGACTTTTGGGGGGGGGGGGGGGTCCACTGAGCTTGCTATCCAGGGACTGAAGCAAAATGAAGGGGGGGGTGGGGGTTCAACCTCATAATTTTATTACCTCGGTGCAAGCCTGATTGGTGACACAAAAAAATATTTGGGGGTGGGGGTACAATCTATTTGTGTAACAATTCAGCCAAAAGTTACTTTTTGGAAAAAATGACGACATTCATTAAGTAAATGGCCTATTTTTTTGTTTTTATTTAGATATGTTTGTTCATAGAAGTTGGCAAGAACAACTTCTATTGCCATTTAGACTCTGATACGTCAATAAAAACATATAACCGATGTATGGTGCACTTTCTTATTTCCATGACTACATACATTGTATATACATCCTCATTCGCATCAGTTGTCCCCTAAAATGTGTTCACTGTTTCGGAAGGACTGTCATCATGCTGGGTTACTACGCCCTCATCCTGAACACTGCCAACCTCTACGGGAGTCCATACCTCAACTGCTTCCTGTCAGGGATCGTCGAGGTTCCTGCTAACATAGTTGCTACGATCATGCTGAAATACTACTCCAGGCACTTCTGCCAGTCTTCTACCTTACTCGTAGGGGGCGCCGTAGTCCTTGTGATTCGCTTCAGCCCCGCAGGTAATGCTTGCCTGAGATGAATCCCGTTAGGTCTAGATTGGGTGGTCTGTGCTTTTCGTGAGCCTGGAATGACAGCTGTGTCCTTCCCCCCCTTCATTCCCCACCTCCTCTGCTCTCCCTCCACCTTGAGAACGCAGGAGTGAGGATCTTGCTGGAGATGCTGGGGAAGTTCTGCATCACGGCAGCGGTCTGTGTCGCTTACACGTTCACCGCCGAGTTGCTGCCCACCGCGGTGAGGAACACGGTGATGGCGATCTGCTCCACCTCGGCCCGTCTCGGAAGCATCCTGTCTCCCTTCCTCATACACCTTGGTAAGGCGACTTTAACATGAGCCTCCATTTGACGTGCCTTTCTAAGCAAAAACGTGCAGCAAAGGATTCTGGGTGCCACTGCAGAATCTTGTTAAAATGAAAAGGTACTTACAGCTAGAAGAGAAATGGACCTGGAAAAAAAATAGTTTTGAATATATGTTACGAAAAGTGTCTCAGGTTGCTTTTTATGATCTCTGCTGGAATTTTTAGCACCATGAATCTGAAACAGAACTCTGGAGAAAATTAAAAGACCACAGCAAAATTTTTAGTACTTGTTGCTATATTTATGAGTAAATGTCTGTGTAAAATATGCATTTTTTTTTTTTTTTACAAACTCCCTGTTTCTCATTAACGAAGGGCTTCTTCCTTACTTTATGTTGCTTTACGGAACTGCAGTCCTGCTTCTAGGAGCCTGTTATGAACTATCCTAGCAGTGCACTTCACACCATTTCACATTTCCCATTCTTTTCGAAGGTCACTTGAGGTCATCCTCTGATTTATGTGGCTCTGTCGGATAAGCTAACGGTCTTCTCTGGAATTAGACAGTCACTTCCTCTCTCTACCTGACTGATTTCCGGTCGTTCCCAGCGTCTCCTGCTTCACCTTATTCTTATGTGTTGCTATCTTAGAAACTTTGAGCCTGGAAGCAGCCTGCCTCGCAGCGTAGCCGTCTGCCAGCAGAACCAGGATTAAACCAGGGTTTAAAAATGCAGATTTAAGGAAATAATATGGAATGACCTCTTAATTTTTTCCAGAGCTGTATTTGAAATAGCTATATGACACCAGTAAAGGAAATGCAATTTATGTATACAATTAACTTCAGCCTAGAGCATAACAACGGAAAGCATTTGTGCGATACGTAGATGTATTCCAACAAATCATTATAAAAATCTAGAGAGTTCTAGCGAGAGCGCCGTACTGTAATTTGTGCCACATAAATGGGAGGTATGGTGTTGAACTTGACAGGAAACCATTACAAGCCCCTGCCCTACATCCTGATTGGGGGGGTCACTCTGCTGGCTGGCCTCCTCTGCCTCCTGCTTCCTGAGACCTTTGGCAAGCCCCTCCCAGAGACGATAGACCAGATGCAGGGTGTCAGAGGGTGAGCAGACAAGCCGTGTGAATCGAACGCTCTTCTCCGCAGCGTTGTTATTCATTAAAGAGCATCTTCCCTCCCTAGAGGAAACGGAGCCTGGAAGCCGGCAGACCTTGTCACACACCGGTTAAGAGCAGATTTCCGTCTGTATGAAGTGGCTTCACATGATCTAACGGTCCTAAGACTGCAAAGCCACATCGAGTTAAACTTAGATCATACTCAGTTCCGGGTTTTCTATCAATGAATGATCAAGAAAGTATCTATCGTGGACTTATGTGTTGGCTTACTTTAGCTAACTAAAAACATTTCCGATGCTTGTGTGGTACAACTGCTGGTTTCAAGGGCAATCGACTGGTTTAGCGTTTCAAAATCCGGCATTTATAACGTAAGGCGTTGAACAAACTTATTTTAAAACAAATTGAAAAGTACCAGAATGCATCTAGAAATTTCTACTGGAATCTAACCTGGAGTGAAAAAATAAGCCAATAATAAAAATGGAATAAAAACAAGCATGATACAAGACTCCCCCCCCTCCCACTCCACAGCCCCCACATTGGCAAGGCAAATACGGATCTTGCCAAACCCTGACAGTGCAAAATAGATTCAGCTTTAAAGTGGCTTGAGTACAATTATATTGTTTCATACATTGTAATGTTTTCTGTAATTGTGGATTGTAATATGTGCTTTTGCATACCCACAGGTTAGGAAAACAGAAGTTGCAAATATCTGTAGCAGCGGAAGGTCGGAACCTTGTCCTGAAAGAAGCGAAGTTCTAATGCAACAATAGCTGGTATTAGCGGAGTGCAGTAATGCGGGTGATAACTCTATATGGATTTTCCTTGGAAGGTTTATTTTTTTTCTAATGTAAATATATCACCTCTGGTCTTTTGGAACCTTATTTGTCCAAACAAATGACTGCAAACAAGTTGTTTCATTACTTACAAACGACACGTACAAACGACTGCTTCCGCCTCCGTAAAAATCACATCAGGACGGCGTGTTGTCGCCGGCAGCAATGATTGTGGTTATATCTAAACATCCTGCCGTGATGCTGCTGACGAGGGGGAAGCGCGGCAACGGCAGAGGGCTGGGCGATATTTGGTGTCTTCGTGGTGATTGATCACCAGATACACGATCAGGGTTTTCATTTAATGAACCCAGCTGGCTCTGATTAGAATGATAGACTTTTTAGAGTTTTCAAATGCGGCTCGCTGGTGGACACGAAAGAAGTGTTACTGGGGGAGAGGACTTACTGCGAGGAGGAGTGTCTCTTTGTAGTGTGTGGTCGAATTTAGGGTTATTTTCCTTCTCAGCCATTTTTTCAGTTCAAAGGGGTCGCGACCAAACGTTTTGGAAATAGTCCTTTGTTTGATTACAGTCTGCTGTCTGATTCGTGTTTTGGACAGAGCTCTCCTCCACCATTTAGGCTGGATTTTTGATATATCCTTCCGAGTGTATGTGATGTGCGACAAATAAAAGTGATAAAAGCTGATTTTTCGCCATCTTGTACGCTCTTCACGATAGTAACCTAGACAAGGGACATCCACTTAATATTAAGTTCATTCAGATTCAGTGATGGATCATGATCTATCAGTGGTTACGATGTAGGATTACTTTAGCTAGATGGATGGGGAAAAATTCCCATAGACACACTCCGAAATCTTGTGGAAAAGTCTTCCCAGAAGAGTGGCAACTATTACAGCTGCAAAAGGGAGGGGGGGCAACTCCACATTGATGCCTATGGATTTATAATGGGACGTCATAAAAGTTCCTGTAGGTGCAATGGCCAGGTGTCCCAATACTTTTGTCCATATAGTGTATTTCTGACTGACGTTGTTGTTCTGAACTTATTGAAATAAAATATTGCCTGTCAATAAATAAAATATACGCCACGTTGTAAAGCTATTTATCTGGGAAGTATGGTCATATTTGCTCAGTGAAAAATATAATTTAACATAAAAATATATACAAATGCAGAAATTTCTTCTCCAAAAAGTCACAGACTAGATGGACATCCCTTCCCTTCCCGAACCTCTCCTCAGCCATTCAATACCATCGTTAAATTCCACCACCAGCTCAATTGCCTGAATTAGTTAAGTGATCTGATGAGGTATTTAGTAGCCAAACATGTTATGCTGGTGGTCGAGTCCACAAATACTTGGGTATTTTGGACGGTCGCTGGAAACGCCGGAGTGTCTGTAGGGGAGGGTTTTGAAACAGCTAAGCTGTCTCACTTGGATAGATACGAAATTATAGCTTTGCACCAAAATGAAGATCATTTAAACACCATTTTCTTTGCCTGCAGCTTTAGTCTGATACAGTTTATTCATTTTTGAATAACAAACCCTGCTTTTGAACTGAGGCCTGCGCTGATATATGTCTGGCCTGAGCCAGATCAGGCGTGTGTACCGAACCTTTTGGGTACGCAAAGTGGTCCCAGAATGAAGCAGCGGACTTCGGCTGCTCGCCGGATTCTCGACATGAGTGGACCTTCCTGCCTCTCCCTTTCGGCCAGGTTTCCTGGAAACGAGGATTAAGTATGTAAGCATCCCTTTGGCAGGTCTGCACTGCAGTAAAAGCCACCGAACAGTTAGAACATGTCATTACGAGCAGAGACATCATTATTCTGTTAAGGTTTCACCACAGGTCATGTTTGAAGGGCTTACAGACTTTCTTTGGAGGTCTTTGGACTTGGACGTCCTACAGTCTTTGTCTGTTTATGTCATTTCTTATCCTCTTAACCCACATTTAATGCTGTGGAATTTCATATTAAGAATGAAAAATTCCCGGCCGGACTGGCTTCCTGGGTGTGTGTGGAGTGTCCCGGTCCTGGGGGCCCGTCTGGGGCCCCGTCGTGCGTGGCGGGTATTCATCCCACCGGCCTGCTGCTGGGCGGGGGCAGGGATGGAAATCAATGAGAGGTCGGTTGGGGACCCAGCCCCTCGGAAGGGGTCCATGCCTCGCGTGCCCCAGTTGTGCCCGTCTCCTGCACACTCCACAATACACTAGGGTCTGGGGGGGCGGCGCAGGGCCATGGAGGCTGAAGGGCTGGGTTAGGCCACATGGCCTGGCCCACAGGTCCTACCATTGGCCAATGTGCTGCTCCTCAATCCTAATTGCACAATAGTCATCCTACAACATTAGGGCCTTGGGGGTGGGTGAGACATGCAGGGATCTACCATCTGCCAGCTGGGGGGGGGGGTGCTCATGCCCTGCCCGCTCACCAAATTTTAATACACCTCAGTTATCCATACCACCCATCTAGCCCGAACACACTGGGAGTGGGGCGCACAGGATTCTGCCATCTACCAGAGGTGGAGAGCCCGTGTCGTTACGGGGTCGTGGGGGGGGGGTCTCCCGCTGGAGGTGGGTGCGGGCGTCTCGCTTCAGGGCCTTCTTGGATCTGGGCCCGGCTCGTGGGCCGAGGACAGCTGGGGGCCCTCATGGCTTGGATCATGGTGGCCTTGGCCAGGGGGTCGAGGTGGGGGGGGGGTGTCACTGCTGCCCCCCACATTAACTACATCCATGGACAAATTGTAACACTTGCACACACGCATAAATACATACATACATATTGGTACATAACCACACCTACCTTTACGCCACACACACACACATACACACACACACACACACAAAGGTAGAGGTGTAAGCACAGTGTTATCACAGACGCAGCTGCAGTTGTTATGAATGTTGTTATTGTTATTACTGCTGTTGTTGTTGCCTCTCATTGTCTTGCTTCATTATCCGTTGTCATCTGTCTTTCTTTATTCACTTTCTTTCCTTCCTTTCTTCCTATTCTGTATCTCCCTCTGCTTATGTTCTATGTATCACAACACATCCCTGTAAAGCACTTTGGGACAACTTTGTTGTGAAAGGAATGTTATACGATTTTTGACGATGCTGAATGAGGCTCCCCGACCAAAATACAATGAGGAGAGTTTCTGGATAGCAAACTTCGCAAATTTAAGTTGATGGTACACTTAATTACAATCACCCTACCTTCCCAAGTCTGTTTTTGGACATATACTCAAATGACAAGCCCTGACCCCATAGTATAGATGACATCTCTCTAGACATGTTGAAGCTCTAGGAGCTGGAATTTGTTGTAAACCTCTGCTGTGTCAACAAGCCCACAAAGGGTTCAGTCGTCACACGTCAACTGGCATAGAAATCTACTAGTGTATAGTAAAAATCTTTAGGTTACATTTTTAAGATTTTGTATTAAAAATGAATATACCATCAGTATCCCATATTTATAGTTTTGCCATTAATTACATTAAACATTAAAACGTCTGATTGTTGTCAGTTACAATTATTGGAAAGGTCGGTATTCCTTACTAAGTTATCCTAACGCGGGTAAAAATAAATGTTGAGCAACCGTTTTTTTTTTTTTTGTCTGATAATTACAATAAAACGCACGACGTGAGGAATGGCTTGAAACATTGTTATTCTATTTTTCAAAAGAAAAACTATGTTTACTTTAATTATTAGGCCGACGTGTTTGGCCAACGTTATTCAATGTGAAACTTACTGGCACAGAGCATTCATTTATGGTAAGTAAAACCTCACTGAAAGTGAAACTTAAACGTCACGGCATTAAATAGTCGTGGATTCCCGTCTTATCTACTATACTGTTTTTTTTATATTGGTCTATATATCAAAAGTTACCTAATGGATGTATAAGAAGGCTTGTGATCTGCGTTTTGTGTTCGCAATAAGGTGGGTGGAAACATATTAGTCAATATAAATGTGTTTTTCATGAGTGGAGTGAGATTATTAATTCTGTTCTTTTGTAACACTTAAATGAGTTTATTTGATGTATATATGCCCTGTATAAACACGGGTGTATGTGATTTGTATGAAACTGTAAGCACAAGTGATGTTTAGATCTCAAAATAAACCAAGTATTTGTATTTGGTGTCGCTTTTTGCCCTGAAAAGGTGATTAATATAATATGAAAGTGGAAGTTATACTACTGATGTGACAAACTGTCCATCCCAAAGTTGTTTCTCCGTCATTTATTTTCACTACACATTACTATAGTGTTTTATTGGATTGTTTTTGAATATGAAAAGAATATAGTTTATTAGTGAGCAGTTAAACTTAATCGGGCTTGTAATTCTGTCTTTCAAATGTATAGTCTGACGCAATCCATTATTCACTCGAACAGTTGGTCTTTCTTTGCGTGGCTCAGTGTTTACAGAAATGAGTGCAAAGTATGTATGTCTTGTATTATTGTTTCTGTTTATCAAACTGACTTTTAAATTAAAGGTACATTTGCGGATAGCAGTATGTTAGCTCAACCCTACAGCTTGAAACCTATTCATTTACTTATAGTTGGCTTGAGATAAGGCTTGAGATAAAGTCTCTTAGCTGGTATGTCTGACGTTTTGCTGAAGGACTTATTCAGGACGCATTCGATGTTCAATAGAAATGCCGGGAAACGCATCCCTGACATAGAATGCATGCCTGTCTCGGGAGCGCGCTCATAATATGGAGTTTACATAAAAGGAACGATCGTTTCCACGCGTTACAAAAGGGAACTTTCCTTTCGCTGCTTTCAGTGCTGCGCGCTCCCAAGACATACACGTATTCTGCGGCAGGGCTGCCTATTTCGGCGTAGCACCTGTTAATTATCATGCCTAGATGTTTATTTTCACCCCAAACCAGACCTCTGATAAAGTAGTTTTGGTCCTCATCCAAACTTGAATTTTCCGCCCCATCTGGATTTATTAAGGAAACCATTAACACAGGATGCAAGATAATGGAAATCACCGCAGCCGTGCTTTTACGATAAGGACAAAGACTCGGTGCAACACATATGATTTGAACTCACGTGCGACACACCTGTGTGAGGAGAAAAATCAGCAAAGTATTTAACGACGTTTATCAAATAGAGGAGCATCAGATAATTCAATCATTGGCTGATTAAGAGGTCATCCCGAAAACCCGCACCGGCTCTCCATGGATCAGGTTCCCTAAACCTGCTGTACTTGCTGTTATGAGACTGGTGAATACAACATAAAAATAGTATACTCCAGAACAATACCTTATTTCTTCCACTAGATGCCGCTATGACAGTGCGAAACTCATTCACACCACTTCCTCTTTTGCTAGATCTATTTTCGTCTGGAAGCGGAAAGGTAGGGTGTATCCAGTGGTGCATTATTTGATGGCGACACAGTTCCCATTTAAAAAAATATCTTTGCACTCATTTCTCACACTCTGCTGCAAGTGCCTTAGCTGCGCCCGTATGGTTTAGAGTTCATGCCAATTACAGAATTTTTATCTTTTCAATTTAGAAAAAAAAAAAAGTTACGAGAGCAACATATTTGACAATCAAGGGTGTCAATCAGGAACCGTCACTGCAGGTGAAAAAATCAAAAAATAGAAGACAATATTGCGCCTGGTCAAATTTGACGTACTTCGACCCCTACACCCCTTCCCGTTTTTTGTGTGTTGTATTTTAGCCAGCATTTAAAAGTGACCCTCGTACCAAATTAACAGCTGTCACAATTTGCATGTGTTGAAAACACACTGTACCTTCAAAACATTGCAGAGTAAATTCAAAATTCTTGAGAACGCTTTGTTGTGACTCCTCCAAATGGATGACCACTTCAACCATTTTATGAACTATGTTAAAGGTCATTAACTATAAAAGGCACCCCTCAATCAGCTTGTAAATAATTAGCTAATGAAATAAGAGTCCATCTTATCATCACTTTATCATCCTGACTTTTGTTTTTTATGCCAAATAATGTAATTCACTACTATAGTGCAGGAGACTCCAAGCGTAATGAAATCGTGATCGAATAGCACACGCTTTCATTTTAATGGCTTTGTAATATTATCCTCGCATTACGCTACTGTTTTGAGTTTTGCCATTTGTTCGGTGCATTAATTAGCAATGGCGATCGAAACAGCAAGTCGGGCTCAATGCAGCAATTCATGCAGCCGGCATTTATGCGTAAATATTAAATCTTATTAAATTAGAATTATTGGACTATCTTTATTGTTATGTTAAATGTTCAACAAAACTGTATGCTGTCCCATCAATGCTGCAGATTATATGAGAAGCCAGCTTTAGTAAATGCTCGAAATTTTTCGTGACGTTTCTTGTTAAACGCCCAAAAAGGGCTGTAAATACGCAATAGGCCTGTTTAAGTCGTAAAGTATTCAGTGTCTTCTTTAAATTGTGCGTAATTAAAAAGTTTTGCCATAAGGTAACTCGCAACGTATAACTTGTCCAAGTGTAGACCGATTAAATAATTTCCCACTAGGATTAATATAAAGTATATTTTATTACCAGTTGACCATTTAGTAAATAGATTAGTTTCAAACAGTTTAGAGTATGAGGTCCTTACGTGCTGTGTGAACCTTGTTGTATAAACACATATCTATGCATCATCCTGGCATTTGAAGCTATGTTTGATGCCAGTAATTACCTGCTAAAACACGAATATCGGAGTTTTGTCGTACCATGGCGCCGCCTCAGGTTACACCAGGGGCGTTCCTTGTTGCGGCTATCACCATGACATCTACTGGATTTTTTTCAGGAAGTTCTTCTTCCAAGGAAACTGAAACTTACGGCGAAGTGCCCAAGCCAGTTCTTTAGGCCTAATTGTTTGCCAGTAAAAAGTCACTTAATTTAGTCTAACTCGACTTTCGGAGCGGTTTTTAAATTCAGTTCAGTCTTATATAGCGCCTTGCACAACAGTCACGCCAAAGTGACAACGGAGGAGAGGAACCAAAAAACTCCCCAGTAGGGAAGGAAAAAAAAGCTTTCGGGGTTCAAGGTTAACTGGCTGCCCACCTCCCCCAGACAAGCTAACATTATAGAAACAGAAAGAGTGGATCTTTTTGCTAAATGCAAGGTATAAACTGTGAACAAGTTCAAAGTCAAAATCCATCTCTGTATTGGCTCTGTGCCAAGTTGGCAGATTGCTGACTGCATTCACGATCTCAGGGTTCCTAAGTTGCACATACGATGTCAGGCATCCATCATTCCAGAATTATTCATCTCAAGTATTGGCCAAATAGATTATTTGATAAATATATTCTACATGGTTTGCTTTGCATTGTAATTTTAACAATAACTATCTTTCATTTTCATATGCTATTTATTTAAATATATAAATTAATAACATAAGAAATTTACAAATGAGAAGAGGGCATTCGGCCCATCAAGCTCGGTTGGGGAGAACTTAACTAATAGCTCACAGTTGTTAAAATCTTATCTAGCTCTGGGTTTTAACTTGCACTACACTAACAGTCCATATAATAACTTGGTTCGTACCAACAATATTGATTTACAACAAAATTGATTATTACGCTGCGTAACCAACATGGGGAAAATACAAAATAAAAATGGCTTATGTGTCGTAAACACCGCTACCATAAATTTTAAGGCCGATTATTTAAGAATAACCTTAATTCGGTCCAAAGTATTGCGCTGCGCTGTGAATGGATTTCATGCATGAGTGTTCAAAGACTTCGAGATTTGACTGCACGTAAATCACAGAAGTTTGGATTAATGGTGCTATGGATTACCATGGTTCTGACTGTTACTATCAATGCACGGCCTTACCGGGGCTAAAGCCCACCGATCTTCGGTAAAAATAGGCCACAACTCTCCACCAGTCCAGTATTTTACGGGATCCACCCTTATGTTCCGTTTTCAATCAACGTAAAGCCAAAATCAGACATACTGTACAAAAACGACCCAGCAAAGTCTCTGACCTTTTAAGGGTTAAACGTTACAGATGTACCATGTGTCTGTGTGAAATATCCTTAAGATATAGAATATGAAATTATATAGCCTTGTCATAACTGAAAAATGAAAAATTGTACATTCTGAGTCAAATTTGCCTGCAAGGTAAAGTGTCTATGTTTTGTTCCGTTTGGTTTCTGGCGGTTCGCAATGCAATGAGATGCGCTTCTCGATCTCCCCAGCAAAGGGGACCATCGCCCGTCCGCGGCGAATAACCTTAATTCGGCGCCCTCGTTTCTGTGTTCCGCCAGTGGGGGGGTGGTGGTCACCATGTTATTGTGGCGAAAAAATGTTCCACTGAAAATGTATCCAGGGGTGTCGGAAATGGGGGGCTTTAGAATTGACTCATTTTAATTGCACGTTTGGAAAATATATTGCACTATATATTTTTTTTCGCCCCGCTCTTCAGATCCTCCCATGTGCCACGCCCCCTAGCTACCTCGTGTGGAATCCCCATGTTTACCATATTTAAGTCTGCGTTAGGTATTGTCACGGATTGGATCCTGATAATATTGTTATGTCACCGCATGTTACTGTATGTTAATATTAATTGGCCAACATTTTATAAAGTTAAGTATAGTGATGGTGAGGATGCGGATATCTTGTGTCGTTTAGGTATTTCCCTTCCACTGTGAATCCGGACCAAGATTGTGCATGGATTGTACCATTGCAATTGTGTGATTTGGGAGGGGGAGGGTGTTCACAATTTGTTGGGTAAAAATAAGTGGGGGGCGGGGGGGGGGGGAATTTTTATACGTTACAATAAAATTGATATTTTAGTCCTTGTTGGTATTATGAATAAATCTGAATAAAATTGTGGTTTTGGATGGTATATTTTAGAACTGTGTATGTGGGAAGTATTTTATTGAGGAAGATAATTGTTAGATTAATTGTCCCAATGGGAGGGGTTGGAATCTATATAAACCCTGCAGAAGGTGCTAAAGGGGGAAGTTGCTATGGATCCAGGAGCTGCCAGGATATAGCCTGTTTTGGGTGATATATATTTTTTTTGTTAATACTTTGTATTGGTGCCCTCTTGTGTGAGAGGATAACACATTTTTGCACCTTTTGGAACTACACGGCCTTCTCTGGTTCCTGAAGCCTCTGGCCTCTCAGCCATTCCTAACAGGTATGTTTTCCCCAGTCGGGCTTTGACGTTAGTCTTTTACGGTGCCTCGTGTTTCATGTTGTTTGTTAAATTAATCCCTAGTCTACCCGATTCCTCCCAACTCCGAAGTCAGGAGATATATATATATATATGTGTGTGTGTGTGTATGTATGTATAAACTAGCAGGTTTTATGTATGGTTTTATATATTAAGTTCAAAAAGTAATTTGTAAATATTTATTTATTTGCACTTTTTATAGTTCGTTTGCCTGATGATCTTTTTGTGAGATTTCAGTGAATGGATTGGCTAATTTTTGCTCCTTTGAGAAAATCATACTGAGAGGACCACGAGCTACCCGTGTTTACTCTATGATTTGCGCATAACTGCTAAACTCAGAATAATCAGACTGAACCGAACAATCAAGCAGATAATATCACGACATAATTTTGTGGCGGAAGCAAGCTGTCTGAGAGCTCGTGGGGAGCAGCAGTAACTCTTCGTGACCTCTGGTGACAGCCTGTGCATTTATAAACACTTCCTGCTGCCAGTATAAAACCGTCAGTTTCATACACTTCCCTCAATTGTGACGAACCGCTTTGGTTCTGCGTTACCGCATCACTAACGCCTTGGTAACACTGTGATATTGCACGTGCTGGTTTCCTTGGTCTATTGTCATTTGCCACATGGATTGATTTTGCTGTTATATGTTTTATAATGTGTTAATTAGCCATGTTGCTTTAAGTGACTTTTGTCTTTTGTAAATTCATTTTACTTTAATCTGACCAGTTACACAAAAACAAATGCTCAGGCTGTACATGCATGGCTAAAAAAAAAAGCTGATGCTGATTCTTGCCTGCAGTTTCATGTAAAGTACTCAAAATGTAGGCTTATTTGTGTTGAATTAATCTTACGGTTTAACAAAGTCGGGCTCATTTGAGCTTGTGCCATTTTTTGTTTAACAAATAAAAATTGTTTGCTCGACTTTCGCACTTCTTTAAGGTGAAGGGGATATTCTCCGTATATTCTCATGTTCAGATACTAATATCCTGTACTGTGTTATAACTGAATTCTTCATTATTTAATAAAATTACATTTTATTATTTTTCGAGTTGGAATATAAAGTATGGGGAAATTTAAAAAAACTCCTGTCCAGCGTCCACAATTCAGTTGAGTAATGTAGTGCAGTTTCCCAACCCAGTCCTCGGGAAATCCCAGACAGTCCACGGTTTAGCTCCCTCCCAGCTCCCAGCCAATCAAGAACACCGAATACCTGGTAAAGGTACCCTGGTAGCTGAGAGGAAGCAAAAACGTGGACTGCCGGGGTTCCCCGAGGACTGGGTTGGGGAACACTGATGTATGTAGGGACGGAGCCAACATAAACATTAGCATAATAACATCATGTTCCCCATAAAGAGAGAGTTTACTGTGGGCAACCAACTGGGAAAAATAAAGTAATGATTTATGTAGGTATAACTGGATGAATGCTGGGTAATTGGTGTAGAACAGGGCTCCTCAATTCTGGACCTTGATTCCAAATCCAGGCCTTCTTTCTGGTTTCTCCTGGGTAGTCGGTTTAATAATTACTGATTCTGATTGGCCACAGAGGCTTCGCACGTGATCACGGGTAAAGGGAGGCTGGGAAATCACCAGAGCTCAGACCTTGAGGACCGTGATTTAAATAGCTGTGGTGTAAAAGGCGGATGGATGAATTAAAAAAAAAGACACAAACAAGACAACGAGTCAATGATTTTGTCGATCCCGAGCCAGAGTGTTTAGCTTCGTCGTCTGCTAATTACTCGTCGCTGGGGTCTGTATGTGTGATTCAGCGCTGCGATGTCTGAGTTTTAACGAAAGCCCATTATACCGTAATGGGACATCAACATGGCGACATCAGTCATGGGGGCTGCCTCCCGTTCCACAAACATGAGTCATCGGGATAAAATTATTTAAAGAGTTTCTCAGATATAAGATAAGTTTCGCAGACATTCTAGTTACCATGTGAGACTAAAGACAATAAGCAGTCTTCGTCTTGATAAATAGGGGGGGAATTATTACTGCCTTCACTTAATCATGGTGCCTTTCATGCAAATATATATAACTATCATCAGCCAATAAACATCTGGAGGAAAACATTTTAATTTAAGGTACTTAAAATAAAAGCCTTGACTACAATCAAAACAATACCAGTTCTTATGACACCGTATCAATGGGACAAATTCCACCTCGTCGAGAACTCCTTCCTTGTTTATCACACCCGTTTGGGCTCGTGCCATGAGTCTGTATGACGTCCCAGTCACATGATTTACAAGAACCGAGGGATCGGCGGCTGAAGCTCTCGAGCTGTCTCTGCCGGCAGCAGCGCATACCTGTGGTGGGACCGGGTTACTGCAACTTAGCTGGAAATACCGTCTGCGTTCAATATTAAAGCAACGAAACCATTGTGGTTCTCGCAGCATTTTAAGGAGTCAGTTCATCGGTCATATTACATTATAGTATATTATGTTTTATTATATTATATTATATTATCGTCTTTAGCTTCATTCTCCAGTCAGAAAGCAACCTTTTGGACCCTCATGAGGTCACTTGCCAGCATTTGTTGCAATGATGTTCAATTGTGACTTGCTCGCAAATGTGCTACGTGCCCCCAGTTTTGCTAGGTGTGCAATATAAACCAAACACGGATAAATAAAATTGTCATATATTCATTACAGATATAAATCCGGCCCACCGAGGGTTTACACTATGTGAACACGTTGAATTTGGATTTTTTAGTAATCAGTGAAGTATATTGTCTTTTTCAAATCTGAGAGACAGATTTTGATGTCAGACTGTGAACATATATGGACAATGTTTTGCTGTGGTAAGAAGAGCATGTAAACTGTCTTGGTAGCAGCAGAGCAGGCTATATGAGATGGAATTCAAAACAACGGTCGGTACCGTTTACTGGTTGGCATATAACAGCCTGACGATTGATCTGCACTGATGCACTAGCTGGGTAAAGAGGTTTTGATACATTCACGGACGACAAATGAGGGCCCAAACTGAAATCACATGCTAAGCTAACCGCTAATATGACATGGGCAGGGAAATGGCGGAGTGATGGTTTTTGTCAGGGGGGGGGTCACTTCGAGCAACTTCAGATTTTACAAACTGCATTAAAACCGAAAGGCTCCTGTGATTGGCTAAATAGTTCAGCTATTCTTGTGCTTTGACTGGTTTGTTTCCTTCATTGAAAGACTCCTCCGGCTGTTTCACGTTAACATTAGTGACACGTGCATGATTATAGGAGACTGACCAATCAGCACGCAGCAAGAACTCAGCGCTAAAGTGAAATGCAGGTGCTTTTTGATTGAAATGGTAGTTTGCAAATCCTGGATCAAAGTCTCCCCCCTTGACATGGATTATCTGGCCACCCTAGCTTTGGTCGTGTCCGTGACTTATTCCTTTCTTGGTGGTCAGTCCATACTGCTACCAGGGTGAATGATTGGGGGGGGGAAAGATCGTATGCAGCAGTGCGTGTTATTGAGAATGCGAATGTGTTCGCGAATCTGATTGGCTGTTATTGTGTAAGTCAGCATGTGCGCGATTCAGTAATGTGAGTAAGTCAGTAGTTTTGTGCGTCACTGCATATTACCCTTTACGCCTTTGTTGTGCATGTAAGTTTGCTTGTATCCAAGTGTATATTAGTCTCAAAACTTTAATTAGAACACTGGACCTGTATTCTTTTGTTCTGGAATAACTGCTTACCTGTATATTCGCTGGGAGCTCAGCCTAGCTGCTCTTAGCCCTAGTCTGCCCCATCGCAGCACATAAGTGTGTAAGGTCTTATTTGTCTCACTCCTATGGCGCTTCAGACAAAAGCAGCTGCTGAGTATGTAAATGTGAATTTAAATGTGTTGGTGAGGTTTCGGGATTGGAACACTACCAATTTGTTTTGAACAGTAGTTTAAAAATGCTGACATGTGACATTCCAAACAGGATACTCCGTTTCCCAAATAGATGCTTGGGGAGTGTTTGTATGTTTTTCCATGTGTTTCGGGCTCACCCAGCCAACCAACGGTTTTACCCTTTGCAGTACCAATAGAGACTGTCTATAAGAAACGGCATGCCTGCTTTATAATCAAGACCCACAATGCAGCACTAATGTTTGCCTTCGCCCCCGCTAACCGCAGATTGCCCATTTTCAACGCCTTACTTTATTTAAATGTGTATGTGCTGTGCTGTTAGCTAAGTTTGATTAATCTTGTCACCACAAACCCCGATATTTGGTTTCACGGTTGCGCAAATCCATTGCTTACTCAGAACTCATTGCGAATATGGCGCCCTACCAGTTGTAATATGTAGGCATTTTGCTTGACAAGTAGATGTGTGACAATCCTGAGCTTTTTGGCCTCCCATTTATGGTGTTTTTCTGCTAAAGATATTCCGAGTTCGAATCTCCTGCACCTCCCTTGAGTGCCACAGCTACAGTGAAGTATGCAAAGCATCAGGCATGTTTACGGGTTAAACTGTGACAAGATGAGTTCCTCCCCCTGAAAGCTTCCTCTATCCTCATACAAAAGATGTCACTCACCTTTGGGACTCCTGTATGTTGCTCCTTTAGGTCACCCTAGACCGCTTGCACTGCATACCTACAGCAGCGGCTGTTAGCAGTTTCCAAAAAGCCCAGTCCTTCTACAAACACAACTCTGTTTGTCTTCAGTATCTCAATTAGCCAAACAGGTTAGGTTAAAAGGTCCACTGCTATACTAGCTGGTACGATATGGTTCAGATGGTCCCATTTCTTAAAGGCGGTCAGTTCTACAAACATACCTTCCATTTGTCTTGGTATCACCAGTGGAAAATAGATCAAATGAAAAGGTTGTGCGCTGCGTACCAGTTGGTAAATCGTGGGTATGGTGCCGGTTTAGCTGGTGAAGCCTTCAGAAAAGCACAGTCTCTACTGGGCAAAGGGCTCTGTTGGTAAAAACAAGCTAGACATCATATTTGAAGACAGTAATAAAAGCTGCCTTAAGGACTAGGACTGTCCACTTGCCCACTGAGTCGGCCATTTTGTAGTGCTGTTCGAATTCGCAACGGTAAATTGCATCCACTATATAGTGCACTACAAATGTGTGTGAGATACAGCAACACGCAGTGCACAGACGCTTAGACCACCATGTATTGTGAGTGTCAAAAACATATTTGAGAGGAACTTTTTTTTCTCCAAAGCTTGTTCTAAAGAACGTCACTTTAGTGTGCTAATTAATACAATAATGATAACAACAATGCATTTTATTTATAATGCCCTTTACATCACAAGATCTCAAAGGGCTACAAGTTAAAATAAGAGACAAAATAAACAGTTTAAAAGTAAACGATTTTACAACCTCTAAGTGGAGGAACCAAAAGTTTTGTTAAAAAGAAATGTCTTTAGATGCTTTTTAGAACAGTCAGTGGGTTGTGGTGCCCCCAGGAAGTCAGGGAGGGCGTTCCATAGGCGTGGAGCAGCAGCATAGAAAGCCCATAGTCTTTAGAAAGGTTCTTGGTTTGTGGAGGACGTTTGTGTGCGTAGAACGGAGGGAACGTGTTGCACGTTGTGGGTTGATAAGTTCTTTGAGGTGGGAGGGGGAGGGATGTCCATGGATGCATTGATGTGTAAAACATATCATTATAGGCAACATGCCTATAAAATACTTGCATGTAAACCATAATAACTATACCAAGGCTACAGCCGCTTTTCAAACAGTTATTTTAATGTATTTTACTGCTTTACATGGGTAACGCTAATTCACAATTAATACAGTATATTAACCATTAGAATAAAATATCACAGTTTTTGTAGGTGGATACAGTACAATGAAGTGGGTTGTAAATAAACTTACAGGTGCACAGATTTGTGTCGTTAAGTTTCGTTTTATTTTTATTTCATTGTTGTGAAGACACATGTGAATTGCAATGTTTACTTATCAAAAGATAACAATGTCAGTGTCCATGTTCTGGTGTTTATTTGACAGAGGTAACAATTATGAATATCCGGTGCATAATTATGTAACATTGTAACATCCACCTAATGTCTGAAATGTATCAAACGCTGTCTGCTCTTATCTCCTGAGGAATGTTCAGTATACTGTTCTATTGCAAGTGAGCGAGCGAACGGACAAACGAATGAACGAACGAACAAACAAACAAGTGGACATTTCAAACGCTGCCTGGAACTCCTTCTGAACTGGCTCGTGTGGTTGCCAGGGCGATCGTTTAGTACTTTGATTAGTACATGCGGGGCTGCAATTTCTAGGCCGCACCAACACTCTTTGCAAGGGGTCGCTCGGCGTACACATTTGTGTGATCGGTGTTTACATTCTTGAGAACGTCCAAAAAGAAACAACATTTCTGAGCAAGAGACGAAGGAATGAAGAGATGAAAATGTATTGGAGTCTCTGTTTTCACTCCTGATATATGAAAGCATTACGACATTTTAGCAATCAATATACTCCCGACTCACTTCTGTATTGTTATATTTAAATATGCCTGAATTAAGAGGCAGACCGTTTGAATCTTTACAGGTTGAAGCAAGGGTTAATGCAGATTATTTAAAGAATCATTGGCCTAATCACTGTAGCGAGTTCTACGCTCGCCACCAGGCCTGTTTTAGGTCACCTCTATTCTTCTTAATCTCTAACAGCTTCTGCTTCAAGCTATGTGGTTCGTCGATGGGAAGATAGGGCCTTAAGCTGCACATGCCTTTGATCTGCGCCTATTCATCTGCGCCTCTTCATGGTACAGTCACATGTCAATAGTGTCACCAAAGTGGAACTGACGTGTTTGTCTTTGCATAAATGCGTTTGTGTTCTGCGTTAGGAAATGCAACCATAAACTGCGGTCTATATCGCATTGATCATCGTTAAAGTACCAATATTAGGGATCAGAGGTGGAAAGTTCAGGTCCATAAAGTATAAATCCAGACCAAGATTTTGTTTCAACCAGCCAGTTGAGTCCTCTGTGACTGTGACTCTTTATACTCAACTGGTTGGTTGAAAGAAAACCTTGCTCTGGATTTGTACTTTCTGGACCTGAACTTTCGAGCTCTTGGATTGGTGCTTAGTGGAACCCGTGCTGAGAATTGGAGGCGTTTTATCAGGTTATTCTCTAAGGTAAAGGTGGTTTTAGACAAAGAGGTTTCTGGTAGAATGTAAGCAGGACAGCTGAACCCGACTGTCTATGAGTTGCCGTTCTTTATTTAAGAGGCACGACAAGCTGGCATAGTTTGTAAGGAATGGGACAGAGGCTAGAAAAGTTTTAACTTGATCTCTTTATCACTCCTCATGGGGAAACTATCCTTTCACTTACTCCATCATACTCTCCATAACACACATATATAACGAGACCGAGCTTGACAGTGAAGGGCAGCCACCTGTGATGGTGTCCATGGAGCTGCAGGTTAAGGGCGTTGCTCGGGGGCCCACGGATGAGACAGTTCTGCCAAGGCAGGGGCTTGAACCAGCGCCCTTCTGATCACAGAGACTTAGCCTGCTGAGCTATATGCTGCCCCAAGGAATTGCTTTTGCACTTTTGAACCAAACATTTAACCTGTTTGTTCTCCCCCCATGTAAGTGCTCCATGGTCTCACTTTTATGTAGATCAGGGCTTTTCAAATTTGGCCCTAGATTCCAAATCCAGGCTGTGTATTTCATTCTCCTAGGCAGTTATTTTAATATCTACTGATTCTGATTGGGGTGGTGGCATGGTGGTGCAGTGGTTAGCACTGTTGCCTCATACCTCTGGGACCCGGGTTCGAGTCTCCGCCTGGGTCACATGTGTGTGGAGTTTGCATGTTCTCCCCATGTCCTCGTGGGGTTTCCTCCGGGTACTCCGGTTTCCCCCCACAGTCCAAAAACATGCTGAGGCTAATTGGAGTTGCTAAATTACCCATAGGTGTGCATGTGTGAGTGAATGGTGTGTGAGTGTGCCCTGCAATGGGCTGGCCCCCCATCCTGGGTTGTTCCCTGCCTCGTGCCCATTGCTTCTAGAATAGGCTCCGGACCCCTCGCGACCCAGTAGGGTAAGCGGTTTAGAAAATTGATGGATGGATGGATGGATGATTCTGATTGGCCACAGAGGCTTGAAAAAGACTGGAAAATCAGCAGGGCTCAGACCTTGAGGACCGTGATTTGAGGAACCCTGGCATAGAAGCACGTAGGCTATGAACTTTGACCCCATGCCTGGGCTTTACTGCACGCCATTGCTGCTTTTAGAGACTATTCTCCCAGTTTATGACTAATCAGATGATGAACTAAAGAGCCCTTTGGCCCGGTGCTCTGCTTTTTAACTGACGATGATATAATGCCTTCTGGCACCAGTCAGCAGTCTCGACGCCACAACAGAGCGTGCGGTTATTTAAAAAAAAACACATCTACGGACGAGGCAATCAGTGTGTGCAGCGTGAACTTTGAATATCGAACTGCAGCAGAAATGACTATAAAAATGTAGCACGATAAAAACGTGCTGAAGGTGAAACCTGTAGGTCTGCATCTTCCTCAATGACTACACTGTGCAGCTCCACCCAGGGTCTTCTAACCATCTTCTTCTGCCAGCAGTGTGCCTTTAAAGTGCTTCCCCTCTGAGTCCCGAGAGCTCTTAGTCAGCACATTTTATCAAGTGCCCAGTTTCGATCATCAACGATCACGCAAAACATCCGGAGGGGGGTCCCCAACCCAATCCCTAATGCTAACTGCGACACCACCCTTCGAAAAGTCCCTGCACGGCTCTGATACCCACAGCTGCTGTTACAGCCCCCCCCCCCATCAAGTTTGTCAATCTTTAGCAAATGTTTGGCATCAGGAGAGTCACTAGACATTCATGAAAATGAGAGGCGGAGTCTTTGCTTGTGGGGTCTAATGGACCCCATATTATTCTATTAGTGTACATTAATTTGCGGGGGGGGGGGGGGGGGGCTTTAAACACCCCTACTGCCGTCCTCTGATCCTACCGCTAACCCCGGCTTCTAGTGTTTGCAGTGCTGGGGAGTCCTTTGAATGCTTAAGGTACATTGTTCATGATGCATCCATGACATCTAGTAAGAAACGTTGTACGTCCAACCAAGAAATTTAAAACATTGTGCAGTAATTATGTTGTACAGTAATTCTGTAAAACAACCACCATAAATACTGCTCATTCTGTACTGTATATATGACTATATTATGTCATGGAGGAAGAGAAGTGAAAATGGTAATTTTGCATTGAATAAGACTGGAATCAGTGCGTACCCCTGATGGATGGATGGATGGATGGATGGATCACATATGCGTCACTTGGGTTTAATGGCTTGAACAGAACTACAAAATATTAATCAGAAATTCCACTGTACTGGCTCATAGGGAAATTCCTAGCTAATTTCGCAAAGTTTTAATAGTAATTTTAGGGAATTACCAGTCACAATGCTCCATGTTTACAGCAGACAAATGCTGTAAACGTTCCATTCCAGGAAAAGATTTTACATTTCATTTTACATTCACTTCATCATGATCATGCTTTAATTAACAGCTGTTTGCCTCAGAAATACAACCTGCCTCTGTAACTGGATTGCACATTGTACACTAATGTTGGGCATTTCAGGTCCAGCAAGTACAAATCCGAACCAGGATTTTGTTTTTATCAACCAGTTGAGTACTCTGTGACTGTGATCCTTTACCTAGTTAGAAACAAAATCCTGATCTGGATTTGTACTTACTCTACCTGGAATGCCCAAATGCTACAATATGCTAATATATTAGCGAATGCTGTTAAGTGCATTATTGGATTATTGCCCTTGACACATTCTTAAGAAGATCAAAGAAGTATTAGTGTTGTCGCTGGACAGTATTAGACCTATAGATATTTTTCATGTGCAATACTCCCTCAGTTCTCTTTAAATAACCCAGTGACAAATACACTGCTTACATTAAATGAAAGGTAATTGCTAATGCGGCTAATTAATCAAGGACTTGGGTTACTGGTTTTCAAAAGCGGCCAGAGACGTAACCTGCGCTTATGCTCTTACAGTAATTTGTACATTTGCGGAATGCAGTGAAGCTCAGACTGGCCTTTATGTTTCATGATTATGTTTGGCATACAGTAATAATACAGGACAGAAGGGGATTCCGTATTGCAAATGTTAATAAAAAATGTTACAAAAAAAAAAACATCATAAAGCTGACGTGTACTGCGTGAGTCATCATTAGAATTAAGTGGACCGCTTGAGGAGTCATTCAGTCTTCAGGTAACGATTACGGAACCTGTCCAGTGATTATTCATAACAATTTAGAACCAGGAGTTTCACATGGAACACTGCGGATCAGAGTCTTAGGGAGCTTCGGTAGTATTAAGGTATTTTTGGTATTTTGGGAACTTGGCCAAGCACAGGACGGGGTTGGTCCGTCGCGATCAAATAGCATTAAAATACCGTGTACCGCAGTGTAATGTGTGGAAGGTATGACGGTATGAAAAATTAGATAGCATCCTAGGCAAAGATAAAAGACGTTTCTCTGACTATATGGCTTCAGCCTTGTTTTGACTGGAGTTCCGATTCTGATCTCGGAACTGATGCACTTGTTGATGACGACATGCCGCATTTCCCATGAGCCTTTGCGTCCTGACCCATAGTTTCTTTTGGATTTTCATGTGGATTGTGTGCTTAAGTGGACTGGAGCCTCTGAACTGTCCCTAGTGTGTGTGCGTGTGTGCGTGTGTGTGTGTATATATTACACGGTGGGGACCAAATGTGATTAAAAACCTGTAATTATCACATCGTGGAGACCATTTCTTCACATTTTTATTAAAAATCTGTGACTGCAATAAAGAAACTAAAAATTTGGTTGCTTATGCTTAAGATTAGGGCTGTGTAGGGGTTAAGGTTTTCATTATTGGGATTAGGGTTATTCCCACAGAAATGAATAGATGGTCCCCACAAAGATATTGATAATGTGTGTGTGTGTGTGTGTACCTATCCTTATACCTATCCTTATGGGGACACAATGTCCCCATAACGTGATAAATATCCGGTTTTTCTCTTATGGGGACCGGTTTCCTATAAAAATCAGTGACTGCTATGAAAAAACTAAAAATGCGAAAACTCTTGTATTTTGCTTGGTTACTTATGGTTATGGTTAGAGCAGGGTGGGGGTTAAGGTCGTCATAGTTAGCGTTAGCATTTTTCCCATAGAAGTGAATGAGCGGGCCCCATAAGGATAGGTATACCCTATGTGTGTGTGTGTGTGTGTGTGTGTGTGTGTGTGTGTGTGTGTGTGTGTGTGTGTGTGTGTGTGTGTGTGTGTGTGTATGCCCTGTGCTGCCTTGGGTAACCTCATGGCCCACTGCAGGCCTGTACTTCGACCACCCAGGTGGAGTAGGAAGTATGAAGAGTCAAAAGTCAGAAGGCCGTCAGCTGGCTGGTTGAAACAAAATCTTGGTGTGGATTTTTACTTTCTGGACCTGAACTACCCACCTCTGGATAAGGAGCTGGATGAGTTTTACTCTGGTACGACAGTCTCACTGCGGCTGACTCATGTGACCCATTCGTGCTGTCATCCTTAAAATATGCCGGGAAAAAATGCAACAACACCCATTTTAGGGGGGGGGGGGGGTGAAATGAGCTGTTTTGCTAATTTGGCTGGTCACGCTGCAAAATGATTTTACACCCTGTTTGCTAAATACCAGGAGCAACAAATGATTGTAATACATTTCTAAATTGGTCTGTGAAATAACTGATCTATCAATTAATATATCAATTGATATATATTACGTATAATATATAGTATATATAATTTATAATATATTATACATTATAGTATATAATATTATATAGTGTATACAGTTTATTAATAGTTTAGGAACAGACTTCAAAATAAAGTGTTACTTGGGAATCTAAAACACTTCATAATAACTTTCTTATCAATGTCTTGGAAACTTTAAACTCACTCAGTTCCATGGAAGATGAAATATACTTAATTAAAATGAATGTCAAACTAAATATGCAGAAGTATATGTCACATTTAATCATTATAATCTTTGTGATTTTAATCACATAATCCTTGAT
Source organism: Brienomyrus brachyistius (assembly GCF_023856365.1). NCBI lineage: Eukaryota > Metazoa > Chordata > Actinopteri > Osteoglossiformes > Mormyridae > Brienomyrus > Brienomyrus brachyistius. Next base: position 4,193,753 of record NC_064556.1, on the reverse strand, counting down.
TTGTGCATGCAGCCCTGCAGAGAGTTTGCATTCGCCAGGATTTATGGGAGAATATTAATGCGATTCATAGCCCAGCTGAAAATCCTATCAGGTAGAAATATGATTCACTCTCAAAGTCTAAAGCACCTGTTCTTGGCTCTAGTTGTGTTGTTCTGTATGATCAACGGGATATTTATGGAAGGGCATTTGGCACAACGATTTAGGTGTGGAGCACAATTATCAGGCTATGTGCCTCAAGACAAACACTCTGATGTGCTTGGAATATGTGGCGTAATAGCCAATTGTTTCTCAGTCATTCAGCGTCAAAACAGCCAATCAGTTTTAAACCTGATATCTTTTAATGCATTTTTAATAATGGTTGTTGTTGGTCATAATGTCTTACAAATATGATGCTACGAATTCCAGGCAAATGCCCCCCCTACAGATAAGCCCAAGAACAGCTACAATAATAGACGTAGCTACAAATAAAAGTAAAGAGAAATGGACTCTGAGGAACATTTCTATACCATTTCTGTATACCATTGATGGTACATTAATGCTGTTTGTACCTTTGTGATGTTCCACAGAGTACATTTCTATGCCTTAAATTAGACTAAAAGATACATTTTTGCACAGCCTGGATGCAATTGGCAGACCCTTGAGGGTACAGTCCCCGTGACAAGCAACGGTACAAATTGGTGGCATACACCTATATTTCTGACAGCGTATCGTCAACCGTACGTTGATTAAACATGGGAAACCTAGCAGGGGAAAACAAATTAAATAGAAAAGAACACGTCGATCAGGCACTTCAAGTAGGGGATTCAGAAAGAAGGCGTGTGACCTTAACATTTGTCGGTGTTGGACGTATTAAATGCGATTGCACCACAAGCGCAAAACAGCAGTGTAACAAAAACCGAAAAATGCGCCCGGACCAGAAATACAGTGAGTGTGACACTGGCACACTAATATATAGGACGGTCCGTGAGACGGGCAGACGCTATGAAAAACATCCCGTCGCCCTGCATTATCTAACTGCGGCGCTGCAACGTTAATAAATCTCCAGAGGTTCATATGGACCACGTAAAATAATAATAGAATTAAATATTCCATCCACTATTTTTTTTTCACAGCGGCTGATTCCGTACAGTATGAGGCTGGGGTATATCCTGTTTAACAATTAAAATTGTTATGATTATTGCTAGTTCCGTGCACCTAAGATGCCCTCTTCATGCACAGGGAAGATGAGAACTGTGACTTTCACCTCTACCACACAGCCAACCTGGGACAGCTGACAAAGGTCGTCCGTATTCATGTAGACAAGCAATATACTGTAGACGTGCGCAAATTACAATTGGCTCATATTAACTGAACATATTTAGATGATCTCGCCCTTTTGCATTTTAATAATTTAATATTTCGTAATAAACTCTTTCAAAAAAAAATGAAGCTAACAGTTTCATCTGGATATTTCAGCAGAGGCCTAGGGCGGCAACCTCTGAGGAGGGCGCCGACTTGGCAGCAAATTTAAGTTCGTCTTAGACAGGGGGCGTCGGCGGTGATGCTCGCCTAGGGCGCCACATCACTTAAGACCGGTATTGGCACTTCACACAGTTATTGTTGTCTTTGTCGGGGGGCACATCAGGACGCATAAGCCTTTACAATACAAACGATGTGTGCATGTTCAAATGCGTCCCAGCACACCTCGCCAAATGGTTTTAGCGATCGGGTCTCGGTGCATCTCGGTGGTTGTTTAAATTTGCAGGTTGCACTGTCCATTTGTATTTTACAGCTGTCAACAGGCTCTCAGACAGATGATCGATGCTGCAGTACCGGTCGGGTGACACACTTTAAGTCATTTCCAGATGGCACACTTGATAAAATACATTAAAATCGTCTGCGCAGGAATGATGGTTGCACGTTGGAATGTATACCTGATTATTGCCTTTAGAATCAGACTGGCACTTTGTAGTCTGTGGTGTTTTCACTCTAGCCCTGTACGGCATGCATTTCCCGTATTTTTTAAAACGATGTGCCCGGTATTTAACCCTGAACCTTGCATTTTTAAAATTTGCATAAAATGCCTTTTTACAGGATAAACATTTTTTCTGCAATAATGCATGTCCTAAATCTTTGGATCTTTGCAGAATAGGACCATACCTTGGATGTATGCACATTTAAACAAAGGGTCATTTTTACTCGTCACAATCACTACCTTTGGATACTTATAATATGTTAATAACGCCTGAGACAATGCGCAAAGCCCGTATACAGTAAAGGCGAGCATGGCAATCTGTATCAGCCTAAAACTCATTCAGTCGATTTACATGTTGTACAGACATCTAGAGAGGAATATGACAAATGATTCCTGTTTTATGAAGCGGGTATCTGGTCCTTAACTAAATGCAAATATGAAAAACAAGAAATACCAGTTTCACTGAAATGAAGAAAAACACAACGCTGGTCTTATCTTCTACTGTAAACGGTGCATGAAAAGAATCCCCATCTGGCACTGCCGTACCTCAAACTTTCAACCGCTTATCTCCAGTTGCCAAATATTTAGGGCTATGCTGGGCACTGGGAGATTCCCAGGGAAAAGTCGCGTGGCACTGGGGAGCCGAGGCGGTCCGGGGAAGGCTAAGCCCAGCGCGCACTCCAGCAATTTGCCAGTAAATATTAAAGTGCGAGTTTGCTGTTAATTACAATGGACTATCAACGATCTTTGTGCCACTCCAACAAGGATTATTTAAGACTAATTAAGGAGCATTAGTCTGACGTATTCAATAACATTTTCTTATACTCACGGTGACAGGTTTTGAAATGACTAATAACTCAAGTTCTCTCATATTGAAAGTCATGAACATGAGAGCGAACTTCCATTACTTCCCTCTGTTTTAATATGGGTACATTTGAATGAGCCACTGCTTACAAGCCCGTTTCGGCACAGAAGGTCAAGTGCATAATGGTGACGACCGTGTCTTGTAGACACCTGAGAAACAGAAGGGACCCGTGTCTTCTTGGTCATAATTTGCACGTGTTTGACCGGGAGTAAACGTTTGTCCATCGGCACTTTCTGCGTTCGAGTGAACTGTGTTCGAAACGCGTTTTGCTTGTCATGTAAACGCTATAGGTCACACTCATAAAGTCTTTCAGCTGTAAAACTTTTACATACCGCCTTTAATCTGCTGCCTGAACTACAATAACCGCAGCTATGCCTGGATAAACGACCCCGTAGAAGCAGCTGTCCATTAAAACGTATACATTAAATAATAACAGGGAAGCATTCAAGAAATTACAGGACGTCCCCAAACGCAAACCTCTGTCACATTTGCATCGTTCCTTGACTTGAGGATCTAGCTCGACTCAAATTGACTCTTGGTCATCAAAGACGCAGCGATAATGTAAAATGAGCAGACTCATTATATTAGATTGAATTAATAATTTACATTATGTTCCATTACAGCAGGATAAAAAATAATCCCACAGCATCAGTACATCACAAGCTAAATACTGCCAATGATAGTTACAAAAGAATCTTAACAAAGTACAACACAATTTGGTTTATTTTGTAGAAAAATAGTCCTTTTTACAAATATACAATTATATACATGACCAAAACACCAAAACTAGATAAAGACGTAAGAGAATCAACCACCACCACCACCCCCCCCCCCCCCCCCCCGTCTTGTAAATGCCGCATATATTCCAAACGGAATATTCTTAATTTCCTTTAAAGAAGACAATCTCTGTTTTCTCTGAACAGCAACACGGCCATTCCTGCCCTTTCCTGAAGAACATTTACAAAAACATATGTGCATATCTGTCCACATAAAAATAATAATAATAATTGTTTTTTTTGCCTCATCGTCATTTTTTTTTCTTTTTCGTTTTTGCTTTTCCTTCTTTTTCCGATTGTCCATAAAAATCACAGAGACCTTGCAGGAGAAGGTGCTAAACAGCAACTAAACACATGATTGATACAGCCATAGCGGTTACAGTAGTAGCAATATGAAACGTCTTATTTAATTATGTTTTTTTTTTTCCCTACACATTTGGGCCTAATTAGCACATTTATTATGCGTTTAGTTGAGTGGTAGTTTAATTGTTTTATATATAAAGTGCAATAGTCTTCCACATACAAGAAATAGCACAGTTTAAAAATAATATCAGCACTCTTCGTAAAAAAAAAAAAAAAAAAAAAAAAAAAAAAAAAATGATATCCTTGAAAATAGTTCAAATTATCCTTTGCATATGCCTGTTACCTTACAGGTAAAATGTCTCAGTATATAAATCTCTTCATAGCTGATGAATCACAATCCCATGGCATTCAATGAGGGCAGCAAATTGGCTGACTTGGGTAAAAATTCATGGCGCTGGGGGTCTCGTAGTCGCTAATAGCGCTGATAGCACCAGAATTTTCGGAATGCAGTTCAGGGTAATACAGCTCGTTTTCTGCCCCTGCAAAGGAAACAAAGCGACAATATAAAAACACACATAAATTACTTGTTTGATTTACAGAGAAGATATTATGGTCAATTGATAGAAGAAACGTCGATTGAACGAACAATGGATGTCATGGTGAATGAGCGACACAGGAGAAAGGATGACAAAGCAACCAAACATGAACCCTAGTCTGAGATTTCCGAAGATCACTAGCAAACGGCTATAACAATGACAGATACATTGTATCATTCTTGTTTACTCTAAAATGTTATTGTCTCTAGCTTATTCAGCAAATCGAAAAAAAACCATACGAATCATTGCTAACAACATTGGTATCAATGGGTAATAGTTATATTACAGTTTTATTATAGATCTATTGAGAGGTTTCCATGTGCCTGCCGTTGGATTAATATCAGTTATAACTGACTTGATTTATCCTTTACGGTCCCTTGGTATGTTTTGTTGATTTTGTAACTATTACAGTAACTTGTTTGTCATAAATAGGCAACTACCTTTAGCGATATAAAATAAAATCTTCAGAGAAACTGTTTCCATCAATAGGCTTCTATTTCCCTGTGTGAGTGGAGGGAATCTAATTCTTTAGCCAATCAGATGAGAGCTGCTAGCTCCCCTATAGCTGCACCTGATTGGCTGAAGGCATCCACAACACTGTTGCCCCATTGGGTGAGGTTGTACTTACCAGAATACAAGCTGTCCTGACTGTGACTGGAATCTGCTGCCCCCATCTCATTGCTCAAGAATCCTTTGCCATCTATGCTGCTTTGCTGCCACTGTTCCTGCTCATAAGCCAGCTGCGAAGAAGTGACAAGAGTTCGTCGATTCCGATGTATAGTTCATAGAATCTTTACACTTCTGCATATACAGACGCTCCTCTGCTTACGACTGAGGCACGTTCCGGACAGCCGTTCGTAACTTGAAATGTTCGTAAGTCGTCATTCAACATCATTTTAAGGGCATACGCAAGTACAAAGAGCTAGGATGCTGGGTGTTCGCACGCTACGCTGCTGCGCGGCGGGAGTAGCGGTCAGAAGTTGTACTAGGGGGAATTGGCGCGCAGAAAAAAAGAATTGATGTTGCGGACAGGAAACGGGAGCCCAACGAACACAATTTGGACATACAGTCCTCTTCGTTCGTGTGTCTAAAAGTTCGTAACTTGAAATGTTCGTAAGTGGTCATTCAACATCATTTTAAGGGCATACGCAAGTACAAAGAGCTAGGATGCTGGGAGTGCGCACGCTACGGCCGCCAGAAGTCATACTGGGCGGAACTGGCGAGCAGGAAAAAAAAATTCATGTTGCGGACAGGAAACGGGAGCCCAACGAACACAATTCAGACTTACAGTCCTCTTCGTTCGTGTGTCTAAAAGTTCGTAAGTTGAAAGTTCGTAAGTAGAGGAGCGTCTGTAATGCTCGGAGGGTATAATCAGTGCATGGACATGATAGGATGTACCGAAGCCAAACTTACATCAATGAGAACTGCCTCGTCATCATCGAAGCCTGAAACGGGAATGATCCGGTAAAAAATCAAAATAATATTTAACAATTATGACATTTATTCTGTATATAACGCCAGATTCCTTACAGCTATGCAGATGAGACAGGCCAGTTAAAGTACGTCAAAGACAATACAGGTGATATTCACTCGGAGGACACCTTCAACTGATATAGGTAATCCCAAAAATTACCATCCACATTAATTAAGAAGTTACCCGTAATTTAATGATCGTCACCGGCCCCATGGGTACGCTACCTGAGGACGGTAAAGGGGACACCTGGAAATGGAACACATTGGTGCTGTCAACTTCTGATACGGTTGTCGTCACCGTGGGAGGCCAGTTGGAGAAATTATCCTCGTTGCCATAATGATGAGATGAACTCACTACAAGTGAAACAGATAAAGGTCGTCTTGCAATGTAACATCAATGCACCATTATTGACTTCTTGTACCGAGGTCTACATTGATGCTGTTCATATTGACCTAAAGAGTCTACAGTTTGGTTTTTGTAGTTTTCTGGCAGTTCCGCCATTACCAAGGCGCATGTGGTTCTGAAAAACCCGAAACTGAAGTTCTGAGAAACCCAGTCAGCAAATGGCCTACCTTGATTCTCTGAACTGTCCACTGTTGTCTCTTGCATGGGTTCCTCCTGAACAGTCGTCTCTGTTTCTGGCTGTTTGTGGTCCACATCATCCATCTTGATGTGTGACTCGGCGACCTAAAGAACAAGCGAGAGGTTTGTAGTCCATGTGTAAAACAGAAGGATTTTTTTGTCACATCTCGAACAGTCCATAACGGTACAGTCCTCCCCGTCCTGCAAATGGACAACGTAGTAGGTATGGATGGAGGACACCTCAAGGATCGCTGGTAACTGAAAAAGTTATTATTTTAAGGAGAACTTGCCTTCATCTTTCTTCTGTTATCTTTCGTCCTTGATTTCTTCTCTGTCGAAAGACAAGAAATGCCTTTAACAGCAACAAATTATCCAGCTGAGGTGATAGCTTAATTGTCGACTAATGGTTACTAACAATGGCTCCGTGCCCAAAGGTGACTTTGAAAGAGTTCTATTAAACACTGTACAGTCTGTTTGAATGTTTCTGCAGTGTCTATTCAGGTATGTATAGTCGCATACCTTTTTTCTTGCTGACAGATTGCAGCATTTTGTAGACTCTGACGGCCTCTGAGCCCTTGTGAATGCTTTTTGCTTTGACTTCTTCAATGTCCGGGAGGGAGTTCATGGCACAGCGGAAATTGGCCTTCCACGTTTTTGGGTCGGGTTGGGTGACACCGGGCTTGTATTTCCCTGGGAAAATAGCACTGACTTCAGCACACCTGTCAAGCTTGTCAGGATCAAAGGGTAATATCGGGGGCAGAGGAATCCCCAGAATTTATTAGACAGATGACGAACTTGAATTTAGCATATGTGGGCAGTACAAATGATGCAAGACGTTTAAGTACAGTGTCTCCCCAGGTTATGATGGGATTATGTTCTGACAAACCTATAATAAAGCGAACGTATCGTAAGGCGAAAACGCATTTTAATCTTAGCCTAGCCTAGCCTAGCTTAAACATGCTTAAAACACTTACATTAGCCTGCAGTTGGGCAAAATTATTAACACAAAGATTATTTATGATCAACTGCTGAATTATTGAATGTAATTTATTGCATAATGTGCTGAAAGTGAAAAACATTTACTCATCGTAAAGTCCGAAATATCGTAATCACGGACCATCTGTAGGATATATTATATTGCAGGTGTCTTGCTCACCTGTATGAATGGCCCACTGCATAAAGAGCGAGGCATCTTTATCCATTTCCCAGCCATGACGAGCTGCGTGCTTCCATGGAATGCAGAATATTTTCTTCTCCTTAAAACAAGAAGCAAATGAGCATGATACATGTGCTGCCCCCCTGGTATGCTTAAATGTTTTGTAAACTTAGCCGTGCATGCGCAGAGAGAGCCTATCCTGCCGTCGCTCTCGTACCTTGTCGACCCATCTCAGCCCGTCAATTTCCTGGAGTTCAATTTTCTTCTCCAACCAAGGTCTCATTCTCATGCGTTGCACAGGCATGATTGCTGCAAGAACAAGGGCAATCTATGATGTTTACTCGTTTCTTCGTTTCTTTCACAATAAAAGTAACGCAAAGCACCAACGCGAAGCAGTTTTATAGCCACGCCGTTAGCGGAAATTATAATGAACCTACCGGTGTCGTATTACCAACAAAGCGGAGCAAGACCGCGCTGATTATATAACACTAAACACAGTTTTCCAAAAATCCAAAATACAGCGGTTCTGTTCTCGCGCACAGGCTGCCAGTAATGTAATTTTACGCATAAAACTCGTATTCGAATCTTCTCTTTTGTTTGTTTCTCAAACCTAATAACCAAATAGATGCAGCTACGTGCTCTTTTATTCAAAGCACGTTAATTTATGAAAGTTTAAAAGTTCATTGTCGAGTGATGCTATATATATTAAATTACAGCCGTACTATGGAACACTGAAAAGATCAGCATACCTGCATTCAGTTTATTATGAAGTGACAATAACATTCGATGCGCCGTGTTTGCGATTAGTATTGCTGTTACGTAGCCTATTTTCATTTTGTAATGTGTAGAAACACAGTATGCGCTTTTATAAATGAGCAGAAATATATAGAAATTACTTATTGTCAATTTTACAGATTTTACTTATATATGCCTATATTCACGTGATTTGTAAAAAGCAGGGAACAACATTCGCATTGCTTCATTTAATGAAACTAATAAGATGTTAAAAAAACGCATGCAGCGAAACTGTGCAGTTAAGCGTTATGATAAATATAACTAACAAAAGCCGCATACATTGCGGTGTGTGTATAAACAGAGTAACACTTCAGTCAAGATAGTTGAATTAATCATTAATCTATGTGCATCTATATAGACATTCTAAAATATACCAAATATACACCTCTAAATATAGGCTACTAAAAAGAATTGTGGAACTTACTCCCCGTGATGAAAATGATAATAAAATACTCACGTTGTGTAACTTTTAAAACGTTTCCTATGCCGTTATTAGTAAGGAGGTTGGTTGAAGTTATTCCAGATTTCTTCAGAAGTACGATACAGTGACCAACAACAATCAGCGATACTCCACCCCGTGCGACCCGCGCGGCGCGTTAAATAGCGCTGGTATTCCCCGGTAGTGACTAAAAAGCAGCCAGGCGCTCGCGCTTGCGCGCTGTCCTGCCGCGCTACTGTACGGCAGCAGTCTACGCCTGATTTCCGAGAAATCATGTCTTTGTTAGCTATGCGCTACAGAGGAGGAAGTCATACACAAAAAACAACAAGCCAAATCCTGTGCACGCAGACGAGCGAAAATACCGCATATTTCTGCGTGCTTGTGAAACTAGCCAGTCAACAATATTTCATACCCCTGTAATATCGATTATGCAAATATTTTTCTAAATTTGCGATTCATGCAATATGATTTATGAATAAGTCTCATTGTCGATATTATTATTATTGTTGTTGTTATTGTTATTGCTGATTAGACAACTGTTGCAAATGTTCTATTTTTAGTATGTGAAGTACAAACTTTCGCGTTAAACCTTATCGCTTTGATCTACTAGGACTCCCCTATATTTCCTGGAAATGCTGTAGAATCTGTATTTGACCGCCAGGGGGCGCAGTGCATCGCATCCCGGGGGCGCAAGTCGCATAGAAACCAGTCTAAGGAATATTAATGCGTGAGAAGTCCAGGTCTTTTGAGAAAATTTTACAAGGGAGACGAAGAGGCAAATGAAATCCCCCCCACCCTTATTTTTAATTGGTCTGTCCTCCAACTTACAGGGAAAAACTTGGTTGGTGGCAGGATTGGCACTCCGGACACTGGTCCATTTGGACCGGTGCGGTGCTGAGGTCTCACCCGCCACATGGCTGCACTCAGGCTCTCGTCCCTGAGGTGGTTTGTCGTGTGGTGGGTGTCAGTGCCTGCTCCTTGCCTACCTATGAATACTTTGCGCGTGATAAGTGTGTTTTTTTCCCCTCTGAATAAGGTAGGTGCATTTAGATTGTTATAGGGTTAAATCCGTTTTTAATGGTTCCAATTATGTAATCGGTACTGTGCTGGAGAAATGTATACGGTCCTTGGAGAGTACTGTCATACTCTCTGTTTCTTCCTCCAAACCTTGGGTGTGAGTGTGTGAGTGGTTATTACTTGAACGATTGCCAAATGAAAGAATTCCCCGGAGTTACCTCTGATTTACGTTGCATGCTCTGGGTGCCGTTTGTAGAACGTTGCGTGGTCTGGGTGCCGTTTGTAGAACGTTGCGTGGTCTGGGTGCCGTTTGTAGAACGTTGCATGCTCTGAAATCCCGCTCAGTTTTCCCACATTTAGCAAACGTAAAAAAATGCACTACGATTTTAAACGGCCACTTTTTCAAACATTTAGAGAGACACTAATGTAAATTCATGCTAGAACTTTTCCAAGCGAAATATCATATATATATATATATATTGCAGTTCAGTATAGCAGGGTGGGGGGTTGCAGAACGGCTTCTCTAAACACACAACTTATCTACTCTTTAAGTGATGCTGGAGGTGCCTGATGGGTCCTACCCAGGAGACCCCCCCCCCCCAACAAGAATAGAGTGTGACGCTCTGGGTCTGAATCCCTGTCCTGTTTCTGCCCCACAGCGACCCTGAAGTTCAGCGATGCTAAATATCTGTGTGGGGGGGGGATTACAGGCTTCCAGAGTGTTACATCGACCCCCCCCCCCCCCCCCCCCGCCCCAGTTCCGTTCAGCAGCTGGTCATGCTCCTCTGGATCACTTCATTCACCTCGTCAGAGTCTGTCAGGCCCGTTCCTGAAAGGGAAATTCCAGTACAGCGACCAATGTGACAGGTTCTACTCATAAAGAACGGTTCCTTCTTATTTGGTCACCTTTGGTTCTCTTTTCTTTAGAATAAACCCCCCCCCCCATCCCCGTCCCCACAAAGGAGCTTCACTGCTATCTTCAGCTGAAGATCTCCTAGCTGGAGGGCTCCAAGTTATTTGAGTTTTGGGGCGTTTTCACAACTATAGTTAATTGTCTCGGACACTGGAGCATTTTCCCCTTGGTCCAGTTTGTTTTCAAGCAGCGTAAAACCCAGACGAGGCAAAACACACAACTTCAAACCACGCAGGGACGTTCACTCCGCCTGTTCCACATGCTGGAAATGTTAACTGAGATGCATATGAATGTTACAGATAGAGAAACTATTTTTAAAAAAATCGAGTAGAGATGGTCACACCACAATTGTGTTCGGCCCATGGACCGAACGGTAAAAGAGATGACTGACACACTTATCACCTAGGGGTGTGGATCAAGGGAGAAAACAACGATGGTGAATGGTGGAGGGAATGGCGATGGTTAAGTGACGAGATATTGTTAAACGATAAAAAAAAAGTATAACAATTGATGTGAAACTGTGTTAGATACGCGTGCAAGTGTACTGCCTTGGTTGTAACCTTGTTGTTGCAATAAAGATTGAATATGAATCTACACAAGCGGCTTCTGACTCCTGATTTGGCGGGGAAGGAAAAACCACCACAAGTCAAGACTTAAACACACTTAAACAGTTTGAACACAAAGCAACTGTAAAATGCTCCTTAATCTATAAAAACGCTTCCTTGTTATGATGAAATGGTGCAAAAGGAATTAACATCCATTGTATTAGAAAATTAGCTTATTCATTTAAGATAGTTTGCAGATCACTGGCATCTTTGATATCAAGTGTATCAAATTATTAATTCCTGATCCTCCGCCCAGAACCACATACAGAACCAGTCAAAAGTCTGGCCACATTTGCTTTCAATGTATGTGTCTCTATATTTGCTGTTGTTCACCTCGTAGCAATAGGTCCCAAGGCAATGAAGTAACACATATGAAATATTTCAATGACCAAATTTTACACTCTTCAAAACAGCCCCCTTCTGCTCCGATGGCCGCACTGCAGACTCTCGGCATTCATTCACCCAGCTTCCAGATGTAGCCGCCCGGGATGCTTCTCCAACAGGCCTGAAGGAGTTTCCACAAGTTCTGGGCACAAGTCGGCTACTTTGCTCTTACTCTTTGATCCAACTCATCCCAAGCCAGATCTATAGGGTTTAGGTTGGGGAGATCATGGGGGGCCATGTCATCTGTCACAGCACTCCATCTCTTTCCTTGTACCCAAGAAAATAACGTGCTTACATGACCTGGAGATGTGCTTAGGGATGGTATCATTTTGAAATAAAAATGCTTTTCAGCAGGCGTGTCCAGACTTTTGACTGATAGCGCATGTAATGTATGGACAGAGTTGTCCTACCCCAGGATGCCGGAGGCATGGCACACATCTTGGATGGGAAGCCACTCCTTCAGTGGGCAGGAGCACAGACTGGGGAGGGGAGGGCACACACCCACATAAACACAAAGAAATCACAGAAAATACCCGTGTGCTGACGTCAAGCCCACAAGCTGAGTGGTGCGCGATAGAAACCTGCCCGCTGAACCACTGTCTCACACTGCACTGATAATAAATAATCCCATGGGCTACAGACTGGGGGGCACCAAGGGAGGGGGGGGGCACTGGGGCAACAGTTGGAGCATCAAAATAATTACCTACAAATAAGTTAACGGAAACTGATAAAATTTAAAAAAGATCTGAATTATTTCTGTGTTTTTCTGTTTCTTTTCTGTGTGTAGGGTGGTGCAGTGCTTAGTAGTGCAGTGCTTAGTAGTGCAGTGCTTAGCATTGTTCCTCACATTGCTGGGTCCAGGGTTCGAGCCTCCAACATGGCCCAATGTGTGTGGAGTTTGCCATGTTCTCCTTGTGTCGTTTTGGGGTTTCCTCTGGGAACTCCTTTGCATTTGCCCCCACGACGCACAAACATGCTATGGTGAGTTATTTGGGTGTGTGAATGGTGCTAGTGCCCCACTCTGGCTAACCCCCCCCCCCCCCCCCCACCCCGCCCATCCACCACACCTGTAGCTTTTGGGATCGGCTCCTGACCCAGATGACTCTGCATAAGGCAAGTGGGACATAGAAGACGAATTAATGGATATCTGAGTTCTTCAAAAGCAACCATAGCAGTGACCCTGACTCTGTGTCCCCCCCCCCCCCCATTCATTCTGTGAGTAACTGCAGGGTGCATTACAGTAAAAACTTTGAATGATCATTTGACTCCCTGTCAGCTCTCTGTTCTAATTTCAGAACATGTTGTCACTGATCACTATAAAGGGATAATAAACTGACTCTGACCTCATCTGTCCGGCCCCAGTTAGCATTGTGCTCAGTCCATCTCGGCACTAACGCATTCTTCCTGTCTACGTCACTGATGTGTGTCATGTTGAAAACTATCCGTCTAGGTTGCTCTGCTGGGAGTTTTGGAGCCATCGGCCGAAGAATCGGTAAACGTACCAGAGCGCGGTACGCGTAGTGCGCTAACAAATACCTTGGAGTTCAATTTCGTGGAATGGTAATTGATTTTTGTGTACAATTCCTTCACCTCTCCTTGTACAAATCATTGCTGCTGCTCTGGGTCATTCAGATTTCTAGGGGTCTGCGACAGGAAGAAGGCAGCACTGACATTCCCTGTGTCAGCTGACAAAAAGCAACACCTTATCGGTCCGAGAAGAGTTCCAAGGAGCCAATAATAATGCGTCCTCGCGTCCTCCATCGCCGATTGGCTGGCAAATGCATCTCCCCACTGCTACAGTGAACCAGCAACATGTCAAAACGAAAAGACTTTAGCTGGAATATTCCCACCATTGAAAGTCTACACAACTCCAGACATGTTGCAATTCTATAAAAGAGAGATTAAGCCAAATTATGCAAGCGTAGATGCTCTCTGTGGTGTCCTTTGTCTTTATACTGCCCCCCTCCCCCCCCCCCCCCAATTGGCATCTTGGTAATGGTATTGCCACCCACCTCCAAGAACATCTTGGGCCTGGCCATCGGATTTGCCTTGGTACCAATACTGGCACCCAGTAAAGCATATAATCGCTACATTTTCCAAAGACTCACTCCTTGATAATGCTGCAAGTTGTGCCAAGGATTTTTTTTTTTTGCCACACATAATAATTCTTGCAGTCGTCTTCCTGGTCGGTACCCGTAGGTAAGTATCTTGACTGGAGGAGAAAGCAAAACCTGGCCTAAAGTGCTTCAAATTCAACTCATCATTTCTCTGTCCAGAATATAAAGACCCCACTCATCAGGTCAGGGGGGCGCCCCAGTAGTCATACCTCAAAAAGATAACCATATGTAATTTTTGTATTTTTATTTGGTATCTAAATAAAGCATGATGACTTATTAAATCTAGCCTGGACCAATGGTTGGTTTTTACCTACCTGGGCTTATTACTCATGAATAATTACACCTCATCTGTACCCCTATATCCTCCATTAATTACACAATCTTTGTTACCTTTACAAATTTTGTCCTTTTCGCCACTGACCTGACAGCCTAAATTATTGCATTTCTCTGTTAGTGTTACACTGTGTGTTAAGTCTGAACTGTCTACTGTATCATGATTTTTGTAAGATTTACTGTCATTGGGACAGTAAACATATCCAAGTGACGCAGGGTTGGTAGGTTAACACAGAAAAGCTTATCAGCACCCCCAGGATACAAGAGGCTAAAATGCACAACAAGCAACCAAAGCGGCCATTTTGGTTCTAACACAAGGAACCAACTGGAACTTATCTGAGCTGCAATATAGCTCCCAATCTGTATGGAATAAAGTCATGGAGTAAAGTACTACTTTCTATGCTCAACCAATACCAATTGAGCTTCGCCCTCCACATTTATCTATTAAGAAAGCACCACATACGTGTAGAGAAATTCACCATATCGTCATTCTCAAATGAAAAAAACATATTGCTAAAAATCCATTGTTTCAAGACCGTCAAAAAACACATTTTCTCGTAAAGTACTTTTAGAAACTGCATCTTTTCATTGGTCAATTGGATGTCAAACACTATCAGAAGACAAAGGAGATCAGATGTTTTCCATCTGTAGAAAAAGTCACACTCTTCAAAAAGTTGACGTACGCCGTTTTCATCGGACAGCGATGAAATACTCTTGTAATTGGCAAACAAAGTTTATTCGGGTTTACTGGTTTTTATTTAGTAAAAAACCTGTCTGGGAATAGTCTGGACGTATGTGTGTAAAGGTAGATTAATGTTCTCTAACTGAAATTAAACATGGTTGAATGAAAATGAATGAAAGTCATGAACATACCGTTAATATGAATGTATTTAAGGAATAGCAGTTTACGACGATAATAGACTTTTTCATAGTCATTATTTTTATAGACTCTTACAGGCCCTGGCTGTTCCTTGTCTTTGTTGGTGTTACAGGCTACGTGTCCAGACACATCTGCAAGAATGACGAATGATTCATTGAAAAAATCATTGAAAAATTTTCCATTTGAGTTGATGATCGGATGGGCTCCATAATGAGAAGAAAACCTGCCTTTGGCCAACTGCCTTCACAGCCAAGCCACACTGGATCATGTTAAAGCTGCCATTTCTCTACAGGCTAGACATTCACAAAACTCCACAGCAGAGTTTCAGTCACACTAGCGGACATGCTCAGATATCCTTACTCTGTTCGCTTGGCAGGGCAAGTAATACCATAATCCTAAAAAACATCAACCTCGGATACGTGTCAGACAATCAGTACGCTGATAGGACAAGATAAAGACAACACACGTATGCATATCTGAACAGTTTGAGCTCAGAAACTTGTATTTTGCTCGAGGTTTTCAGAACAACACCAGGGCACTTTAGATATGTCCTTTTAAAGTGTAACACTACATTAAGTACGTAATGTTAAATTCTGCTCTTAATATGCCCGTTTGGAATCACTTTTTAAAACGACAATCACGCTAAATAAGCTGAATGAACACAAATTAATCACCAGATGTGGTAAATATATTATATACAACTATGCTGTTTGTCGTTATTGCTTAAATTGTATTAACAATTAACAATGTATTGTCTGATCATATGTATATTAGGGGAAAGCAGGCGGATAGAAAAAAAAGAATCGGAGATAAAATGTAATTAATATTTAATTATAAAAGACCAATCAAACGAAACGGAATGTTGAAATGCGCATGTCATTGTAATGTGAATTATCTATTTGTGCAAAAGAGTAAATTTTCTAATGGCGACGATGATGATCATCTGGATTCGATGGAAGCTGGAGCAACGTGCTCCGCGCCGCGGCTTCCGCAGCGGAAGCAGATGACTGTGCCCGCTGCTGGAGGAGGATGCTCAAGGTTACTGGGAGGGGACTGGGGAGATACACGGGGGGAGTGGGGGGACATACACGGGGTGGAGGGGACGTCACGCGTCACGTGACCAGAAGCGTAGCGCCGCTCGCTCCGTCGCGAGACGTGAATCAGCAGCATGGCCCCCTTAAAACGTGTTATCTCTTGCTTACTCCAAAATCATCTGTGCATCCATCAGCATGTTTTACTACAAATCACCCCCCTTTACAAATAAAAATGCACTCAGTAATATAATAATTACACTTATCTACAGCATCGTCCGAGGGCAATTCTCATTGCCTCATTTTCATAAACGACGATATTTCTGACCATATGCAAGTTAAAATCGTAATTCTAACGAATGCAAGCCTTTGGCAAGCTTTTTACATGACATACATGAGATACGTTTTACACGCCGCGCCTTATATGCCGCAACAATGACGGCCACACGACCAGTTCCCCTGTGAAACTCACTATATCAGCTTTTGGTGAGGACGTTTTTCCGGAAACGGTGCTATATTTCATCGCCAAAAGATAAAGGCAGGTGAGAAAATAATCAGCACTGAATTTATTTAACGCCAAAAAGGTTTTGATAGCGGGCACAGGCAACACAGGGAATACGGAGGAGGAAGGCTCGCCGTAACCTTAGGCCGGGTATTATATCTCCGCTATTACTCAGTGCTTCTCAGTTCATCTCCCACATCGTCCCGGAGTTGCTGCAGTCGATGCTGCAGTTTCCCAGCTCTCTTACTACACGCGTTGTGTGCTGCGACAGCGACTCAATGAAAGAGACATGCTCGCCTTCGTTCTCGTTTCTGGGTCTATCTGGATTGTTTTAGGTAAGTTGATCTTCAATTCTCTCCTTTTCCTGGTTCTTCTGCCCGGCATATATTGTAATGCGCAGTCACCTTTAAACGGGGGAGACATGTTACGTTTGCAAAGCCTGGGTACCGGTCGAAAAGTCATCCCGATTTTACCGATTGTGACCCAGGGAGGGACGTGGTGATATTTTTGGCATTTATGGACCTATATACATTTCCCGTTTTAGACATCCGTTAATGAATGGATAACTGTGTATGTATTAATCTGGAATAACGCTGGAGTATGATTTTTTATTTTTTTTTGCATTTGAGTATAATTGAAGCGTGTGTCAGTGGTGGCTAAAATGAAATCACACGTTAACATAAAATTATTACTAATTTATCCAGTTACGGATGTCTTGGGTCGTCTAAACACTGTACATATATCTAGTACGTTTATTTTTTAACATACTTATCTCGTGTAAACTTTATTCGCATTATATAGTCTAAATTCAATTCGTGCTACCCGTATCTATTTAATGTACATCGTGTTATTTCCCTTAACCGGCTTAAGAGGGGAGATTATATGGGCATTTGTAGACATTTTTATGTAGCCTTTGCGGTTCTACAAGTACTGTGAAATATCGAGTACAGCACCAGCGTGTGTGACAATCAAACGCAGCGTGTTTGATGGTAAACGTGGACGCGACGTTTGCAAAATGCAGCATTTCAGAGCATCAGATGCGATTTTCGGGTATTATACATTCTACCTGGAGAGACCGGATCCCGAAAGCGGTGATGTATGCGAGGCACAGCACGCGGCGTGACGCGCAGGCTCACGCGGCCGAGCCCTCGCATCTGATTGGCGGAGCTGTCCAGGGGCGTCCGGTTCTGAAACGCCGAGACTGGAACCGGTGCGCGGGTGTAAGGAAGCCCTCTCCCTGTCTCTCACTTATAATGTCCTAATTAACTAGCCAGTCTTTAACGTTATGCCTAAAAATATGTATTTGTGTAACCCGAACAGGTTGATGTCAGGCGGTCTTATTTACTGAGAAAACCTAGCCGCTTTCTTTTCGGCCTTTTACCGGCCGTGCCACGCGATATGCAGCACCGGACTTCATTCATTTATTTCGCCTTACGTTCATGTTTTCCGCCCCATTGTACCAAACATCCGAGTCACACAAAGGCATCTATAATTCAGTATTTCAATTACTTAACCGGTCAGGAGAGAAAATCTATTCTTTTATGCATCTGAATAATTGAGAGGTTTGGACACCTGCGCTACCAATGGTAACAGAGTAATCAGCAAATTTTGAGTGCTGTAGTTAGATACCTCAAGCAGGCTTTCTAAGTTTTATAATTTTTTTAAATGAAAATTTGCGTTAGAATTGTCATTATTTTGGACGCCCGGAAGAAAGCCTTCAGCCAGGAGTATGATCACATTTTATAGTCAAATCACTTGAAAGGTGTACAGTGGAGGCAGAGGGAGGTTTTTTTTTTTAATAAGATAGATTAAAAACGAGTAACTTTGATGCTGGTTTGGGGCAGAGCTGATCCTATGAACTGCTGGCTGAGTGTTGGAAGCAGTATGGAGGATCTCGCAAAGGAGCCGTTGGTTGTTTGAATGTGTCCAGGTGTATGTAAAAATGCGGGGTACAGGAATGCAGAGACACAGAAGATGTTAATTGTTTTATTGTTCACGCCGGACGCTGCGTGGGGTGAGAAGGGGGTGACTTTTTCGTTCAGTGTCCGTCCGTTGATAGCTTCTTGTTCTGCGTTATCGTCTCTTAGCTATTGGCGCGTGTGTAATCTGAGAGCTTCAGCTAAATGTAGCTTCGGTGGCTCATGTGCTTCAGGTGGAGGAAGGATTCTGGGATGGGGGGGGGGGTAAGGGGGGAGCCCAGTCGTCTGCTGAGGGTGGCGTGATACGGAAGCCGGCTGAGAACAAACTAGGTCACTGCTGTTTCCTCCCCTCGCTCCCCTCACCCGACTGCAAATCTCCCAGCTGTGGGTGGCTCTTGGGATGGTGCAGAGGGCAGTGGTGGCGGGGGTGGGGGGTGGGGGGGTGTTGGTGGAGGATTAGGGCGTGGCCACCTCATGGCAGGAAATCCTTGAACATGTGAATCGCTGTTACTGCAGACACAACTTGGAAACGTCAGATATTTCAGAAAAAGAGCTTTGCTAATGGGGCGAAAAAAGAAATCATTTAATAAAGTTCAAGAATATATATTCCTCCTTATTTCTATAATATGACAAATATAAATTGATTTCTCGTATTTTAATATCATTCTGCTTAAAATTATTCCGTATTTCAAAGGGTTCCTGCTAGACGGTTTCTCATAACTACTTTATGATGAGGAATATGTGAAGTTTGTCTGGTGAACTAAGATTATTCTCTTTAATCATGCGCGGTTTGGCCCCTGTGGATGTTCGCTTGGTGCAGGGCCATTGGTAGAAAAAATAATAATAATAAAAAAACATCTTTTTAGATAATTCTGCATATGAGCAGGAAATCACTAGTTGTGGTTAAGGGGGGTGAGTTGGGCAGAGATAGAGAGTGGAAGTGAGACGCTGGGGCTTTAACTGGCAGAGGTAGGAGGGCTTGAGGTTACTTCTGAGCATCGGTTTCTGTGCTGACGGACTGTAATCCCACAGCAGAGAATCCTAATTGCTAGTGACACTTTGCAGATGGGACGAGATGTGGGCACTAAGCCAAGAGTCTCTTTCCTTTTCCTTAACGCCAGCAGGCTCTCGAGGTCGAAGATCGCACTACCCTCACATTCACTTCTGTCCTGTGCTTACCTAAAAACAAGCAGGACTCCCTGTGCATAGTCTACTAGAGAGTAAATAGTTGGCAAGACTGTGTGAAGATTTGATTATGTGACTTTCAGGCTGCTAATCAGATTACATCTGCATTGCTTGCATGTTGAATCCTACTGGGTATCACATCAGTGTTTATAGCTTGTACGTAATGCCTCACTTTCAACCAGTTTCAACTTACTTTCAAAGTTTTATGGTGTCTGTATAGAGGACTATCCAAGGTGTTATCCAGAGTTTGGGAATGTTATTAATGGGAATTGTATCGCCCTGAGTAACACTTGAAGAAATCTGGGTAATCCTACCTTCTTGGCTCTAGGGGGGGTCATGAGATCATCACTGCCATGTGTCTCCTCTAAGGATGATTTAATCAGATTAAACACTCTGTAGCCTAATTGGTCAGTCAGACCCATGTGAGCCTCACCAGTGACGGCCGTCCCTATTGGCCGGCGTCAGTCATACTACAGTAGGCAGCAGTTGTGGTTTCTGGGAATTATGACTCAAGCAGAGTGCCCCACTCCTAAATACGGCCCTTGTCTGATAGTGACCGAAATGGCGTAACCCCAGTTCCGCGCTGCGTGGGTCAGGATTCTCCCAGATGGTGAGACCACTGCAAGTCGCATTTCTCGAAATCCTCGCCCGACTTCCCCGTCCGAGCGTCCGCTTCTTCGCGGTTTTTGTCATAGCTTGATCCCATCGCGAGTCAGGTTGCGTGCGCCGATTAATGGGAACTACTCCGACCTTATCGGTCTCTTTTTGCATGCGACCATGAGCGCCTTCAGGGCGAGATATGCCTTTAAGCGTCTCACGTCCATGCTGAGCGCTGAAGCTGGGAGACATTCAGGCAGCTTCAGAAGGCTCTTCCTGGTCTGCCTCAGGTAAAATCAATACCTACAATGCGTACCGGTCAGCTGTTCTTGTATCATTACAATAAATTATGCATTACCTGTGCCTTGTAAGATTAACTTACAAATATGGCGCACTTTGACTTCACAAATTATTCTCTCAGATCTACATTTAAGCTGGAAAGCAGCTAACAGAATAGATTTAGTATACCCGCAAACACATGCATACATTCTCAATAAACAATGACAATATCTTGGCTAGACAAATTATTTTGACTATGATACTGCAGTATGCAGTATTCTGATTACTAAGCAGAAGGGTATAAATCAGATTGTGGTGTAGGGCTCATTGTATATATGCATTATCTCTATATTTATTATTCCTGAGTAGCAGTGTGAGATGTTTATCTGGTGTTCAAAGGAACGGAAACTATTGGCTCACCCTTTATAAGTAAACGCGAGCCCTTCAGTTTTTTTTGCCATTTCATGTTAAAATACCTGGTCTCATAAACTAAATATTTCTGTTGTCATTGAATTATCCTGTGGGTTTATTGTCTGTAAAACAACATAGTTTGTAAGCAACGTATTATAATGTTATATAGAAAATAACAATTACCTGCTGTGTATTAATGTTATTTAAATAATTGATAGCTAGTAGCCAGTCTCTGATACATGTGCTTTTAACAGGCTCATCGGATGCATTTTCTGTGCAAGGCGACTCTCACCTGTGGCTTTCTGCCGCCCTTTCATGTAATCTGAGCCCGACGCTGTTGCAGGTGTACTGCCAGACTACAGAAAGCCACACGGTACCTGCTGGTCTATTTTGACTGAACCCGGCATGCAGGTTCCCTCATCAAGCCGTTCGATGGGCTTGACAGAGGCTTGCAGCCACGTTTATCGGACGGCCGGTGCGATTCTGCTGCCGGAGGCGTCTGGAGAACGGCTCCCTTTGGATTTTTTTGTTACCGCTGCCGTGAAAATCATGCTTCGCAGCACTTTTTTGGATGCATTATTTACTGGGCTTCTACACTCGTGTGACTAAGTCGGGATTTTGATTAATCGCGTTTGCTGTCACATTAAGGCGCAGTGCTCGTGCAAACCGTCACGCCTCGGTTTTTTAGTTAGTAGAAGCTGTCAGATTTTACCTAAATATATAGGTGTTTTTTTTTTCTCCCTTATGCTTGTGAGAATGCGGGTGCTTCATTACGTAATGCAGAAGGAATGTCTATTCTCACTAACCTCTTAGTCCAGAGCATATCCACGGTGGCCCTGTGTTTCCCACAGGTTGGAAGGTACATGCATGTACTAACCAGGAGAGAGCTCCCTGAATGATTAAGTCATCTCAAAAGCACGTCTTAGGAATGTGGGAGGGGACTGAGCACCCAGAGGAAACAATCATGGAGAGCATCAGTACTCACTGCTCTGTGGGCATATTTTAGGAACTGAGCCTTAATAAAGCTAACAACAGGATACCAACTTAATGCTGGGTCTGCCCTGGGGCCAGTTTCAAAAAGCAGGATTTCTTGCTTAGTTGGATAATTTGTCAGATTTAAGGTAGCCTGGGCCTCTTGTAAGTGGATGAAAGTAAGGTCTGTTTAGCTCAGACTACCTTAAATCTGACAAGTTATCCAGCTAAGCAAGAAATCCTACTTCGTGAAACAGGCCCCGATGTTTCAGTCTGCCTTGCAGTGTAGCATCACAGCGTTTTTGTTGTTGGAAGCGGGATGGAGGATACAGTACAGACCTACCGTAGATGATTTATTTTGGGCCTCGACAGCACCTGTACATGGAACCCCCCCCCCAAAATCACAACGGTGTGACTAGGGTAAGGACCCAGGTGGCCTGCGAGTGTGGTTTCAGTTCCGATGGTCTCACAGTGAGCGTACCGCTGTGCACTGTACAGCAAGAGCCTCTTTTATAGGGCTACAGTAGCTAAGCGGACACAGTGATCCATGGATTGTGACTCGTGAATTGCATGGCCGTTAGCATTGTTAGCCTCCCTGTTGCTTTGTTGTTTAGCTTAAGCAGCTGTGGGTTTTTCTCATTCATTGATCGATTGAGTTTGTCTGGTTTGCCGTTCTGCGGAGGCTTCGAAGCCTCACCGACGCCCCTTGTTTACCCAACATCTCCAAGGCCGCTAGAGTTTGGTCACCGACTTCAGTGATGGCGTCTCCGTCTTCGGGGGGGAGAGTGCTACCTTTGACCTCTGATCTCTTTCTCTCCTGACTACAGAGCTGAGTTCCACTCTGATAGAGAAGATGCAGGCCCAGGAGTTGCTGCGCAGCTTCCATCTCCCGGACCTGGATGAATTCGGCCAGTTCCTCCGCTCGCTCCCGACCTCCGCCCTGGTGGGCATCGGGACCCTGGCCGCTGTGCTGGGCTATTGGCTCGCCACGCGCCCCCGTGCCATCACACCTCCGTGTGACCTCCAGCGGCAGTCGGAGGAAGTGCAGGTGGGCCCCCTGTTTCACTGACACCATCCCCCCTTTCTCGGGCTACAATGATGCCAATGCGCTACTCACGACATCACAAGAAGCAGCAGTCACCAATCCGTCAGTCCCCATCGACCGGCCGACCTTTCAGACATTCCTAATCTATCGCGACGATCGGGCTGTCACCATCATGCTACCGCATCGATCACTCTGCGTCGTCAGGTCGCACGCTAATTTAGCACAGAGGTTGTTTTAGTGCAGTGCTACTATAGGTGGCCCCCAGGTTAAGAACGGCTGACTTATGGACAACTCGTACTTATGAACCAACTCCCATAAACCTTATTATATTTAAAAATCGGCTAAAATGCAGTGGTTCGTAATAACAAACGCGCGCACTACTTTGTGACGCTCATGAAAACATCGCACGACTTCAGCGGTTCGTCAGCTCGAGGTATGGTACAGTACCAGTATTTACTTTTATTTTTGCTGTATAATAATAATAATAATAATAATTATTATTATTATTATTATTATTATTATGTACTGCATTATTCTTTTTTCGACTTAACTACAAATTCGACTTAAAGGCAGACTTAGGTAACGGATCTTGTTCGTGTCACATGCAGGCCAATGAGTAACAGCTATTGAGTAGCGACCAATGAGTAACAGCCAATGAGTAGCAGCCAATAAGTTGCAGCCTATGAGTAGCAGCCAATGAGTAGCCCATTACTATTCTGAACATACACGTGTGTGTATTTCAGTTGGTCTCGGATGGTGAGCGCACTGCAGAATGGATGTGAAAGGATAATTGATTTTACGCCACCCCTCCCCCCCACTCCTTGGCTGACAACTTTTGCTGTTGCCAATATTTATGGGGGTGGCCACACTGCACCGTGTCTTTTCAGTGGTCGTCCTTATACAAAAAAAATAATCCATATTTTATATTTATTATTTCGCCATGGGGTGACAGCGGGGGTGGCCGAGGCTGCCCCTAACCCTCTTTTAGATCCGTCCCAGCCGTCCGCCGTGCCAGGGGATATCCCCGGGAGCGTAGCATGTCGGACAGACTCGCTTCCTCACTTCACTGCACCTGATTTCCAACTTCAGTGGCCTTTAACATTTGCATCAACCTGCCCTTCATTTAAAACAGCAAACCCCGAGCTCCTGCATGGCCACCAGGCTCCAGCGCAGCCTGTTTGCATAGAGGGAAATAAAAATAAAGAGTGCATTGAATCATTTCAGCACTTAAAATGATTTGGCACGTAGGGCGTAGCTAACACACAGTCCAGGCAGCTTCCCTGTTTTCATTTACAGTACAAAAGTTAATAGAGATGACAAAAAAATGCGTTTTTTTTTTTTACGGCGTTCTTGCAAAATGAAGCTGGATTTATTGATTGTCGGTGCAGATAGGGTTCTTTCTTCTGCAAGGCGAAGTAGCGCACCGACCACGGTCTAAGCTCTTTTTGTTCATTTTTTGTTCTAGAACCGCGCCTGCCTGACTTGCTTTGATACTGTAGGAAGTCCGCGGTGTAATATGGTAACGTCTTACGCTCAGATGAATAGCTAACACCACCCAGCAACTGTCACCGTGGTAACAACTATTGTGTGGCCGCTGATGTCATCTAAGGGAGTCACGCTGGTGATGCCATTTAAGCGCGCCGCAGACCGGTCATTCAGATTCACAGGGAGTTCACTACGGTGCTGAAAGTTCTTACTGTCCGGCAGCTTCGGCTGTTGAAGAGTTATTGCGCGTGCAGGTTATTCGATTTTGTATATTTGAACCCTCATCTGAGCAGTGAGGGTCCTCCGGATGGGCGAAGGTTACATGAGTTTGGTTGTCTGCTTTGTGGGCCTTAGGTGGAGCTCGTGTCGGCTTCGTTTCGACTCACCTGCATTCTGCTGAAAACGGAGCATGTTCTTCTTATCCCGTCCTTTCCCTTAGCACGAGGACGGGGCGCGCCGGTCCATGCTGGGGGACAGCCCCAAGCTACTGACCCACTACCACGATGATGCCAGGACCATGTACGAGGTTTTCCAGAGAGGCCTGCGTATCACTGGTGAGTCCCCAGAACGAGGAATCCTGGGTAGCGCACGCGGAGCCCCTCCGAACTCAAGTCATGAGGACCTGACCCGTAGCTAGGAAGAAATTTCATGGGGCATCCGGCAACCCTACTGTTAGGTCCCTCTCTGAAGATTTTACAGCCCGTGGGGCTGGTTCAGACACACACAGGTGATTATGCAACATCCTAAAATATAATATAATGCTGCTGACAAATGACTAATGAATAAGTTAATAAACTAAAAGTACATCAAAAAATAATGAATTAATAAAGCAACAAAAAAAAAAACGCTACTGGCTAATAGGTGCATAGGTGGGAAGTTCAAGTCCAGAAAGTAAAAATCCAGACCAGGATTTTGTTTCAACCAACCAGCTGAGTACTCTGTGACTGTGATTCCTTATATTCAGCTGGTTGGCTGCAGCAAAATCTTGGTCTGGATTTTTACTTTATGCACCTGAAATGTCCACCTCTGCTAGTCTGTAACGTCACTCAGGGAAAAATGAACTTAAAATAGAGCACCTTCTCAGATGATCAACGGCATCAGTTTGTTGACAATGCAGCACAATAGAAATTACTCAAACCAATAAACATTTGAATAATACACCCAAAAGAACACAAGCTATCTCTGAGCAGGAACTAATCTGTAGTAATTTTGTGGGGGTGAATTATTAACCCCTTGATGTTCACAGGTGATGGCCCTTGCTTAGGCTCCCGGAAACCGAATCAGCCCTACACATGGCTGTCCTACAAAGAGGTGAGTGTGCAAGTTGTGGATTAAATCATGCAGGACGGATGGGTGGAGGCATGGAAATATCCGGGTAATGCGTCCGTTACAAAAAAATAAGAAAATGTTTTTTAAGATATTATTGTTTGTTCTTGAGCAAAACAGTAATGGGCTTAGTAAAACTGTTGTAAAATTGCACGTGCTGCGATGGTATTACTGTGAAAAAATCTCAGGCAGGCTAAACGATGTTTAAATGATGTTCGTGTTGGTGTAAGGCTGACATGACACCTGCCAAAGTGTGTCGGCTTAATGATTTCACAACCTCTCTTAAAGTCAGCTCGTTACTTACAGCAGCAGCCCAACACCCCCCATGGTTGGATAATGAATTCCTCATTGAATTATTTTAACTAATCAAGTTAATTAATTAATTGTGCTGGTGAGTAAATTTAACAAGTACGTGTAATGACTGGGGTGCCTCTGACGAGAGGTTTGGGAGCTGGTATCAGTAACTTTTTGGACAGCAGACGAAATTTGTAACGTTTTATCGAGTTACTATTGATTTGTATGTGTTATAATGTCAAATTGCTTTTTTTTCTGTGCAAATATACACTTACTACCCAGATAAAAAGCCCTAAACATTTTCTTTGATTGCCTAAGACTTTTGTACAGTACTGTAGATAAGGGGTGGGCATGGCGACCCAGTGCATCACACGCCTCCAGGGTTCGGTGTGTAAATCCTGTCACTGGTCTGTGTGCAGTGCAGTATGTTGGCTCACTGTGTCTGTGACTGGGAGATCGCTTGTTCAAATCCCAGGATCACCTGAGTGACTTCACTGTGAGACTCATTAACCCCCAGCTGCCCAAAACATGTGTCTAAGTGAACAATTGCATGTAACTGGTCCTTGTTTGGTGATTGGGTTTGCGTGTGAGCCTTTTGACGGCCTGGCATCTCCAGCAGAGTGTCCCTACCATGAGATCTTTGCTTTCAGGATCTCAGTGACTCTGTTCTGGACACGGATGCAACCTGTGAGTCCTGAATATTAAGATGGATTCCTCTGATAAAAGGAGACAAGGATGGAGATTACTTTGTAAACAGCCCACGTTTTTACTTAGGCAACCACACGGCTCCCCTTTCCCTTACAACCCAATCAACTTCCCATTATCACAGGGTCACATGATGGATTTTAACCAATCAGGATTAAAGGAACTCTATCCATGTGGTGAAGCTATGGTGAAGAAAATAATGTGAAACATACTCTTACATGGAGATGGAAGACAATGGATGTAGAATCAATCAATCAATCGATCTCCAAATCAACCAATCAACCAATCAATCAATCATTATTAATATAGCACAGGCTTAACCACAGGATTTACAAAGTGCTTTACAGACATTTTAAAAGAAGAAAAAGAAATTAAAATAAGGGGACAAGAAATTAAAATTAGCAGAAAAATACCACAGAAAAATACCACCCTAACTCCTGCCCCTCCCTCACAGGGGACTCTAGCATCTACCTCACAGGGGATTCCTGCCCCTACCTCACAGGGGACTCCTGCCCCTACCTCACAGGGGACTCTAGCCCCTACCTCACAGGGGACTCCTGCCCCTACCTCACAGGGGACTCCTGCCCCTCCCTCACAGGAGATCCTAGCCCCTACCTCACAGGGAACTCTTGCCCCTCCCTCACAGGAGACCCTTGCCCCTACCTCACAGGAGACTCTAGCCTCTACCTCACAGGGGACTCTAGCTCCTACCTCACAGGGAACTCCTGCCCCTCCCTCACAGGAGACCCTTGCCCCTACCTCACAGGACATTCTAGCCTCTAGCTCATGGGGGACTCTAGCCTCTACCTCTTAGGGGACTCTAGCTTCTACCTCTTAGGGGACTCTAGCCTCTACCTCTTAGGGGACTCTAGCTTCTACCTCTTAGGGGACTCTAGCTTCTACCTCTTAGGGGACTCCTGCCCCTACCTCACAGGGGACTCCTGCCCCTCCCTCACAGGAGACCCTAGCCCCTACCTCACAGGGGACTCCTGCCCCTACCTCACAGGGGACTCCTGCCCCTACCTCACAGGAGACCCTTGCCCCTACCTCACAGGAGACTCTAGCCTCTACCTCTTAGGGGACTCTAGCCTCTCTCTCACAGGAGACTCTAGCCTCTACCTTGCAGGGCATTCTAGCCTCTAGCTCATGGGGGACTCTAGCCTCTACCTCTTAGGGGACTCTAGCTTCTACCTCTTAGGGGACTCTAGCCTCTACCTCTTAGGGGACTCTAGCTTCTACCTCTTAGGGGACTCTAGCTTCTACCTCTTAGGGGACTCTAGCCTCTACCTCTTAGGGGACTCTAGCTTCTACCTCTTAGGGGACTCTAGCCTCTACCTCTTAGGGGACTCTAGCCTCTACCTCTTAGGGGACTCTAGCCTCTACCTCTTAGGGGACTCTAGCCTTTACCTCACTGGGTTCCTCTCTGGGGCCTTCCACGATGACATGGTGGTTTTAATATCTAAAGCCCAGCACACATCCCAGTGTTTTTCCAGAAAACTCTGTCTTTGCTTATATCTAGCAAACCTGATGGATGAAAAACAACCAGTCAGTGCATGTGGAAGGTCGCAGTGTGGAACACAAAGAGAAAGGCGCAGTGTAAACCAGTGATCTAACAATATATTGGCAAGAATACTGTACTGTGCTTTACTGTCTCAGGTAATCAAAGAAAATGTTGGAGTGAGACTTGTGTTTCGTCAAAGCGCGTTAGATTAACCGTCTCTAAAATGCACCTAAAATCACCCCAGTAGCTGCAACAACCACCCAGTACGCCCATGTATATTTTGATTTGACCACTATCACATGCTATTCGGTTAATCAATACCTCATTGAGTTAGTTTAACTAATTAAATTAGCTAATTAATTCAGCTGGTCAGTGAAATGTGCCAAGTGCGTGGAATGGCCGAGGTGCCCCTGTGGAGAGGTTTGGCAACCAAAGCGGTGTTTGTCACAAGCCACAAGGCATCAGTAACTTTTGTGAAGAACATAAGAAATTCTTATTAGTTTTTGTTGTGTTACTGTTCATTTGCATATATTATAATGTTTATTTGTTAATTTTTTTCCGAGCATATATACACTTACAACCCAGACAAATATTTTCTTTGACTGCCTAAGACTTTTGCATAGTATTGTATATGATTAAAAGTAGAAAAGCGCCCTTGACAATCCTCTTCAGTTTCTGATAAAAGACAGAAACGTATATATTGCACAGATAAAAATATGTGGCACACGTATTATATATAATACTGTAATAATGAGGCCGTTAACACTGAGTTTGATTGCCTTCCCTCTCAGGTCATCCTCCGGGCTGAACACCTTGGGTCGGGGCTTCTGCACCTGGGCTGCAAGCCGAAGCCGGACCAGTTCATTGGGGTGTTTGCGCAGAACAGGCCGGAGGTGAGCTCACGCCCCTCCCCCCCCCCCGCCCACCCACCGCGGATGTGACTTGCACCGCCCACCCTTTGCTGCCGGCACAGGCCCTGACATTCACCTGCTTACGTTTGCAGTGGATAATTGCGGAGCTGGCCTGCTACACGTACTCCATGGTCGTTGTGCCTCTTTATGACACCTTGGGACCAGATGCTATTCGCTTTATCATCAACACTGGTGAGCGTTTCCTTGGTGATATGTACTGTGTTACATTAACACTGGTGACTCTGTACTGGATAAGCAATATGGAAAATGGATGGATGGATGGGTGAGCGGGTGATGGATGGATGGACAGATGTATGGGTGAGTGGATGAACGGACAGACAGATGGATAGGTGGATGGATGGATGAACAGATAAATAGACAGACAGACAGAAGAATCGATGGATGGATAGACATATGGATGGATGGGAGGGTGGACAGATAGATAGATAGATAGATAGATTCTAGACAGGTTTCCTGTGTTTCTTTACTATCAACGTGGGCACTGAATTTTGCTACGTAATACCTGGTCATTGAGGCTTATGCCACAGTTTGTAGCTGAACGATAATTTCTGTGCCCGCTTACTGACGTTTCCCGCTCCGGTGCCCTGCAGCGGAAATTTCCATAGTCATCTGCGACAAGCCGGAGAAGGCGCAAGTTCTGCTGGGAAACGTGGAGCGGCGGGACACCCCGGGGCTGAAGAGGATCCTCCTCATGGAGCCCTTCGACTCCCTCCTCGCGGAGCGCGGCGAGAAGTGTGGCGTGCAGATCCAGGCCCTGACGGAGGTGGAGGTACGTGCTGTGCCGCGTGACGTGGAATAAGTCTCAGACTGCATGAAGATCCAATAGGGACGTTCTCAATCATGAAGTTATTTCCGACGGCGGTGGCTCCCACACAACATGTGTGAAGTCAGCTTCTCCATATAAACCACTCTTGGGTGAAATAACTTTATATTATGGTCCTCCTTTAATGAGGGAGAAATCGGCATGCTTATTACCAATATAACATTACCTTGCCTCCAAAGCAAAAATTCTTGCCTATTTTTATATACCTGGTTAGTTTTGGTTATGGGAACATACCCTTAATTAGTATGCCACCTAGTGGCTGTCTTTGGCTGTCTTTCATCTATTCCCTTTATCAAGAAAGCACAGCAATGGTATAAAGGAAGTTCTGGGTCAGCGAAACTTCCTGCCACTAGTAATATGCCTGGCAGTGAGCTGGGGAGGGAGCAAAAATGTGGACTGCCTGGCAGGGAGCAAAAACCTGGACCAGCTGTGGGTGACCAGGGTGGGAAACACTGGTTTTTGGTTATGGAATATGACTTAAAAAGCTTGTAATGGCAATTTCAATTACCCGACATAATTACATACGTGAGCTTTATTTGCAAATCGTTCACTGTTGAAGGTCCTTGCCTAATTAAAGCTCTGCTACCTTCTTGTCAGCCGCCATCGTTACTTCGTGCTATTTACCGCTCTTACGAGGAGCATGAAGTTCTTCGTTCGGTAGTCATTAGGCCTTGTTTGGCATAAGTAATGGTATGGAAATACTTAAAGTTGGATTCAGAATGAAGTACAGCTGGTTGAAGGCCTGGGGTGCTGTTGTCCTTATTACAGTAACAGCGGTCTGTGACTCATTGGGATGTCGTGATTCAGGTGCAAGCGTTTATGTATTAATGTTGGGCTTTTGCCATCCTCGCTAACATGGAACGCTTTATAAGTACAACAGAACATGATTAAGGGCCTTAACCGCAAAGCCAGGAGCATAGTGGTTCCGGAACTTCTCGCAGGACCTGTCTGGCCCGTCCGTGCTCTGCGGATCATCCATCCACCCATCTATCAAACGTTTACGTAGTCGAGGAGCACATGGTTTATGCCTGGTAGCGTAAAGTTGGGTTTGCTGCAGCAGGCCACAGACAGTCTCACTG
The DNA here is from genome assembly GCF_023856365.1 of Brienomyrus brachyistius. NCBI lineage: Eukaryota > Metazoa > Chordata > Actinopteri > Osteoglossiformes > Mormyridae > Brienomyrus > Brienomyrus brachyistius. Next base: position 4,162,478 of record NC_064556.1, on the reverse strand, counting down.
GGCAATTAAGGTACGCAGGTGCACCTCATTTAAAGAAGCGGACAGAAAAACAGGGGGGGGAGCACGAAAATCTCACCCAGATCCAGGGATGACATCGCTGCCAGTAGACGAGGAGAGGTGTGGGAATCGCTGCCGTGTCGTATTGTATTACCGCTTTACGCCATAGTCGTCATGGAAACCCCAGAACTCCAGTCGACTGGATGAATCTCCTTGAGACTTTTGTTTTAAGCAGTCTGAGTGCTGCTGACAAGCTGCACTTGTTCGGAAGGCTGCGCTATTTGATCTCACTCTGGAAATGTGCCCTTTGCCGTTAGTAGCTATGAAGCATATCACATCTGCTTCACACAGAAAATATAAAGATTGTTTGTTTTGCAAGTGTAACACTTGGCCACTGGAAGGTGTGTCTTTTTCACGGTTCTCCATCCGCATTTCTGTCAACGCAGCAAAACAAATTCACTTAAACGCTTGTAGTTAACATGTTTCTTTTTTTTTTCTTCCTCTTCTCGTATTTCATTTATTGCCTAACTGGCAGACTCGATTTATTACTGTGGGCGTGTGTACAAGTAATATTATACCTGAGGCGTTTTTCTGTGTCTATGGGAATGTTTGTATGTGTGTATGTGACTACCTTAAACTTTTTATATCCCGTTAATATCTTAGGCCTTGTTTCGATCTGAGCTTCGTTTTAATAAAATACAGGCAGGTCCCCAGGTTACGAACGAGATCCTTTCCCTAAGTCTGTCTTTAAGTCGGGGGACTGCCCGTATGCTAAATTGTGTACATTGGCTTTTAATGTGTTACCATACTCTAGCCTAGAATCTATGTGGTCAAGATAACATTAACATGTCCGGTTGGCATCCCCCCCCCCCCCCCGACCCCCACCAGGCCCTGGGCATGGAGCACCACCGGAACCCTCTGGTAAGACCCGGCTCTGCTTCTCCGTAAGATTTCAAAAAGGGTCGGCTTGGCCCAAAGGAGTCACATGTCATAACCGGAGGTCGAAAAGTCAGGTCCAGAACGTACAAATCCAACCGACCAACCAGTTGAGCATAACCAGTTGGTTGAATCAAAATCTTGGCCTGGATTTGTACTTTCCGGACCTGGACTTTCCACCTCTGCCGATTTACTTATCACGCCGATCAGTCAGACCGCACAGCTAAGTTGAAGGCCTTGCATCATTTATATGGGCACTAACAGAGTATGTTTCTAAAGATCGTTGCTCGCTCTGTGGTCGTCTTGCCCTTTACCGTGTTATCAATTCCTCCCACAGCCTCCCCAGCCGGAAGACTTGTCCATTGTTTGCTTTACCAGCGGGACCACAGGTCAGTGAAGGTTCCTTCCTGCATGTGACAGTAGCGTGTGAAGAGGCAGAGGGGTGATAAATGACCCCACGGTGACAACCGAAGTCTTTATGATTTTAACTGAGTCGAATGCAAACAGTCATCAGAGAGAAAGTCATTCGAGACGCTCTGTTACTGTGTTTGTTTAAGGATCATATTCTGGCTACGAGATCATAAATAGGGGAGGCACGGTGGTTAGGTGGTTAGCACCGAGACCTTACACCCCTGGGATCAGGGTTCCATATGTATGCAGCACGTCGTGGGGTTTCCTTCCTCCGCATGCACTGGCTACCCGCCACAGTCCAAAAAACATGCTATGGAGATTTGGAGTTACTAAATTGTTAATGGTGAGTGTGATCTGCCGGGGGTTGGTACCTCATCCGAGGTTATTCCCATGCTCCAGGATAGGCTCTGTACCACCCCCCCCCCCACACCAGCCTTCATCAGAGCAAGCTGGTACAGAACAGATCTTAAAGACTTACATAGCGCTGGAGACGCAATGACAGACCAGTTATACTTCTGTCTTTTTAAGTGATGTTATGAAATCATCTTGTTAGACCGTAGGATATTTTGGTCTGTATCACTCATTAATTAGCAGATTATCAGCCTGTTGAAACGCTTCTCCTTTTCGGAGACTTCACAGAACAAAAGAAATTCTCTACTGACTCAGTTTTGTCGCATATTGGACATAGTTGAGGAACTTCTCACTGGCTGTAGTCGATGACCAAAGTTGCATCTATTGCATCTGTGCTAAGCATTGAAAAGCACAGGGAAGTATCGAGGAGTGTAGTTCCATGTCATGTGTATTACAATTTGAAAGAAACTGAAGGGTATATTGCCATGGAATCTGAGAAAAAGTTTCAAGCTATTAAAGATTCTTGATTTCGTTCTTCGTTTCGAATGTTTGTGGAAACAAAAGAGCGCCATCTGTTGGCAGTCTTGCATATTGCTCCCGTTAAGTGTAGTGTTTGCATATGTCTGTCTTATTAAGTGCAAGTAATGTATGGTGACACTTAACCTGATACTGCATTCTTCTATTGTATATAAAACTCGCACCTGCTGCAGGGGTTGTTCGCTGTGACTCAAAGGAAGAAATTTTCCGCCTAATGCTTGCAACAGCTTTGTCAGATATTTTTGCTCAAGATGGCTTATGGAATTTGTGTCTCCTAGGAAACCCGAAGGGAGTGATGCTGAGCCACGGGAATGTTGTGGCAGATTTCTCTGGCTTCCTGAAAGTCACTGACGTGAGCGCAACGCAAACACACTCCCTTTTTTTAATTATGTCCTCCCACCCTCGGTCGCCGCCAGACTTTGACAATAAAATGCACGAAACACATGATTTTAAAATGACCCCCCATGTATTTTGACAGGGAGTCAAAATAGCCGAAATCGCATCTTGGTTTATTTAAAAGCATGTGAAATTTTTACTCATGTACATGTTTTCTGAATGTGGCTCTGGGGTAAATTTAGAAGCTTCCTCACATTAGCCTTAACGATTTTCTGCTGCGTTGATTCTGCCTTTGCATGGGAGAGCTGAGTCTTTTCACTCAGTCGAAGCTGGATAAAATTGTTTTCACGATTATCGTTTCATTTTTTTCTCTCTTCCCCATCTCCCGCCGCTTCGCCCATCTGCAGAAAGTTATTTTCCCCAACCAGGATGATGTCCTGATATCCTTCTTACCCCTCGCTCATATGTTTGAGCGCCTTATCCAGGTGAGGATCTGCTGTGGAAGGTCAAAGCATGATCTGATCGGAGGTGGCACATCCTACAACGAATGCGTATAGCGTGTGTGAGTCTGCAAGCTATGCAAAATGGTTTTATTTATATAAAAACAAAACACTATCTATCAATGACAATGCTTATCATCAAGCTTATCAGTACTCCAGGAGACATCTGGACAGCGTTTGATTCATGTTTCAGTTAGAGAATCAGTCACGCTCAAACATGAACCAGTTCTGCTACACCTGATAAAGTAGCACTGAGATCATCTATTATCGATGTGGTGGCTGTTATTTTGGGTACTTTCTGAAACAGTGGGGGGGGGGGGAAGATTCCTACATGGTTTTTGAAGTGTGATCTGGTTTTCCCTCAACGGGAAACGTGATAATTTTGATCGGTCGCAGCACTTCAGACAAGATGCTGCAATTGCGGCTGCAGAAAGTGAGCGAGCTTGACCTGGGGGCATCCGGCGTGTCGCGGAGGGGAATTGTGGGCTTTCCAGTTTTAGCCGTTGACTCAATGCAGCAGAGAGTTGTGTCACTCGTCGGCAAAACTCTCTCCGCAAATGGGCCGCAGCGCGGCGATGGGAAACGTCATGACGTGATCTAATCAGATGCTGTTCGGAGAGGTGCTTGAACTGACTCCTGCCCGCAGACAAAACAAGCAGCAGCCTTTAGATCACCTTGAACAGAGATCACTGGAGTCTGGTCACAAATCCGGTGTTCTTTATAGGCGTAGCCGCCCTCACATTCACAGCGAAATGTCAGATGTTACATACTTTGCACCAAAGAGTCGTCTATAGTGCATTGAAGCTACTGCGATCTTGACCTTTCGACACCCACTGTTCACCACGAAGTTACTGCTACTCACTGCGAGAAAATACTACCTGCTTCCCTCCAGCAAGCCTAAACGAGAGTGGAAAAAAAAAAACCTAGTATAAGATGTGTCAGACATTCTGAGATGATCAGCTTCTTGTGTCTTCAAAAAGGATTTTTAAAAGTTGATTGCAACCTCTTCTGTAGTCGTTAGCAATTTCCCAGATCGTTTAAAATAACAGGAGCATTTCAGGTACAGGCTGTTTCTGTGTTACAGATGTTTAAAACGGCATTTGCCAGGTCTTTGTATCTGCATTGTATTTACACTGTATTTACAATCAGAAGCGCGTTTATGCTCTTACAGTAGTGACTGCGATAGCAGCACTGCGAGAAGGTCCAGCTCGATGTGAAAGAGGAAGTCTGCTTAAAATCATTTCTTCGTGTTGTGACTCGGAGCCGCCTTTCCCGCCGTGACCCTGATGTGACCTGTGCACACGCATGCAAACACGCGTGACCTCAAACACGGATGCCTCTGTGTCTCATGCAGTCTGTAGTTTACTGTCACGGGGGACGGATCGGATTCTTCCAAGGAGACATCCGGCTTCTCGCAGAAGACATGAAGGTCCTGAGGCCTACCATATTTCCCGTGGTCCCCCGGCTGCTCAACCGCATGTATGACAAGGTGAGCTCGCGCCGGGCCGTCCATCCTGAACTGCAATTATTGTGCACTGCTAATACCCAGTAGTTTCGTCCCCCTAACATTGGACGCTTTGTGGTTTTTATATCAAATTCAAGTCACGCTGCTCCGACATGCCATGACTTTTGGGCTCTGGGTCATATGTCTCCCAGATCTTCAGTCAGGCTAAACATCCAGTCAAGCGCTGGTTGCTCAACTTTGCAGCCCAGAGGAAAAGCGCGGAGGTTCGGAGCGGGATCATCCGCAGCGACAGCGCGTGGGACAAGATTTTCTTCAGCAAGATACAGGTGGGCCGGCCTTGCCAGGCTGTGACCAATGGCGTGCACAAAGGGCGTGGCCAATGGCGCGCACCAAGGGACGTGGCCAATGGCGCGCACCAAGGGTGTGGCCAAGGGCGTTAACAATAAGGTGACCGCTTATCCTGTGTCTCCGGAACAGGCCAGCTTGGGCGGACGGCTGAGGATGATCGTGACGGGAGCTGCCCCCACCTCCCCGATTGTGTTGGGTTTCCTCAGAGCGGCACTGGGTTGTCAGGTGAGCCGGGGAGCCTATGTCACACCTATGCCATCCCATGCCGGGAAACCCCTCAACTTCAATCCGTGATCATGTCCCTCCCCAGGTGTACGAGGCCTACGGTCAGACTGAGTGTACAGCAGGCTGCACCTTCACCACACCCGGCGACTGGACCTCAGGTGACCACTCCCCCCCCCCCCCACCCGTCTCCAACCTCCAACATTAGCCCCTCAGCTCTCCAGAAATGGAGTTTCGAGTTGCACCAGCGTGGGACTGTTTTCTAGCATGCCGGAAACACCCTACTACAAAAAAAAAGCGCTAACCCGTCAACGTCGAAAGCATTTGATGATAATCTCAGATTGCCAGCTGGGTTTTCGTGATAAAGCAGGTCACTATGCCAATAAATAAATATATTCGTTTGTAAACGGAAATGCATGTACGTTTCTTAGACATTTTGAGTGTTCACACTTTAACTTTTGCCGCCATTCGAGGTTAGCGGCCCTGTGGTCTCGTTGCACCACATCCTGTATGCACTGTGGGAAAACAGAACGAGAAGGAGAACAATCAAGTGAAGTGTGGCGGACGCTCGCTCAAGTATAACATTTCGGCTCTTTACAGATGAAAACCTATATGTATGATTCACGCATTTAGAGAATGTGAACCGTCGATATCTCAGTTGTCAGTTGTCAATTGTGTCTCAATTGTATGCACAGTTTGTGTGCAAGAATTGCCAGTAAACGGCAAAATATATGACATGGTTTAAATTCCGCTAACCGTTTGTTATTTGGATTGGGAGCAATGATTATAGCTGTAGAATAATGAAATGCAAATTTGTCTAGACTATTAATTTTTAGCAGGTTTATTTTTCTTTGGCATGTTCGCAATAATTAGACAATGGAAATTTTGCGATTTAGCTGTATGCATTCGATAATCAACAATTCGTCGTGTTTTACGGCTAGCTTATTAAATGTATTTTATTGAGCATTGATTTATCGGCAGCAAGCTAAGATGATCATTTTCAATCGCAGTGCTCCCCCTTGTGGAGAGATGTAGATTGTTAATAGGAAATAGGAGCGTCTTATTAATCAGCATTATCTTCATAAACTGACATTTATACAGCTTGCTGCAGCAGTTCAGTTTCTTACAGGCACTGCCTTGATAGGAGGCAGAGTCTGCATCTTGTGGATATAAGTTTGTCTTCTAGGCCACCATGCTGCACTTTAAAAGGGGAGTGGATGGCCTGTGCTCAGGAGCACATGTATTTGAATGAAACACTTTTGACTGCTTGACATTGCACCACCAGGTCACGTTGGAGCTCCCCTGCCCTGCTGCTTGATCAAGCTGGTGGACGTACCGGAAAAGAACTACTTTGCAGCGAAGGGAGAGGGAGAGGTAGGAGGGTGTCGGAACTCTTTTATTTTTTCCGGTGGGTTAATTTTAAAAGCGGCGTCTTCATCGCAGGAGTGTTCCTCTGCCCTGACAGGTGTGTGTGAAAGGACCAAATGTGTTCAAAGGCTACCTCAAAGACCCCGCGAAGACGGCAGAGGCTTTGGACTCGGGGCAGTGGCTCCACACGGGAGACATCGGGAAATGGCTGCCTGTACGTCATACTGCCTCACGCCGCATGCTGACACGTAGCGCTGTACACATTGGCAGTTAGCCTGAACGCAACCGTGTTTTGTACCTGCACTAATACTGAAACCCACAGCAACCAAGTGTAAGTCCTTGGTAAGTCCTACCAAGGCTGGACTTATACTCAGGCTAACCTGTTCTCTAGCCCAGGGCCCTGAGTTGTAGGAAGCTTTTTTTTGTTGTTATAACAGCGTTTTATTCGGTAACACTTTACATTAACTGCACATTCATAATGCATTCATAAAATGCGTTTATATGGAACATGTTACTGTTCCTTAAACATCCTAACATACCTTCACAGCTTTATAATACATTAGTAACAAACATTATATGATTATATGATTATGTTTGCTATTAATGTATACTACAGCTGTCAAAGTATGATAGGATTTTAAGGTATACTTACATGCTGTTTACAGAAGGAATGTATCATGAATGCATTTTGAGGGTGCATTGAATTTTCTATGAATGCCTTATGAAAGTGCAGTGAATGTTCTATGAATGCATTATGAAAGTGCACTGAATGTTCTATGAATGCATTATGAAGGTGTACTGAATGTTATGTAAATGTGTGAAAGTGCACTGAATGTTCTATGAATGCATTATGAAGGGGCACTGAATGTTTTGTAAATGTCTGAAAGTGCACTGAATGTTCTATGAATGCATTATGAAGGTGTACTGAATGTTCTGTAAATGTGTGAAAGTGCAGTGAGTGTTCTATGAATGCATTATGAAGGTGCACTGAATGTTCTGTGAATCTGTCATAAAGGCATTATGAAGGTGCAGTTAATGTAATGCGTTACCTTTTATTCTGTAGGTTGGGCCCTAACAATAAATTTAGCCCAGATGTCCCCATCCCCCTAAACTCAGCTCTGCGTGCCACAGAGATATTTTCTACTAAAGGGCTTAAATGTAACATGTGCCCCAGCAGGATAAGCCTCTGTGCTTGTTATATGAAGGTCGTCGGTTCAAGCCCAGCCTTAGCAGAATATTCACATGTCTGTTGGCCCCTGAGCAGGGCCGTTAACACCCAGCTCCATGAACATGGCTGCCCTTCACTGCCAAGCTTGGTAAGAGTAGGTGAAAAGAGAACTTCCCCATGGGGAGGTCATCATCCTGATCATTACTGTTTTTGTGTGACTTCCCCCTTCCCCATAGAATGGCACGTTGAAGATCATTGACAGGAAGAAGCACATCTTCAAGTTGGCCCAGGGCGAGTACATCTCCCCAGAGAAGATTGAGAACATTTACATTCGCAGCGAGCCAATCGCACAGCTGTACGTGCATGGAGACAGTCTGCAGGTGAGGAAAACTGGAGGGCTGAACTGGAGAAACCCCGTCTTTGTGACTATGAAACAAGCTGATACACCGTTACGTCTCTTGACTCTTATCGTGCTTTACACTTGGCCGGATGTTTGATCGGAAGGTCGCTGGTTCAAATCCCAGGGTCAGCAGAGTGCTTTCACCATTGGGCCCCTGAACAAGGCTGTTAACCCCGGATCGCTCCAACAACTGGCTGACCCTGTTGTCTTAAATGTGCATCGGTTTGGCTAAAAGCATCTGTTAAATAATAATAATGTATACAGGGGTCGAGTTAGGCTCATCGCAGTTATCCTTAGTTCATGCTGCCTTTGTGTGTAGCACAAGGCAGCTGTGCAGGCTGTGAATTCGGTTGCCTTCGCACACTGGTTGCGGCGCAGTGAAATGGTGGCCCAGCACACGATAGCCTGTTGCGCATGCCTTTCCAGTTTAGCTATATATGCAATGCAGTTCGCGAACACTAACCTGCATGTCTCTCTGCAGAGGTTCCACTCAATGACCAGACAGGCAGGGGGTGGGGGGGGGACGCTGTGGGGTCACGGATACCCCGGCAGATTCGTGGGACCTAGCAGTTTACTGGGGCCATGGGATATGTACTATTGTAACATTTTATAATGGAGGGGTCAAAGGTCACATTATTGAGGGCAGCACCATCCGCCAGTGCCGGTCCTGACTATATTCTGCCAGCTGGACCATTGCGCTGTACATGCTGCTGTTTCCTGACGGCTTCTCTGTCACTCTGCAGTCCTGCCTCGTGGGCATCGTGGTTCCCGACCCGGACGTGTTTCCTGCCTGGGCAAAGCAGAAGGGTTTTGATGGTTGCTATGGAGACTTGTGCAAAAATGCGGTATGTCTGCCTTATCAGAAGCATCCTCCATTGTTTTTGTTGAACATAAACGACATGGGGTCCATCTGCTTATCTAGCGTACTTATAGACGAAAAGTAAACTGTTTGCATTTGTTGTTTTTAGAAATAGTCTGTTGTCATAACACTGCGCTTTCGGTTTATTTTTTTTAAGGAGCTGAAGAAGGCCATTATGGACGACATGGTGCAGCTTGGGAAGGCCAGTGGGCTCCACTCATTTGAGCAGGTAAAAATGTAAAAACGTTCGTTTGAACTGTACAGTTCATGACTAATCATGGTGCAAGGGCGGGGCGGGGAATCCTCCAGTGCTGAGAGAGAGTGTCCGCTGTGGTTTTGGGTGACCCCTTGGTTAGCAGTCGGTTATGGCGTAAAGCAGCAGATTCTAGCCTAAAAATAGCCGCACTAAAACGAGAGCAGAATCCAGCGCAACCTGCAGCCGTCCATAGACCAGCGTACCCTGCAGCCGTTCATAGACCAGCGTACCCTGCAGCCGTTCATAGACCAGCGCACCCTGCAGCCCTTCATAGACCCTGCCTCCATCCTCCAATCCATCCATCTTCCAGCTGGACAGGGTCATGGCAGGGAGCTATTGGCACATGCCCTGGAGGTGCCGTGAAGGGGGAGACGATTAGGTTAATTCCACGGCCCCTGAGTGACAGGAGCCTTGAAAAAATTTGGACCAACTGGATTGGTCAGGATTGGTTTCATGGGGCCCAAAATCTGCAGCAGCACACAAACACGTCCTCTGACTTGTACGATGGTCTAATATTAGTTTTGCAAAACTTGCTTACTTTGACGCACTCCCTTCAGTGTGTTTTTCATTCGAATCGCAGCTATTATCGGCCGCAAAGATGAATTGTTCTCTGCAACGTTTATCCCAACGCCTAATGAATGGTCTGTCTTTCGTCAGGTCAAAGACATATACCTTCACGGCGAGATGTTTTCCATCGACAACGGCCTGCTGACGCCCACATTGAAGGCTAAGAGACCAGAGTTGAAAGAGTTTTTCAAGGACAAGATTGAGGAGCTGTACAGCAACATATCCATGTAAATCCCATTAAATCGACACCCTGGTTTGTCGGACCTTTAGCGGTGTTGCTGACCACGAACCGTTTGCCCTTAATTTCTCTTCGGAACTCAGATAAACAAAATTAAATCGGTAAAGGACCACGATGGAGGAAGCGATACGATTCCGTGTTTTTTTTTTTTCCCGTCCATCACTTAGCATGGCTTTCGGTGTGCATGTCAGGAACAGCAAAGCTAAGGCCAGATTAGACCTGATAACTGGACCCTGAACCCGCCCCCCCCCCCCCCCCCCCCCTTCTTTTCGGCACTGACCAAAACGTCACCAATGCAAATCCATAAACAGCTATTCTAAATACATCTTTGCAGATTCCTTCCTGTGAGCATACAATAAGAGAGACTAAAAGCAGGAGAGATTACACTAGGAGCGGCGCGTGCTTCGACCTTCAGCTGAAAGAGCTGAGTTTGTCTATGCCTGAGTTTTCAGGCGCGTCTGTGACGTTTTCTTGTGGTCCAGTTCTGCCGGCTCTCCTGGGCTGCAACAAAACTGTGAAAAGCGAATCCAGCATCAAATTGCAAACTTGGGTTAATGTCGACTTTTGTACTGTTGCATTTATTCCGACCCAAAGTATTACTATTTATTGTTCATGTGCACTCATGCATATATATGCAGAATAATATCAGAATTTAATATATCGGCATTGGATTGAATGGATTTTTGTGTGTAGTGAGAGGAATTGTAACCATTGTCTGGTGACAGAGAGTGCCGGCACCACAAAACTGTATGTCGCATCTACGGAAATTAAGGCACATTAAATCAAAGCCTGAAATAATATCAGGTGACTTTAAATCTATTCTTTGTGCTGTTTTCATTCTTTTTTTTGTCAAGCACAGACAAAATCACTCACAATTCACCGCTATAAGGAATTTTCAACCCTATTAGTATTTATTGCCTATTTCTGGGTGCCGGGAACAGTTCTGTCACCAAAGCACAGGTCACCATGGTACAGATTCGGTATTTTGGTGAAGTGCAGGTTTTTCTGTTCCGAAACTAGGAAGTAATGCTGAGTCTTATGCACAGAACCACTGGGCCCATTTCTAATGTTTTGATTTTCCTGAAAAACAAATCATTTGACTACTATATCAGGATATATAACGTAACCACAACGAACAGCTGGAAATCGTTTATTAGGAACCTGAAACGTAGTAAATAGTACCAGTTCTACACAGGGCCATTTCTATTCCGATATCACTCATTTCAGAATCTACACTCATTCAGTGTATTTCAGCTGGCTGACAGTGATGTGCACAGTTTATATATATATATATATATTTGTTTGCAGACCAGACGTGTATGTGTAACGTGTAAATGTGTTTGAGTACTGATGAGATTGTTTTAGTGTTTCATTTCACACACATAGAGATCAGCACTTCGATCAGTAGGGTGATTGTAAGTAATATGGATATTCTCTAATTTGGAAGCAATTTGCAATGTTTTGCTTCTCAAAGTGAGAATGGTAGGCATTCCACTTAAACGTTTTTCTTTTTTTCTAGCAACCAAGACTAGTTTCATGAAAATGTCATGGAAATTGTGCAGGTGTAACTTATAAGGAACCCCATTTTGATTAAAGTCACAGACTCTTCTGACTGTATGGCTCCCGTTTGATGTCATGTAAATTATTGAAATTAAAACACAGCTGAAACAAATGGAGCAACCCTGTTGATTCAAAAGCTGCGTCCATCCGATAATTTTCATTATTTTGTTTTAACATCCAGAACAAATGAAGTATCTGTTTACTGTAAATGAGGGTGCAAGCATGTTTGTTCCACGCTCTGGTGACTAAATGTTAAACAAGAGAAGTATAGGAACATTTGTTTGTCTATTTATTTATATATATATTTATTTTGATTTTTTTTGCATGTTAAAACTAGGCCTTAAACAGCTGCTAAGGATGGAAAAGTACAGTTTAGAAATAAAACCACATTTTAAAAAAATACCAAATTGATGAATGTAACCTGGAAAGTGCAAGCATGAAGACATTAGAAAATATATTTTATATAATATCTGAAAACATGGATGGGTGCAACATGCTGTCATACGAAGTACATAAACTGTTTTTTTTTATATAATTTATCAATTTGCATGGGGGGAATAAAATTGTACTTGTTACACTTGCATATTTCTTGGAGTTTTTTATTCTGCGCTGTGAGCTTTTCTGTGCTATCCTGTGTTCATTTCGAGAGTTTGGTAATTCAGGTACAGAGAGTAAAAGTCCAGACCAAGATTTTGTTTCAACCAACCAGTCGAGCATAAAGAGTCAGTCACGGAGTACTCAACTGGTTGTTTGAAATAAAATCCTGGTCTGGACTTTTACTCTCTGGACCCAGATTACCCAACTCATCAGGGTTGTCCAATCTTATCCGCAAAGCGCCAGTGTGTGTGCTGGTTTTAGGGGTAACCTGTAGGTCAGGTGTTCAAATCCAGGTGTGAGGACTCTTCAGCCAATCAGTCCTCTAATTAATAATCTAATTGGGGAGGATGATGATGAAAATGAGGAGACGGCAAAGAGTTGCCATATTTTTCTAAGTGTTAAACTGTGCAGTCAGGCGAGGGGACGAAAAAAAAAACAAGTGGGAATGATGGTAAGCCTATTAAGTAGTTATATTACGGTAGATCAGTGTTTCCCAATCCGGTCCTCGGGGATCCCTCCCAGCTCTCTGCTAGCAGTCCACGTTTTTGCTCCCTCCTAGCTCCCTACCAGACTTCATCAACTTCATCAGACCCCCCATGCGCCAGCCTAATCAAAACTTAAGTGAAAAGTTTTACTTTGGCAATGCTGCGGCAGTTTAAGAACTAGCAATTCGATCGCTACGCAGGCAGCAAGCGTACATCATTTTAAGTCACAACCTCATACAAAACAAGTAGGACCGGAAACGAAGGAGCCGGCCAAGATGGTTTTCTCGCACTGCCCCCTACTGGACATGACCTTTAATCCTCCAGATAGACGTAAACTACGTGCGCAGGCACAGCCAGTACGTTGCATATGCGTCGCCTCGCGGCCCATAACTGGGTCTTTTTATACGTGGGCTTTTAATATAAAGGGGGTGTTTCGTGGAGCCTTTCGTTTGCCACGGTAGAGATGGAGCGGTATGTGCGTGCGGCGAAGCAGCGACACCTGCTGGTCAGTGGAAGAGCCGCTCGCTTACAAACGGGGCGCTTAGCGACACCGGCCTCCAAAACCCTGTCAAAGCGTAACAGTAAGGAAGCCGAACTTTAACATGTTGTTTACGTTTATCATTCACGCCCATTAAGCATTTCTCAGTTCTTGGTTTCCGCCGTAACACCTTCTTCGCGTCGCCGGTTTGCCGGACAGTACGTTTAGTTTGGCAACGGCTTTTCATTCCGTTCAAAACGTTACGGTGTTTGAGGAGGTTTTTTACGTTAATAATAATAATAATAATAATATAATATATAATAATATATATATATTAATTGAGTTGGTTTTAGTCAAAGGGATCGAGCGATGCCGTGTTGGGGATGTGTGTCACCCACAGGTCGGGAGGTTTTCGGAGCCGCTTATCCCCAGAGAGCTATGAACCTTTCCCCCATTGACGAGTCCCTGGACCCCGGGCACCGCGAGTGAGTCCCCAAATTAACTCGGTCACTTTGCTTTAGTGTCACCTGAAGCTACACGATGAGGAAATTCATTCAAAATTCAAAACTTTGGTCGGCTGGCTGGCGTGAGGTTTTCAGTTCCAGACAAGTCTGCACACACACGCATTTGCACGCGTGTAACAGTTTTATTACCTTAATTTATTACCTTTTTCCTGTAGGGATTGAAAATGACTCCAGCTCCTTTCTTTTTATACAGCTAATTTTAGCTTTATAATGGAATAATATAGATTTGCTGTAAGAGTTCTTGCGTGACAGCTGACAAACCTGCACACCATACGCATACCTGTCTTTTCTTTTTAGTCCCGATGTTATTGGTCTTTGAAATGAAAAGCATGATTCAGATTAATTACAAGGAAATCGCTTGGTAGACACGAGAGGGTAGACGGTGTAACTTTTTTTGTTGCTTGTGCTAGGCCAAGGTAAGTGCTTGGTTGTGGGGTATATGCGCCATTAGGCCCGATGTCAGTCTACTAAAAACAATTAAGTTAAGTCTCTGGTAAACTTGAGTTAGCCCCTGATCCTTTCAATAGCCAGAAACGCCCCTGCCGCAGGCTACCTGAAAGGGACTAAACCAGCAACTTCCGAGATACAGTCCTGTTGTCTTTGACGTAGATTTGTGATTTTTTTCCCTCCCTCAAGATTATTTAATTTACATAGAAAGTGTGTAAAAAAAAAAGTCGTTATATAAGACAAACTCAGCATACAACAGTTGTATTTATTTATTTGGAGTATCATTTCTCTGGATCTATCTCATATGCATAAAGCCTGCTCTGATTAGCATAATACTGGAATATATTTGCAGGATCACGAGAAGCTAGTACGGCAGATCTGCTTGCCAGTCTAGGCATGTCTGCCATCTGGCAAGTGAGTTGCACCCCGCCCCCTGCACCCATCAGCCTATCAGAAGCCAGGAGAGGTTTATCAGTCACCTCACGTGACATTTCAGTCGTGCTCGTTAGGCCTATCACGGATCTGAAATTATCCAAGATCCCGCATCCCCTTCTTAGCTAATGTGCACCTTGCCACGTGACCTGTGCTCTTACACCCAGGATCCAGACGAACTGAATTAACATTTAGTCAATGATTGTTATAATGATGCAATGACAATGACTTAAATTGTGGGATTTATTAAAATTAAGTGTGAAGTTGTGATTAAAAAGTGTACATTCCTAGTGTTTGCTTGCTTCACAAGTAGTTGAAAAAGATAGAAGGTCGAACCTGTGACACTTCTCTGACTTTTACCCAGTGACCAAATGTGATCATTTGTACCCTAAACCTAATGTTGTCTGCTTGAATTCCAGTGATTTAAAAGCTAAAACCTGGAATGAAAATCAGCTTTAGTAATTTGAGAGTTGTCAGTTACAGGACTTGGAACTAAACATTTTTTCCACCTTAAATCATTATGTTGATGATTTGTGAAACACATTTTGTTTTACATTTTAAGTTTTACATGATTGAACTACATAAAATGTACTAATATAAATCTGAATTATGTTTAAATATTTTCCCAAATGTATTTAATAGTTGTTACATAATGAAAGTCTACACTTTAATGCTGGAAAAAAAATAGTTTTTTTTTTTTGCTGAAAAGATCCAAGCTTCTTTACAATATACCTGCTGAAAGTTACAATAACATTTTTTACCTTGCAGAAATGTCATTCCTGAAGAGGAATTGCAAGATCCACCACCTCAGTCATGCCAAACAGCATTTGTCTTACAGGTGAGACTGGTTTCATAAACCTGTAATTACCTCCGATTTTAACAAGCACTTTGTGTGTATATGCATTTTTTTCTTTTTAGGATGCTGTTAGCGTCCATACTGTCAGCTGTTCGACAAATTGTGACAGTTCGTCAGGTTTGTATGACATCAAAGATTTACATTTAGTACAGTGTAACGTAATTTTATTTAATTTGTAATAGAGCCTGTTTCTCAAAACCACAGACATGGATTTGCCATCTGGAGTCTCTACCTTTTTCCTTGATTGTATGGATTCTGGTTCGTGTGTCTCCTCCTCCTCCTCTTCCTCCTCCTCATCTCATGAGTTGGACAGTAGTTACTCCTCTCCTGAAGTGTTCCGGAATCCGGACATACATGGTACATGCCCTTTAATTAAAACTCCGACCCCATTGGAAACTTAATAAGTGCACATTTCATATTCTTTCACCTGAGGGAAGTTTTTCCTTCTGAAGCCAGACAATGCAAGGATGTTTCTTAGATCGTAATGCCAGTATATCAGCTTCCAGCAGAGTTTATCCTAATATACATAGCAGAGCTTGTTAAACTCTGGAATTTCTGAACTGAAAATAACGTTACGGATTCAGTTAGCAGGATTTTCATAAGGTGTCGCCGCAAAGTCTGGCTTCTGAGATTCAGTAAATGTCCGCAGCTAATGCGATTGCTTCTCCTGTGTTTTTCGGTTTAAGCGGAGACTCTTTGTTTCACCATGGCGGAAGAGCTTGTGGAGCTGCAGGTGAAAAACTCCACGCTCCTTGATGTGAGCCATGCTGTGGACATCGATATGAGGCAGCCGCCAAACCTCTCCGCTATACTGGGTAACGTGAACCTTAATGCCATTAATCGCCAACAGACTTTAAATGGCCAATAAACTAGTCTTTACAACTGGCTACGTATTACTTGGACATTCTGCTCTGTTCTAGATAATTACACTTTAACAATGAGTGGGAAAGTAAGACTTGCGTCTCTGCTACTAACATAATGTGTGTTAATTATCATTTCAATTGTGCCGGCAGGGGGGAGAAAAGTTGTAAGAACATTAAGCAGATAGACACGGATTTCTCCTCGCTTTGTATAAAAATGTAGACTAATTATTTGTAATCTCCCTGCAGAGAATTCAAGGAGACCTGATGAGAAGGACTTGGAAAAGAGGTGTATTTATTTCTTTTCCCAGTTGCGATTATTGCATGAGATGTGGGTGGTGGATGTATTTTAAAAATGACAGATTCTGTCTGTCATGATCTGTTGAATAACTGGAAAATTGTGCTATTTTTTAGCATATGTCTAAGACGTGTGCTATTCAGACCTATGTGTCGAAGTTTGGGTAATGCTAAACCAGATTTTTGTTTTAGGCACGAAATTCAGAATGCGTCCTGTTCTTTCACATTGCATAGGACCACAGTTTCGGGTATTTGTCATTTCTGTTTATATGATTCTGCACTGTACATTTCACCGTAATGCTTTAGCAAGATGGTAAGAGACAGGGTCCGGAAGTAAGACTTCAGTGTGTGTTTTCAGGTAGCATAAGACGGATAAGTCTGTCTGGAAGGGAACCCCAACCTCGAAGAAATCCTGAAGATTGTGTTTCGGTCACAGAGCCGCAAAAGGTAACTTATGCCGGAAGTATTCTGCTTCATACGAAGTATAGAGTGTCCATTTTTTGAGGGTCATCTTGCAGTTATGAATTAATATCTTTTTATAACTACTGTGTAAGACACCGGAATGTGACCATTTCAGTCTGGATATTAGTGAGTTTAAATGATACAAATATGTGTGAAATTTACTTGCATTCTTTTTTGCAAATGAAAAAATGGCACACACGTAATGAAGTGACATTAACTGCCTTGCAACAGATGCAGCCTGTGATCCTACATTTCGCTTAAATAGCCCAGAAACCACAAAATAAAATCCTGTCTTGAGGGCAGGTCAGATTCCTGTGGCATCCCAGCTAAATACTACAAATTAATAGTGCTTTCATAACTCGGCACTAGAGAGATTCAGCAGACCTCCCAGGGTTATTTGGTTTAATGTGCAGCAGTTGAAGATTGTCAGCGGCACAATTGTGACCCATCACCACGAAATGAGTCGTATGGGTGTATTTCTATCAGTGCGACTTAAGACTCATTTCCTGGTGGTGGGTAACAATTTTTAAAGTCGTTCACATGCCTGTAAAGGAAGCAGACAGTACTTTGCTTTATAGGAACGTTTATTTTATTTACATGGCTCCTGTTAACTTGTACATGTCTGAACCGTGATGTTTAGGAACGTCTTGCAAACTCTGTCTTAATCCAAAGCTGTTTCTCTTCCAGATAGGCAGGGCCAGGCCCATGAAGTGCAGAAAGAAGGTTAGCTTTCAGTCTGCAGCCGGGAAGGAGCCAGAAAGGAGAGCCGCAGAAGCGCATGGGCTGACCGTGGCCCAGATGGCACTGAACGATCCTCCGGGCACACGCACTGGGCCAGATCTTTCAGCCAGGGGACGAGGGGACGAGGGGCCGGCTGGCGTTTGTAAGGCAGATCTGGATAAAGATGAATATGCGAGAGGTCCAGCAGAGGGCACTGTAGCTGTCCCAGGCATCTCGGTCCAGAGCAATGCCAGGGTCTTCCACTTCACAGATGAAGACGAAAAGAATGCTGTGTTAAAAAAGAGAGAGAGACCCCGCATTGTCTTTCCCTCAAGACCGGTAAATATTCACAGTCTTTATTGGCCGTGCATTGGAAGTATCACTGTATTTAACGGCAATTGCGTTTATTTTTATACAGCTGATTTCGAGGACCTCCCCCACGTGTGGTGAAATCCATCCAGTTTATATGAAGGTTAGAAAATAGTTATGAAAGTGGTTCTCTTTTTACTGCAGCACGAAGCGGTTGCATGCGTGATTGTCCACTAGAGGGCGATATTTTCCATGTGAATATGTTTGTGGTTAGTCAAATTGTAGTTCCCGATTCAAGGTGTGCCTGTCCTGGTGTCTGTGCCTGTGTCTCTGTGTATATAATATATGTATGTGGCCTAAATTAAAAATTCCCCCCTGGATATTTCTCATTTCGGATGTATTTCATGTTGCAGTTCAAGAACTCGGAAGTGCATGATTCTGAGGAGCTGCATGAAGTCTGCTGGATGCAGCTGCTCCATGAGGGAGAAGATGGTTTCAACAGCTCAAGATTTAAAAAGATCCTTACCAATGAGAGTAAGAGCATTACTGCAGATCTTCTGACTGTGATCACTTAAGGCCACGCCTCAGAGGTCGTTTTCTTACTGAAAATCTTATCGTGCACTCGTATCCTTAGGGTGACAATGCTCAGGGCAAGTTCTTGAGCAGTGTTGCTGACCAGCATTGCCCGAGCACTTTCCTTCCCACTGATACTGACCAACATCAATATAAAAATATAATATAAG
Source organism: Brienomyrus brachyistius (assembly GCF_023856365.1). NCBI lineage: Eukaryota > Metazoa > Chordata > Actinopteri > Osteoglossiformes > Mormyridae > Brienomyrus > Brienomyrus brachyistius. Next base: position 4,143,749 of record NC_064556.1, on the reverse strand, counting down.
ATACCTTAATTGACGGGGAACCTTTTTATGATCATGCAGATGAGTTGCAATTTTTTTCCTGCTGGGTGGCATTGTTTCTGCACCATTGCTGAAAAAGTTGTTCCGTTCTTGAACACAAAAAATATGCAATGACAATTATTGTTCCATTTATGATCCCAGAAGACCAAAGTGACTTTTGCAGTCTGTTTTGCAGGTGTCATCTATGAAGATTATGGGGAAATCAGACGATATGAAGGACAATGTTTTCAGTGAAATAGATTATTAGTATGTTTCAAGAGTTGTGTTAAAATAGTATTGCTTAATAAATATGTATGTTTTGTTTGACTTTAATATGGTATTAAACAAATCTGGTTCACTTCATGAAATTGCATATGTGTACTTGCAAGAACATGGGAGAGTTTGATATGGGGGGGGGGAGGTGGGGTGTTGTTAGTTTGTTAGGGGGGCATTAAATTATTAGTATGTTTCAAGAGTTATGTTATTGCTTACTAATTGCTAATATACGTGTATTGTATAATGTTTGCAATCGCTTCCCTCCCAGTCAAGACCCATCCGTTCATCTCTAACTATGCCTCAGGACAAAGGTCTGTCTTTTGTGGGGACGAATGAAGCCAAATTAAGTATTGGGGGGGGGTACACATCCTTCCCGGTCCCTACGTACCTGTGTACCTGGAAGACGCCTGTCGTAATAATTCGTGCAACAGTGGATTTCTATTAAATATCAGACCACCTGAATGCCCCTCCATTCGGGTTTAAACGTGCGTCCCGGGACGTAAGGGCGCTCGTCAAAACATCAACACGCCAATTTCGCTGAACACGTGGGGGCCTCGCCAAAAATACTAGCCAATCAGATAATCCGGAGCAGGAGCGCCGGACTGGGCGACCGTCCAATCAGAAAGCCGACGCCTGTTTCCATGCAGCTGTGTGACTAATGCTTGTCATATGACTCTGACACAAATGGAGTTAGTTTCGAGGAACTAGGTGTGCTTGTGGATTGATAAGAAAGAAGACATTTTTTTGGTTTCGTAAATGTCGAAGCCCCTGGCGCAGAATGCCTCCGACGCTGTTTAATAAACTTTTTAATAAAAAGAATGCTTTTCAGACGGCGCCGAAGTGCGTGAGAGAGGAGCATTCGTTCAGGTATGTGGCCACGCTAACGACCCTCGGCGCGTGGCGAAGGAACTTGGCAATTGTCTAAATTTTGTTTAGATTCTGGCCGTTGGTCTCGCGGTGCGCGTTCTTTTTTTAATTACGTATTTCTTCTTATTGCCGCTTACAGTATATGCAGGAATAGCGTTGCCGCCTCTCGTACCCAAAGTGTGCCAAGTTTGCTCGGTAGCGGCTTCTTATTCAGGTGGATCAGCAGCGTGGGCTGTTGGGAGCTGGCGGTGGGTGTCGTGGCCGCGTAGGCAGGCGACGTTTCATACACCTCGTTAGCTAGCCGGCTAATGGCGAACCGCCGTCGAGTCCCACGACTTATGGGGGTCCCCGATATTTTGACTGCGCAGCCAACAAAAAAAAAAACCGCTTGCTTTGTTGTGCCGAGGCGTGGAAACGGAGATGTTTTACCCCGCCAAGTGCAGTACTTGCACAAAAAGACGCAGGACAGCGTGTACCGTCGCTTCGCAGCCACCTCTTAGGTTCAGAAGTGCGCCTCGCCTGGCAGCGGACCAAGCAAAACGATGCGAGTATCTCACGTCCGCACGGACCTGTATCAATATTAATCATGATTATTGCTCTAATATGGAGCCTACATTAAGCGCTGACTGCAGTGCTACGCGCGCTGCGCAGTAATTGATAAATGTAGACAATTATAAAGCCAAACTTGGCATACAATGCAGGCGAATCGCGTGAGGGACCTGTAACTCCAACTTGCGGAACCTGTTACCGGTAGGTTGACATTGTAACAGACTATAACATTTCGGGGAAGGTGTCGGTTACAGAGTTGGGGATTAATGCTGTGTATATCTTGTGAGCGACCCGTACTTATATATTTATCCCTAATTTGTAAGCTGGAGTAGACTTTTATTTCGTATCTATATTTTCAATTAGGTGCATATTTTCACATTTGGAAGTTTTCGGCATGTACACTTGAGTAGCGCATCGCGATCTTTTTGACAGTTATACAAATCAATGCACTGTTTCTGTTATGCAATGTACACACTCAACCATCCCCTTAAATTACAGTAGCAAGTCGTTATGTATTCTGGTTTATAAAATGTTGAGGTGTTGTGTGTGTGTGTGTGTGTGTGTGTGTGTGTGTGTGTGTGCGCATATTTTTACTCAATCTTTATTGATTTGTGTAGGCCCAACTACTTTGCTGATTAAGACATTTGTACATAATTTTAGGTAACGGCAAATTGACCAGCACGTGTCCGGAACTCAAACTGGCCCATCCACACAATTTGCGTAGGAAATATGAAAGGGACATTGTGATATCTTTTTTTTTTTTTTTTACCACAGGTTCTTCCTTTTACCACAGTGAGTTGGTTGTGACACATCCATTGGGTAGGGACTTTAGTTATTAGTACAGACCTTTTTTGAGCGTGTGCCAGTCAGTGATGCGTTGCCCCAAAGCTTCTCAGATGCCAGAGATATTCCGCGTGGGGCATGCTTCGATCCCATCAAAGTTCCAGGGTCCAAGAGCATCCTTGGAGGGGCCACAATGCTCACCTGCGGTATCATGAGTTTTGTGTATTTTGTTAGTGTTTGGCTTGTTGGCTGTTTAAAATGATTAAATGATTTTCAAACCGATTGTGATCATTTACATCTAAATTTTATAGACTGGATATTTCCAGTGGTGGCATGTAGATGTTTTAGGTTTAGTCTGGAAAAGTTGAGTAATTCTCATGTTCATTTCATATTTCATCTGGGTAGTGGGATTACTAATATAAGAAAAGTATGAATGGGCGGTTTGTAAAAAGGGACAGTCTCTCAATTGTCAATTGGAATTTTTCCAGTAAGATCTTTTCTAGCAGCTGAAAGTGGTTTTTATAATATGCTCATTTCCTTTTCAGTAAAGACCAAAACTGCTCTAATAAATCTTATACTTTTCTGTAAATCATTTCTCAAGTACGTTCTGTTGAGATGCAAGGAAGTTTAACTTTCTCATACTTTTGGAGGGGGTTGATTTAAAAAAAAAAAAAAAAAAAAAAAGTAAATAAAAAAATTCTCCCCCTTCAGTACATTGTGGGTTTGGAGTGTGTTGCAATAGGCTTTGTAAAAGGATCATGTGAAAGCGGATGTATCTGTATGGATGTGACTTCATAATAGCACTGCACTTTATGATGCACACAAGCATGCATTATTCCCTGTTCAAACACTGGAATGTGAATATAGAATTTTTGTCATCAGAGAATTTTATTTAGGTCAGTATTTCTCTCTTCTATGTATATCTTTTTAAATGTCCTGTTTGAGATTTTCTTCTCACGAAAGCATTTTCTATTCACACATGGTTAAGGGAAACTTGTACTTGGATGGACATATAAATTGCTGATTATGTGGCTGGATTGTAGCTTGAGACTGCAGGAATGCCTGCTGATACCTTCAGAAGGAACCTCGGTTATACTGCCGTTTGGTTTTGTGCCATCTTTGTTCTACCGTTTATTCTAAGGGTAATCTACAACAGGGAATGCAATTTTCATTTTCTTCTTTTCATCATAAGCAGCTCGTGAAATATTTCCCCCCACACTGTGACTGTTGCTGTGTATGGTATAGGATCATACCTAGAAATTAGTAGTAAATCTTGTAGAAAAGAAAAGGGTTTGATGTGCTCTCTGGGCATTGTTAGCATGCTTATTCCGGTGCTTCATGGGTGATGATCACAGGTGAAATGTGGCTTTGGCCTGTGGTCTGCTAAGAGAGGCTGTCGTCGTGTTCCATTCTGAGCTATTTTAAGTGTCTTGTAGAGTTCTCAGAAGTGCAGGGTCATGGTAAAGGTATATTTATGTGAACACTGCTTTAATCATTCGCCCTCCCTACCTGTTTTCTGCTAGCTTGCATGCGGTGTCATTTTAATTGGGTACTGGCAGGTAAAATTTTTTTTTAAATTGGCACAGTTTAGATTTTAATAGGATGGGATGCTTTATGCCAAATAGTTATCTGTATCCTTTAAGTCATTGTGTCTATTGGTTTTTGAGATATGGATTTGGGGTACCCCCTGACCTGATGAGTAGGGAGCACACATTCATTTCACTTGCCCTCGACTCTGGCATTTCACTATAAATTTCCTGAAAAACGTAATTTTTCAAGCTTCATTTTGGTTTAGTGTTTTTTTTGTTTTTGGTAGGCTTCTGTGAGAAATTTGAGTGAAACTGACCAAAATTTTTGCTCGAACCATTGAAAAATTGTTTTAATGGATAATTTCATTTCAGTTTTTGAAAGAAATGAAGAAGAATCCTTTATGTTTTTGTGAAAAATATTTAAATATTACATTTCTGGACAGGGAAATGGTAAGTTTGAAGTGTTTTGAGCAAATTTGTACACTTTCCTCCTCTCAATACCAGTGCCTATTTTAATTAATCTTTTTGCGCCAAATGATAGATATCAATTTTTATAAATAAATTGATAGAACCAATTCTAATATTGTTTATTGCCTTTACATAGAGCCACACAATTATTTGAATTTTGTATTAAGATCACCAGTGTGAATTGAAATGCTTAAGCTTGCATCATATCAACACACAGTTTTACAAGGAAGCACATGTCTTGTCTCTTGAACTGGTAATTTCCACTGGCTGGAATTTAGTTAGTGGTATCAGTGGTGTTGGAATTCATCCATGCCTGTACACAAGCCTAAATTAGATATCCTTAAATGAACTCCTGCAGTATTCCACGTGACACAGAGCAAGGTCTCCCATCATATGTGGCTCGATTTCAGGACAGATTATGGTTTACACGGAAACTAGACAATGTGTTCCTTACGCCCTCGACTGTCTAGTAATTTTTGCTTCATATTCTGTTGGCTGTATATTGTTTTTTTTTTTTTTTAAGTGTTTTGTGTTTGAGCATTTTTGAACTAGTTTTCTTTTTTACATGTTATGTGGGATATTTTATAGAGATTAGTAACTTTTTATAGCAAAAATGTAGACATTAACATGGTGCAAGGAAGCTTATCAAGCTACATCGTTACAGTTGTTGCCATTTCTGTAGATTTGTTCCTTCACCTGTGTGTGCCAGAAGGAAAGGTAACAAAGCATACTGAAGCTCACCTGGATCTGTCCCAAGGTACACAGGTGTGCTGCAGCTAAGTGGCTAAGAAACGCTGCTCTTTGCCCTTGTTACTGATACAGGTAAAATGAGTAGCGATGAGATTCTTAGCAGGAAAATCAATATTTGCTTATTTAGATTTAAAAAATGTAATGATTGCAATTTCATGGAATTTTACGCCCATTTATATTAAGGTGGAGTTAGTTGATCACATTTATTTTCCTTTATAACACTGTCCTATCCTGACATAATAGCAAATGGTTAATTTATGTTGTATTGTTGATGTTGCTATGGCTCTGTGGCAGTTGTTTGAGTTCAGAAGGCCCAGCAAAGTGTTTTCCAATGCAGGAACTGTGCTAGCAGCATTCAGGTCGAGAGCCATAGCAGTTGTCTGTTTAGCACGGCAACATGATCCAAGGCCTCGTGAGAATTAAACACTGAAATTTGTTGGTGGATCCAAGAGGCTTTTACAGGGCAGGTTAGGACATGCCACGCGGCTAGGGTCATTAGCCACTGCTCTCGTGCTTTTTGTTTAGGGGTAACAAGAGACTGATACTGTTTGATGGCGCCATTATTTTCTGACTTCGCAAGAAGGGTCCTGTTTCTGAGCTTTTTCCGAGTGAAGTTCCCTTTCTGACTTACATCCTCTTTTGGAGCATCACTGCCCCTTTCACTGATGACCATGATTCACACGCGTCTCTGATTTTTGTCAGCTTTGGGGAGACAGGCCGTTGTTTGGAATCTGGAGATTCTGGCTGTGATGTAATCCCTACAGTCATGAGGCATGTGAGTGTGGAATGCGTGTGTGTCAGCCTGAAACCAAGGAAACGGCGCAGACAGGAAGCAGTGTGATCCTGGTTGTGGCTTTAAGCCCATTTAGGGGGTAGTTCTATTTAATTATTTTTTTTTTAAAGGGAGGTCACATTAAAGTAGCCTGTTAGACAGTTTTGCATGGATCTATTGAAGTGAAAGGGTTAATCAGTCTCGGGGTTGGAGTGCCCTTCTGTCTGGTGTCAGGTTATAGTCTGCACTGCTGGCCTGTGTAAATATTTGATGTATTATCTAACTGAAAACATAAAATGGTGCTCTTTGCCATTGACCTTAGAGAGATGGTCAAGTGTTGTCCTTCTCACAGACTGTTAAGCAAATAAAAGCAGTAATGGAAGTTAGATTTGTTCCAGTTGTGCATGTCTTCTGCCTTTGGAGAAATGAGTGCCATGGGGTGATAAAGCTGTCTAGTGCTGTCCCGAAAAATATAGAAGCAAGCTAAATATAGGAAAGAGGGTTTTTTTTTTCCCTCAAATTTGGTGTCTTGACAGATGTGTGCTCTTTAGCATCCATTTAGCTTAAAAGTGCTAACCTATAGCAACTTTAAGTCATGTGCTGGAGTTTTCGTTTGGATGCAACTAGTAATGTTTGTGGGAAGGTAGAACTGTAAAGGAAAGGCAGATGAACTTGTCGCGAGTGTCCAGCCACTCTAGTGTGACGTTTCGCCTGCACCTGCTGTCCTGTCGAGAAATGAGCTTCTCTGTGCCGTCACTACTCTCGGTTCCAGCTCTATGCGTTTCTCTGCAGCCTCATTTTGGAAGGGGGGGAGCATGGTGGCTGGTGTTGGAGGGTGTAAGGAGTGGGCTGGTGTCAGCTTTCACCCACAAGAAAGCATGATTAGACTATTCTGGTGCCTGGAATACTGGCAGGGTTTAGTTTTCAGGCAAGAATTAGGTGGCAGGGCGACTTTGCGATCCAAGGATGCCGACCTGGATACAAGTACCTGCTGCTGCGTTCTAAAATAAACCCTCAGAAAGGCTTACCTACGTCATTGCCCGTACATATTGTGCCCTACCAGCCTTCTGGCCAGCAAGGGGTGGGCAGCGGTCCTTGTGGGTGGGGGCAGAGCTGGCTCTGGGGGTAGGTCAGTCCTGGTGAAAGGCTTCCTTTGCGGTGCCCTCACCGTCAGTGTAATCGGTTTTGAGGGGGGGATAGGGCTTCTGCCTGGCAGCTGGGGGGGAGAGATGCCTTCGTCGGTGAGGGGTCCGATTCTGCCTGGAGGTCACCTGACAGTCTTGTGTTGTTGTGTGAATTTGGTCTGGCACTATTCTTAGCCAGCCCTGGTGCAAGGGTGAGGAGAGGGCAGAGGAGAGCCTGGAAAGAGATGAAGAATGATGCCCAGGTACCAGTAATATTTTAACCTACGTCATGGTGTATCGGTATGAGAGTACTGCTTTCGGTAACCTACATTGGAAAGTATGCCTGTTAACAGATAATGGTAGAATGTGTAAGATGCCTTTGATTTTAGGGGTCGTCGATTTTATGTTTTTATGTGTAACATTTGTATAAATACTGTGCTTTGTAATGAACAAATGCAGTTGATCTTCGGTAAGCAAAACTGAGCAGTTTCTGTAAGACCATTTTCTGATTGTTGTGGTGAAGAGCCGTTGTGAGCTGGGTGAAACCGATGCCATGCGTTTACATAAACTTAAAGTGGGTGAATTAGGTTCAACACAGAAAGCCTGGCAGGCAGTGTATAGTTAACCAAATTCTAAGAATGCAGTACTGTTCCACTGGCTGCTTTGGAAACCTCTGTACTGCCTATTTGTGATTATTTCCCCTTTTTTGTCCCTCTGTTCCCCAACTTACTGTCAGTCCACCAAATTAGATGTAGTAGGGTATGGTGTTGTGGTCTCCTATTTGGACACGGCTGCCTTTTTATCAAGGCATGCTATAAAAATGTCTCCACTTTTGTTTATTCCATTCTTTAGTGAATGATTAACCAGTTTCAGTAGATGGTTTTATTTGTCTAGTATTAATTGTCTACATGTTTTCACAAGAAATAGTCCTCATGTAGTCACTGTGCAAGTTAACTGATATAAGTCATTGGCGGTACTTACTGTGTCGTGGAAGATTTCTTTTATAATTAAAAGTATCACAGCACTTCTTGACTTGCGTAAAAGTGATGGTTTCTGAATGTTCCTTGGTATTACTTCACAAAATTCCAGTCAAATCCCACATTCTTTTTTGGAGAATGTGGAGTAATACTTAAGCATTATTGACCAAACCCAGAGTTTGTTCTGGATATTTAATTTTGAATGGAAGTGCTTGAAGTGTGGTGTTAAAATGTCCAAGATGAATCTGTTTGAAACTGTCAGTTATTTTTGTGAGGTTATTTCAGAACCTCTACTGAGACATCTTTCGAAAATATTGTTGTAATTGCCCTAACATTAGCATAGAAACTCCACGTACCATGTTTTCATTTACTCAATTTTATACAAATGCACTCTAAGTTATGGGAAAAAAAACACAGTTTATATAAAGTTAACTGGTGCTTCTTAAAGTATTTAAAAATGGGTTCATGGTTTCAGCATCAAATAATGCAGGTATTCTGATCATCCAGTTTAGATATCTCTGTTTATGAGTAAAAGGACTGGGGAATACCTGTGATATCTTTTGTCTTGTTTCACGAGAAGAAAATTTCACTCGCTCAGTTAACTGGGGGGCGGTGGTCGCAGTACATAGTCACTGCCTAAAATAACCACGGGTGATACCGAAAACTGAAGCAGCAGTGAAAGGGGACTTAGCTGTTCTCCCTTCCTATCTCCCGTCCTAATCTCCCCCCTGGAAACGAGGCCCAAAGGCCGTCTGCACTTGGCCCCACTGCAGTAAACCTCTATAAATAGACCTTTTGCTCCAGTCTGCAGACATCAGAAAAATCCCATCCTACAGGGCACTTGTCACCTTTTCTAGTTTGTCAGGGTGCATCATGGATTGTGGGGTAGGGAGTGGGGGTTGTCGTATTCGCGCTCAAATTATCGCCACTCTGCTGGCGTTCGGGTGCTACAAACAGATATTTGGGAGTGTAGTTTTGGCACACGAGCAAACCACACACACTGGCAAGAACTGCGCAGGGATGCACGTAGCAGCCCAGGGCCGTAACCATGACCGCACCCTCTCCTTGTGTGTGTGCGTGTGTTTTCCAGCTGGCCGTTGCCTGAGCTGGAATCGAGCCAGATCAGACTGATCGTGTATCAAGACTGCGAGCGCCGGGGAAGAAACGTCCTCTTCGATTCCAATGCCAAAAAGAGGAGCACAGAAGATACCCTGGTCACGGTAAGAGGCTCTCCAAGCACGTCTGTGCGTCCGCCCCGCCACCTGTAATCTCTACTGTTACTAGAACATAGGTGATGTTTAGAATCTCCTGGAGCTGTATTAGAAGGCCTGACCGGTTTAAACTGGAGCTCTTATCTCTAGTAATAATAGAATCAGCTGACTCTTCGTGTGTAAGCATTCTTTCATGCTCACATGACACAAGTTCTCCTTTGCACGTCTTCTGTCTGCTTATCACTACATTGTCATAGTTTTGCCGTTGGCCATCGGTGAATACTGTCTGTATGTATCTTTATTCCCGTATCAATGATGCATTGTTTTCTTAAATTCATTACGAGCCAAGTGCTATTTATTTATTTATTTATCTATTTATTTATGTATTGCTTTCCTAATAAGGTGAATTTATTTTACGGAGTTAAAAATTAATTTTCTACTTTTAAGACCTTTGGGAGTACAGTGTTTATGCGATTATAGCAGTGTAGTACAATTCAGTAGTCGGTGTACTGTACGCGATACAGGGTACTGAAGCTGAACCTCGGAGGCCAGTAGATTGTGTGGCTTCATCACATGATGATTTTTGGCAGAGGATGATGTTTGTCCTGGGTGTGTGCGTGTGTCTGAGTGAGGGGGAGTGAGAGTGTGTGTGTGAGAGAGAGAGAGAGAGAGAGAGGGGTAGAGCATGTGCGCAGTTCCAACTCACGAGTTCCTGAGGAAGTCATATGACAGGAGTTCACATGCCCCAGCCCTCTGTGTCCTCTGTCAGGGCATGACTTGAAGCTGTTCTTTTTTCTTTCTTATTTTTTTTTTTAAACGGTGAGCCATTAGCAGGCAGACAGAATGCACGCAGTCAACCTCGCATTCCACAGCTCCTTTGTGCCATTTCAGCTGCAGGAATTTTTTTCAGCATAACAGTGCATTCTGTTCTGTTTTTTTTTGTTTTGTTTGTTTTTTAAACATGCCAAGTGTTTTGATTAATACATTGAAATAAGTTTTCAATATTATTATAACGTTTTGTTTCCAGTATTCATAGCGTACATATGTGTGTAATCTTAGTATTTATAGTTGTTCTTTGGTATTTTAATTTAATGCATTTCATGATATTTGTAATTTTTAGTTTAATTAAGTTTCCAAGTTCCTCCTTCGATAAACTATTTCTCAACCTCCGCTGTGCTGTGTGGAAATGTCACGCAGTTACTCCATCGAGTGTGTTTGTGCAAAGTGCCCGTCCCATAATGTGGGTAGAAGTATGCCTGGGGGCCCCCGCACACCCGTGAAAATGCATCCTGTCTGTCTGTGCAGAAGCCAGGCGGCGAGGCGCAGGGCAGAGGGCCGGGGCGGTGCTGCCGGCTCCGACCCAATGGGGGCAGCTCCAGCTCCCTGGACAGCAACTGCTCCACGGCCTCGGAGCCTCGGGAACCGGGCCTTCGCTTCCAGGTGAGCCGGGCCATCCCACCCTTCCCTCTGCTAAGTGTTTGTTCACATGGCCACGCACTCAGTGGCGCGGTGACGCATCCGGCTCATTTCCCAGAATCCCTGACCTTGAGCTTGTCTTGTGCCTCACACACACACACACACACACACACACACACACACACACACACACACACACATGTACCTAGCTTGACCATCCTCTCTCCCCGTCATGCTCAGGGATCCCGCTGCTCTTCTGATGCCAACATGCTGGGGGAGATGATGTTTGGCTCGGTGGCGATGAGTTACAAGGGCTCTACGCTGAAAATCCATCAGATACGGTGAGCGAGCAGGCCCCGGCATGGCGACCGGCCCGCCGCGACTTAAGGACCCCCGCTCACGTCAGGGGGTCTGCAGCTGTCCCGTCCCTGTCCATGGAGTCTGCTGTCAGAAGCATTCCTTTGCTTATTGTGTCTTTCCTCAGGTCTCCTGCTCAGTTGATGCTGAGCAAAGTGTTTACAGCTCGGACAGGGAGCAGCGTTTACGGAAGCCTGAACACGTGAGCAGTCCTTTCTGACCGGCCTTTTTGGGCATCTCTATCTCTGTACCGGGCCTGCTTAGAACTGTCATGAAACCCATGACATTTCGTGTTATCACGTGCTTATTTAAGTGATTTAGACGTGAAGGTGACATCTTGTCTCGCAGCAGCAAGTCACTTTTTTTTTTGTTCCTTTTCTTTTTGGCAGATTACAGGATAGCCTCGAGTTCATCAACCAAGACTCCGTCGCACTTAAACCGGATCAAAACACTGTGGTCAACAGCTTTCTAGGGAACATAGGTAATGAATTGGTCACGTGGAACACAGTTGCAAACTGTCTCAACAAGTCAGTCTTTAGTCTGCTGTGTGCAGCTCAGTGTGACATGTGGATCTGGCTGCTTCTGGGGACAGGGGTGTTACCTGTTATGTTTGGTTATTGACCTGCGAATCATGACTTGGCATCATGAAAGCTGGGTGTGTGTGCAGCAATTTTATTGACAATATTGTGAAAACTAGTTTCTTTTTCCTCCCATTGTTTATGATGACATTTGCCTTAATTTTTTCTTATGGAGATCTGACCGTGTACAGATCCTTGTACCGTCTCCATTCTGTGTTTATAGTTGACACTTGTGGAATTTGTGGCTACATGGAAATGTATTCTTTGCGTACATGTAAACACGAATGTCTGCGGAGTGCGTGATTGCCCGTGAGCGCGTGCGTGCACGTGTGTGTGTGTTCTAACCATCATGACGTCTGAATACGGCGTATTTCACCTTCAGCTAAACCCATGACGTTTACAGAGGATGCGTTAAGAATTGCCGCGCAGGTGGCTTCTGGCATGTTCCTGCAGCTGCGCACGTTTTGACATCTCCGTTCAGTCTGGCTGTCCCTCAGTGCAGTGTATTTAGGATCACTGGACTAGAGGGATCTTCAGTATGTCTGTCAGCAGACAGGAGGCCTTCTGCTTTCTGCCTCATCTGTCTTGAAGCTGTTGTCTGGAAGTGTCTCGCTTCACTAACCTGCTTCGTGTCTGTGTTTTTTTTTGTTTCTTTCTCTCTGTCTTTTCTCTCATCGTTTTCCGCCCGTGTGCAGGTTTCTCTCAGCTCTGCAGCTCCCGTCGGGCCTTCTCTGAACAAGGCCCCCTTCGTCTGATCAAGAGTGCCTCTTTCTTTGCAGGTTTGCCATGTGCTATTGTGCGTGGTGCATGCTGTCGTGTGTATTTGCATGTGGCATCTGTGCAGTCACCCCCCCACCCCCACAACCAAAGTATGATCTTGGTGTTCTCTTCCCCCTCACCTCCTTCTGATTTTGTCACACCATTCACACTCCCAAACCCCCCACCATGAAATTCCCTATAGACCCCCCCCCCCCCCCCAAAAAAATAAATCGCAGCGGAATGTTTTTCCTTGTTACGGTCCATGCACTAAGGGTGGCGATTTCTTTAAAAATAGCCTTCACTCAGTTCCTTCGGCCGTATCCGGGCCAGCAAATCACGGGGCTCCTCAGTTATGTAACCGCAGAAAGTCCAGCGCGGCTCAGCATGGATACATTACTGCGAAGCTTGTGTCCATTTTGCTCGTAACTCATGTCGGCATCGCAGGAGGAATATGCTCCTTGGCTGCAGCTTGAGTTCTAGGTGCTGGATTCGCACATTTTCTGAAATGTCTAGGAGAGCCTCTGGGCATGTGTGTGTAGGAGAGCAGTAAAAGTAACCGATTGCTGTGCGGCCTTCCCCCAGCCGTACTGCAGTAGCGGCGCGTGGGCTCAGGCGTAGGCTGCCTTGAGGGGGGCTTCGCGGAGTAAGAAAGAGCCTGTGTCTGCATGCCTCACTGCAGCAGCGCACTGGCACCCCGCTGCGAGCCACAATGGGAGGGGGGCACCCTGTCAGACCTCCTGGCCAGAGCTACTGCCCCGCAGCCTGTTCTCACTCCCCATTCCTTCTTTTTAAAGGGCCAACCACGCCGATGGACATGCCCGGCAGGGGCCAGTACGACGAGCGGGACAGCGGGATCGCCAGATCAGGTAAAATGAGTGCCAGCGCCCCCCTCTCTTGAAGGAGCTCCCCCTGTTGGTGCCTTTGGAGTCATTCATCTCAGCCTCCTGCAACCTTGACTCTCGGGTTACCCTAGATTCTCTACCTAACGCTCATAATGCTTGAACGGGTTACCTAACCAGGCTAACAGTTGACCCGGTTAAGTAATTATGGCTTTGAATTATCCACAGGCCCAAACGCTCTCGGGTTCACTCTCACGTGAGGCTAGATTTGATTCCCAGTGCTTGTGTGGGGATCAGGTTTGCCCCTGTGTCAGAAGGCGGTAAAAATGAGACGGAGTAGCTCATCATGAGCGTTGGGGTCACATGGGGGCCGGCGGCTCGTTTCCATGCCGCCACTGCAGCTGCCTAAATGGCCGGCCGGCGCTCCGCCACACTGTACTGTGGGCCAGTGGCTTCTCTCTCTTACTGTCTTCTGTGCCTGGAAAATGTTTTGCAATGGAAACCGGACTCGGTCCCACAAACACGATGGGAATCTCATTTTCAGTCTAATGCATCACATGCAGGTGCTTTAAATATAGACGCCGCTAAATGAGTGTCTAATTCGGTCTCTGTCGGTCCCTTTCGGCAATTCTCTCCAAGCTCATGTGAGCGTTACCGTGCCACCTTTCATCTGCGTTTACCAGTTAATCTGCTACCGTAACCTGCTCGGTTTGGATGTGTCTGGTTCAGCCAGGCGGGTCACCCCCCCACCCCCCCCCCCCCCCCCATCCATCTTCTGATAGTACAGATGGTCCCTTAATTAAACAGGAAAAACCGGTGGCTTGTGATTGGAGTGACTACCGTTGCATATCACGAGCGTGCAGTGGTGCGGCAGTAGAGAGGCTGAGGTAATGCTTCCTGCATGTGGAGCTCCTCTGAATGAGTAACAGCCACTTTTCATGCCTTCCCTGTCTCTACTTCTCCTTCCCTCCTCCCTCTTTCTCTCCTTTCACTCACTCTTTCTTCCCTGTCCTCACGCCACCTCTTATGATACCTCCCCTCTCTCTCTCGCTCGATCTCTGTACCTCCCCCTGTCTCCTCCCCCATGGTGAGCCTGCCTCTCTTTCTCCACAGCCTCCCTCAGCAGCCTGCTAATAACCCCCTTCCCTTCGCCGGGCTCCTCGCTCACCAGCAGCTGTGCCAGCAGTTACCAACGCCGCTGGCTCCGCAGTCAGACCACCAGCCTGGAGAACGGGGTCTTCCCGCGATGGTGCGCATCCTCTCTCCCCGAGCCCAATGTGGTGCTTCAGTGTGCTGGCAGGGCACTTTACCATTCTTTAAATGAAATAATGAATGCCAGAGTGGGTCAAGCAGCTAAATATAGACAAGTGACCTGGTTTTTTTTTGTGTAATATGTGGCCTACAGTCAGTTTTACGGGTTTCACTTTTCTTTGAAACTTATTCTAGGGACATTCACTATTAGGTCAGATGCTTTATTTCCATTTTTGCATGTGATTTGCATATAGAGTTGTACTTGTCACGCTAAGCTGAGGGCACACCCAACTCACCTTGTGTGTGTGTGTGTGTGTGTGAAAATGTAAATGTGTGCATGCAATCAAAAAACTAATAATGCCAAAGGTCTTGTATTTTTGGTTAATTGTGGTTAAGGTTAGGGCTAGATAGGAGTTAAGGTTGTCATTTTTGGGAGTAGGGTTTTGCCCATAGAAATGAATGGAGTCCCCACAAACATATAAATACAATTTTGTGTGTGTCTAACAGGTTAGCGGAGGAGAGCTTCAACATGTCTGATGACAGCAGTGGTCCTGGCCTTGGGGTAGCCAGAAAGAAGAAGATCGCCATCGGCATCATCTTTCAGTTGTCAGAAGACGAGGACCAGAGCAGCAAGTTCCAGGGTTTCTTCTTCTCTCACTTCCCCCTCTTTGAGAGTCACATGAACAAGCTGAAGAGTGCGATTGAGCAGGTGTGCAGCCGTCTGCGTTCACCGCAGTGCTCTACTGCAGTGTGAGCCTGTGTGGAAATGATTAGTGATCAAGGAGAGAAATTACAGGTCTGTCATTTACTGCTTCTTGTATGTGCGTGCATACCTGACTTCATGCTTTTCTCTTACAAGGCCATGAAAATGAGTCGAAGGTCGACTGATGCAAGCCAAAGAGCACTGGCTTACAACCGCATAGTGGATGGGCTCAATGAATTCAGGTGCGTCTTTCGGTTCGCAGTCCCCTGGCATGGATTTGTTTCTGTTTGGAAGTTCAGGTGTTGGTTTTAACATAAAAGACACAGGCCTTCTCAGTCCATCGTGGGGTACTACTGGTTGGTATGGAAGTGGTTATGATTGGCTTAAGGGTTTTGCCTTGGCTTGGGTTAGAATTTGGGTTACGGCTCAGTTTAGGATTAGCGTTGGCGTCATGGCTAGTGTTAGGGTTGCTGTAAGGGTTTTGGATCAAGTTGGCATTAGGAATGTATTTGTGATCAAGGTTAGGGTTGGAGTATTGTAAAAAAAAATTAGGGTTTCTTGAGTGGGTGACCCTACCTGGCCTTTGTGAGATCCACAGAGAGAGAGGTACATGCTTATTTCCCTCCCCCTCCCTTGCCAGAGAGTATGTGGAGCAGTATGTGTCTCTGCAGCACTGTCCACGTGCTCACAAAAAAAGCTTCACGTTGCTGCAGTCATATGCCTGTTGGCGGACTGCCACGGCAACCCGATTCCCCTCCGAGGAAACACTATCTCGTTTAAACAGTGTCAGGGCTACCAGAATAGTAAATAATATTTTCGTGCCATCAGCAGGAATGTGATTAGATGGAGCAAACCTTTTTTTTTTCCCCCAATATATATAATATCTCACCTTAAACTAAAGATGAATATTCGTTTGGATTGTATTTCGTAGAGCTTCTGAGATCTTCGACTATTCTAGAATGTGTGAGACTAGTCCCGTATGACTGTACTGTCGCATGTGTGAGGTGAGTGCTAGACTGAGTGACATTCAGTAATATAATCAGGAAGGTTTTAGTCAAATACACAGGGCTTTTGAGACTAATTCTGAAGATTTTCATAAAGATCACCAGGCATGACGATAGACAGCGTTGTGACCCCTCTGTATAGTCAGCGCTATCCATCTGCTTGCATGGGAAGATGTAGCTTGCTGCTCTTATTTTATTTTTTTCTTGGCATAATCCAGATTACCCAAGCATTGAGAATGTCTGTAGCCACGTAAATGCTTTCTGAGAAGAGTTTTAGGGGTGTTTGAGGCAAGGAGGTGAGGGGGAAGGGAACACTCCACAGCAGCATGTCGTGTTGGTGTACTGTATTCCGAGAAGGCCTCATTGACACCTTAAGGTACTTAACTAGAATTTTTTGGCTATGTGTTCTCCGGCTAAAATGTGTAGTGCAAAATGGTCACCAGATTTGTTCTCAGTGTATGATAACTATAAACACTCTACAATTTCTTTTTTAAACTTTAAAAATGGACACAACTACATAATAATTCAACAAGCATGTAGCATGTAACATCCAGCATGGAAATTGTGAAAAGGTTGGGTTTCTTGTATCAGAAGTGGAAGTGAAAGCATTGGGGATAATAGGACAGGAACATTAACACATTAGTTTACTTGTAGTGTGAGCTGTCAGGCTGCAGCAGTGAATAACTAAGATGTTGGGATATCACTTGTCTTTAACCAGTGCCAAGTGGGCTCTATATGAGGTGAGGGGGGCGTCTTCATACTTCACACTCGGCCACTCGGAGCCCACGCGATGATGTTTGCTCGCAAACGGTGGCTGATTTTCCTGCATGAATTGATCTCTAGCTGGGGTATTAACTGCTTTTGCTTTGAAAAGGGGAAAACTGTTGTTTCCGCCTGTGTTGAGAGTGAATGAAATTGGGAGACCGCGCAGAAGAATAGCGTGAATATTTACAGGATATTTCTGTTTTTTATCATTAGCTATTTGATTTGCTTATTACAATTTGACATACAGAAGCATGGTATTAGTTTAAACAGAATTAAAGGTGGCTTTAATCCTAGGTCTTTGTTTACACCTGCTGAAGTACATAAATCCTTGCTGTCATACTTTTTTTTTTTACTTTTGCCAAGATGAGTCAGACAGGTGTGAGTCTTGTGCTCATGTTGGACCTCCCTTCTGGCCGAGTAAGCGGGAAGGCTGAGATCCTTTTCATGGTACTGCCTGCTCGTGAGTCACCGGAGTACACAAGTCTCAAGGTCCTGCAGGATTGCTGCCGGACATCAGTGTCATTTAGCGGTCTGATGGTTTGGCTCAAATG
Organism: Brienomyrus brachyistius; assembly: GCF_023856365.1. Taxonomy (NCBI): domain Eukaryota; kingdom Metazoa; phylum Chordata; class Actinopteri; order Osteoglossiformes; family Mormyridae; genus Brienomyrus; species Brienomyrus brachyistius. The sequence continues at coordinate 4,126,223 of NC_064556.1, read as the reverse complement.
AAGACGGAGCATTAGATCATCGGCAGCTGGTGTCCTTGTAATTTCTTTGTTTATGAGGGATTGCGTCGCACAGCCTTGTATGGCATGTACCAGGTCTGCTTAAATGTCACTGTCTACTGTCAAGTCAAACGGTAAACCCGCTCATTTGTATGCGTGAGAGGACTTGTGCATAAAATGGTATTCCCTGCCTCAGACAGCCAGCACACCCTGATTTTAAGGAAATAAGCCTGAATCTTTATCATGTTCCGTCTGATGTAGGGCTGGGACGATTATTCGACGATGTCAATTATAAAAATGCGTTGCCATGGAATTTTAGTGTCAATGTGACATGGCAGGCAGCAGCTAATTCACTGCGTGGGGAGCAGTGCTTGGGGGCGGCACCATGCTCAGGGTACCTCGGGGATTCGAACCTGCAATTTTTCTATTAATAGTGTGCTTCCCTAACCATTAATCCACCACTGCCCGCAACTGGTGTACTGAAATAAAGTAAAAACTATTGTAGTGATTATTAACTTCAGTCTAACATAGAAACCCCTATTGAATCTAAGATTCGCCTTTTTTGTTAATAATGCTCTAATGTTTAAGAAATGTTTTAATAAATTGAAATGTTACTGAGAAATTCAGACAAACAGATTTGTTTCTGTGGGGGAGGGGGTGAATTGTATTAAATGACTATTGAAAAACTTGAAAAATTTGATAAGCAATTATCAGACTAATCAAAAAATTAGTTGTTAGATTAGTTGAATAATCGAAAAAATAATCACTAGATTTAATCGTTTAAAGAATTGTTTGGGACAGCACTAGTCTAATCATCATATGTATTTTTAGTATAAAAATATTTTTTGCATACTATATCTTTATAGTATTTACTATCATTTAGTCTGCTCTGCAGGTATGCATATATAAAATTTTTGCTTATCTATTTTAATTGTATTTACTATATTTTTGTCCAACTATAGACAAATAAATACAATTAAAATAGATAAGCAAAATTTTAATATATGCAGTTTGTCTGTCCGTACGTCTACACCTTTCACACAAAGTAAAATTCCTTGTCTATGATAGTGCTTGTTGAATATACCTTGATTCTGATTTTTAAGAATTTTATTTGATGGTCTCAGTAGTAGCTCCCCCCCAGTTTGTTCTCTAAGTCGGTAGACAGTTGTGGCTCGTTTTTATTTAGTATTTGTCTGAAACCTACGTAGCCCGACGTTCCCCACAGCATATGGATTGTGTCAGTCCAGAGGGTCCCCCGCTGCACCGCTGAGAAGTGCAAAGGGCTGGATTTTAGCCCATTGTGAGACCTGGATGGAATCTCCAGATGTCGAAATGTCACGGAGGGTGTCCCCCTCATGATCCCGGGGAGACCGGGGAGACTGTGTCCTCCTTGTTCGACGCGGCACAATGACGATGCTGTTCTCGTGCAGGACGACCATCTGCAACCTTTACACCATGCCTCGCGTGGGCGAGCCAGTGTGGCTGACCATGATGTCCGGCGCGTCGGAGAAGAACCAGCTCTGCAGCCAGTTCATGAGGGAGCTGTCCATTCTCATGGAGCAAGCCTCCAAGAACCAGTTGAGTGAAAAGGAGGCGAGCATTCAAATGCTCGGTATAAGTAATGCAATATATTATGTAGAGCTTCACTCCTTTATAACATCCTGAAAACGATCATCACCCAAAATGTCATGGAGGAATAAATGTCTAGGGTATCCATGTTGAGGGGTGAGGAATCTGACCGAAGGATTGCCATACTGATGCCTAACCTCTTTGCTATTTATAAAGAAGGGACGTAAGCATGATGACCATATGCGACGTGTCAGCAGTAATCTGGAACCTTCCTTGCGTGCAGGTTTCTTCCAGCTCTGCTCACGGCCGTCCTCACTAACCACTTGGCGTGGGTACCTACGGTGATGCCCAACGGCCAGCCACCTATCAAGATCTTCCTGGAGAAGCACTCCTCTCAGAGCGTGGACATGCTGGCAAAAACACACCCCTACAACCCGCTGTGGGCGCAACTCGGTAAGATCCATATCACCTGAGAATTTTCAGACCATTCTGGATGGTGCTGCATAATGTGGATGTGTATTTATAATGGCATCCGCTTTGAGCATCAGCTTAGCAAGCATGATGACCACAACTTGCATTGTAATCTGGGTGACTACTGTGTTTTGAGCTTTCCCTTCTGTTTGAAATTCACTGACGTGAAATTCAGCTAAAATCAATGTTGGGCATATTTAAAATACTGTACAGTCAAACCTTTATTGCGAGTAACTTGGTTTGCCAGTGTTTTGCAAGACGAGCAAGAAATTTATTAAAATTTTAACTTGATAAACAAGCGAGATCTTGCAGTACGAGTATTACGTGTACGCTTTGTCTGCGTAGCGTCACGTAACCACCGACGTAACTGAGCCGATGGTTCTTCTCTCTCTCTCCCGCTGCGGGATTGTGGGTAATTGTCTCCCATGCTCGGTCTCAGTCGGCGTGCCTCACTCGTATAGTCAAAATTTAGTAGAAAAGCACCACCCGAATAAGGGCGTAGCAGTGTGAGCGATGAATCTGTTTAACGACAGTGCAATGTCCACATTTCCGCGAAATCGGAAAGGAGGCAAAAGCAATGGGTTTCTAATTTGTAACAGATAACTCAAGTTGTTGACGGAAGGGATGATTGTATAAGAACCTGCTTCTGGTAGAGACACTTCTTAAAGTGCTAATGCTGTTCCACCAGCACTGTTTTATTGATTTTCCTTTTACGGAAAACAGTGTGTTGATTGTTCATCCAGCCTGGGTATGTTGTGGTATAAATCTGAGGCCTGGCAGGTGGCCCAGTGTATAAAATGGAGGAAGTCCCTTTATAAGGGTGTGATCTGTGTGTTTGTGCAGGCGATCTGTACGGCGCGATCGGATCCCCCGTGCGTCTCTCCCGGACCGTGGTGGTCGGCAAGCGGCAGGAGCTGGTACAGAGGCTGCTCTACTTCCTCACCTACTTCATCCGCTGCTCGGAGCTGCTGGAGACGCACCTGCTGGAGAGCGCAGAGGATGAGGCCATCGTGCTGCCCGGTTCCCTCATCACCACATCGCTGCGCCGCGGGGAGGTGGAGGAGTCCGACTACGTGCTGGTCACTATGCACAAACCGCACGGCGATTATCCTGCTTCCACCGAGCAGGAAGCCGAGAGCCCTGGGGACACCGGCGACGGGGGTTGTAGGCTGGCCCCGGCCTCCACTGCTTACCAAGAGGACCCCATCCACCCACTCCCTTGCAAAGAGAAGACGAGCCACTGCCCAGAAACTAAGGTGGAGATGGTGGTGTGCGTGGGCTCTGTGTCGGCCAGGGAGCCAGTCGTAGTACCAGTCGTGGAAGCAGAGGCCGGCATCATTGGCGAGGCTCCGGAGACCGAGAGGCTGCCCATCAGCTACTTCTGTTCGTCTGGGATCCCGCTGGAGAAGAAACCCCCCGATAAGAGCTCAACCGACCACTTCCTGCCAGGTGACCAGCAGCCAGCCCCCAAAGTGACTTTCCTCATCGGAGATTCCATGTCCCCCGATTCGGACACAGAAATCCGGGGGAAGAAAGTCGAGGATCAAATCAAGAAGCACAAGAGGCACCTGAAGCAGCAGCAGCAACAGCAGCAGAGGGTGCAGAGCTCTGCCGAGTCAAAGTGTGAGTCAAAGCCAACGTCAGAGGACCAAACTAAGAAAAACGAGGGTAAGAATCCACTCCTGCATGTGTCTAGCAAAATCTCCCAATGGAGCTCCTCCCACGAAGAGTGCATGGATCTGTTTGACGAGTATTTTAGTGACGATAACCCCGTGGAAACTCGGACTATTGACGATGTGTCCGGAACACAAGAATCAAGCAGCACAGACAAAACAAAGAGCCACCTTCTGTGCCCATCAGGAGACTCTGCAGAAAAAGATTATAGGATTGTGGGACAGAGTGACACAGGGAACGGCGGGTGTAGCTGTAACTCGGCGGGCGTAGCAGACAAAGACTTTTGTAAGACTTGTTCTGCAGAGCAGGTCAAAGCCATTGTGATCTCTGTTACTGTCCCCCAAGGGGACATGGGGGACCTGAAGAAGGTTGCCCCCCTGAATGAGTGGGAAATACCCCGGAATGAGAGTTCGGACAGCGCACTGGGTGACAGCGAGAGCGAGGATACGGCCCAGGAGCTGCAGCGCAATGAAGGGACGTACTACGTCGACGAGCAGGAGGAGTGGCTGGAGGAAATGGAGGTCCCCTTTCCGGGGTGGGTGCCGTTTGCGTCACCATCGCTAATTCGTTCAGTTACGATATCCTTACGATTCAGTTACGACTTTTTGTTCCGAGTTTCCAGAGGTGGAAAGAGCGGTTTGAGTCTGACATTTAACACTTCATAAATGCTCTTTTCTTTCATTAGATCCAAACTGGTAGAGAATTACTCCAAACCCACAATTGCCAACTTCGGGAGGTCTCTCTTCGGAGGTTATTGTCAAACCTACGTCCCCGACTTTGTTCTGCATGGAACGCCGAATGACGAGAAGCTGAAGCAGTGCCTCATGTCGGACTTGGCTCACGCTGTACAGGTAGCTGGGAGACCGGCCACCCCTTCTTTCTGCTGTGTAGAAAGACTTATGTTTGTGAATTGATGGTTGTTTTTTTTTTTTTTTTCCTAATGCAGCATCCAGTGTTAGATGAGCCCATCGCAGAGGCCGTCTGCATCATAGCCGACACGGACAAGTGGACCGTGCAGGTGGCCAGCAGCCAGAGACGAGCCACTGATGGCAAATTTGGCAAGGAAGTACTGGTGTCCAACTTGGTGTCCAGTCTGCTCCATTCGACCCACCATCTGTACAAACTCAACATGTCCCCAAACTTCGTACGTTTGCAAGTGTCTGGTTTGCAGGATATAAGTTGTATAATGAATGCGCTGCTTTGATTTCCCTAGCCCAGAATGGGTTTTAAGCGGTTTGTGCCTTGTATTCCAAAGGAGACTGAAAAATTTGTGTGTGTCTCCCCCTGGTGTTTAATTGTGGAATAGCAGCAGGGTTGCTTATTGACCAGTGAAAGTGTCATTTTTGCTGCTGCTTGTACAAGGTGTATCTGCTCATTTTCTCCACAGTGCATCATGCACCTCGAGGACAGACTACAGGAGCTTTACTTCAAAAGCAGAATGCTGGCAGAGTACCTGAAGGGTCAGACACGAGTTCATGTCAAAGAGTTGGGGATGGTGTTGGGGTAAGCCGGAAGCCATTTCCGACTGTTTGCAAACTGAATCTCTTACCAAGCTGCTAATGGTTTATGCAAAAACTGGGTAAAAATGATTTTTCTTCTAATCCAGTATGAATGTGATATTATTATAGTGGCCATTTTATCTTAAACTGCAGTCGATTGTCAGAAGTTAACCAAAAAGCCTTTAGTTAGCTATCTTGTAGAAAGGTGATACAGTCATGAGTAAAGTCCTGCTGGAGAGGTGGTTGTGCTGATGTGATGTTAACTAGGGGTGCAGGCTGTCCACACAACACTCTAGGTTTTTGTAAAATCTGGAACTATAACACTCTTGGGTGCTTTCACATGGAAGTTCTGGAACCTGGTTCCAGTTTACAAGTTCCTGGCCTGTCTCGAGCTGGGACGTGGGCAACTCCTGATGGCTTTTGTTTGTCACTTTCACACCACACAACAGGAACTGGGATCTTTTTGCTAAATACGCATGGGAGATGCAAAAAGCTTGTTGATTAAACTTCACATGCAATTTCATGCGAAAAAAACTAAAAAAAAAAACCCAAAGTTGTTCAAATTTAATTCTTTACCAGACTATAAATGGTATCTTGGAATCTTAGTGTTGAGCATCAATAGACATAATACCCAGGATTTAAAACTGAGCACTGGTGATAATAATGTGGTTTGTAATGTTTTCCACCCCCTGTTTTCTAGCATCGAATCCAGTGATCTCCCCCTATTGGCAGCAGTCGCAAGCACCCACTCACCGTATGTGGCCCAGATACTGCTCTAGATGGCCCAGAGCCACCCGCGATGGAAAACCAGTGTAGAACCAGAGGACTATCAGGAATACAGCGCTGGTTCCAAGCGAGCGTGCCCAGCCCAGCCCGGAGTGGCACGGCACGGCATGGCGCGGTGCGGCCCGGCCAAAGGGTAGGTGGGTGGTCTCGGCTGGTCCTGCTGCAGCTCTCAGCGCCCTAGAGGTAGGGCTGTCCCAGGAAAGCGGGGCCCGGTGCCAGGCGCTACAGCGCCCACAGGGCAGCAGACGCTGTCTGTGCCCGTACAGACTGAAGATTTACAGAGACGCTTCCCCTAGTGTGGAGGATGTTCTCCTTTTTGTTTGAATGTTGTACTGGTATTTTGCATCTGGAATGCTTTTTTTTTTTTTTTCTTGACAATCCAGGAAAAACTACTTTTATTTTTTATTTCTACAAATGCAGATAGTACAGTCAGACCTCGGACGTTCGCGAGGTTAGGTTCCAGAACCCGTCACGAATGAGGAGGATTCGCGGATGTTTGGTAGAGTCACTAAAAATGGTAATATGTGCTTATTTCTATAGTTTAAACCCTAAATATGACCTCAGTCATGCTCCCAAAACACTTTCATTTAAAAGTTAGCTCAATACATTACCTTTATTTTTACAACAAACATTTGTTTTTTGTTTTTTTTTAGAGTACAGTATCTCCTAATGGATATTTGTCACACTAGCACATTTACAGTACAGTATACTAATGCTACCCCTGCTGTTCCATAGAACACGGCATTGGCTGCCGTTTTCTTTTGCATTCACAATAAGGTAAAAATGAGTAAACGAACGGGACTGTACACTTACTGACAGAAGTCATGTACGTAACCAAGGTACAATTCAATAAAATACGTAAAGGAAACGTACTGTACATACAGGGTACAGGTGTTCAATCAATTAAAAATTACGTAATGACGTACAGAAATAAGTTGTGAAAATACTATGTGTGTGCTAACCATGAGAGACAACAAAAATATACACACAGTAAAAATATTTCATAAAAAGAGTAGAATGAAATTTTTGCGGTTCTGTGAATTCCGAAGCGCAAATGCACGAGGGCCGACTGTACAGCCATAGGAAGAAAAAAACGCTACTTAAAAATAGCATATTCTGATCTTACAAATGCATAAAACAAGTCCTTATTCATACCCTCTATTGTTATTGTTTTAATAATCTTAGTTATCCTAGTCAGTCAGTATCTGTTTCTGTTAGTTAATGCAGATGACAATTGTTAATGAGCAAAATGGTAATCTCATACGCACCTGAAAATGCCCCAACAAGAGAGAGGAAGTAAAAATTGATAGTTTTGATGGTGCCGGTGGTAGTTTTACATCATTCGTTCTCACAGGCACAGACCTACCTCAGATGTTTTTAGCTGGTGTCTGTCACCACTTGTTTAGTTGTCTTAGCTTGCTTAAAAGGGAAATGTTTCTCATTTAGCTCTGAACCATAAAACCTGTTACGTACAAAAGGAAAAACGAAACAAATAACGATACCATCGTCTTTAGAAAAACACTGTCCAGAGTAGCAGCCCGAAAGTACAGTGTCCTTTCCCTGGGTCTGAAAGGTGAAGTTATTTCATGCCAGTAAGTGAAATCCCACCGTTCTCACTTACACCGTGTTTACTGTTCCAAAGGATGCATGTTTCAGAAAGCTATTGAATATACCAGCTAACAATTACATGTTTATTAGTTATCTTTGTTGCACCTTCTGGGGGGAAGTGGAGAGAGATTTTAAAGCACAAACATGTTTTTCATTCATAGAAACAAACATCAAAGGGCCATTCGAAAATGAGAGATTTTATTTTTACTAATATTTACAGATATTTCTACCATTGCATAAATACATTGTAAAATACATTGTATGCTGTTTATTTTTGTGTCTGAAAGTAATGTCATGTGTCTTGAGTCTTAATTGACATGAGGCATGAAAGAATGAGATTACTCAGATGATTTTAGTAATGATGCTTCGCTATGGCTGGAATTACACCCAATACATTTTATAAAATGTAAAGATGGTTTCTCTTATTCTGAAGCGTGTGAGTGTATGTATGTGAGAGTATGTGTGTGTGTGCACTTCTATATTTATTAAGTATGTTGAGTAATGGTTTGTCAACTATATGTACAGAAGAAAAAGTACAGTCTTTAAATTTGCATTGTTTTTTCCCAATTTTATGGGAACGTTGTGCAATAAAGAAGCCAATGTTGCATATTTCAGTGTCTTGAAACAATGATTTGTTTACCTACTCAAACGTTTCATCATCTTTATACCGCTTCCAGTGATGGGAAGTGGTGGCAGTATGTCAAGCCGGCCAGAGCACGCTCCCTTTCCAAGGCCTCAGACTCTAGCTTGTTCTGGGGGGTCCCCTGGTGTTACATTCAAGCTGTTTTGGTATTATTTCCCCAATACTTATCTGCCCTGAGACCTCCGCCCAGTGGGATGTGCCCAGAAGAGTTCCCTTAGGAGCTGGTCAGGTGGCTTCCTCATCCTGTCACTGATAGAGAAGATCACAATGCATTTCCGGTCCAGAAACTATAAATCCAGACCAGGATTTTGTTTCTACCAACTGGATGAGCATAAAAAGTCAGTCACAAAGTACTCACCTTTGTTGGTAGAAACAAAATCCTGGTCTGGATTTGTAGTTTCTGCACCTGAAATAGCCGACACTGTGTTTCAGCTTGGCACTCTTCCCAGCATAGCTGACACAAAACACTTTATTGCTCAATGTCTGTCTTTATACAGTCACTGTATTGCTGATGCCTTTTATGCTTCCATGTATCGTTTTGCGTTATACAGAGTGAATCGATACTACTGATAGTTTTTAAAGTCTGGATGTAAAGCAAGACCAACTGCTAACGTACTTTAGACGTAGCAAACTAAGTGGAGTCGGATGTTAGAAATAGGAGTTAACTGGAAACTCTTGGTGAACTTGCTTCAAACTGTTTCAGTGTAGTTTCAATCCTGTATACAGCAAGAGTTCTTTTGAAGAATGGACTACTGGAAAGTAAATCCTGCACTATATCTTCCACACACATTGTACCAAGCATTTTATTTTTTCGGATACAGAAAAATGTCTGCTTTTAACGTCTTTTTACGTAATGAACAATTCCGCAGATCCGACTAACTTTTCTTTGCCAGCAGGAACATGTACTGGAATTTTCCTAACTGGCATTCTCAGTTTAAAAAAATAAATAAATAAATAAATTCGGCCTGAATTTCCTGCCTTGGAACACCATCCAGTCGTACAAGTACTTTTGGTGTGTGTGTGTGTTGCCCAATAGACAAATTCTCAGGAAAATGACGCACTTTTCAGTCAGCCTGCCTACGGATTTATATAAATGCATTGGGTTGTAACGTACAATGGTAATTAGTTTATTTCCAGTAAATAATGCTAGTTGCTGCTTCATGGTATCAAGGTGATTTGCACATTTGCCTTTCATAAGAATAATCCAATAATATATCTTGACTTGACTAACAAGAGCTGTGCCAAAGTATCCCCCTGAGAGGTGTCTGTAGATATCTTAAAAGGTCCAGGAACACTGATGTGTAGGTCATTACCAGGAACTGTTAGAGATGAACTGTCCAATTCTGACACTATAAATCTCCTTGAACCAAGTTCACTTAGTTCCTGATACTCCCACATGCAACACGTGTTGTGCTGTTTTGGCAAACCATCTGCTCGAATGCATGGCGGACATGCCCCACACTCCTGGAAACGGCGATGGCGTAGGGATCATGGTGGTCACCTCCCCCTCCCATGACCTTACAGGCTCACAGATGACAAAACCGCAATCTTTTCACTCATGATGGTGTTTTCGGTTGACTTAAAGACCCTGGTGTTTTTGCAAACCCAAATGCATCCCCTTTGGCCTTTCCAGGATGCTGTTCTTAAGTGTGAGCTAATACTCATCCAAGACAATTTAAAAGTGGATCTGGGGAGGGCTAAACTAGCATTTTTCTGCTAAGTGTGTATTTCCGGGAGTCTGTAATTTGTATTGTACTATATATAGGGTTTTCCTTTGTTTGTAAAAATGTTCTTAAAATCCCTCCAAATAGCATTAAAGTTTCCTATTCAAAATTGGTGGCTATGTCGCAGGAGTATGTGGAAGCCTTTCAAAGTTCTTGACCTGATATTTTAATAAGCATAAGAAGCTCTTAACTTAATTATATGCCACTCTCAAGGTACAACAGCATGACCTTCCTGTGACCTGAGGCAACAGCCTCGAGACTACATGACTGTCCTTAACGGCTACCTGCTATTCAAACGTGATGCTTCACATTTTCTTTCCCATCATTCCTCATTATCCTGCAGATAATATAGCAACCGCTCCCCCCCATTGCATATATAGTATGTCCCCTTTGACATACCCTAACCAATGAAGTAATATACAGTTACCCGTAGTGCCGGTGGCGGGTAACGTGTGCATGTATGTTTACCATGAAACAAACCTGAATTTGGAGCGGTGATGTTTTATGTTAACATCACAGATATATAGGGCTAGCTGACCCTCCTAAATGGACTTGACAGCAAGGTATAGCAATGTCAGAAAGCTTTCCGTCTGTTCACTAATGGTCTATCAGTGCTTTCTCACTAGGATGAGGCCACTGGGCTTAAAACGGAACTGAACCCATCTTTGGCCAAAACCCTTTTTTTAAAAAGATTATTTACAAGTTTGTAGCAGAAATTCTCTTCTTTACACAAAACAAACACAAGTAAACCACAAGAACAATGACGCTTGATAACCTTAAATTAAATCTTTTGTAACATAAAAGAATTTGCTTTATTACCAGTGTTGGGAAAGTTACCAAAGTAATCCATTTACAGACAAAGGAGAAAGTTCAGGTCCAGAAATTACAAATCCAGACCAACGGTTTTTTTTTTTTTTTTACAACCAACCAGTTGAGTGTTAAGAAGCAACACAGTACTCAAGTAGTTGGTTGTAACAAAACCTTGGTATGGATTGGTACTTTCTGGACCTGAACTTTTCCCTCTGCCTATAATGGGTTACTTTTGTGAGTAACTTATCCAACACTGATTATTACACGTTTCATTATAGTACATATGACACAACACAATGCCCAAAATTATCTTATTACTCCTAACCCTCCGCAACCTGACAGTGAGGCGATGAAATAAGTGGTTACTTACACCGTAAAACGTGTCTTTACCAATGTTACCGTGAGGGGATGTCAGTCAATCTCAGGGCACATTCATTCATACACCACGTGCAAATTAGACACCAGTCAGCAACACTACATTTATTTGGACTATGAGAGGAAACCCATACGACATGGGGAAAACGTACGCAGAGCGGGGGGGGGGGATTCGTAACCACACCCGGCCCACCGTTCCGCCCTATTAAAAGTCATTCAACTAATATTTACATAGCTGGCAAACGCGGAATCGGGTCGCGTCAGTAGCGTCAACTTCTCGCGAGATTTCAGAAGAACGTGGTTGGATTATAAACGCTGCCTGTTGAGCTTGTGTCTGAACACCGCAGGTTTAGTTTTCCCAAAGTGTGGTTTCAATACGCCATACAGACAGAAAGGAAAAATAGTATCCCTGCTCCACAATAACTCAATTATTCCTATATTAAGGCATATACAAATGATTTACATGTTTGTTTTGAAGCAAGTACATTTAGTTAGACGGAATCGGGGAGGGTGTGTTTTGTCAAAGTGGAACAATATGTACGGGTTAGTTCTGCAGAGGGAAAAAGCATCACACCAGAACAGCAGCAAAAAAATTTAGCACTTGGGCCAAATCGCGGCTCTTCGGCCATGTGACCCAAACAACGTGTGAAAAAAATTAATAAGTTATGATTATCCACAAACTGCGATGACGTTAAATCAGGAGGAGCCGCGTCCCGGCGTACTGCGGGTTGGGAGTCCGGCGATGCTCCAGCGTCTGATTGGACGGGCCGCTGCCCCCCTCCCCACGCGGACCGGAGCGCGACTGCTTTGCGCGCGTGCCGCACAGCTGGCGTCGGTTCTGCGCTCCGACTTGGAACGGCGCGTCTCGCGGAGTCACTAAATAAGGGAAAAGGGAGGGAAAGACAAAACCTGAGGAGGAAAAAAAAAGTTTTCCGGGATGAGTCGCTTTTCGCCTAATGATGGTCTGCCGAGCCGGCGTTCCCTGCAGTGCGCTTGGTTTCAATTTCCATAGCTAATTCCAGCTGTGTCGTCGCCGAAATTGTGTAGCCAGCAAAGCTAGTAAGTTTCGGGAGGCGGAGGAGGTGGAAGTCTGCCTGAGTCTGCCTGCCTGAATCCATGCTTTGCCAAGGGAAGTCCTCCGGATGGGAGCTCAGCACTATCAAGCGGAGCTTTGGCTGACGGAGTGAAGCGACTTCGGGGAAATCTCGCCGCCCGTGGAGTACGTGAGGAGGACGATGACTTCTCAAGTCGACGGCTCATTCAGACGAGCTTTGAAGAAGCCGCCGCCACTGCGGACTGCCGAGGTAACACACGCTCCCGGTTAACTCTGGCTCGGTTTAAGTAAGTGTTACACGCCGTGGAGGGGAGAGCATCAAAATATGTGGGGCTGGGGCTTTGCTTGCGGAGGCTGTTACTGCTTTGGATGAGGAGGGAAAGACGTGCGCTGTTAAACTTCTGAGTATCCGGCTCCCGGATCGGCTGAGTGTCACTGAAGTCGGCGGCAGGTCGTTGGTTCTGTTAGGATCACTATAGCTGATGCTCCGGGGCAAAGTCGCTGAAACCCGACAGGTAGATCCACGCCCTGCCAGGTGTTAGTGGATATACTGGGGCAGCGCCAGGTCTCGGAAACTTTGACAGATGCAGACGGTGGACAGTAGCAGAAGGTAACAGTTACCTTATGGAAAACGGATTATCATTGGCATTACTTCTGTATCCACCCGGACGCTTTCCTTACCTGAAGTGTCATGACGTGCGCAGTTTTTTTTTCTGTCTTTAATCCCCTTCCATAAAGAAATGCCGGCGAGGCTGATGACTTTGATAAGGCGTGATCGTTTGACCCGTGGTTAAAAGTGGCTTGGTGGCATTACACAGGCAGGAATTTAAATAATGATTTATGAAAAAAAACACGTGCTTTACTTGAAGACCGAGGGCTAACGTGCTTTTGCAGTTTTTTCCCAGGAGTAAATCACTATCTTTCCTCTTTGAAAGAATGTTGTTGAGACAGCTTAGACGGTTTAACTCGTGCCACTCGTACAGTGTAAGGTTGGCCGCGGATCTGGAGTGGTTTGGTATCGGTGAAGTTGTGTTCTCCCACCAGCCATATGGCTTCACTTTAGCAACTCAGGACGACTTCTCGTTCGTCATAGATGCATATTTTTTTCCTCTTTTAGGGAGGGGTTATGGGGGCTTGTTACTTAAGGGACTCATTTTAAGTAACGTTTAGTGCTGAGGATATATGGTTTTCTTATAGTACTAATGGAATATCTCCGTTCAGATCATTTACCATTCAATGAATATCAGCACGGCGTTTTACAGACTATGGGATTGCACTGACATGCCCCAGTCCAGTGCGGTATTCTGTTAGAGGATGTTTTGGAGGTAAAATATGCTATAGTGTTGCTGGTATGTGGCTGCTTAATGCTTTCCCGAGCTCCTATATCATTCGCAGAATCCTGACAGCAGGGCCTCCACTGTCACCGCGCTGTAAAACGCTGAAAAGAACGTCTGTGTCTTTATATGTGAAATTTTGTACATAGTGCAATTAAGTATTAAATCGGTGCTGGAAGTGAGTGAAGCAGTTATAATGTTTAACTTTGTGTTCTGGGGTGATCGTTTAGAGCAAAAAGATTAAATCCTGCTGAGTAATACCGATCCCAGGAATCACAGCACATTTAACACTGGTGTTCGACTCCTCTTCTTGTATTATATGTAAACACTTAAGGGTTGTGGTGTAAGCATTTAAGCGCAATACACGGACCTTCCATGGTATGTTTGACTCACAAGCCTGATTTTTTTCCTTTTTACCTCATCATTCATTGTTGGCATATCTGTGTTTAGGTTTTATCTAATTTGACATTTTTTTTTTGGTATGGGTGTGACCAGAAGTTTTCCCTTCATAGTGGTTGAATAGGTAATATTGCGTGACAGGAATGTGTGTGTGTGGTTTTTTGTTGTCAGTCTAGAGTTGTTCTACTTTTCGTTTGTGGCAAAAGAACTTGCTAAATGGGATACGTGTGAGTTTTTACTTTTCTTTCTTGAGCTGTAAAATTTGGGGATCATTCATTGTTACACTTCCTAATAGTTTATACTGTTGTTTTCGTTAAGTATATAGTAACTATAGTTTTACTGACATTCCATCCAGGGTCCCGAGGCTAGACCAGTTAAGAGCTACTCATGTACTGGATAAGCAATTTCGAAAATGACTGTGCAGTATAATTTTCACAGACACACTGTTTCACACCTGCAGTGTCTGTACAGAGATCTCCCTCAATTTTTAATATACTCTGTAGTCACTTTTGGGGACCAAAGCCTCATTGTTTAGTAGTCCTGTACTAGACAAATGCATCCGTAAGCTTCCTGACATTTGAAATGCATTTTGTCATCAGATCCCTGATTGTTTGTTTATTTGACCCTTCCTGAGAGAGCTCCAGTTTGTGAATGTAGCATTAAACTGAGCTCAATCTCTCTGACGTCTTTCCACTGATCCCAACATTTTCTTTGCTCCAAGTCATGTATGTAGTTGTAGTATAACATGGTTATTTTTCAAACATAGTTTGCCAGCATTGTACTTGTGCCAGTCTAGTGTGCAAGACTAATCAGTGGAAATTATAATTATGTTAAAGTGTTTCTTAAATTGTGAAGCATTGTGAACATAGAATATGCAGACAGTTTCCTTCTACTTTTGACTTCCAAAAGGATGGGGCCGTTAATGTTGGTATTGATGTGGTTTCTCCTTTTAAAAAAAAAATCATTGCTCTTCAAGCACAACAGAGATCTTTGTGACATGTTTTAAATTATTGGACAGCAGACTTCTGGTAAAAGGGAATTGTCACATATTGTTGTAAGAACCATTCAGCCTGTCCTAAGGAGGCAGAATTATAAGTTGTGCTCAGAATAATGTGATGGAACACTAGAGGAATGCTAGAATGGATTCAGCAGTTGACTTGTTTCGATTAAAGTATTGATTCCACTGACTTGCCAAGATAGCTATAGCATGTGTCCCTATTTAGGGCTGACACTAAATGCGTCCAAATCTGGCTGTATTGCTGTTTAAATCTGTTCCTAATAGCTGGAAATACATTAGAATGCTACACAATTAGAATTTTTTTGGCCACAACTGCATAGTGCACATTTAATCTAGCTTTGAGACGATGTGGGAGTGTGCTGTCGTGTAAGTGATGGTATTCCATTATTCTGGGGATTTTTCTTTTGGCTATTCTTGCTGTTGTAGTATTCTCTGTCTTGACTGGGGTGTGTTCTATGAGCAGTGTCAGTGCCTGTATAGTGTATCATTATCAGAAGTATCAGAATTTTGTATTTGGCAAACTGCCTGTTTTGAAGAATAATGTGCATTCTTGGCGATATTCGCAGTTCTGTTAAATCTCTAGTCCCAGATCTCTAGCAAAAACCAGTGTAAAATGGTAGCACTGTATAGCCCTTTGCTGAGGATTGTGAAACTACAATAACACCGAAAACTAAAAATAGTTGTCCCTTGCTTTATTATTTAGTGGTTTGAAATTGTATGCTTTACTCATTCAGTGAACATGCTTTCTGACGCCACGTGAGAGTGCAACAGAGCCTTGCTTGTCTTCGTGGTTAACATTCCAAAATGGAGCAAGCAGTATCAGTAGGTAACAATCCAAAAACTGCCTGCATTGTTTGTCCAGCTGCAATTTATTGGTAAGTCAGTTTATTGCTCATGGCAGTGACTTTATTTTCAGAATATGCATACAAGTACGGCAATGATAGGCTAGGAAACGCAGTATTCTTCCTCTGGATGTTCTTATGTTAAACTGGATGAATTAGCCTTCATATTATAATATTATTTCTTTTTCTGCACCTGCGACATGGGGATAATAGTGAACGTGTAACAAGCTAGGATCAATTGTCTAAGATTGTCTCCAAATTCCCACTGTTAGATTCTTGTTTGATGGCAACATGATGAATTAGTTTAGGAATTAAGCCACAGGCAAAGGTTGGGCGTGTGGCAGTGTTTGAGGTGTGATATGGTCGACTTGACCTTTAGGTCAGAAACAGCGTGTAGTTGGAGTTTGGCAAACGGTGTTATCTGACATCTACAAACATTCAAGCATTTTCTCCAAACTCTTACATCTTGACTTGGGTTAACATTGAGTGGCACTTTGGCCCATCTACGCCTTCTTAAGAAGAGATAAAAAAATGAATCCGTGGAATGCAGAGAGAGCCCTTGAAGTAAACATGACCGCCTGCTGACCTGCTGTTTGAATGTGCTCTCGTGTAGCTCTAATAAAGTTCCTACAGTCTCCATGAAGGAAAACCAGTTAGTTCAGTAGTTTCGCCTGGATAATGGGCATGAAATTGCAGTGACGGTCCCTTTAGTGTCGCACTGCCTCTCTGAACCTCAGGCACCAGCCCCTTATCAACGTTGAGCAGACATGGCTACAGTGCCCACAGTTTTCTGAGTTACATCTATCACACATTGATTTTCTTTTTGTATCTTTCGTAATACAACTACTGAGGCACCAAATGGAAGTTAACAGATCACTTTGTGGATGGACTTCTAAGTCTGTTGTTCAGAATCTTCCAGGGATCTCAAGTAATCCCAAAATAACATTGTTTTAAAGTTAATGCGGTACCACTTTACAATAAGGCTGCCTTTTGCCACTTGTAAATGGTAGTAACTGGTAGTAGCTTAAAATTGTCTTAATAATTTATAAAGCGTTTATAAAGTTATATTTATAAATTAGGTTTATAATTTATAAATTATAAACCTAATTAATAACCAGATTATAAACCATTCATAAACTCTTTATATGGGTAGCCTTATTGTAAAGTGGAGCCGTTAATGCCAGAGATTAGCTGGAGTGCATATGTTCTGTGGCCTCTGATTGGTACCTTTGTGCAGTGCTAGATAGGGATGCCTTTTTGTCTCCGGACCTGCTGTTAACCACAGTTCACAAGACATCTCTGAATGGACTTCTACACGCCGCTGTCGTACCGTGCTGTTATTTTTTGCACTCGTGACCTTCCTGTTAGCTTACGCCAGACTGGCCATTCTCATCTGACTTCCTCCATTAACAAGGTACTTTTGGCAACAGAACTGACTGAATTCTTTTTGTTTATTGCATGATTATCTGTAAACTCTAGTCACTGTGTGAAAATCTGAAGATGTCTGAAATGCTGGAACCACGCTGCCTGCCACTGATTATTACACCACGTTTAGAAATTACTTTAATAATCATGTGTTAGTCATTGGAAGTTTGGGTCGCACAATATGTGTTTACGAACATGTCTACCTAATAGAGTGGGCGTTGAGTTTCATCTATGAAAAAGATGCAAAAATGTTGTTTAAGGGTCAGACTTGGTTTCCATTAGCAATTATTGTTCATTGCTAGCTGGCAAATGGTGCAAAAGTAAAGGGCATATTGGTTGGCATTCAGATCACGCCATATCATTTTATATTAACCACTCTTGAAAATGGAGTCAACTTGCTGCGACTATTTACAAGGAAGTTTTTGCATTGTATTCGTGCTGGTAGCACATGAAACAAGATGGTCCTAAGTTTGTTCACTTAATATCCGTCCATCTCCCAAGCATTTATCGTAGGCCTGTAGACTATGCTGGGCAGCATAGGGCGCAAGGCTTGGCTAGACACGAGATACGATGCAGGTTCATCGCAGGGCACATACACACTCATGACATGATTGTATAACAGGGGGACTTTAGAACTGCCAGTTAGATTGATGACATGTTTTTAGACAAGAGGAAACACATGTGATGCAGAGAGAGCACGCAAATTGCATGCATGCACGGTGAAGGCGGGATTCAGACCCTGAACCCGGCAAGTGTGAGAGAACAATGCTACCCACTGAGCCATCATGCTGTCTGCACTTAATATAATTTTTACTGCTCGCTCCTGGCTTGGAGTGATGTTTCCTGAACAAATGAATTTGCCTTGAGGCACGCAGATAGACTGCTGGCTCCGTTGCTGAAACGGAGGATCATGGTTTATTCAGATCGTTCTAATTACCCTGCAGAATTAGCCGGGGGCTGCCGTCCTGTTTCAGGCCAGCTTCCTCCTAAAGATACAAAAGAGACAGGAAACCATGTCTTAACCCATTTTACTCATTCTTTTATTCACCCGAAATATCTAGGGTACAGACTATCCCCAAAAGATGCTTTTGTTTCGCTGTGGGAACAGCTGCTGTGTTGTCTGCAATGGTTTCAGTACCTTGTGTGGATCCACTTGGGAAAAGCTGACTCACACGCTATGGCACACAATGGGTGACTTACTGCAGCTACTTGTTGCATTTCCTCTCATTCTTGTGCCACAAAGCCAACAGTTTGGCAGATGAATGACCAGACATTCCTTACACATTCCATCCATTGTAATTTTTGGGGAAGAAAGAGCTTGTTTTTCAGTTATTATTATTATTATTATTATTATTATTATTGTTGTTGTTGTTATATATTTTTATTTTTCCCAATACTTGGCTAACCCACTTCTCAAAGGTCGAATGGTGCTAAATCAGATACCAGCAAAAATCCAGGAGATGGTTGTTGAGGGAATTGCCGTTTGACACAAAGAGGGTTCTTCCACACGCCTCTGCTAGCATCGTATCGCAGTTCCAGAGTCCCATTCAAACGCAAAAGAATGACGTTTGACCTGAACAGACAGCGGACAGGCCCACACCTCTGATGTGCACAGCAGGAATGCTGCGCGTTGGCCCCAGGCTTGTGAGGAATTCCAGACAGCTTTGAGGCCCACCCCCCTCCGAGCGATGTCCATTCATAGTGCCTGCAGAGAACATTCTCGGGGGGTGTGGGACGATGGCGGCCTCTTGTGTGGTCACGCTTGTTTTTTAATACTGTAGACTGTTATGCATTGACTTCTGAGTTACGCTGGGGAGTTAATTTTATTCCTGTTTTTGTGACTTGTGCTTATTTTTTCCATAGATTTGGCAACGCTTCGCCCGACCTGTTTACCAAACTTCCAGAAAACCTCCTTACCAACATATCTGTCTTTTTCTAGGCAGTCCTTTTTGCAACTCCACCAACAGAGGAGCCTTATCACACAAGGCCTCACACAAAGGTTTTTGAGTTGTGCCCACTCTGAGGCCTCTGATCCTGCTAGGACATCGGACATATGAATGGTGTGATCAAGTCAGAGATGTGTGTTGTTTGGCTTGTTCAGGCCTCTTGTTTCAGTGCACAACTGGCATGGGTTGCTTAAATACCTACAAAAAGTGGAATCCTATTTTTGTGATAATTGCTTTGGACTTTTCAAGTAAGCAGTTAATAATGTTGTATGCAACCCATGGACACATGAGCACTGTTCTCTGATGAATGAAGATAATTGGGTATATCTTACATTCATTCTGAAGGTCCTATCTGCTTGTGATTATGGTGCTGGTGCTGGTGTTTGCTTCTCTCCAGATTCCATGATAAAACCGATTTTAGCCCTACAAATTCTTTAAGGTTGCATTTTGGAGGAGGGTAGGGATTGAATAAAAGAATCTGTGATTTAGGCTCGCTTTTAAAAAAAAGGCATGTGTTCATGAAACTGCCTTTCATATGAAAATTAAACTGTATGAAGATATATGGTGAAAGGCAGAGGGATAAGCAGAAGACCGGCTTATTTTTATATAGCAATACACTCAATGTATTGATTCTAATTGGATGGTTATAGAATTTTGAATGCTGTATAAACAATTCTAATAACTTTTATTATAAATATTTGTTATACTGAATAGCTAGAAGAGCTCTGGAGTTTTTTCATTTTTGTAAAATGATTGATTTAGTAGGGTGTGCTATGTGAATATGAATGACATGCCATTCCTTTACAATAGCTGGAACGGTTTGGTTTTTATTTTTGGACACTTTGGGGTTTTATCACTCCAGATGATGGAAAATCACAAAAAAAGTGTTTAAAGCTCAGCCCAGCTACTCTCATGCCTAATTGACTCCTTGGCGGAATGTATGTTTGTAATGTGCCATCTACCTCATTTGTGCATCACTTTGGACAAAAGCTTCTGCTAAATATATAAGATGCAAATGATTTTGTGAAAGTGCAACATGCAATAGCTTTAGTTTATTTTTTCTATTTTCTCAAAATTTGGCATGATATAGTTATTGTACATTCCCTCGTTGAAGTGTGCCTAGATTGGAGGGGTAAAGAGCGGTGTGCAGTTTGTCAATGTGTGCCTGCTACCATCTTCTTGTCCTGAACCGAAGTCTTTCCCAATCTGGTCCTTGGGGATCTGCAGACAGTCCACATTTTTGCTATCTCCCAAATCCCAGCAGGGAGATGAGAGGTAGCAAAAATGTGGACTGCCTGGCATAGAGTTAGAAGGGAGCAAAAATGTGGACTGCCTGGCAGAGAGTTGGAAGGGAGCAAAAATGTGGACTGCCTGGCAGAGAGTTGGAAGGGAGCAAAAATGTGGACTGCCTGGCAGAGAGTTGGAAGGGAGCAAAAATGTGGACTGCCTGGCAGAGAGTTGGAAGGGAGCAAAAATGTGGACTGCCTGGCAGAGAGTTGGAAGGGAGCAAAAATGTGGACTGCCTGGCAGAGAGTTGGAAGGGAGCAAAAATGTGGACTGCCTGGCAGAGAGTTGGAAGGGAGCAAAAATGTGGACTGTCTGTGGGTCCCTGAGGACCAGATTGGGAAATACTGCTTTATAGGCTTAATGAGTATTAAGCCTCCCCTGCAGAGATCTGTGTCAGCTCAACAGATAGACCTTGCTCTGGAGTGAGGAGAGAGGTTCATTGGTCTAAAACACAGCACTGCTTGTATTCTGTGGGCCCAGCGGTGCCTGAACTTGGTCACACGCTTTAGATTGGTACTTTTTCCCCGCAGCCGAATTTATATCTCTGCAAAAAAACCCTCTCTAAATGTGCCCTACTTTCTCGTGTGCTTAAAATAATTTAACATTTTTTTGAACATTGATGTTGCTCAAATATTTATTCCTTTATTTTTTAATAAACAGTGCTGTGAAGGTCACTGCCCTCCAGCACACACACAGCAGAATAAATGAAATGTATGCAGCTTTCCTTCTGTTATGCAGTTAGTCTTCTGCTTCTTTAAGTGAATGTACTGGAAGTGGAAGTGCTCAAGCACGGATTATGGCGCGAAAGGGCGTTTGGCCTTAATGCGAAAGCAGCACAATGTAAATTTTGGCAGAAGGTTGGAGTACCTATTGGTACACGTGTCTTGCTACTGATAGTGCCTGTTCCGAAACAGGGGTGATGGAAACATGTCAAAACATGAATGTTACGAGCGATGCGAATGCATTACATCTGATGACGCGCTGCTAACTTTTGCAGTTACCTTGCCCCACTGAAACTACTGGAGACTGCAGTCTGTGTTTGTGGACTTTCTAGTCCAGTCAAAAGCACTGGGCGTTTGTTTTCGCCATATGCTGAATAGTGAGCCCCCCACAATGAATGAACTTCAGATACACTGTGTCTCTTGTTTTCCACTGCAGGCTAAACACCCAACATGGTAAAATTCCCCCTGCTTATGGGTGGTGCGAGTATGTGAGTCCTAGCATCCATTAAATCTACTGCAGGGAGGTAAACTTTACCATCATTTCCTCTCGGGTACATCCGTAACTCTTGGTGCCTAATAGCGGTTAATGTAGTTTTATCATCGCAATTGTTTTCATTTATTACTGAAGCCTGCTGCTAATTTTCTGGTGTTATGGAATGCGGCAGCGAGTTACCCCAGGTAATAAAAGCTTAACTCTTTGGCCTATTATTTAGCTAGACGAATAATATCAGTAATATGTCTGAATTTGATCTCGTGTCATTCGGCAGCCCGTGAACTTCTGCTTTTAATTGACCTCTGATTATGAAACACTTCACATGACATGCACCCTGTGTTAACAGGTCATGTGATAGTCATTTTGTAATTCCTTTGAAATCCTTGTTTTACACTAAGTTATAGAATTGCACTTATTTTCCTGAAGTCCTCATTTTAATTAGTGGCTTGTAGTGTACAGTGAAAATATTTGGCCCTTTTTTTTTGAAGATCTGTTGTTTGATGAAAAAAGGAACCTGGATGACCAAATACCAGTTGATGCAAAATATTTAGTCTATGAGAATGTTGATCACCCATGGTTTTTATTATTGTTGCCGTTATTTTATTATTATTGTTGTTGTTGTTGTTGTTGTGTAACTTTTGTCAGCAATGACAAAGTGCTTGCAGTAGTTACTGGTCGCTCTCCCATATTGCTGTAGAGGAATTTTGGCTCGCATGTTAAAGCAGTGATGCTTTAATTCAGTGCCATTTGTGGATTTCTGGGTATTAGCTACTGACCTTGGGCTTTGCCACAGCGTTTCATTGGGGATAGTTCCAGGCGTGCCTTTCTTAACATGGAGTTCTTAATGTGGGAGGCGGTGTTTTGTTGTCACCCATCACAACATTGCCCTTACCTGCCTGAAAGTTCCATCTCTTGACTTCCCATAGAACAGTGTTCTGGAGGGTCACGCACCTATGGTTATCGGGAAACCTAGAGACACACATTTGTATTCTTGGCTGTGTCCCCCCCCCCCCCCCCCCACAACTCTTGGAGGGTGGAGTTATGAACACTGACCTCCAGCAAAGCAACAGAGGTCTGCAGATGCCTGGATGTATTTGCATGGTTCTTTGGAACTTCCTGGGCATGTTATACCTTAAAGGGCCAGTGCATATGCAGGTTCTTGGCATAACCATTTAGTCAGCTATTCAGATCCATGAGTTTGGGATCTTCAGCCAGTCAGTCCTCTGATTAACGATCTCATTAGAGAGTTGCAGTGAAAATCCACATACACAATTGCCCTTTCTAGATCAGATTGCCCACCCCTGTCTTAAATTGTATAACAATAAATAATAAAACAAAAAAATATATATTGGGTGGAGAGATCTTTAATTGAAAGAATGCCAATTTATATCTTTGTCTGTCCAGTTTTGGTTTATCATAACATAATGACCATATTTACTTGTGCATGTGCCAGTAGAAGCCTTATCTTTGTCTTTTTTTGTCTTCTAGTTCACAGCACTGTGTTCTGTCACCTTTCACTCGATTCAATCCATTCAGATGATAGATGCACATAAATGCACAAATGGGAGCTCAGTACCTGGGAAGTCAGGGAGACCTGACCAGTAACAGTTCAGTCAACCGTCAGCAACATGACAAGAGTTTTTACTTCACTTACTTGAATCTGCATTTAAGAACTTCATTTCATGTGCTTTCTATATGCCGCCTTAAAATACGCTTTCATGTTATGGAAATGCACTCCCAGAAAGCTTAATAACGTATGAAGCAGATGAATAAAATAAAATTGTCATCGTTGACCGTAAAATGAAAACCAAACTGGAAAAAAATAACCCAAAAGAAATTTAAAAATGAAATGACTGCATGCTAGGTTTGCTCCCCTAAGAATGCATATAACAATAAATGTTTAAATAAAAACCAAGAGTGCTTTTTCCAGCTCTTTCTGTTTTTTTGCTTTTACCATTTTACTTATTTAAGCAAGACGGTTCTGTGTGAAAATGGCTCGCATGTGGGAGATTCCTTCCTCATTCATAAACTTCTGAAAATTCTTTTTTACTTCTCTGGCAGTCACATGAAACTAGAAGTGAAAAGGACGACTTCAATTATTTTGTTGCTTTGAGGTAGCTGATATTTGTTGGTGCTGGTTTACAGTATTGATTTTTAAAATTTTTTTTTTTTAAATTTATATTTACTGTTGTACTTTAACTGCACCTTCACAATGCATTCATTATGTGTATATAGAACATTCGGTGCACCTTCATAATGCATTCATAGAACATTCACAGGTTAGGGGACAAAGTCAAGTAAACTACTCTGAACCAAATTTGTAGGTTTTTGTGGTTGTGTACTGTGCATAGTGTGCACTGTTGCCATGTAACTTTCTTTGATTTGATGTGGTGGTATGTTTGGGCCAGAAAAGCTTAACAGGCAAGAATTGACTGAAGAATGAGAGCAATGTGGTGTATGTGTCAGGAGGTGGCAGTAATACTGTGCATGTTCATTGTGGTTTTGTTATGACATCATCATTGTCCTGGCAGCTACATTACCCTGCAGTGCACAGTGGTTCCACTAGTTTGGTTCTGTTCATAACACAGGTGAAATAAGAAACTGAAATGCTATTTTTTTCAAGCACTTACCTCTTTTTTTTTTGCAGATATCATCTTTTTCACATGACATTGCTTGTACATTATTTGGTCCTGCAGTTTGACTGATGGCTTTTTATAGCACAAATGTAGATGAATTCAAAGCGTTGACGCTTAAGTTGTCAACCAGCGGTGTGTGGTATTTGTTCCTGCACAAGTAATTGTGCATGTGTTTACATGTTTGTCAAGTCACTGATTGGGCTATTTTGCTCTCTCTGTCCTGGTTGCTTGCTTTTAGTTTTTTTTTTTTTTTTGTATTGTGATGTATATTTTTGAAAAGACGTCCTTTTGTTAGCCGAGTTAAGGGCGTGTGTGTGTTTATGAGCGAGAGAGTGCATCAGGGTGTTGTGTGGAGCTAACCTTCTCCCACCCGTGGCTCTGCTGCGTAACAACCCCCCCAAGGAAAGCAGTGATCTTTTCAGCGGGAGCAAAGCTTGCCTAATCACATTGGCTCTGACCAAAAGTCAATAGAATCCTTTAAATAAATTACTTGGAAACAAATTTTAAGACCAGCTATATATACCTCCATTATACGTACCATTCCTCAGATTTAAAAAAAAAAGGTTCTTCTCATGCATTCTTCTTGCTGCAACAACTGAAAATTAATGTTTTTTTTTTTTTCTTTTATACTGTCTTTAGTTGATCGGCATACATGGGATTGAAAAGGCATTCATTGAGCGGGAGCCACTTTCCAGTCAGTCACCAAATGAAAGGCATGTAGAATCTGCTTAGATCAGGTCAATGACTCAAACTCAGCACCCGATTAGGGTTACGGAAGGTACACGGAGAGTAGCGACAGCTCTGTGATCTCCGTGCCTCTGTGGTTTTGAGGATAGCTGCCTTTCTGTCTAACTGGATCTACGGTAACTTTTTGCTAATCCATCTCGTGGGTGGAGTGGGCAGATGGAAGCATTATGAGGGATGGAGGTGGGGGAAGACAGCCCATTTGCGACGTCTGTGGTACAAGGCAGCCTGTGGTGGCCTCTGGCTAGGTGTGGGACAGATTTTGAGGCCCTCTGGGACAGAGTGAGGCAAAAATGTCATGCTTTGGCATTAATGCAGTACAGTCCAATCTCTGAAGCATGCGGAGGATGGTCCAGAGCTACCCAGTCAACGATCAGACTAATTAATTTCTCCGCTTTAAAATGCACAACACTCTCCACTTTAATTTCATAGAAAGTATGTAGGAAAACTGGCACACCTTTTCACAGGAGTTTAGTTTTTACAGTAACAGCAGTCACTGGGAAATTAGAATGCCAGTCAATGAGTTCAAATTTCTGTTAATGAGGGCTTACTGTTCGTGCTTTAACAGTCTCTGCTTCAGCCTCAGCTGTTTGCTTCAGGCCGATCATGTGTTTGCCTATCACCTTGCACATATGTGACCCATCACCAGGAAATGAGTCTTAAGTCGCACTGGTAGAAATACACCCATACGACTCATTTCGTGGTGATGGGTCACATATGTATTGCTGTTGTTGCTCTGTGTGTTGCATGTCGTTAGGTATGTTGTGGTGCACTGCATGCTTTGTTTCAAATTTTAATCTGAAAACTGCTCATAATTTCGGACATTAAATTTTCATGTAATCTCGTACAGAACCATTATCTGGTTTACAACTAAACAGATTCCCACAGTCACTAAGTAGCTAGTCGGTTTTACAGATTGACTGACTTAAAAAGAACACAGATATCACATTAGTTAAATGTTGCCCAAATGTCTGGTCTGCACAATGATCTGGTCCCATTTCTTTTAAATACAGGTATTCCCTGCATTTCCGAACGTTCACTTCATGCCACTTTGCTTTTACGGAAGAACTTCATTAGTATCTGCTTTCGCAAAACTAAATGAATCCGAAGGTGGATTTTCACTTTTATGAAAAAAGGAGAAAAGCGAAAATAATTTTTGGCATTTGTTTATCAACAGTGATACTACACCTTATTGCCTGGGTGTGTAATAGGCTGCATCATCTAGGTTTGTGGAAATACACTCTACGGTGTTTTTGCAATGGCAAAATGGCCTAACAAAACATTCCTCAGAACGTGTCCCTGCTGTTAAGCGACTATTATAACTATTGATTTTAGTAAGCGAAGCTACACGGTACGTACATTATTTCTACTTTGTATAGGTTGTGTATTTATCATTTCATTCCTGTATTTACTATATATTGGTGTTAGTGTACGTTTTGTGTGTCGTTTGGTATGATTTGATAGGTTACTTTATTGGTCTGGGAACATTCAGAAAACGGAACGGTTCTTGCCTCTGCATTACAGCATTTCAGCTTATGAATGGTTACATAGGAATGCTCTACTTCTGTAAAGCGGGGGATGTATATATTGATCATAGTGTAATAATACAGTACGCTGTGCAGAAGTGTTGCTCATTCTGGGCGCACACGTTGCGTTTGTCTTCCCGGGACTTTCCCTCTAGTGGTTTGAGCCAGCACCCATATATTGATCCTTTTTAAAGTAAATATGCCTTCTAAATCTCAGAACTGGTGCGTCTAGGCAGCGCTGGCTTGATGGCAGGATATTTTGTGACTAACGTATGAGAAGAGAGAAAAAAAAAAAGTAAGCATGTTCATAATCTCCCCATCTCTGGATCTACCTGGTCGCTTTTCATATCCTGAAAACATAATGACATTTCAGAGTGCTGCAGCCTGGGTATTCATTTTTGTGTATTTTTGTTAGGAGAAAGCGCCGTAGCTTTCACTCCTACAATCTAGTTATGTTGGAGAAAGCGCCGTAGCTTTCACTCCTACAATCTCCTGTGTGAGGAAGCGCCGCAGCTTACCACTCACACACTTCCACTTCTAGGACCCAGGAATATTCGAGACAGCACACGTCTTTCTGTTTTACTTGCGCAAGGGTGCCCACTTCAGGTGCAACAGACAGTATCTGCGCCTCTGTTGAGTGTCACACAGGACAGTCCCTTGGCTTCTTTATTTATAGGGTAGGGGAGGGGTTACATGGGTCTTGTCTTTAAACTAGTCAATGCTGTGTGAGGCCTCCGTGAAACAGGGTTAATACAGAGCATTACATTTCTCAAGGTGGGCCCCCTGCTATGTTGACAGAATCTGTTTCCTTTCTCAAGGTCTCTTATTCCTGCGTCACAATCTGGTAGGCCCCTGTGAGGACATCTTGTCTGCAACCCTTTCTGGGCCATGGGTTAGTTGTTAAGGGTTGCACGTACACATATAGGAGGATAATAATATGATAAAATACACAGATACACTCTAACAATTTTGAAGGTAGTGAAGATGGGAAAACTTAATTTATAACTAAACCAACATATGTCCCTGGGTCCAAAATATGTGCAGTATGACAAAAAATGTAGTAATATTTTGAATTGGGTGGATGGCAAATTGGAGCATCCAGTCTTTTCTTGCATCATTTTCCGTCATCCACTATTGGAGGTTTGTGCCTTGTTGGTGCATGCTGGGAACTGGAGTGTAGGTCCAAAACACATGTGCTCCCTGACCTTCTGCACGCCACAGCACAAGCCCCTCAGTGAGTGTGTATCGTGAAGTGCTGTAATGGATAAATCTCTGCAGTGGCTTATAGAAAGAGTGCAGATGTGCTCTGAAAATGCTCTGCTCAAAGTGTTATTAGGTTTTGTTATGGTGTTGGTTTGCTAGTTTGTTTGCCAGCAAGTTTGTTTGTTTGTTGGTTTGTTTGTTTTTTGACTTATGGTCACATTTAATGGCCTGTCATTGTATAGTACCAGTTTAGCAGAAACTAATGGGTTATCTGTTGGTTTGCATTCCCAGAATAACTTAAATTCCGACCACAGAAATGGTATGAAACGTTTTTCAGAAATCAGCATGCTTATACCTGCAAATAAAGGAGTAGCTTAAAAAAAACCCCTCAGGTTAGTCATCTGGCTTGCTAAAATGAGGTGATCGTGTGCTCCTCCTGTTAACGTACCTGCCAACCCTCCTTAGTCACACTGCGCGCATTCACACTACAGCATTTAGGCAATTGTTGGTAATTGTGGAATTCTTCCATAGTTTTCAATTGGTCTAGAATGTGGAATTCATTCCTTGATAGTGTGTTTCCATTTGCACCATAAACAAAATAGGAAATGTGTATTTCATGATGTGGCACCAGCATAATAAAAGTGCATTATTTATGTTTTGTATGCTAATTAAGTGTAGCTCGGCTAATGACAATACGATGGAGTTTTCACACGTAGTCTAGCGTGGGTGTCGATTTTCAGGCCTGTGTGGAATTACTTGGCCAATTTGAATAAAAGACCCTTTGGTGACTCTGGGGTATAATTTCCGCATGTCAGAGGTCTGCTTAGTGTTGTGGTCCGATCCATGGGTCGAATGGTTCTGCTGTATAGTTAGATGCAGCAAGCCAGTCATTGGTCATAGTATGTGAGAGCTGCGGTTAACAGGCACCCAATACCCAGTGCTTCAGTCTCTCTCTCAGGGGAAACTTTCCAGAATCACAAGGAGTGCAGAATAGAGAATAGAAGTTTCATTGTCATTGTATATTAAATACACAATGAAACTGAAGAGACCCGACGCGTCCGTTTTGTAATTTGGCCTTCTCAGTGAAACACATTGTTTCAACTTTGTTGTTCTGCACTGCACTGTACAAGGCACCGATTTTACCAGCAAAGTCATCTGGTCGGTGTTTTTAATAAGGTACCACCCCATAAAGGAATTTTTATTTATCAAACATTAATTTAAAGAATCTTATGTAAATTCCACACACTTTTGGGTAGGTTGAATTGGCCCTGTAGTTGTGTGCACCCTGTGCTGTATTGGCGGCTGCCCTTGGTTGGTTCCTGCCTGCCCCCATTGTTCCCGGGATGGGCTCTGGTCCCCCCCACCCACAACCCCAGTTGGGATTAAGCGGTTTCAGTAAATGGATGGATGGATGTAAATTCTGTTTTTATTTTTCTATTTCCTGATTTAAAATTCTTGTTGTAAATTATTTATTCGTTTTTCCTTTTCGCCATGATATAGCTGTTGTTGATTTTGTTGACATTGTTGACGTTAAACTTAAGCCCACCAAAACCACGGTAATGAAACTAGGAGTGCTTCTCCTGTACAGGAATACTCACCTCTATTTTTTTCTCTCTTTGTCTAGGACTTGAGCACCATTTACTACCATCTCTACAACATGGATGTCTTATCGCATCTTAGGGAGCACCAGCTACGGTAAGAATAACTTAAGATGCTTTATGTGAATCACCTAAATCCCTGCCACAAGACTGCGATTTCCCTAGAGCGTATTTTCATGATTCACGATGCCTTTTAACAGCACCCCTGGAAATTTGTTCACCAGACATGTGTATCCAGAATGGGGGTGGGGGGGTGGGTGAGGTGGTGCCGGTGGTGGCGGCTGATGTTTACAAACACGCCAGGATTAGGAGTCTTTCATGTTGCCCTCCGTGCCATGGACTCTTGAGATAAAAGCAGGAGTTCCTTCAGAATGCCTCTAGGGAAAGCCTGTTGGGCCTTGAGTTCTCTGAAAAGCTGGTTGAAGAACTGGGTGTCTGCTCTGGCATTGGCCCAGTAAATAAGCTGAACCTGGAATGGCCTGAATCTCCTGGGTTTCCAGGCTAATTAAAAAAAAAAAAAAAAAAGAGCAATAGGCGGAGCCCAATGAAAGCAGGCACCTCCTGTGTACGTTGCGCACGTGGGCAGTTCCTTTTGAAGGCTCTCGCTCGCAACATCTGGATCCACCAGCAAGCTGAAGTACCTCTGCGCCGGCCCCACACCGATACGGGGCCTGTGCCTCTAAATCGCATCCCTCGTTTCAGGTCGATGTGCAACTCTGTCCGGTACGAGAGACACGAAGCCAACCACATCCTGTTCTGGTGAGTAAATGCCACCAGATCCTGTCACGTCTCGGTTTGCTTGAGAGCCCACTAGAGTTACAGGCTTCAGTCAGTCAGTGTAAGCGTACCAGGTGTGCATTCGTGTGCTCATTTTGCTCTCCGATAATGTATTCATGACCTGCTAAGTTTAGCACGTCTGGAAACTTTTACGCTTAAGGGTAGCTGCTGTTCACCATTTGATTTTGTTTGACCGCCATTCTCTTCAGCAATGTATTTGATGCTGGTCCACTATCATCCAGGATTTGCTGAACGAGATAGGAGCTTCTAAAAACAGATTGAAGTATCTTGATTTGCTGAAGACATTTTTGGAATGCTTTCCCCTAGTGTTTATAAGAACTGCAGCATCAGAGCTGAATCTGTTTGAACAAGTTTTTGATAGGCATGAAACCGTAGGACTCCTGTATTGGTATTTTGTAATTTTAGATGAAACTGTGTAAGAGCTGTACCTACAGTGTCAGAATCTACACTGGTGCTTAAATGTTCTACACTGGTGCTTAAATCTTTATTACGAAAACATTCAGAAGCCACAAATGCTCTCAAATGTGCATCCAGTTCCAGCTGTTTTTTTTTTTCTGAGAGTAACTTGACATCCATCCTTCCATTCCCAGCCCCGACAACCTCTCAACATGTTGGTACATCCTTCTGACCGGCTCAGTGTTTGTGAAGGAGCATATGTTTCTGGCCAGATGCTGGTACGTTCCTCTTCATTCACACGTACTTTCCGTGGTGCTTGTCTGCATGTGCGCCGTCACCTGCTGTTATGCCGCCTCTGATCTCTCACCGGGCAGCAAACCGGTGATGGCAGCAGTGAGCGGATGAATTGTAGCTCTGGGGTTTTGCGTGCGCCCCATAGGGGGCTGTTTTGAGAAAGCCGATCAATCACCAGTGAAACTGCAGAGGAAATTGTCTCCCAGACCTTTTTTCAGAGGTAGGTGGGTGTCAACATGGGGGGGGGGGGGTTTGTTTAAAGCCTGTATAAAATTCTTGGGGCCCATGTGACCGCTATAACTACAAGGCTCCGTGACGAGGGTGCGTTTTCTTTATTGGACACAGATGTCCCGAAAGCATCTAGGGAAACAGTAGTGAGTACTCACTCCAGTTTCGTGCTTTTTTTTTTCTTTCTTTTTCCGCCGCCTTTTTTATAACCTCTGCCGTCGTACACGCCCGTCGAAGGAATCTGGTTCCCCTTTGGCTAAGGACGACAGCTCGGGCGATGCCCTAGCCCTCTCTGCAGGATTCCAACAGGGTCCTTTGAGCACATGCTGTCCCTGTGCGTTTCACTTTTAAATCGTTAAGTAAGCAACTGGAGTAGAGCCAGGTGTGTGTGTGTGGGGGGGGGGGGGGGGGGGCTCCACTCTCCTGCTGGTACTGGGTGTGTGTTTGTGTGTGCGTGTGTGTTGTGGGGTCACAGGGTGAGTAGGGGCTGGCTGGAATGTGGAACTCCCCGGCTGGACGGTGACTCGGCCATGTGTTCCTGGGGTGTGGCGCCAGCTCTGAGCTCCCCCAGGCGGGAAGTGAGGACGCCAGCTTCCCGGACGGCCACCCCCCCCCCCCCTGCCTCCAAACGAAGAGGCACATGCTGGGGAGAGGAGCAGAGGACAGCGCTCGCCGCCGAAGAGAGGATCTAGCGGAGTCTTCGTCACTCCTGGGCCCACGCCAGTAAACAGGAGCTGGATTGCATGGATGTGTTTGGCAGTTCTGGCTCTGCTCCGACTGGCTATTGCATGCTGCCTCTGGGAAAAGCCTGAAATAACACTTGAATCAAAGAGCACTCGAAGGAAGCAGACCCCTTGTTAGGATCTGATTGTTCTCTTGCCACTTCTAGTACGTTGTCCTGTTTGGATTGGGAGCCAGTTTCTGGGACTTTCTGTGGCTTTTTTTTAAGCAGGAAGGAGCATTTCGGGAGAGTGGGATGTTGCTGCTGGATGCTGTGTGAAGACACTAGGGAGCGATCATGCTTTCCCTCTTTGGGTGCCCAAGTCGTCATGGACCCTGACACCAGAAAGTAAAATCGGACCTCCGTCTTATGATAACCCTCACGGGTTTTAAATAGGCCTGTTTTAATCCTCGCTGTCAGTCTTCCCTTTATATGACGTCATCGGGCCCCTTATGTAGTGTTTGCTGTGCTCAGAGCTTCCATCGGGTCTGCACCATTGCACTGGGCAGTCGCTCTGGCTGTAATAGTAAGTCCTTTGTTCTGCTCTCGGTTGTTTTTATTTTTTGATGCGGGGATATTTTCTTTTCTGCAGCCGGTGAATCAAAGCCAATGAGCGTAACAACAACCGCCGGCCCTCCTCAACTTTTCCACGCTCTCCTTAATCTTGCCCGACTAACGTGCCACTGAGCTTAGCTCTGCTTGGGAGCCTGGGGTGCAGTGATTAAAGAGCGCGTTCAGGTGGGGGTCAGAGTGCAGTCGCAGATGCTTGGGTTACAGAGCTCAGGCTTCTCTCTTGGGTTTTGCAGGTCTGTCTTCAGCCGTCACTTCTTGGTTCCTGTGGCTGCGCAGCCTTTCTGCGGTGTGCTTCCGTTTTTGTCGTGCTTTTTTAATGTTCAGCGTTAAGAGAAACACAGAACTGCAGAAACTTCTCAACTCTGGACCTACGGAGCTAGTCTGGCACTTTTTAATATTGTGGGCTAGAGTTTGCTTTGGGGCATTGACTGCATTGTTGACTAGAAAGGGCCAAATGACTGCAAAATAAGGACCAGTGTGAGTCAGGCTTGGGTGCCACACGTCATGAGTCATGCCAGGCCGTTGGTTCCCAACACATCTTTTAAATTTGTTTGTTTATTAAAATGCAATTTAACCCTTGAGTTACAATGCGCATATATTGTTAGTGTAGTCTATGTCCCCTGGTACCGAAGAGGAAAGGGTAGTTTTCTAGTTCTGTTTGCGGCGTCTTTCGGTTGACGAACTGGACTTAAACGTGCCCCATGTGTCACTGCAGATTTTAAACCCATTAGCCGCAAAAGGGTTAACGGCTAAAACAGTAGATAAAGGAACAGTGGGTACACGACGTGAAGCGAAACTGTAAGGAACCGTCTGCTTTTGCGATCCAATATGAAAGTCCGATGCGCTTTCCTGCGACCCGCCGAGTTGGCCCGCCTTTCCAAAGACCGTGGAGGAGAGCGAGAGAGCGGGGACACCACATCTGTGGTTTCTGTCAACGTTGTCAGCAGTCTGTTCTGTTACCGTGGAGATTGTTTGAAAACAGAACCCCCCCCTTCTCGACGAAAAAGTCTATGACAAACATATTGTTTTTGTGGTGTGTGCAGTTTTTATAATGTGTGTGTGTGTGTGTGTGTATTTTTTTAAATATAGTTGTCATGGTTTCTGGTAAAATGTCTGGTAAATTCGACCTAATGGGGCAAATTTAGAAATCGAGGAACAGGAGTGTAGCTGAAGTTGTAACCCCCCAAAAAATGTGGCATTTGACCTAAAGTTGTGCTTTATATTTACTTTTATATTTTGGATTTATCGTAGTCAGACTTTCACAGTCTGCCCAGTTTTCGTCAGACAGGCAGTCACGTAAGATGTCACAAAATAGCATCTTACGAAGAGTCCTGAACTTGTCACAGTTTAACTCTTTTTTTGAACCGGTAGTGTATCCTGAGTTTTTGACTTCAGTAATTAACGTAACGTTAACATGTGTGTCTGTCCCAGCCCGTTAGCTGTTGTCGGAGTGGCTGTACCATTGTTGTCACTAACCTGCCTGTGTGGTTGACGTAAAGAAGCAGGGCCTGTCGATGTCGGTTGCCCGTCATGGGGAGGCAGTGCTTTTGAAGTGGAGATGCGAGCAGGGAGGTAAATCCTGGTGCTTTGATGACCCCTTGATCCCTGTTGGTCAGCTGCAGAGCTCTGATTTGCTGGAGTATGAAGACTGTGCTGTTGATGCGTCTGAGCTCATTGCCAGAGCCTGGGCCTCTATTGCATGGGGTGGGGGGGGGGGCTTGATATTATACTGACTGCATGGCTGTTAATGGTGCATTTCTGTGGAGC
Organism: Brienomyrus brachyistius; assembly: GCF_023856365.1. Classification (NCBI taxonomy): domain Eukaryota; kingdom Metazoa; phylum Chordata; class Actinopteri; order Osteoglossiformes; family Mormyridae; genus Brienomyrus; species Brienomyrus brachyistius. The sequence goes on along the minus strand of NC_064556.1, from coordinate 4,092,063 downwards.
CCGAGAGCTGCAATGCAGCATGCGACCTGACCCTTCTGCCACTAAAACTTTTGCGTGGATGGTGCATTTTTCCCATTTTCCCCATAACTGTCATGCACTGCTCTGCGACATGAAGGGCTGGTGTTGGCAGCACCCGGATGTCTTCCGGACGTCCGCATGCCGCCATGCAACATGTCTGAGATGTAAATGAAAAAAAAATCTCTGTCCATCAAAGTGTGACACGTGAAGAATGGACACAATCAGACGACGGCTTCTGACCCCCCTCTGGTGGTGGGGTTTGTCTGCCTCTCTGATAACAGGAGGTCACCGTCTGCTTATATTCATGCTGGGCTTCAGCTCGACCGGAAACGGGAAGAAATGTGAGCAAGGTTCAGTCGTATCTGAAGCCTCTAGATAGCCGAGATGCTAAACTTTAACAGCTTGGCACACGTTTCTACCATTGAGGGATAAGGGGTAAGCTGATAAAGGACATCCCCAGTGACCCCAGAAGGCATTGGTGACGGGTTATAATATTTTGGTTTTTTTTTTTTGTTCTTTTTCTTGCGAATGTATGGAGCAAAATGACCAAAGGCGGAACGACCTCATGTACCCTGGGGCTGTGTTGATGGCTGTGTTAGCTGTCACTGGTGGCGTTGCTGGCCAAAAACCCGGCATGTCGTCCACTTCAGGACTCCTCAGACGGGGTGGGGGCAAGGCGCTGCTGGAGAGCATGTACTAGTGCAGGGCTATTTAGTCCTGCACAGACGTCACGCAGACGTCACTAATGCGATTGGGACCCATTTTCTGCCTGAGTACTGTTTGTTTAAGTGCAATCACTGCGCTCCACAGAAATGCGCGTGGCTCTAATCCTGTCTCAGGTGTTTCCTGATATCAGACGCACCGAGCCTCCTTCCGTTGGCCACGTCATCGCGTCCGGCCGCCCGTCCCTGGGTGATGCGGCCGCATTTTAACACACGACTCCCGTTTTCTCTCCGCAGCTTCGGCAGACAGCTGGGGGGCCGACGAGGCTGTGAATGCATCACGCTCCAGCCATCGGAGATGATCGTGGTGAGTGGCACCTTCTCCGCCTCCCATCCCCCTCTGTCCCGGTCAGGACCGAGGATGGCACCTCCCGGCGGGCCCCCACCCCAGATGGCGCAACCCAGTCAGTGACCCATGTCTGAATTTTGACCCCCAGTGCAGTTTCAGAGATGTTGTGCAACATCTCGTGCTTGTCATTCATTCGCAGAGCAAACAGAGTTTGGCCGGTTAACTGCAGATTGCAGTTCTGTAAATATACAGGGTGGACCGGAAGTAGGTATACAGTTTTCATTTTGCAAGTTCGGACTGGGTTATCCCGAGATGGGTTGGTGCCTCACCCTGGGTGGTTTCCTGCCTTGTATAAGCTCCCTATCCCCCGCAAACCGGAATAGGATAAGCGGTAATGGAAAAGGGATGGATGGATGATTGGGTCATGTTTAGTCTGGTAGGTTTTTGAAATGTCCTCTGTCAACGTTTATCCATCCTGGAGCCTGTTCCTGACCCTGTGGCACACTTTAGCTACCCTGACAACATCTTGGATTCGGCGATGTGGTAGCATTGACTGGCAACCACCTTCACCAGACCTGGGTGGGCGGGCGTAGTTAAGGCTTTTGAGAGGAAGCTCTGCACAGTGGATAAATTGAAGGAGTTCATCTCGCAAGCATTTCTGCACATTGATGCTGACCGGGATTTGTGTGCTAAAGTGTGTCTCAGTGTCGGGGACAGGCGCCAGGAATGGATCACCGGGGACGGAGGAAGACTAAACATGACCCAATCAGTACTGTAAAGTAACCGTATACATTCTTTTGGCCCACCTTGTAATATAAAGGATTATGAATGGGCTATTAATTTGTGGATTTAATTAGGACTTTGCAGGGGGTCCTGACTTTAAATGAGGGTAGATTTTTACTCCTGGTTATTTGCTTTTAGGAATGACCTGGGCTCCAAAAGCAGTTAGTGACTGTAGTTTTTCAGGTTGTAACACTCTTCTGTAAGCTAAGCCTGCAACACAGGCTGGGCACCGGTTAGCAGTGACCTGATCTCACTAAGCCAGTAAATAACATTGTAGTTCTCCATGCTTTTAACGCATGCTGTTTCTGTCACATGATGCCTTCGTTTTTTTTCTCTATACACGAGGGATGACACGGGCCCGGGCATTTGCGTAACGGACAATGAAAGTACATTGACAGCAGATGTGTAGGAAGCTCTCGCCGCCATGGTCTCCCACAATCCCAGACATCCCTTGGGAAAAGCTGGGACTAGCCTGGCATGGGTGACTCCGAAATACAACGACCAGTGGGGCGTCGGGCTGCTGCCGGCTAATTCCTGGCCTGATCTACCCTCCCCTCCCCTCCCCTCCCCTCTCCACCTCTTGTGACGCTGCCCCATTGTAAGTAGTACAAAACAAACATGTAATCAGTTCAGTGACACGCAGTGGGCCTCAGGAATGGCCAGAAGTTTGCAGTGAGCGCCGGCCCCGCCCGTTCCCCCCGCCGCAGCACGCCACTTTGCCTGCTGAGCAGCTGCCTGTTTCCTCAGTGTTACCCGGGGACTTGCCAGCGCGGCTGGTTAACACGCAAGCGCGCGTCTCTTTAAACATCGACGCAGGAGCTTTAAAAGTTTCGAAGACGGGGGGTGGGGGGGTGTTTCGAAGGACATGCGGGCGCCGTGAGAGATGAGGCTCCAGAGGATGGGGTGGCGGAATGTGCCTGCGAGGTTTTAATCTGTGATACCGTGCAGCCAGATCTCAGAGAAGATATCTGTTCCTTTACGGCTTCGTGCAGGAAGCGTCAGCCGCCTCTTCGCAAGACCTGCTCCGCGCTTACAAGAAGGCGGCTGACACTAACTGCTCTCTTCACCCGAGTGAGGGCCCGCAGGAGAGAAGGAAAGGGGGAACTGAGGACAGGGGGCCCCGTGCCTTACCATCGCCGGCGCCCCACGCCTGGCCTCCCTCCGCGACCCGCCCTCAGCCTCCGCCCCCTTTCTTTGCCTCCCCGATGAGCCTGCTTCAACTACACCGGCTCTCCATCCTATGGAGGAACTGGATGTTTAACCAGGACCCTGGCGACCATGTGTTCCAGGTGGAGAACACCAGCGAGGGCGAGGACGGCGAGCTGCAGCGAGAAGCGCCACTGCGCTCGTCCCGCCGCCGCTTTCGGAAGGTCAACCATCGCGGCGAGAGGGAGCTCATCACAGACGGACAGGACGCCCAGGGCACTCAGGCGGTGAGCAGCCTCTCGGGCACCTCCCCGCCACCACCCGCCGCCGCTGTCTGGATCGTGGGATCGTTCCCCTGGTTTAGTGCTGTTGCCATCTGTTCGGGGGGGGGCATGTGTTTTCAAGAGTTGCACGTGTCAGTGCACTGAGGGCCCTTCTGTGCTTGAGGTCTGAAAAGTGAGTCTTTGTTCTGGTGCAGCCTGAGAGGCACTTGAGTGAAATTAAGACATACAGAATCTGTGTGACATTACCACACCCCCCTTTGCGTTTCATAGCGGTAAAATAAGTAGCGTTAAATATGCATGCAAAGATCGAGGTAGTTAGGGCAGTAGAGCTTTGGCAGATTAAAAAAACAGAATAAGCCTACTGCGTGTTAAATTAATTCTTTGAAGCAAATCGGCATGTACAGAATGACTGAATGTGCTTGTCGGGAAATCCGTTAGGGGTGTTTCTTAAATTTCACCATGTGCCGAGGGGACCCCCCCGCCCCCTCCCCCCAAATGCCCAGCTCTAGTCGATAGGATCGATTTGAGTTTCAGTTACAGTTTCTCCGTAATCTGTTCGCACCACATTTCATCACCCCGGTGCGACGTGGCAGTTGGTGAATCTTCCTTTGGCGATTCCCTCCCCCAAAGTCGCGTCAGCCTGCATGTGCCCACGTTCCAACCGGCCCAGTCTGGAATGAATGACAACGGTTGGGGCCATCTTTAGGGGAAAGCCTTGGTAAATGCTGATTAGGGTGTTTCAGCAGAAGTGGAAGTGAATAGGCAGCAGAGCGCTTCAGTGTGGTGGTCGGTGGTTACCTGCTGCCCGCCCAAAATCATATTGTGTCGGTCTCTCTCGGACCCACGTCCCAAAACATTGGCTATTGATAATTACCCTGATGCCCTTAATGAATTGTGATGATTCCAGTCCTCCTTGGCCTCCACTGTAAAGGGCTTTAAGCCCGTAGGCTGAGAGATCTCGGGACCGTCCTCTCTGTAAATGTTAGTTGCCTCAGCCTTTGGTTTGATGTTGTTGTGGGCTGACGTCACGGATCTGGTTTCCGCTGCCATTCTGGAACTGACCCTGACATTTGACGTAAGTGCCGCTAATTACCACTGAGGAACCTGCCTGTTTAGATGCCCCCCCCTCCCCACATTATCATCACGCTGCCATTTTTAAAGACAGGTTTGGCGACCCCCCACTGATGTGGTAACGCGCTAATGGACTCCAGTGGATGCCGGACTGTGTTCGCAAGGCTCGTCTCGGCTTAATCTGGTCCGCTAGACCGTAATTGGTGGCTCGCTCGCTGGTGGCCACTCTAGCCCTCAGTGATGAAAGAAAGGGCGTCTTTCTCAGTGGGGAGGGGGCTCGACAACCTTTTTACCAATGGCACCTTCTCCTTTGATGCTCCAGTGATATCCAGTGTTATTAAAAGCAGCGGGAGTGTAAATGATGCAGCAATCGACTGGCTGCCCTAGTTAAATGTTTGGCTGATTACGTATTTTCGGTTATGAGAATATTTGGTGGATTACATACCTTTACCGCAGCTGTATTGCCACATGGTAACGTGGTTTGTATGTCACTTTATTCTGCTTTCAGTGTGACTGGTAGTGAAATGCCCTTTTTTAATCGCCACCCCTGTCCCATATATCATAGATACCCAGGCAGCCATCGCCGTAGAACAAGGCAGTGCAGATATTAGGGGGTTTACTGCAGTGTTTATAAGCCGCAGGAAAGAATAAGGTTATTAGATAGAGATCTGCCGGGAGCTGAAGATCATCGGGGCTGCACTTGCAGTGGGAAAATTGCGCCGTTACGTGGGAGAAGACGTGTTGCGTTAGTCTGTGGTATCGAACTTCCTGTCTGCATGGGTCCTTCTCTCGCCGCTTGGGTGTCCACACTGGTTGAGATCGGGGCACCGTGAGCGGCATACAGAAAGACGGGGATTTCACCAGTGATGACAGAGGCGTTTCCGTCTTGCGCAAAGCTGTCCGACTTGGCAAATGTCGGCGATTTTTGTTGCATTACTCTCGCTTGGCGTTGACATCACCCATGTGCCACCATGGCGAGGAACCGTCCTTCCATCCACTTGGAACAAATGTGACACGCGGGTCGTGATGTCGCCGCTGCATTCTCGTCACCCCAGAGTGCCAGAGCATGAAACCTGACACGAAAACCAGGGCGAGGGGTTGTACTGTCTCGCGTGTGGCGGAAGCCAGCGGTCGCAGACACGGAAGTGAAGTAGGCCCCGTTTACGCGTGGTTGCTCCTGGAAAAGCAGGAAGCAGGTGTTACAGGACAGCTTCAGCGCTTTTCGCGATCGGCTCTGAGGCTGACGGTTTGGCAGATCTCCTTTCCGCTGTTCCAGCCGCCGTTGTCATTCCTAAATTTAGAGGATCGCGTCCCCGAGTTGAGATGGTAACCTTTCAGCCTCCCGAGCCCCCGCTCTGCACCCAGGGGATGGCTTGTATTTTCGGCACACTTAGCTGTACGATGTTGTAATTGGGGTGCCTTTTCACGGTACCCCAGGGAGTGCTTGAGCTGCTTGTGAGCAGCTGGTTCACTAGCAAATAGCCTCCCCCAGCAGAAGGAAGGAAAAGTGAATACGGCGCATGAGTGCTGGGGGGAGGGTGATCCTGGCCTTGCCTCCTGCTCAGGGCCCCTCCGGAACTGGGTGTGGAGACCCCTGTTAAAATCACAGGAATTCCTTCGCCAGAGTAGCTGTGGACACAATAGGCCTGCAGCCCTCAGCACACCGACCTGTGCTTTTGGTCATGTTATTGTTCTGAAGAACGGATGGGGGAAATCTGCTTTTCCACACACAGTGATGCAGTGCGTTTGTGGGCGGATCTGTGGGTCAAAGGTCACCATGCTAATGAGGGACCTGAGCCAAGTGCTGGACGTGGACATGGATGTGGTGACTGTGTGACATCATTTCGTCATTTGGCCCTGACTGAGGGTACCCCCCCTCCCACCCTCACTGGGATGAGAGTAGCTCTGCCAGGTCAGTTATTCACCAAAGGGCGTTTTAACAGATGCCTGATGCTGTTAGCTGGGGAAACTGCAGTGCTGTAAGAATGTTTACATCTTGCCTGTTTAGCAGGTGCATTTTTGTTCAAAGCGACGCACATGTGAGGCAAATAGCACACTGCGGATTCAGTGGGTGGCCATGCTGCGGGCCCAAGTCGGACATGTATAAGGTGCAAACCGCACGCTGACCCAGATGCAGCTGCAGACAGACGGACTGTCAGGCGAGCACACATGCACGTACTCGGGAGGGGGGGGGGGGGTGCGGGTAGAATCGCTATGGCGCTGGCTGGGCGAGTGCTGAGGACAGGGTGTGTTAAATAAAAGATGAGAGCGTGCGTGTGTACACATGTGCTTGGGGGGGTGGGGGCACGTGCAATCTCTACAGATAACTGCACATTTTCACTGTAAGCAGCATCTGCTAGCCTACCACCCTTGCCAGACTTCTTTCCCCAAGGTTTGAGAGGGGCATCCCTACACTGACAGGTCCACCACAAGAGGGGGGATGGGGGTATCTTCCAGCGTTTGCAGCCGATCACTCTCTGTACTTTTTCTTACGGGTGACACTCTCCAGAGAGCTCCATGTGCTGGCCTCTGATTGGCTGCTTGTGAAAGGGATGATGTCATCCTTACCACAGGGCTAACAGAAGGAAATGGAATTCAGTTCTCGTTATTGTGCCGGTGCTGGCCAATAGGGGTGCAGGGCCACGCAGATGTGTGTTTTGAAAGCTATGCCTTTGTCTTTTTAGCAATCTGTGAGCTTTAGCCTCTCTTAATAGTGCATATTAATTCTGCTGTATTGAGTTTTGGAATAATGCCAGGCTGCTGGTCATGTGAAACGTGAATCGCACATGAATATTGCCATCAGGACGTGCTTTCAGATGAGCTCGACCCATTGTGAGTGGGGATGCCTCGCTCTTGGATTCAGGATCATTATGTTGGAATAATTGGGCGTTACAGATCCCACCGGGGGCCACACTGTCTCTGCTGTGAGAAGCGGCATACATTAGCATATTTATCTGCCGCTATGCGCAGACCTGTCTCTGCCGCGTGCCTGGTGACCAGGCCTGCGTGCGCAAGCTGCATTATTGCTGCCGCCGTCGCTGTTGTTTTGGAGATGCGGCTGTTCCTATGCATGCAGCTGGATCAATAGCGGCACCGTCTCCGCTCCTGCCAGACGGCCAGCACACACCCCCCCCCCCCCCCCCCCCCCACCCTTCCTGCGTAGGTGATGTCATCCGTTCTGCTCCCCTCTCTCTCTCTCTCTCTCTCTCTCTCTCTCTCTCTCTCTCCTCCCACTCTCTGGCTCCTTATTAGAGGTTCCTCCTCACAGCGGAGCTCCTAGTCCACGGGTGGCTATCCTGCGGGGGGAGCAGCCGAGAGCGCAGCCAAAAAGGGGGGGGTTCCGGTGAGCATCGGGCGACACGATCGAAGTAGTCTACTCCGGACGATGGACAGGGGCCCCCGCGTGCCGGCGTAGGGCGAGAGCCGGTGCCTGCGCTGAGGCCGTGGGGTTGGGGGCGTGGGTGGGTGGGGGTTGGGGGGGGTTTCCCCGGGTGCCTTCTTTCCCTCCCTCGGTGGTGGATCCAGGGATCTCCCCCAGAGTTCACTGCTTGTCTGAGATGTTTGGAGAGGGACTCTGCTCAGGCACACCTGAAGGCTGCTGGACCGGCTCCCTTTGCACCGAGGGCTTTCCTGGATGCGGCTACACTGAACTTCGGCAAGTTCGGGGGAGCTGAACCGAGTCCCTCCCGAGCGAAAGGGCGCATGGTGCAGCAGCTGCAGGGGAGCGGAGATTCCGGACTTCTGTGACGCTTCTGCCGCTCCTCCTCCTCGCCTTCATCTTCCGCTTTACCTGTGAGAGTGGCAGCTCACCCGGCTACGTGTGTGTTATTTCACCCCCCCAATCCGAGTTTGGACTTCTAGAGAGCTGCTCTGCTGCTGATCCATCTTACCGTGACCCTGGACGAGTCCAACCGGCCTTGGGCGCCTTTCCCTTTTCCGCTCTGAAAAAAACGAAAACTTTCCCCTTCTCTTGGGGAAATGGCTTTCCTCGTCCGTTGCTATGCCAACTGCCTCCAGCCATGGTCCTCCAAAGTAAGTGATGCTGTAACCCTCCCTCCCACCTCCATCCCCTTGTTCCAGTTCACATTCACATCTGGCGTCCAAATCACGTCTGTGCGTTTCACCATGTGAAAGATACGGTATCTCTTGCGGCTGCTCGTTTTTCCCGCATTTCATTTTGCTGCCGTCTTATAAACCTGCAAGATAGATGCTTCTGTTTGAGATGGAATTTGATATGCAAATGTGTCCTGGGTCACTGTTCGTCGGGTCTTGAGATCGGAACCGAGCCCCGGGTATCGTCGGGGAAAATGCTCCGGCCCACCGCTTCAGGATCTCCTCCCGGGCTGCACTGGCCGTTGATTGGCTGTACTGTCACCATCCTGGCTGAGCTCGCCGCAGCCCCAAACCACTCCAGCGTCCCAACAGGCAGTCTGCTCCCTCACCCTGACCTTGTCAGCCACTCTTGTTGCCCCCCCCCCACCCTTCTCCTTCACTAATTAAAGTGCCCGAGTTCTGATGGGATCACAGCTGAGGCTCAGGAACAGAAGACAACCCCAGAGACATCACTCGCATCTTCAGTGACCCCTCCCCCGTCCCTAAAGATCCCGCCCCCCCCCCCCCCCCCCCCTTTAATACCTCACCTCCTGCCAGATAGTGCTGCTGTCTTGCTCGGGGCTGCTGTTTTGGAGATGCTCAACTCTCCCACGCTAAGCGTCCATCTCGCAGTGTGTGAAATGAGCCAGTTGCCCTGGGAAATTATGTCTTTTTGTTGAGATTTTTAATTTTTTTTCTTTCCAAGATGTTTGTCTTAATTGTGTCCTAATTAACTGTCCGAGTGTAATGAGCTTTGAGGCAATGACGTCAGTCTGGTTAGCGGGATGTGTGTCGAAGTCCGGGTCATCAACTTTGCGGATGGATTATAAATGTTCTTTTTATTGTTTTCGACTTTAGTCTAGGGGCGACTTGAATATTGGAAAGTTAGAATAATTCCAAGGGCCCCTGAGTGATAAGGGCCCTAAAAAAAATTGGTACAATGTTGCATTGGCCTGGTTTGGGGCCCCAAATTATGTAGGGCCAAAAATCTTTATCGAGTCCATCTAAAAGTTATGATTTGATTTGATTCACAAAAATTCTCCAACCCTTAAAATCTGTGCCCAAAGCAATGTGAGTTTATTATAATATCTTAACATTATTACAGGGAGCTATGGTATAGAAAACTATCAGCAGTAACAGTTAATCCCTGTCGATTTAACTTCGACAGATTTCTGAGTGTGTTCGCCACACTTGATGTGTGTAGAGTTTCGTTTCCGTCTCTCTGATATTCTGGGCTGATTTAGGGAGTGACTTGCCTGGCCTGTGTGATCGCCAGAACTGTAATCAATATGAATGAGTTGTAATCACCTCGGGATGCGTAAGGTGCTGAATATAGCCGTTAATGCCTTTGTGTGTGGCGAGCAGGCCTCCTGCTGTCATGGTCATGTTTCAGAGTGGCCTGTGGGGGCTGCTGGTAAATATTGGTGTGTAGTGTTTGGATCCTCTTTACGGTAGTAGCAGGATTTGCCTTTAACCTTTTCGAAAATCCCAGGGGGAGGTAATGGGACATGCAGTCCATAGTAATGTTCCCTTCTGTGTTTGAATTTTCACAAAGTGGGCTTCGGTAACCGTCTTGACTCGGAGGTCTGAATCCCATGAAATTGATTTATAAATAATTCAGGCAGCAATATTTATGCTGCCATACACCGTTCCTTTTGTGTGACGCAGCTCAGCCTTGCATGTGTGTTTGTTTTCTGGTGGTCAGTCGTAGGAGTTGGTGTGAACCGTCAGTGTCGTTAACGTCCGGTCTGGGGTCTGTAAGCATTCCTTTCCCCCCCCCCGTTTACTCAGGAAATTATCCCGCACGATAACCTCGGCTCACTCCATCACCCAAACTGGTTCGCCAGGAACTGGCACCGACTTAGTTTCCTGACATGCAGAAACGCACGTTCCTGTGCGGGTATCTCTCACGGCCGAAGCGTGCCCAATCCTGCAGCCTCAGCAATCGATGGCGTTGCAGGACTTCTGACTTTGATGATGGGCCTTTGGGTACTCGTGGAACTGGATCCAGCAGCAAGGGGTAGGGGGAGTCCCGAGGGTGGGGCGGGTTTGGCGATGGGGTGAGTAGGGGACAGATGACACCGTATTGACTAATTGTCGCGTTGGCAATCCAGGGCGGGGAGGACATTGAATGAGTAATGGCTGAGGAGGTGATTCGGGGAGTGTTCGCCCCGAGCAAACCACATTAGTCATGTGTTAGTCCAGTTCTACCCGCAGCTGGGATGTGCCACTCACCAGGCCGACTGTAACCAGCGGACGTGAGCTGCAGTCAGAACGTTCACTGGCTGAAAGGCTGGAAGAGGAAACATCTGGCTTCTGCCTGCTGACTTTGTATGCGGGTAACAGTCCAGATTCAGACCCCATTTCTAACTGCTCCCCATTTGTGTCGCACAGCGTTGTCATAAAGATAAAAATGATTTGCCACGTGACGTCTTTCACCCCGATCCGCATGTGGAAAATGCACTTGTGATGTATATGGACGATGTACAGTGTCTTTGTAGAGAAGAGTCAGCCTGGATGCATGCTATCGATCCCCATCACCTATGCCTCTGGGTGATGATACCATGCCTCCTCCTCCTCCTCCCTCCTCAAGCTTTTAGCCATCGCTGCCAGATAATACAGTTGCAAATAGCAGAAGCTAAATAATGCATCGCACGTTTCGTTTTTTTCCTGCCGTGTTTGTTTGCTTGTTTTTGTTTTGTTGTTTGAGCCGTAGCCGGCATCCAGTGCAGTTTATCACTTCCCATGAAGTGCGTCCGCTTCCACCAGGGCTTTGCACAGCTTTCAGTGTAAATCACCGAGCTGGTGCACAAACCGACGTGCATGCACTCTCAGTCACTTTTTTTATGTGGTGTCACAGGTCCTATATTTATTGACAGGAAGCAGCTCAGACACTGGGGCTGGGGGTTGGGGGCTGCTGGTTGAAAGTAGACGCACTGATATCTGTTACTTATTGTCATCAGTGATTCCAGCTCAGCTTGGTGCAGTGCCACCAAGTGACTACGGGACAGAAATACGACTGGGCTGTTCACTAGGTGGTGAATTAAAACTTTTATTTATGTATTGGTTTTAATCCGCTGCGGCACCAGGAAAATAGGATGAATAGAGTGTGACTGAATGTTTTAGAAACATGCAAATCAATGCCTATCTGGTATATATCGCTATCTCATGAGATAACCCTGGCGGCTTTAGGGCCATTGTTCTCCCGGTTCCGGGATTTCGGAGGACATTGAAACAGTGGGAAGCTGGTTTGGTGCCCTGGCCAGCTGTTTGGGTTGTTCCTTCAGGTTACATCACCAGTTGTTTCCACTGGGCAGGGCGAGTCTGAGGTGCTGTGGTTGGCTCCGCCCACCTCCCTTGTTTATTGCATCGTTTTGATTTTGAAAGCCAGCCTTGGATGCCAGGCAGGCTCCTACCAGCCACACTCTGGTCCTCCCCACATCTGCCATATTCCCATGGTTTCAACCGCATCGCAGACATGGAGCTCAGTGTGGGTTTGCTGCGTGTTTCAGTTAACAAATAACAGTGTGAGGAAGTTGAATCGAGGAGGTTGGGCTTAAATGGTCTCTACATGGATTCCAATATGTCTTTTTATGTTAGATTTCGTTTAACAGGCACTTTGATCCTAAGCGACATGTATTGAGAAAGCAGACTTAGCTGGTCCCTGGAGCGTCTAAGGATCGTGCTTAATGGTAAAATCACTCTGGTGACCTACTGATCACTGGCTCAGTGTCCTAACCCACTGAGCTACACACTGCCCCCCGTTGGCCACTTGCAGGTACTGAAGGTAGATGTGATTTTGGGTCTGTAAGCACAGTTCAGGCCGCAGTGACCAGGGACGGTGGGTTAGCATGGACAGCGATGCTCCTTCCATGGCTTCCAGGTGAAATAAGCCTCTGGGTTTGCCAGGAACACGGCAGCGTGTCTAGGAACCGTCTGCTCACCGGCCTGGTGTGCCAAAAGGGGGTACATGTGTCCAACCAAAGGAGAGGAGGTGAAAAGGGGAAGCATTCAGGAATCATCTGTGAGGTCTCTGGGAGGGGTGGGCGTCAGTGAGTGGCTGGTAGGGGTGTGAGTGAGCTAGCGGCATACAGTGTCCTTTCAGGTCGGACTTAAACGAGCGTTTAGCCCCCCCTGCTGAGCATCCAGCCCCCCAGCCAGACATGGTGCCAGGTGGTACCCCTCCCCCCACGTGTGCAATTCCCATCTGAGGCCTGCTAGGAAACTCGAATGCTGCCAGAGCTTTCACTTTTGCTGTGCTTTATTATCAACGCCGTCTGTGCCCTTCCCCGATCCTAATGGCATTTCCCCGAATCTCTGAAGGGCGCAGAGATGGAGACGTTCCAAAGCTGGGATCCCCAACAAGCCTTTGGTAGCCTCTCCTGGCCCACACTGCCGTTTGTCTCCTCTGGGGTGTGCCCTACTCTGTTTCTTTTTTGTATTTTTCTGTCCAGTATAAAACTGACAAAGGAATGTATTTTTCGTGTCCGTGCCGGGATTGACACATGTTTGCCGGTTCCTCTTTGGAGCGGTTCTCTGATCACTGCCCTGCGGGCGCACTGGCAGGACCCTGTATAATCAATCACCGCTTACGTGCAGAAGTGGCGAGTGCTTAGTGGAAACCCCAGCCCCAGCCGGAGGACCCTCCCATCCCACCCACGCTTTCCCTGGAGGTCCCGGCCTCACCACCTCCCGCATCCTGTTTTACTTGGGCTAGGAGCAGGTCTGTGTTTGGTGATGGTGCTCCTTCTGTGGAGGGAATCCCAAACAGATCCTGGAGAGGGCGCTGTAGCTGTTACCTAGTGCAGTAATGTGCGCATTTCTGTCTACGGGCAGGAAGGAGGGATGCAAATTTGTAAGGGATTTGTAAGCTCAGGGTGATTTGAACCTTAACCCGGCTAATAGGATTTATAATTTCAAGAAGAATGGCTTTTAAAATCAACGTATGGAGCATTATGCCAAGTGCTGCATTTTGGCCTATTAGTTTGCAGATGCTTTCATCCAAAGCGACATACCTTGAGAAAGCAAGTTCCGGCAGTCTCAGGGGCATTTAGGGGTAAATGGCCTCGCTTTGCCTCCCCTGGGATTCAAACAAAGGCAAACATGCCTTATTTGCCGTTTGCGGAAGTACAGGTACTCTGGAATGCTTCTCTTCACTGATGCCATCCTGTTCTCCATAGTTTGAGGGGGGGGGGGGGGGTTACAGCGTGGCTATGCTCAATGGCCCACAGACATGTGACTGTTTTGCCGAGGCCGGGACTCGAACCAGCAACCTTCTGATCACTCACATGGCATCCTACTGAGCCGCACACCGCCCCTGGAATGCTAACGCTAATACAGTGATTTGTTCAATTCATTTCTTTTACGCGTTAGCTAGGTAAATCCTCAGCTCACTGCTTTGCTATTGCTAAATTAGAAACACTGCTGTAGGAGTGACTCCAATTGGACCTCATGCCGCGGCCCAGCAGGACCGACAAGGACCGTCTTAAAGCGCTGGTTCCCTCCCCTTCCCGCCTCTCCCCTCATGCTTGGCCTCGTGGGCTCTCATCTGCAGAGCTTCAGCAGTGCCGTCACATTTGATTACACCTCCTATTCTTCAGCGGAACCGTAACACGATTCGTCGCAACACCGGGGATCCCTCATTTATAGATGAGTTGTCATCGCACTGAGCACTTTATTAGACTTTTATCTTTTTCACTTTCCAGTCTCAGACTTCTACAGAAAGAAAGAAAAAAATACTAGGACCTGAGCATAAAGGTCGCAGCGTGTGTTTGTATGAGCAGAGGATGAGATCTCCCGGGAGAAATGCGGACTGTGTCGGCTTTAACCTGCGAGAGCCCTGTGGTGCCACACTGTCGTGTCGCTAATGGTAAATGGACTGCATTTATATAGCGCCTTTCTACTCCTACGAGTACTCAAAGCGCTTTACATTTCACGCCTCACATTCACCCATCCACACACTCATTCACACACCGGTGGCGGAGGCTGCCATGCAAGGTGCCAACCTGCTCACCGGGAGAAATTTGGGGTTCAGTGTCTTGCTCAAGGACACTTTGATGGGGTCAGGAGGAACCAGGGCTCGAACCTGCAACCCTCCAGTTGCCGAACGAAAGCACTACCTCCTGTGCCACCATCTTCCCCCACCAGGCCAACCAGCCGGTGACCTCCTGTCGACCAGAGCTGTCTGCTCCTCGGGTCATTCTGGAGGCTGCTTTCAAAGAAGATGGAAGGCATTGCTTACCTCGCATTCTGCTTCTGCAATTTAGCAAACTATATTTAAAAATTACCCTGGGGGGGGCGTTTTATTTCGTTTTTGCATTTCTTATAGCGCATATTCCAGTGTGAAGGCTTGCTGTTTGAATGAAGCCTTTGGGACGATCTGATGCCTTTGCCGGAGATGTGGATGTTTTCAGACAAGCTACTGCGACCAGAATGGCCGTAACCAGCGTGGCCGGCCACGGAAACGGATGGGCACCCTTGATTTTAAACGTGAACCCTCTGGAGACACAAGTTAGCTTGGCTCAGCGGGCTCTTCCCTTTTGGTCGATGCCCCAAGTTTGCTATTATTGGCTGTCTGTAGGACTTTCGACTCGCGAATCAGGTGCTGGACGCTGAAGCTCATCTCTCCTTCCTCGCACTGCTCGTCAGGGTTCCGTGAACAGGAAGTTCGGTGGTTTCCAGCCATGCCGAGTCTGGGGTCTGCCTCAGGCAAGTTCAAGCAGCGGACAGAAGCAGGGTTCGAGTCACAGTGCTGTCTAAGCTCACAGTCAGACAGAGAGTGTCCACTCTGGCCTGCTTTCCTCTCTATTTTTAAGATAATGATTTTCCGATTGGTCTAGGCAACCGCAGACTCATTTTCCTCTCCAATGAGGCTAGCGGGCTATGAAATTAGTCAAAACAGAAGCCATAATGTTAATGCTCAGTCTTGTCAATGGTCATATATTTGCCTTTATGCATTTTGAAGCTTCTCCTCTATGTTGTGATCGCACACCCGTGCCGTACACTTGTGTGTACGGCAGTGTTTGCACGCAGCTGCTGCAGTGTATCCAATGCAGCGTGCCGGATATGAAAATGTCCTGTCAGTGGTTTTAAGCTGGTGGAAGGCAGTGACCTTTATTCTGTGGACCTAATCAGTCTTGATAAAGGCAAAATGTAATTCTTAACAGAGGGAAACCACCCTGTGACAATTAACACCAGAGTGAATTACAGTAGAATTAACGTACATTTTCTGTGCGCGCCTTCTTTAACGTTTTTAATGGACAAGCCTTTCATCCATGCGACCAAAGCAGGCGATATGAGGCTTCTCGATAGTCCTGAACCTTCGTTTTGAGTTGCCCGTTAATTCCCGTAGAGAAGCTGCTGTCGG
Organism: Brienomyrus brachyistius; assembly: GCF_023856365.1. Classification (NCBI taxonomy): domain Eukaryota; kingdom Metazoa; phylum Chordata; class Actinopteri; order Osteoglossiformes; family Mormyridae; genus Brienomyrus; species Brienomyrus brachyistius. Next base: position 4,076,292 of record NC_064556.1, on the reverse strand, counting down.
TTTGTTTACAGGATATCAACCTGCACGCTCGGCGGTCTCATGGTTTCACTGTAGATTCAGGCTGCTGGTATCTTCGCTACCATCTGGGTCATGGTGCAGAGGTAATGGGTTTTGTGGTGCTGCAGACAGACAGAGACTGCAAGACGTAGCCTGGCTTTTCAGTCCTGCCGGTTACGGGAACGTTTCTCCCTGGATGATGCTCGTGCCCCTTGGACACAAGTTTTCTCAGGGTAGGTGGATTTCATTTCCTTTTTTCAGATGAAACCTCGGTAGTTTAACTGGCCAAGGCAGCGTGATTCTGCGTTTAGCCATTTGTCTTCAGTTTCAAAGACTGATTACACATTACTGTTGCCAGCTATATGGATAGAGAAGACGGGATTGTATTTTTATGCTCATTGCCCTACTTTATTATTTAGCTGTGGTTATATGCACATTTAGGCAAAACAGATCATGGTTGAGTTTTGTGTTTTCCTGCCATAGTGCTGCTGTTGACCACTCATTATATAGTGTGAATCAAACGTTTGGACACACCTACTGAAAATCATTTGGTTTTCAACAAGATGCCGACCCCAAGCACCCCTCCAGGTTATGTACGCAATGTATTATCTTCTGAACAATGAAAGGGATGGAGTGCTGTGACGGATGACCTGCCCCCCACAATCCCCCCCACCTGAACCCTGTAGAGCTGGTTTGGGATGAGTTGGATTGAAGAGTCAGAGTACGGTAGCCAACTTGTGCCCAGAACCTGTGGAAACTCCTCCAGGCCTGTTGGAGAAGCATCCCGGGCGGATACATCTGTAAGCTGGGTGGATGAATGCCGAGAGTCTGCAGTGCGGCCATCGGAGCAGAAGGGGGCTGTTTTGAAGAGTTGAAATTTTGAGAAAATTGAGATGTTCAGTACTTCCCTTGGTCTTTGCGATATTTGATATGTATTATTTCATTGCCTTGAAGTCTTTAACTATAGTGTGAATAATTTAGCTAAAATAGAGACCAGTGCATGAAAAGCAGGCGTGTCCAGGCTTTTGACTGATACTGTGTGCAGTCTTCATGATTTGGTCACATGTTGTCAATAACGGTGGCTTGGGTGGGGGCAGTTTGCAGGTCTTTGTCTCCCTAAATGTGGGTCAATGTTCTCAGGTGCAGGTCTTCACTCCTAGTCGTCTTAAAGGGGTCAGACCCATCTGTGTGCGCCTCGCACGTGGCCGATAGTGAACTGCTGCTTCTGTGCGAACGTGACCCACCTGCTGTTTATGCCGGGGCTGTGCCGTATGTCCAGGTGGCCGGATGGGTGTCCCGCCCCCCCCCCGTAACGGCTGGTGCTGCGTGCCGTAATTATGGAGCGGCGGGAGATAAGTGTCGATTTGCCCCGTCGTTATCCGTGGCTACCGGACCGAAGAACATTCGGCAGAGTGAATAATTTAGATGGAAGACACCCTCGGATGCTTTAGCAAGGGCCCTTCATCACAGAAGTGTGTGTGTGTGTGTGTGTGTGTGTGTGTGTGTGTGTGTGTGTGATAACTTAAGAAGGATTTGTGCCGGTGGTGTCCTGTACGTCGAGAGTCACCCCGACCCCCGGAAGATCGCTTATGGATAATTTTCTTTTGGATCAAATACAAAATGTGACCATGAAATCCATTTCATTCGCTTTGTTTTATTTCTAGTATGTTTTTCCCACATGCAACCAATGATTGTTTTGCTTCTTTTCTGGGGGGGTTACTGTTACACGTGGTAATAGGGGGGAAGATTCTGTCATTCCGAGCGTCGCCATGATGGAAAAATGCATGTTCGCGTTTAATTGCTTTCAGCCATGTTTAGTGTATCATATGACCAGTAGTTGCTCCTTGTCCTAAATAGGGCGGCTTGTTGGGGGAGGGGTGGTGGTGGTGGGAATCTGTACAGCTTCCTTTTTTTTTTTTTTTTTCCACTAAAACGTCCATCAAACAGTTTTGCAGAAATTGGTAAAATTGCTCTTAAAAATTGCCCAACGTCAAAATTCCCTTCAGATTCATAATGAGGCGGCTTTTCTTTTTAACTTCCTCGCCGCTCCCTTTCATCTACTGTTGGCCCCGTTTCCTGAATACAACTGCTACTTCCTCTCTGTTCCCATTTCCCGTGTCACATGGTAGTTTAGTCACCCCGACTGGAGCATTTCCCGCGTAATGCCGCGACATTTTTAACCGTATAGTTTTATAATTGAAGGTGAAAGTTACGGTGATGTTTCTGTTGCGGCTCGAAGTATCAGGAATACATTAGCCTAGATTAATCTGTCCTCCTGCACACCTGTCGATACGTGCAATAGATATCCGAGGGCCATGTATCTATTTCTGAGAACTGAACCATCATAAAGGAATCAATAATGTTTAATCACATTTGGATTGAAAACTTTGCACTGATAGATGCACTTGGAATTTGTCTGAACAGTCCAGACGGCATCCAGTGTTGAATTATCGCTGGTGCCCACATGTCGAAACACGTGCACAGCCCCGCACTGATGTTCTGGGATGTCTTAAGTAGGCAGGATGGGGCATCGTGTCCACTGCTCTGCATAGTGACGGATCGATTGTAGTGTAATAGAAGCGGACGTCCTCATATTAAAATCTATCGCTGGACTCTTTGTGTGTCTGAATGTGACCTTGCCGGGAGGAATTTTTTGTGTTATTCAAACTTTCTATTCAGCAACCCCGTCTTCAGTCAATCTACGTAACCTTCAGTTTACGCAACGCTGTCAGCCCGATTACTTTACAGGTTCTGGCTCAGCGGTACTGGCCACTAGGGGCGTAACAGTACACACAAATCACGGCTCGGTACATACCTCAGTTCTGAAGTCTCGGCTCGGTACTTTTTCAGTACAGTCGGAGTAGAAAAAAATTAAATCATGAATTGCCTCTTTTTCGTTAACAGACAGTGGTTTACTGAACAAAGTATGGCTGTCTAAAATAACAGGCTTCTGTCAATATTGCTGCAACCCACCTGTAAACTAAAATTTGCGTGAAAGAACATTTATTTTGATTTACTATCAGGTCAACAACATAAATATCCGTGACGGCGCACATTTAGAAAAATAAGTGTAGCCTACCTGATCTGTACTGTATTCATTAGCATTAGCACCTTTCAACTTCATATTAGAAATGTGTGACGCAAATAGCGTCTGAAAAACTGCAAGCCATAACAAAATAAATATCCATTATGGTGCAGCATTTAAAGATATACCTGTGCTTTACGCAGGACTTGCGTGCACATGCGTTTGTGTGTGTGCTTGCGTGCGTCCATGTGTGTGCACACACACGCGCTCACATGTCTTGACAGAGCTCCACCAAGATTTGCCTCAGGGCGATACAGGGAGTCTCACCTGGAATTGCTTGGTCTTGGTGCTTTGAGACACCTGGCTGTCTGCCCAGTAGTTTGGGTGGAGGCGTGGGGGGTGCAGATGTAGTACCTGTAGACTGGGGCAAGGGAGCGAAGACTGGAATAATAAATATTGCACGTCGCCATTGTAAGTCTGCCAGCAGGGGTCTGTTGGGGTCCCGCATGGTCCATGCGGCCTAGGAGCAACAGTGCAAGTGGCTGCGCTGCTGCAGGAATCGCCCCCTCCCTCCCCACAGATCAGTGACGTGCCGTATTCCGCAGCCGTCTCGAATCGCTCTGTTATTAGAAGCCGGGACACATCAGTCTGCTGGCTGTCGGTGCGCCACTCCTTGCCACCGTCACTGTCCCTTAATGACCTGGCACGGCAGACGTGCACCTGCGCTCTCGAAGCCGGGGCCGGCGCTGCGGTTTTAGCAGGAAGCTAGCTTGAGACTCTATTTACATACTATTTTTAGGCACGCCAGTTGACATCAACGTGGACGAAGTCTCACTGTAGCAGTGAGAAGCAGCATCTGGTACTGGACTTAACCTCTGGGCAACTGGGAGTGTGTAAATAATAGCGCAGAATTACCCTGGCTGGTATTTACATCATTACATGTAGTGAGATTACTGACGGTTTTGGGCACACAGATAAGGAGGTCTGTGTGTCTGTGAGTTTTAATTAGGTGTTAAGTGCATCTGCAGGATAAAACACTAAAGTGGTCGTACACAGAGGCAGCTCTAACTCTGGAAAAACAACCTGCCTGTCACTGTCAGGCGGACTCTGTAATGGTGCCGATTCGTTGCTCACCCAACAGTGACGGACCGGTGCCGGGGAGGAGGCGGGGGTAGGGGGTAATAGAGATCAGACTTAAGCGACAGTTTCGCTTCTGGTTGATTGCCAGGGGCCTCTTAAAGGGCCCAGCTCACTCTCAAAGGTCACTTGTCAGCCGTAAAGCAGACAGACTTCCAAAGAGTGGAGAAGTATGACGCGTTTCTATCGGCAAGGCGACCCTGTACTTCTCTCAGGGCACAGGACTCTCTGCCAGTTCTATGGATTCATTTCCGAGGTAGTAGATTGTGAGTGTGACGTGCTGAATTAATAAGCTACCCTCCCCCCCATCTCTGTAGCTTCCTGGGGACCTCAACAAGATGCACCTCACGGATCACCCGCACCAGCAGGTGATGCACGTCCCGGCCAGCCAATCGGGATGCAGCATCGCCAGTGACTCGGGGAGCAGCAGCCTATCAGACATCTATCAGGTAAGGGCCGCTCTTGGGGATATCAATGCTGCGGATGGCGCCTTGGCCGGCCCCTGACAGGAGGAAGGAGCTGTCATTCTGTCTCGCGACGCGTCAGCGGCGATGTCCTCTGGTGACCTTGTCAGTTTCCTGTAAAACCGACTTTCAAGGATGTGAACCGCTTACTATATTCACTGCTTATCCTTCTGTGTATATAACTGTATTTTATACATGAACATGTACCCCATGATCCTGAATGGGAAAAGCGGATGGATGGATGGATGGAATACTTAAAGATAACATACAAATCACCCATGACGAAAGCATGACAGCATCTGCTAAACATGGACGAACTGCATTAGCAAAGATGTTGCGAGTTGTATCTCACTGACAGGGACTGCTGTCTGACAGCCTACCTGATAAGACACCAGAAAAGTACAGTACCGTGGAACTGAATCGGCACCCTGTACAGCGTACAAGGACAAATAACCTGGCGTACAGGCCAAAGGGAAAGACTTGGGCCCGTGAGTGGTAGGGAAAAAGTAACATGGCCTGAATCATCAATCATCCTTTCCCCCACGTTAAAATGGACTACGGCTAAAAAAGGATGCTTCAGCCCGCCGTGTCGGTTAGTATAGGAAGTGTGCGGCTCAGCAGGTCAGGAAGGTCGCAGGTTCAAATCCCAAGCTTGGCAAAGTGATGTCACCGTTGGCTCTTTGAGTGAGGCACCTAACCTCAAATTTCTCCAGGGTCTTTATCAATAATCTACCTCTTTTCGGATGAAGGTGATTGATAAGTAGTAGACAATGTGTACGCAGCTGTCTGGCTGGTTAAGTCGAATGCATGGCTGCGGTTTTATAGGACAGCAAATGCTGTTCCCCGATTTTTGTGATGGTCGTGCCGCATGCATTACTGCTAAACAATGCAGGTGAACGCCTGCACGACGTCCCTTCCTCTCACTAGATATAAACATCACTGAACCCTCACAAGATCAGGGTGTCAAGTCAACTTTCATCCTATTAAAAAAAAAAAACCCAGAGGCTTCTCTTCTTGAAGAATGGTCCAGCATCCCATGACGCGGTTCAAAGGGCCTTCTAAGAAGGGCTGAAGCGTGACACTGCTCATCATCCATTCATCGTTTCCGTTATTCTGTCCGCCCTCTGTCACCGGCGCTCTCTGGGGTACCTTTCCTAGCGAGAACAACTTGGTATCCTTGTACCCATGTGAAGTTAACGTATCCTCCTGCCTCCTTATTATTGATTGAGCGTCATTCAATGGCAGCAGAAATCTTGGCACCACCCTTCATGGTGACGTGCTGGAAGCCCCCCCCCCCCCCCTTCAGCAGCTTAATACAACTGCATCCAGATTAGGGCTGCATGATATCACGTCATCATTATATGGCAACATGCATAATGATCACCAGGGCTTTAGATGACAGGCGTAAACATTTGTCCGGACGCCGGCTTTTCGGTATTTTACGGACGTTTAATTACACCCACAATTTGGAAGGCAGGTTCAAAGCAGTAATTAGCAGGTTTGTGAGATGCATATTTTTAATGATGCGTATTTTTTATGAGATTTAGCGAGGCATATTTTGATGCCCAAAAGTTATTAATCTGTATAAATTGCGATTATTGTACATGCGCCACATAATCGCAGTCATATCACAATGTGGCATCACGCAGCCCTGATCCAGATGTTGTGTTGCTCACCACTGTTGTTGCCTGCTGTTTATGCAAAATGCATTTTTTGGGTTGTATTAAATTAAATTATGCACAAAGGTCGTGTTTAAAATCGACTGTTTAGGTCACTGGCAGAAGCCTGGGGGCGTGTGAGGTATACATGCATATAAATATAGGGTGGACCAAAGCCAGAAACCAATGGAGCTGAGTGGCCATACACAGGGGCAATTAGCCAATGATGTGTTTCGCATGAGCGAGTGACAGGAAGGGGCAGTACTCCTGGGACCAATCAGTTTTCTGTTGAGGCCCTCAGGCCCCGCCCCCGGCCTTATATAAGTGATGTTGATACACATCCACCCAATATCATTGTCTCATGTACTGGGAAAAAGTAGAGTTTCCTGAATGCCTCATACTTCGAATGAGGTATCATTTTTGTTTACAGGTGTATCATGAAAAACTGCCTCTTGGAGATGGAATCAAGCCCAATACATAGCAGTGCAGATTTAGGGCTGTGATACCAGCGGAAATGAACACACAGAGAGCAGCCAGGGTGTCGCATTTCAACCGTAGAAGGTTCTAGCATTTCATAGCGGCGCGATGTGTTTTGCGGTCAGGGAATCTTTAAATCCGCCTGATGCCATATTACACCGACCGTCCTTGGCAGATCCCAAAGATATCACGCTTCCTGCTGGTGGGAAAGCGTCTCATCTGGGATTGACCCGACCGGTGTCTGGACAGAACCGGTCAGCGGGTACTTTAAGGCTTACGGAAGGGAATTTTCCAGCATTTATGGTTTAAAGCAACCATAACCACACCAGTCACAGTGGCCTCTCTCCACCGACCGATCTTGTCTTGCAGAAATGTCTTTACACTTGTGGTAAATGTCGCAGGGTCCTCTGGTCTGTAATGTTCCAAAGTGAAACCTGAAGCAGCTTCGAAAAATACAATTGGCTGCCTTATGAATAATCCTGCATTTTAACAGCCAATAAACCTCGGGCTCCTTGGCACGTGGCGCAGCCGCTGGCCTGTACTGATATACCTTAGCTGTTACTGTCAGATTTCAGAGCGTCAGGCCAGCTCGTCTCATGTAACGCCTGCGGCAGGTTGAATAGCCGTAGCACTTCTTACCCCAATGCCCCCCCCCCCCCCCCCCCCCCCGCATCAGGTTTTGTATGCTGCCCATTATGCTGACAGCGATGTTTTGTGTGCAGAAAAGAAAAAAAACGTACAAGTTTCCTGAAAAGCAATAAATCTCTGACATTGAGTAAGTGGAGGCTGGGCCCAGTGGTGGGTAAAGGGTGGGGGTGGGGGACTTCTGGTCCTGGCTACAGGACACGCTCGCATAATAATGGGCTGGACACTGAAGCCGTGGCCTTCACAGTCGGGTACAATTACCGCCGTGATTTAGGGCAGGCCGTGGTTCCGCCGGGCTCAGCCAGAGGCCGCTCTGTGGATAGGTGAATTTTATATGTTAACCGCTTTCACCGGGGGTGCCTTAATGGGCCAGATAAAGGAGCTGCCCGCCTGACAGCCGTGTCGATCTGCCTCCCCGAATCTCTGCGATTCACAGGGCAGCTGTTTCCTCTTATTGTTCTGGGAAGAACGGGACCTGCCAGTGAGCTCAGTGCTTTACCCACTTTTGCACTTAGAGCTCGGATCGCTGAGCATTCGCTTTCATCCAGAGCAATTTTTGTCGTATGATTCAACAAAAAAATTCAACATCCTGCCTAATAATTAACAAAAAAATACACAGAAGAGTACTTGCATATGATGGGATTGCCCCCCCCCCCCCCCGCGGGTTTGCTCCTGCGCAGAGCCCAGCTCCACCGTTTGCATGCTGCTGTCATCTCACTCTCTCTCACACACACACACACACTCTCTCTTTGTGGATTTTGTGTGTGTCGGGGGGGGGTTGGACTTGAAACACAAAACAAGCACATCTGTGTGACGAAACTATGAAACTATTCACTTGTGCGTGTAATTAATACAACATCGATGTCGCTTAGTAATTATGCAAATTGGACGTAATGCAAGTCGGCATCCTAATTAACTTGTTTTAGTAATTTTGGCCCAAAATAGATTGTTTTGTTTTTTTACATTTTGGAATTCCTGTCTCTCTCTTAATTAGTCTACAGTAAGTTGGCTCCCTCCTTGATTAAAGAATGGCATGGGCAGGGCAATTAGACACTGCACATTTTAATTTGCCAGTGCTCTTTTATGCCGGACTTTGCAGTGGCGCGTATTACAATTCTTTGATTACCCAGCTGCAGCGATCTAATTGCAATGGCCAGAAGAGAAAGGGAGTTGGTATGAGCCATAGGCTGGAGTTAAACTACGGCAGAACAATTAAAAAAGTGGTGTGAATAAAGGTACTTAGTCATTGAGAAATGGATTCCTTCTTCCTGAATTGCCAGGCCACAGAGAGCGACCTCGGTGATGTGGACCTGTCGGGGCTCCCGGAGGCCCCGGTGGACTCCGAGGAAGAGGAGGAGGAAGACGAGGACCTCGAGAGGACCACAGATGGACTGCTCGGCCGGGACCTCGTCAGGGAGTGTCTGGAAAAGGAACCGACAGACAGGAACGATGACGACATAGGTGAGCAGGCCGGCTTCTCCGCAAACGGGCGGTGCCGAATTTGTGGTGTTTATGGAAGGCTTTGCTGGTGCCGGTTTGTCAGTCTGCAGGCTTTTGAAGGCATAAAGGACAGTGGGGAAACGTGCTGACTCTAAGACGGAGAGCTGCGTCTCTCTGCCCGTCCCTTTAATTACTCTGCCTGGATCTGTCTGCCGCAGGCTTGCTGTAGGGGAAACAACTCACAGCACCCCGCCAATCTGGTCCGAATCCCCTGCCTTACAAGACAAGCCTGGTGTATGGGGGCATTATACAGCTAAAAGGAGATTCGCAATCCAGTTCTCAAGGACCCAGTCGGTCCATGTTTTTGCTCCCTCCAAGCTCCTTGCCAGACGGTTTACATTTTTGCTCCCTTCTACCAGGAGCTAGAATGGAGCAAAAATGTGGACTGCCTATGGGTCCCCGAGGATTTTATTTAAGTAGCACCGTACATTGAGCTAATAGTTATCTGCTCACCCTTCCCCTGTTTTCGGCCATGCAGAGCAGCTGCTGGAGTTCATGCACCAGTTCCCGGCCTTCGCCAACATGACCATGTCCGTCAGGAGGGAACTCTGCACCGTCATGGTCTTTGAGGTGGTGGAACGCGCCGGGACAGTCATCCTGCACGACCAGCAAGAGGTAAGACCTCGAGAGGGAGAAGTAGCGCAGTCTCCATCACTGTGGCTCAGCTTACACCCCCCACCCTAGATGGAGGTCATTTCTGCTTATGGGTAGGGTCCAAGAATTTTAGCATCAGTATTGGCTGGCTAGGAGAGCAAAAAGCCAGATGGATGCCCCTGTTCAGATCATCAGTTGCTTCTGGAAAGCACACCGGGGTGACGTGTTGGCCCCATTGGCAGGGTCTTCGCTGCCACCCCCTCACATTTCCTCAGGGCAGCCTCCATGTTCTCACCTCGTTAGCTGCTGCCATTTCCACCAGTTTATATTATTGACACCTTCAAGGTCCCCAAGTCGAACATTTCTTTCATGATTATCCTTTAGGAAGCTACAGATAAATGATGCACTATGTTTCAAGGTTGTGTGGAAAATGCTACCTTTAACTGGCCGGTCGATAGTGCTGTCGGGTGCTGAGTGCTGTCGCCTGTGTGGCCAGCTGGACATGTGGTATGTGATCCTCAACGGCTCGGTGGAGGTCGGCCACCCGGACGGCAGGGCCGAGACCCTGTGCATGGGCAACAGCTTCGGGATCTCGCCTTCGCTGGACAAGCAGTACATGCACGGCGAGGTGCGGAGCAAAGGTGACGACTGCCAGGTAAAGTCCCTTTAAAAGAAAATAAATGCTTTAAGAGAAATTGCACGTAACATGTTATTGTGAGTGTGTGTCCTGTGATGTCTTGGGCGTCCCCTGCTGTCTGCCCTGTGATGGACTGGCGTCCAGTCTGGGGCGTCCCCTGCTGTCTGCCCTGTGATGGACTGGCGTCCAGTCTGGGGCGTCCCCTGCTGTCTGTCCTGTGATGGACTGGCGTCCAGTCTGGGGCGTCCCCTGCTGTCTGCCCTGTGATGGACTGGCGTCCAGTCTGGGGCGTCCCCTGCTGTCTGCCCTGTGATGGACTGACGTCCAGTCTGGGGCGCCCCCTGCTGTCTGCCCTGTGATGGACTGACGTCCAGTCTGGGGCGTCCCCTGCTGTCTGTCCTGTGATGGACTGGCGTCCAGTCCGGGGTACCCCTTGCATCATGCCCTGTGCTGTACTGGCATTCCATCTGGGGTGTCCCCTGCCTCGTGCCCTGTAATGAATGGGTGTCTTGTTTGGGGTGTCCCCTGCTGTCTGCCCTGTGATAAACTGGCATCCTCTTCCGGTTGTCTCCTGTCTTGTGCCCTGAGATGCTTTCCCATTCAGGGTTTTCTCTGCCTCGTGCCCTGTGATCACCCCCAGCTATGATTGGTTGGTGGGGTTGAGCCATTGTTTCCAACATCTTGTCGTCTCCTAATTGAATAAATCTAGCCCTGGTTAATGGGACTCGGTGGGGCTGAAACAGTATGATAAAAATGCTTCTCTGTAATGAGCATTTTTCTGTAATCCTAGGTCAGTGACCTGATTAGTGTAGAAAAAGTATGCAAGTATGCTTGAAGGAGGAAAAACGTCGTCACACAGCAAATACAAATAGCCGCGGTTAAGTAACCGTTTTGGTTCTTTTTCTGCGTTAGCCAGGTTTTTCAAGTAGAATCAGGGTTAATTGTTGAGCCTCCTTTGTAGGAAACAGGAACCGATCCTTTATATAGAGCGCGTCACACTAAATGCGCTTTACTTGAAAACGTCAGCGGCGCTGGATGGACCGGTGGGGAGGCTCGCCTGCCTGAGGCTGCTTGGATCACACCTCGATTCCTGACAGGACTTCTGCTCGGATTCAGGGCCCCCGTTTATGGCTGAGGCGCTGGGCACGCGGTCGATAGCCGGCGATACGCTCGAGGCGTGAGAGGAGACAGCGGGGAGTCTGTGCCGGTAGCAGCGTGCGGACTCCGTCTCGGCCCTTCCCATGCCTCGCAGCCATGACTCAGCCCTGCTCTTCTGGGAGTACCCGTCCTTGGTGCGCAGCAACCGGCTGCTCTACTCCAAATTCACCAAGTGTCCCCATGTCATTTTGGGCCAGTTCGTGTGCATCGCCCAGGAGGACTATTGGCGAATCCTGAATCATGTGGAGAAGAACACGCACAAGGTGGAGGAGGAGGGCGAGATCGTCATGGTGAAGGAGCATCGGGAACTGGACCGCAGCGGCACCAGAAAAGGCCACATCGTCATCAAGGTGAGGGTGTCGGGGGGGGGAGAGGGCACAGGCCTCTCACGTCTGGTTAAAGAAGCAGTCTTATCTATGGAACTGGGGGGGGCATGCAGCTCAACAGGTTAGAATGCTGTGGTTGTGATCAAAAGGCCTTGGTGATGTCGCCATTGGGCCCCTGAACGAGGACCTAAAAAACGTCCGTAAAAGAAGCAAGATATAATAGAATCTCTTTTCAAAGTCCCTGTATATGAGAGGGAGCTCATTTTTAGTCGCGGTGTTCTGTTCTTGCTAAATGTGTTTTGATGCCGCTGCGTCAGATGTGCTTGTATTTCCAAACGGGTTCACTTCTGTTTTCGGAGCTGCGCTCTCTCGACTAAAGGGACGCTTTAGTTTCAGATCCTCTGGAGGGTCTTTACCTTTCTGGATTCCTCTGACCGTGCAGCCGTCACATCTTCTGCATGTGCTCGATCAGTGCTGCTGTCATATCAAAATGGCCGAATCGCGAACCGCGGCGTCACTTACATTACAGCATGGTACCGTTCTGGAGGAAGGCTCTTTAAAGAAAAAGTGTTTTTTTTTTTTTCTTCAGTCAGCGTTACTGTGGCCTTTCGCCTGTAATCCATTAGTAATCTCCGATATACGGCTTAGTATGGATTCGCTTGCCCCATGAGGTGAAGGGTTTGCACTTATCAGACTTGCGTGTTTGCGCCGCTCACTCGTTCTCAGGGCACGTCCGAGCGATTGATCATGCACCTGGTGGAGGAGCACTCCGTGGTGGACCCCACGTACATCGAGGACTTCCTGCTCACCTACCGCACCTTCCTGTCCAGCCCCATGGAGGTCGGCAGGAAGCTGCTGGAGTGGTTCAACGTGGACAGCCTCCGAGACAAGGTGCCTGTCACACACCCCAAGACAGCCGTTGGCTCTCTCTCTGTGCAGAAACAAGCTCAGCAATAGAGGTGGATGGTTCTGGTCCAGAAGGTAAAAATCCAGGTTTTGTTTCAACCAACCAGCTGAGTCCTCTGTGACTGTGACTCTTTATACTCGGCTGGTTGGTTGAAATAAAATCTTGGTCTGGATTTTAACTTTCTGGACCTGAACTGCCCACCACTGCTCAATAAGAATACAAGTGAACAGAACGCCCAGAGAATTCATAGATGGGTTGGCAAATACTGAATAACCATTTTGTGTTCATGACATTCAGATTTAGTAGCTGTTTTTCTGTCCATTTGTACTGGTGTAAACGCGCAGAACTCGTTCACTTCCATCCTTGTCATGTGCAACAAAACACTTATTAGCTGCTGAGATTCCTGGAACTGCTCCACTAGCATGTTGATAGCTGGAATTTATCTGGCGTGTCATAATAAATTAGAGATGGAGTAACCGGTGAGAGTAAAGTCTGGAAGTGCACGCTTTTAGCTACAGTCTCTCTTGGATAAGATATGAACTTGGAGCGCCTCGGGCTAAGGTAAGCTGAGCGTGCTCGATGCCGCCCCCCTGCAGGTCACACGGGTCGTGCTCCTGTGGGTCAACAATCATTTCAACGACTTTGAAGGGAACCCTGAGATGACACAGTTCCTGGAGGACTTCGAAAGGCTCCTGGAGACGGCAGTATGCATTACCTTCCGCATCTCCCGCCCGCACCGCATCAGACCGCTGATAATCGTGGTGACGGGTGGCTCCTCTTCCTTCTCCAGCAGAAGATGAAGGGCCACCTGAGGCTGCTGAACATCGCCTGCGCGGCCAAGGCCAAGTGTCGGCTGGCGACTCTGCTGAAGCCCTCCCGGGAGTCGCCCCTGCACTTCAGCCTGCAGGGCGGCAGCGAGCGCGGCTTTGGCGTCTTCGTGGACGAGGTGGAGAAGGGCAGCAAGGCCGCCGAGGCCGGGCTAAAGCGCGGGGACCAGGTAGGAGGCCAAGTTGGTCCAAGAATGGGGGCGTCCGCCATGTGATTTGGGGGGGGCATGTGCCTCAGCAGGTCGTGTGTGTGTGTGGCATCATTAAACACTAACCTTTTGCCAACCAAGTCGGCCAGGAATGCAGCATCATATTAATCTATTGTTGATTTATTGACTTTCAATTCTTACTGTAGCTGCTGCTGAATCAGGCCGTGATCTTTAGAGGCTCGGGCGCTACATTGCAGGGAGGTGCTTTTCATGGCTGCTCTCCGGCGAGAGCCTGCAGAAGTTAAGGTGTTAATTTGCGTGCGTACCTGGCCGTGAGCGTGGCTGGTTAATGCGCTTGCTGATGGGGGGGGCATGAGGCAGAGAGACGAGGCGACTCGGCCTGATGCGGTGACGTGCCTTAATGACCTCCGGCCAGCAGGTGTCAGGCTCCCTGTCAGGGTTCCACTTTATGGATTCCGCAGTGATGTAATTGTCTGTAAACTCTGGACTAGGCATGGCGTCTAAGGCAAGCTTCCGATCTTTCAGATAATGGAGATAAACGGGCAGAATTTTGAGAACATCACCTACGCCAAAGCCATGGACATTCTGAAGAACAACACGCACCTCTCTCTCACTGTCAAGACGAACATATTCGGTAAGCGGGGGGGGGGGGCTGGCTTGCACCCTCAGAAACACTGACACACGTGTCAGACAGCTTTCTGTTTGCCGGTTTAAAAATATAAACTTGTAGCCTATGCACTTACGATTTTAGAATGTAACACAAGTAATTAATCAAATGTGTCTTCAGAGATGATGCATTTCTCTGTCTGTGGTGTCACATGCCTCCCCGCCCCCCAGTCTTCAAAGAGCTGATGAGCAGGGTCCAGCACGAGAAGAGAAATGGCAGCCCCCACGTGCCCAAGATCCAGGAGAAGAAGAGCAACCGCTTCTCTATCCCGGACCTGCCCGGCGACCTCGAGTTCCCCACCGACAAGAGCCACAAGAAGATGAAGGCCAACACTGTCTCCGGGGGGCGCAACAAGATCCGGAAGATTCTCGACAAGACGCGCTTCAGCATACTGCCGCCCAAGCCCTTCAGGTACCCAGAATGCGCCTGCCTCGCGCGCAGGTTCTGTTCAGGCATGCTGTGTCGTCCTCCGCATCCACATCCCCCTGCTCCACTTCCGTTCAGGGCTGCTTTAATCTGTGCCTCAGACCAGATACTAGTGATCGCTGGAGATGACAGTCGGGCTGCGGACGCTTTGTCGCTCTCAGATGGTGCTTAAGCAGCCTCCATCCTCGCTGGCTTCACTGCCACGGATGGGGTCGCTAGTTTCAGCCAGTTGGTCAGCAGGGGTCCCAAGTCTCTCAGCCTCCATCTCAACATCTCACAAGCTTTTGATTATAGTTTTGCCACTCGTCGCTCATTCGCATTACCAGCGATGCCGCTTCTGCCTGCTGACGGAAGCAGTGGGCCGACGCAGGCCGTTCTGGGCATTTGCGCGCCCACGCTTACACCCTCGTTCAGTGGCAGTCGCGACGTAAACACAGGCTGACATCTCGATCATGATCTCTGCTCCATGAACACTGCTCAGGCTGTCCGGTCCTTCCGATCAGTTTTATCAAAGCGCCCGTCTTTCCTCTGTGATACTATAAATATAGCCAACAAATTGCTGACAACTTGCCTACCACTCATTCATCGCATTGCTTATGCATGAAGTGGCACTGCAGTGCACCAGCCCATCTGCCAGATGTGTGACGCATTCACTGCAGCGCATGCATCTCGCGCTGCATTGCTCATTTCCCTGCATTTATTCATTTTTTTATTGTGCTGGTATATGTATTGTTCTTTCCCGCCATGTTTACTGCCGTTCTCTGTAAATTTCTAAAAGCAGGTGTATAAAAAAATAAAATAAAAGAACGTCATGCCGTGAGACGTGGTGACTTGTTTGATTTGTCACGTGCCGTGTTTAGTGACGTTGTGTACCTCGTCCACCTGTCTCTGACTGTCTCTCTCACCTTGCTCTTCACTGTTGTCTCTCTCCATAACTGCCTCACACGAGCAGAGGACTCTTTGGGTAAGACACTTCCCCGATTTGCCCTAATTTGGTTTGAAACCACTTCGTATTTCCTTAAAAGGCTGAAATCGAAATGGGAACAGACAAGTGTTGGGCTGGGTAGTTTAAGGTCAGTGAGCATCTTCTGAGGACACTTGTTGGCTTTGCAGTGAGAGTATTGAAACTGATTATTTCACGGGTCTCGCCTTGTTAAGGAGTGTGGACATGCATTACTCTGCACAGAACAATTTCAATTTTGAGACGCATGTCACGTCAACGGGTAGTTTTCTTAAAAATCAATTAAGTAGGGTGGAGACGTGGTGAGTTATGTGTTAAACCTACAACAATGGTTACGATCCTCTAATCCTTTAGTTTACTAGGTGTCCTCTAACGCAGGAATGCACTGCCTACTGTAACTCTCCCTTAATAATTCTTTGTCACAAGGTGTGACACGTTAGAGCCTTGGCTAGCAAATAGGCATACTTCTTCTTTAACGTGTTGTATATTTAGTTGTGGTTTTTAAAATGTCTGTCAGCAGCTATCACACATAAAGAAGTCAGTTATCCATTTATGCTTTGGGTGTTTTGTGTGTTACATTAACACATCATTCGGTCCTGCCAGATTGAAACTGGTCACCTTCTTTAAATACATCACAGAAAATACTCCTTAGTTTACTGGGTGATATGTGTCGAAAATACCATGACCTGCAGCCATAGATTGACTGAATCATTCGCGTTTTAAGTTTTGGTGTTGACAAGTTCCACGAAATAAATTTACGTTCTTGGAAACGTTTGTTGATGCAGGAGCGGCCAGACAGTTTGACAGTTTGAGCGGTATAGAGGACTCGGCCGGCATTTGACTTCAGGCCTGTTGGGTGTATGGGATTGGGGGAGATGAAAGGCGCACACGTGGGCTTTGAAGTGAGCAGTACTACAGTGAGCGCGCCGTACATCACAACATCGGCTCAAATCTGCTGGGCAAGAGTCCTCGTGCGGCTTTGGCAGAATCGCTGAGAGAGGCGGGCTGAGGGGAAAATTGAACCCTGGCACTCTTGGCTGGATTTGTTGGGCTCCGATTTATGGCATGACACTGACGTGCGACTGTAGGTTTGCCCCCATTCTCGCACCATTCGCCATGGCTGTCGTCAGCCTGTCAGATTGTTTGTTTCTATCTGTAAATGATTTCTGTCATATTTTATGCAGCAGTTCATACTCAATTATCGCAGTTTTTGGTCTGTAGTTTTACTCGCGCGCCGCTCTCTTTATGGATGTGGGTTGCGTCGCTGAACTGGGTGACTGTGTCATATACTGGGATGAGGAACAAGTTCGGTAAACATTCAGGCTGTCAGGTAGGCAAGCAGAGCTCAGCTTGAAGGCTAGTTGGTGTGTGTTGTGGGTGCGGGTTTGGAATTACCTGCCCCAGAATTCTGAGTGGGTTTTTGGCTAATTTGCGCCACAAATTCCCCATTTCTGTTTTGTTTTTTTGTTTGTTTTTAACGTAACGCAGCTGCATCTAGAGTGACATTTCTGAGACGGAGATCATTAAGCTATAAAGAGCACCGTTTCGTTTGGAGAGATGATGAACTGGGAATGGTCGGTGCTCCTCTTGTGACCGTGCCCTCTGTGTGCCAGTGATGGCGGCGTGATCCAGTGCCAGGACGACAGCATCGTGGGCACCAAGCAGTGTCGGCACAGCGTGGCCATCATGCCCATCCCCGGAGCTCTGTCCTCCAGCAGCCCGGACCTGCTGCAGCCGGTCTCCAGCGTGCTCGACTACTCGAACGCCACAGGTGAGAGGTCAACAGCATCCCATTCTCCCACAATGCACTGCTGCTAAAGCGGGCACTGCTGTGTGCTTTCAAGATGAGCCTTTTAGGTAAACAATGCTTTAGAAGAATGCTAGCACAGCTGCTAATACTTACAGAAGTTTACATAAATATAAAATGACCTTAAGGGGAATGTATTCTTTCCAGGACAGGGAGCCTATCCCAGCGTTCATTTAACGTTAATTACCGAACGCTTTCCTCATCCATTTGTGACTCGTGAACCAGCCGTTAAGTGGGGTTTGGGTTACGCGGCTCGCACATTTCTTCGTGACATGTGGTTCTGAAAAAAAAAATTAAAAGACGAAGAAAAAAAAATATTGCTGATCATTGCCAGTTGGAGTCGTTCGGGTTTTTAGATGAGATTAAGTCTGTGTGATGACAGACTGTGTATATCCATTATTTGTGTGTTCAGTCATGTCTCTCCTCCTTTTGATGCTGACGCAGCTGTTGGATTTTACTGTAAGTACAGTATACACACGATTTTAAACCCTAATTTGGCTGGAATAAAGCATGTTTCTATTCCCTAAACGAGTTCTTATTTTGGTTGCAGAATAAATTTACCACTGCTTTCTTTAGACGTTCGTCTGTATAATGACTCTTTCTGTGCAGTCGATTTCAGAATCAGAATGACATCCCTGTGTGCTGGGTGATTTGTATAATGGTTCAGGTTCTTGAGGTCTGTTTTCAGTTTTGCTTCCTGGCTATGAGAACTTTCCGACCGAACGAAGCAGGCTGTTCGGACTAATTAAAGTGACGCAAACGTAGTATTTGTAGAGAAAGTTTTCCTTTATTTCCTTCCTGTAAACTTCTTTTATGAAAGGGTCAGCAGTTGTTTCAGTGTTTTATAGGATTTCCCGTTTGTATGTTTGCATCGCCCAGAACTGGAAGCCATCAAATCGCCTTAACACGTGATAAGGAAGTCGCTCTGATAAAACTGTTTAGGGCGTCCTTCAGGTTACCACTGGTTACATCATGATGACACACTGTCCTACGAGTTGCTGTACAGATGATGATATCTTAACCTCGCGTGCTTGATTCTTTGTGCAAGTGTTACAATTTAATGTTTTTATGCTATTCAACAATCGACCTTTTTTTTAATCAATTTTCATCTTACTGTCCTAAACAAAGACGCTCCAGACCAGGTGATCCGTGTGTTCAAGTCGGACCAGCAGAGTTGTTACATCATCATCAGCAAGGACACCACAGCCAAGGAAGTCGTGTCCCACGCGATCGCCGAACTCGGCCTGCTCCAGACCTCCGACGTGTTCTCCCTGTGCGAGGTGTCCGTCAGCCCGGAGGGCGTCATTAAGCAGAGGAGGCTGCCCGACCAGCTGTCCAAACTGGCTGACCGGATACAGCTCAACGGCAGGTAGGCCCTGTCCAGTCCACCCCATCCCCTGAGAAAAAGCAAGGACCCCGTGTAAGGGAGCGTGATGGCTAGGCCACGCCCACTCCCTCCTCATTGGCTGCATCTATTCCTTTTTCCCTTGGGAAGTCAGCCTCCTAGCCTCAGTCACTGTCTGATGCTGTGTTCCTTTCTTGGCACACTGCCTGAAAGATGGTATTTAATCTGGGAAACACAGTCTGGCCTTGATTTATCAGGATGTTTGCACTAGCTGTTATGGTTTGCAAAGCGTAGCAGAGTACAATACAAGAAGAGGATAGCTGTAACATTCAAGCGTTTAGACGTCTGTATGTCTAGCTGCACTACTGGGGATGGTGGCGCAGGACAAGCAGCCCTAAGGACTCTCTAAATAGCCACTCAAGCCGCTGCAAATCGGTCACATTATTCGCCAGTTTCATTTGACCCACGGCAAGTTCATCTAGCAGAAAGCTGCCTGGCGTCACGAGATTTCCCAAAATGCACTTCATGTTCCAAAGTCTTACTGCCTGTATCCTGATAATTTTGCCCCACATATATGATGATCATTGACTCGATTTGAATTTCACCGCTCTACCGAGTTCAGTTGAATTTCAGCAGCACTTCGGCTAGCCTAAATTCGCAGTGCAATTTTTTTTTTTTCTCTCTCTCTTTTTTTTTTTAATGATATAAACTGTCATGGTAGATCCTGAAAATGTCCAGTTTCAGCATGAAAGTTTAGGTGACAATTTAGGTTTCAGATCTGTAAAAGTTTGTTTGTTTGGTTGTGGAGGGTGGGGGATGGGCTGCGACTGTGCAGAACTTGAGCGTAAGATCTAAGTCTAAGAACATTCTGCAGTCTGTCTGGATTTCTTAGTACTGCTGCTGCTACCAGGTACTACCTGAAGAACAATATGGACACGGAGACGCTCTGTTCAGACGACGATGCGCAGGAGCTGCTGAGGGAGAGCCAGATCAGCTTGCTGCAGCTGAGCACCATGGAGGTGGCCGCCCAGCTCTCCATGCGCGACTTTGAGCTCTTCCGCAACGTCGAGTCCACCGAGTACGTGGAGGACCTCTTCAAGCTGGACCCCTCCGGCGCCAGCAGCAGCCACCTCAAGCAGTTCGAGGACATCATCAACCAGGAGACCTTCTGGGTGGCTACGGAGATCCTGAGAGAGCCCAACGCGCTGAAGAGGATGAAGACGCTGAAACACTTCATAAAGATCGCCCTGCATTGCCGCGAGTGCAAGAACTTTAACTCGATGTTCGCCATCATCAGGTACTGCGCTTGCAATTTATACAGAACAAATCGTCTTCCAGAAGCACTGACACAAGGTCGCTATGACGAGGCAGGAGACGAGGGACACCCTGGTTAGGCATGCTGTCAGAGATACCTAACTACATGTTTTGACTTGGAGGAAACTGCAGTAGCTAGAGTGAATCTGCCTGACATGGAGAGAACATGCAAACTTCACACGCGTAGTGGGGGTGAGATTGTACCCCCCATCCCTGAAGGTGTGAGGATACGGAGCCATCTGCTAAGGCACCATGCAAATTTTGTAGAATAATAATTCTGATTAGGGCCAGGTTTCGTAATGCACTCCTGCATTGCGCTGCTCTGTGTCATATGCATAAATACAGAGTAATAATGTGTTTTTAATTAGTTTGTGCTCCACTATTCTCAACGCATGTTGTGTCATATGGGTTGGGAAAAGGAGTCGGAGGAGTGTGCACTCGCAGTGGAACTTGAATTTATTCGAGCCTCCCGTCTCATGGCTTGTGAACTCTGAGAACACTGCAGTTTCCCTGTTTTGTGAGGGCTGGCGGTCGGCCGTCTCCCCAGGATAATCGCTTAACGTCAGTCTGCGGCGATTAGCGTTTACAGCTGGCGCCCAGCTGCTTATGTCACAGGCAGGTTGTGTGTTGTGAGTCAAGATCCTTTAGCTGGCTTTTGTTCCCGGCTGACTGTTGTGGCTCACAAGATGGAAGAGTGAGTCTGGCTGGTTTGTGGATATGACTCCTCCTCGTAGGGCCCTTCTGTTAATAGAGGGTTATCTGAAAATGCTCTATTGATGTGTTTTTAGCTGCACTGACACATCGTTCATGACAAAAGACTCGGCAGTAAGTGTTGCGTATGTTTATGAGATGTGCCAGGCCGCTGCCCTGCACGTAGGCGTTCCGGCTTGCGCTCATAGTTGTTTTTGTCGTGTTTGTAAACATGTGTTGGCCTCTGACTGTTAACTGTGGGCTCTGCTGCAGTGGACTCAACCTGGCACCGGTGTACCGCCTGCGCGGATCTTGGGAAAAGCTGCCGGGAAAGTACGAGAAGCTGTTCCGGGACCTCCAGGACGTCTTCGACCCTTCCAGGAACATGGCCAAGTACCGGAACGTGTTGAGCAGCCAGAGCGTGCAGCCTCCCATCATCCCCCTCATCCCCGTGGTGAAGAAAGACCTGACCTTCCTGCATGAAGGTGAGTCCTTCGGTGAAGCAGTGGTGAGGACCACGCCAGTATTGGATCACCAGGGTTAACGCACGATATAAAAACCACGCTGGTATCGGATCGTGCAGGATTTACGTGCGATTTAAAGACCACGCTGGTATCCAGTCGTGCAGGGTTAATGCGCGATTTAAAGACCACGCCGGTATCGGATCATGCAGGGTTAACACATTATTTAAAGACCACACCAGTATCGGTATCAGTTTGATCTTCTGGATCATACATTGTACTGGACAGGTAAAATATCACGACAGTATCAGACCATACAGCATAATTTAAACTATAAAGACAACGCCAGTATCAGTTCATAATACCCTGTTCCCACTCATTTCCCACTTCTGTGGAGCAAAGGTCAAGTGCTTCCTTTTGTACTTCTTGTGAAACTTGGTCAAACCCATAGTGAATTACGTACTCAGTGTTCAAAACATTGGTAAAATTCCATGTGTCTTGGGCCTAGAGGGCTTAAATTTATCTGGACAATCAGGAAAATTGATTAGTGCCAGCTAGCTGTGCTACTATCCGTGAAAGTTTTGAATAAATAATGCTAATTTTATTTGCTAACTGCTGCCATTATCGTCGACTACATTTCTGCTGGCGGTGTTACTGGTGGCTGATCTATCACCCATCTCGCGATGCTTGGCCGGTTCGCAGCGTGTTAATAATGAATAATAATAAGAAAATAAATCGATGGCATTCTCATTAGGAATGGAGCTGTTGAGGAACGCACCCTCAGCTATCTGTGTGAGTGGGCCGGGGTCCAACGCCACTCTAGGGCCTTGAGTAGTTAGCAGCCAGAGGGGGTGGGCATGTGCCGACGACCAAACCCCCCAGAACCTTTCAGCTCTCGGCACACATCATCCCTATCGCCCTATCCCATATCGACGTCTTCCTTCGTTCCCCCCCCGGCTCTCCAGGCAACGACTCCAGCGTGGACGGCCTGGTCAACTTTGAGAAACTGCGCATGATTGCCAAGGAGGTGCGAAACGTGGTGCGAATGACCTCAGCCAACATGGACCCCGCCCTCATGTTCCGGCAGAGGTACGTCTCTATCCGCCGCCCTCCCTTGCAACGCTAATGCCACCCCCCCAACGAAAAAAAAGCCACATGCAGGGGGCCCCATCCCAATGTCTGTTCTGCGACTTCTCGCCTGACGTCTTATCAAAGCACTGGCTTCAGAGAAACCTTATCACGTGTTAATAGGAAGTTAAATTTCATGAGCATAGGAAGTCCTCTAGCAGCACTACACACACACACACACACACACACACACACACACACACACTCCCCTGCCCCTCTCCCCCTCCCCTCCCAAAACTGTCGGCCTGTAAACCTCGCCTCAATGTCCACGGCTCTCGCTTGCAGGAAGAAGAGGTGGAAAAGTTTAGGGTAAGTCTGGTAGCTTTAGAATTCCATGTGTCGCCGTGCATCTCCCTCCCCAGTCATCGACGTGAAACAGCATGCTCTCCCCACTTATCATTAACACCCGCTCTCCCGGAGCGCCCGGATCCGCGACACAGCCTGCTACGTGGATTTGCGTTATTCCTCCCATTATGATCAGTCATTTTACATCCTTTGCATCCGCAGAGTCATCGTGTTAGTCTTTAATCCCTGCGGCATGGTGCGTCTGTGAAAGGCATCCTTCTTGCATGGTTGTGTGAACGTGCTACGCTAAGCTGGGGCAGTCGTGAAGAGAAAGTGATGGGATGTGTGAGCCAAATGTGAGCCTTGCCGCGCTAATGGCACGCCCGCTCCCATCGCAGCATCCAGGAAATGGCGGAGTGCTAACTGCAAAGTGGCATGTGGACCAGCACCGCCGCACTGCTGAGCTGTCGTGTAACACTGGCTCCCTTCTCCCTAGATCCCTAAGCCAGGGCAGCACCAATTCCAACATGCTAGACGTCCAGGGGGCCGCACACAAGAAACGTGTGCGGCGCAGCTCACTGCTAAACGCCAAGAAGCTGTATGAAGAGGCGCAGATGGCCCGCAAGGTCAAGCAGTACCTGTCCAACTTGCAGGTGGAGACAGACGAGGAGAAGTTCCATATCATGTCGTTCCAGTGTGAGCCAGCCTGCAACAACCGTAAGGACTCCTGCTGCCCCACTCTCTGACCAATTGGTTTGCTCCTCCCTGTAGCAGCACTATCCTGTGCCCCTCATCCCCAAATGGCCCTAACCTGTAGTTCTGTGCCCCTCATGCCCGCATGGCCCTAACCTGTAGTTCTGTGGCCCTCGTGCCCACATGGCCCTAACCTGTAGTTCTTTACCCTTCGTGCCCGCATGACCCTAACCTGTAGTTCTGTGCCCGTCGTGCCCGCATGGCCCTAACCTGTAGTTCTGTACCCCTCATCCCCAAATGACCCTAACCTGTAGTTCTGTACCCCTCATCCCCAAATGACCCTAACCTGTAGTTCTGCACCCTTCGTGCCCGCATGACCCTGACCTGTAGTTCTGTACCCCTCATCCCCAAATGGCCCTAACCTGTAGTTCTGTGAGCCTCGTGCCCGCATGGCCCTAACCTGTAGTTCTGTGAGCCTCGTGCCCGCATGGCCCTAACCTGTAGTTCTTTGTCCTTGTGCAATCTCACAAGTGCTGCACTAAAATTCATCAGCAGTTCCCTAGCAGGCTTTCCGTGCTTAAATCTGGGAGGGGAATAACTGTCATGAATATGGGGTTTGTTGTGGTCTGAACATGATTTTGGGCTTTCGCCGACTCACAGTGCCCCCTGGTGGCCATTGTTTTTGAAATACATGCATGAGTACTTGATAAAGACTTTTGAGGGCTGTGTGTGTGTGTGTGTGTGTGTGTGTGTGTGTGTGTGTGTGTGTGTGTTTTTGATTCGTTGATTGTCTTCACTGGGAACATAGAAATCCTACAGCTTTGGGTACAAGATCTGTTATTTCCTTTTTCACTGCCACAGTGACTAAGAATGTGAGCGAGAGGCGCTCGACCAAATTGGACATGTCTCCGGTGTTGCTGCGCTCCTCGCTGCCGTCGGGGAAGCCCCACCCCCAGAATAGGATGAGCCAGGTGCTGCAGATACCCCCCGTCAGCCTGAACCCCCTGCGGAAGAAAAGCATAGCTAAGGACCTGGCCGTCCATGGTGAGCCGCCGGCCTCTCTCTCCTCAGCTCGAACCCTAAACCACAGGGTGCTCTGCCGCATGTCTAGGGATCCTGAATAAATCAGCATCGTCTAGCTGTAGACTCAGAAGTCCAAGTATCTCTATAGTCATCTTCAGCCGTGCGATGAGCTGGAATTACGTTCTTGTCGGTCACGCTGCGAGAAATGGTGACGAATGGGATGTAAATACGAATGCAGGAAACATTTAGACACTCACAGTCTGACAGTTTGAAACACGACATTCCTAGACATTGATAGAAAACCGCAGTCAGAGATAGAGTTTTAAGAATAGTCATATGGAGCAGATCTTCCTCATGGGGGAGTTTTTCCGTTTTGGGGGCCCCTTGAGGAATTTATTGTCTACCCCCACCACTCCTTGCTGAATGGTGGCAGATTAGTTAATCAATGGTTGTCCACCCCCCCCCCTCGCCCCCAGGTTCTCCACAGGTACTGAAGAAGACAACCAGCTCAGCCGATGACTGGCCCACAAGGAAGCCTGGTGCCACCGAGGACACTGTGTCCACCACCTCCTCCCTGCACTCCACCCCGACAGTGTCCCCTCACAGGTCCCCCCGCAAAGGTCAGCCCTCACGAGACACCGTACTCTCACGTTCTTAGATATGCCTCAGTAGGTTAAGATGCTGTGTCCGTGATCAGATGGTCGTGGGTTCAAATCCCTTGGTTGGCTTAGTTATTTCATCGGTGGGTCCATTTAGATAAGAGTCTCCCAAATTACTACGACACAACGTATAATGTACAGCAACACCATAGCAGCTAATTTGTGGTGATTATGCTGCAGAATTTAAAAGAAAAGGGTGCCTGTTAGTAGTAGTAAGGTAGTACGTAATTACCAGTTAGTCAATGGAGCGTCTCACTTGTAAACAGACCCGGCATAGCAGTGGTATAGCAGTGGTGTAATATGGCCACGGTGCGTCTCCTTCTCTGTGCTCCCAGCAGGTGGCGCCCCCAAGTCGCACAGCTCCAGCCCGGTGAACCTGTCAGGCTCGTCCTTGTCCCTGACCAGCGAGGCTAGCACCCGGGGGGTCGGCGGCCAGCGCAGCTATGGAATAGGTGGGGCCCTGCTGCAGCGGCACATCCAGCAGATCACAGGCCACCACAGTGGGAGAGCTGAGGAGGAGGGACCCGGGGCAGAGTCGGTGTCGGCCCACTCATCAGGGACGCACACCCCTAGGCGTCGGGTCCTGAGGAGTCTGAGCTCCCCCTTCAGAGCAATCAGGAAGCGCAGCATGTCCAGAGGCAGGCAGGAGGCACGGAGGTCCAGAGGCAGGCAAGAGGCAGGGAGCTCCGGAGGCAGGGAGGCAGAGGCGCGGAGCTCCGGAGGCAGGGAGGCAGAGGCGCGGAGCTCCGGAGGCAGGGAGGCAGAGGCGCGGAGCTCCGGAGGCAGGGAGGCAGAGGCGCGGAGCTCCAGTACAGGAGAGGAAGTAGCCATAGAACAGGAAGTGTCGCACAGAAGCCCCTCCCCTTTTAAATGGCTATACTCTCAAGCCAGGGACTGGAGGAGAAAAACACTCTGAGACAGACAGACCAGCAGACCCCATTCTAACTGATCTGTAGTTACTGATATGTACCAGGATGTTTTCTCAGTTTGTTTGTCATTATTGCATGATGGGATTCTGTAAAGATCAGAGCCCTGAAACATACCATTGCTTCACTTACGGAATAGAAGTGCAGTCCTTGCTGTATGTGAAACTCGTGTATGAACAGTAAAAAAATAAAGTTTTTGTATTGCAGGTTTATTGAATGTTCTGTAGTCTTTAGTACACATTGAGTTGTTTGCAGAGGGTGTTGCTTTAAGATCCAGCCCGTCCCTTTAACACTCCGGCATTCCCTTTAAGACGCGCCCGTTCCTTTTGTCCCGCAGTGTACGCTCTGATGCCGGCGGGAAAGTCGGACACGCCCTCCGACTCCAGCCACAGTGAGATCTCCTCCCGCTCCAGCCTCATCAGCAACGGCTCTGTGGACTCGATGGCGGCGACTGTGGCCGAGGAGCGCTGTCCCGGCACCCGCCCCCTCACCGCGGCGGACACCCCCCCCGCTGTCACCACGCAGCCCGCTGCCCCGCAGCCTGCGGCCGAAGGCGTCCTGCTTCCCGCCAGGTACGTCCGCCCCAGGGTGGAGTGTCTCTTTGGGTTTCCCCATAACTCCCAGTGTGTGACATCTCTTTTACTGGCCCGATGAGGCCTTTTAATTCCACTCTTTACATGTCCATACTCACAGGTCTTCATACTGTCTTTTACACCATTTTTACTTTTTAAACTGTTTATTACTACGGCTTGTCATTAAAAGATTGCATTTGTATTGTGTTTTTGTGTTTTCATTTTAAATATCCCTAATACTCGTTCGGTTGATTTTAATTACATAAATAGTGAGGCAGTCTGTAAAATCCTTTCCTTGAATCAGTGTGTTTATTGTGACACCACTGTAAACCTCCCCCTCCCCCCAAAAGCTGTGTAATTTTAATTAAATCCCGTCAGCTGATCTTGTCGCTCTCGCGCCGGGGTGCAGTCGTTCTCAGCTGCCTGTGTGTGCTCGTTCGCAGCTCGGCGGCACCGCGGCCCTGCGTGACCCGCGCATGCACCTTTCCCTTCTCCGCCGGCGGTGAGGAGCTCACCCCTGAGCCCGCGGGCGTGGACCCAGCGGACAGCGGCCGGGGGAGCTGGACCTCCTGCTCCAGCAGCTCCCACGATAACTTCCAGAACCTCCAACCCCAACGGGCCTGGGACGTGGGCGGCCTGCGGAACCAAGCCCTGGGCAGACCCGTCGCTGAGGCAGATGCCTGCGGGCCGCGGGAGGCCGGCGAGGGGGGGCCCGGGGTCGCCACGGAGGCCAGCCGGTCCCGGGAAAGCTGGGCCTCTTGCAGCTCCCTCTCGGAGTCGTGCGAGGGGAACTACAGCACAGTGAAGCGCAGGGTGCCGGATAAACTCCTGATACCGGGAGTGTGTCCCGACGGGCCCCTAGGCACCGACACCACCTACAAAACCGTCACCTCCAGCACAGAGAAGGGGCTCATAGGTGAGACGCATGGCTTCGCGGTCTGGGGCCACCTTTACGTGCTTAAAGTTCCCTTTACGTGTTGCACTCTGTTGATTTGCTATGTCTGGGGAAAAATGCACAGCTCTTGCACGATATGATCTTTGTATTTGCAGAAGTGCAGGTATACCAGAGTGCCTCTTATCGCCTTTCCTCTCTTGCTCTCCTTTGACACGCACACCTTACCGCTTCCGTTTGTACCTGAGCGTTCACTGGAAGCTCAATCTAGCGGCATTTATATAACTTCCTTTACAGCACAATTGTTTATGATGTGGTGTTTGCCTCACTTGTAGTTTACATCGGACAGAAAGAGTCTGGCAAGAAAATAAATGTCTATGTATAAATAATCCTGTCGCCCAGTAGGTGGCGCCAGACTCAGATATTTTTGCGTGCACCTGCTTTTCTGCGTATTTTTTTTATTAATATTCGCTTTGATGTTCGCCCTGCCCCCCAGTGTACTGCATTACCTCGCCCGGCAGGGGTCCGCCCCCCACCCCCCCAGGGTACCAGGGCATCTCCTTCCCCGAAGGAGCCACCCGGAACCCCCATCTAAAACCCCCCGACTATTGCGTGGCCCTGCAGAGGTCAAAGCTGCTCCAGAGTCCGGGAGGTACCATGCCGCGCGAGCACAAGGGGAGCACCAGCCCGGCCACTGCAGCTTCTGAGGAAGATGGTACGTATCCTGGGGCAGACGACTCTCAGTGAATCAGCAGGACTGTGCTGAGAGGGCGTGGGAGGGGTGTGGGTTTGGCTACCCCTTTGCAGACACGTTTCCTGTCTGCTGCGTGGGGTGGGGGGCAGGGTCCTAAATCTACATCCACCTTGTGCTTGTTGCACTGCATTCAGAACAGTGATGCAGTTAGGGAATCCAGTGATGCAGTTATGAAATCCAGCAGGCGAGGGTCGTCTGGAGTATCATCTGTAGTGACGCCCCCACCATCCCCATCTCTCCCCACTCGCCTTTCAGAGGAGCAGGTATCGGCCGTGTAGCTAGCGAGACCCGGATGCACACGACGTGCCCGGCCCCTCGGCCCCTCCATGCTGCCAGCACACCCCTCTCTCTGTTTCACACCGGGCTCCCCCTTGGCTGCTCTGGACCGTGTGGCACCGAGAGCTCCACGACGTCATGAGCGAAATATCGCACCTGTCCGCCGTCTTTACCACTGCAACCTGCCATCTCTGATGTAAGAGCGAGTGGGACCCAGGGTGTCATCGCTATTCGACTGGAGCTGCGTTCTGGCACCGCGACGACGGGTCGCACAAGTCCGACTCTCGTCGGACCTCCGCATCCTCTCTGCTGAGGAACTTCTTGAACAATGAGAGTCTTTCCACAGTTTAATTTATGTCGTGATTCCAAGTCTTCACATGGGTATGCTTTAATGTGTGCTTTCGAACCATATAACCGAGGTATTGCATAACCAGTGACATTTATCAAATGGCCAATTTTTTATATTCATGTCTTTAAGCTAAATTATGGCAGTTTACGTTAATATCTTGGATTAAGGGTGCAGGACCTCCCGTGTACATCTGGGCGCCTTTTGGCGATAGTGCCCCTTGTTAACCACGCAGACGGCGGTAACACGAGAGCCTGCTTGTGACTCAGCTGGGCAGGATGTTAGAGATACCGGCCGGATGTACACGTCTCAAGCTTTAAGATTCGTCGCGCAGCAAACGCCTAAAGACTAGAAACGTTTACAGCAGATATCCCAGTTTACAGTGTCAGAGTTCAGACGCCGCTTTTTGTGCTGTCAGCTAACGACTCGACCGGAAAATGTGCATTAACGTGCATGGATGCAGCCCTTGGACACCGGGTCTGCGTTTCGGCTCTTCAGTGTACCTCACTTACCACATTGCCTATCATTTTCAAAGCCTGCTTTATATGTTGTTGATGTACATAGATGAAGAAACATTAGACAGGAAAATATAAAAAACTCCAGGTTTTTTTGTGTTTTTTCTTCCATCTCCAGTCCATGTTTAGTGTCCACCTCGGACACATTTTCTAAGATATCTTAATGACTTTTTTTTTTAAAAAAAACGCGACCCAATGCCATTAATATTGCATTTGTTATTTGTATATTTTTGTCGATCTGTCGCCCTCTAGGGACAATGATGGAACTGCATTAGATTTATGGATATAACTGGATTGTCTTCTACTTTTCTGTTTGGACCCATTGTTAATATTGTATCTTTTGGTATACAGAACTTGAAGATGTTAATGGTAATATATACATATACAAATATATACATATATTTTTGGTTTTGTTATAAATTAATGTTACAGGACGTGTATAGTTGGAGCTAGAGCTTTCTATAAAGACTAGTTTTAATATTTTTGTTAGAATGAAAGGTTATGATTCCCCTTTCCTGCTGTAAGGGCAGGCTTTTAGTGTTTCGTCTAAGTGATTAAGTATGTGCAGACTGGCGCATTCTAGGTTCATCTGGGTGATGTTATACACCACTGGTCCATTTCTACTGCCCCCTAGTGGTGTGGAGGGTGAAATGACTAGATGGGCACCCATTTACAGGCATGAGTAAAATTTGGCTGGCAGTGAGACTGAGTTTGTGGCTCCTCCGATAATACTGCGGTCTTTGAATTTGCTACTCCCAACACCTCCAATGCCTACTTGTGACTGACCCCTGAGAACTCTGTTTTTACTCGCTAACCTGATTGTTTCCACATTATAAAAACTTTGCCCTGGTCTGTCACCGTGACCAAGTAAATCTTTGCACATTCCCCAGTACAACAAAGCAGTATTCAGTATCGACTTCTGCCGTAAGCTCAGAAGATAATCAATCTTAAATATATATGTGGACATATTCTCGATCTCTATATTTTCTTATTTAAAGAAGTGTAAATCTGTAAATATTTGAAGTGTACACGAAACTGTCACGCGCTGATGGACGACCGCCGGCTGACGATAACGCGCCCTTCATTCGATATGTGCTCAACTAGCAGTGTGTTCACGCTCGCGGCTGCATGTCCCTGCTGTGGTTCGTAATCGGGTGAGCCGATCATATTGATCAGGCATGTCTCCTGCTTTCTAGTCGAGCTCAAGGGAGAACGGTCTCTGCGTTGCGATGTGATGGGTGACCCAGCTCACCCTGTCCCCATTTATCGATTTTTCGACCACGGCTTTCAGTATTCAGTGAGGGTGATTTATTTTTCACTGTGCATGTTAAAGCGATGGAGCAATTTACTGGAGTTCATTTTTGGATGAGTTTATCGCTGCAACACCCCCCCCCCCCCCCCCCACGGAGGCGGTACGGACTCGTCCCAATACGCATCAACTTGGCGCAAAGGCCGTTTTCACTTGACGTGGCTCCCGATAAACACTGAACGACTATTTAGGCATTTTTCGGTAACTCCCGCGCTTCTCGCTAAATCGCTAATCTCAAGTCTCTGGTCTCTCCTATATTACCTGGAATGCAATAAGTGAGATGTGAAGTTTTATGTAAAGCAGAACTGCACAATTGTAAACCCTACCAGTAGCAATTGTACTGCACACGTCTGTCACAGAAGTATTATCCGCAATGTCGCGTTTTTGTCCTGCAATTTTGATAGCTGTCGTAACTTATGTCTTTTAGAAAGACAACTCGCTTGTATGCCTTTTTTTGTATTTTTATCAGTGGATGTAAATATTTGTTATATTTTTGTTTAAGAGAATGTTTTAAACTACTGTTAAGTCTGCTGATATGATTTTGGACAATAAAATGTTAAATGTGCGTTTGGAATCAGAATTTTTCTTGTATATATGTGTTTCGCAGGATACCACGTGCATCCATGAGAAGGAAAAGATGCTTAACAAAATATCGATTTAAATAGTTCAAATCGTGCAAATATTTCGGACTTCGTTGTTTCTCTGAGCATAGTAAGGGCAGCCTCAACATTAATAAAAACCATTTATAAAGGAATCCAATTCGTTCTATGTGCAACATACTAGCATTTTATGTAATTGTATATATTGTGTATTTAATAAAAGTGTGGAAGGTGCGTCGAATCATTTCCCTGTGGGAATTCGCTTTATTAAATAAAATGCCTCGTATGATATCATGCCCTGTTCTTGCTCGGTTTTTAACTGCGTGCCGTTTGTGCCTGAACTTCCATGGCTGTGTTAAAACAGACATAATATGGAGTCATGCCTTAGAATCGGGGCTTACGGTCAGAAGCGTTCAAGGGTTAACTAATATTGTACCTTTGAGAGAGGTACTTGACCTGACCTCCTTGAGTAAACACCCACATAAAGTATACGTTTTTTTATGTAGTCCCCTAGCTAAGATCCTGAAATAATTTAACGAATTAGCCCGTACCCGGGGAATCGATATTAGAAATAACTCCGGGGCAGTGATTCTGTTGTAAGGAATTAAATGTGTGATCTATGTAGCTGGACAGCATCCTTACGTGAAACGGCTGCATGTCTTCCAGGAGTGACTTACAGAGTGTGGTAAGTGAACGGCGTTTGGCCCCCTATCATTCCTGCATGATTTAAAGCACTCGATGTTAAATGGCATATTCCAAAAACACAAAGTTCACAGAGAATTTTGAAAGCCTTGCTTCCTGTCCTCGGGAGTTTCTAGTCCTCTTGAAAGGAATCGCCGCGATTACACATAGGCCTAGCTTACATTTTTAAAAGTGCCGGAAGACGCTGATGCGTTTTTAATGGGTAACTTAGAAATTCTCTAAGCGTGAATAATATCTGCAGTCTGGTGTCCTGTAGCTTCGCGAGTTTGACAGCGGTAACGGTGATTAAGGGAAAACGGTCGTCTACATCTGGCGAAACTAGCATTCATTCTGGGCGATTAATTGGAAGACCTTTCCCATACTGTAAGCGGAATATATCTTAAACATTAATGAGATTCGAAAGTACACAAAATACTACAGGTTCAGCAGAACTGACTGACTGGCAAAAGATTGTAGCAACTCAAAAGAAAATCTAATCTTCTCTTGGGGTATTTTTTTAGCCGGTTGCTCTTGTGTGTGGCATGGATCTGATTATTTTTTTATTACCATCACGGGGGGGTCTGCCTTGCCCACACCGGACATGAGGCGTAATTCTGAAAGCCTCCCAGTCCGGGTTTATCACCACAGAAGTTACGGATCGACCAGGAGTCTGCAGAGTCGCTGTGGAGTCAGGTTAGTGCAGTACAATCCCCTGACACGTTACAGGGAGGATAGGCTTCTTTACCAGGGACTGCACGTTTGTCAGTTCTGTTTGCTGGAGATTCGAACTCACTCTCAAATCGCCTAACAGCTATTTGATAATGAATTATAAAGAGGGACATTTAGTATTTTAAAACTGCTGTTTCCGTATACAGATTTCATACTAACATATTAGTTTGCTTTTTTTGAGGTAATTGCGTTTCATAATCACGCATTTATAGTAATTTCTGATTTTAAAAAAATCCATCACCAACTGTATTTATTAGGGTAAGGAAGATGTGCGTCTGTTTGCTATTTCTGGAAACAGATTATCCATCCATCTCAGACAGCACATGGGGTCAGGGGGTGGTGACCTACAGCTACAGGGTCCTGCCGTACGTGGGGGTTGGGGGGGTGGCCAATCTTATCCACAAAGGGCCAGTGCGTATTCAGGTTTTTGGAATAACCTGTAGGTCAGCTGGTCAAACCCAGGTGTGAGGACTCTTCAGCCAATCAGTCCTCTAATTAGTGATCTAATTAGGGAGTTGCATCGAAAACCTGCACACACAGCGGCCCTTTCTGTGTGACACTGCCCACACCTGTCGCAGAGGATGCCGATTCATCGAGTCTTGGATTCACTTATCCTGTGTCACGAGTTGAGATATAATTCAATTAAAAGTAAAGCTTTGGGATCTGTGTTCTAAAATATTTTTGTTGTGTCGTGAGAAAGTCATTAGGACCCCAGCTGTTGAAACAGGTAAGGTGGCTGTTAATTACGTGCTAGTTTCTGATCCCGTGCTCCACTGCAATCAGCTTGTTCTTAAAATGTATGTTTTCAAAAAGAAAAAAAAAAGACGAACGGCAATGCAATCTGTTTGTCCTACAATAATCCGGCGTATGCGCTGTGTGTCCGTTAGCATCCTCATTACAATAAACTCTAACAGTAAGGAGGTGCATGAAGGAAAGATCTATTTATTTTGCTCCCTTGATAAAGCATGTTCCGTATGTGTTGAGACCTCGATAAATCAAGAAACGCACTACATTGAACTAAGTGCGCACAACACAATCCCCCAGTTTACCACAGCTTCACCATTCTGTCAGTTAATCTGAGTTGGCCGTGCATTTTACGCCGTTTTTTATTAATCCTCTATGACATGCTGGAAGTAGGACAGTAGATGGCAGCATGTATCTTGCTACGTAAAATCTATCCATCTATCAGCCCAGTAGCGGCTGGTGCATGATCAGCGTCTGTTTCACTTGCGCTGTTAATTTGGGGGACAGAAATGAGGGTCGCGGTGCAGGACTGTCAGTATTTTAAAGCAGATTGAGTCTGGTTGTATGACCTGTGTCTTTTCTTTCTTTCACTACATCTCGTTCACACACGTTGTTTCTGGGCGCACGTGTTTTTAATGGCAGCGGTGCTTCGAGTTTTCACTGTTTAATACTTTTGCTATAAACATTGACTGCCGCTCTCTGAAAGTCACCAGGAATCTGGATATATTGCCTATAAATTCAGTGTTTAACCTCCAAGACCATAAAAGACTTATAAATACTGTTTCGGCTTTGAATTAGAAAGTAACTCGCGGTGTTTTTAATGTTTTAGTGCTCGGGAATTGTGGATTTGTGCCGGAGTTGACGCCCTCGTCAGATGCTCGGGTAACTTAGGCCGTTAAAGGGCGTTGACCATCTCGCTTTTCATTGTTTTTTTGGTCACTAATTACTCTTTATTGTCTTGTATTCAGCGGGCTGTTGGCTACAGCATTAGTTAACGGGTTTACTTAAGCCCGAAGAAGCGCGAAATATAGGGAGGATTACAACAAAACCCAGACAGCCGTAGGGTCAATGAGCTGTGGTCAGATTGCCGTCTTTTCGAGTCCGACTTCGCACGAGCTTCAAAAACACCGAAACTCCAAGCTGTGCCTTTAATTGAGTCAATCTGCTGCGAGCACATTTTGTGAAAATTTCACTTTGAAAATAATAGGTTAATATGCACCTTTTCATCCACAGCATATTACTAATAACTATTGTTAATAGGAATGAAATATACGCTTTTGTGTGAGTCTGTGGGTTTCAGCTTCGTGCCTTAGGTGAATATGAAAAATATGCGAACTTTGGCTCTCCTTGGTGATGGAATCGTGTGTGAAAAACAGGCTGAATTTTGGAGGAGCTACATGCACCATTAATCTGCCCCCCCCCCCAGCCCAGACTAACACTGTATTTATGGGTCCAAGGTTTCTATTATAAAACAATAGGCAATATTATTTGCATGGTGTATGTTCCTGTGTGGGATGTAGAACCTCCGCTGGTGGTCAAGAATTCAGTATATGTGACAAAGCTTTTTTAGTATTTTTTTTTTCCCACTAATGGTATTAACTGAAAAACAACACAATTGCACCTCAGTCCTAATTTCACAGTCTGAGGCAGTATTCGGAGGAGAGAACATTATACCTGCAGGTCCTGAGAGCAGGTTCAAACCTCTGTAGGCGTTTAAAAGTAGCCGACAGCGAAAATGGGCCCTACCACCAGCCTCGTTCTTGAAAGAGGAACAGACAGTCCAGCCCGTACGGACACCTCCGCCATGCATTGCACAGTAATATTTTATTTCCTTACTTGACTTCATTCCAAAGAGACATTTAGCCTCAACCATGCAGAGCTGCTTAACTGGTTCAGTTCTTGAAAGATCTCGCTTACTGAGTGTCTAAAAGCCTAATACTCTGTGTATTGTGCCACAAATCCCAGAAAACATCTTCAGCTAGGTGTGTCAACCATCCCAGGGTTCGAAAACAAGATCTCCTGCTTATTAGATGATGTTTTTAACTATCGGGGTCCGCAGTGCAGTTTTCTCCTTGTATCCGAAGCAGGTTGGGTGGTCAGTGTTTGTGTGCTGTCCTCGGGCTGGAACCGCTAGTCTTACGACCTGAACATCTAGCATGGGACCGTGATTGGGTAAACGGCTATTAAAAATGGAGAGTGAGCGTTATGGCAGCGTTCATGAGGAGGTGTAGGACATGGTGTGGTGTGCCCCTGTCAGATTTGCTGTGGGTGTCTATTGAACAGAAGTAAGCTCTTCTATCTGCTGGGGGGGGGGGATATTGTAGGTTATCACTGAACTTTTGGAGGATGTGTGTGGTCTCACTTTGCTGAAGGTTAGCTGTAAAAGGAGGGGGTGTCATCCACAGTGAGACACATGGCCGAGGTTGAGGACCTGGTCGAGGCAAATGGATATCCGATTCCCAGCATGCCTTGCTCTTGCGGCCTGCCCCTCTGTGCCCTCGCCTCACTCTGCGGGCTCCCCAACACCAGGGCGCCCAGAGGTTCTTTTTTTTACGAGCCCAGTGGGGGCGATGCTGCTTTATCGTCTTCCTTTTAGCTGTGTCCTTCACACCCAGAGCGGGGCTTCTCGTCCTGCTCTGGCTGCGGATTAGCTAACGCTAGCGCTAAAGAGACCATTAGCGGTAGCACTGTAAAATCGAGCCTCTTGTCACCTATGAAAGTCATTCGAGCGCTAATGGCCCTCGGATTTACGTAGGGGAAGCCTTGGGATGATATCCGAAGGAGCCCCGGGGTGTCGCCGTGAGAGTTGTTCAGCGGTCAGGGGTATGACTTTGATGGCTGTGTTCCTGCTTCGTAGCTCGTAACAGTCTCTCCGAAGGAGACTGGGAGGGGCGTCTTCGTCGGAACCCCCTTCTGAATAGTCTCCTGCTCTGGTCTCCTGACTCAACTGGAGCACATATCTAGGCCCTGATCCTTCACGAAAGTAATACGTCCAAGTATTATTTTTATATTCAACGGCAGGATATGCATTTTCATATCTGTGTTTGTTATATATTGACTTGTTATTGGATTCTCACCTGCCTGTCGGTCTTCTATAATGCCACGAGGTACAAGGCAGAGGACGCCGCCAATGGGGTGGCGGTCCAGAGATCCGATTTGCATGTTTTACACATTTTGGAATACGTAGCCTCTTACTCGTATATCGATGATTCTATAAGCGCATGCATTATAAATGAGTTTGGGTATTATTATTTATACAACGGCCATCGAGACACTTGGGGCAGCACGAGTGGGGGTCTCCGGGGACCCGGAGGCGGGCGAAGCGGGACGCCGGCAAATCGAGTCAATTCTGCCGACGCGCAGCGAACGGCATCAGCAAACTGGGCTTAACAGGTGGTGGCGCGCAGATCCGCGGCGTCCGCTGAGCGCGTAATCGCATATCTCTCTCCCATCTCCCGGCCTGTGTGCGTTTGAAGAGACTGAAATATTCATTAGATCCTCTTTAATAGCTTTTTATTTAAACATCGGCACATTGTGATTTATATATTTTCTGGAAATCCTGCAGTTTGGTTTATTTTTACTTTAATGCTGTTCCTGCTTTTATTATTATTATTTATTAACTGGTTTAGCGTCCCTTAAGCTAACATATTTCCTTACCCCCCCCCCCCCCCAGTGTAAACTCCAGAAGGGCCAGCAGAGCCCAGTGTTGCTACACACAGGTTTTGTCGGACGCTGTGTCCTGAGAGGTCTTACAGCACCCCGCCCCCCCGTTCCTCCATCGGTTACCCACCGTCTGGTGTGGGGGCAGCCCGGCTGGCGAGGTCTCTCCTCACGCGCCCTCCGGTTGACCCCCCAGTGCCGCCCACGTCCCAGGTGCAGTGGGTACCTCGGAGCCGGATACTGGGTAACAAACTGACTGGTGAGGGAACGAGATGAAGGTCCGTCTCCGGTTGCAGCCAGCGATGGATGCTGTCGTCCTCTGGCAGAATTAAAGCAAAGTGTGTGTTCTGTTACTTTACTTGGTATCGTAGAATAACAGCCTCATGGTCTACCCCCCGCTTTATGCTCTGGGGTCTGTCTCCCTCCCCACCCCCTACCTTATGCCTGGAGGTGTCCCCCCCCCCCCCCCCCCCCGATTTTCAGTGTAGGGTCCATAGAGCATATCCTAGTGATCAGACATTAGCGGTTGGGATGCCAGTCTCTGGTCTGTTTTTGCTTGGGAGAGCCTGGCTTACAAAAGGCATCGGGGGGAAAAAAATCTGTTATATTTGAAAATGATCATGATGATGGAGGAAATGTGTTTTGGGTTGTGATTTTGTGTCTGTTGTTTTTGTGCCAGTTTGTGCTACACCAGCTTGAATGTATAATTGTTTGAAAATGTCAGTAATTGCATGCACCTTCTACATGAATTTGAATTCTTAAATTTTGTTGTTCTTTCACGGGAGACTTTCAATAACTGTAATTTTAAACCTCTCCGAAAGTCTCTAAAAGCAGAGCGTTTCGCGGCGGGCCATTAAATAAGAGAAGCTTTGTGCAGGAAACTGTTAGATGGCGGCGCCGAAATCACAAATCACCGAAATCACGTGCGAGTTTCTGCTCGTATTGTAGTGGCCTTTTACTTGAAAAGGAAAAAGGTTTTTAAAATTCAGGGATGCTTTTCCGGCAGAGCTGGGTGCCATTTCCTTCCTTAAAATCGATATGGTTTCTGATAAACATCTACAGACGGCCAGTGTGCTGTGACATGGGGGTGGGGGAGGGGGATTGTTACTCCTCTCAGTATCACCACCAGGCCATGGGGGCTGTCCCTTTGTGATGTCCCTTAATGGCAGCTCCGCGTTGGATTGGCAGGGTGTCCTGTTTCTGGTAAATGCTGATGGAAAAATTTAAAAATAATAATAGAAAATGTGATTAAAAAAAAAAAATCTCATTAGCAGCTGTTTCTGCTGCAGCTGCGCAGACGTTGTGATGAAAGTCTGCTTTGTCTGGCCGCTAAATGATAACCTACCGGTAACAATAGGACTGATGACAAGACCGGTATCCATCGGTCACGAAACCGGAGTTAATATCGGTTCCGTTTCTTTTGTAGACAGACATCATGTCACCAAGGTAAAATATACATGTAGGAACTGTTAAGTATGTGCCTCAGTGGGTTAGACTGCTGCATCTGGCCAGAAGGTTGTGGGTTCAAATCTTAAACCCCAGACTCTTCTAGGGACTGTCTCTCCAAACAAACAGTATGTCGCTTTGGATAAAGGGATGTGCTAAATATTTTTTTTTCAGCTTGTAGGAGTACCATGTGCGTGAGCCGGAGACCTTGTCAGCTGTTTGGTTTTTAAGGTGTTTATTTGCTACTCTCGCCTGAGGGCCAGACGGCCTGCCTGCTTGGTCACTCCGTTTGCTATTTAGCTCTTTGGGGGAAAGGCTTTGACCATCCGTTGCCTCCAAAACGAGCTGCTTGCGAATGGCAGACGGTGGGGCGCCTTTGTGTACTGCCAGCCCCTTTGCCCCCCCCCCCCCCTCGATCTGTCAGGGACCTTGTTGTCTCTCTTGAAGGACTGATCGACACGGGCAAGACAGCAGATGGTCTGTTCGCCTTCCTGACCCATCAGGCCGTGTCCAGCCCTGCCAGAGTGACAGCAGGAGCCGAGGATGCGACTCGCTGAGCCAAAGCGCAGCTTTTTGTTCTAGAGGCGATTAAAGGCGATTAACGGCTTAACGCGCAGCGTCCCGTATTTCCCTCTGGACATGCGGCCCAAGCAAGCGTGTCGCCCTCTGGGATATCACTCTCCGTATCGGTGCGCCCCCATGAGGAAGCAGCAGGCACCGTGACCCGGGAGCTCGTGAGACGGCGGTACGCCGCTTCCAGGAGCCCGGAGAGCCGCCCGGCATGTTTGCGGATCCACGGTGGCATCGTTAGCGTCTCTCGAACAGAAACGTAATTAACGCAAGACATTCCTCATTAGGCCCGAGCTACTGCTCAGACAGGGAGCGACAGGCCTTATGAGGCGAGAGCTGG
Source organism: Brienomyrus brachyistius (assembly GCF_023856365.1). Taxonomy (NCBI): domain Eukaryota; kingdom Metazoa; phylum Chordata; class Actinopteri; order Osteoglossiformes; family Mormyridae; genus Brienomyrus; species Brienomyrus brachyistius. The sequence continues at coordinate 4,036,952 of NC_064556.1, read as the reverse complement.
TGAGGTGCAACTTACAGGAGGATAGGCCGGTAAAGCAGGCCACGTGGGAGGGAGGGCAGGTAGCAGCAGGGTGCCAGACGCTAGCGCCCTTCGCTCGCTAAATTGCACAGTGGTCCCTGAGGACAGTGAATGCCGCTCGACAGACTCCCCGAAATCCCATAAAAACATCTCTGTCCCTTGGTTGCAGACATGCTGGTTAAAAAACGTCCCTGACGCAAGACCCAGTAAGATAATTTTTAATGAGTCGAATTGGGGGGACGGAGAGCGCAAACGCTTGGTTAGCGGCATGGGCCCCTCGCCGCCGAGGGATACTAGCTGGCTCTCTGCATAGGAGGACCTTCTTCCGGCACGTTCCCCGAGCCGTGTTCCTCCAGCAGTCCCCAATCGCGCAGTGTCAATAACATTAGCCTGCGATGATAAAGGATCCGGCTTCAGTTAAACAGAATTATCTGGCGTGTCTGTTATTAGCAAGATGGGCAGGGAAGGTGACAAGGAGTCGGTAAATATTTGAGTGGTCTTACTTCATTACGGAAGTGAAGGCAGCCATTTTTTCATTCCGGAATGTTCTGAACCGAGCCTATTTTGACTCCTTGTGGCCTGCTATCAAAGCCTTAGCACAAGTCTTATCTGTATATCAAAAGTACAGCTGTTTTACTGTATTCTTTACATCAAATGGGTTGGGGGGTTTTTCCCCATGTGCTCCGCCACTTACTCTTCCTACTGCGTCGCGCCCACATACGGGCAGCATTGTACAATGCGACGTCGCATTAGAATAATTTGCATGGGAAATTATTTCAGCCAAGAAGCCTGCTTGACCTTTTTATGCAGCTACTGCCCATGTTGTTCTTGCATTCAAACGTGACACAGTACGTTTTCTTGGAGGGGGGGGGCAAATAGAGTGATTGATTGGCTCTCTTTATAGGTGGACGGGCCACGCTTGACGTGTGGGTTTATTTATTTATTTTTCCTGCCGCTCCTTTCCCGTAAAGGTCCCGAATCGATGCGGATCGCCCCTCCCCGCATGGATAACACAACGCTGTTTTCCCAACCCAAGTAACGTCACTGGGAAGTGGAATGAAACTGATGAAAAATGTTTCTCCATTAGGCTTCTCTTCAGAGTCTTTAACTGCCGAAACCTGTCAGCTCCGATTTGTCCCATTTGTGCGGCCGGCGGTGGCCAGTTTTAAAAGGGAGGGGGGGGGGGGGGGGGGCAGGCCTCCCAATGAAAAATCCAGTCCTGCATTCATACTTACAAATCCAATTGCGTGTGTTTACCATTAGTCACCCTGTCAACTTTGATTGGCTTTCGGCCTTCTTTAATGTAAGTGAACGTGTACGCTAACGCGGTGAGGGCGAGGCTTTCCGGCAATGCTTTACCCACAATGCCCTACGCATGCTCCACATTCGCACAACTACCTGGTCAACGATAACGCACAGGGTGGCCTAAACTAATATTTAAATGCAGCATCCTCATTGTCTATGTACGAGAAGTTTCTGAATTAGTATTGAGTCTTTAGAAGTGATGCTCAAGTGAAGACACAACTGACTGGACCCCGATATTTAAGAACACTCGAGTTTTCAGGTTTCACCGTGAGGTGGTACACCAACCTAGGAAGCTAACAAGCTGCTGTGGGTCCGGCAGTGATTGGAGTTAAGAAGGAAATGTAGGTCCAGTGATTACAGACGAGAGCATGACAGTGTGTAATGGGCGGGGATTTCGCAGCTGTTTTGTTTATTATCGAATGGCTAATGGAAATACTGGTCAGCACAGCAAAAGGAAATGGGCGTGAAGTGATGGGATGCTGGGTCTCTGGTCAGGTGTAAGTCACTCTGCTCATTAGCCACTTGATTCTCGGCTCTGTCATTGCTGATTTGAAGGGTCCCAAACTACCATCAAGGTAAGGGGTAGAGATCAGAGCAAACATGCAGAAAAACATGAAAATGAGTCATCGGTGTGGTTGGCTGAGGAGCGTTTGTTTGACATGCTTGGTAGGACGATGAACCTTAAAATAGCCTGAGTGTGTGTAGCAGGATAACATGAAGCACTTCAGCTGCTCAATCATCCCACGTATCCCAGTATGAGACCCTCTCTAACCTGCTCCTCTGCTGGGTTTTCGTACCGTGGATGGCTTGACGGCGGAGGTGGCTCCTCTCCAGACAGGATACCTGAGGGACGCACGTCTGTCTCACCCATGGCCAGACCCTACGCGCACATTTCGAAACGAGAGGGATATCAATTAACTGGTGAAGCTGGTCTCCGTATTCAGTCAGAGTGACGGGCAGGCAATCTTCATGAAATCTTCACAGTGCCAGGCAAAGGGCAGGGACAGCCTGGAAGGTGGATATGGATAACGGGGGAGGTGTGCAGGACGTCCCAATTTTTGCTCACTGGTTGACCTTCCTTGGACCGCTTTCGGTAGGTACTGACCACTGCATACCGGCCGGGAACATCAGCTTCAAGAACTCACTCCACTTGCCTAATAAAGACATGGACCAATTTGTTGGTACCGGTCCACGACTATCACACACAGCTATCTCTGAAATAACTTGAAACTGACAAAAGTTTATCGCCTTATTGACTTTATTTCATATTCAACAAATCGGACTTTGCTTTTGATTATTGATCCAGTTGATCCGTTATTGTTCAGAATGCAAAGGATGCTGCGATCAGACAGTGACGTACCTTGACCTTGGAGCTCAGCTTGAATGGTTTTGGATGGTCTCCTTGGCTCCTTTTACTACCATCCACACTGTCCTTCTGATCAACCTGGGGTTGCGTTCCCTCTTGCGTCCACGTCCTGGGAGGTTGGCTACAGTCCCATGAACCTTATACTTTTTTATTAATATTGGCAACACTGGTGACAGGAACATGAATCTGCTTGGAGATGCTCTTATAGCCTTTACCTTTAACACTGTTATCTGTAATCCTCTTTCTGAGCTCCTCAGACAGCTCTCTCCTTTGCAGTCTCTGGTCCATGTTCATTGTGGTGACACAATGACACCAAACCACACAGTAGCCTGTTCTTTCCCTTCAAACAGGCTGAATGGCTGATGAAAAGCTTGACGGCACCTGTGATACTAATTACGGTTAAAGACTCAGTTTGAAACATGACTATAATGCGAGGATAAATGGCATCTTTAGGGCACCAACAAATCTGTCCATGCTATTTTAACATTTTTGTAAAATCATTTCTTTTCACAATTTTATTGGTTTACTCTATCACATACCAAAGGCATCGCTTTTAATTGAATCACTATTCAGGAGAAATGAGGCAACAAACTTGTCCATTTCTGTATATAATTGCACCATTGACGGGTGCCATTGTAAAAAGATAATCAGTGTTATTCATTATGGTTTTAATGTTATGGCTGATTGAGATATACACCAAAGGGTGAGAAACGTGGGGATATTCCACAGTATCTGTACTCATACTTGGTCAAATGACAAAGCGTTTCTTTCTTCATCTCCAAATCGGTGCAGAAGGGCGAATTGAATGAAGCGCTGCTTCTCATGCCTCCCTCCTTCACTCCGGTGGAGAGTTTGAAGGACAGAATGGAGTGCGGATACTGCTGGCTCTCCCCAAGCCCACAGCGACTCCTTGGTGCCTCAGACTCTCTCAATGTCTGGAGGCACCAAATGTCTCACGCCTGCAGGAAGGTGTGGTTGGACCTCCAACCCGGCCGTACCTCACGAGCCTGTCAACCGCGCCGTTCCTTCAAGAAGCACGTTGCGGTGCTTGATTTACGCATACCTCATGCTGTGTGACAAAGTTCACATGTTTTCCGTGTTTTGTTTTACTTTGTTAGGCTACAGGGGCGGCATGGTGGTGCAGTGGTTAGCACTGTTGCCTCACACCTCTGGGACCCGGGTTTGAATCTCTGCCTGGGTCACATGTGTGTGGAGTTTGCATGTTCTCCCCGTGTCGTCGTGGGGTTTCCTCCGGGTACTCCGGTTTCCCCCCACAGTCCAAAAACATCCATCCATCCATCCATTTTCCAAACCGCTTATCCTACTGGGTCGCGGGAGGTCCGGAGCCTATCCCGGAAGCAATGGGCACGAGGCTGGGAACAACCCAGGATGGGGGGCCAGCCCATCGCAGGGCACACTCACACACCATGCACTCTCACATGCATTCCGACGGGCAATTTAGCAAGTCCAATTAGACTCAGCATGTTTTTAGACTGTGGGGGGGAAACCGGAGTACCCGGAGGAAACCCCACGACGACATGGGGAGAACATGCAAACTCCACACACATGTGACCCAGGCGGAGATTCGAACCCGGGTCCCAGAGGTGTGAGGCAACAGTGCTAACCACTGCACCACCATGCCGCCCCAGTCCAAAAACATGCTGAGGCTAATTGGACTTGCTAAATTGCCCGTAGGAATGCATGTGAGAATGAATGGTGTGTGTGAGTGTGCCCTGTGATGGGCTGGCCCCCCATCCTGGGTTGTTCCCAGCCTCGTGCCCATTGCTTCCGGGATAGGCTCCGGACCCCCCGCGACCCAGTAGGATAAGCGGTTTGGAAAATGGATGGATGGATGTTAGGCTACATTGCTTTGCCTAGTTAGTTTGGTAGCTGGTTGGCTAGACAGTTTGCTAGTTGATGAAAACATAGGAGTAGCAGCTAAAAGGCCGACATACAACCACACCTATCCCACAGTAGAATCTTTGTCTATTTATTGAAGGGCATTAGTGTATCTGGCAGAACCAGATAAAAAAAAATAATAATAATGTAGCTCTGGAATTGTACTGGGGTACAAACTAATTATTTTTTACTCAACCAACGTAAGTAGGATGGTTTTGATGTCCAACCTCGTCATCCGCGAGTCACAGTGTAAGGCATCTCATACCCACTGACCGCCCCCCACCAAAAACGGCCAAGTCGGCCATCATCCCAAAAGGAACCCCCCCCTCCGGGAGGTGACAGTGAAACCAGGGTTGGCGATGGCTCGGCATCATGGGGGCCTCATGAATTTTAACAGCGTGCGTTGTGGTTTTTTTTTTGTAGATACTGCAAAGTTGGAAGAACGGCACAGCTAGCTGTGTGATTTTATGCGTGTGGAACATCTTTGCTTTCAATGAATATATCAGGAAGAAATGGATTAGGTACAAGTGGAGGTAAAACCCGCTCTAGAGAGAATAAGCAGAATTCGAAGTGCCGAAGCTAGCTATATTTTGCAGTGTGTGTAAATATTGCAAGACCCATGGAATATATTTAAAGTTTAGCGAAGGTAATATTGCACCTCAAAGGCGTAATTTGACACTGTTGACTTGTCATGGAGAGCCGAACCAAAGTGGGTTTCTGGTTCTGTTCTTGAGTGGCACGTGTGTGCTCCAATGGCAGGGCTTGGCCGTGTTGATGTGTGATTTGGCGTCGTTCAGAGCCATCCGGACCGGGAAGACGTGCGTGATGTTCTGTCAGTCATCTGCTGAGCCCTAATGCATTCCTGAGCAACGTCGGGGAGCCGAGACCCTCCCCCTCTGACCAACTGGAGATTAATGTCCCTTAACATCTGATTGTGTTTGTCAGGTTTCTTCACTTGAATTTTAAACTCGACCTTTTGTACTCCAAGGAGTTTTTTTTTTCCTTCTGGCCTTCAGTGTTAAATGTTTATGATGCATGCAAAAGTAGCAAAGGCTTGGAGTTTCGGCAAATCAAATGTATCGGAAATGTATCCGGGAACCATCTCTTTCCCCATTTTTCTGTCTGGTCTCGTCTCCCCCTTAGGGTCTCTCGATATTACAGCCCCCCCCCCAATTACGGGTCAGCATGTCGTCATACCTTGACGTCACTCTTCGAGGCACTTCTGCCTCCCTGATTTCCACTTCAGTCTAAGGCCGTGTTTCCCAAATCGGTCCTCGGGGACCCGCAGACCGTCCATGTTTTTGCTCCCTCTCAGCTCCCTGGCTGACAGAAGAAGTACGTTGGGTCCTGGTTGGCAGGGAGCTGGAAGGGAGCAAAAATATGGACCATCTGTGGCTCTCCGAGGACCAGGTCGGGGAATGGTGATCTAAAGGACTGACCGTGCTTTGCTGAGCCTGATGCACGCCCACCCTTCCGGCAGGATGAATAGTCACGATGTCATCATATAGGACTTCAAGAATGTTAGTTTTTGCCCACCCATGAAAAATCATGGTAGGGGGGCATAGTCTTATCCATGAAATCCCCCAATTTCCCCTAAAGCATTACTAAAATTAATGGTGGTCAAAGGGTGTATGATTAGTGAATATGTAATAATCATAATTATTTTGCATGGTTGTTCTTGGAGATCTAACGAACATCTGACTGACTGAATTTCTGGCTTGGTGCTTCATTCAGTATTACTGAACTGCAGGCCAGGATTGATGTTCAGTCAGCATAATTAAATGTGTAGTCACGGAGATGAGGCCCATTTACTACTGCTGTGGTTATTGGGTCTGAATATCAGCACTGAAGTACAACTGGACCGCTGGCAGCCTGCTTTACGAAATTAACCTGTGTAGGCTTTGGGTTGTTGAATTTGAGGAGTGGATTGATGCCAGATTGGTGGATCAGACAGATCGAACAAAGAATGACACTTTGCATGGTGACTGAGAAAATTAACCAGGTGATGCTGAGTGACCCAAGTCTCAGTCGGCATCCTGGTGGTACCAGTATATGGGTTGAATTGGAACTGGATACATTTAATGGCTGGACATGGTTTGGATGGGGTATCTTCAGGCAAACAGGAACAGGGACATAGTTCAAGCAGCGTCAGCCAGGACGGAGTATGTTGGGTGCTGCTTAGAGAATGTATCTCAGAAGTTGTACCTCGTGCATTAAATTAGTGTTTCCGTGTTACCATTTCAGCTGGGACTTGTGTAGCAATTTGCGTATTAAAAGCCGTTATAAAATGCAGTAGCCCTGATATGGCCTGCTGTTTTAGACGAGCGGAATATCAGGACACGATTTTGTGTCCCGCAATGGGGAATTTCCGGAGGTACCAGCGTTTTAGCAGACCGCAGCTGGAGCTTGAGAGGGTCACACTGGAATGGATTTCGGGTCTTGAAGATGCAGTTTGAGAGTCACTGTGGGGGGTGGGCTATGGTTGTGTGAAACTCGGGCACTCTGCCGCTGTTCGTGTGGCGGCTCTCCGAAACGATGTCGAACGGTGAGAGGTTGCGGAGGTGAGCGAGACGCACTGCGAGCAGCATCCTGCTGACTTGAGAGCCAGAGGAGGAGCTGGAAATGAATGCAGTGCTGCAGTGAAGCGATGTCCGCCAAAAACGAAAACGCAGTTAACTTCAAGTTTTGTGTGACATCTCGAAATCCTTCAGTTTGTTTAAATTTTCTTTCTTTTTTTTTTTGCTCTTATGCTAACTAGACATCCATTAATATGCTTTCAGATACTGCACAGTGTTTTATTTCAGGTGGCTGAGGCCGTTAATGTTTACAGCATTTCTTTATTCCGTAAATTAGAATTTTGATTGGCCTCATGCAGTTCAAGTCGTTCAGATATTTACAGACAGAGAGGAATAGTTCTCCGCATTCAGAAAGTCTTGTCCAGAAGGGGGGGCGTCTTTTAAAATAGAAGAGGGATGTTCTTTTGGGGGTGAGGTGGGGGGGGTTTGGGACTGAATTTGGGGATGTATATAAATGGTAGATGACTGGCTCATGAACTCTCCCTTCATAAATATTAATGGTCCTTCTGGAAGGCTTTTTGCGGAGGGAGAGAGAGAGAGAGAGAAGCATTGGTTTGGCCCAGTAAAAGGACATCTTGTCTTTTCACATCTGGTCCCAGAGTGGATGTGCCCATCAGATCTTCTCTGCCCCGTATGCCGGGTTGCATCCCACTTTCCCCAGCGTGACACCAGTAATGTGCAGATTCGCAATCTGGGCCCGAAAGCTGTTTCACTGTCAAACTGACGACACCTGAGCGACTGGGCCGCGCCCTTACAACTGCCTCCCATTGCTCTCGGGGACTTTGTCACGTCTCCCTGCCTCGTTCGTTTCTGCGGCGGTTATTAATACTTGTACATGGCAATTGCGATTAATATATATTTTGGTTGTTTATTATGGATCGCTCCATAGTGGAGAATGTTTATAACAAAATTGCGGTAAAACCGAGATAATGTTTTACTGATTTTCGTGTCCTAACCTACAGATCCTGGTTAATCCTGAGTTAACGGTTGTAAAAGCGGCGGCTCATTGCAATAACCACATAAATGATGAACATACTTTAGATTTTTGATGAGGATAAATAACTTAGTATATTTTGTCTATATTTGAAATCTGTATTTTGAATGAAGCGGGACCCAGCACAGCCGTGTCAATAACTTTGACTTTTAAAATCTTTAGGAAGTAAATGCGCAGTAACTTATGCAATCATCATGAAATGTATTCATCGTTTCTCGTGAGTTTCCATTATCACCAGTATATGGATTTGGATACTTTTTAAGTCTCCTTATCTATACAGAAAAGAACCAGTGACGGTCTTCCTATTTCACCGTCAAATACGGTAGTAAAAATTCAATATCGCAATCTCTGGGTCCTTTTTAGTGTTCCCTGACACTTCAAGTGTGTCCAAAGCAAGACGGCCAGATTCTCCAGCGACGCCGAAAGGCGCCGCTTTGCAGTACTGGGGTATAGGGGGCAGAAACTGGGGCGGAGCGGGGTGCCTTCGTGCGGCTTCCCGAGCCCCACGCCGCTATTACATGCTGATTATGTGCTGGTTTGTGTTTCTCGCAGCGCTTTATCTCCTGTGATCCGCATAAAGTATAAGGCGGCGTGTCCTCCCGTCTAGCCGCGATTTCTCCGCATCTCGCAAGGCGCCGATCGCTTCTGGTCTCTGCCTGTCTTTTTCCACTTTATACGATCTGTAATCAAATACAGGCGCACTAGCTCCGAATGTGACAGATTTTAGCTTTTATCAAATGGATAAAAAGTCTGATTCTTTGCTGGGCAGCATTTTAAACCCGCATTCAGTTTATGCAGTGTTTTATTCGCAGGACAACAAAATATGGCTGCAATAATTTCACATTTTAATACTTGCGTGGAAAAAAAACGCCGTCCGTCCATAATATTCCTCCTAACCCCTTGTCAAAGATATTAAATAGGCTACGCATGTTTGTTTGTTATGCAAACTCGTTTCTCTCCCCTTAGCTAATTAAAATGTTAATATGTAAACTAGTCTTGATGGGTGTTGTAAAGCTTATTTTGCAGCCAGCTGGCTAATTAAACGCTATATTTGAACAGCTAGCTAACACACCTGTGCCTACGTGAATAGGAATCATCTGTCCGGCTTTGAGTTACTTCATATGCTCTCGTGATGACTGAGGAGCACAGAGATTCAGCATCAGACCCGCTTGTACGGTAATGCGGCCCCCGGGGTCGCTGGTAAGTCCAGTAATACAACGTCAACCGGAGGCACCACTGTGACAGACTCTCTCAGCCTTCTGATTATCTAAAACGTACAATTCTTACGTACAGTTTAAGTCTGACTGATTGTACTGAGATGCCCAAGCGAAATCCAGCAATTTTTTTGTCCTCTCACGCAAGAAGTCTTATTCCATCATAAACCTAAAATTGGCTATATAAAAAAAGCACTGGGGTAGTTCACGAACCCTACAGGTTATTTATAAGGCAAAAGAACCGTTACATGTAAATGCGTGTGCATGTGTGTGCAGACTTGTCTCAAATTGAAGATCTCACGCCAGCCAGCTGACCAAGATAGGCAACCCTGTCTCTATGTAGCGCATTATTATTTTGCTCATATCTCTCATAATATGCGTGTCACTATTAAGTACAGTTGTTCCTTAATGATGACAGTTTTTGGCTTTGTGATGACGTCACATACGCGTTGCCTCGAGCCAGGCAGGGGGATTTGTGCAGCTGCCTCGTGCGGGACGTCACACCTTACAGACGTGCCCCGGGGAAAGTGGGGGAGTGAAGTTAAGGTATCCTTCAGTAATACATAATGAACAGGAATCTTTTACATCTTACTCATGCTGCTGTCACACCAGGAACCCACGTGCAGTTCTGTACAGTATGTCTACCAAGGGATTCGGCTCGTGCTTTCAGATACGTACATTTCTAAAAATTTGCAAGTAACGGACCAAGATTTTCATTTCAATTTAAGTTCATCCTGCTGGAATAAGTTGTTGCATAACTCTCAAATTAAAATACATCTGGAAAATGAAGTTTACATATCATTTGGGGTAATCAAATTTGAAGTGTAAAGCCCTGTAAACGTATATCTGACATGTATCGTGTAAAACATGACCCATAAACCATCGCTAATGCAATCGACGTTTTATCAAAATCAATGAGGTGAGCAGAAGTGACGGGAGGAACTCGGGCCGCTGCTGTAGTCGCTCATTATTCTTTCAAGGGTCATATACCTGCCCTGGGATGACTTTGCGTAGTTACGGGGCTGCCGCCTTTATGAGGATGCAGTCACAGGGCTGCTTTTAATGGGCATTAAAAGCTGAGCACAAGCCTGCTCGCTGCCGGCGATAAAACGCAAGATGATATTAAATATGCAAAAGAAACCCAGCAATCCCCCATTACCCTTAGAAAACCGCAAAAAAATAATCAGATGAAGGATGTTTAGAATTTATCTTCCAGTAGTTACACCATTTTGGCCAGAGTCTTGGGCAAGAGTGTATAAGCCACAGGGGTGGGGCCACAGGGGACCTGGCTCAAGCTGAAAGCGTATTGGTCCCCAGAGTACCCCTCTCCTGTCAATCATTGATTAGAATCATATCAGTGGCCAATGATAAGGTTGGCCCCTCTGTATAAATTATGGTTCCTTTCATGCGCCTCAATCTTAAAAAATATCCTAAAATCGCCCCAGTTCATGGGAAGCCTACTTTGCTTTTTTAAACAGTGGTTTTTATTTTTCATTCATTCATCCATCATTTTTAGCCAAAACTTTTAATTGCGCCATAAACGTTACATCAAGCTTGTTTCCGTGTGTGTGTGTGTGTGTGTGTGTGTGTGTGTGTGTGAGAGAGAGAGAGAGAGAGAGTGAGTGAGCACCAACCTTTGTGTTGCGCTGTATTCAGCTACCCCCTCGGCCCGCTGCACACTCAGCAGGTTAGCTAAGGACGCAATTTCCAGTCCAGATCCCATGAGGTAGCACCACTGCAGTGTTCAGCCACACTGATCCCGAATCTCTGCAGTAACATCCACATACAGCCATACAAAAACGAGCCAAACAAATATCACACTACTAAAATGCTAAATTGCACATTTGCATTTACTGGGACCTAATTAGATTTTTATTGCCTTCCATTTGAAAACCGTTTCTTATGCGTAATCGGGTTAACGCGTATTAAACTCTATAGCATTTGTTTGCTTTACAACAGCGAGATTTTTAATCGTGTTTCACTTACCAAAAAATACGGTTGTATTTAAATCACTGGAACAAAACTGTTGACGTGTTGAACAAATATCCAGTTTAGGGGTGGGGGATGTTACTGGCCAGGTCGGCCGTATTGTCCGTTAATTCTCATGTAAAATTGTTGCGTTGTGGTTTTGTATATTGTAATACACTTTACTCATGTAAAACTGCGCTGTGTAACTATTACTTTGGGGGGGCTTGCTCAGGCAGACAGCAGAAAGCTCTAAGCCGTTGACCTTTGGGTCCGAATTCTGGGTCTGCACACGCGTCACCATCTGCCCGTTTGCAAGGGCAGGGAGGGGGGCTGTGATCTGAGGGAGGCGCGCAGGGGCAGGTTAATCTGCTCGCAGGATGACACGGTGTGGGTCGAATACGCATGGCTGAATCTGCCTGGTCCTTTTCATTACACTGGATCTCCGTTGGCGGTTTCGACCCGTTTCTTAAGGACACCTCTCCTGTGTTTTTTTATTTTTTTATTTTTTATTTTATTGCCGACCCAGTCAGATCGATGAGCACGTGCTTCTGTTTACGGCCTCGCTCTCGGCAGTACCCGCCGCGTACAGCAGAGGGCGCTCACGGGGGGTGAAAAGCGGGCCACCCGCGACACGTTGTGTGCCGGCCGGGGTTGTTCACGGAAGACTGACCGCATTAAAAATGAATAAACAAAAAACACCATGGAAAACTGGGCAGGCTGCACCCAGGGGTTTCAAGGACAGCGGTTCAGCGTCCTGCTGATGACTGTGGACTGAGGATCAGAAGTTCACGTATCAGGTGGGACAGGCGCTGGCGAGCCCTGCGGCAAAGCATCACCCAGTGGCTAGTTCGTGCTTTAGCTCGTTAAATTATAAAACGGGCCAATGGGGGGCGATAGTGTCAGTTAAAAATAATGAGTCTACTTTCATCGCAAGTTCAGTCTGAACTTGTGGTGTTTTCTATATACTGACACACATTTATTATTTCCGTTACATATATTTATTTTGGAGACACATTTATACAAAGTGATGTATGATTGAGAAATCAGGCTAACCCAGTCTCTGGCATTAAGGATCGTGCTCAAGGACCCAATACTTGAACCGCTCTACACTCTCAAAAAAGGGCAACTATTTGTACCTTTGCTTGTCCCTGGTGCTGTACCCCGAATGATCTGCCAGTTGTACCCTTATGTAGGTAATTGTACCTTTTGAGGTACGAAAATGGTGGTACATGAATGCTGTTGGTATGTTTGCGATGTTCCTCAGTCCATTTCTGTACCTTAAAAAGTACAATTACAAGGATTCAACCCCAGAAACAAGCAAAGGTACAAATTTTTACCTTTTTTGAGTGTGGTGGTGATGGGATTTGAACCAGCAACCTTCTGCTCACAGACACTACATCCTAACCCATTGAATCAAACCTACATCCCACTTCTGGTTGCAGTTTATACTGACCTCTGGGGCCCAGTGTGTCCAGCTATGGTTTACAAGACGGCCTGTCCAACACGTATGAGAGTGCATCCTAATTAGTACCTGGAACACAAGATGAGCGTTATTACCCAAATAATGACTTCAGTAGAGTAATTAATGGCTGAGTGGGCACACATGCACTCCCTGGATCTGAGAGGGTCAGCATCTGACAACAACAGACAGTTAAACGCTCAGACCTTGAAAGGTCGTCTGGCTGTCTCCATGTCCGATGTCTCTGCGAGGAACCTGTTGTCCCCTTGGTTTGGATCTCTGCCAGAGTTCCTCCACGGACTTTTGATGGCCTCCCGATAAGAGACAGTGTTGTCCCGAACATGGCTCGCCCGGATTAAATAATCGATAGATGTCTTGTCCAGATACCCTTGGAGATCAAAAGTACCAGCTTCTGTTGTGCTTTTGGGCAACACATGAACTTTTGATTGGCCTTTGTGCGTGTTAGAGCGGCGGTATTTTGGGATATGGGTAGCTAGGGGCACCGCTAGAGATTTTGAGCCCCATAAAAAACATATAATATCGGACCCCCAACCCAGACCAATTCAATTATGTTCCAAATTTTCTTAGCACCCCTGTCACTCAGGTCTTTGAAATCACCCCCCCCCCCCTTTACAGTACCCCTGGGATTAACAGTGTCAGCACCAGTGTGGAAGTGTAGGTAACGGTTGTGGTACACGAAGCTTGCCGTGAGCTCCACATTTGCTGTTGTACTGCACGGTTAACTGTACTGCACCCAAGTCCTGGCATTACCATGAAACCAGTTTGAAGGAATTTTTGTCCCAGCACACAGTACTGAAACTTCCGTAAATATCAGGCTGGGGGACGAAAAAAAATGTGTGTTTTAGGTTAATAAATGAAATAAAACTAAACAAATGTCGCGTGTAACAAATGATGCTTTCGGTGCGCCTGCGGCGATGGCGCGGTAACAAACAAGTGTTTTTGACCCCATTGGTTTACGTCCTTCACACAGAGGGGATAATTCGTCACAGGCGGGTGCCGGTACGATAAATCAATCCAGGGGGGGCGTACCCTTCCTCTCGCCTTTGGCTGCAGCCTGCTCGCTCTGGCATAGATTGAGAAAGGGGACGCGTTTTTGTTGGGTTTACCCTGATTAGTGTGCCGACCGCTGACCACCGCAATGCCCTACAGTCCTGAGAGACAACCGGAGAAGCTCGACCAAAGCAAGCCTAGGCGATCTTACGCGTTTCATCCCCTCCCCGCCCCCCGTGTCCGTAATTTTCTTTGAAGCAATTCCCGCTATCATTAATAAACAGTGAAGTGGCAATTTAAAGCAAATTACGTGATGCGCTCAAGGTGAGGCTGATTGATTAAGTGTCGTCGTTTGGCGGTTTTCTTAATGGAGGTAATCAAATTCAGTGGGAGCTGCGGCCGTCCTAAGGTTCGAATCGTATTGTTAAGTAATGAATTAAACCCAAAGCAACATCATCCGTTTTTTAACTTTTCCCTAAGCAGAATGAACAGCGCTTATGAACGTGGCTGAAATATTCAGCCGTTTTGGCTGTGATTAATTCAAGAGCTGTTGCATCATTTCCAAAGCAGAAGAGGCGACATGCACAGATTGCATGAAGTAGCCCTCTCTGTACTGCTGGAAAATGACTGGCTTGTCTTGGGAAAGGTCTGCGGTGACACATGAGTGAGATGGGGTGGGAGGGAGCATTTCCCAGAAATCATCAGTGCGCTGCCATATTTGTGTGTTTATATAAGGGCAGGTCATGTGACATCCTGTAACGCTGGAGTTGCCATAGTAATGAGTTTAATGGGTAAAAACTGCTCTGCCTGTTTGCATCAAGGCCCTTAAGTTAATTTAGGGTTTCTGGGAAAGTCATCTAATGTACATTTTGTGTTGAAAGTAACTAATAATGTTTTGAAGTACTGTGTGTTGTTCTGTTTAACCTGTGTGACTGGTTTTGCTTTAGATTACTAGCGGTGACAATTATGTGGGATTTGGGCTGTACCGAAATATAAATGGAAAATGGACGACAGCATCGAGGATAAGTACGGGAATGTGGATTTCTGCTCCCTAAAGAGCACCTGATTTCTCATTTTATAAAGATATTTGCGGGATAAAAAGCAATTTGGGGAGGCTACATGATGTCTTACAGATACAAGCACATTTTATATCGGTGGAGTATGTATATTAATACTTGTTTACATGTGTATTTTATTAAGCTTCAAAAGCAGTATTGTGTTATCAGAAATTAAGAATTAATTTCTTAATTGTTTTCATGTTCGTACTGCGTCCCCTTTAGGTTAAATGTCCAGAGGCAGGCTGAGTGTTTTGTTACCGTCACAGTAACAGTCTCCACAGACAGATTTGTTGTTTCCGTGACGATTCGAGATCAGGCCCCCTCCCCGGGAATTCAGTGTGCTAACAAGCCCTGGGGGTCTAACGGACAAACAGGGCGACGCCTCGGAGACGATCCGGCCGTTGGCTTATAAATAATTCAGCCCGAAGCCCAGGTTCCGGTGAGGCAGTACCTCAAAGGGCCCACTTCCTTACATGCGCCATCTGCATGTAGCCCCGCTGCAGCCGAGTTGTCAGACCATATGCTACGGGAACGGTGGTGTAGCCCAACTGGTTAGGATGGTGACAGGAGTGAAGACTGGGAAAAAGGTGGGCCTTGGCAAGGGCGAGTGCTACCCCCATGCTGTGACAAGGTGAAACTGGGCAGTGACGTTTGGCTAGTGCTCCATATGGGCGTCGACCATCGTTGCTCTACCTTCTCTGGGCAACGACCCAATGTTATTCTGTAAGGGGACACGCTACTGGCTCCTTATTCGGGTGACACTCTGATCACTGTTACTGGTCCAGACTGGACCCGCACAGAGGGTGGTCTACTTATAGAGGTCTAATCGAAAATCCCTGACAAGCCTGTTCCTACTTCCACTGAGAAGATGCCACGGAAGGCACCCACCCCCTTATGGCAGTTCGAGAGACATTTAGGAATCGAACCCTCTTCATTTGTCTGTGTAACCTTAGATCAATCTGAGTGGGGAAGAGGAGATTTTACAGACAGTCTGTTTAACCAGCTCGCTCGCTGATAGGCGTTCTGGGAGTCTGCACCATTATTATTTAATGGTGGTTTTTTTTTCATAATTTTGCAGATTTGAATTTATGAACTGATTAGCATATGGAAATTTTAATGGAGGTGTCCTAACTTCCACTGTCCATAAATAGTGTTTATGGTGGACCACCCCTATATAAAGCATCTTTTTCAGTTTTTTTTGTTTGTTTTTTTTGTACGAAATAAATGGTTTCCATGGACACATGGCAGTGGGTGAGTTTGTATTCTAGGGGTAGAGTTACAGTGTGGTCGGTTCCCAGACTGCAACCTCTCACGTAATCCTGTGATTTCAGGATGTAGCAGGCGGCATAACGTCCCCTGACACCAGTCCGAGTCCTTCATTCCCGGACAGCTGTTTTCCGGAAACTTCTGCCACCGAGATCGGGCACCGGGCAGGATAAGCGAGAGTGGCCAGTTACGGCGACCGGCCGATAAAGATGAGGAACGTACAGAAATGGCAGGATCCGGCCCGCGAGGGGCAGGTCTGCGGAGTGGGGCCATGTGGAGGGTGGGGAGGGGGGTGCGTCACACTGATATTTAGACAGAGAGCTCAGCTGACGGGTGTAGAGTACAGTATGCCTGTTTGGCACAACCGAGATTAAAAACGTCACTAATGTTTGCATTGCAGGAGAATATTAGGATGTTATTCTGTGCTGGGACAAACAACGGCTAGATGAGGAGCATTGTCACCACAAGGTTATGGGTTCAAATCCTGCCCCCTGCTGGGTGTGTGTGGAGTTCACATGCTCTCTCTCTCTGATCTGCAGCTTGCTTCCATGTATTCCAGTGTCCACCCACTGTCTAAAAACATGCAGTCAGGGGAATTGGTGTCTAAATTGCTCATTGTGGGGGGTCTTGGGAAGGGCTGACAATCCCCTAGGTCCGGGGTGGGTAGTCTTGTCCAGAAAGGGCCGCTGTGCATGACGGTTTTCGCTGCAACTCCCTAATTAGATTGGCTGAAGAGTCCCCACACCCTGGTTTGTACAGGTCACATAGGGCATCCCTGCATACTGCATATTGCATTCTGGGATAGACTCCAGGTTCACCACCACCGTCTACTGAGTAGCTATTGAGAAGACCAAAAAAAAAAAAAACCGTCTAAACCTAAATCCAAATGCAGGCCGTGTTTTCAGTACTCCCAGGTAGGTAGTTTAATCATTACTCATTCTGATTGGGCGCAGAGGATTCACACCTGATCACAGGTAAAGGGAGGCTGGAAAATCATTTGGGCTCCGACCTGTGAATTGCATAGCCCTGATTTAAACAGTCGATGATCAGGGTAATAATAAGATTTTCTGCTAACTTTTGACCCTGTGGTTAACGTGGACCACGATCCCTGCTGTAGCACTCCCGGCCAAGTTCCGGCAAACCGACACTCCAAAATTGCAACATCCAGCTGGAAATATTAGTAATACTAACAATAGCTACAGAGGCGGCAATAATAGCGGGACGAGCAGCGTCAGGCGGTCTCTGAGCTTAACGCCGTGTTTCTGGAGAACGACTCCGATCCGAGCTTTCAAGCAGCTGCTCCTGGAGCTCCTGGTGTGACACGAGTGAGAGCCACCAAATTAAAAACGACGACTCGGATTAAAAGCCCAGAGCGGCGCCGAGGTCAGGAAAGGGGAGGACGAGAGCCAAGCGATGTTCTGCTCCGGAGGAGTCGATTACTGTTTCCACATCAGGGTGATTCCCTGCGGTCCGGTCATGCCCTCCGATTCGGGAGAAAGGCACTTCACGTGTAGATGGATTGCTGAGGTCATTACTTTCCAAACCACTCACAGTGCGATGATACACTGCCCTTTTGCTTGTATATTTTTACTTGAAACACCTTTGAAATGGTTCCGATTCAATTAAAATGTACTTTGAATTGGATTCAAACTTTATTTGCCATTTGCGCAGGTACGGAAGTACAAGTATATTTCGATTCTTGCATGGTTTCCACAGTCAGGGTATGACATATTATATACGACTGCTCTTATAAATATAAAATTAAACTTCCAAAAATAGAACCGAAATAGAAATAAACATGAGTGCCATTGCTATACGTATCTGATTATTATTTTTATAAATAAGTTGCACCTGGTTTAGTTCAGAGTTAAGGTTAACCTATACATTTTCTTTCGTAAAATGTAGTTTCTCTAGGAAATATAACCAATGAGAAAGTGTTAAGGTTGAGCGATATTTTCCGCATAACATGATATTTTTTCCAATAACCGCAGCTCGTTTTGCGGGCGCAACAATGCTTTGATCAGAGACGGGTGTCTGGGGGGGGGGTAGCGATACTGGGGAGTCTTTGGTCTCTCAGCTTGTCAGGACTCGGGCTGGACCCACAAGGATCCGTTGAAACTGCGTGTGACACTGTTGCTCCAGAGCTGTTCCACTCCAGCGGGGAGGCGCAGGGTCGTGGAAACATATTTACATACCGATCAGCCGCGCTGATGTTATTCTGGCTGGGGGGGATGGCGGGGGGGGGGGGGGGGGGGGCGGCTTCGTGATGAATGACGTGCCTGTCTGTTCACCCTTTTCAGTTCAGTTCAGGACAGCTCTGTGCTATAAAAATACCCTCAAGTTTGTCATATGCACAGTAAACAGTCACACACGGGTACTGTTATGGGAATCTTACTCTGCATATCCGTCGGGCCACGAGTAAACATATACAAAACAATAATCGCAAATACAAATTAAGTTGCTGGGCTATGTCCTTCAAATTTTTAACTGGAAAGATTTTTTAAAATAAGTTGTTTCAGTCCCGGCTCATATGCAGTGAATTGTGTTTACAGCTTTCAGTTTAAAATCAATAGATTCTTCCGCACTTGGTGCATTTCCTCTCAGCTGTTATTGTTAAATTATACACTGACAAAGTGCACTGATATTCATTTAAAAAGTGGGCTAACGAATCAGTCTTTCATTAGCGTATGTGAAAACCAACAGTTATCTCGCCGTTGTAACCGACTGCTTTGCCCAAGATGTGATAAAATATTATTTCAATACACGCAACTTAAAACAGACAGGAATAAATCGGTAGATATCGGGCAACAAAACCAGCTTTACATGAAGTATAAGACCCTTTACAGACCCTGTACAGGCTAGACATCGCACAATGCCTGCTTCTCCAAATCGGTTTTTTATATTGTAATGTGACATTTTGGAAAACGGCTGTTCTCAAAGAGGGATTGAAAAGTAGGATTATCCTTTTGATTCTTGTTTTCTCTCTCTCCGTTATTAAAGTGAACCTCTACTGCTCTGTCAGCTTGGGGTGGGTATTAACATTTATATGGGGGCACGGACCTCTAAGCACACGAGGAAAAATGCCTATTTCTCTGCTGTTTTCAACGGGACAATGCGTACTGCATAGAGCACTCGCTTCCATTGATGCTCAGTTCCAGTTCGGAAATCTTCAAGACACGCGATTGCGACGGATGCGTCACTTAATAAAGGCCGATAAGTGTTAACGTCGCCCCTCCGTTTTTCCTCGCCCAATCAAGCGCCTCTACGAACTTTCCAGCACTGCAATTCACTCCCTGAACACTAGGGGGCGGTAAACCACAAACCGCCAGGCAAGCCCAGGTTTGTCATCCATGCGCTTGCGGCTGCGTATTTGGCCGGCCTGTCTGAACAATGCCATCCGCGGTGGCTGCTTTGTTTAACGCGGAGCATATTGGAGGAGGTCGTGCAGGCTGGAGAGGGTCCCGATTGTTCCTGGCTGGCTACGGAGTCATTTTCGGCACCGTGCCACGTGTACAGTGATAAACCTAGCTGAGCAAAGTACAGAGGGGGCACTGGAACGAGTAATTTAATTAAATTATATTTCATTTCCCATGAGAGCCGACACTTTATTCCAGAGTAGGACCCTTATTTTTCAGATGTTAATACAGATTTTGCCAACCGGTCGAGTCGCCCATTCCCATCATCCCTTGCTTCGCAGACCATCTTTGCGAATCTTGTCCGAGTTTAATCAAGGAGCCGCTCAGCGCCCCTCCCTCGTCCCCTGAGCCAAAATCAAACCGTGTTTTATTGGGGACTCTGGGTATGCGTGTGTTGGGGGGTAGGGGGATGTTCAGACACTTCTGACCTGTTGGGGGCACTTTTTAATGTAAATTCCAGCTCCTGATCTAGAGGAGCTAATGTCGACTCCGAGGCTGGTGCTGAACTCTTGCTTGCTTCTCTCATCAATGGGCTTTTGATACATGTTGAAAGCCAGCCCAGAAGACCCGAAAAACAAGTAGCATAATTCAGGAGAGCATCGTGGCGGCAGCAGTCCCGCCCGCTAGGTTCACGACTGAGGTGTTGTTTTCTGTAACTCCCGCCTCATCCGATCAGCTCCTTTTCTCCATTAGCTGGTTGTGTAAACAGCTTCCGTTCCTCTTCGCTTCATTTTTGTGTGGAGGCTTTGATCGCAAGAGACGGTCACAGCGTGTGGCTGTTGTTTTTTGCACTTTAATTAAAAAGGTGGGGTTTGCGTGTGTGGGCGGGGGTCGTAGCGGTGGCTCTGAGTTGCGTGATGAAGTGGAATCGCTGCGTCCCCCCCCACCCCCCCCCAGGCTGCCGGGAAGGAGGCTCGGCCGCACGCGATGGCTCGTGTCAGCCCCACACGACCTGCGATCGGCTGTTAATGGAAACGATTCATGCGATTCATGTCCCGGATGCTGAACGACGGCTTTATAGGGTCCCTTTGTGTTTGAGAGGCTTTTCCAGTGTTTGTGGACAGGGGCTTCGGAGGGACATGGATACCAGGAACCGATTCGGGGGGCTCAGCACTAAAGGGGTCTTTGAGTACGACTTTTTACGACCATTCCGAGACCGCAGACATGGGGTTGCAAATGGCAGCGCGAGTGCTACCCTGCGTGAATGTATGACAGTTCATTGCTGCCGGCAGTTGGGGCGGAAACTAAGAAAATGGTGATTAAAAAGGTTTTTTTTTTTTTTTTTTTAAAGTTGACTTAAAGATGATATAATTTTATTATACATATTTTATTATCATACTATACGTATGATCATTTTTGCATATAAAAGGCCGACTTAGATTCAGTCAGTCGGACCCAATTGCAGTGGTAAGTCAACGACGACCTGTATGCTATTTATAAGTTCAGGGAACATTATGGAATAAATGGAAAATTTTACTGTGAGGGACTTCCCCTCCCCAGCCAACAAATTTTATTACCAGGGGGTGGCAGCTCTAGCAGGGGGCCCAAGGTGAAATTTTGTGATGGGGAC
Organism: Brienomyrus brachyistius; assembly: GCF_023856365.1. Classification (NCBI taxonomy): domain Eukaryota; kingdom Metazoa; phylum Chordata; class Actinopteri; order Osteoglossiformes; family Mormyridae; genus Brienomyrus; species Brienomyrus brachyistius. The sequence goes on along the minus strand of NC_064556.1, from coordinate 4,015,832 downwards.
CAGAAATTCTAGCTATGCCCTTGTCTGCCGGAGAGAGATCCTGCCAAATACGATAGAGAAAGAAATAGCTTCAGAAGTCTTCCTCTGTCTTTAATCGAGAGGACGTGACTTTGGGTGGGTTTGGGAGAGAATTGCGAGGCCCCCCGCAAAGAGCCAGACACCTCTTTGCCCATATGTCACACCTGGCTGTGAAAAACATTCCAGAGAAAACCTTAAATCATTGTTTCTCAATCCAGTCCTGGGGCACCCCCAGACAGTCCACATTTTTGCACCATCCCAGCTCCCAACCAATCAAAAAGATCTGGCTTGGGTGTGTTGAGAGCTGGGATCTTTTTGATTGGCTGGGAGCTGGGATGGTGCAAAAATGTGGACTGTCTGGGGGTGCCCCAGGACTGCGTTGAGAAACGCTACCTTAAAATGTCACGGCAATAATTTTCTGCATCCCCACCCTCCATAATGGTACATCCCTGCCTGAAAATGGGCTCGGAGGAAAAACTGATTCCATCAATCTAATTACCCAGAATGCATATGTGTCTCAGCAATGAGTGACCATGCCGGTCACTGGTGTGATTGGTTTTTTTTGTGGGTGACAGCGCTGCTCCAAAAATCCGGGCTGGGAAAGGGGCCTCATGGACGCGACGCTAAGCAGCTGTCAGTGTTTGCTGGCTGCGAGTCGCCTCGCCGCTGATACGCCCCTTTGATCCGCGCCGCGCTGCATCGCCTTGTCACGCTCGCTCGTCCCGTCACGCGTGCCGCATTCTCATTTTCACCGAATCCGCTCTCTCTCTCCGCCGCAAGCCTGACGCTTTGTCATGGCAACGGGACAGGAGGCCCGTATGTCTCCAGGCTTTCCCGCACGGCACCGTCCCGCTCTCTGACACGTGTCATCAACCGGACGGTCAGACGCGGCACAGACACTAAGCGGAATCTCTTAAGTTGCCGGTTTTGCGGGTTGGTGACTCATGACTCGGGCAACAGGGATGATTGATTGATGGGACACCCCCCCCCCCCCCCCGCCCACACCCATTCATCCCCCCATTGTTTTCACACGCTGTTCCAGATGGGCTGTCATGGGCCAGCTGTCGGAAACGTCTCACTGCGATTGCGCCGGGGACTTTGTCGTGGTTTTTTCTCCTTCCCCGCCAAATCAGAAGTCGGAGGGCCGCTTGTGTAGTATCCAGAATTCAGTCTTTATTGCAACAATGAAGTTACAACCAAGGCTGGACACGTAAAAGTGTGTCCAGTACTGTTTTACACCAATTTTTATACAAGTTCTTATTTAACAATATCTCGTCACTTAAGCATCATCATTCCTTCAGCCATTCACAATAATAGTTTTTTCCCTTAATCCACACCCCTAGGTGATAAGTTTGTCCATCATTTCTTTTACCGTTTGGTCTCTCGGCTGAACATAATGGTGGAGCGAGCAGCTCCACTTGGTTTTTTAAAAATGCTCAGCCGTGAACTTCTGGTGAACTCAGGCGAATCCCTTCCTTCAGTAGTAAACCTTGGCAGTTTCAGCCTTTTACACATTGTCTAACTAAAAGGTTGATAATATATTTGTCCTTTAACATAGTGATAAAATATACGCTAATAAAAGTGAATATTCATAGATTCAGGACTAACATAAAGTAGCTAACAGAAACTCAGACTAACAAAAGGTGCAAATACATACTCAGTTGATTACATTGTGTTGATTTGCATTATAATGTTTATATTGTAATGATTACATCATGGATATTTGGCATACTTTTTAATAATATCATAATACTTATACATTATATAGTGCTAAATAATATTCCATAACATCCGTAGGAAATTGGGGAAAAATGGGGGGCATCTCGTCTGGCAGTTGCATGCAGATTTCCGGAAGTCCGGAAGGAAATCCGGAGTAAGACTTTCATTGCACAGTGTACTAGACAGTATATTGTGCACATGACTGTAAATTCTTGAACCTTATCAGTACGGTCGAGCCTTTGAAATGGCTACCTGTCACAGAACAGTGCCCCCTATAGGTCCGATCTGGCCTCTCTCCATTCAAAAGGTCGAGGTCTGTTTGCACGAGACTGAGGGGAGGCCTTCACCACACGTCTGTCGCTGCACGTCAGGGATCCTCGTGTAATCACATGGATACATTTTCACCTGTCAGGGAAACAGGGCGCATGTTCACACCTCGCCTCGCACGCCTCCCTCTTGCACGCCCACGCTGGGTTCACGTGCGGAAGGTGCTGTAGATGGGATTCAGTTGTGGGTGCCTGGCTTTTCAATCTGCGAAAGTCCTTTGGGATATTTAGCCATTTTATTATCACTCTAGGTCAAAAACAAGATATAGAACCATCGCACCCACTGGAAACAGCAGAATACATGTGCACTTAGGTTACAGAAACAAGCTGTATTGCATCTAATAAATGCACCTTCATTTTCTGCTTCTGTCTGTTTAAAATGCCCACCCAGTCATTCAAAAATTATTCCACTCTAAGGGGCTGTTTTACACCATTGGACCTTGTCTGTTGGTATAATTTCCTGATTCCACATCCAGCATCTCGAAGCGTCACAAGACATATTACATTCAATAAATATTTTCCCTGCAGTTTGGTTCCCAGTCTGACATGATGTAATTAATTGACCATTTAGTGCTAATTTCCCATTATATGCTTGCTAATGAACAGCCAGAAAGAGTAAGAGTTGCCCCCGCGATTGCTAATGGATCGCTCCGCGGTCACGTGATCAGGAAGAAACCAACCTACCTTCAGCAGGGGCAGACAGATTTGTAAATTCAGCTAGTTTTTATTCAAAATTCAAGAAAACTTTGTCTGTTGCAAATTAACTGAAAATGCTAATGGACAAGGGAATAAACAACTTTATATGAAATCTTCTTGGCCCAAGGAAGATTATGTCTTTATCGTTAAATCGTTGCAGCTTCCATATCTCTTTAAAACTGATGTCATTTTTAGCCACACCCCACCACACATTCTTCTGACATCTGATTGGTCAGAAAGGTTCGGTCCCAAAGAGAATACCAGAGCCATTGCGTCACTTCTACCTCCTTCCTACCTGACGTCGTATTTTGTGCGTCTCTGTCTGTAGGCGTGAGGCTAAATTATTTATTGGGATTAAGTTAGCGCCAATCTTCACTTTCATCTCTTGCTGTAAGATGAACACCATCACTAACTCTGCCATGAATCAGACAGCCCAAAAAGGTTAGGATTAAGGATTTAATGGCCTGGGGGAGAGTAAATATGGGTCGTATTAAGGTCCTGGGTCGTGATGGTTCCTTTAGCGGAAAGAAAATGTCAAACATCCCGTCACACCAGCCTGTTAGAGTTGATGCTAAACCTTCATAAACACACCTGTGTGTTTTTGTAGCCCCTGTGTTACCATGTCTAATTTTCCCACAATCCTCCCCCACCCCACCACTGCAGCATAACCACTTTTTAAGATGGGATTTCAGTTTAATTAACCTTCTACAAACATGCTTTGAAGAACTTTTTCGAAAGTGCGGCAAGTCCGCCATGTAGGGATTTTTATTATTTTTATTATAATAGGTTGTTACACGGGGATGAAATGTAAAGATCCTTGAGATGTTGCTGATAGACATCAACACTGGGGAACGGCTGCACTTGACCGTCGGATATCTACGCCAAGAGAATAACTAACATTACGGCTTTGCGTAACTCTACTGACGGAAATACACATTCCAAAGAAAATCAGTGGTGTAGCGTAGACAGTAACCATAAACCCCGATTTAACTTGGAGGTTTGAAATCCCCCTTTAGGGAAACCTTGCCCTCTCGTTCCTGATACAACCAGCCATCTGGTCTCCGCTAGTCTTGTTAGCCGGCCGCGTGACTCATGGCTGGAGGCAGTGCTAACTGCGCTAAGGCGTCTACGGGCCTGCCCGTCACTCCGCCATGCACCGCACGGAGCTTATGCCTACTGGCGCCATCACACTCTCCCCCTCCCTCACCCATGACATGCTCGAGCAGACAGGGAGCACGGTACATGTAAGATTAATTGCTGCCGGGCAGAGTTAACGGGAAACAGTGTGGGAGACCTCGCTCATCAGATCGCTGCGAGTTTCCTTCTCCCAGAGATGGTGTGTGTTCTGGTCCAGAAGTCCTTGGCCTAACCTTCTCTCTCCTCTTAGACCAGCAAGTACCTCATATGCCAGTAAAACGGTATTTTGTTGGAAAAATAAAATCGAGAGTGAAAAGGCGACTCCTACGCCCGCTTTGTGAGACTTTCTGAACAGATGCCAGCCATAATCTGTCGATGTTGACGTGATAGAAATTTGAACTCCCTTCCGGAGCCGATGGTTCTGTACAAACAACCTTAAATTAAAACAGCAGGCGATTTTATTGTTTGACTTTCTGTAGCGTTACGCATCATGTTACTGGTTAATTCCTCTTTATTTGTGGTTTAATTCCAGAATCTTAAGCAGACGGCTACATGAATGCCACATTTGTGAACCTAATTAACACTCTCCGCTTTTGCGTCAGCATGATAAAACTATGAAACGTTGTGAAAAATGAGCTTGACAAGATATACTAATCCTTTTTTTGTCACACGCAGAGAGACTCTTATTACAGAGTGTTAAAAACTATTTTTAAAAAGCTTTTTTTTGTTACTAACATATGACAGCTTCCTGTGAACTAGGAAGTTTGAGCCTGGGTGTATTTTATCAGTTTGTTTTTATATTAAATGGAAGCATTTGTTTTTCTGTGGGCTCTTGACTTTGATAACTGTACTGATTCGCCGTCTTGCGGTGTCTCTTTGTCTTGACAGTGCTTGAACGATAAGATTGTTCTGCCCAACAGATTCTGACATACATCATTCAGTAACCGTACTGTACTCCCTTAGAAGCCATCGAAGAAATTAAATCGGATCGCAGCCGGCGAGACATGTTCATCATCGTCTCTGTGAGAAGCAGCTTAAGAAGTTTAAGGATATTCATTATAAATTTTACAAACCTTCACGAGGAATTCTGTGCAGGAAAACCTGTTTGTTAGCCGTTTGTTAGGTTATTTCCCTTTTCAATCACTTGTTAACTGTTCAGACGTCTCATATCTTGTGCGTATCTTAAAACCAAAATGTCTATTTTGATACATATTCATAAATTTCCTGTACCCGCTTGTCCTGTGCAGGGTTTGTAGCGGACTAGAGGCTGTTTCAGAAGCCAAGGGTGTGCAAGGCAGGGAATAACCCAGGATGGGGCGCCAACCCATCGCAGGGCACAGTCACACACCATCGTAGGCTGCGCTCACACACCATTCACCCACACATGTTCACCTACAGGGAATTTGGTAACTCCTATTCACCTCAGTTCAAGACTGTACCCAGAGTACCCCAATGAAACCCCAAACTCATAGAGCCAGGGTGGAGATTTGATATATATTTATCGATAATTTGATAGATATAACTGGCTCATTTAATATGCATTTCCTGAATTGTTGAACAGACGTCTAGAGTCTTTTGAAATTTGGCAATAAGATTTTCCATGAGGCTGCATTCCTCTGCTTCAGTTGTTCTTTTGAAAACAGAAAAGCCCCCCCCCCCCCCCAATGTCTGTACACTAATGGTACAATTCAAACAGTATGCAATTTCTTAAATTGTCAAAATAAAATGCCATTTGTCAACATTTGTCCAGCTTTTGCTTCTCTTGACATTATGGGTTCATAAACGTGATTTCCCTCCATAGAAATGACTTACCAGTGATCTAGATTTCGTTAAAATGTTCAAAAATGATCCAAGTCTTTGCATCAGCACTTAATTGGCTGCTTATGAGTTTGATTTTCTGTGATCAAGCCACATGGGACAAGATCAGCCCCCGAAAAATCATTCACACTTAAAATTATTATTTTTGGCAACAATGGTGTCATGATCCCGGTACCCAGAGCAGTGAACCTCAAAGCCTCCAGCGCCTGATGCAAATGAAAACAAAAGCTCTTGTACTCTTTATTAAGCTGTTGAAGTTGCAAAGCATGCCTGGGTCTAGCTTTTCATTTAAGAAAAGGATCATGTTCAGGTTCTAAAGTGCTGTGGAGATGAGCTGTCGACATGCTGGTGGGCATTTCTGCCGACGGCCCATTGAAAGCAAACTCCACACCATGAAGCCAAGCGCATTTCCTGGACTGATACCCATCTCAGACTAACGCACTACATTGACGATATTAATGAGCGACATGCTGTATTCACTGGTTTTTCCGATTTCCAAAGGTTATATTGTGACACTTTACTTGAGGCGGCACAAGTAACTCAGTAACTGAGTACAAATTGTGAACAATGAAGTTACTGCATGAAGTACATGAACCAGTATGATTTATTAATGATGAACAAACATGGGATCAGCAAGTAACTAACATGTAGTCTCTGGTTAATTAATACATTAAGTGATGATATACTACTACATTTGTGCCCCCTCCTGTAAAGTGTTACTGTTTATTGTGATGAGGGACTTACAATTAGTTAAGGTTATAGTAACAGAAATAAATCGTTACTAGTACCCGAAAAGCTACAGAACACGCATTTGTACTCATCACAGGGGCCGAGGGGCAGGGCTTGTTCGCTGCCTTGCACCCATAGCTTCCAGGATAGGTTCTAGACTCCCGCAACCCTGAATGGGACAAGTGGTTACAAAAGATGGATGGATGGATGAGTGTCAAAAGGACCCAGTTTGAACACAAAATCAATCCATTAAGAATGCATGCAGTCATTTATTCTTTTGCCATCTTCGTGTTCGTGTCTGGCATCTTCAAACTAAACACACCACGAGGTAATTGGAAGGTACTTTGGCATACGAAATGGATGGATGTTTACTGATGCAAAACCTGAAATGAGATTACCCATACAATTGTTAAAAGGAAGTATATAAAAAAAAAAAAAAACCGTGATGTTTGTGCTGATACGTTTTTAGCAAAGGCACACCCAAGATTTTTAGTTAAAAGCCTTAAAAAGAGGAAAATCATGTAATGTTTCCTTCGGATGCGTTTCCCTGCAGGTTATACCCTCACGCATGCTGATTAGCACTTACTCTAAGCGCTTCTGACATACTGCTGAGAATCGACGCTCGCGACTTGTGAAAGCACAGCTTATCATAGCAGATCCTCGGAGAGTTTTTCATTTCTGTGACTTGGAACGTTCTCCTCTGCTTGTGCAGATGCCCCACTGCAGGGAGGACAAAAAAACCGACGGTGACGACAGGCAGGTTGTCAAACACGAGGGTGACTCTGCTGATGTCATTAGCATGGACCGCAAATGTCACATGTTAGGGTCCCCTCCTCCCATTGGTTGCTCGCTTGCTTTCAATGGGCCGTCGGCAGAAACGCCGAACAGCTGCCCACCAGCATGTCGACAGCTCATCTCCACAGCACTTTAGAACCCGAACATGATCCTTTCCCTAAATGGATGGGCTAGATGGGCAGTTTGAGATCTAGGCCGGTGCTTTGTGAACTTCACAACATTGCTGTGGTGTCGACGTCCGCGGAAACACGAGGAGAGGCTGCTCGCTTTTCGTCACGGCGAAACGGGCAACGTTGTGAACAGCATCGCTGACAGCGTGACCAGTGTCAAAAGGTCGCACTTTGAGCGCAAAATCAATACACTGAGGATGTATGTTGTCTGGTTTCATTCCTGCCACCTTTCTGTCGTCTCCGGCATCTTCAGACTAAAGACACTATGAGATACTTTAGTATTATAAGAAGGGGGAGATTTGCCTATGAAGTATTGTCAGTCGGTGAGGTTTTCTGCATGAAAATGGCACTTCAGAAATACATACAACACATTGAGCGCATGAAATATGTATTCACAGTTAATAGGCAACAGGCTCTCTGAAATCGTTTGAGAGCCCAGGTCACTGTCATTCTGCTTTCCCCGTGTTTTGTGCCATGCAATCCAAACTATAGTACCTCGACGATGACAGAAGACCCTTACTTAGTCGCCAATCATATTCCAGCATGTGATTTTTTTTTTTTTTCTTCAGGTACAAGTCCTTTAGATTTTTTGTGCATCAACAAATATGAGAAATCGATGACTATTGGATAGGAAGTGAAAAACGAATCGTGGTACAAATGCTAATCGCGTTTTGTTTTTTACAGCCGTAGTTTTCAACAAAGAATTATCAAGTTACTACAGCACTAGGGGTAAAATGTTAAAGTCAATCAGAGATAGTATAGTAAGACCTGCTTGGAGGCAGCAGCCATTGGCAGGCTTAGGAAAGAATGGCCGTTAATCGAGAACCCCTACATACCTTCATCAGCTTTCAGATAAAAGCCATTTATCACGGTATAAACAGCTACTCATTTCATCGTTTTGTCTCTCCTAGGCAGCGTCCGTGCATCAAATCAATGCACTGTGACGCGTGTCTGCTATCCTGAAACGAAAGGTCAAGGTCCTCGATCTCAGGGTGCCCGCTGGGATGCCTGCGCAAAACTCAGCCACACACAGAACGAAGCTCCTCGGGTCCGGACCTGCTCTCCGTGGCAGCACGGCGCAGCTGGGTAAATCTGGGTAAATGCCATGGCGTCAACAAGCTGCAGGCAAAAAAACTCTACTGATGACTATTGCTGCGACTAAATCCTGTCAGGATTCATGTTGGCACTGTGTAGCTCCTGTACGTTCCGGGGAGAGATGGTGGGCAATCCTGAGCTATGATGTGGGCACCGTGTGGGTGTGATCTTCTGCTTGTAGCAGTCGGCTTTTCCCATCGGCTTATGCCTGGGGGGGTCAGGACTGTCCCCAGGACTTGGGAGCAGAGAGAGGCAAAGACATGTTTACGTCGAACGGTTCTGGATCCAGGTGCAGAGCAAAGCCAGGAGATCAAATAGATAAACATAAAACCGATTAGGATTTGAGAGAGACCAAGTTTCTAGTCTGGCTATTCAACCCACCAGTGCGTCTCACTTTGTCTCCCTGGACGTGATTGGAGGACTCCGGGTGGAGTCTGACAGTCGGCGTACAGTGCTTCTGCGAATCTCGAGAGAAGCTCATGACTGACAGGTTCCAATTGACAATGCCATAATTAGCCAGTGGGGTTTACAACGATCTGAGTCATGGTGGGCTAAGATAGACAGGGAGTGGAATATTCACTTAAGGATATTGAATGTTTTTTTATGCCTCCGCGGACCAAATGACATGGGTGGGTGGGGCTTGGAGCTGCATGATGATGGGGGCGGCAGTGACGTCGAAGTATGTGATTGGTCGCAGAAGGAATTGGTGACCAATCGAACACACTGTGTCTCTTCGGTGAAGGTCAGTAATACCCAAGAAACATTAAAGCACAGAATTAGCACTTTTACAGCTTAAAGTGCAGTTCATTCTTGATTAAATAGACTTAATCCTTGATCCACATATCGGACATGAGGTGCCTCATCTGCAAAGTACACCAGCATGTCTTCCAGGTCTACTATAACTAGCCCATGAAATGTCCCTTAATCTATAATTAATTACACGTTGGAAAATCTGGGATCATTAGGAATATCAAGGCATGATTAATCACTTTGTGTCAGGATGTCTTCCATTCATTGCTCTCTTAGACCTGGAGAACATCTCGAACAGATCTTTGGCCAGAGTCAACATGAGAAGATACCGTTTCCTCACCCTTATGCCATCGCGTCCCTCACAATCAATACATGGCTTAACACTCGTCCATCTTGCCCACATAAAGACCCATATTCTGCTGAGTGGTGAATTGTATACTTCCTGCCAGACCTCCAGAGATGTCGGACAGACAACAACCAAGTTCTATGAGATCAAAGTTTGAACTTGATGCAAGGAGCCTCATCACGGGCTCTGAAACTCTGTAGCAAACGTGTTGGTATAGTTAACGTAGCTAAGCACCTGATGAGCAGCAGCCGATTCAGGTTATGTTACCGGATGTGAAGGAGGTATGTGAAGCACAAACGCAAAATTGGTTCTGGCTCCTAGATAAACAGATGATGGACAATTTGTTTTAATGCTGCATAGTAGATCAATTAGAGCACAATCTGTAGGCTGTATTATAGCTTTAAATGCACTGTGTACGTGGAGTTGATTAAATGAAGCAAATGTGAGTTTGATTGATGCAGAATTTCACGCCTCTGTAACAGGCGCTAACACTTAGTCACGTTCTGGGAGGCTGTTTTTTGCCAAAGCAGATTCTGTCCAGTTGATTGTTGGATATTGTTTGAAGCTCTTGGATTGTAATGGATTGTACTTCTGTCAAAAATTCACATATTTTCTGGGGTGAAGCTAGTTCAGTGATAAATTTGGTGCTTTTTTTTTTCCTCATTTAAAAAGTGGTATGAAATGAAAACTTTTGATTCCAGATTCAGACGATAAAGATAAATTTCAGCTCGGGGTTGATTTACTGTGATGTGTTGGCACCCCATCCTGCGTTGCTACCTGCCCTGCGGTCGTAGCTTCCGGGGTACCTGCTCTGGAGCTCTGCAAGCCTGCCTAGAACATGTAGGTATGGAAAGATAATGATCTCTCCACAGTCTCCTCACACTGAAGCTTAATGTTTCTTTTTCGAAGTTTTAGTTTGTGCCCATGTCAACTCCTTCGGAACCTGAACAGTATTTTAGAAGAGCATCTCACACTATATTTGTGTTGTGGGGTTTGCATGTTCTCCCCGTGTCGTAATGGGGGTTTGCATGTGACCTGGGGTAACACAGTTGATATATGAAGTTACAATACAATCGCGTGACAATACAATTCACAAAATTCACTCAGTGTTATTCTCCACGAAGTGTCCTTGTAAATACAGCATTTGTCAGGGCCTGTGTTTTGCAGATTAGTTAAATGTGAGCGAGTATGGGTTAGTATGGGCCTGGTTTGTAGAATCTGAATTTGCCATAAGTACTATCGGGTCTTTTATGGCTCTGTTTTTTCCCAGCTTGATGAAATATGTGTTTCTAATTGTGCACTTTGCAAAACAAAAAACACCTACACACGGACATTTATGAAGTCGAGCCTCTTTGACGCCAGCGCTTCCTGGAATGTTTCCTACTGAAGAAACAAAAAGCATAAGCCCCGCAACTTTTTGAATACTTTTGACTACACTTTTAATGTTTCATTTTGGCAGCCGACAATAGGATTATAAACTGGCATGTTTCTCCGACGAGCTAAATTAAATCGGGGTTATTAAGCTACTTGGCACTGTGCTTTTGAAGGTAAGTTAATGCGAGGAGTTGCGCGCTTTTGCGAATCTCGTCCAGAACAAACCGATTACGGTACATCCGTCTTGCTGCCGTTTCGATAGGACGAGGGAGAGGTATTTTAATAGCCCGTACATTCACAAATTGATATCACGAGCTGCGTCAGATAAACTTAAAATATTTGTATTTCTTTTTTTGTGGTTGAAAATAACGTTTGGAACAGAAGGATGTTAAAACCAACTGTGAAGGCATTGTGTTTTCTGCCTGGGGGGGGTTGCGCTGTTTCCTGTCATAATTTGACACTGCCAAATCAGCAGGTCGAAGGCCAGTGGAAAATAGCGCTGAGATACTCACTGCATCATTTAGCGCGGTACCTACAGGGTCACAGTTGCGTGAAAGCTCATTGCTTCCACTAATGTCTTTGTTGCGGATGACCCCGCATCGGAATTAGCCAGACTGGGTGTTTGATAGTGTCGGTAATTGCTACAGAATAACTCCGACAGTATAAACATAAGGTACGCAACAATTCTCATTTCCACACTTGGCACTCAGGTTAAAAGAATTTGATGAAGCAATTAAGTCCCTGCCATTTTGCTAAATACACTATTTGGCAAACGTAATGTATCTCTTATGAGTCGATAAATCAATTAGTCTTCCTCTTTAGAAAAACCATTGAATTAAAAAAGAAAAATCCATGTGTGTTTGCAGGAAGTCTCTATTGATGCTGATTTTATCCCAGGTCGTCTGTAAAAATAGCAGCATTCATTCTCGCCTCTCCGTACTTAATGAAGATGTAATGCACCATTAAGAAAAATGCTGTTTGCACTGTCAAGTAGGTACAGTACAATTTCTGCTTCCTCTTTCCGCTCTCATTTGGATGCATTTGTCGGTTGTTCCAGGGATCACGGGATTCCCACTCAGGATGGAGGTACTTTGTATTCCATCATAATTTCTCTTGACCAAGGTTTTTCTAATAGCCAGTGTTCTCTGCTTTTTATTAAATGGGTTTTTATCCTTCGCCGTGCATTATGGGGTTTTTGTGACCTTGGGAGAGGACAGCTCCCTTCGTGCTGATTGGATCCTGCAGTTTCTCGTCACTCTAGCTCTGCCAGTGTGTCTATATATATTAGGGACGCTGCTAGACATTTTGGGCCCCATAAAATCACATCATTTGGGGCCCCAACCCAGATCAGTGCCCTTGGAATTGTCCTAACTCTCTCTCCCCCCCCCCCTTTATGGTACCCCTTACCTAAATATTTATATAGGTTGAACAGTACACACAGGCTTATTTTATTCTGTATAAGTATTAATGTACAGTTTTCCAAATCCTTTACACTATTTTAATAACTGATAGAATTTAGTATTATTATGAAAAATGTTAAGCATGGGGGGCGGCATGGGGGCGCAGTGGTTAGCACTGTTGCCTCACACCGCTGGGACCCGGGTTCGAGTCTTCGCCTGGGTCACATGTGTGCGGAGTTTGCATGTTCTCCCCATGTCGTCGTGGGGTTTCCTCCAGGTACTCCGGTTTCCCCACACAGTCCAAAAGCATGCTGGGGCTAATTGGACTTGCTAAATTTCCCGTAGGTGTGCGTGTGAGAGTGTATGGTGTGTGAGTGTGCCCTGCGATGGGCTGGCCCCCTATCCTGGGTTGTTCCCTGCCTCGGGCCCATTGCTTCCGGGCTAGGCTCCAGACCCCCCGCGACCCAGTAGGATAAGCGGTTTGGAAAATGGATGGATGGATAATTGTTTTGGAGGCTGTAATGTTTTCTTCTGACCACTAGTGGGCAATGTGATAGGGGCTGTACTCTTGGACTGTCAATCCAGCCCAGGTTTTATCGGTCTCCGGGGCCCTATGGAAAATGAAGGCGTGTCTTCGCCTTTGGCGGTAAGATGGGTTATAAAGCCAGCAGACAAGCTGCCTTCTGTTTTTTTTTTATTATAAATTTTTTTTTTTTGCTCTTCAGATAAGTGCTGAGTCATTAGCTGGCAGAAATGCGCGAAGTTGCTGTGTGTAACTTTTGACTTTGACTGTAGTTGCTCTTTAGTTGAATCTTTAGTTTGCATGTTTGCCTGCTTGTTTGTTTGTTTGCCTGTTTGCATGTTTGCCTGCTTGCTTGTTTGCTTGTTTGCATGTTTGCCTGCTTGTTTGCCTGCTTGTTTGTTTGCATGTTTGCCTGCTTGCTTGCCTGCTTGTTTGTTTGTTTGCTTGTTTGTCTGTTCATTCTGTCCCTGACCTCAGCGTCTCCTTATTTTGTCCTTTACCTTTTGCATCATCCTGCTGTTTCTAACCCACTAGCCACATCGCCTCTGGTGCTTTCAGTATGATCCGATTGTCCCAGTTTCTGAACCTGACAACACCTGCGACCCCCTTGCCGTTGACTGCTTTTCTACCACTTTCTTTATTCTTCTTGTTGGTTCACTTCTTCTCAGGTCCTGAGGGTAACTCCGGTCACCCATGGCCAACGTCCTTGCATTAAAGAGAAGCTTGAGGATCGGCATACAGCATAGGGTCAGGAGACTGGATCATGCAGACGCCTGGGTTCATTATCTACACACAGTCACAGAGTTAATGCCGATGAGTGACCTGCGAGCTTGAGGCTGTGGCTGAATGTTAGTATGACTCAGTAGCTAATGAAATTTTGGTCAGGAGCCGTCCTGTATCCAGCACCTTTAGAAGAAGATAACCTGGCATTTTAAATGCTCGGTATTTTTCTTGCTTAGCTGGATAACTTGTTGGATTTTGGTTAGTTTGGACTAACTGGGCTTAATCTTCATTCACTTACATTTTGCCCAGACTACATTAAATCTGACAGGATTGTTGCTTTGAACTGTCGTACGTATTACACCAAATTTCTGCAGTGGGCAGAATATGTGTTACTTATCCCTGTGGGTTACTAGCTGGTGTGTTCATGACCGAAAAGAAACATATACTGTTACTGAATGGGTCCTACAGGAATGTATTTGTGAGGAAACGACGCATAATATTAAGCTGACATGCAAGTTAGGTGAGTTTGTCAGCATTCAGCTTGATTTGTCTTTATGATCCCGCCTGGCGAAGGTTCTCTTGTGTTCCTGGGTATGAGGTTATGCTGCGCAGCTGCAAACAGCCATAAAATCACTGCATGCGGCGAACGACAACCTGAAGTAAACAAACGCGCCAAACCAGCTAAGGTGTCCCGCTAGTCACATCTGTCCAAGAAGCCGTCTGGTGTTTCAGTCGTAGCAGATTCTCTCTCTCTCTCTCTCTCTCTCTCTCTCTCTCTCTCTCTCTCTCTCTCTCTTATTATCGTTTGTGTTCAGTCTTGTCTTCAGTTTCAAATGCCTAATTTCTCAATACGTAAATTTTACCTTTGGGATCCTAATCTCCTTTTAGGTTTTTTTGCAATCCAGTCTTTAGCCAGTGAAAAAAACGTTTTAAACGTTTTAAAATTGCTCTCGCATTCCGGAACCCTGCAGAAATGGGCCTGTCACGCACACGCATCGCCGGTCCTCTCTTTGATATTAAATACAGCCTAATTATATTGTTATTTAATAATATCTGAGCACGTTTTCCCACGAATCAGTCTAATTTTAGCGTGGTTGTGCAGTTTTTTCGATTCACTTATCTCCTTGATGTTTGTAGCTACATATTTTCTGTGTAGAAAGATAGAACATGGTTTTGCTTGACACACAAATTGGCTGCTGGATCAGTCTCTTACCACAAGCCATTGGCACCTAGATAGGGTCTCGGCGTTCCTGGGCAGGGCTTACAGAGTACACCGACATGGTGATGTCGTGGCATTTTATGGCTAGATTCCCCCCGATATCAGTGTAATGAAAGAGGTGTTGGTGTGGCCAGCAGGATAGCCCATCCTGTGGTCTGTGTGAATCCCAGTGACCCAGTGCAATGATGGGGACACTGGCCAGCAGGTTAACCCATCCTGTGGCCTGTGTGGATCCCATGCCCCAGTGCAGTGACACGGTAGCCCATTCTATGGTCAGTGTGAATCCCAGTGACCCAGTGCAGTGACACGGTAGCCCATCCTGTTGTCTGTGTGGATCCCATGCCCCAGTGCAGTGACACGGTAGCCCATCCTGTGGTCAGTGTGGATCCCAATGAACCAGTGCAGTGACACAGTAGCCCATCCTGTTGTCTGTGTGGATCCCATGCCCCAGTGCAGTGACACGGTAGCCCATCCTATGGTCAGTGTGGATCCCAATACCCCAGTGCAGTGACAGAGACCCTGCGCTGTAAAAATGGCACCATCTTTCAGCTAAGATATGAAACCAAGGTCCCGACTCTTTGACGTCATAAAAGATCCCCGGGCATCTTTCAAAAAAGTAGGGGTGGTACCCTGATGTCGTAGGTGAAATTATTCACTGGGGTCCTTTCAAATCTGGCCTCCTAATCATCCCCTGTATCTGATTGGTGAATACTCTCCTGCCCCTTCACCACCTTAGCTACTGTCTGGTGAGCGTACTGATGCAGAATGGCTGCCGTCACATCATCCAGGTGGGGGCTACAGAGTGGGGGGGGGGGGGGGTGTAAGTGGCTCCCTACTGGTTCTGTAAAGCACTTCGGGTGTCTTGAAAAGCACTATATAAATATAACATTCATTCATTTATATATTCAGTGCCCCTCCAGGAAATCTGCAAAGTGTGGAAATGCAGAATTCCACATGTGCGAATTCAGGAGAATTTCACCCCACAGTCCTGGAAATTCTGAACCACACGGCGTTCACATCTCACTGCTGCCGAAAACCCGCACTTTACAGCCACATCGGCTGACGGGGGAGTCTTGACAGCAGTAAAGGGACGCTGACATCGCCCTTCAAACACATGTGGCTCTGAATAATGGAACTGGATTATAGTGTGGACTGGTACTCAGCACTCAGTTGTTAACCTGACAGCCTAATGGTGACATCAACCTTATGGGAGCTGATCTCAGAAGGCAAGGAAATAACAAGAGTCCTGGTCCGTTCAGGTCTTGAGGATTGAGCAAAGTTTGGGTTGGCAACCGCAGTCCTCATTGGTCGCAGCCTTAATCAGAACTTAATCGGTGGCCATCTAGGTTTCTACCCTCCAGATCTCTTACTGTCCACCTCTTTGCTGTAACTTGCATGCCGTTCCAATGCTCAGCCGTGCTGTGTGCTCTGTGTACCTCAAAATACACTGGAAGTGCCAATATTACATGATGAGTGGGAGAGACCGCATACAGTGCTCACTGAAAGGCGTTGGGGTGCTAGCTTAATTCAGTAAAAATATTGCCGATTTATTGTAAAAATCATGACTACTTTCATTTGTTTATAAAAGATACATATCGCATTAGAAACAACCGTAATTTCGAATACTACTAAATTGAATCCCAAATTATAGTTCTAAAAGAGTCGTTATGAGTTGAGCTGTCTCATTGGGGGCTTTTTAGTTAGTAACATCTTTGCAACAACATGAAACACCGAATATTTGTGTTTGGTGTCTGTTTGGGAGCCAGTGACTACAACTGCAGTCAATCGCAAAATGGCGAGATCAGACCTGAATGAGTCAGTCAAAAAATCACGACAATTAAAAGAAAATGTCTGTGAAGAAAATATGTACAGATACCTTAAGCATCGCTTGCCAATGGACTTTTGTAATGAAACCAGTACATTTGCAATATTATTACAGGATTAAGCAAACGTCCCAAGACTTCCTGTGAGCGCTGTGTGTTCACGCTGAGCCAGAGCGATGTGGAGAATGCAGGCACTCATTTTCTGCCTTTTCTTTTTAAACCGACACTCTCCTGACCACATGACCCATCTTCTCCCAACCCCCCCTCCTGTGCAGCTGCCTGTTTCAGACATAAAGGATGTTCAGGATGATGGGAGGAAGCAACCCTCTGACAGAACCTCACTGGCCCCACTTCTGACCCCTTTGCTCCCCTGTAGATGAACCCCCCCCCCCCCCCCCAGGTTGTCTCCTGAACATGACCTCTAAGGCTTGGAACTTTCAACACGATGCGTGCTGCCCCACAGTCCAGCTGAGGAGAGATCAAACCTTCCGAGCATCGCCTACAGCAGCGGTTGTGAGAGACGTCAACGCTGCTGTACAGTTTGACGTAGCATGTTAGATAAAAAAAAAAACCACTCACTCTCTCCTCAGGCATCCCAACCTATCTGCACAGTAGCGAACAGCCACCAGGTGAGTGTCACTGGGCCAATGTAGGGGCTTTGGGGAAGTTTCAAAGTGAGAAGGCAAAGTTCATGCACGTGTATGCTTACTAAAAGCTAAGTCATTAGCTTTGGTTCGAATCCCACGATTGACGCCAGACTGATGTCACCGTCGGGTCCTTGAGTGGTTGTTCCAGGGACACTGGAATGCTGTGCTTTCTCAGATGTACATTACTTTACATAGAAGTCTATGCCAGTGATCAGAAGGAAATTGGTTCGAATCCCATGACTGGCAGACTAATGTCACCATCTGGTCCTTGGGTGGTTGTTCCAGGGACACTGGAATGCTGTGCTTTCTCAGATGTACAATACATAGAAGTCTATGCCAGTGATCAGAAGGACATTGGTTCGAATCCCATGACTGGCAGACTAATGTCACCATCGGGTCCTTGGGTGGTTGTTCCAGGGACACTGGTATGCTTTGCTTTCTCAGATGTACATTAGTTTACATAAAAGTATATGACGAATATAAAAATGTGATGCAGCACAAGAATGCCCATTTTGCTGTTTCGTTCTAAATAAACATTTAAAGGGAAATACTATTATTTGTCTGATATTATTCTAGATTATAAATCTATATTATTATAATGGTTATCGGTCTTGTCATAGGATGCAGATTTATGGTTGTTTTTATTAATATTATGATTTAGACACATCGGTGTGCAGCATATAATTTTTGCAGCATAACGCTGCAATACATTTCACATGTCTGTACTCTATCGACGTGGTGGAATATAGTGTCACTGTTTACTGTCTGGAGTTTATATTTCGGTAATTTTTATATGAGATTTAGGAACGATACAGGCATATCGCCGGTAAGTTGTAGGGGCATTGACAGGCAGTCCAGGAGATTTATGGTGCAACTAGCAGAGATAGTGGTTTAAATCTTCTATTCTGTGGCCAAACAATGACTTGGCCCACTGCCAGAGATTTACTGATTACCATCTCCGGATATAGCAGCACCTGGTGCCACCGGCTATTTGTCTTGGAATAACGTTATAAGAAGCAAAAGGGAGCGGCTTGATTTTTAAGGTTTTTATTACAAAACTGAGGAAAAATGTACAACTCGGGAAACACTGTACAGTACATTTTCGAAGAACTGATCTTTACAGTCAATGCTAATTCAAACACATCACTGGTGACTTCAGTATCACAGGAAGGCATGAGGTAAGGACATTTTATTTCTGTTTACCGGGGTAAAGGGCGTGTAAACATTGAAAAGACAATCCCAGTGGAGAGCAAAAACAAACCAGTCTAAACGATGCAGTTTTTTTAACAAATTCCAAAATAATCACATTTATTAAAGAAACATTATCACCGATTCTCTGAATGTACAGAACATTTAAATTCACGTCACTACACAGAAAATGCAGGTATTCGGACATGTTTGAAAGGACAAAAATGAACTATTAAAGCTGAAAAATGACATGGGCCCTACGTCACATTTCTCAGATCTCTAAACCATCTTGTCTTTGACTTGAATCTTACATAAAATGGCGATTCCTTAAATGGGAAAGGCTTGGAGAAAGGACTGGCGATGATGAATGACTGTTCTCAAAACGACAATTATTGCCTTGATGCTGAGAATGTGTTGCATAGAGATTAACCATCACAAATACATCTAGAGGCCCCTACAGGCAACAGAAGTTGTTGTAGATCCTAACATTCCACACACACACACAGACACACACAAACAAATGAGTATATTTAGGCCCCTTGTGTAAAATTTCAAATACACTAAACATATCCAGTTCACATGTGGTCGAGATTAATAGCAATTAGTAGTAGTTAGCCGACTTGTAGCCAGAAATGAGTCCTTCAGAGGCAAATCTCCAGTGGGGTTCAAACTTGCAATATTTGCAGTGGGCTGGTATCTGTTTGGTTAACAAAACATTTTGTAATTTCACCATGTGCCTGGTAGTTACTTGTATATCTGGGGTATGAAGCTGGTGATTGGTACACAGTGTGTGACTGACCCGGCGACACCATGCAGGATTGCAGAATTAATCATCGTCGCTCCAAATGTCCTTCCGTGTATCAGGAACTGACTTTGTTTATTTAAAGACACTCAGTGTCCTGTGGTAGCACAACATTTGTACCGTATGAGTGAACTTTGTCCGGAAGCGAAGGTCCGTAATGAAGACAAATGAACGATGGGTCCCGTGTGGCACGAGAACTCGGTCACAGTTTCACATTTAACTCCCACAAAATGTGCCACCTTCTAGATTTTACACTGCGGAATGCGCCCCGCATACCGGCATGGATCATAAACGGTGATGTCACAATGTGAATGACAGTGGTTTTCCATTTAAGGTAAAAAAAAATGAAAGAAAGAATCTGCTTAGAGTAGAAAGTGACTTACGATTAAGGAAAAGCGGTACACCAAACTTAAGCTACTCGTTTAAATGTTTCGAGAAATCTGTCCCTGAATATTTATATTTCATAAGCTGTACATTTTCTCAATTTTCTGCTTTTTTTTTAAATGTTTTATAGAAAACATTTCCCCCACAAATCAAAACACAAAGCTTATAATTACATCTGTACATTTTATTCATCTCCGTGTTCTACAGAACTATATTTATCGACAGCAGTGCCTGGGGTCTATCACACCAATACTGTGGACTTGTTTTTTTTTTTTTAAAAAAACTTTTTTGTAACATTGTTACACTGATTTTGAGGAAACAGCTTTAATCGGTCTAATTGTAGCCATGTAGACTTTTTATAGGTAATCATAATTCTGAGGGTAAATTGGATTAAACGCATATTCAGTTCTGGAACCCAAACTGTCAACCAGTAATTTTCAGTCAGTTCCATCCCAGAGAAGAAGATGGCTGATATGAGCATTCATCTGTGTGTAACCTGCAGGAATATTTCTTATCCTTAATTCTTTAAAATTTTAAATTTACAATTCAGCATGTCTCGGTATATACAGTAAACTGCCGTATAAATATCTTTTAACGTGAATTAAGAGAGGAAAAAAAAACAGGAATTTTGTTTTTAGTGGATGAATAGTATTTCAATCTTTGTTTTAGTCCTTAAATCTGATCTGTGTAAGTTTTCATCTTAACAGAAATCTACACAAGAAGCACATTCACGGACATTAATGATTTACCCTTCACTAATCTTTTTTAACAGATTGATTTTTTTTACTAAATCATTCCTCTCTGCCTCTATTGGGGATTTGAACCTGTAAACCTACTGTAGTGATGACAACCCCAATAACTCTACACCTTCTAACCTCTAGAACACCTACTGATCAACAGCAAAAATCATCATAACGCGTTAGTCAATATTAAGGACACATGCTCTGATAGACAGATTAGCTCACAAAAGCTATTTAAATAATTGGCGGGGGGATCATTTAAGTTCCTGCAAAAAAGTATGTCTATGCATGATCTGGTTTTATAATGGCTTAAAACAGTCATGTTTAATTCGCCGAGAGAGAATCCATGTTAAATTACAGGAATATGGTTTCATTTTCAAAATAGCAGTTTAAGTAATAAAAAAATGTATGGTAGCTATAATTCCTTCCATCAGTAGTTTAAATCGAACAATTATTTGATTATGCTTGTAAAACAGGTGTTGCGTATTTTTGCAATACAATATAAAGTTAGAGAAAATGTGACTCTGATGAATTTCAATTATGAAGGTGATATTCCTTAAATTCTAACTACGCATTCAAAAATAAGGTTGTTAATTACATAGAAGATCAAAAAAATAAATGTCTTATTTAAAACGAAATCGCTTTAATATTAAATGTTCTTCCTCCTAACAGTCAGTTACGGGAGACGTTGAATCTAATGTTTCTACCGCCAACTTAAAATAGTCCTGACACTGAGCCTTAATTCTGTATGTCGAAAGCATGAAGAATCGGCATCACTGCCACCATGATCCAGTAGCAACGAAGCCAAATGAATCATGTGTACAGCCGCCAAAAAGACAAAGGGAAAAAAAAAGTGAAATAAGGATGGATAAAAAGACAAACTGAACTTGATAGACAATTTTGAGTGCTTTGATTTTCGGGCAAAGTTAGACAGGCCGAGGCGGGACGGGCAACGATGGCTTAGCGCACATGAGACGACCTCCTCCACGCCGCAGCTGAGGAGAGAATCCGCAATCTTCCCAGCTTTTTTTTTCCCATTATTCCACACTCACTAAGACACTCGGCACAGCTCCTGGTGGACCTCCCGGTTTACAGCAAACGGGCATCCTCTCGACAACGGAGGTGAAGCATGACTTCCCCGGCGGCCTGAAAGAAAGCGACCGCTCTCCGCGGACTTGGGGTTTTCGGTGCGAGGACGCGACCGGTCGGCATCCCGACAAAGTGACTTTAGTGGCTGTCGAGGCCTCAAACCCACATGGCGCGTTTGCCTGGTGGAAACGAAAATGAATTTCTAAGGCCGTTTAACGCATAAGATGGGGCCAGGTGCCAGAACGGAGAGGAACAACTGATCAAAAGGAATCACCCGTGGCATTTGAACGAAACCGAATATCAACGATGGATGTTTTCAGTGTTTTGCTGCTCTAGTGGTTGCAGAAAGAGAAGCTTAATCGAAATCGTCAGGAGGTCCAGGAGGTTAAATAGCTATTTTTTCCCGAAGACACTTCGAATATTTGAAACCCGGCCTGTTCTGGTTCAGATGAAAGGCTTCACAGAATGCGTTATGACGGCATAAACATCCACTGTGGGGTTACAGTCGAAAGGGGGTCATCAAAAGGGGAATGGACACACAGATAGGCAGATAACTGGATGGAGTGACTATTTGTAGCACTGGAATATGACAAACAAACCAGAAAAGCGTTTCGCTAAAAAAAGAGAGCATTGTGCATAGTTTTTTTTTTTTTTTAATAAATCATTTATCCTTTCTTCTAATGCTTGTCTGCAGAGTGAAAAGGTGGTGAGATTAGATATTTTCTCTAGTGCGCATAGATCACTGTCGCACTGGAGACTTCCATCATCTTCAAATAAAAATATTTTATTTATGTTTTTTTTTGTATTCAAATCTCCTCTACCACATTAACTGCACATATTGATACTAGCTCAGTCCAGGGTTGAGTCCATGTACATCGAGTTGAATATTCTAGCATATTTTGGCCTAAACTCTTGCCGTCTTCTGAAATCCTGCAGTTTCCCTGTGCTCATACCTCCCCAACCCAAACCACTGTGTTACCCTTCTTGATGTCTGACACCTCGCAGTGCGGCCTGTTCTGTTTCCCGTTCAGCACGAAGACGGACTCTGTTGAGGGTGTGACCAGGTACTGGCCAAACAGGCCGCTAGAAACCACCACCCTGTTGATGCTACTCCAGGGCCAAGAGTTGGAAGGGATGGGTTCTTTGATGTTCTGCAGAACCTCTCTCTTCCCCGTGGACAGGTCGGAGAGGAACAAGTCCGTTCCTGACCAGGAGGTAGCAAAGATGGTGTACTGGTTGGCTTCCGTGAAGGAAGGCTGGAAAGCCAGGTCTGAAACGTTCAGGACAGCCTCAAACTCGTGACTCTGCTGCAGCACCCCTTGGAAGGTGACCGTCTGCACCATGACCTTTCCGTGTAGATGGTCCGGCGTGACCACGTAGCGACCGTCTGCAGACACGTAGGGCTTGCCCGTGATGTCGCGGTTCTGCCCGATGACGGAGTCGGTGACGCCGTCGATTATGAGCTGGGGCAGGAGTGAGGATGAGTTCTTACCCAGGCACTCGACAAAGTAGTAGCTACTCAAGTGTGTGTAGGCCATGCTGAGCGGGACGCAGCTGTAGTTCTTCAGGCTGATGGTCTTGATGCGATGGAAAGTCTCCAGGTCGATTTTGTGCACGGCGGTTTCCGACTTGAGGAATATGAAGCCAAACCTTGGTGCAAAAAAAAAAATCGAGGATAAAGTCAAGGGTTTGGAGCTTGACCTTGGCTAGCATGTCGTCGTATTTCCAGCTTTGGCATTGACTTTGTCACAGAAACTCCACTTGAAATTTGAACCTCTAAGATTCACAGGACTGCAAAATGGGCCTGGCTGAAATTTCGAAGGGCAGCTGGAGCCACGTACCTTACGTGGGTGATGATGAGATTGGTGGGAGGGATGTAGAAGTCGTCCACTCTCTGGAACTTTGTTCGGACTGCGTGATGCTCCTCTCCGGTACTTGCCTGGGAGACGACCTGCAGCAAGTAAAAGCACAGAGTCGTTTACGCCTTTGAGCAACAAGGCGTCCCTAAACGTCTTCACAAGAGCCAGCATCTACATTAAGTCCCTCCCCAGTCCCACGCCAACTGCAGTTTACAGAAATCTATGTTTTATCAAGAGTGCCAGCTTCAATCTCTCCCCACTCATGCAATTTGGGCTGAATCACTGCTTGGTTTAAAACCATCCAGCTTTAAACCTTGCATAGTGAGTGCAGTTCGAATTACAATAAACTGAAGAGATGCTAATCTTCAATGTACTTCTCATAAAAGTAAAATGCAAACAGGGTGGGGTGGATGGGGGGTGGATTTAAACTGAGACTTATCACAGGTAAGGGGACAGATGGCTAGGCACGAAATCAGAATACATCATGTACAGATATTCGGAATTTCTGCATAAAATAACGATTTAATTACAATAGCCGTTGTATGACTGTCACGGAGATTGCATGCTAACGTTCTGTTAATGAATTAAGGTTTAACGAAATTTACAAAACGTTCTGTAGTCATTGTTACATAGCAGACAACTGATTTATCTACGCTACGCTGTGTTTACGATGTATCAAAAATGGTTTGTATAGCGGGCTGCTCTTCGGGGGTTTATCTTGACACTAGGTGTGACGTTAAAAGATCAGCACTGCGATAGTGACCTCACAGGTGGATATGAATTAATTCCTACACATTTTATCTTTGCCCTAAATGACCTTCCAGTTTGATGTGAATAAAATGCAGCAAGCAAACTAGCCTTGGACTGTAATGGACAGACCGATCTGCAAGACCTTCCTCATGAAGTGGAAAACTAGATGTTAGCATAAATATACTCAGGCATGTCGCATCTCCAATGTTGGGGGTTCGAATCACGCCTTGACTCGGTGTGCGAGGAGTTTGCACGCGCCTGTGATCGGAAGGTCACTGGGTCAAATCCCACGGTCGACAGAGTGATGTCACCGTATCGCCCCTGAGAATAGTCCTTAACCCCAGTTGCTCCAGGGTTTGGCTGATCCTACCTTCTCAAATGTATGTTGCTTTAGAGGAATATAAATAAAATCACAAAATAGATAAATACATCAATCTTCCATACAGGTTATTCGATACAGGATGACTCACAATATATGTATTTAGTGTTAAACGGCATGGGCGGGGTGGGGGGGGCGGGGAACACCCCATTCAGGTGATGTCAGCTGGCTTTCTGTCAGGTTAAACAGAGTATCTGCTGCTCCGCCCTGCATCGCCTGGTACGGCGGCTTTGTTCTGTTCTCCTGAAGGACAGGGATTACATCGCGAGCAGCTGGCAGCGGCGGCAGCCGAGAATCACAGTGTTGTCACTAACCCATCAGCTTGGCATCCGCGCACTAATCATTGCTAGACTTACATGCCAGGGCCTTTGTTTCTATAAGCGAAAGACATCAATTCATGATTCTCCCAGGGTGGGGAGTTGGGGGGGGGGGTTCCCCCACAAACGTTTCCCATACAGGCCGATTATTAGAAATGAGTGCCTTCATTAATTAGAGCTCAAGTGCAGTTCCAGAACACACGATGTATTACAAGCGAGAGACTCGCCCCACTTACCCAGAATGCTCGGTTATGTAAATTATAATGCCAGCTGCCATTTTTAATCACTTAACGGCTGCTATTTCGCCGTCATATTTTTAGGCTTAGTAAAAACTGTAATGTACATATTCATTGAACTGAAACGAGCTTTGGCGCGAAACATTAAAGGAAAAAAAAATACCTGTAAAAACAAAGGAAAACATGATGATGTTACATTTATGTTTTTAGTTTTTCGGAGCGAACAATGGTAGTGCAGAATGTTACACTTCTGCCACGCTTAATAAATTAATTTTACTATAATTAAATCATTTTATGCTAATTGTTTTATCACAATTGTTCCGCAAATCTATTTTATTCACTTACTGTAATGTTGATGCTATCAGTTTTCCCGACACGAATATTCATAATGTTTTAATTAGGAAGTATGCTGGATAGCACAGACGGCATTTTCCAGTGTGATTTCCTCCTTTTTTCTTCGAGTTCCAGGATGGGTAGCTAGTCTGATGAAAAAGCACGTTTTTTTTTTATTTTTATTTTTTAACTCTCCGCTACCAACCTGTCTGGGAACAGGGCAGTCTCTGAACGCTATCTTCCTGCCTTCCCTCGTTTTCGTGTTTAATGAAAAGATGGTCAAACCCTCATGTTTGCAGAATGATATTGAGCTACTTAAAAGAAGTAAAAAAAGAGAGACAGGGAGAGGTTTTGATATTTCACCGCTCAAGCAAAATGGTTCCTCTGGCAGAGATGAATTCTCAGTGCTCAGGTCAGTTATTTGTATTGCAAATGATAATGACATTATCGAGTCATTTATTTGTGGTGGTGAACCATTTGCCCTACACTATATTATGTGCTTCTCCAGATATTGCTTTATTGCATCCGAGGGCAATTCATATCCCGTAAATAATTATTCACTGGCCGCGAGCTCAAATAAGCTTTCCAGGGTGCCTCATCTGGAGACCTCAAGTGCATGTCGGTCATCCTCAAAAGCTGCTTGAGGAAGTTCTACCCCATAAAAAGAAGTAAAACGAGAATAAAATCCTCCTTGTTTGATGGAGGACCTATTCATAGTCTCCTCCTGTTTTGTGAGGCTTGATGCCCCCCCACTGAAGGTAAGGAACAGCTGGCAGATTAAGGTCACGGAACGGGGAGAATTTGGCTAAGCACTGAGGCAGACTCCCTTGTTAATAGGAGGCTCTCCATTACAATGTGTTGCGAGGGGACTGTATGGTATGTTAACGGGATTCTGCCTTGGGAGAAAAGGAGCAGGGTGTCGTCTTGTGGAAGTGGAACTCGGTCCTTGGTGGTGAAGGTGTAATTTGTCCTCCGCCAGTGGTCCATGGTGAAGA
The DNA here is from genome assembly GCF_023856365.1 of Brienomyrus brachyistius. Taxonomy (NCBI): domain Eukaryota; kingdom Metazoa; phylum Chordata; class Actinopteri; order Osteoglossiformes; family Mormyridae; genus Brienomyrus; species Brienomyrus brachyistius. The sequence continues at coordinate 3,989,452 of NC_064556.1, read as the reverse complement.
TAGCTGTCCCCCCCCCCCCCCCCCCCCCCCCTCCCAACACCTGTGTGTTGGCTGAGGTTTGGCCACACACCCCCCCCCCCCCGGAACAAGCACACTGGGGGGGGGGGGAGTTACTCACCATCTACCATCCGGCTGGTCATTAAAAACAAAACACATGGTGATCATTTTCACTCTAACTCTCCGTAGACTCGTGCAGCAGTACTTCGGAACATAGCAACGATCAAATGTTTTGTCGTCATATGACAGAACCTAAGAGGGAAACTTCTTCATGATTGTTATTTAGTGTTCATATTTTAACATGTATTTGTTTGCTCAATATCAGGTATTGTACGGTAATTTGAGAGCACGAAGTGTAGCTCCTCTGCGTCTGTGTCTGCGATGTCTCAGGGCAAGTTCTCTCAAATAACAAATATGTCACATTTCAGTTATCATTATCGACTGTCTCCATTTGGTCGGTCAATTCATCGTTCGATTCAAAGGGCTTGTTCAATCCTGATACCATGATAAACACCTCGATTTTTCCATTCTCGGCATGACACTGGGAATCTCGTGGTCGTAAAATTGAGCGCAGTGTTCCGAAAAGGAAAATCCCATACGTTTGTCAAGGACAGAGTTAACTTTGGTTGATTAACTTGATGCTCAACATCAACTATGCACTGAATGGAGCAAATTATATCAAGCCAGAATGTAAAATATATCTAAACCGCTTATCCTGTTGGGTCGCGGGGGGTCCGGAGCCTATCCCGGAAGCTATGGGCACAAGGCAGGGAACAACCCAGGATGGGGGGCCAGCCCATCACAGGGAACACTCACACACCATTCACTCACACATGTACTCCTATGGGCAATTTAGTAACTCCAATTAGCCTCAGCATGTCTTTGGACTGTGGGGGAAAACCGGAGTACCCGGAGGAAACCCCACGATGACACGAGGAGAGCATACAAACTCCGCACACATGCAACCCAGGCGGAGAATCAAACCCGTGTCCCAGAGGTGCGCCGTACAATGATATCTCTAGTATTTAACAGATATCTTAGTCCATAATACATTTTGCAGTTGAAGTCTTGGGCAGTTTTTTCAGCTGGATTTTCACTGAAATGGTCCATGTTTGGCAGCCCGCTGAAAGGTACAACAGTGGGTCTACAAGCCTACGTCCAAATCCATAAGGTCGCCTCAGGCCTTGAACCAGCACTCACCTGCAAGGTGGGACGCGTCTTGCGAAGATCTCCCCAGCTTAGCACCCAGACTTGGTCGTGCGACTTGTCGTAGTGGAGCTTCACTGGAACTGGCTCCGTCTCCACCACCTTCGGAGGGAGGAACCCGGGGGGAGAGTTCAGCGAGGGGTAACCGCAGAACCGAGCCATCCATCACTAGCCCTTACCTGCTCTGGTGCGGATGTACTCACACCAAGGTACTAGGCATTTGGGGTGTTTTCGCTCAAAATCTGACACACCGTAATTGGGATGGGAACTCTGAATGATTGGGGGGAACCCAGACGTAGATGGTTTTTGACAAGGGACCTGGGATTCCTAGCCTCGCCCCTGAAATAGCCCCCCCTTCATGAAAAAAAAAACCCATCTACCACCTCCTGATGCTCAGGCTACGCAAACAGAATGGCCTTCGCTACACAAGACCCGGAGGCAAACCATCAGCAAATAAGCCGTAAAGGGGTGACATAAATGAACGAAGACGATGGCTACCCACTTGCACGACTTTCTGGGCTTGAGTGTCCACCACCAGCAGTCTGTTTTGAAGGGGCTGTGAGATGTAGATGTACTTGTCCCTGACGCTGACGGCGGAGGCCCAAACACACCTCGGAGGAGAGTCGCCTTCTGCTTTGGGACATATTTCCTCCTGCAGGGACAAACCAAAAAAAGAGGGCATTTTCATTGCTGCCTCAAGGCCAGTAGAAGAATTGCTGTTTGAAGCACTGACAGGCTTAGAGATTTTACATGCAACATTGACTTTATGCAAAACCCTATTGCAATTACTCAGGACTGTGAAACTCGGATCTCTTGAAGAAACAAGTAACTTGGGCTATATAAAAGCTCCGGGTCCATTTGAGAGATGTTTCCTGGCACTTCACTGATGAATTGGATTCGAGTGTAATATTCTGTTGTGCCTCAATAAACTGTAAACTCAGAAATGGGGGGGCTATGGGAGGCAAAGGAGTCTGCAAACAAACAACGTTAACTGGCACAGCTGGCGTGCAAGAGCCTCGGGACGGTGTGCCAGGCGATCGTCCGCGCTGAGGAAGCCGGAGCTCAGTGGGAGGTCACCAGTAGCTCTGGCGCTAATGTCTGTTAGCGGCTAATCCCCATAAGCAGTGATTCTCCGGGGGATCCCTCACGTAGCTCGCCACGATCCTGTCCGTGCGCTTAATGTGCTTGTGCGTTTCGCAGTCGCCGGGCTGGAGAATGGTGATCCCTTCGTCGGAGAAGATGTAGAACATGTTTCCGACGCTCAGCCCTAAACGGAGAAGCAAAACCGACGACACACCTGTTAGCACAGTGCACTCTTCCACGTCGGTCGCACGAGGATATTAAATGTATGGTCCATTGATGAATAAATCGATTCAATGAACAAACTGACAGCAAAAGAGAAAATCTAAACTTAAACGCAGAAAACAATGAAACTAGATAAAAACAAAGGCCACGTTACAGTTGGCGTGCAGGTATGAGGCTTCTAGTAGGAGGTGCAAGTAGGTCAATCTCTATGGGACAAACTGTATAATTAACTGGAAGGCTGTACTGTGACAAAAGTGTTTTCAGCTTCACGCTAGCGGACAATTCCCGGGTCATGTGACTGTAAAGCAAAGCTAGGTGTTGACATTTAGTGCGGGCAGCCATTTAAAGCGACGATCTGCTGTCTGTCAGCTGTCTAGCTGTTCAAATGAATACACGGCAGCCTCGAGCCATCTGACCGGAGTTTACACCACGAGCGAAAAAAAGTAACGGTAGGGAAAAAAAAAAATATGTAGAAATAAAAGCTGAAAACACATTTTTGTGACAGCACTTGACCTTGAGAATACCGCACTGGGACTTTGAGTACGTCAGGAAAAATTTGGGGTGATGGAATTTGCTGATTATTTATTTGTTGATGTTTGTTCGGAGGGCATCGTGACTGATGTAATGGACATGGACTTTGAAGCAGACAGACACGGATGGTCGATAAACACCAACGGCTTTCTCAGTACCTTCCTGTCGCCACAGTATATTTGCAACTGCAGCGTCGCGGAGCCGGTAAATAATGAAAGAGAAAACAAAAAACATATAAAAACGTCATTTTGAATAATGGAAGATTAGGGCTTTAAAGAAGCGCACGTTGGCGTCATCTAGAAGACGGTGCCGCACTGTCACAAGTCAAGTGTGAACAAAAATGCATTTTTAGCTTTTATTTCATCATGCACAGTCTAATGACCAATAAAAAATCTCCGTCAGCTGACTCTTCTGATGTCATTTCCTCCATCGTTAGTTTGATGTGTATTACAGCCTCCCTGATCCGAATAACGTAAGACGTAGCTAATCTTTCAGCCAGAAATTGTTTTCATTGTGAGTGTTCGCCCACTTATACGCCACCAAACCTCACCAATCCAACAAATCCTAAGGACGTTACACAAACCTCAAGCTTTTTTTATTTAACAGATTATGTGTGAAGGCTATGTGTACAAGATGATTCCCATAGGTTTTTGTCCCAGTTCCCACATTTCCTGTTTGTTTTGCACGATCTCCCAGTCAAGGGAATACACAAAGCAAAACTTAGCACCCATCTCATTTTGGCTTTAAAATAGATATTTCCTTTAGAAAACTGAATATTTCACTTTAATGGTTAGAAAACCAGGCAGTAGTGTGGCACTACACCACAGAACTTCAAAGTGTAGGCTCCGCCTACTGTAGATAAATGTAAATATGGCGTAAATCTTGTGGACGTATAGGGCAGGCCGTTCAAACTCACGCGTCTTCCTGGCCGAATCTTCCACGAAGAGGGAGGAGATGTCCTCATCCACGCCCACGTCGTTCTTGGCGATGCAGGTGTAGGCGCCGGTGTCCTCATAGCGGACGCTGCTAATGTGCAGCTCGCTGCCGTTTGCTGTCAAAGTGACACGGTGATCACACTTAAAAAAAATTTACTTCAAAAAGCCCCCCCACCCCTTAGCAATTTTGTGCCACTTCACCAGGCCGCTTCTCAGAGATGCTTGGTATCGTCATTCCCCCCCATGACCCGAGTGCCTTTGAAGTGCATCTGTACCGAACAATGACACTTGCGGGGGAGCTACTTGAATTCGCACAGCTGGGGTTATCTTATTGTTCTCTGATAATCCCTGGAGCAGTGCATCATGGGAAGGAATGTCACGCAGACCCACTGAAATCCCGTTTCCCGCGTGGCGCCCTGCTCGATCACCTCACAGTGATCTTCACACGCATTCGCTCGAAAGGGCCCAAGCCGGAATGGTTTTCACGCACTCCGTGAAAAATGGAAAGTGCAACAGGTATGTGCGACCGAACGAATGCGGCGTCGTATTCCGTCTCTCATCCCTGTCGCCGGTTTTGCTCTCTCAGCTCTCCTGTCTCGCCTGAGCTGACAGATGCTTCTGCAAGGTGTTTCCAGCTCGGGGGCAGAAAAAGCTACGCTTTGAACGCAGACGTCGCGCAGAACGTTTTGTTTTTTTAATTGCCGCAGTAAAAGGGGCCTGCTGTTACTTCACTGGCTCCTCGTTGCATTTTAGACAAAAGGCGACGATCAGTAAGTTGTGGTTTCTGAAAACGATTCACTTCAAGCATAGCAGGGGGACTGTCTCAACATTAACCCAACCCAGAATAAACCAAACACTGATCTATGCTGAAAAAAACAGTATAGATCAGTATATTTTCCTTGCTGGTCTATGCAGGTTAGCACTGGTTTGTGCCGGTTAGCGCTGGTTTGTGCCGGTTAGCGCTGGTTTGTGCCGGTTAGTGCTGGTTTGGTGCCGGTGTACCTGGCGAACCAGCATCGCTGTGCTGGTCTACCTACATGTGACGCTGGCCCACTAAAAACAATTGTAAAAAGGTTATTTTCTGTATATACAAGCCATGTCAATAATGATGAATCTCACATCACAAAAATGATGTGAATGAATTTGAGATACATTTACATGATAAAAAAATACTAATGGAATTGACCATAAATATACATTGACCATGATGGATGTGAATAGAGTTGGCAGCCATGGGGCAGGGGGGGGTCCCTTGTTTCTCCTGATCGAAAGTGGCAAACCTAGACGCGGACTTCTCCGTAACCTGTCCTGCACATTGAGAAGCGCAGTCACACAGCAAAGTGGGGCCATCCCCCTGCTCCCCTCCCCCACCCTGCAGCTAAAGAGTGAACCACTCATGGCGCTGTGAAGCCCCCCCCTGCCGCCGTCGAACTTCAAAAACTGAGTGCGGTAGGTAACACTCGCCGATCCCGCTACCGCTCCGCCAGCATTGTCTGCCTCTTTCGTCGCAATTCCCCATAAATATTCATACACTTTTTGTCAGAAATACCCTTGGAGGGAAGTAAATAAATAGCATCACTTTACAGTTAGCACTATCTCGGCAGAGAGAAAAAAAAAAAACACCTCTAATTAAATACCCAAGATGGTGTCTATCTCTAATGCTTATCATCTCTTCACTCATTTTGCAGAAGAACGCTGTTTAGATACACGGCTCCGGTTTATCTCCGTTTGCATGCATAGCGAAAGAATCCGCCTAAGAGAAATGGTTTAATAAGATGGTGTTATTTCGATGTGTTTGTTTGCGCCAGGCCACCACATTAATACTGAGGAACTGTTACACTTCCAATCAGCGCTCATTCATCCATTTCCCGTAACTGCTTATCCACTGCAGGGTCATGATAACTCTAGTAAATAACAGTGACGGAGGTGATAATTCTTGTCCTGGGTGCGATTGAAAAAGAAGTTACTCTCAGCAAAAGCTATATCATTGTTGGAGTGTGTGGAGCTCCATATCTGTCACATGATGCCTTATAAAGCTTTTCTAAGACACTTAAATGATAAACTTCGTAGAAGATAACAGGCTATTACAGTAGGTAATGAGCCACGCACAGCCCATAAACTGCCCTCTGATGCAGGTCATAGGGGGAATGTTTACTCAAAGCTTTAACAGAAGGGTACAACCTGGAACTCGCACCAGAAACCTTCAGGATATAAGGCCATAACCTCTTTAACACCTGATTCTGGACTTATGGTGTATTTGTGACTCTTTTGTTAACTCCGGGGCAGTTGTTAACTCCCACGAGCCAACAGCAAAACAAAAATGTACAATGTCATGTAACACAGCTATAGAGTGCAATACTTTGATAAAAGCTTAAAAAAAAAAAATAACATTGCTCTTGGCGTCATACCACCTGGACTGAACCTTCGGAGATGTTCTTCAGAAGCTTCAGGCCGGCTGCCTTACCTATGACAGAGAGCTGCTTGGAAAGTCTGGGCTGCAGATCCATGCCGTTCTTGAGCCACATGATGCTGGGATTCGGGATTCCATCGGCATAGCAGTGCAGACTAGCTGCTACCCCGGGTTCTTGTGCCTGCGTCTCTGGGTACACCAGGATGACTGGGGGCACTGGGCACACACAGGAAGGCGGGCGTCAGTGACCCAACCCACCAGCACCCACCGCAACTAATATTACCACCAGAGGTGGGTAGTCCAGGTCCAGAGAGTGAAAATCCAGACCAAGATTTCGTTTCAGCCAACCAGTTGGGTACTTGGTGACTGTGACTCTTTATACTCAATTGGTTGGTTCACCTACGTTCACTGGGACTGCAGAACTTGGTAAATAAATTAATACTTGGAAATGGTAATATTGTGTGATGAGTGAGAAACACAAATATACTATAAAACTAGAGCCAAACTGTGAGCTAGGGGCAACCCTACCTAATCTGCATAATTACTTGCAAATATTTTTGCATTATTTACATATGAAAATGCTTTAAAACCAAGGATTGAGGCCCGGTAATCATGAAGTTAGATAAACCTGTTTTTTGGAACAATTATATTTTCTTAACGTATTGGCTGAAGGGCTTTTTTTTTCCTCTTGTAGCTTTGGAGTTTTTCAATTAGCAAAAAAATAAATAAAAAACACTTCATAAACGAGAACAATTTCACCATTTCATGCCAGCTAATTTCATATATTTCCGCTATTGGAAGATGCTCGCTTGCATTATGTATTTGACGGTGAATAGGGAAGGTGGTAGTTTTGGATCATCGATTTTCTACAGGCAAATAAACTGTTCCTGAACCTCGGACAGCGGGGGAATTCTGTTAATTGCGCGGTTCAGCCCGAAGTCTTATGCAAATCATTTTCTAAAGCCTCCCACGTTCCACTAGCCATTTGATGTAGCTAAGCAATGTTGTTCGTCTCACTTCAGCATAACAGGAGTTGACTGTGCTTCTTCTAGCCTTGTGTCCGACTATAATGCGATGCTATGCTTTGCAGGACAGAGAGCTGTGAGCGAGGTTATGGGCTTTCTGTAACAAATGCGCCTTCGCGCGAACATATCAGAGGCGAGTGTCAATTTCACTCGGAGAGGCGCACTGGGGATGAAAGGTGAAAAATGCATAAAAGATCACAAATTTGAGTGGAAAACAGTCGTCTAGACTCAGTGTCGTTTTCATACTTCTGGTTCCTTATCATGATATCAAAAAAAAAAAAAATCAAATTTAAAAAAAAAGTCACAATTTACTTTACGGCCACAAGTAACTTACTAAGTAACTACTCAAGTAAAAATTATGAACAAATGCAGTAACTGCATGAACCGTTGTGATTGATTGATGATGAACGAACATGAGATCAGTACAAAATTAACACTGTTTCTGGTTAATTAATACAGAAAGTAAGCGTGTACTAATATATTAAGTGTTGCCAAGAAAACGCCTAACGTAATGGTGGAATTAAGAAACACATATACGTAGGTCTGCGTTTTGGCATTCTATCTCAAGGCTTTGAGATTCCTCGTAACTTCGTGCCTAGTTGTGACTGGATTGAACATGGAGTCCCACGTCTTCCATTACTAACCATTCACCTGCAGCACATGTATCTGGAAAAGGTCCTCGTATCCATAAGCGTGGCAGCTGTAATTGCCCATGTGGATGGTCGTCACTTTGGTAATGTACAGGGAACCTTCATCACCAAAGTCCTAATGAAGAGAAGGGGGAGGGGGGGGCAGCGGGAAAAAAATCATGTGACCGGCAGCCAATCAATCACCACGCTTTACCGTGTGACCCCAGTGGAATGGTAGGGAGATTCGAGCCCTGACATCCAGCTCAATCATCCTGATATATAGGAAGAGTTAAAAATAAAAAGCGCATTAGCGTGATTAATGAGGCCAGTTGTTGTTTTTCGGGATGCACGACTCACCCGGGGGTTTCCGACTGGGGCTTTAAAGGGATTAAGGGATGAGATCGTGCTTAAATGCGTGGGAGTCAGCCATCCAGCGGCAGGCACCTTAACACCAAAGGCCTGCTGTTGAAACGCCTATAGGGGTGGCTGCTTCTGCTCGGCGTTGTAGGCCATCGCTTAGACATGCCTGTTCTTCATCGGGCATTACGGCCACCGAGCAAATCTGTCATTTTCAGCCGCTTAAATAAAGCAGATTAATTTACTTAGAAATGAACAGCATTAGTGCAATATTAATACATCATCAGTAATGCTGTTTTTAAATGTATAAGTAAATTATACATTTATATATAGTTGTGAACTATATAGAGAGAGTTATAAACATTATAGTAGTAAAATGCAACTGAGGTGCAGGGCTGAATGAAAGACACTTCGGATCTCCAGGAGAGAAAATAAAAGGTCCTGTACCAGTGCCATGGAGGAATGGTATTTGTGGCTTCACTGGGTACCAGGGGCGTGTACAGGGGCGGGGCCACTGACCCCAGTTCAAAGCCAATTGGCCCCTGGAGTGCACTGCCCCTGTCACTCACCAATTAAAAACACATCATTGGTTAATGATAAGACAGTCGTTCTGTTGCTATTGTTTTCATTTCAGCGCTGCGAAGGTTCAAGCTGGGGTGTGTTAGGACCCCGACACTGGGCAGCGTTCCTTGCATCATGTGCTGCCTTCCCTTCAACGAACTGGATGAACAAACCACTATCTGGGGACTCGGACGTCTGGGGAGATTATCGAGTGTGAGCGTGTTTGTCCGAGCGCATCACACCGCCGAACTGGGCTTGAGCCAGCTTACGGCAGATAACCACTCCACAGGAGCCGTCAAGGACGGCACAGCCTCTCAGTCAAAACTCTGTTCAGATACCCGTGGTGGAGCTGCTCGAGTGAACCTAAAATGAGGCTGCGGTGTAAAGCCGCAAAAGAGTGTCCATGAAAATATAAACAGCCCATTAGCGTTGATGTTGCACTGAGACACATATATAGGGGCAGGGCTACAGGGGCATTGACCTCAGCTGATAGCTGATTGGCTTGCTCCCCTGTCACTCACCAATTCTAAACATGTGATTGGCTATCGGTAATGATGCTCCCTGATTGTTGCACTAAACAAAAAACTGAGTCGTTTATTCATTCGTCCTGCTGACACACTTGTTTACCAACACGTGCCGTCGTTTGAGGCTTCGGTGGCCGTGCTCAAAAGGGCCATTTATTAACAGGCGATTAAAGCGTTTTTTTTTTATATCAGGCAATCACAGGCTCGCACTGTCAGGTGTACAGGTGAGTGCCTTGCCAGCGGGACACGCTTCGTTAACTCGGGCTGATTAGTGGCTGCAGCGCGCACAGACTCATTAGTCGTCTGTTATGTGGGTCTGCGGTCTTCTGAAAACAGCATGGCTCCGAATATCGCAATTACCATGCGCGGACTGTGTATCGAAACCCACGCGTTTCCTGTGCAGTTGACTTAGTTGAATATCACGAATTGATGTTAATTTTAAATTAAATTGCTTCTGCCACTGTGGCGTGACTTCGGACGATAAGCAGCCGCCACGGTACCTAGTGGCAGAGACTTTTAAACCTGAATGTTGTAGGTTCGGGTCCCAGGAAGGATCCAGCATTGTTGTTTACCAGAAAGGCTGGAATTAAAACAGCCAACCGTTGAAACAAATCTTAAAATCATGGCTAGACAGCTGGGAGACTGACTCTGACCTGGAGTATTATAGTATAGTATATCCATCCATCCATTTTCCAAACCGCTTATCCTATTGGGTCGCGGGGGGTCCGGAGCCTATCCCGGAAGCAATGGGCACGAGGCTGGGAACAACCCAGGATGGGGGGCCAGCCCATCGCAGGGCACACTCACACACCATTCACTCTCACACCATTCACTCACACATGCACACCTAGTATAGTATAACTTCACAAATTATTAAAAAATGCCTTCAGAATCTATTGTAAATGGCAATAAAGAATAATGTTTTGTGTAATTATATATATTATATTTATATATTTACTGCATCTACACAGTTTACATTTAATAGGATGAATCTTTGATTAGGCAAGCAACAAAAGAATAACAAGTTCATTTAAGAAATTAAAGTGAATTAAACAGGTATTTGTTAGAATCAAAAGCCCAACTTGAAACTCCGCGTGTTGGTATCATCTTCAGGGAATGCCTTAATTAGTAATCCCTGAAGACTGCGATACGTGCAACGCAAGCTATCAGGAAAAGCGTTAAATTAGTGCATGTAGCTGGCAATTGCGACAACAAATGACATTAGAGATTCTAGAACCTACATTGATGTCCTCCAGGTCCAGGAAATTGAGGACGATTCCGTTTCTCTTCCAAATGACCGGTGGCCGCAGTGTCCCTTGAATGGCACACGACAGCACGGTGCTCAGGCCCACGGTAACCGTGGAGATGCTCACTCTTTGATCTTCCGGGAGGGTGAGCTGTATGACCTCTACGGAAACAAATAAAGAATTATTTTTAAAAACGTCTGCATTTACCTCTAATCAAATTAAGCTAGTGCTTGTGAGGAAGGGAAAAAAAATCATTATATGGACTGAATAAAAGGTCATATGTACAGGAAATGTGGGAACATTCGTCTGCACTCGACAGCCTGCCCCCGTTCTTGAACCGTGCAGTTGGTCCGCAAATCTTTTTGGACCGCATACAAAACGGGAGGAAAGGGTTAGGGTGCCTCTGATTGGCTCGTAATTGTAGCAAATAGGCCTGAATGACCCTAGATGAATAAAGGCACAGGTCTATTGAAAAGCGCCCGACTAGCCAAATAAATAATGATCCTCAGCGGCTGAGTGAAATTTAGAGGGACAAGCCAAGCGTGAGCTCCGAGTGAGTCCTTACCCACGCCCTGAAATAAATTTGATTCCAACTGTTAGTCCTTTGTATCCATGAACCATAAAATCCCAGAGAGCAGGTACTTCCAGCATATTGATATTTTACTGCGCGTCATAAACACTTTCAGGGTTTTTATTGGTGTATCTGGAATGTACTACATGGACAGGAAGGGAGGCCGTTCTTTTTAATGAATAAACAGTATGTTCGGAAAATTGCCTTGATTATCGTTCATTCTTATTAAGTTGTTCTCTTAACGTTGAACTAATAGTGGCCCCCAAATTGTATCGCGAGAAATGGCTAGAGGATGGATGATTGGAAAATGGAGAATATTAACTGCTAATTATCCTTATGACAAATTACACAAGCGTGGACAATATTGCTCCCCCAATGCGGTTGGCGAATTTTGCTGTTAAGCACCTGCCCCCTCGAAATCTCTGCACGGGTCTGCTCACAATCACCAATATGGAGGAAAGTCACATGACACACAATGATCATGCGGACCCCACACCCACAGGTACCCGGCACATGCGAGGCAACAGCACTACCCATCGTTTTATACACAGGCAGCTGTCGATGTACGAAAAATCTGGACGATATCTGATATCAAAAATATTAGCGATACGTAATTTACAAATCTGTTAACACAAACAGGCAACATACACCTCTTAGTAAATTTACACTTTGTCTTTTCATTTATTTAATCTGTATTCTTTAGTACGTATTACTGGTATATTTTTTTGGCTTATGTGATTTCTGCCTTGTATGGTGTAGCGAGATAAACGCAACGTACGCAAGACTTGACTTACTTGAGGGTTTGTGGAACGGATGACTTACGTCAATCAGACTGCTGGTATAATTATCTAATATATATATTTATAGTAGATCACCATGGGATCATGGTGCATTCACAGCATTCAGCTAAGCGGGCTCTCGCCTCCGGATCTGTCTCCCACAAGACATTCGTAACACTTACTTTCTTCCTACCTTTCGATCCCGCCTTAAGACACACCTTCTTAAGCTCGCTTATTCTGCATGATATATTAATTCAGTGTTATATTAACACTGATTTTATTGTAACTGTAATATTTTCTTTTATTCTATATCGTGACTGTTTATAAGGTGTCCTTGAGCGTTTTGAAATGTCCCTATTAATAAAAAGTACAATAAAAAGTAGTATTATTTTTACTATATTTACAGTGGTGAGCCTATTGTAGAATGAGAAGAGCTATCAGGTCCCAGCATTCTGCTTTCCCAACATATTTTGATTAGCATAATTAGCTTCGCGTGGCCAGCCATGCATTACTGCAAGCACGCAGTGCGTTACAGTGCCGTCCTGGTGCAGCCCTGTTGCTGTCCCCACCGGCGTCTGATTAACATGTTACTTAGCGGTCACGGCTGGGGCTTAAATTCCACGGGGGGGACAGGAATATGCAGTGGGGGTGAAGGACAGACCTCCAGGCTCCTCTGCGGAGCACATAGGTTTGACATGGCTTGGAGCGGCGTCACACACGAGACCCAGCCTGAGACAGTCCGAACATAAGCAGTGCTCTGATTTCAGTCGGTCCAGTTACCTCTACGGGGGCTGCGGTGGGGGGGGGGGTTATTTTAGGAGCATCGTTAAAAATGCTGTGATGAACAGTCACAAAAAATAAGTACTGATAAATAACGCGTATCGATTAAACGTTATTAGTAAGAGCTTGAATTTTATCTGTGTTTTTAAAACGTCAGGTTATATCTGACTTATTCCAAAGCAAACAGATAAGTAGAAATGATTGTATGTCCCTGCTTACCCCCCGCCACCCCCCCCTCACATCTTGTGGCCCCCACTTGTTCAGGTATGCTCCGTGGTCCACGGATTGTGGTACCACTCACAAGTCATTGCGATAGCGTGACCAGTATGGTCCTTTGCCACATTTCAGGTGTCGATCTCACATGGTAAACAGCGTATTTTCATTCAATTTTTTCCCCTGACAATGTTTTTATATTCTGTTGTATTAAAAATTCCGGCGCGTGTTGGAAATGGAGAAATTTGATTGAGGAATCACGCTGCGGATGTATGTCCGACTGTGCTGGCAATCCGGAAAATCGCATCATCCCTGGATGTGTAACTGATACGAGGATTACTTTCTGAGAATCAGTCGGCGTGCAGTTCATACCTGGCTAAGGCCGTCTGAACTGAAATTCCAGCTTTTCGACGGACGGGTTTCCGATATTTTAATGCTGTGAAAGGCTGATATTCCTTGCTGAGAGCTGACCTCGCTTCCTCTTTCATATAAACCAAACAAACAAACTCATAAAACCGAATATGATTCAGACTCTTCTTCAATAGTGGACAACAGCCCTGACTGCCCCCTTTGTTCACAGCAGGCAGTGCACGAACCCCGTTTGGTCACATTTTTAATAATAAAAATAATGATACCTTATTTGCCATGTGTGCAAGCAGAGGTGCAGCTGCATAGGAATTGCACTGGTTTTCAGATATACGACCTTGTTCTCCTATGAGACGCCCACACTCACACACAGGTGAGAGTAAAGCTTTGGGTCTGAGTGCACGGTCAGCCATTTATCCGGCACCCCTGGTGCAATTTTCGGGGTTAAGGGCAGGGCTGGAAATTAAGCTCGCCCGCTCGCCTGAGGCAGGTGATTCAGACAAAGGGCGAATGCAACAAAAAATACAGAACACTTGCTGGCTAGCAAAAAAAAATAAAGCATGTCAGATTACATTTTTTACTGAAGAAGCCCAGATGGCTAGGAGCAGGGGCTGCGTAGGGATTAAAAAATCAGCCCCGGGGTCCTCTATGATAAATTCATCTTAGTGGGGGAGTCGCCCACGATGAATTCCGCCTGCCGACTAACCCACTGGATCACTGGTGACCAGCCCTTGAGTTCCAGCTCTGGCTCGGACATCAGCTTCCTATCATAGCTCGAGAATCCGAGTGATAAAAGAGAGAAATAAAAGGAGCGACCTGGCTAATCGTGCGCGTGGCAGAATAGCTAAAGAGGAGGGGGAACTTTCCCAAGATGGATGCCTATGCGACGCAAATAGTGTTCTAATGAAGTTTTCAGTGTCGTGACTCAGCTACTCTGACACTTCGCATCATTGACGTTCCCCCCCCTCTGGGACCATCTGCGGACAAGCCCCCCCCCCCCCCCCCCCCCCCCCGCCCCCCCCCGCCTCCCCCTTGTCCTTTTTATCTCTCGGAACAGTAGGGCCGTCCAGGCAGATCTGAAATGTTAAGCTCTGCACTTAGGCAGGACCCTGTGGGACGGCCAGGCGCTATCGACTCGGACGCTCGCTGCTTCCGTGGCTCAGCTCCGGGGAGCAGCATTCCCCAGCCCTCTTATGCGACTAAACGCATGGTTTAAGGGGAATTAGACAGACGCAAAGCTCATGTAGCACTTAATTGGCCATATTGTAATTTAATTTACATCCGCGTACATCATTGTCAGCCTAGTCAGTGGTTCCTTTGTGGAATTCTCTCTTGGCATGAATGATAGTGGTTTTTAAGGAGAAATTGATCGCTTTTGGAGAAGGTAACCATGCGGCAGGCTAGCTAGATGGCAGGGTATGCGACGTTCTCAAATAACAGTGAATGGAAGCGCGACATCGTAGAAGCAGCTTACGAACTGTGACATCATCATCGGTGCGGCCTTCAATCTGCCTGATTCATTGACGGGGTGTGGCTTTGACCTTTTACACCTTCCTTTGATTAAAGCAGGCCTGCTCTCTCTTTTCCTATTATCTTAGCATGCCTGGGGCGGAGGGGGGGGGACAGCGGCGGGGGTGGTTAGCCAGGCAACCTTGAGTCCCAGAGATTTTTTTCCCTCCCTACATTTTTGGTTCCTCTCCTCCATCGTCTTCAGCCTTACGTTCGTTCATTCATTCTTTGTCCTCCCCTTTTCCCTGTTTCCTGTTCCATTTGGAACTGAATTGAGTAACATGTACATAATCAGAATTGCATGTGGCCATTGTCGTCTCGAGTTCCTTTATGCAAGTGAGCACTGACAAGGGGAGACAAACCCCCCGTATGTGAGAAGATGCTTGGCCAAATAATCCTAGTTCTCCTACAGTAGCGTGTGCTTTAAGGACATATCAGTGCCAGCCAACCCTTTAGGCGATACAGCCAGCCTCCTAGAGCGTCATTTTCCGGGGGGTGGTGGGGGGGCGCTGGCTTTGCCACCCCACAGCATTTACATTGCCGGCTTCCCCCCCCCCACCCCCAAGACTTGCCTAGGGCTCCACATGGGCTTTGAGCAGCTCGGATAATTGTATCTGTCCATTATTATTGGATGTTGCCAGATGAGGAGGCGGGGCCTTCGCAGGAGGAGAGAAGGTCAGGTGACTGGGAAGTCTGGCGATCCTCCTTTTCTCTTGCCCCCAGTCATCCTCCAAAACCCCCCCGACACCCCTCCTTTCGCACAGTTGCCCAGTTCACATTACCTTTCTTTGTCCACTTCCTGCTGTTTCGGCTAACCCCGTACCTACGCCGACTGGGGTAAAATCCCCGACCATTTCCTTATCTGACCTTGAGTGCTTCTTACAGGTATTTCAGTGACATGACATAAGGTGACTTCGAAAGATTTTAGCAGCTAAAACAAATACAGTATGTGCAATATGTAGCATATTGTCACTGTGTAAATGTCGCATGTTGTGCTATATGGTCTAGTAAATGTTGCATCGTGGAACAGGGGGAGACAATATTTCATCCTGGATGTATACGCAAGGCCGTACACAAGCACAGGGAACTACCGAAACTAGGTAGCTACCTAGGGCCCAAACGACACAAGGGGGCCCTATTAAGTCATAAAAAAATTGTCAAATCAAAATATTTATGTGCAGGCAGAAACAAGGCCAGCTCTAACTGTAGGCGGAACAGGCAGTTGCCGAGGGCACCCGAATGACCTTGAAATGACCATCGGGTTTCTTGGTAGGGGGCCTCCAAAGTAAAGATTTGTCTGGGGCCCCTAAAAAGGTAGAGCCAGTCCTGTGTATACTGATGGGCTGACAATGAAAATCTCTCGAAATATCATACGTCTTATAAACTAGACTTGCTTCTGGAAAACAGACGGCGCTGTAACGCCGGTTTGTCACTCCACACTCCGTTGGTTCGTTCTTTTCGCGATCCTGGATACGCAAGGACTTCAAATTGAAGTTACTTATGCTCATTCGACTGAATGAAATCCAGGTGTGCGAGCCAGCGAGCACGGCGCAGTGGGCGTTTCTGTTAGCGGCCCGAACGCTGTGAAAGCGACCAGTCTGTTCAGCAGTAATGGAGATCTCAGATTAAGAAAGAGACAATTTTGCCTGCGCACTCGGCAGCCGGCTTTAAACACGGTAATCAATCGTCGGCAAGGGGAGCCACACAAGACTAAATATTTTGGGAATCAGGATGAAACACCCCACTGCAACAAAATGATCTATGCTCTAATTTCTTGCTTGTAAGCTCATTTGTAACGAGGCAGGCGATTTCTCCTGAATCTCTGTGGGCGCAGACGAGTTCCGTGTGGCTTTCAGGGCGTCGTTACGGAGAGCAGGAGGGAGATCGCAAAGTACCGAAGTTCACAAAACAAGCTTAAAAGCCCTTAGGGTTGGAAACCATGTTTACGAAAGTCTCATTAACACATGGAGTGGGAACCTTGCCTTCATGCTGGGCCCACTTTCTCCTGCTCTGCCGGAGCCACGGTCGCCTAAAATCACGCCGGTCTAAAATAAGACCTAATGTGGAGTCACTCCGCTGCTCGCTGGGCGAGACCATGCCGACTGTTTCTCACATTCTTCTCCCCGCTGTTCACCACACGGTTTTAAAAAGAAAAAAAAATTTAACGGTAAAAATAACGTTAACTACACGTCACACAATTGGCACACTCGCACACCTCCAACTTAACTCCTTTCAAAAAGTAATACAAAGGATTACACAGACGGAGCCAAGACAGAGGTCAGCTTTTGGAATGGTAAGGGAGATTCTGTGAAGGAGAGGATTCTGGGTAATATCTCGCGTGGGCGACAAGACACCCTCACCGTATTGGCAGAGTTATGTTTTTACAGTGTCGCTAGACAGCCAAAAAAAGAAGGAAAAAAACTGCTCAGTGCGGTAATTCCCTCTTTTGGAACTGAAGTTTTTTTGCCGTATGTAATGTGACTGTGTCTTTTTGGGTGAAATGCTCAGCGCATTTTTTTGTGGAAGACGGGAAAGACTGCAGATGCTGTGGTTGGACACACGGTGATGTCTGTGGCCTCATCAGCCCGTCATTGGCTCTGCCATCATCCTATAAGTGCTTGGAAAATCAAAAAGGCCGCATCCTAAATGCTTTTCTATGGTATTAGTATATAGCTTAAAATTAGCTGTTTAGCGCAAGCTGGTATTTCTTTATGCATTCCTGGTTCTGTGGCTATAGAACTTGCATGTTTTCTTGGATCCGCTTGCGTTTCCTCTGCGTACTCTAGATCCTTCCACAGTCACAGAACATGTGCCGTTTCTGAATTGCGTTGATCGTTTGTGTGTGTGTGTGTGTGTGTGTGTGTGTATTTTGCGATGGATTGGCATCTCGCTCAGAACGTCCGCAACCGTGTGCACTTATGATTCTTGGGACAGACTTCAGAATCTCTCTGACCATTTACAGGATAAAAGGTTACGGATGGATGGATTGATTTCTCCAGTTTGTCTAGCCAGAATCTATCTGTCCCCAGACGCAGCAGAAACTCATAAATGGCAGTTAATCGGGGATTTCCCTCCTGAACAGAGTCCGTAACCATCATTATTCCTTAGTCTTCCTGCTTCACTGTGCTGTCGGGTCTCGCTGGACACAATCTGGCACCTCGGACAGCGAGACGCTCAGACGTCCCAGGCTCCTCTTAGCGAGAGTGGCGTCTGGCTTCGCCAAGGAGCAAACACTGCAGAGGACCCTTCGAAAGGGACACTGTTCCGCCGGAGAACGTAACGCGGCTGGCTGGATTCTCCAGAAGCACGGTGCGAACGTCTGCCCGCGGCTACCAGAGTCCCAGGGGAGGGCATTAACGCGAGAGGGGCAAAAGGGGCAGCTAATGCAATTAATTGCCAGCCTGAGGGTTAAAGAAATGTTTACTGAAACAAGAGAAAACGGGAACAGCCGTTGTATATTTAGGCTTTGTGTTATTAAAAACTGACACCATTAACCCGACCGTTACTAATGCTCTCAATGCTTATATTCACAGAGGTTATAATGGTCGGTCAAATATTTACAGCTAAAACCGTCCCTTTGCTCAGGGTACAGACCTATTGGTAATCAATCTGGTAATCCGATAATTAAAATCACATAGCAGTTCAATACTGGGCCGCAGCCAGAGCGCCTTTTAATTAATTTATCTGCTTGTCTGTTTATTTTCAAGGTCCATGTATGGCCAGCAAATACTTAAAGATTTTTGGATATTATTTAGCGCCAGAATCAGAATCACCGGCCCTCGAGATAAACCTTAATATATTATCAGTTAATTACGGCAGCATCAATAACTTCCGTTGGTTTCCTTGCCTTGTGCCCCTTGCTTGCTGGGATAGCGTCCAAGCTCACGGGTCTGTTACGCCCATTAATGCTGTAAAATCTACAGAAGAAAGATACCCGTTCAAAGATACCAGAACTCTTTACGCCTCTTGAGATTTCAAAGAAATAATCTGTAACGTTAAACAAAGGACTTTTGCTTTAATTTCTGTACTTTGTAATAAAGGCAAGCATACATAAGACAGGATCGCTGTTTCTGATATATCAATGATCATTTTCGCATTTTAAGGCTCCAAACCCAGCAAAAGAAGTCATTCTTTTAGAAATCGACGCACAGGAAATTAGATTAGACTGGAAAAAAAAACGAAACCAAAGCAGATATTGGTGCCCTGCTGGGTTGTGCTCATTGCTGCCTAGTCAAAGCTGAGATCCGTACTGAGAAGTGCATGACGACCACATGCCAGGCTGGGATCGCAGCGATCATAACGGGAGGAAAATCAAAGTGTCTCATTCAGATCATAAAAATGAGCTTCGCAGGGGAACGGAATCAAAGACGAATGTATTTTCTGGTGCAAAGCTGTGAGGCGAGTGCTGAACCTAACAAGCGGACCGCGATCAAAGTGTTTTATTACCCCAAAACCCAACAGAAACGACAGAGGGAATGAGACACCGCACCCCGGACACTGTTTCCCAAAAGAATTTGGTCGCGTTTTCCCCTCCTGTAATAAATAACAAAGTACGAAGTTACCTCCCTTACATTTGGTGTCCCTTTAAGTATTGGATCTAAAGTTTGACATTTGACTTATGAGGGGAATCTGCAACACATGTGCGCCCGATAATAGTAATACCGGTCCTAATCGAGTGTTGCAGGATTAATAAACGTCTTTCACTAGCAGCCTCATAGATAAATACAGTGGTTTTATGGGTGCTAATGAGCGCTGTTGCTGACTGGGACGAGGTGTGAGTACTTATCGGTTTCTGGAGTGTCCCGCAGACCTGCCTTATGCTCCGATTAGCGGATTTATTTCCCGTGAATGGCGATACAAAGCGAGCCTGTTATAAAACGAGCGGACATGATCTGCGGTTAGGGGAGATTTATGCTGGGTGCTGCTCAAGCATCACCGCTACGGCTTACCGGGGAGAGGAAGAGGAGCTGTCCCGGCAGAGCTTTGCGGCGTTTTAATACGACGTGAAGCAAAATGCATATGGGGAGACCTTAAATGTCTACGAAAGCGCTGTTTTAATCTGGATAAATGATGAATAACTTCAAAAACTCCCGCAATGCCACGTGCATTGCACTTACTTAATAACGGCATCGGAAATAAAAACGCACATGCGTATTATAATTGACTCTTGCATCGGCTTAATCTGCCCGTCTGTAGAACTTGAACTCCATTTAGACACTGAAGATGTGAGCGGCTACACATATTTTGTTTCTTTGAATGTGGCACATAAGAGGAGCGACACCCCCACCCCCCCCCCAAAGGCAAGGGAGGCAGAGGTACAGGGCTGGGTTGGATCATGCAGCCAGAACCCGGGGCAGCCGCACCCCGCTACCCCGCGAGATGAGTGCCAGCCGCACAGCATGGGGGCGCTTATTGTCAGCGCCAGAGGTGACGATGCCCGAGGAAAGGATCGCAGACGCTCGGTAGAGGATGGGGACGCATAGGGCCTGCCCCCCTGCCATGCTGCAGGGGGGTGAGAGAGAGGACAGCCTGATGTTACCAAGCGACGTCAGCGCGCACTCAAGCGAGTCATGCAGGGCCGGGATCTGAAAATCACAGGGCTGCCAAGTCTCACCCATCCGGCGTGACACTCACGCTTTTACACTCACGCAACAAATCAGCAAATTTATTTTACTCCATTATAAACCTAAAATTAACTACATCGAATGCAAAAAAAAAAAATTGGGGTAGTTTGCAAACCCTACAGATTATCCATCCATCCATCCATTTTCCAATAAATGGTCGCGGGGGGTCCGGAGCCTATCCCAGAAGCAATGGGCACGAGGCAGGGAACAACCCAGGATGGGGGGCCAGCCCATCGCAGGGCACACTCACACACCATTCACTCTCACATGCACACCTACGGGCAATTTAGCAAGTCCAATTAGCCTCAGCATGTCTTTTGACTGTGGGGGGGAACCGGAGTACCCGGAGGAAACCCCACGACGACATGGGGAGAACATGCAAACTCCGCACACATGTAACCCAGGCGGAGACTCGAACCCGGGTCCCAGAGGTGTGAGGCAACAGTGCTAACCACTGCATCACCATGCCGCCCCTCCCTACAGATTATGTACAAGGTAATAAAACTCTTACATACATGTAAATGCTTGCGTATGCAGACTTGTCTTGAATCAAGGGCAATACTTTCGGTTGAGCGTTGGGGGTGTTGAGGTCTCCACCCATTTAAAGGGGTTGAGGGGATTTTATTGCCTGGTTTTGATTATTGGGGCGGGGGGGGGGGGGGGTATACCCCCATCCCCCCATAATTCACACCCAATGAAAATCTCACTTCAACCAGCTGATTCGAGTTGGCAAGCCAGCGTGAGTCTACAATTCAACCTTTCCTTCCTCATTTTCCTGACAAGGTTACCAGAGTAAACATCATCCATTAAACCGTAAACATCCATTGTCAGCATAGACGAAAACAAAAGAGGCAGAATGTGACGTCAAAATGTCGAATACTACTTCTGACGAATGCCAGTGTTCCTGCAACCGAGATTCAAGGTAATTTATGCTTATTAATAAACTATAGTTAGCTTATTAACAATGTATCACATATTACAAGCCATATTGACTACTTTGCTTGCTACATTTATAGCAACTATCCATAATACTTTTGTTAGCAGGACAGATATTTTCTTCATCTAAAAATTCTAATTATTTTATGTTATTTTTTGAGTTTATGTCTTCCATAGATGCATGCATGCGAAGGATATGTGTAGTAAAATTCGTCACGTACAGCACAATTTTCAGGGTATGTATTTTTTTAAAAAGTTACACTTTGGGAAGAAACTTTCAGGCAAATTCACGCCAAATATGGTTTGAGAAACTTGAGTGGAAATTGGACGCAATCTTTTATATTGTTTGAGAAAATCTTCCAGATCACAAGATGATGTTCTCAAGATGGTCACACAAAGCCCACAAATGATACAATCAGGAATTATTGATTTTTTTTTCCAGATAGTTAGGAGCAATCATCCTGTTACTTTGAACATCCCGTTCTATTAGGGAAATTACTGATTGTTTTATATTCTTCGTAAAGGAATTAAAATTGATCGATATTGCAAGAATGCTTACTTGAGTAGAGATGCATGCCAAGCGCAATGGCTTCAGAATTCTGTGGAAGATTTTGCCATTTCACCAGGTGATTGTGTGTAAAAGTCTAGACAACTTGGTGCATTAATTTCAGTAGCAAAAAAAATCCTAGCTTGATCAAGTAATAACAGGTAGGTGAGGAAATTTATTTTCAATTTAACTTTCCAGGCGGTTATATTTTATTTTTTTCATTATTATATTATTATATTTACATTATTAATTATATTTATTTAATGTTATTTAATTAAATATCTATGTTATTCAAAATTTATAATACTGATTAGCAACTCACTGGCTGCTGCTATAGCTACGAAACAGAGAATGACTCTCGCGAGTACTGTAAGGCTAAATAAGACATCTCCATAAGTGGCTGAAATGGTATGTTCTAGAAAAGTCTGCCGGTCTACCTGCGACAGCTGTAGTGTTTGTGCTGTTGTCATGGGAACGGATTTAGACATGTGACAGAATCATGCCACGCCATCTACATGCATACCTACTGCAGCCAAGTACAAATGGTGTGCTCTGAACGTGCATGCACTCATTTTTGCATGGAGTAATGCATTCCTTGCATAAACAACTGACAGAAATAGGTTACCGAATTACCGCGAAGCCACGTGTCCCACTGAGAACATTTAGCATGCTGGGCTCACACCACAGTGCACTAACAGTGTATGTGCACTTTATTAAACAAATTGACTTATCTATACGCTAAGAAACGTTCCCTAAGTACAGTATTGAGTTCTTGAGGGTCTGGCCCACATATCTAGCCCAAATAAAGGAGAGAAATATATTTTGTAGAGTAAATTAGCATTTTAATATGATTCTAGAGGGCTTGCCTAATGGACTACCCTTTTTCATCTCAGGCATTTGTACAAATGTTTTCGTAAAACAGAAGACCCAAACATTTGGCTATGTGGGGGGGGGGTAGGAGGGGGGGCAGAGGGAATACCAACATAAATTAATCTGACTAATTCCAGCGCTGGGACAGCCTAGGAACTAAGGTAGGTCCTGCACACAATCAAACATCAGGGAGGTTAATGGGGCTGATCGGCAGTCATCTGTAGCCGTCCTGATGGGCACATGCGAGGCAGGGCCCAGACCATCATTTGGCCACGGCACCAGAACCAGCAGGAATCCCGTTTGTGGCATTCAGCCTTCTGGACCCAGCTGCACCTCCCTCCCCCACCCCCAGCGAAAACGTGACCCCCGCGGGCGCGAGGTTTATAAGGACGCCAGGATGCGAACTAGAGAGAATCGTCAAAAACAAACAGCTAAACCAGATGGAACAGGATGAAATCGGGAATGAAACCCAGAGCATGGAATAAACGGAAGACAGGAAAGCAAGCCAAAGCGAGGATCCCAGAGAGGAAGCTGAGGTCACACTTAATCTTTTCATTTGTCACCCAGAATTTTACTTCCATCGATAATCTGGGGCTAACCTTTTTTTATTTCCCCCGAACCAGAGCGGCCTCACTGTGACGTTTAATGCGAACGTAACCGCGTGCGTTTCTCGTAAATCGCACGAAGGGTCAGAACGCATCAGCGGCTCCGTTAAGCAGGACTCCAGATCCATTTTGTGTCTGAATGTCCAAGGTCTGACCGTAAAAGGCTTTTTCTAACTGCTGTAAAAGGAGACGTCCAATTCCCTTCGCGGTTCCTGTCATCCGTGTTCTGCATTTATTTAGCCCCACGTTCTCTCCCTGAACCTTGGCTGATATTTAAATAAAAAAACAGTGAGTGTGATCTGGTGAGCACCGTCTCAGAGAGCCGCCCCCTGCTCCCAGGATGCACTGGGGCAAAATACTTTCAGGAAGTGATGAACGTGAATTGTTCTGTTGATTTCATTTTGGTGAAAATATAGGAAAATATAAAAATAAAAGCAGAAATAAAACCCATCTCTGATGTTTATGGTTAATTTATTTTAATGTGGTGTGCACTTATAAATTGACATCATTTGGTAATACAGCTGATGAGGAATATTTACACAAAGCACCTTCTGTTCCGTTATTTTATCATATTAATCATAACTTTTATGAACATGAAATTGACCATCTCTCCTCTTTCATATAAATCCATCCATCTTAAACTACTTATCCTAACCACGGTCACAGAAGGGTTAAACCTTGGATAGGATGCTAGATCATACATGTATGAAGGGTAAATGATTTTCACTTTCAGTACGTTATTCAGTAAATTACATAATATATTCAACACTTCATTATAAAATAGACTTTGTGTTACTGATGTTACCCTACTGTAGGCTAATGTAAGTGTTCTAAACATGTTTAAGCTAGGCTAGGCTATGATGTTTGTTAGGTTAGGTGTACTGTATTAAAATGCATTTTCGCCTTACGATATTTTCGCCTTGCGATATTTTTATCGGAATGTAACTATATCACAACCCGGGGAGCGTCTGTATAGTTAAATGTGTAAAAACAAATTCAGTTATATAAAGACACAACACAAAGGTTTATTGAAGCGGACAGGCTTTTCTCTTCACAGGAAACAACACTATGCTTTGTTTATTAAATCAGGACAAAGACACACTTTGGTCTCCGGTGCATTGCGGCTGATCCGAGAACAGCATTGCTGGGCCACCGGGGGCCAGAGGGACCGGCCCGGCACAGTGCCACACTTGTTTGAAGTCGGGGGCGGTGCGAAAGGTCCCACTCGGGCCCGAATCGGCGGGAGCGCAACAATACATCATTTGCCGCTCCAGGCAAGAATCGGAGCGGGCAGGATAAAAGACGGCCGCGTGCTGTGGGCCTAACAGCCAGGAGCCTGCTGGTGAATAATTGCATGCTGGTATTCAAGGGCTGATACAAAGCAGGGAAGGAAAAACAGAGATGCGGGGGGTGGGGGGGGGGGGGGGGGGGTGTCCAGCTGCCGTAAACGCATGTAGACAAAGTTCCCCAATCTCAAGTGGACAGAAACACATCCCCATTTAATTAACAGAATGATAGCACTGCAATGAAATGAACAGACCATGTAATTAGCCTTAACGAATAATAGTATAATTGCAGCTTAAGCTGTACTATTTCAATGACAATAAAGTCATTCTGTTAATCAATTATGCACCGCCGTCACTGTACTGATATAGCAATTTCATTTAAATGCAGATGATGTCTAAAATAATATTAAACACAGTTAATTGCTGGGATATTAAATTTAGCTTAAACTTCTAATGCACTTATGAAATCTGATTTGATGGTGTGCTACTCGAGTCTAAGCACATCAGGGAACTGACTATTAATGGATCCATCCTGTCCAAGTCCTCCTGGACTAACCTCACAAGTCAGTGAGACGAAGCCCTTACTCTGGAAGATGGAGGTGTTGAAGGTTTAAGAACTGTGTGAGCACTGCGCTATCACTGCATGAGCACTGTGCCATCACTGCATGAGCACTGCGCCATCACTGCGCCGTAGGGGCTGAGCCATTATCGCTGGCTCCAGCTTGTGAAGAAAAAGGCCTAAAATGCTAAAATGCTGGACAAATTCAGCCCCCACCCCTTTGACAGGTTCTTGGCCAATATCTTGCCCTCTCTCAGGATATTTAAAACACCCCGCACTCTCACCTGTGATGCAAATTTTCTAAAGCTAATGACATTGAGTCTTGCAGAGCAGCGATCACTGAGACATTTATCCGGCCTGGACGCACTCCACCAGTTACATCATTTTAATGTAAAAGAGGAGCATCAACACCTTCCTCCCATCCTTGACGGAGAGTAGGCTGTTCTTTAAAAAGTTCTTTTTTTAAAAAAAAAAAAAAGACTTATAAGTACACTGAAGTCATATTAGAAGTGCCGGATTAAGCGGCCATGATCGGAATGTCATGCAAAATGACAAGTCACGTTAAATTCAGTGTCACTGCACAGGACGTGACGGCGGGACCTCAGATTCCAGGGCATATCTCCCGTAACGCCGTCACGAGCGCATCGCAGGGTGTTTACGCTACGCACAGCCGCATTTCCAGGTTCGCTGCGCGCGTGAAGTGCACGCTTTGTCAAAATGTACTTCAGATGCCCTTTATACCTGCTATCCGGTTGCGCTCTCGTTTCTCGCGAATCGAGTAGCCTCCAGGTCTCTTTCATCCCCGGTGTTGACAGAAACCACGACCGCATTTAATGAGATTCCTGGAATGGTTTATACCTGTGTGCAAACTTTATTTGGTAATAATTACACAAGGTTGGTGTCTCTGGGCGTACGTGCGTGCCCTGAGCGTCATTCCAAGCCTGCTGACGCTCATGCTCCAAAACTCGCTCGAGATTCTCATTAAGGGTCGTTTTCGGTAACTCTACCCGCTGTGCTGGAGGTGTTGGCTGCATGTTCTCCAGATGGGGCCCTACGATCCTCTTGTTGCAGCTGCGTGGGCTCGCATGTGGATTGCGGATTGTGAAGCTGACGCGCATTGGATGGCAAGCTGTCGTGAGGCTTACAATTGCGTTTCCACGTAGTCGACATGTCATCGTATAACTTTTCCTAAGCTGCTCAGGAGGAGAGGTGCACTTTAAGAGTCTTTCTTGCTGAGGTGGAAATTTCAGGTCCAGAAAGTAAAAATCCTGAAATTTCTACCTCTGCCTTCTTGTCATAGTTCAAGCTTTAATGCAGCTGCATGAAAAAAAAAACTCCAGTATTTTTCATCCACCTACCATCCATCTTTCTATCAGAGGAATCAGAAGGTAAAAGGCGAGGGGCAGTCAGCAGGGGATACTCAGCAGGGGATACTCAGCATGGGATACTCCGTATGGGATACTCAGCAGGGGATACTCAGCAGGGGATACTCAGCAGGGGATACTCCGTATGGGATACTCAGCAGGGGATACTCAGCAGGGGATACTCAGCATGGGATACTCCGTATGGGATACTCAGCAGGGGATACTCAGCACGGGATACTCCGTATGGGATACTCAGCATGGGATACTCAGCAGGGGATACTCAGCACGGAATCACAGCACGAGATACTTAGCATGGGATACTCCGTATGGGATACTCAGCATGGGATACTCTGTATGGGATACTCTGTATGGGATACTCAGCAGGGGATACTCAGCAGGGGATACTCAGCAGGGGATACTCCGTATGGGATACTCAGCATGGGATGTTCAGTACGGGATATTCAGCATGGAATACTCAGCATGGGATATTCAGTACGGGATACTCAGCACGGGATACTCAGCATGGGATACTCAGCATGGGATACTCTGTATGGGATACTCTGTATGGGATACTCAGTACAGGATACTCAGCATGGGATACTCTGTATGGGATACTCTGTATGGGATACTCAGTACAGGATACTCAGCATGGGATACTCTGTATGGGATACTCAGTACAGGATACTCGGCATGGGAGAGCAGCCCATAGAAGGGCAAAGATAAACGCAACTAGCAGTGACATGCACAGAATCGCTCGGTAAATTTTTCCAACGGGGGGTGTAGATTTTACATGATTGTCAGTTATCGAAAAGGAGCGCTTACAACTTTTAAAGGGGGGCACCTCCCCCCCCATGTCTGCCTATATGATGCAAACCCACCTACTGTAAATACATGACTTGGGAAGGTAACCAAAATTACCCACAGTGGTCCTATCAAGTCTGGCCTCCTAATCATCCCCTGTATCTGATTGGTGAATACTCTCCTGCCCCTTCACCACCTTACCTACTGTCTGGTGAGCGTACTTGACTGCCATCACATCATCGAGGGGGGGGCTACACAGTGGGGGGGTTGAAGTGGCTCCCCATTGCGTCTGTAAAGCACTTTGGGTGTCATGAAAAATACTATATAAATACAAATGTTACATTCATTCAACCAGAGTACCAAGAAGAAACCTGTGTGATGGGATAAAGTGCGAACTCCACATAAACGGAGCAGGATTCGAACCCTAACCCTGCCGGAGAAATGCAGCAATGCTGCGATTCCTTTAGTGCTTTTTATTATGAAATTAGGTGAAACGGCATTTTCACGCTGAGATAAAAGGACAGCACAGTCAGTGCATGAAACACACATCTTCACTCCGCATTGCTTCTCTGACCCGCTCGGCACCAGTGCAGTGCGGCATCACTGCAAAGCAGTGCGACAGGGAAAAAAACTCCAGAGCATGACTGGAAAGCGCTTACTGTTTCCATGGAGATCGTTTTCACCCCCCACCCCCATGCGGCGTGGCGTGTGACAGCGTCGCGGCGGACGTGGGGGGCAGGGACGTTTGGACCTATTTCTTTCAAACGAACTCGGGCGCCGAACCGATCGCCACGCCCCCCTGCCAGTCCGGAATCACCGAGGATCACGGTGGACGCCGCGGAGACTGCGCAGACGTCTGCAGTTAGCTGCGCAGTCAGACAGGGCCTCGTACTTATTTCTTGGAAACTAAAAAGCAACAAATGGTTTAATATGCCAAGTGCTTTATGTGAATTTATTACTTGGATATGAAAGTATTATTATTAAAGTATTACTGACAAACAGGCCAATAAGAATGCATTAGCGGTGACACAAAAGCACTATAGTTGTAGGACATTAAAACATCAATCTGTCTTCCACCTGTTTACCCACTGCAGGGTCTTGGGGAGTGTGGAGCATATCTGAAATAGCACTGGACAAAAAGCAGGGGACACCCAAGACGGGGTGCCAATCCATCAAAGGGCACACATACAATTTGTGCCAATTTAGGGATGGCAGTTATCCAAACTGGTTGTTAAATACATGAACTCTGGAAGTAAGCCAGAAGAAACCTGCGTAAGACAAACAAAGAACGAATCCTATTTACGCATAGAGTGGGATTCAAACCCACGA
Organism: Brienomyrus brachyistius; assembly: GCF_023856365.1. NCBI lineage: Eukaryota > Metazoa > Chordata > Actinopteri > Osteoglossiformes > Mormyridae > Brienomyrus > Brienomyrus brachyistius. The sequence goes on along the minus strand of NC_064556.1, from coordinate 3,960,586 downwards.
CCGTGGACCTACGAGATGAGAGCACTACCCAAAAAGTCTTGTTTTAAAACGGAGACCCCGCGTCCAGACGGTTTCGGGCCGGATTCCAAACGGCTTCACGGAGCTGGCCTCTTCGGTCGCCGTGGATACCGCTCGCTGCATCCAAGCGAAGGTGTCCGGTCCGATCGATGCCGCAGCCGTAGACGGACTGGCCAGGAAGCGAGTGACGGAGAGCGAGCAGCACCGCGCACGAAGCGGGCCAGTGGCTGATTGAAATGCGAGGCGTATCCGGCCGTTTGTCACATGTAAATGGTGTACTGCAGATGGAAGGTCCGATACAGCCCAGGGACGGCCTGAAATGCTCCCGTCGTTAATTGCTAATATAAATTTACCACTGCTGAGGACCATCTGGGACGGAAATATTTCTTATGGGGCATTTCTGCATGCAAGACAAAGTTGTTTTTGTAGGGCATGGTAGTCAAACTCAGTTAGTGGTTTTGGAGGCAAATGAAAGTTCAGCCACTACTATCTAAACGCTCAGAGTTCAGCAGAAATGATCCACCTTTAATTGATTAATTCCTTGCAATTCTGGGTGGAAAATGAAAGCGGATCTTCAGATAACAAACTAATTGTTCTGGAATCATTCGCTTACATGAATATTTTACAATGTGACTAAATTTGGATGCACATGTTGTGCTGGAGAATAAAATATGATTTCTGGTTGCTCATAATATTCCTACGGAATACCATAAATAATAACTAGACTAGTTCTTTGGAGACTAAAGTAAACCAACTTTGTATTATTACACTACATTTTAAGAAAGTTATATGCATACATTGTTTTTTGTCCTTTCTCCCACAACAGCAATACTGTAATGTTTTGGGTAGACTGGGGAATGCAAACATTTTATTCCCAAAGAACTGAAAGCCAGATTATTTATTTTTTGCACGGTGAGTTAAATTGACTATCCCTAGCTAATGGCTAATTTACATCCCTGAAATACCCCCCTGGGTTTGGGCCTGTGTAATCTTAGGAGGAACGACATTATGAGAAAGATACAGAGACTGGCTCATGGGGTCACGTTTGTAGCCCCCCCCCCCCCCCACCCCCTAAATTAATTAGGCAGATGATCTGCTGACTTCGTCGCCCAAGCCTGCGACGCTCCTCATGGTTCCATGATTAACGGCGGCAATGGGAAACAAACAGCACCCTGCGCATGTGAGCAGGTGAGCGGGAGGGGGCGGGGCCCAGTGGGGGATCGCCCCTGCCTCACTCCTGCCTCCCCCAGCCTCCCCCATTTGTCTCTCATGCTGCCCCCTGTCTGTCAGGCATCAGATTTATGTGCTCAGCTTCAGTGGCCCTTGGGGTTCACATATCACCCCTGCGAAACTCAACCCGTTCGGCTTTGTTTCTCTACGATATATACAGCAGCTGGGCTGCTTTTCGCAGAGATATTTATCTATCTACATTAATATGGCAGCAGAAAATTTTATTGCTTGAGTATATTGCTCTACTGTGAACAAATAAGAATGCTGCGCTAATCCATCCATACATCCATCCATTTTCCAAACCGCTTATCCTACTGGGTCGCGGGGGGTCCGGAGCCTATCCCGGAGGGTACGCCAGATGGTACGCCAACCCATCGCAGGGCACACACAACACCATTTACTCACACATGCACACCTACGGGCAATCTGGCAACTCCAATTATCCTCTGCAGCCTATTTAAAGACATATACTTGCTACGTGGCTGCACAAAAACAGCTATTCTTACAAGTACCAAAATGGATAGACTCGTCTCTCTTATTTCATTTGTTTGCAACTGTTGGACACTGGTGGCACACAGGAAGTGCTGCTAACGCTAATGCTAACGCCAATGCTAATGCTAACGCCAACGCTAATGCTAACGCCAACGCTAATGCTAACGCCAACGCTAATGCTAACGCCAATGCTAATGCTAACGCCAATGCTGACGCAAAAGTATCACTGTTTCAAGCAGTGTGCGCTGCAGCCAGTGGCATATAAGAAAGCCAACTAGTATCCTGCTGGTTTCTGGTTCAAATCCCACGAGAAGGTCCCCGTCGTTGTACCTGCTGGCGACGTACTTAACCTGAACCCTTCTGGTAAAACATCTGTCCGTATAAATGGGCAGAAACTGTGAGTTACCGAGGACAAAATGCATCAGTCAAGCAACTAAATTAATCAGACGCAATTAAGTGAAGATTTACCTGTCTGAAAGCAGGACAGCTTTAAAAAAAAGTGCAGATTACCTCTCATCAATCCTTTTCTCCCCGTTTCTTACTTGCTGAGACAGTGAATAATGAATCCATTATAGCTCTATCACATATAAGGCTCAGGGGCTTCTAGCATTCTAGCATAGGCGAGCTTTTTAGTCAGGCTTGTACTGCGCCGAGGTCCCCGGCTAATCCCAGAGCCGGTCCAATTGGGATCTGGATTCCAGGTCACCAGTAACGCGGTTTGTGTACAAGCAGGAGGGCAGTTAATCACGGTCGGGTAGCTTAACAACCTATACTTTTTTTTTTTTAACTAGTCTTCTTTCCATTCGCGAGTAACAGCGAAAGTGTTAATGCGGCCCATCTGGACGCTAAAAACGACATAACTGCGCAATGACGACAGTGGCTCCACTAAAACCAGTCATTACGATGGTTAATGACCAGCCGGACTTAATGGGTCCGGTTTGTGGGCCCTAGAGCTGGAACTTTGAAAATGGCCAAACGCCATTACTAATGGGTTGATTTATGGATTTAATTAGATTGGGTCAAACTGTGTTTCTTTTGCTGTCACATCATTAATTTGGGGATCACAAACGAGCAAATAAAATGAAAACAGAGGAGTGGAATTGTGGAGAATGTTCTTCGTTCCCAGTCATTGATTCGCGAACTCAGACCTACACTTCTCAGTTCTCCTCCATCCATAACTTCAGTGGCATATTTATATCCAGGGTTAGGCTGCACTCTTCCAAACGACACCGTATGCAGGTTATCAGTCTGATGATTCTGGATATGATGGCTGGCAGTACCTGATATATGGGCACGGTGCAGCCTGAACAGGCTCGCTGACACGATTCCTCTGGAAAACTGGCACCAAAATCCCATTCTATACTGAAACGTCCAACCCCCCCCCCACCCATGTCACATGACCCCAGGGTGACTCACGGAAGGCGGTGTAGAACTCCTGCAGGGTAAGGTATCCGTCGTTGTTGTAGTCGTCGTAGCGGAGCAGGTCTTGCGTGGTGCAGTCCAACGAGCTATCCTCCAGGTGGACCTTCATGGATATCTACACCAGGATATGACCAGAGCAGCAACAGATCTCAGTCAGCCATGGATCTTCTATAGATACCTACACCAGGATATGACCAGTGCAGCAACAGATCTCAGGCAGATCTTCTGAATCTCTATGTTCTCAAAACATTGGCTGTGGGTCCTTGAGCACTGGATTGGGATAGACTGATCTAGATTATTCAGGTGTGGTCAAACAGCATAGATCTACAGTGGACCACTGGTACCTAGACAGGCAACCCATATGCTTTTCAGTTATTACTAGCATTGATAGAACTTCAACAACTCTATTTTACAACTAATATCTGCAGTGACTTCTACTACTACAGAGAACATGACTATACTGAATGTACGGGATTTCGTCCTGATCCTAATCCATCATGGTAGGCATGAGTTCTTCAGTGCTGCAGCATGGGAAACGCCCACCTGCGCCAGCTCCTCCTTGCCCAGGTGGCCGTCGCCATCCGTGTCCAAGTATTGGAACATGCCATCCACCAGCTCTCTCTTCTGGTCCATTCTCTTCTCCTGAACCTGTGACTCGGCCGTCAGGTTTCTGGGATGCATGTCCAGCAGCATACCCTTCAGCTTGTTGTAATCTGCCATTGTGCACGTGTCACCTGTGGTGCGACAAGGGTAAAGACGTCCTCCTCAAGATGCTGGCGCGTGACGGTAGATGGGAGTCATCAGGCCCAGCCAATCATAAGCATGGCGCTCGTGAGAATTTTACTTACACAAAAGTGGTCTGAGGACAAAATGAAAAATGATTGGTTCGGAGAGATAACCAATAAGGTGGGTCCAAGCAACTAGAGGAGGCGATAATCTGTCTGGTCATCTCACTGAACAAATCGTTTCTTCCATCTGCCCTCAGAACATTTTTGTATACGTAAAACTTGAGCAGGCATGACCCACCCCGTCTTAGGTTTGGCCCAACCAATCATAAGCTTGGATTATCCCGTCATAGGCTTGGCCCAATCGATCACAAGCTTGGACTGCCCCGTCATAGGCTTAGCACAACCAATCATAAGCTTGGCTCTTGGATAATCCTGTGACCCGCCCGACATTTCAAAACTGGAGCTGAGCCTGGCCAAGGTTGGCAGCTTGTTGACGGCATTGTTGTGAAAGAGCTCCAAGTAAGATATTTAATGTGTGAATAACGTGGCGGGGGAGTGAATACTTATGCAAGCCTTTAATGCATATAACAAATGCTAAACGCTGTGTTTGGTTAACCGTACATTTCCTTTTTATGCCCCAGAATCATTGCACATATTCAAACCTTACATGCCTCTAATTTATCTAATTCTGCGTTGCTGTGCCGCGCTACCTCCAGTAAATAAATGGAAGGTGAAAGCTACCATGATTAATCAAGGAGAGGAAGTGATTATTTCTTACTCGAAATGACATTATGCAAACAGAACCTACGCACCGTGCTGCGCTTTCAGGCCTGGTTTAAATTAAGAAAATCATTCTTTTGTTTTTGAGGCACGGGGGCGCGAGTGTCGACTAAACGAGGTATATGTTTCGGAGTGGCGACGAGTGTGTGGTAATGAGCAGCTTATTGAGACAAATAAGCCTGTGGTCCAATCTGTGGGGAAGACCCACCTCCAGCGAAGACCTACCTGAGATTTAATAACCAATTCCGAGACTTAGCATTAGTCATCGCTAATTAATATAACAGACAAATCTTTATTGAGATAATATACTCCGTAACCTTCATGAAATGGAGGTTTGCCCCACGATGTTTTTCTCGAAGCATTTTTGTAGTTCCCTTCCCTGCTATCTCGGAGATGTTATCCCTCGTTTGAAGCTCGCCATTTTAATCTCCAGGTACACAACAAGGCTGGGTTTAGCTACGGAATACTGCGGACCTCCTAGTGGGTGTCTTTCCATGTTCTGTTCTGTTATTGGTTTTGGGTTTACATCAAAACACCTTCAGAAGATGTTGCTTTTTTTCCCCTCTTCTATTACCTGTCCTCTTCCTTCCGGGAATGGTCATATTCATTTTCAGTGCCATTCCTAAGATGTCTTGATCAGTTTCATGCTCATGAGTATAATATTAGGCTATTTCCTGCACCTGTTCCCCTCCCCCTCCTCCTTTTTCATACTCCAGATGATCAATCATTGATGAGCCTGTCACAGAGGTGGGGAGAGATTCTATTTTCCAGTCAAAACTCTCTAATGAAGTACATCTATCAGGCTTGAGTCGTACAGGAAAGGTCAGTGGTGATTCGGAACAAGTTGTTATGACATGCCATTAATCCGAGTCCCTCAATTACCTCTTATTTTTGAAAGGTCTCATATTCTCACACAAGGATAACCAACCAAGGTAAATAAAGCCAGTAATCATGACAACACCTCAGCTAAATTTTTTGACGAATTTCCCGACAAAGTTCAGAATGCTGTTCTAGACAGTGCAGGTTATAAAACTCCATGATCTATCATTTTCTGGGAGGTACCTGAAGTTCACTTGTACATTATTGCATCCCTGGATTGATGATGTTTTTCTGTAAACCTCTAGCTCATTTTTCATATTTAACAGGGAAAACCCAAAGACTGACCCATCTGAAATATATTCCCTCGGAACTGCGGATGGTACCACAAGGTTACTGGGCATCTTCAGGTACAATACCAGTCAAAAGTCCAGACACACCTGCTTTTAATCCATTTGCCTCTCTTTCATGCTATTCTCTTTATTGTAAAAGGCCTTGAGACTATGAGGTAGTACATATAAATTATTTCACTGACCAAGAGAAGTGCCCAACATTTCAAATGTTAGGCTCTTCAAAACCTCCTCCTTTGCTTCGATGACAACACTATAGACTCTTGACATTCTTTCAACCAGATCCCAGATGTAACAACCCGGGATGCTTCTCCAACAGGCCTGAAGGAGTTTCCACAAGTTCTGGACACAAGTCGGCTACTTTGCTCTTACTCTTTGATCCATCTCATCCCAAACCAGCTCTATAGGGTTCATGTCGGGGGGATTGTGGGGGGGGGGCATGTCATCTGTCACAGCACTCCAACTCTTTCCTTGTTCCCAAGATAATACAGTACTAACCTCGAGGTGCACTTTAGAGTTGATTTCCTGCTAAAAAACAAACGATTTTCAATATGTCTGTCCAGGTTTTGACTGGTACTGTATGTGAATCTCTTCCCACCCCAATGCTGTGTCCATGCACCAGAGAGCAGTCAATTGTGCAGATGCAAAGTCTTCACCTAAATCCTAACATTGGAAAGAAATAAATTCACCGGCAGTGAATGTGCATAGCAAATCAGGCCAAAGATAAGCTAGGACTCCAAAAACACATATGTGACCCATCACCACGAAATGGTATGTGTGTATTTCTACCAGTGCGACTTAAGACTCATTTCGTGGTGATGGGTCATATATAATGGGCTCCTTAAATGAATGCGACACATTAGTAGGGTTTTACCAAAGCATGAAGGACACCAAATGCCAAAAGTAATATTCATTTTAGGGCTTTTAAGTTTTCTAAACATTTTTCCTGCTTTTGTGCCTTGGCTAAATTTAGCTGGGCGCTCTACATTGATTCAAAAATATGTTCTTCGCTTCTGGCTTGTGGCCTGGACTTGTGTTTGTGTGTGTTTTTTCGTAGACTGAATAAGTCTGTCCTGAGAGAATAACAGAGGTGAAAGTGACTTAGAGCATCTGACCAGGGCGAGGTCCTTGTGAAAAGTTTTCCGATGACTTCCAGGGCACCAGGCACTTGTGGGCTCGGTTGTCGCAATGTCTTTCAAGATTTCACGGATCGCCCCCCCCCCCCCCCCCCCCCTTGTGACTTCTCAAATATGGTGTAGCTACTCTGGGGGGGTCAACTTGGCAGGAGACAAACCCCAACGTCTCCCATGGAAGTGAAAATAAGTAATTGGTAATCTTACACTTACACACGCTCTTCTAGGCCGACAGAAGACACTTTACAGTGATGTTTTTGCTTCGTTGTTAAACCGTGTTCTTGTGCAGCATGTGATGACTGCGAAATGCCAGATATCTCCCAGTCGCTCCTTCATCGACACGACACCCTCAGACATCTCATGCGCGGTGTCGCTTTTACTTAAGCATCGGCACTACATTACAGCGAGCCAGCTTATTTATTTATATTCATTCACTCTTTTCCCTCCCTCTCCTCTCTTTTCCTGTGCCATTTCTCCAGTGCTTGTTTTTGCTTCCCACCACCTCCTAACCTTTTCCTATTAGCGTGCGGCAAATTGCTTTGATTCCTAGGAGATGCTTTTGATTGGGTGAGTGGCCCAGCTATCAAAAATATTACTGCTATTTTTTTTTTTTACGGGAAAATCAAAATGGAGCCCTCAGGTAGTGTATGTATGTGTGTGTGTGTGTGTGTGTGTGTGTGTGTGTGTGTGTGTGCGTGTGTGTGTGTGTGTGTGTGAGATGGCACAATATTTTTTCTGGTCCAGTCCCAGTACTAATATTAAAATCCTATTCTATCTTTTTCCTCTTTATCAAATGCTAAGCATGAAATGAGATATTTGTATCAATATGTTTCGATTAGCACTCAAACTGCATTTGGTGTCACGGCGCCATTGTTTGGGTTTGCTAAGAATAGGGAAGTTTAAGGGCCCCGCTGATCAAACGAAAGCTGCCTCGTTATGCGGCGGTAAGGAATCCATGGCAACGTGACTTACGGTTCAGATTCTTTGTTTCGTTCAGTAACAACTTTTGCAAAAATGAAACAGACATATTTCTTCTTGCGTAAATTGTGCCAAATGAAATATGATAAATAAGAAATCAATCATAGCAACATCACTCTACATCCACGACTAACCGCTTCTAGCCGAAAAGAAGTAAAACAGATGAAACCTAAACGATTCTGAAAATATCTGGTTTGTAACCATTTTACCGTGTTGAGACTGTAGTCAGCGCTGGCCTGATGTCACTGATGTACTCTGCAGTTTGCCTTTTCTCTTCCTACAGTGTAAAGTACAGTAACTGTCTTCCGCACACACGGAGAACACGAGAGCCCTGACACGCTTACGTCACGTGACCCTCACATCCGTCGCACTAAGGCTACAAGCATTTTTCTGATTTTCATACCACGTCTGCCTCTGATCGGAATCTGGAATCGGTTTCTTAATCCCAACCTGACACTACTGATAGTGGGTATTGGATTGACGCCATCTCTCCCGGATACACATAAAAAAAAAAAATGCCCCCCTCTTTAGCCTCCCTGCTTTAATTTCTGGGTTATAAATGAATGCGGGGGGGGGGGGGGGGGGGATCACGATTTTTTTGATGGATCACGATTTTTACCGAAATGTGAAAGTTTTCCATCACCTTGTCTTCACTGCAGATAGGTTGGCATCTACAAATGCCGTCCCTAAGCGCGCCATGAGGTCATGTAAGCATAAGGAAAGAGACGCAGTGCTGTGGCAGATCACCTGGCCCCCCCACAATCCCCTCCACCCACCTAAACCCTATACAGGTAGTTTGGGATGAGTTGGATCGAAGAGTCAGAGCACGGTAGCCAACTTGTGCCCAGAACTTGTGGAAGCTCCAATAGAAGCATCACTGGTGGCTCCATCTGGTAGCTGGTAGAAAGATTGTCAAGAGTTTCCAGTGCTGCCATTGAAGTAAAAGAAAGATCACCACCGATCTACATTTTACTCGTTTCCACCCATCCGTTCCCTCTAACTGTTTATTCCGAACGGGGTTGCATTATATGAAAAATCAAAGTAAGTCCATCTGATGTCCTCACGCTTAGCGGCAATGTCTCACTGGGCTTGTAGCCTCACGTCTGGCATCCCGACCTGGAGGTTCCGCTTGGCGTCCGCCTCTGTGACGCCTTATGGGCTGAGCGGCGCCGTCGGCTGCCCCAGTCGTTTAGCAGCTGGTTAGCGCTCCGTGGCTAATGGCCAGGTGAATGAAAGGAAGTAGCCAGAGGAGAACCAGCGTGACAGAAGAGAAGCAGCGGAGGTCTTTGCTCCCGCGGAAACTCCGGGTCAATGCTAGTAACCATGGAATGAGGTTCGGATCACATTGAAGAAAGCTTGCAATTTAGAATGGCTGTGGAGAATTATTCTTATGTATTAATCCTGAACGACGGTGATGCAAAATGCACAAAACTTGTCTGAATTAAGCTTGTTCTGTGTCTCTTGAAGGTAAGAAACAAGTTTCCAAGCACCTTCGAGGCTAGAGTTCGCCGGTTAGATGCTACTGGTCATGCTGTATGGGGACAGAGAATTACACAGAGCAGAGGTGGATAATTCAGATCCAAAAAGACAAAATCCAGACCGGGATTTTGTTTCAACCGTCACCCTTTGTACTCAACTGATTGGATGAAACAAGATCTTGGTCTGGACTTTTACTTTCTGGGGCTGAACTTTCCATCTCTGAGGCAGACTGTAAATGACACCACTGACTGATTGGACTGGTCTCGGAGGAGAAAATGAACAGAGCTCGATTTACCAAAGCAATGATTCTCTCCTACTAAGGGTGCTGTGTGGCCCATTTGGTTAGAATACTGCACCTATGATCAGAAGATCACCAGTTCAAATTCCCGCGTCAGCACCATTGGACCCTAAAGCAAGGCCCTTAATCATCACCCCTACATTGTTCCAGGGACTGACTGACCCTGCTCTCAAAAACAGGTACGACAGCTAAATTAATAAAATGCAAATATACTCCAGGGCCTTGTCATCCACTGACTTTGGAACCCCTTGGTAACCCCAAAACATACAGTGGTCCACAATAATAGAAGAAAGCCATTGAACATGCCGGCGGTGATGACATTTTCAGCATCAATAACCCCCCCCCACACACACACACACACACACACACACCTGCAATGTGAGCCACAATAATCTCCCTGCTTCCTGAGGCTGTCCACTGAGCTCTAAACACAGGACAGACATGGTGGGGGGGAGGGGGGGGGGGAGGGTCTCTGTAACCTGGGTGGCTGCTCTGCTAGCTGGCTCCATTGCCTCTAGGGGGCGCCGGTGCGCTCCTCACAGATGGCAACTGTTAGGTGCTTGTCTGGAAGTGTGACCTTGCAAGCGTGTTCACCCCGATTCACCCCACATTCTCTCACAGGCCGCCATTACTGAACCGTCCAACTGGGCCCTAGCCTATACGCTTACGCAGATACGAGACTAATACCGTATCCCTGAACGCCTTGGACCGCAACCATAAGGTAATCCCATACAAAACTCAGTTTTCTCTTGGCCTTTAATATGGAGTGCAGCTTACAACTCCTCCCAGCATCCCATAATGCAACATTTCCCCTAAAATGACACCTAGGCCCGTGTGCTGTCCCCAGGTTCTGGACACAAGGCCCCCTCCCCAATGCTCGAGTACAGAATCCCAAACCGACCAATCGCCAGTAACGAACAGAAAAGAAACTTGATATTTCATTTTTTCAGTATTGGGAAGGTTACTCCTGAAATGTAATGGGATACAAATTACTACAGTAGTAACCTTGTTAAAAATGCAATAAGTAATGCAACTATATTGATTCCTTCATCAAAGTAATGTAACTTATTACATTTGATTACTTTTCTAACATATGTTTTAAACTGGGCAATAAAATTGCAGAGTCCCAACAGCTTTGCTGGCCCATGTTGCCTGAAAATATGCAAAAATATGGTATTTCTGCATGGCGAGAAGATGCAAAGCAACAAAATGTATGTTATATTCTACATGCAAGCTTTTTTCCCAAAAAGAATATATTCGGACGCAACTCCTTTGTAAACGCCCACATTTTGATTAGTAACTGTAATCTTAATCACATTTTTGTCTCATTGACTGTAACAGATTACAATTACATTTGTGATTTCATTTGCCGTTACGTGTAACTACATATTCCCCACTGGATATTTGCTGTATTGACTAGTGGCGAGACCGGCAAAGTGTTTGTACTTCAATGGACGCGTTAAACGTCTCATTAACATTTCTTTTTGTCAAATGGAACAACTTCAAGGGATGTAAAGACAGAGAGAGATTAGACACCTGATAGATACGACGTGATGCTAGGATTTTAACGATCAGACGATGTGACAGGCAATAATACCAGAGGCAATTCAGCTGTCCAAATAAGGTCGCTTGCCTGTCCAGTGAAGAGCTATCAGGGGAGATAATCATCTTAGATGCAATCGCCGCCAAATTGTTTCTGTAAAATCAGAAAGGCTTGCAGTCCGCCGTTACCCGGCGATCGCTCATTAAAAACCGCGTCATTCCACTTAAGATAATTACGATCGATGATCAAGAATGCGGTCTTCACACATCGTTACCAGGTGAGAACATGCCGGCAGGTAGTGTGAAATGTCACGGTGTATTATACGTACAGCGTTTCGCAATTAAGTCGAAGGCCTGGAACTATCTGGAAACAAGCTCATTTTAGCGGTAGCAAATCGATAGAAGCGTCTTATAGGAGATTATTAAAAAAAGTAGCACTGTTATCAGTCTCTCTAAAAATCACTAAAAGCAGGACAAATCCATGTTATAGATTGTCCTTGTTTTCTTGCTTTGAAGCGCGATGTCAAGGCTGGGCTTTTCTTAAGGAATCGTCTGCAGAAAACAAACAATAAGCATTCGCTTGATATGTATCCCACACAACACAACACTGTTCATCATCAGCAATTGAATTCCATGCAAGTAATAAGTCATAAATTCTGGCTCCCGAGTGAAACTTGAGAAGCCTGAAGCGCTTCTTCGGGGAGATAGAGAAGGAAGGTGTGACCCTCTGGTGCTTCAGGGCTGTCAGGTGACACACTCGGACCAATCAGAGACGCACACAGCTCGCGGTTACGCCCACCGCACTGCGGGATTGACAGATTTGTGTCCGCTCAGTGAAAGGTGGGGAGTGAGTGCAAAATAACTGCAAAATAACTGCAAAGGAATAAGCTAATTAACAAATGGAAAAAAAAAATGAAATGCAAATGTATTCGTTTTAAATTATTCACTGGTTATTGAGTTAACAATGTACTGGTGATTGTTTCTTCCTGGTTTTTGTTGATTTATTATTTATATTTGTCACATTTCGCTACCCCCCCCCCCCCCCCCCCCCCCAATTTGTTTCAGTGTTCTCTGGTGTGCCGAGAGTCACATGACTCCAGCTGAAAGAGAGACGGGTCACAGCTGTGTACCTTCAGGCACTAGTACTACTCACGCTAATGCTAATTAGCGCCATAGTCAGGGACGGCCCCAGAGAAAGTGCACATTAGCTTCGTCCCACACATCTGCCCTTTGCTCGTTCTTTGACAGGAGACTCCACCAGGGGTGGGTTCAGGCTGATTCTAGGATTTGACCCTTAGTTGGGCTGATTATTTCTTTCAAATACAAAAAATGGGGTCTAGAACCACTTACAAACCGGTTAATTGTGTCTAGCGCCCCCTGCCCTCTCCAATGTATAGTCACTGGTTTTGGTCTGGGGGGGGCTTAAACAAATGCATGGTCTAATTGGTGGTAAACCCCGCCCTCTTGAAGATGTCAGCCAATAGTTGCATCATGATCAGTCATGAGGCCCCGCCCATTTTTGTCTGGTTCGCCCCTGTGCGTTCCTGCCCTCCCCCCCCCTTTCATGCCCCCTGTCTGGTACTTGTCAGCGGAGGAGATTTCAGGTCCAGAGAGTACAAATGCAGACCAAGATTTTGTTGCAACCAACCAGCTGAGTAATCTGTAATCACAGTAACTGTGACTCTTTTCAGCTGGGTGGTTGAAACAAAACCCTGGTCTGGATTTGTACTCTCTGGACCTGAAATCCCCACCTCTGGTACTTGTCCATTCAGCGGTCACATTGTGATTAAAATCGGCCCCACTGCAAGGTCTGATTTCTGTTTTTCTGAAACAGTACAATTCCACCAGGCTATTCTTTCATATTTTTCTTTCACCTTCAAAAATGATTGGATACTTACCCTCTCTCTCCCCGCCAGCCCCCCCCCCCCCCCGGTAATATGGTTGGCGCCATCACTGGGGCCGTTATTAGCCACTACAGCTGCCAATGATGGCCTGTTTCCCACTGTTACCGTGGCATGAGATATTGACCCATGAAACCAATACCCTGAAGCACAGCCTTCAAGGGCGATTTTAAAATGAGCTGTTCTCGTACCAAATAATGCAGGCTGACCGCACCGGCGCATGCTGACAGCGGGCTGGTCGCTCGGGGGCTTGCCCGCACCGCCACCTAGACAAGGCTGCCGCAGGAAATGCTTTATTGAATTAGACTTGACGTTTGCCGATTTCTCTCTTTCCGTCGAAAATGCGATGCGCTGTACTGGGCATTAGCGTATCAGACCTGAGCTTTAGAATGATTTTGAGTCTTCAAGTCTTCATTTTTAGACAGCAGCTGTGTGGGGGGGGTAGTAGATTCCATAATACCAGATTTATTCTCTGTCTGTCCTTCCTTCCATCCATCCATCCATCCACCCATCCAGTAAAGAATGGTAGTGGAGCCCGCTGCACACATGCCAGTCCACCGCAATGAAGATTATTTATTATTCCCGAAGAATGAAACAACAGTACAAACGGCAATAACAAAAAGCAAACAATCTCATCAGTCAATGTGATATTTGGTTTAGAGGTTTCCACCAATAATAATGAGAGAAACGGGCCCCTTTGAAGCACACAAAGCCAAACCCGGACTCATGGCTGCATTTCCACCCAGAGCTGGGAGCCTGTGACTCCGTAGCTGTCTGGCTTGTTCGGGTGACTGATCTGAGAACAGCGGATGAGTGGAGTGCATCGGCAAGGCCCTAATTAAACATCCTGAGGAATGCTTTTAATTTCCCCTCACAGTAACACCGGAAGATTGAAGATGGTGATAAAGACGAACCGAAAGAAGTTGCTTCCTCCAGCAGAGATTTCCTTTCCTTGTTACATTCAATACATGGTGTGAATCCTTTTGAATGCATTATTTCCACTTCCATAACTTACTTAATTTCCTAAATTCAGAAGAAACCAAAAACACGATCTCTCAGTTTTCGGTAACGGTTACATTTGTTTCACGTGGTATAAGGCAGATCTTCTCAATCCGTTCCTTGGCGACCTGCAGACAGTCCGTGTTTTTTTGCAAATCGGCCTGACTAACCACAAACCCATCCATCCATCCATCCATCCAGTACAGGGTCACAAGATCTCAATGTACCACTGTTTCCCAACATGGTCCTCAAGACCTCAAGATGGAGCAAAACTGTACTGTGTGGCAGGGACTTGGGAGGGAGCAAACACCTGGACTGTCCATGGGTCCCAGAGGATCGGATTGGGACCCTGAACTGGAGATCGGAAGACAGATTGATGGATGGACAGATTTATAGTTAATCAGGCCAATTCGCAGAACCCCAGAAGTTAAACTCCTAACCCAAAGAACAGAAGTATTTCACGTGCTGCACAGAAACCACGATCACACTGTAGCATAACGTGAACACTGACTCAACTGCTGCAATCCTTCTCTTGGGTCCCCTGAACATCCCATAATTAGTCTTTAGGGAACTAGATATGTAAAAGACATTGTAATTACCACATAAAACATGATTCTGCTGCTCCTCCCATTCTCACGTAGCAGGTAAAACAGGTACAAATGAATAATTATACAATAAATAATTCATGAATGCATGCACAATGTATGTATTATGGAACATTAGTGAGACTGTAAGCGGGAAATATCATGATATTTAACTGGTTTGTATTTCAGGAAGATTGTCACAAGGTCGCGATATTTCAGTTATATTCAGTTATAAACCATCCTGTCAAATGGTCAGCCAATTGATGATGGCTTCAAGCCTACAGGGAAAGTGAGGCAGCTCCCCCACCCCCCCCTCATTCTGTGGCTCAAAGTCACTCTATTTTCATACCAGAATCGTCCCCAAAGCCCAGTGGTTATTTCATTTAGTTTCGACGCTTTATTTATTTTCGACCGACGTGATTTTCATGCGCCTCGCGAGCGAGGTGAGAGCGACAGCGCGTCTGACTGCGTCGTGGAAAGTGTCCAGTCACGTTCCAGAGCGTGACATCGCTCTCAGGCAGGAAGCAGGCCTCGTTCCCTTAAGTTCTAGGCGTAGATGTGGTTTGGTTTTGAAACCCGCGAAACAAAAGTCCATTTAGCCAAACGCCGATTAATGCAACATTAACAAAGTCCGGTAGGTTTTTTTGGAATTGCTGCACGACTCATGCAAAGTTTGATGCCTTTTCAATTAACGAACGTGCTCTCGATGATGCAATATGAGTTGAGACGAATTAATCTTTGCCATGCCGCGCTTTTGCTGCCGTTCGTCCCCGCTCTGCGTCTCCAGCCGCATTTCGAAGGCTTCGGTTAATTCAGCTGCAGACCACGGCGACCGCGTTTCAGAAGCGCAGAGGTGTCCACACTCATTAGGCTGCTTATCACACACGTCTTCTCTACAATCATCTCCTCTGATCACGCTGTCGTTTCACACGAGACTACAAAGTATCCTGCTACTAAGGGTCACATCCACGTGCAGAGAGGCCTAATTGAACTGGATTCAGTCTCCCTCCATGGTTATGCTCGTTCCCAGTACTGCATCTGAGAATCTGAAACACACAGCCAATGGCGCAGGAGACAGTTTGATATTCGGGAGTGCAATGCAATTCAATAATTTATGTGATGGGGGGGAAGGGGTGTGTGTGAATAAATCCAAACTAAATATTAAGGAATACATGTCTTGTAAATCCCACGTTATACCTCTGTATTGACATGTAGCCCCAGTGGCCTAATGGATAAGGCACTGGCCTCCTAAGCCAGGGATTGTGGGTTCGAGTCCCATCTGGGGTGTGACTTCTTTGCTGACTGTAATCAGTGCTGATCTGCAGTATAACTGAAATGTATTTTATATTATTTTTCTTAATTTATGTTCCATGTTGTTCATGTCTGTATGCATCAATACTGCAAAGACAAATTCCTAATAAATGCTATGCACTTGGCCAATAGAGTATGATTATGATTCTATTATTAAGGCAGTCATATAAGAATCTAAAAGAGCGTCACTTCCAATGAGATGAATAAATTCCTTATCAAGACTTGCCTGAATCTGTATATACTTCTGAGATTTAACCTGCAGTGTCTGGAGCAGTGTTTCGTACCCGAGGTAACGGCATACGAATCGCTCGGGAGCGAGACCTAGCGGACGATCCCCTCGCCCGCTGCAGTGAGTGATTATGAGCATTAGGGGCCCGAAGCTGAAAAAAGTAGCAGAACTTTCAGAACGGCGTGACCTTGTCGGACAGGACGCATGGAGTGGACAATCGCTGCCGAACGTGGAGCCGGTTGTTCCTGAAAAGCTTGTGCCAGGATAGAATCAAAGACAATTACACAAAAACTCCACTGAAACAACTTCAAAGGAATTAGCATAAGAACAGCCTTTTGAAAATTACAAAGGATTCAATTACCTGCGACTGTATCCAGTCCTATTAACGATACGTTGTGTTTAATTACAGTTTCTATGTTCAAATGTTCTGCTTGAAACGAAAAGTGTTCAATGTGGTGTTATGTATTTCCATTTTACATACATATATCCCACCTGTTTGTTTTATGATATATTTATGTTTGTTTATTTTCACATGTTGATTTGAAGCAAACTCGCATATATGCTGCGACAGACCCCAGCGCAATTCCTGCACTGTAGAGAGCTGAGCTGGATTCCTGTTGCTTAAAGTGTCATGGCAGCTGTTGCGGGATGCAGTGTGCACCGTTGCAGTTGCGTTACCAAGCTGTATGTAGGAGTTGCATCGCTGCCAGAAAACAGTCACTTCACTGCATAATAAATGTAACTCTAAATATAGTGAATATTTTAAATTCCCCATGAAGCACAGGTGTGTGCATCCATGTTAGGTGGCGTAACTATATTCCTTTAGGACTTTCTGGTACTGTACCTTCTCGGTTAATGTAATCAACAACCTCTGGCTCAAATTATCAAATAAAAAAAAATATGAAAACAATAAAGAAAAAGTACAGATTTAAAAAGTATTTTTCTTGCGGATACCTCTGCACAATGTCGGTTTCAGGTTTTACTATCCTGTGGTGATATTTGTTCTGACCCGATCCCCAAAACACACACACTTCACAGCAGTCTCCTGGCAGAGAAATCTACCCACCGGTAAATAATTCACATCGCGGGGAGCCTCGTCTTGACCCGGGGAGAATTTCCCAGATGTCTGTGCACCTGCTGATGCATTTGGAATCCTGCCTCTTGTCATGCTTGCTTGCTTTAATTTACAACTGAAGCAAACAGGCTTCAATCCCACTTTGTTCAGCGGTCCGCGATCAATCTTGGTTTTAATTGTTGCCTGCCATTGTACGGCGTGCCATTTTTATTTCACTCGTTAATGTCGGAGGCACGAGGCGGCCTCGGGCTGGGGGGTGCACGTATTGCGTATCGCTTGTTTCATTATCTCTGCGGCGCAGGAATTAGGCTGGGATCTGCTGCAGCATATATGCGATTCTGGTCCAAAAAAACAGAACAGAAATGCATGAAAAAACAAACTGTGCTGATCTTCAGGGTGGTGTAAGCGGTAATGGTCCAAACCCATGTGACATGCTAGATGAGATTCAGTGCCTGAAGCTTGCTGGGGACTGACTCACTGGCTTAAAAATGCTTGCTTGCAGAAGATGGCGTCCTACGTGACTGCCCTTTTGCCTAATGGCTTGACTGGTTTTTGGACACCAGGGTTGTTTCTCAGTATGCGTACTTGACCGCATTTGTGTTCTCGCGTACCCGATTTACATCATCTTCCATCGCCGAAGACCAGCTCCAATACTCAAGAACAGAAGTACAGAGGACTGTAAAAATCCCCGGATGTTGCTCTTGCGCCACCACAAATATCAAGATAGATCGGTTTCATCCTCGCGGAACAACACCAATCCCATGATTCATTGCACCTCAAGTGCGTTCTTGGAAGGCAAGTTAGCAAAGCAGGCCATGCCAAGACCACAAGTACAACCTTTGCATTTTGGTATAGAGATTCAGCCCCCCGCAATCAGATAAGAGGTCACTGGATCTGAGGTCACTATCTCAAACATTAATATTCTGTCAAAACAAAATATTGTCCATTTTGTTTCACATAACGGTTAGGCACCTTTAACCCCTTTATAGAACTTGGTATCTAATGAGTTCAGGTTGACCTTCTCAAAGACACGATACAAAGTAAGAATCTTCAGATTTCCACCTTATACCATCTGTGCTATTTCTTAACCGCTACGCCCCCTACAGTTAATGACAAGTAATGACGCTTCAACTTCAAAGACTATCTTTTAGAAATTACTTGATGCCTGACACTGATGCAGAGCTGCAAGTGCCGCGACGAACATTTAGTTTGAATTACACAATTTCTTAAAATCAATCTGATGTCCCTGTTCTCATATAACACTCGCATGAATTCTTCTTGATGTCAGTTCAGACTGATTCATACGATTCATCCCTCAGATATCACTTTGCTGTAGGGAAAAAAAACAGCCAAATCAGTTAATTTAACATGACACACATGATAGTTTAATACGCTGTTTTGAACCTTTGAGAATTACAGTGTTGTCAGGACACTGACCTAAAACTGGCTGTTCGTTCTACTACAAATATAAACCATTGCAACAGCTACATATGCCATGTTCCATCTGAGATACTTCTGTAAAGTCAAGGGAATGACAGCTAGTGTCAGCATTCTGAAACAGGCACAATAACGCACCAGCTGGTAGTTATCTGACAGAGGTGGAAATTTCAGATCCAGAAAGTAAAAATCCAGACCGGGATTTTGTTGCAACCAACCAGCTGAGCATAAAGTTGCCGCTCACAGAGTGCTCAGCTGGTTGGTCGAAACAAAATCCCGTTCTGGATTTTTACTTTCTGGACCTGAAATTTCAATTTCTGCTGACAAACAAACAAAACAACTACGTGAGATCAGAACATACTCGCCACCGGTTACGGTCTCTCAGATACACTGTTCCCACCAAGCGGGCTCAGTATCGGTGAGCGGCAACTGCATCTTCTCGATGAAAACCCCGTCCATGGGTCATACTCTAGAAATACTCATCACGCGCTCTCCTAAACCCATGACCTGGAAAGAGACAGGCAACCCACTGTCTGATTCCTCTCTTTCTTTTGATGCTGTAGAGGTACCTCAGTCATTTGGAGAGTAATGGATCACCGGGCCACTTCTCAGTACCTCTGCAAAATGGAAGTATGGATAGGCTTCACTCTAAAGGATGCTTCAAAGACTATAGCAACCATATGCTGACAACGTGCACCTCTTCCCTGAGAGTAGCACTAAAACCTAAAGGAACTCAACAACGTATCGGAAATAAAGTAAAAGCATTTCAGATCTTAATATTTTTGATCTAGGGATCCCTGCATGGTCAAGTAATTCAGCACGTTTTTAGTGAAAAGATCAAAACAAATGAACAAAACACAAACACAACACTTGCAATTTGGCTTATTATCAAAGCTTGTCATCTAACGCTAAAACAAATGCAGATGTTACGTCACAATGTGCAGGCTTGCATGACTGATATAGGTACCACTTTAACCCATGATGCGATATTCCGACTTTCTGAATTCTCAGATTCAGATTTATCGACACAGGAACAGGCATCTATGCCTCCGCAGCTCTGGTGGCCTCAGTAAATCAAGTTATGAACCGGTATGTTAAGAAAAGTAATTTGTAGTTTCAGTGGGTAAATTAAAATTCCCGACACAAACACACGGCTGGCCGTTCCCGGTAATTGAGGCTTCGGGGAAGGTAATAGAAAAGAAGGTGGCCCCAGCAGAATTTTAGAAGTGTATTTATTTTATTTTGTGGAAACACATTTTGTTACGCTAGCAAAAACCTTCAGTGAAAAGTAATCAAAAGCTCCTTTGTATGTATTGCAACATTACATCTACAAAAAGAAAACCCTTCATTATACGTTAAAATATGACTCTTTATGCAGGCATAAGAGTGTGGCTATCGCTTAACCACTTTGTACAAAATATATGAAAACAGAATCACACTTGACTAGTATTTGAGTCATTTTTGAGTCACACACGAGTCATGGTTGAGTCACACTTGAGTCACACTTGAATCACGTTTGAGTCACATTTGAATCAGCACTGAAATATTTGCCACGAAACCATGCACCCACTATTTATCATATCAAATTAACTGATCAAAAGTTTCCTCATTGCAACCAAAAAAACTATGCAGTGCCAGTCAAACCTCAGAATTTCATGATCTGAACCCTATTTCCCTGATGCTGCAAATGTCAAAGCTTCAACCTCTGTCTGTTGTACAGCAGCTGGCTTTATAGTGATAACAAGCATTATCATCACTGTCCTATTTAATATCGTAAGAGCAGACAGACTAGCTTTTCCCAGATTTCCCTCTGGTCAAACCCAATTAAATTCAAAGAAAAGAAACTTTGGCCAGCGAGGTAATTACTTGCATTAATATTACCCGATATAATCACTGCAAAGGAAATTATGCCATCACCTCACTTTGCTCGTAATTACTGGGAAAATTAATTGGCAACTACCCTTGGAATTAAAGCAAAAACCAAAAATCAAGCCAAATGAGGCCTGAGGTTCACTGGCTTTACATAGCCATTCATCCACCTGCTCGCAAAGGTTAATTACAGCTTCTGATTACTCTGTGTCGTGTTTGTTACACAAAACAACTGGTCCATTAACTTCAGTTACAAACAATTTTCTGGTACAGGGGTACATTCAGACCACCGACCTCGTAACTTTCCTGTACAGAATGTTAACCTATGACTTCTGTTGTTCTCTTATTTCAACAGTCACACAATGGTTGCAAAGGCCTGAGTCAGGTGACGAGGATATTCATGCCTTGTTATTGACTCTATACTTTGTTGCTTTCTTTGTTCTCTCTTGGCTACAGAATAACCCACACATACCCAGAACCTATTTTCTCGGCACAATGGAAGCCATTCCTAAATCCAGTGTTTTCCTCTATGATTTCTTTTATGCTGCCGACAATCCAATCTTCTACATCCCTGTGTCACATGGATCTACCACAACTGTCAGAGAAAACAAGCTATAGACAACTGTTCTCTTACTCTGTGACACTCGTTGCTATACATAGGTTATGTTGTTTGTTTCGTATGCAACAGGAACCACTATATGACTGTGTGATCTTTCCTGTTACCTCTACTGTCCTTGTGTCTTTATCACTTAGTCCACATGACTAGATACAAGGTGTCCTTGGGATTAACTACCTGACGACTTGGAATTCCAGTGTATGCTATTGGTCCCTAAATCCAGGAAGGTGCTTCCCAGCCTAAGGAAACTGCTGTGGGTGATTCTCCTGCATGTGTCTCAGATAGACACGCCCTTGTATGCACGTCCATATTGCGCTGCTGAATGAAGGACGTAACCTGACTGAAGGCTCCAGAGACCTTTCCATGTTCCAGACAGGGAAAACTTTGGGATAAGTAACGCGGCAGAAAACACACACAACTTTTCATCGCCATGGCGATCATCATCCACCATCATCCCATTTCGCACGGTGCCTTTGATCGCTGATGCATCTCCCTCTCATGACGGAGATGCATCACAGGTGTCCCCATATCTACAAAAACCAGATCGTTTCATATTTTGCCATTTTCCTCTGTCCAGACAGACGTTCCAGGACTGTGCACACGGGCCACAGGTGTAAACTGTGTTTACTGGAGTGTCCCTCCCATTTTCGGAGATAGCATCCATGCCCTTGGGCTGATACGGCCGACTGACCTCTCCTTATTCACCTTAGAGGCTCCACGTTCCTGACCTTGCACAGCTCCTTAGATGTTCAGGAAATCATTTTTGCAACTTCCTGCTCATGCTAAATAAATCACGACTACGTAGTAACTGGAGGGGCTATAGGTACCGGTGTACAGCTGCAGTTGCTGACACTGGTTTTGGACCAGCTAGATGGTCTTGTGATCATTTTTCCACACACGAGCATCTGCATTTATAGTGACGGTAGAGCAGAAATGGATAGTTCAGCTCCAGAAAGTAAAAATCCAGACCAGGATTTTGTTCCAAACCAACCAACTGGGTATAACGAGTCACAGTCACAGAGGACTCAACTGAATGGTTTAAACAAAATCTTGGTCTGGATTTATACTTTCTGGACCTGAGCTATCCACCTCTGTAGTCATTGCAAAGCGCCATGTGAAAGAATTCTACCTTTTGGCCAAGATCAAAAGGAAGCCAGTCGGCACAGGGACTCATCGAAATGCACAACTCGAGGCACAAATACGGGACGAAACAGACAGCAGGGCTCTGGTTCCCACCAGCAGGGTTCTGGTCACGTGACCCAGCCCGTACGTGATGCTGTGGAAGTTCTCACAGTTCTTGTTTAAGCTCCTCCCCCTGACATTACTATGCAACAATATCTACCCAGATGTATGAACTGAGCTTGACAGCAATCAAACTGAAAGCTTTAAAGCTTCACTTAAACAGAACCAGAAAAAAAATGACTTTTTAAGGTCTTAATTCTAGATAAGCCAGCTCAGCTTCCTGTGGCCTTGCTTTAGATTTACACGTAGACATTCAGTCTAGTTTAAAATCTCCATTTGTGTTTAGGTAATACAATGGTTACCATGGTACCATTATGACATCAGCGCCACAATATTATAATTGTCGAAGTAAATAATGCTTAGCGGCAATCAGATGGCAAAAACCCATTGATTCGGGACGACCTCGTCATCCCATTACAACCTGTCATGCCTAGACTACTGAATAGATTTGTAAATCGAAGATTAGCATTAGTATTTGTGCGGCGAAAAGGTTGTTTAAAGGTTACCATCTCAACCTTCTCAGAAGTAATTGGTGTAGGAAATGAGTTTGTTTAAGCTATGAGTTTAATTGGAATTAAACACCAGCGTAATTTGGTGCACTGCGCCATTCTAGCTGTTTGATTAAGCGTGTGCATTAAGCACGTGGCGGAACATTACGGGGACGTAAGAAGAGGGGAATATAAACGGAGAACACACACGGATACCGCGAAGCTAAAACTGAACCGGCTTTCCATTCCTACATCCGTCTAATTACTTCGACTTTGCGTCTATTTTAAAAGATTTCTCATTAGACTCATAAAATATATCACTTGGTAATGAGATGTGAAACGTTTCATACTGATCATTTACACCTGGAACACGGCGGTAATAAAATTATTCTGCGGTGTGATTCGGAATCAGTTATAAATGAGGCTTACCAGCTGTTGACATTTATTTCTGACGCCCTCACTTGCTTGTAAATCTGTAATTAACATTGTTGATCCTTGTGTCTTCCTTAATTAAATCACGGAGATCTAAGGGATGACTTTATGCAGTTATTGATAATGGCTCTCAATTAATCGCACACCCCCGCAACATCAATCTTATTTCACTGCTATACACCTGCTAAAGTAATTAACCATTCAGACAGTGTGCAGCAAGTCCCACATTTCTCCAATTTAAATATGACTAGTATAAAAAAATAATAAGTTGAACCCAGATCTTTAATAGATGCTGAGATTGACTACAGCCAGGGGTTTAGCCAAAAATTTTAAGCACCCAAATCAAAATGTCACTTTGCCCCTCCTGCTGGATTGGTCACTGTCTAAAGAAATATGGGTCCCCCCTCAGTAGACAGTTTGCCAGGGTTGAGGGGCCCCTCTCATAATTTCATATTCAGGGGCCCCGATTCTGCCAGGGTATCCATGCACCTCTGGGGCCCCAGAGCACAGCAATCTCAGTGCCTGGACCCAGAGTGACATACTGCCTCACTTTTACAAAAGCTTTTCTTCTCTTTTAAAATAAATCCATCACTAGGCTGACCCGATACGCACCGATGTTCTCCGCCTTACACCGGCACCATCAGGCGAGTCGCACTAGGGCCATCTCCTTAACCTCACCCGAGAGACGCGATGACTCGCGAGCAGCAGGATTATCATTGACTCACCGAAGGCCGGTTTGGATTGTACCTCCGGGATCGTCAGTCTAGTTAGTGTGCTGGATCCTGCATTCATTCTGTTTTATTGCACCGGGGGGGGGGGGGGGGGGGGGGGTTAAGGTTAGGCACAAGAAAGGGAGCACTCTCGAGACACAGGAG
The DNA here is from genome assembly GCF_023856365.1 of Brienomyrus brachyistius. Taxonomy (NCBI): domain Eukaryota; kingdom Metazoa; phylum Chordata; class Actinopteri; order Osteoglossiformes; family Mormyridae; genus Brienomyrus; species Brienomyrus brachyistius. The sequence continues at coordinate 3,936,262 of NC_064556.1, read as the reverse complement.
GGAGACGATCAGTTACACCCACCCACCCAGGGAGTAGCTGGTCCATTTCTTCCGTGTGCTATAAACGGGGGGGGGGGGGGGGGGGGGTACTGTATGTCATTGTGACTCCTTCACAACAGTCACAGCGCTGCTCCACTGGGGTTTCCTGCGCAGGAAAGTGGAATTTTCTTTAAAAGCAATTATCAAAGAGACTTCAATACTGGCTACCTTACAAACGACCCCTCGTTTCGACCCGTTTCCGCTGTACGCTCGCATATTTGATTGATGAATTCAGTGTAGAGTATTTAATGCGTGATTTAACTGCAAAAAAAGTACTAACCACCCCTCGTGAAATTCACTATTTTTCGCCAGTTTCGTTATTTATTTATTTATTTTTTTGAGCGGATACTGTATTTCCCTTAATTGAAAGAGAGAAGAGGGAGACAAACTGAGAACAAATATATTTGATATGGTTATTATAATTATGACCCAAATGATTACTTTTTCATCTTCCACGTTAAATAGGTGTTAGGTTAGCCAATCATCACACCAAATAATTGCCACTTAGGAGAGAGCTGTAGATCTGCATTACCAAAAATAAAAAAAGGCTAAATGATTAACTTTCCTTTCAGATGTTTAACTTTAGGTTAGGAGCCTAGAATTTGCCGGTTCGCCTCTTTAACCTGACGTGTCCCTTTCTACATTACTGGGGGATTAAAAGCGGACCTCTCTAATGCAGCAGTTCACGGAGCACTTCTGCATTAATAAGTAAGCCCTTCACGACGTGATTAGGCTGTGAAATCACGACTCCGTGGAGGCTGAGCTGCAAAAGTTACGCGCGAATGTGCAGCGCGCGCGCACGGCGCGCGGAAGATCGAACGAGGTCACCCGCGTTCCGCGCTCCCGCGTGCATCTTAGATGTTAATGAGCGGTAATAAAACACGAAAAAGCTCATCGGCTTTGCACTTTGAAATCCCCAAGGTTTTTCTTCCCAACCAGTAGGTGTCTGCAGTTACACTTAAAGGGCACTTACTGTGGTACTTTTCAGATTCCAAGCCTCGGGAGACTATTACTTGAACGTTAAAGTTGTTTATCTTTCACCTTCAGAGGTATATGCATTAAGAAATTATATATAAATTTCCATTTGTATCTGCGTGTTTTGTGCCAAAAGGTGCAGTTCCGTTTTATGTGCATTTAAGTTCTTTCATTAAATTACTTTACCATGCAGCGACAACAGTTTACAAGCTTTGCTGCTTTGTAAAACGTCTTTGTAATTGCGCCGTGTTTACAAATCTCGCTCTTCATCACTGCTGTTCCGAGATGGAAATTAACTCGTGTTAAGGAAGGACAGCGGATTAGCGATTGTGACGCTGTGCGTTTCTCCTTCAAGGTCAGCAGCGAGGTTAAGAGTTTCGCAGATCAGTACATAAATCACAGATACTCTAGACATTCACAATCAGGACAAGAAAAGGCATTCTATTTTATTTTATTTGTAACATTCTTCCCTGGAATACGGCTTTAAACCAGGTGTTTTCTAAATATACCTGCTCATATTCTTCACCATGATCTATATGACACTTCAAGCTCTGGACTTATGCTCTCCATTTCATCTCTTGTCTTACTACTTACCATATTCATATGACTACGGTACAACCTCAGTCAACTGAATTTTCTAATGAAATATACTATGTACAGCCATTCCTTGTCTGTCCTATTAAAGCTTTCTTAAAGTAAACTGAAATACTAGGCACCAGTGTTATACTCAGAAAATAACAGCGATCCCTTGCAGATCTATTTACCAGCTGTAAGTTTAAAATGTAGCCGGTGTGAAAGGAGTGGCGCCCCCTAATGTTGGTCTTAAGAACTGCGATATGGGATCTCCATCTCTTGGTTGCTGATGTCATAATGGTCCTATGGTAACCATTGTCGTAGCTAAACAGAAACACAACTGCATCCTTAAGTGTTAATTCCGTTCCCCCAGCTGCCAGACATTGAACTGACAGTCCAGATTTCACCTAGGGACAACTGTGATTGCTATATTGCTACACAACCATTAGTTAGATGGGCATAATGAACTGGCTGGAGAAAATTAATTAATTTGTCAATCTGAAATTTTCCTTTGTTCTTTGGCTTTTGCCAAAAGCTTTCACCAAACTAAACCATGAAAGTAATATATTAGCACAGAACTGCTCTAAAAAACACTTAAGAGAATGCGAATAGAGGGTTGAAGTTGTGACGATGGCCATTTCAACAGGTTCTGCGTTTCTAATCTCTTGCTCTGCCGTATGATTTACATACGTTTGTGATTCCAAACCTGCAGCGAGTGCGAGACCTTTAGACCCAGGCGAATGGATCAGGCAGAGGCTGAGGCGACAAATTCTGTACCACAACAATTAGCGCTATGTCTGTGAAAAATTGCTTCGCCCAAGGCCCGAACAAAAACAAACTAAAGTGCTCCCAGTGCAGTCAGGGCGGGCGTATTTTGGCTTTGAAGTGCGGTTGAAAAAAACGTATAATAGATTCAATCAGGACAACACAGGAAACACGGTCAACTTGGAGGACTGTAAAAGCAGGCTGGGAAAACGGAATTTTACTAACAAGGCAAGAAAGAACAATCGTGGATCAGGCGTAAAGATTACAGTGGGATATCCGTGGCATTAAACACTGCAAGAAGAGAACCAGGGAGAAACCATCAGCTCTTTTGCACCCAAGACCAGCAAACTCTCTTCTCCTGGTCATTGCTATTTAAAGGGCTTCCTGCATGAACAGGATCTTGTCCAAATGCTGAACTCCCTATCCGTCCGATCATAGTGTAGCTGTCCCAGGCTAAACTAGTTCAAGTTGTTCCACTTCATATGGCAGATCACATACCCCCCCCCCCCCCAACCCCAGCTTGGATGTCCCTGTTGGCATGGTAACCTGTGACAATGAGCTGGGTTGATACCAGGTGCCTGAAATCCTATTGTAGTAACGATGTGGATGACACACAGTGAATGAAAATGGTTCTAAAGGATGTAAAACAGCTAGTCAGGGATTTGCCATCTGTTTAGCAGTGATCTACTGCAAGGGTGCAAGGTCCATAATGAGGATGCACTCCCAACTTAGATTACAACACTGCGGAAAAGTTAACAGGCCATTTGTCAGCTAGCGCTTTCCTATATAAGGCCCAGCGTTTGCTTCTCAGGTAAAGCGTGGGATGTTCCTGACTGTGAATCGCTTAGGAAAATCTGCCCTAATGCTGGCGATACGGCTGTTTTAAGGAAACAAAGCAAGGAGAAGTAAAAATAAAATGTAGGGGCTCCGTAACGAGATATGGAGCAGCATACAAACCAAATGGGAGGATTTCTAAAGCGGAGTGACCGACCGCTGTTATAAGAGTTTCCGTACTGTCAGTGATGTATCGATGTGGATTTTTCATTTTTAACAGGTTAGTATAGTATAGCTGCTGCTTGTAACGTAGGTCTCTTGTCTTCGATTTGGACCTTTCCAAGAAAGAAAGAGGAACTTGTTCTGGCACCAGGTGTACGACATAATCCCAGGGATAGCATTCATGTGGATGCACACGATAGCTATTGTTTATCTTTTAAACTCCCCGTGCTTGTACCATACGATCCCCAGGGGTGATGTTGCTTACATTCAGGATCTCTGGATTCTGGCAAGGTGTTCAACGATGTTTTGGTGGGGATCAGATTGTGTTCCCTAGGCTTCTGGAATCAACTCCTAGCTTGTCCTTTCTGAGCAGGTGGAATGACTTGAAGCACAAAATTTCTCTAGTGTTCAGTGTGAGACATAACATGGCTTTTTATGTTCAGTTAGACGCGGAACACTTGGGCCATCTGTTTGTAGATGTGTTTTAGCCTCATACGTTCGGGGTCTAATTGAGCTCTGATGAAATGCTTTGCGTTGCAGCTGACTAAGAGTGATACCGGCTCTATCCTTTTTTTGTCTTCAGGGCTCTGTAACTGGTAGAATTCTCATTCCTTAAATCTTAATAAGCTTTTGGGCTTCTCCCGAAACACTGCCACAAATAGTTGAAGCTCATTGTTCTGGTTTCATAATGAAACATACAACAATGGCTTTCAAAGAGCTCTGTTTTCCCACTGATGCGTGAATTTTAAAAAATGAGAGAGAGAGAGCGAGAGAGAGAGAGAGAGAGAGAGAGAGAGGGAAACATCTTATGGGAAAATGAAGGTGCTTGATGGTCTCCCCAAGCAGGGTTGTTTATGCGAAGATAACAAGAGAAAGTGTTCCACTGACTTCCGTTCTAGCTGGAATAATCCCTTGGAAACACATGTTTTGAGAAAGACCTTCAGATCCAAACCAGGAAATCAAAGGAATTTGTTTGTACTAGATCAAGGATGGCATAACTCAATATGTTTTTGTGTAAACAGACCAGTAACATCCACGAGAAATATTGTCTGTGCATTAACCTGTCTGTGCATGTATGCATTTTACAGGAAATCACATGCTAGGCAGTTTCTTTGTGGCATCCGTGAATGTGCACATTCTCTGAGAGAGTGTGATGTTTATTGTGAATGATACCAATGGTGCAAAAGGGGGTATTGCTATCTGGGACAAGACATCTATTTCAAACAGCAAATAATTTAATATAGTTACTCTATGGGGAATAATTAACTTAATGAGGGTGACTGTGTGGGACACAGGCCAAACTGGTATCTCAGAGAGATTTTATTGACTTGTCAGTCATGAATGTTTGGGAGACATTCTGAGACATTCTCTGCATGTAAGATGATTTGTATCGATATTTTGCAGCCCCTTACTATTCTGTTGTCAACAATTGTGTGAGATTTCTTTGCATTTCTAAAGCCTTAAGTCCATTTATAACCACTTTCAGTAAATGTGATTCAGAAATGTCAAACCAAGCTATGATTTCTAACCCCACTGTACTGTATAACGTATCCTAAGACCAGCCAATGCAGTGGTGTATGACAATTATTACAAAAGCTTTGTGATAGATCCACCTTTTTTTTGCCCTTTGTGATTCCAAATCGAGTCATGCGAAGTCAGACTGAGAAGGAGTGCGATGTCCCATATGACTGTCTTTTCACTCTTGAACACGCGCCATCCTGTCATCCGTTTGTCTGTCAGGATCTCCAGTTTAGCGACGACCCTGTAAGAAGCAGCCCGCACCGGCTGGCAGCTTGACAGGGTCAAATGCTGCTTGCACATAAAAGCGGCTTATGGTGGCAGACATCTCCCAAGGAAACGTGGTCGCCCCCTGGAGCATGGAGGCCACAGTGCACGGCAGTGATTTGTGGTGGATTTTATGAGTATAACACAGACATCGAACCAGAATGACGATGATAGTGCCGGAGCCCAGAATTTATGCACAAAAGACTCATGTTTATGTCAGCCTAACCGGACCTGTATGAGGTGCAACTGATTGTTATTTAAAATAAAAAGAAAAAAATGGCACAGTACCAAATTGCAGCGAATCCATTGCTCTGTTGTTGATTTGACCCCCTGGTGATTAAAAGAGTTCGTTCTCTTTGGGCTGGCAGGTCCTCCTCCGGTGGATTAGGTTTGGCTCTGTAGGCAACAGCTTCACTTCAGAGACCTCCTGCGGGCTTCCCCGTCTTGCGAAAGCGGGCCTGTACCCTGGGCGGTCTCCCTGGTGGCTCCTCTTTGTCGGCGTGCTGAGATTAAAAGCTCTCCACTCGAGCACCATTGTTGCTACTCGCTACGTATCAGCCGACTGGATTTAATCGAACCAGGGTCAGGCGAAATAGCAGCCGCTAAAACCGCTTCATTACGACTCTTAAGAAAAACAACTTTTCTATACAACAGATTCTGAAACACAGGGCTTTAGGTGGGGTTTCTGTTAAGTCATACCTTTCCAGGCACTCATATGCACAGCAGTGCCGTCTTGGTAGGAGAATACACAGACGCTCCTCTACTTACGAACTTTCAACTTACGAATTCTCAGACATAGGGCTCCGGTTTCCTGTCTCCAACATCAATTTTTTTTCCTGCGCGCCAATTCCCCCTAGTACGACTTCTGACCGCTATTCCCGCCGCGCAGCAGTGTAGCGTGCGCACTCCCAGCATCCTAGTTCTTTCAACTTGCGTATGCCCTTAAAATGATGTTGAATGACGATTTACGAACACTTCAAGTTACGAACGGCCGTTCCAGAACTTATCTCGTTCGTAAGCAGAGGAGCGTCCGTACTGTTATACCATATAATTGTGTATACGCACTTTTCTTCTGACTGAGCTGCATTTCAGACTATTTTTACATGGCTATACGGTAAATCCATTGTCTTAGAGGCAGGTATGTGCCATATACCTGTGTGAATCCATGACTACGCTTCTCATGTACAGCAAACAGTACATGTTAGACAGTATAGGGACCACGCTGTTGATGTCGTCTTGGCAACAAGCATCTAAATTCACCGCATTAACCCTTCGATGACATTTCTGACTAAGCCGACCGTGGAGTTGCTGCATAATATGCAATGAAGCGGCTTGGCGGTATTATTAGTAGTCGTAGCTGTGCGTGAGTATTTTAAGCAAAAGTAACTCGCGCTGCCGTTAGCCGCAGCCAAAAGGGACAGAAGTAGATTTAGGTTGCAGCTGGGACTGTTTGTGTTCCGGCTCCAATGAACATAGCACCCACCTGTGAGATACAGTCAGTGTGTCTGCAGCCAGCAGCCAAAAGCTTACATAAAAACTACCCATTGGAACGACTGCAGTTTTACTGCAGCGCTTGGCATGAAAATGAGTTTTCTGTTTATAGGATAACTGACATCAGATATTCCATCTGTCTTATCTGCATATCTGTCCTCTTGGAGGATGTAATGCCCTGCACCACGAAAAACAATGTCAGTCTCTGCAAACTTTTAATGGCTCGCTAATGCTTTGTCAAAACTAGTGCGTTTCCACATGTATCATTATTACTATTATTATTAAACCTGAAAAATTATATGATAAATCAACAGGAGATATGGGATGAAGACTTGGCTTAGAATGCAGCTTAGTGAGTCACAAAGACACAGTTACATAGAGGTCAGTTACACTTGAAAAAGCTAAAAATAAAAATCTTCATCCATCCATCCATTATCCATCCATCCATCCATTATCCATCCATCCATCCATCCATCCATCCATCCACCCACCCATTATCCATCCATCCACCCATTATCCATCCATCCACCCATCCATCCATCCACCCATTATCCATCCATCCATCCACGAACTATTTATTCTGGTCTGAGTCACAGGGAAAAAAAATCTATGTTATATGTAGTTACGCCTTCTGTTGTTTAGGTGATTAAATGCCTTATGTATTGGCTCAGGTATATATATATTTATATCAGGAATCTCAATGGCCACAAATGCATGCAAGCCAGAAGATGAAACATTATATAATAATGTACGGAATACAGTATGTGTGTGTGTATATTATATATATATTATTCATATATATATATATATATATATATATAGAGAGAGAGAGAGAGAGAGAGAGAGAGAGACAGAGAGAGAGAAATGTAAAAAGTAGTATTACACCTTCCTGATAACATATAATCAGCCAAATGGTAAAACTTAATTGATATTTAAGTTTATAACACAGCTTTGATATGGTACATTAATGTGTCAAACCCTTGGTTTGCACTCTGACAAGCGTGATTTGTGGCTTTCTATTAAAAGATGACATTCATTACAGAGTTTGACCCGATACTGGTCGTGTATGTCTCGTCTGGGACGTTTTCTGAGCGGAGTAGATTTGGGCATGGATGGTTGGGGCACGCCCCTATCAATGTTGTGGGAGTACTGTGCGTGTTTAGGGGGTTGGGGGCTGATTTGCTCCCTAAAAAGCTGCGCCCTGATGGAGAATTCCAACATGAAGATCCAAAGTTCATTATTCACGCGATTATTTTCTGATAAGAAAGACATTTAAACAAGATTACAGACGAGCAAAAAAAGGAATACTTCTGACGCAGGGACAATTTGAGGGATAATAGTAATATTTGTGTTCACAGTTAATCTGGCGCTGTTTGCAGTACGACTCTTCGTTTGACAAGGACTTTCTGTTCCGTTGTACGGGCGATCGCCAAGAAGATTTTTGCAGACATTGGGAAAAAATTTCATCACTTTCTAGGTCTATAGTTTTTCTTTTCCGCCAGCAGTTACTATGAACATTAATTATGAACAATTTCTTGATGCACAAATCAATCTTACAAAGTCATGCGAAGTTTCAGCACTTCAGTAGTGGCCATGGATAGTGATAGTAGCTATGGCGGTGCTTGTTTGTTCGATGTGATTCATCTGCAGCTATCTGCTCAGTAGTGCGAGTGAGAAACAGGTTTTCCCGGTAACCGGAGTTAAGAAACGCTGCACTTCGCTCCGCTCCCCATGCGTTTCATCCCCGCGCCTGACAGATCTGACGTCACGCTCCCCCCGTACGCAGGGGGTGACGGTGTTCTAATTTCTCCGCCGATTCCCCGCGGATGAAGAACACAGGGGGGGAAAGTGTGTCAGCACGTCTCCGCTAACCAGCCAAACCTCAGAATCCCTGCAGCTGCAAACAAGCGAGCGAACATTACTCAGTCAGTGTCGGGGGAGAAAAAAAAAAAAAAAAAATATATATATATATATATATATATATATATATATATATATATATATATATATTCTCCGACGCTGAAATTTCAAACTGCGTTAACCTCTCTCTCCTGTGCGGTACGCAGTATAACATAAACAAATGTGGGTGGCGGTTACCTAGACTTTGTATACGCTCTGCAAACACATTTTATTGTTGGTGGATAAAAAAATTATATAGATACTGCGTCAGTCATTCACGTGTCCGCTGCTGTCTGAGAGTCTGCATGCTACGGTCGTGTGATCGTGAATACAGACCATGTGTTATTCTTGTATATGTTGTTTATATATTACATGGCTTGTCTTGGCTAACAAATCGCTAAATCAGTCTCGTTGTGATGACACGTACGTACAATGACAAGCAATGAAGAATTGAACTGAAAAATAGGGAAATCGGGAAACAGGAAATAGTGTGTGTGTGTGTGTGTGTGTGTGTGTGTGTGTGTGGGGGGGGGGGGGGGGGGGGGATTGACTGTGTGCCAGAGCGAAAAAAAGTAGAAAAAAAAGCCATAATGATAATCAATTTGTCCCTCTGTAATTTTTATTATAACGAATAATTTGCCTGGATTCATATTCCTGCATCTCTATGGTAACATTGAGTCCGATTGGTACCTAAAATGAACAGGCCCCTCTGCAAAGAATATTCCGGTTTGCTGTGTTACGAGAACAATAGTAACGAATGATTCTTGCCTCCCATCATGTCAATGAGGAGAATATACTAGCTAACCATTGACCAAACGTAATGTTTTCAAAGACAGAACTGTTGACTTCTGCGAATAACTTGAGGCGGTATTGATGTAAACCTATAACAATCTATATGTTGACTGGAACTGAATTTAGCGGATCACACTAGATTTGGAAATGCGGTGCACCAATCACATTGTTACACCTGTTGTTTGTTAACACGGATACCAGTAATATCCCAATAAACAAGTCAGCTTCCATAATCCATGTCAAGGGAGGAGACTTTGGTCCAGGACAGGATTTGTAAATTATCATTTCAATAAAAAAGCCCTGGACTTCACTTTAGCGCTGAGTTCTTGCTGCGTGCTGATTGGTCAGTCTCCTATAATCATGCACGTGTCACTAATGTTAACGTGAAACAGCCGGATGAGTCGTTCAATCAAGGAAACAAACCAGTCAAAGCACAAAAAGGACTGAGTTATGCAGCCGAGCACAGGAGGCATTCGGTGTTAAAGTATTTTGTAAAACCTTAAGTAGCTAGCGGTTTATCTGGTCACCCTAGTCAAAAGTTATTCTCTTGAATGCCATTCTTGTTTCATGTTGCCTGCTTAACGTGTTGAACCGTACGCCATCTTAACTTAGCTAACAATTTGCCCTTTTCTTCCTTGTTATCACCTATTAATCTGTTACAATCATTTTAGCAGTTGTTCTCATCCTTAAAAATGTGTTGTTTCTTTCACGCCGCAATTTAAACACGAAACTCCATTAACTTCCTGTTTTCATGTTTTAATCTGTTTTTTTTTTTTTGCACGGTTGTTCATTATTGCATTCTACCTTTTACTTTGCCCTCTCCATCTATATTCTACAGTCTGTCCTTGTTTTGGAAATCATCTCCCCCCGCTGTGGTCTGAAAAGATTGTGTATCCATTCAGTTATGATAAATGTTATAATAAATAAAATTTGTCTTCGGTGAAGCAATTCAAAGCATGACAATGAATTTGTGCCCTAATGTGCTTATTGAACACATATCTAGTCAAAAAACACACACACACACTATTCACAAAAGATATTCATCGCTCATAGACACAACGAATAATTGAAATGCAGAACTGAGGACTGTCAACATTTTTATGCAACATCTTGCAAATATAGGTCTTAATATATGTTTCTTAATTATGTAAATGCCTAGCTTCTTGACACAGATTTTTTTTGTGATTATATTATTCTCTCAGTGAAAGATATATAAATAAACTAAAACTGACATTTAGAAATCGCTCCTCATTTGAAAGAATTTACGTCCCACAGTGCAACCGCTGTAATGTGCAAAAAGGCAACTGAACACCTGCCTAATTTGGATTAAACATGCATGACAGAAAGTGTTGAAGTTCTCTTCCCGTCTAATGCGAAATGACTCAGGGGCCCCAGGGCACTCGCTGCTTTTGCATAAGCAGCTCTGGAGAAGCCTTGGCTTTGGTTAGCAATGCAGATCTACAGACGAGATGAAGCGATGTAGCTTCCCTGCTACTCAGCAATGGAATTAAAACTAACAAAAAAACACAAAGCATCTTCTCACTCTGGTATGTCAGAGATTTATCATCAATAATCTAATTTATCAATTAGCAGGGACTAAAAAGATTTCCGCAGAACTTTTCACATTTTCAAATGCCGGCAACAAAAGTATCTTGTCTATAATATCTCAGTCTTTGCAATTTTATCTGGAACGTCAGTCAGTCTCCGATACAGATTTTGGACCAAAACTTCTGGGAAAGTTTAACGGGGGAAAAACTATCCCTCAAAAGGTCACTTAAGGCTTCAGCATCTTTACGTTCTTTTAAAATCTGGGCGCCATGACTATTTTTGAATTTCACAGAGCAATTCTCCATGAAAGGTAAACTAAGGGTTTAGAATCAAATCATGTTAAAAAAAATACTGTTGGATTCCACAGAACAGAAAGCCTAAAAATACATCTCTTTATACAACAGCCTTCAAACCTCTCCAAGTCTGCCTAAGTCTGCCTACTGCACTGTCTTTCTCATTGCCTTTCTGTTTATTTACCGGAATATATTATACGAGTACAGAATGTATATGTAAATACAGAGCATGTATTCAAACGCCAGAAGGAAGCAAATCACATGCAAAGAGTCTGTTACCATGGGGAGCAAAGGCACATTTTCCAAAAAAAAAGTCTCAAAACCGCGTCTTTTGTCATTTGCCACTTTTCCGCAATAGATGCTAAAAGACTACGGGTACCACCTTTCACTTTCAACTTCTAAAGTATTTTGTTCCGCTTTCAGTTATTTTACAGCCAATCTATCAGTGGCCTTCTGGTTTTCCGACTACCTAGTGGTCAGTTTTGGATTAGCGATAAAACTATTCTATATGAATCTGAAAAGTTTGATCTCAGATGCTGGGACGCTAGATACACAGACTGAAGAACGATCGCTAGTCATGGTTCTCTACACAGTCGATGACATTCACATTAGAAGAGACAAAAACATTTTCCTGGTGTGCCATCAAGTGAAAATGAACCTTGGCTCGAGTCTCTAGAGCTGAAATGAACCCGTCGTGCCAAGTTTGATCCATGCGTGCAGGTCTGGGGTGACATCATGCTTTAACGTGAGTTACTTGTGCAAATCCCTTATAAAGAATCAGCGGGTGAATCGTCTGATTTTACCTTCCTCCCGGTGTCTGGCTTACCTTTGAAGAAGCAGTCCCTGCTGTGTGTTACATAGATCTTCTTTTTCTTCAGGCAAGCGGCGCGGTAAACTTCACAGTGGTTTTCGTAGAACTTTCCGTCAGAGCCACAGGCAGGCATGTAGCTGGGCCGGCATCTCTCCTGGCAGGCGCAGCGCGTCTGTCCCGTCCCCTCGACCAGCACACACTGCTGGCCCCTGCGGCAGAGCCTCCCCCTGCAGCCAGCGTGTCGCTCAGATGCAATGCGGCGCCCTGTGAAGGATGAAAACATCAATGGGGGAAAAAAAAACATTGTTTATTAACAATCAGCCCTCTGGTCACACAATCTCTTGCAGTTGTGTGTGGCTCAGCGGATTAGAATGCGCTGCAGGATCAGAAGGTCGTTGGTTCGAATCCCATTGTCAAGCAAGGTTCTTAACCCAAATTGCTTTGTTTTGGATAAATGTAAAAAAAAAAGTCTAATGTGTTGTCTTTCCTGGACGATTTAAATGTTATTATTGTATTAATTTATACTGTAGAGTTCTTAAATCTAGGCCTTTTAAATGTTTTTTTTTCTAGAATCCCAGCGAATGACAGTAATGGCGGAAAAGACAGAGAAAGGACTGAACTTAAATAAAAAGACTGATAGCGAAATGCAAACGACTAGTCTTCATTTGCACGGTTAAGTGAAACTGGAATGAGGAAATTGCTGAAGGCTTTCTTGGTGTGATCCACTGGCTCATATATACCTGTCAATCCACATCCATCACTATCACAACCATCCTGTTCCATGGTGATTTAATACATTTTCTCCCAAAATTGTGCTGAGGTCAGCAACTGCTTGGGTCGACCTTGTTGGACCGAGGGGTGTTGAACGGACTGTGAATGCAGAACATCGGCTGGGCTTATGATGGGGGGGGGGGCATCTATTTTGGTTTTCGAACCCCATCCACACAGAAAATTTGAGTTAAAACCTGGCATTTATGATGTGGAACGTAATTTTTCCTCATTCTCAGTTTCTGTTAAAAACATTTTTCTGCATGCAGTTCCTGGGCAAGGATTATATTTCCTGGAAAAAAAATGAATAAGAGTTTATATACATTCAAAATGTCCAGTTTGAAAATCAGCGCACAGAAAGAGAGGGAAAAAAAATCCCAATCCTTTAAGCCCAGTGATAGTAAATGCACACAGCTTCATTAGGTTGTTCATCTAGGTTACTTTCAAGGAAATAGTTTAATTAGATGAGTTTTCCTAACGACACAGCCGTTCCGGAGGCCTCGAGGACTGACCTGGCTCAGTGGTACTGACTGTGTTTCTGCCGCAGCGACGCAGTGGGTACCAAACGGGGAAAAAACAGGTACATTGCCTTTGAGAGCACATGCGGTGCCTCAATCCAGTTCGCTAATTGTTCTGCGCGTCCCAGGAAGCCATCAATGGGAATTCAAAAATTCGTCTCCCAAGTGACCTTGTTGTGGGTGTCAAGGTCAGAGAAGATTACTCGAGCATTTGTATTCTCCAAGCGCCGAAGATTAACACTAGATTTACCGAGTTTTTATTCTCTGCTGAGAGTCCCAAGGTGTTTGTCACCCCTGCTGTGATTTTCGCAGGTCTTCAGCCCCATCCTCCTCCTGCTTTTGTTGTGCAAACACACCCATTACCTGTGAGGCCTGGCGCATTTGCATTTTTTACTCAGAGTAGCTCAAATCCAAGGCAGGCTAAACCTCTGTGTGTGACATGGAAACCTTCACAAAAGTCTGCCATATCTATACCAAATATCCCACACGCTGACTGACCTGCAAATATGAAAGACACACATTCACAAAATATATGGAAACACAAGTCTGTGTTATTTATAAAACAAATTGAGTGAAAATAGAATGAAAAGTTGCTAATAGAATGAAATGAATAAAATGAAAACATGCTAACACTTCAGTCTCCAATGCATGTTTGTATATAAATGTCATAAGCTGAGTGAAGTCATGGTCCATGGTTTTTGGCATGCTCATACACATACAGAATAAAATGTCATTTCATTTTCATTGGCCATCACTGAATTATAACACCAAAAGTGAATTTTGTTTTTGTGTGATCTCTCCAGCTTTGCATGTTTGGCTGTTCACGTTAAAATTGATGTATCCGTGCCTCAGTTCCAGGTTCATCTCTTCGTCATCTTTCTGCCTTTTGTCTCAGTGGTTACTGTCCCACACAGTCTGTCTATCTTTCAAAGTCTGTGTTTGCAGCGTTTGAAAACCCAGTGACCATCATCCCTGTATTTGGCAATGGAGTTCCTTGGCTAGAAGAATCGGAAACAATCTTCTTTTTCCTTTCCACCCTGTAGATGCTTTGTACAGAACGTAGGCATTCACGGCCACCAAGTCCAGCATGTTGTAAAACACAGCTACTGGCCACTTGCTTGTTGCTGCTCGTACTGAATACATGCGCGCCATTCTAAACACTGACGTGGAGAATTCCTCTCCCTGTGCAGTGTCCTTTGCCAATGGAGGAAGTTCACGGCAAACGTTATTCACCATGCCCAGTAAAGTGAAGCAGTCTGTGTGACAGTGACAGTGAGGTGAAGAAATTGTCCATTGTGACATTTCTCCCGTCATCCAGAAATGACTCCATCAGACTCATGACCACGTTCTCTGCCAGCCTTCACCAAGAACTGTGCTGAAAGTTTCACTCCAGGAGAACACATGAACATAGATGTACAGCTGTTCTCGACCAAGGTTCATTGTCCATGCAGTATATTTACATTTACATTTACATTTACAGGATTTGGCAGACGCCCTTAGCCAGAGCGACTTACATAAGTGCTTTGAGACTCTGCAATGAATTTCCGATGCTAGCTCAATAAGGACCCCAGCTACGAATACTATCTCTGAGAACGCCATTGAGTAGTGCAGAATTTTTATTTTATTTTATTTTTTTAAAACACACACCAGAAAAAGAGTCGAGTAAGAATATAGAAGTTCTACGTCAGGTATTTCTGAAAAAGAAAAGTTTTGAGTCGTCGCTTGAAGACATTCAAGGATTCAGCTGTTCGGACATCTAGGGGGAGTTCATTCCATCAATTAGGTGCCAGGACAGAGAAGAGCCGAGATGCGTGTCTTCCTTGTGCCTTGAGGGGAGGTGGGACCAGTCGAGCAGTGCTGGAGGATCGGAGAGATCGTGGTGCAGAGCGGGGTGTGATGAGGTCCTTTAGGTAGGATGGTGCCAGAGAATTTTTGGCTTTGTATGCGAGCATCAGTGTTTTGAATCTGATGCGTGCAGCTACAGGAAGCCAGTGGAGGGAGCGCAGCAAAGGAGTGGTGTGGGAGAACTTGGGAAGGATGAAAACAAGACGAGCAGCTGCATTCTGAATCAGTTGGAGGGGACGGATGGCGCTCAGTGGTAAACCCGCTAGAAGCGAGTTGCAGTAGTCAAGGCGTGAGATGACGAGGGACTGGACGAGTATCTGGGTAGCCTGGGTGGAAAGAAATGGACGTATCCTCCTGATGTTAAAGAGGAGAAACCGACAAGAGCGAGAAAGACTGGTGATATGTGAGGAAAATGACAACCGATCATCTATGGTAACTCCAAGGTTTCTAGCAGAAACCGAAGGACGGATCAGGGAGTTGTCAAAGGAGATCGCAAGGTCCTGGAGGGGGGATGAGTCAGCCGGGATGTAAAGCAACTCAGTTTTACTAGTTTTGAGTTTTAGCTGGTGAGTGGTCATCCAAGATGAGATGTCTGCCAAGCATGTAGAGATCTTAGTGGAGACATGAGTGTCTGAGGGAGGGAAGGAGAGGATGAGTTGAGTGTCATCGGCATAGCAGTGGTAGGAGAAGCCATGTGAGGATATAACTTCGCCAAGAGATTTAGTGTAGAGGGAGAATAGGAGAGGGCCAAGAACCGAGCCCTGAGGGACACCGGTGGAAAGACAACGTGGAGTAGATGTGGATCCATTCCATGTCACTTGGTATATCGCATCCAAGCCGGACAAATTTGGGATCAAGTTCTGGATGGCCACGGATTTGGAGACCAAATACGTCTGCAACGTGTCCCCTAACTTGGGAAAGGACCCCAGTCACCAGAAAAGGGAGAGGCTGGCAGAGAACATGGTCATGAGTCTGATGGAGCCATTTCTGGATGACGGGAGAAATGTCACAACGGACAATTTCTTCACCTCACTGGCACTGTCACACAGACTGCTTCAGCGCAAAACAACACTACTGAGCACAGGGAATAAAGTTTGGTATGAACTTCCTCCAATTTCAAAGGACACTGCACAGCAAGAGGAATTCTCCGCGTCAGTGCTTAGAAGTGGCAGTGTCTCCTTGACAATTTATGCACCTAAAAAAACAAGATTGTGTGTGTTCTGAGTTCCTTGGACCAAGATGTGGCGATCTGTGAAGGCAGAAAGAGGAAACCCAACACGATAACAGACTATAACCACATGAAGGTATGTGAATGTGTGTATAATTTTACATCAGTGCTACAATGTTTTCTGATATGTACTATACAGGCCTATATAGAAAGAAGGTAGAAAAAAGCAAATACACTCATGACTCTCTCTCTCTCTGCTGTTATAGTGTGGTGTAAATGTGTTGGACCAAATGGCGCGCATGTATTCCGTAAGAGCAGCAACATGCAGGTGGCCAGTAGCTGTATTTTACAACATGCTGGACCTGGTGGTGGCATGTACAGGGTGGGAAGGCAAAAGAAGATTATTTTTGAGTCATCTAGCCAAGGAACTCCATTGCCAATTTATGCCACAAAAGGCTATGGGGACAGAGGAAGGCTGCTGCTGTGCCAGGACTTGTATGGACAACTCAGTGTCAGGTACAGGAGAACTGCAACAGAAACCACAGCAGGTTTACCAGTGCAAAGTGTTACAAATTCACTTGCGCCAAATGCAGGGATGATGGTCACTGGGTCTGCAAACACTGCAAAGTTTGAAACACTCAATTTTTTTTATAAATAAAACAGACTTGTGCTTCCATATATTTTGTGAATGTGTGTCTTTCATATTTGCAGGTCAGTCAGCATGTGGGATATTTGGTATAGATATGGCAGACTTTTGTGAAGGTTTCCATGTCACACACAGAGGTTTAGCCTGCCTTGGATTTTAGCTGCTCTGAGTAAAAAAATGCAAATGTGCCAGGCCTCACAGGTAATGGGTGTGTTTGCACAACAAAAGCAGGAGGACAATGGCCCAAGAAACTCTCAGCAGGGATGCTAGTAGGTGTTAGGCCCAGGGAATTTACGCAAATTTGCGTAGATTTGGCAGTTCTAGTGTTAAATACTTAGTGTCTGACGTCTGTTGATGAAGCTGTATTTTTTTTCTCCCTTTGCCTCCGGTTATATTTCCTCGGGCAGGGAAAAAAAAAAAAAAATGGAATAAAAATATCACGGTAGTTGAGATTTTCGCCGTCTCCCGCTCAACTCCGTTTTGAGATTTGTCCTCACACCCCCACAAATCATCTTTATTCACTTAATTCACAAGCTTTGTAGCCTCCATTCTTATTTACGTAAGCAACCGAAAAGCAGCTAATCCAATCCAAATACGCTAATGCACAATAGCCGTCCGTGTTTCTTACAACTTCGCCAAGAGATCTTTTTCAGTGCCAGGCTAACCGTGGGGCTTGTTTCCATTGATATGCTAAGCTAAGCTAGGCTAAGCTAAGCTAAGCTAAACCAGCGAAATCCCATTGATTTTTCCATTGCAAGGCTTTAACTTGCCCTATTACTCAGTAGCTGCACAACGCCAAGACAGCATTAACCTTTAGCTAATCACATATGTAACATTTGGATCCATGGTCATTGTTGTAAAGCCTGTTCCATCTTATCCTCTTATAATATTACCAAGGATGGCTTATTGAAAGATTTTATAGAAGGGAGAGATATCATAAACTAGCCACATTCAAATTGTTTTCCCTTTCATCCATGATAACATACTTATTGAAAATGTAACAAAAAAGTCCCGGTTTGGCCCTGAATAATACCAACAATGAAAAGCACAATTTCTATTGAAGTGTTGCAAAATGTTTGCAGGATTAGTCGCCGTTAATCACTGGCTTCCTGTTAATCACTTCAGTGTGGCGTCTGCGCATTTTCAATACCACTAAACTATTTTTTAAATGATTGTGTATAATATATATATATATATATATATATATATATATATATATATATATATATATATATAGCGAGAGAGAGAGAGAGAGAGAGAGAGAGAAATATATGTCAGTAAGCTCTTGGGAGAAGCTGCTTCGAGACACAGTCTGCCTATTTGCACCTGAGGCGACATTCTTGGAATTATTAAAATAAACAGAGCATTTAAAGGCGATCACAATACGCCTTTCATCTTAATACCACCGAGGGATGAAGCGATGCTTGTTTTTCCCCTAATGTGACTGAAGGATCTTGGCAAACGCTCCTAATTACAGGGGAAGTGAGGGAGCGGCGTTTGCTGCGGGGTCTCTGCCGCGTGCCGCCCAAGAACGAGCCTCAGCCAGCTCACGCGCCTCTTTGTTTCTGTCAGATTCCTCCGGCTTCTGACATTTTCCAGCGCGGCTCGGGCACCGAGGTCACCTCCTGCAGGATCCATCACTCGCAGCCTTAACAAATAACAGAAATACCTGCGGCCGCATCACACGAGCTTGCCGGTTATTTTATTCGGTTTGAAGTAGCCGGACCTAATTACCTCCAGGTAAAACGCGTCAGGCGTCTCTCTCCGCGACACAGCCTGGCAAATTGCTTCTGACGAGCTTCCCCGTGCCTGAATATCGATGGGTCTCGACAAGCGGTGGTCTCAGACCCTGTGCGGTACCGAAACCACAATCAATCAATCTATCTATCTGTCTGTCTTTGGCATCTGTAGACAAGGGTGTCCTTATAGATTTTGGGCCCCATGAAAGCATACCATATGGGCCCCCCCAATTAAATACCAATCTAATGATATTTTAGGGCCCCTGTCGATCAGGGGCCCTTAGAATCATCTTTAACTGGCCTCTATCCTTAGGTGACTCTAAGTATGGTTCTGCATCCTCAAGACCCGACCCTTGGCCTTGCATTTCCTTTTTAAATCCACCCCTAAGCTCGATGATTCTTTCTGATACTCCTTAAGGTTACAGAAATGATCAGTCCCATTTTTGTTTTGCTGACATTACAGCAGTACCGACCGAAAGCTCCAGGAGTTTGTTTAAAGGCTACAGATCATTGAAAAATGTTACAAATGCACCGCTAATGATCGCAAACTGCACTGTATGGAGGAGATAAGAAGCTCTTAAATCGCTTAAACGGCAGTAGTAGACATTATCTTCAATGAATGGTTATGCATTGTTTATGAGAGCCAGGTGCCTAGTTTAAGCAGGAGTTACGGTTGCCTGTAGAAGCGTTTTATCTACATAATATGTCACAAAAGTAATTTATATCCTATCATTGCATGTAATCAGTGAGAAGATGGTTATCTTAAAATCAATAACTGGACTGAGCCGCACTCAGGTGGAAATTGCAGTGCTCATAGCGATATCCCCTTTCATTAGCGCTGTTTACCCTGTAATTTATGCCGCTTACAGGTATATCAGCATTCAGGTTTTGCTCCAGATCTTACCCGAATCTGCCGCAGGCTTCCACAAACCCTGATTACGAGGACGGAAACGTGCTTTATCAGAACGACGTGCGGCGATGTGACGTTTTTTGGGGGGGAATGGACACTTGGAGGTGACAAAAAGATCCCGGTCACAGCTGAGTAATTATACACGCCTCACCGGAACACTTCCCGCGCAGCATTAAAAGCGAATGAATTCTCGCTCCCACAAGGATTATAAAGAATCGTAATGGAAAAGGTAATCAAGTGAGACTTGGAGCTGGCTGTTTATGGGGCTCCGCCGCTGTGTCGGAAGGCGATATAACGCTTTTAATTTATTAGCCGTAAAGAAAGGCCATTTACCATGCTTGGAAGTTGATCATCGGGCGAAAATGTGCCTTTTTCAAACACTAATTAATTTTAAAGCGGTGTAAAAAAAAAAAGGGATAATGGCAGGAGCAATGTTTATTAAAACCTCCTTTTTTATATAAAATGTAACAGTAGATGCTGGATTTTAGAGACGACTTGGACCAGTGCAGTGTAAACCTGGTGTAGTGTGTGTGTGTGTGTGTGTGTGTGTGTGTGTGTGTGTGTGTGCGCGCCTGCATACGGTGCGAGACAAAACAAAAAACATGCCATACCCAGAGTGCACTGCATCACACGGAGAGCCCAGCTGCCCATCTGAGAATTCCATCTCACCATCAGCTCGGAAAGGTCCCTCAGTCTCTTTTAGCACTCAAACTCACTGATTAATTATGATCAATGTGCTCAGAAATAACTATTTTTCCAAATAAATATTTTTAATTTTTACTATATGTACTTAGAGGTTCAATGTCGCATTTCCCTGAATTGCAACTCAATGATCATTCTAGAATTATAAAAGCAGAGCAAACATATTGAACGTATCTGCTCGTTTTAGCGTCAAGGCAACGTGCTGAAAAGCTCCAATGATGAATCATTAAATTTGGCAGCATGGAAGTCGCAGTGCATGATGTCGTTAAGTACAATCCGAGATTTGCCGGACTGAAGTGTTCAGCCGCGGAAGGGCTGATTTAACATTCATGGCCACTACGGCAAATTACTGTCTTTTTTTCTTATATGCGTTCAATTCACCAACCCTGAAAACCATAAACAAAACTAATGAGAAAAACTGAAGCTAGCAATGTACTAGAAAATATTTACTGGCCAGTAACTGCTGTATCATCACGCAGATGCAAGCAATGTTGCCAAAATGCCCGCATCGTGATTAATTAATGTCGTTAATTACTGAAAAAGTAGAGCAATTACGTGAAACGCAGCCTTAGTTCACGGTTCAGGTACCTCGCCGGGCAGGAAGTGGTGCTAGATATTTACTCAAAGTAAACATGTAGTAGTGAGTAAATAAGTAATGAACATTGAGAGCCCTGTTAAAAATGAATGTCATTTATAAATAATAAAATGTGTCTGTATAGTATGAATAAAGTGTGGAATAAACACATCATTTGGATCAGATACAGTACATCGTGTCCTTTCATGCGCTGGCACACTGAGGAGGGTAAATCCGGGTTGGAGAGAAAAAGCCCAGACCAGGATTTAGCTTCAACCAACCAGCTGAGCATAAAGACTCACAGTCACAGAGTACACTACTGGGTGGTTGAAACAAAATCTTGGTCTGGATTTTTACTCTCTCGCCCTGAACTATCCACATCTGCTGTATCCTCTCATGTGCTTTCTGGGATGGGGTCATACATTGTATGGGCCTGGTTGTACGTTTAGGAATTATACACAGCAGGATGGTGAGTCTGATATTGAATGAGAGGTTATTAAAGATGGATGGAAGAATGGATGGACAGATGGATAGATATGCAGCACATTTTGCAGCAAAGAGTCGCAAACCTCTCAAATCTTCAAAGTAAATCAATAATTCCACATTGTAATTGTCTGATTCCGTATGTGCTGATATTTAAAACTGCTTTGCAAAGTATACATTTTTCTCCAGTTGTAAGTGAAGTACTGACCCGGATCGACGTAGCCCCTTCGACCTTCAGATCGCATCGAGCTGACGGGGTCAAATCTGACCTTTGGCTTATTGGCGTAGCTTAATACAGTCATTCATGTGAGTCTAAAGTTCAGCTAACAGGAACAATGGAGGCCTGTCTCTCATTATGTATCTTATTTTAACCATGTATTTGCATTCATGTTCAATTTAGAGTCTATTCCTGAAACGCCTTCAGCATAATATAAAATGCGACTTCTGTTATTAAAGTATCGCAGAATTAAATTTATTTACTCGCACGTTCCTTTAGCTGAGAAAGTAGTTGTACCCGGATGTATGTGTGTGTTTCTAAGAACAGGAAGGTGTAGGTTCCAAACCCATTATTATGTCTCTTATATGTAACGCGGATCTGTCATATAAGGACACATCCTAGACTGGTAGGCCAGG
This sequence comes from Brienomyrus brachyistius, assembly GCF_023856365.1. Lineage (NCBI taxonomy): Eukaryota > Metazoa > Chordata > Actinopteri > Osteoglossiformes > Mormyridae > Brienomyrus > Brienomyrus brachyistius. The sequence continues at coordinate 3,914,309 of NC_064556.1, read as the reverse complement.
CTCCTTGATGCCAAAGAGTGACACCTTAATTCGATCCAGGAATGACATTTGATCTCGAGTCAATAATGTATCACCCTTTTAGATTCGATTCCTCTTTTGTAACTTAAAATTACACCTGTCCGGAGAAATAAACAAGAATTAAACCCGAACAACAACAGAATGCAGGTGTAATCAGGAAGCAACAAACTGCATCAATGGCTTTAGTGATACATTTAACAGTTTCGCATTGTTTGCCGCTGAATGATAAGCACGAGAAATACAAGAAGATAAGAGTCCTTTGCAAAGAGTCGTCCGGATTAATAGCCTGTCTTGTTCATGGGTCAGTCGGAATCAGGGTGATGGGCCAGAGTGGGTTGGGGGGGGGGGGGGGGGGATCCTGGAGATCACTGGGCAGCAGAAGGAGCTGGACCTTCAGAAGGTAGATCTTCAGCTAAACGTGACTCAACCACAGGAAAACATGAGGTATTCTTGCTCAGGATTGCGTTGAGTTTACAGAGGTGCATTAGTTCGAGGAACCTTTGCTTAACTGGCCTTAACCTGCCTGTTTATTAAGTCAAAGAATTCAAGAAGTAGCATTAAATCGGGGGAAACAAAACACATCAATATTTCACAGCTAGGGGGGTGTAGGGGGCGGATGAGGACAGACGTCGCGCACTGTAGTTCGGGGCTTTTTAGAAGCCCTCCAACCTGGGAGGAGAGTTCACGAGGAGGACACGACGGAAGACACTCGCTTTCAATCGGATCACGATACATAATAGATACCCGCATGAATAAGCGATGAGGGGCTTGCCATGAGAAAATGACAGCCTGTGAGAGACGCAAAGCGGGCGGCGACCTCCCGAGCCCCCGAGCGCAGACACCGCTCGTCAGCTTAGTCTAGGCAAGGATGCAGGCATCGGGGAAAGTGTCATGCACTTCTGTCGTTGTTTATGCATAATTCAGTCACGTGTGCTTTTGGGCCGTCCGAAAGGACGTGCTTCTTTGTCGATGAGTTGACATTGTGTGTTTCGCCGCACTGGAAAGCAACACGGGAGACTTTTGTAGGCGTACGATGGCAAATCGACGGATCGATGACCGTTGCTTTTCACATTATATGCACCCCATCCCAGGTACCTCACTTCAAAGGGCCATCTAGACTTGCACCGTGCGAATGGTCACATGCGAGTAAAAGGTAATCAATTCCTTAATTTTACTTGCTGTAAATGGATCGTGTGGAACAACAGGAAGGCTTTGCCCTGCCATGACCTGTGTAATTACAGCACAATGTTTAAAAAAGTGTTTAAGAGCCATGCGCTCATTAATGAGGGCCGTTTAATCAATGGAGCTGCGAATGAATCCTTCTGCGGTTCCTCCTGCGACTGGATCACAGTCATGAATTTTTTATGGGGTAAAACGCTGGGGTATAATTGTTGTCAAGTCGCCATGGCTTTCAAAAACCTCGCTAATTCCACTTCAATAGAGTTAATTAGTTGAGGCTCACGTAGGGTTGGCAACCTTGACTTCAGCGAGGAGTGTTTCTGCTTTGACTGCGACGTATGATAGATTCACGTGGTTTCTCCTGTGGACTTACAGGCATTGTTAGAATTCTATACTAGACCCGTCTGTACGTTTACGGATGGGCAGCAACACCGGCGGTTAGGCGGTTCACCCACGGTCTACGCGGAAGGCCATTTTCCTCATGCAAAACACCATACCTGAGTAGTTTACATAATTAAATTAACCATCCTTGACTTTTTTCCACAGTCACTTGCTCTTAAATGTGGAAAGTTGGGGCATTATCCAGAGCCTGACATATTCACATACACGCACAGACACACACACACACGCATATATACAAAAATGCATTACTGGGATGTAGATTGTTTAGGGACGAGTGACTCTATTCCCGAGAAGCAGTGATATTATGAGAGCAGATGTGATGCGTGACTCCTGAGACTGACACAGGGGGACACTAAAAGGCAATTTTGACCCTGTCAATCCTGAATAATTCAACAGAAATCAGGGTTAAAATAAGTACACCGTGAAGCAACTCATTATTCATGGGCTTTGGGGGAGATGCGGGGTCTCTGACATGGTAGCGTTTGAATAAGAGCAGCTTTACCCCCCCGTGTCTGAGTGACTGTCTGCACGTATAACATTAGCTCCATTACAGGGGCGGAGCCAAGGACCAGGGGGGGCATAGGAGCATAAAGTCATGTCCATGGCTGTCATAAAGGGTGTGGGGGAGGAGTTTGAAGTGTAATTGGATTAGACTGGACTGGGGCCCAAAATGATACGCTTTCATAAGGCCCAAAAATTTCTAGCAGCACCCCTGGTCAATAATCTCCAGACCTCGAAGACAGACGGCAGGCCTCAGCCAGACCAAGTGCAGCAGTAATGATGGGAAACATCCGACATGGAAAATGGGGAAATAAAATGTTATCTGTGTCTCGGGATGGACGCCAGAGTAAATGTGTAAAGAGTGAGCGGTTGTCAGCGCTGATGTCTGCCAACTTTCTGAGAAAAATGTTTATATATACATTTTTTTTAAGTATTTTGATCAGGTTTGCCTTGACGTGATTTAAGTGCACTTTTGGGAGAGCACTGAATTAAATAGTTTGAGAAAGATTAGCATTTTTCCAGCAACTCTCACTGCATCTTGTTTACAACATGGGGAGGGGGGATGCTGGCCCCCTTCAGAGGTTCTAAGTATCTCCTTGATTGGTTGGCAAAATTTACCGTAAGCCCCCCCCAAATCCAGCTACTTCAGTTACCCTCACAATCTGTGCATGGCATCTTGTTGGGTGAGATATGTAACTGATACTTCACAGCAGGAACGTCAACGGTCTGTTATTTCACCTGCATGCACTAAATTTATCTCTCTATATTAAACATATAAGCAGGAAAAAGTAGGGGGCGGCATAGTGGTGCAGTGGTTAGCACTGTTGCCTCACACCTCTGGGACCCAGGTTCGAATCGCCGCCTGGGTCACATGTGCATGTTCTCCCCATGTCGTCGTGGGGTTTCCTCCGGGTACTCCGGTTTCCCCCCACAGTCCAAAAACATGCTGAGGCTAATTGGACTTGCTAAATTGCCTGTAGGAGTGCATGTGTGAGTGAATGGTGTGTGAGTGTGCCCTGTGATGGGCTGGCCCCCCATCCTGGCTTGTTCCCTGCCTTGTGCCCATTGCTTCTGTGATAGGACTCTCCGTGACCCAGTGGGATAAGCAGTTTGGAAAATGGATGGATGGATGGATGGAAGGAAAAAGTATGGGGTCACCTTACAATTACACTCCAAGCATGCATTTCTTAGTTTAGTAAGACTAATTTTCCAGGGATTTCAAGGACAGTTTGAAAACAGAAACGCTCATTTGCAGCAGAACTCAAAGTACAACTTTAGCCAAGTTGAATACTGTTCATCTGCTATTAGGGAAAAGCACAGTCTAATCTGTGTAAAACACCAGTATAACTGATGCCCACACATTATATGGTCTATAAATGAACGAGTGGAACAAATCTATCCAAAACTTGGCATATTTGTTAACCCATCGGTTGTTAACAGAAGTTATATTGCCGGACCCTGACGAGCACACTCTGTCAAATCCTTTTCCACGCTTTCCTTTAATATCAGCTGTCATTTTTATGGGTGCATTCGATTTCCAGGGACGTTTTCAAAACGAATGTCTCTCTAACCGGGCACGGCGTCTGGGGGGGGGGGGGGTGTATTTGTGGAGGGGGGGGGGGTCTTATGTGTCTCTTGCAGATTTGCGTTCACTAAGCACTGCCAGATATGCGCATCGTTCCCGTAAATCCCTTTAATGTGGGTTATGCCCCGTGCTGTGCATAGACATGCCGAAAAGGGATTGATGAGACAGTGCGTAAATGTCGCTTAAACTGGGAAATCTCAGCATAATTAGATGAAAGCATGAGTACATACAAACAAAAAAATGAATCGTTATAAGAGTGCATTTGGCAGCAGGTGTCGGTCTCGCCGGACAGGAAAATGCAAGTGTTCGGAGGCAAAAAGACATGCAAATACAATCACGGATGAGGGCGGTTGTTACGCTGGGTGCAAAGCAGAGTATTGTACTTCTTTATGCAGTAAGACATGTTAAATATCCGTTAAATCCATGTAACGATAAAGATATAAAACAGTAGTTTAACTATTGCCTTGAAAAATGGAGTGGACAAATTAAGTAACAATAATTATTCTTACTGGGGTCAATTAATGTGTTTGAACTGCACAGGCTGGCTTTTGGTAATATTGTCACACTGCTAACTAGCTAATGGTGTATTTAGCCATGTTTACTGACATTATTTTCAATCAGCAATGGGGGGGAAATAGAAAAAGCATATCTAGAGTGGCTTGGCTCCAAATCCGTGGTCTTATATGCACGACGCTGTTCTCGGCTTGGTGGAGCGATGTTGTAATGAGTGAAAACGTCACTGTAACACATCTGACAGAAGCTTTTCGGTTATCGTAACTCACGTACGTCGTTCCTTTTTCCTGTAGGAGAACGGGAGTTTATTTTTACCCCAAGGTGCAACAAAGGAAGGTTATTGTGGATGTTTAGCATCATTTATACCTCTGTTGATTCTTGAAAACGTAGCTACATGAGTTTAATGATGTTTTGCTCATGTTCGAGGTGTATATCATTGACAGATTATGTGCTATGGATTGCATATCGGTATTATACACTCACCGGCCACTTTATTAGGCACACCTGTCCAACTGCTTGTTGACGCAAATTACTGATCAGCTAATCACATAGTGGCAACTCAATGCATTTAGGCATGTTGACATGGTCAAGACGAACCACTGCAGTTCAAACTGAGCTTCAGAATGGGGAAGAAAGGTGATTTAAGTGACTTTGAACGTGGCATGGTTATTGGTGCTGGTCTGAGTATTGCAGAAACTGCTGATCTTCTGGGATTGTCACGCACAACCATCTCTAGGGTTTACAGAGAATGGTCCGAAAAAGGGAAAACATCCAGTGAGCGGCAGTTCTGTGGGCGAAAATGCCTTGTTGATGCCAGAGGTCAGAGGAGAATGGCCAGAGTGGTTCGAGCTGATAGAAAGGCAACAGTAACTCAAATAACCACTCGTTACAACCAAGGTATGCAGAAGAGCATCTCCGAACGCACAACATGTCGAACCTTGAGGCAGATGGGCTACAGCAGCAGAAGACCACACCGGGTGCCACTCCTGTCAGCAAAGAACAAGAAACTGAGGCTACAATTCGCACAGGCTCACCGAACCTGGACAATAGAAGATTGGAAAAATGTTGCCTGGTCTGATGAGTCTCGATTTCTGCTGCGACATTCGAATGGTAGGGTCAGAATTTGGCGTCAACAACATGAAAGCATGGATCCATCCTCCCTTGTATCAACGGTTCAGGCTGGTGGTGGTGGTGTAATGGTGTGGGGGACATTTTCTTGGCACACTTTGGGCCCCTTAGTACTAATTGATCATCGTTGCAACGCCACAGCCTACCTGAGTATTGTTGCTGACCATGTCCATCCCTTTATGACCACAGTGTACCCATCTTCTGATGGCTACTTCCAGCAGGATAATGCACCATGTCATAAAGCTCAAATCATCTCAGACTAGTTTCTTGAACATGACAAGTTCACTGTACTCAAATGGCCTCCACAGTCACCAGATCTCAATCCAATAGAGCACCTTTGGGATGTGGTGGAACGGGAGATTTGCATCATGGATGTGCAGCCGACAAATCTGCAGCAACTACGTGATGCTATCATGTCAATATGGACCAATATCTCTGAGGAATGTTTCCAGTACCTTGTTGAATCTATGCCTCGAAGGATTAAGGCAGTTCTGAAGGCAAAAAGGGGTCCAACCTGGTACTAGCAAGGTGTACCTAATAAAGTGGCCGGTGAGTGTACATGTAGGTGGAACCCCGATCTGACAAGACAATAAGAAACGGTAGAACTACGCATCTAATAAGAAGCAACACATTTCACTACCTGCATAAACAGAGTGAAAAGTAATTGATTCCCTTAAGCCAATCGCAAGAGTAGTGGCAGTATGGAAATGATTCAATCAGACTCTACATCTTCGATCTGGATTGCTTGCTGCAGTGTTTAATTCTCAGACAAGGCAAGGGCCGGAATGTTTTGTTGCTGGACATTTTGGTAACATTACCAATTTCGCCGCTTAATTTAAGTGGCCGAGATCAGATTCATGAATAGTGAGGGAACATATTCTCTGGAGAACGAAGGAGAAAAGCGATGGAGCGATCTGTGAGGAGCTGTGGAACATTCATGCTTGGCCTGTTTAAAATTCTGCCGATGTGTTTAACGTATAAAGGGCATTCATATCAAAGTTCAAAAATTTCATGCCGGGCTGAAAAGCCCTTGCATGGTCATTGAATCCAAAGTCACAATGTGAATTTTTTACCTTGACTATATTGACCTAACGAGTGGACATGTGTTTTAATCTTTCTATCGGTTACATCTTAGCTAACTCCATAGAGTTCTTAATAGAACTCATTTGCAAGTAAAAAAATGCAGACTTGCAACTGAGTTTGATCAAACTCAACAGAGGTACAGCAGACCCCCACCACAAAGGGAATAGGCAGTTGATAACTCATACATTACATCGGACATGTTTTCATTAATGAGACAGGCTCATGAATACTGTATTCTCTATTCAGTTAACTCAAGTCCATTTATGCAATGCCAATAAAAGTCAGTAAAGAAACATTTCTCTCTGGCGTTGACTGCTGTTTCATTGGCTTGAATTTAATCAGTTCAATTGATTTTTTTTCAGCGATCACTGCAATCTGCTATTGTTTAGCTATGTAAGGTAACCGTAGAATACAAATTATGATGCACTATATATAGTCTATCGCAAGGAAAACGATACGTACGTACAAACATACTCACGCGTACAGGTAAATCAACAGTGATTTTTTTTTAAAAAAAACCTCGAATCAGGGATTAGAGAATTAAAGTAGTTTGGAAATAACCTTGACTTTATTTCGAGTCCTTTCTTGGCAGTGTTGAAGCATTTATCAAAAGGGCATAGAGACAGACGCATTTTTAGGTCATGACACCATTGACAGATACAGCCCGTAACTCCTCATTGCATTGCGACTTTTTTTTCCCCTCAGCAAATGTAGTTTTACAGCAGCCTATGTAGGGAATAATTAACTGACTCACGGCACTTTTACTCCATTCTGTTACATAATGGGCAATCTAAAGATCATTAGTAATATTAAACGCTTGACTTGTGTTATTTATTACGCTGCTCTGTTTCCTATTAAACCTTCGACCGGACGTGATTTACGCCGGGGTTGGCTCGACGCGTGCCTTGAGACGGTTTTAACCGACCTCCGGTGAGTTTCGGTGAGAGTGATCTCACCGATGGATGAAATTGCTTGCATGTACTTGGCCGCCATTAGCATATTAAATCCAACGGCCGTTCCAGGCTCTCAGGCTTTGCCAACAGCAGGAGGGGCTTCTGTCTTTTTCATAGCCCGCAGGAATACAGTAGTTCATCTGTAGCCACATTACCGACGACTTTTTCAGTCCCTTACTATTTTTGAGAGGTTGGCTGTTCTTACATAGCCCTCCTATGGCACGAATTGTAATTCTGAGAATGATATTATCAGTGACCCTGTCCAGCAAAGTGTCTGGAAAATGGATGGATGACTGGACACTGACATCATTCTGAATCTGATCGCAGACACAGCAAGTCAAGCGAATCACTACCACATCTCTGAATATCGCCCTACTTAACTACCCTCTGTGCATATTAGCATAGAGCATAACACCTACCGAAAGATAGAAGGGGAAAAAAAAAACAATTAAGCTTGCAAAGCAGAAAACTATAATGCCCATTTCGAGCAAATTACCATGACATTTTGTCCCAGTGGTATTTCCCATGATTCATAGTGTTCTCCATAAAAGGCGAATGGAGATAAATAGCCTGCTCTGCTCCGAACAGCGAGCTGCAGCCAACCATGCGATTGGTCATAAAAGCAGATGTTACCATCATCTGACCAATCCCCACGGGGAAACGTTTCAGCGGGTCCTTAACTGCCATATTCTCCGGCAGACCCATTCCACCGGAATGACGAGTTTCGGTCTCGCGACCTTTTTCGCGTAACGTTGCCAAAACGCGCACCTGCGTCGGAAATTAACCTGCATCAGATCGCTGAGTTCCGGCCATTTTGCTGGTTCACGGTGGACAGGGGACTCGTTTATTAGCGATGATGCGATGCTGGCGAAGCCGAGGGGGTTAGATCAAGGGCTCAAGCGACTGGCCACCAGTTAGCAATTAGCATGAGGGACGACAAATCCATCGCGCGATGCTAAAGCCAAACGGCGCTTGAGTGGTCTTTCGCTCGCGATATACATCAACATGCGCGGGTGTAACGCACATGCACATACAGAATCCCATCAGTGCAATTCACGCCATGGTGCAGAGCCCAAGACTGTGAGGATTACAGTCAAGCTCCCTCCCAGGCCATGGCTTTTAGCGGACGGCGGCCAGCTAAGGAGAAACTTTTCCACGTCAGTTGTCTCTGCTGAGGAACAGGAGCAGCAGCACATCATGGAAAACTGCCAGAGACAGTTCATTCCAAGGTTAGCTGACGGTGACGGTTCAGTTCTGGGTTATGTATTCTGTAACTCTGACTTATGTATTCTGCAGTTTTAACAGGCGCCACCTTGAGGCTGATTCGAATATTGCATTTCAGTTTTTTTTTTTCCCTCCTCACACCAATGGCACAAAGAAAGAATCATAAAAATACGACAACTGTCTGATTAAGACAAATGGGGCCCAGTACAATCGCCAGCGATACTAAACCATGAAACTGCAGAACGGAGATCAGCCGTGAGGAGGTGACCTCAGATGTGCCCTCGATGTTGAATTTTTCATTCATTACTTTGCTATTGTTGGTACAGGGTTTGTGGATTGTGTAGAGTCTGCAAGTTCTCTATTCTATCCACGTAGCTTTCCCAGAGGTAGATGGTTCAGCTCCAGAAAGCATAAATCCAGACCAAGATTTTGTTTCAACCAATGCGCTGAGTACTATGTGACTGTGACTCTTTATACTCAGCTGGTTGGTTGTAACAAAATCCTGGTCTGGATTTTTACTTTCTGGACCTGAACTACCCACCTCTGGGGTTTTCTCAAGGGATTCCAGCTGCGTCCTGCATTTTGAAAAAAAAAAAAAAAGGTATTCTGTGTTATGTGAGCGTGTGCTCTGTGGTACACTGGCATCCTCTCCTTGGTGTCCTCTGCCTCGTCCCCCGTTACCGCAACGCTGTACTGAATAAGCGTTTATGGAAAGCAAATGTGTGGCTGAGGAAAGGGGGCGGCCTGCAAGCCTTCCCTGGCTGATTCTGGAATATTCTGCGGCACTCCTCTGGTCGGGGCACTGCCAGCTCCCTTGGTCAGGCAGGGCATCTTGGTTTTGTAAATCCTGACCCGATGAAATGTGCGGCGATCCAGCACGTCTAATGGCTATTGAACAGCAAGGCCCGCAGATCGGCTGATGAATGGGGGGGGGGGTGGCACTGGCAGGGGTGAGAGGTATGGCCTGGTGTTCCTGTTCACCCCTGAGCGTCCTCACATGATCCTTAGATGAAGCCCGTTATGTAAATGCTCCCTAACATCGCGGCTCATTCGCATTCGTCCAACGCGCTCGGGAACAGCTGCGGCCCCTTTTCTCACCACTCTGCCTCCATCGAGGTTCAGTGTCCCTTTCAGCTCCCTAATTACATATCTAACCGCCCTCTTCGACTCCCTGAGTGGGTCCCCTGAACCTGTGCTGGGGAGGCACTACCTTAAAAGCCTCAGCCTTTTTTAATAAGAATTAGTGCAACACTTACGCCCTAAAGGCTAAAGATGATATTCATTAGTACACCAGATTTTTTTTGTAAAATCATTTTGGTAGCTAGTTTAAGGTGTGCTCCCTAACTATTAATGAACTGCTAGGAATCATTTGATGATGTATTAATAGATAAAAAGATTCATTTACAAATGACCTTAGAAAGGTATTACAATCATATCTTGCTCCTGGTATTTACAGAACAGCTTGTAAATCACCCGCAAATATAGAACAATGAGTGAGTAAGCATATTCAGAAATGAATTATAATTGAGCATTTAGATGCTCCTTAGAACTCAAAATATCTGGTAATACTTTAGATTAACTGCACCTTCATAGTGCCTTTATAATTCATTCATAGGACAATCAGTGCACCTTCATGATGCATTCACAGAACATTCAGTGCACCTTCATGTTGCAGTTACAGAACATTCATAAGCCTCATGTAAGTATACTTTATAAATGACATTTATTATGTGATAAACATTATAATTAGTTATACATTATAATAAAAATTATAACTCTATAATCATATAATGTTTCTTATTAAGGTATGTTAAAGCTATTAAGGTATTAGGATATTAGGGTATACTTACATGCTGCTTATGAATGTTTAATAAGCATTATGAAGGTGCACTTAATGTTCTATGAATGCATTATGAAGTTTTAATATAAAGCGTTACCGAATATCTACAGTATGTAACACATTTGTAAATTTCACTGTATGTGAATCATTTTATTTATTAATAAATTATCAAATGATGAGTAACAGTTTATTAATAATAAAGCAGCAGACCTTAAAGTTACTCTATTTTTAAAAATCTAGTTAGGAAGAGCCACACATTACCTGCAAACACCATAGGAGTGTGTACTCTAGGTTGCTGCAAATGTCTATGTTATTAATATTGTTTATCTGTGCTTGGGGGCCTGAGGATGCCCTTCAGACAATGGCTGCCAAGGCGGGGTCCGCCGGGCCCCGCGTTCATCTCCGTGTTTACTGTCAGCAGCTTCGGACTTTCATCTGGCGGCTTCTAAGCGGGACCGCGCCATGGTGAGTGATCAGCGTACAAGGCGAAAGCGAAGCCCCCCAGTCCCTGATCCCGCCCGGGAGAAATAAACAAGAGAAGGGAGTGCAGTGTGTGTGGGGAGAGCTGGGATCAGCCCTAATGGGAAAAGCCCAGGATAGGAGCCCCTCCCCTGGGCCTCTTCTCTACCCTGACGCCATGGGTGGCTGGGATTGAACCTTCTCTGACGCCCCCCCCCCCCCCCCCCGTTTCTGCACCCACACAACCCCCCCTCCAGTCTCCCTTTAAATCTGCTCATGAAATATTCTGGGAACCCCTCCGCTGAGCCTTAAACTACCCTGATAACTTTCTATCCCTCAAACCCAGTAGTTTACATGCTGGACTCTGACCACCGAACTTTAGTTTGTGAAAGAAAAACCTAAAATGTATGCAACTGAAGACCAGGACTGAGAGAGCATGGAATCATTTACATTTTATTTTTTTGCTTTCATTCAAAACTGCGGCTGTGGTAAAGCAGGCCCTGCCAGCCCCTGAGGGAACTGCAGATTAAGGGCTTCGTTCAAGTACCCAATGGTGATGTCAGGCTACAGAGACTGGGATTTGAACCAGCAACCTCCTGATCATGGGCTTAGTGTCTTAAATCAATGGACCCCACATCACCCCCTAGTGAACATCTGACCTCACTGACGGGACAAATGGTTATGGAAACCTGATGGCTGGGTTTAAATATGCAGGTATCCATCGATTGGCGCCCGCATTTGGGACCGGGTGCACTGGATGCACGTCAATTTGGGCGAGAGTTATAGGGGAGAGAGGCAAGACATTAAGTACAATAGTGTGATATGGGCACTCTACAGCAAATAATAAGGTAAACGTAAAATCACAACACTTCATAGTAAAAAGATTGCACTTAAATTTCACTAAAAATAAGGCGCGATTTGCACTGTGGTATTAAAATGTGTGCGGGACCGAACAATGGGAGCCGCGAAAGAAGACAAAATATTACACAGTAAGTTTCTTTTTATGTAAGAAATCAGCACAGTACAGCTATTGTATCTGTATCATTTCTGTTCATTGTAGCTGTCCATCATATACACATTACTGAGTGCATGCTGCATTACAGGTTAGATATGGGCAGGGGGTCCTTATATGGCTGACAGCGCTGCCCATTGCCCCGCAATGTTACACTAAGCGATACAGCCGCTAACGTCCGGCTGCGTCCGCCTTCAGACGTGTCTCCATCAGCGTATATTATTCACTATGAACCTCGCATGCAAATTCATTCGGACGTGACTCGGCAAGTCAACAGATACCTGTATGAGCTGCCATTCATACCCTAACATACCTGTAGATCTAGACACGCTCATATTTAGCCCAGTGTCCACGTTTCAGGTATTTGCCATAATAGTGGGATTATAATTTGTTTTGTTTAATTGTGTTTAGAATTCTTAAATAGAACCATTTTCTACAATGGATTAATATCAGCTTTGCTTTCTGCTCCGATATGGATTTCACTTGCAGCTTTAAATTGTATCTGTCGATAAATGTGTCGAGCATAAATAGCAGCGCATTGCATACGTCCAAAGTCACAGTTGGAATCTTGTTGCTGAGCCTCTCAATAATGGTTGGCACTCGGTAATCGTTCTGCTGAGAGAAACCCTGCTAAAGGGGGTTTCTATATTGTCCCGATTACAAAACAGCATGTCTGAAGTCTGAAATGAGACCATCACCCAATACAAAACACACTGCAGTCAGAAAAAAAGGTAGAAATGCTTAGCTGGAACAAAGAAAATCCCATCGATTTTTGTTTTTTATCTGTAGCCAGACCGAGGTACTTTTAAATGCCAATAGTCTGAGTCACAAAAAGTCTGGCTTTAGACGGTCTTCATCAAAACAATCCATCATTGTCTTTCTGCTCTACAAAAATCAGATTGCCCTTTCAGGTAATAGCCACAATACAACCTTTACTCATCAGAACTTCCTACAGTTGTTTTGTTTTTCCTTCGAGAAAGCACAGCCGTCTTCAGTTATACCTAACAGCTCTTTCGTTGTCATTGCTTGAGAAATCAACGTGGACTAGGACTGAAATTAAGCAGGACTGTGACTACAACCCTGCGCTGTGACCCCCAAACTTGCTCTCACCTGTATGTGCGTCTGTGAGTCTCACGAAGAATAAGATGGGATATGTAAAACAGAGAATTTCCCCAAAGGAATGACTGAAGGATCACCACACAGACGTTACCCAGGTTACGTTCCGATAAAGCTACCGTAATGCGAAAATGCATTTTAATACACTACACCTAACCTAAGAAATGTCATAGCCTAGCCTACCTTAAACATGCTTAAAGCACTTACGTTAGTCTACAGTTGGGCAAAATCATTAACACAAAGTCTATTTCATAATAAAGTGTAGAATATCTCATGTAATTTATTGAATACTGTACAGAAGTGGGGGGGCTCTATGGTGTAAACCACACAGAATAGGCAGAGGTCACACCACGGTCGGGATAGCGCATTGGACTTCTAGGCTTTAACAAAATGAAGCCATTCAAAGGTTGTGGGTTCAAGTCCCACCAGAGTCATGAGCTTTTGAGGGCAGTGAGCAATGTCACAGGTTTGTGTGTGTCATGGAGAACAAGATGAGGTAGGTGAAACGAGAATTTCCATACAGCGATGAATAAAGTGTCACTCCTTAGAATTATATATACTGGCTGTGGTTCTTAACTGGTACACTTCTTATTGTGCAAATTTGCCAGTCCTGACTCACAACAAGGTACGAAAGCATGTTCAAATCCATTACACAGGCATTTTTTCCAAGCAGCTTGAGGATATCTACCTCTGGAAGATTTCCTCTTGCGAAATCCCTGCGTGTTGTTCAGGTAGGCACATGAAAACAGGTGTGCTAGAGCCACTTTATCGCTGACTTGGCCTTAAACAGGAATATCGTAAAAATAAATGCTAAGGATCTACATCTGTTCAGGAAACTCTTTCAAAAAGGTAACAGGGAGTGTAAAACAGAGTGAAACAGGTCCCTTTCCCTTAGTGTGTCATACAGCTTTACATGCATGTAAGCGGTCTGCAAATTACACAAAGAAAACGCCAAAGGGAGTAACTCCTGACACAGAAACCACTCTTCTCTAATCGGCCTGAAACGCCTCGTGGGAGTTCCAGCCCTTACTCCCATGACATGGTGAGGTCACCTCGTAACACGATCCTTATTGGCCGCCTACCTGCAAGGATCTTCCTGCAGACTGCAAGATGGGGGTGGAAAGTGTAGGCCAAGCTGACCAATCGGAGCACACTGGGCTCACCGGGGGGCGGGGCTTAAAACTCTGACAGCATTTCAGACGAAGTTACAGACGGAGTGAATAGACATATATTGTATGAGAAATATAATGTTATAAATTTGTAAATCTGTTGCAGTAGACATGCAAAATAAAATGAACTGTAAAAAAAACTATAAAACATCCCTTAAAAAATTAAACTGGTGGAAATTCATCTGGAATGGACGGGTTTGACGTAACACGTACACACACCCTCCCACACAGAACCTCCTCTCAGGGCTCCTAACATCATCAGTGGTCACCTTTATCTTGGGCTGGTGAACACAATTAGGTTTCAGTGCCAGAGCTTAAAGTGGTCGTCATGGAGAACATCTGACTCCATAGCTCCCATCGGTACTGCCACGAGCTGGAACAGCACAGGTGTATTTCAAGGTTAGGGGAGTCGGGGTCCATATCTGATGCCATCTCCGATAATAACACTACCAGGGAGCGCAATGACATGAAAAAAGAAGGGTATGGGGGCCAACAAGCGAAGACGTCAGTCACAGCTGAACGGGGGGCCTGCAGACAGGGCCTATTGCTGCAATCAGAGGGCTTCAAAGGTCCATCCCATCATCCAGAGGGAAAATGATGTCTCTGAATCACGTCTCTTCATTACTGGAGTTTCTTGTTAGCTTACATGCTGGTCAGCTGTAGTTCCCGAGCAGTTTAAAGACACACTTCAGGCCGAGCCGATTAATATATAATCCACGATTTTTTTTTGTTTCATTCTGTTCTCAACGAAAATGCATCTTGCCGAAAGTGTTCCCAAAGGTGGGCGTCAAACTGCCCTCACACAGGCACCTTTTAATTAATCCCTAATTGCATAATTAGTCACGTATATCTAATGTTCCACGAAAAGCACATTGCGCAAAACCGCCGAAATGCAGCTCGACAGCCATGATGGTCACATGGTCAGGGGAAAAAAAAAATCCAGGCAGCTGCTTATCAACAGCTAAACGATGAGAGTCACGTAGTGCTGGATTTCAGCTGCGCGGGGGCCTGCTAAGTCAGCACCGAGTCTTTTAATGTGGCTGCTGTTATACATGCTGCATGCAAATGTCCTGTCTTGATAAACTGCACAAGCCTCTGCCAAACGGTCAATTGCTTGGGTCTAATCACCGCGACGTCCTCTGTAGACAATGCAGGACTTTGCATCTTTCACACTGCATGGTGGGATCTTCTCTCTCCCAAAAACACCTGAGCACCTCGGAGTATCTCCTCGCTGATAAAACGGCAAGAAGAACGATTCTGTGGAGTGGAAAAGGTGCAGATTTATAGATGCTGTACTAAAGATATTGATTGATTTCCGAGTTAGTCTAGGGGTGAGGGATTCGGCCAATGGCTGCGAGTTATTTTTTTATTTTATTTTTTTTTTTTCCTTTTTTGTCTTTCGTAGCCCCAGGGGATTCATTTTGCACTATCGGTGCTGGCATCGCGTGCCGGCGATTCCCAAAAAACAAACCAGGTTCAGAGTTCAAGGCCTGCCGTCAGATCACTGCTACAGTTCTGGAGATAGAAAATTCTGGGAAACACAACACTGCGCTCTCATCCGTAATGGCCGGCGGTGACAAGGACTGCAGTGAAGCACAGGTGACAACAGACAACTGCCGACGCGGAGAACACAAAACGGAACATTTTGCCCATTCCTGCAAGCCGGCAACCTGGATCAAATCAGACTTTGTTGCCAAAAGCTGCTTCTGCTCCTCCCATAATTCCACACTGCATTCCAACATGATATGCGAAAATATGCAAGTTATGTGAATTACCCAAGATATGCACGGTTCAATCAGTGGCACTCATTACTCATATTAATTAATATTCTGCTGACATTTTGTCTGAGGAACAGTGCAGCGCAGTGATATTTGCGAGCAGAAACCCTTATAGCGTGGAAAAACCTGCCGTTCTTGCTTTGAACTGGGCTGCAAGCATTTTCTGATGATGCACATGGTCTGCCTTCGGCAGGTCACCTGACTCCTTTAAGCCAATCCACACACAGCAATCTGAGACTGTTCACTGTCCTGGGGGTACTGTACTAATCATTGTAAGCACACCATATGCAAGCTAAATACACATTCATTCCCATATAGGTGATGCATGCACCCCGTATGCCTTACTTCCTTGGTGGACAAAATAAGAGTTACAACACCACAGCCTTTCAGATTTCAAACAACTGAAAAACAAAATTAAAATTTAAATCCACATAGCACTGCAATCTGGCATGTTTCTGGGACAGTTAAATTCACCATAGTGAAGAGGGGGCTTTGCAAGAGTAAAGAATAGCAATTATAGTCACAAAGCTTAAAATCTTAGAATAGTCACTTGCTCTGCAATAATTATTTTCAAGTGTAAAAAATAGCTTTCTTTTTCTTGGGGGAAACTCAGGACTGGACTTGTGTGTGTGGAAGATGAAGAGAATGCAACACACAGGAACCTAGAATTGCTCCTTTTGTCCGCATGCATCCTCTTTGATGTGAGTGAGGTATCACATAAAACATCCTCTACACACAGTCGCACTTTGAAGGTGAACATGCGCCGGGTGACGCTGAAAAGCACTCTGGGATTTTGGGACACATCCCAAGATCGTGGCACAAGAATTTCACACCTGATAGTTGCCTCATTGTATTCTTATAACGCTGAATATTGATTCTAGTCTTTGTCGTGTTTCTGGGACAGGACCTGTCGGGACGTTCCCCTGTTTTCTTCCGAGTCCTGTTTCCCTCTGTTGCACTCCCACTGTGCTGGTAGAGTTAAATCTCTTTGGTATGAGTGCTTTGTGGCGGAGCGCTGTCCTGTCCAGGGCAGACCCTGAATTATTCAGCGAGGCCAGATTCAGGCCACCCCAGGCGCTGTGATGGTGTTCAGATAGCGGCTGTCTAGCGGCGTTGCATGGTTTTGATGTGAACCGCATGCAGACGGTCCAACTCGAGGCTTGAAAAAGGCTATCAGAAAGACACAACTTCTGCTCCATCGAGCGGACCGGCGACCAGCGGCGTACTCCAATACCACACACACACACCCGTGGCCTGCGGCCAGGCGCTTTCAGTATATCGAGGTCGCCGGGCTCTCGTGTCTTGACTGGATCGGGTGTGATTTCTGTTGCTCGGCGGCCATTTTTAATTCGACGGGGCTTTTCAAAGAAATCTGCTTGGGCTTCTGGGTTGATAAATGACTCCAGGGCACTTTAATTTCTGAGACAAGGGGGTGGCTTGTGTTTGCAAATAGCAAGTGTCAGCGTTTTGATTGATTCAAGGCTGTTTGAAGAAGAGGACCGCATGCTGTGTAGCATAACCACCTGCAACAATAACTGCAGAAGCCATCGTCGCATTTAAATACAGAAAAACGGCAACAGTGAAAGTAATTATATACGATCCTTATAATAAGGAAAACTAGAAATGAAAAGGAATTAAGGTCGGCATCTGGTTTATTGTTTTGTGCTTTATATTCAGTCTTTTATGATATTAATATTGCAAATGACATTGTTATTCAGGTTAATAAATTATGCTCAAGATATCACCACTTTTTCAGACGCAGTGTAGTATTTGCCCGTAAAGGCAATTGTCTTCAGTGTAAAAATAACGTCTGCCTCTCTACCTATCTGAATAATTAAACCATTTTTATTTATAAATACATTTCTTTGAAAGAACGAAGTAGTAGAACAAGGGAACCCCCAGGCAAGACCTACCTAGAACTACGCATTTAAAAATCTGAGACACAAATGACTTTACTGCATGAAAAAAACATGCATACAGCGAGGAGATTAGTCTTAATTATTGAAAGGAATCTGTTCGGCATTCACAGTAACGCAGCATACAGTGTAACTGTTTTTGCATTTTATTTTCAGATTCTTCCAGTGCAACAGTGTGGAGTGCTGCTGTTTACGAGGAACTGTTCACGGCGACTGAAGAAGACGGTTCTTTGCAGTAAATCAGGTCGCGTCGTTAAACTGTCTGCAGACATAATACCAATATTTGACTTAGGTCTGAATCTACGGAATAACAACAAGTAAGTGCTACATAAATCTGCAGGGATGGCTCCTGTCATAGTAAAGACTGTGCCTGTCACGATCAGACGCACATTTTTAAAATATGAACATTGCATACTGGATGTAAACCAGAGTGTCTTAACCCGGTGCTCGGGGACCCCCAGACGGTCCATGTTTTTGCTCCCTCCAGGCTACCTGCCAGGAAGTCCACATTTTTGCTCCGTCCCAGCCAATCAAAAGCTTGGAATACCTAATACGGGCGTGGTGGGAGCTGGGAGGGAGCAAAAATGTGGACTGTCTGGGGTCCCCAAAGAGCGGACTGAGATACCACACACAGTTTATTGTCATGAAAAAGCATGGGGGATAAATATGCATTACGATCGCATGCACCTTCTGCAGCTACGGTATCCATTATCTTTATCTCCATTCATTATACACCAGTTACAACTGACATTTAAATGGTCCCCCAGGGTCAAATGTTAGGACTGAGCCGATAAAATAGCACAGTATTCTAAGCAGCTACACTTACGAGTGATGTTATTTCTGTTCCAAATTTCTCCAGAAGGGTGAGTCCCCCCGCCCCCACCCATGCTGTCAGCTGGAGGCCCCCAATTGGCGTAATTGATTCGAAAAACTTCCTGCTAGCCACCCCAGAAAGGAAAAGATCTGTCTTCTGAAAACTACAAGCTACCATAGCAACCAGAAGGTAAACAAACAAAAAAATGTACCCACAGCAAACACATTTATATTGAAAATATTTCAGGTCAGATTCCATTTTTACTACGTTTAGAGCTCTGGATTTAAAAAGGAACATATAGTTTTAAAACATAGCAGCTGACAGATCCTAAACAGACCTCGGTGTTACACAAAGTGTTATATAACGGCCACTTGAAAAGTGTTTTTCCCAAAACCACAAGATTTTCTGATTAAAACCCACCACAGAGTTTCAGAATCAATTTGTGTGCCACTTTTAGATGCGATGCTAACTGGGCATTAACACCTTCATGTGCAAAAAAAAACCATGATGCATAATGAAAATCGACAATTTTATTAAGGACAGGAGAATTTGCCTGTCAAGTGCAGTAAAGCGTAATCAATATACTATGATTATTAAGTGATGAGTCAGCTGTATCCCCACAGATTAAAAGCGGTAACACAGAAAAAAGCGATTTTAAAAATAACGTTTAACATTTAAAAAGAGGAAGCTCCACAAGTTCCACCTCTATCCCATATCGAGCTTTTAAATCCGAACAGCCTGTTAACATTAATGAGAACGTGACAGGCAGTCTTATTAAAAGCGAGTTTTTCATCCGTTAACCCGCATGCTATTTTTTTGTGTCATATTTCAGACAGATCTTATTTTGAAACGTTGCTTCGGGGAGTTTCGTCACCTTCGGAATACAATTAGTGCGTTTTTATTATGCACTTAAAGCAAACATTCGCCTGAGTACTTGCAATTACAAAACAAATAGTCCCTGAGTGCTTGGCTGATTAGTCAAAATTGTCTTCTAGCTATTATACAGCACGTTCGCCGGTACAGCAGGGGCTAGGCGTCTCCGAGAGCCTAAATAAAACATCACCGCTCTAATAAATTAGGATCTGCTACAGCTTCGAGGCTTCGACTGCGGTTTAAACAAGCAATATTCCTCCCCAGGATAAAGTACCATTAAAGTTACAGCAGAAACAAAACAGGAAGCTAACCGTTTTAAGAAGGAACGACAAACTAATGAAACAAATGGCTCGGTGGGACTCTGGGGCCGTACGGCTGTAGCTACCGTCGTGCTGCCCGAGAACTGATCTCCCGTCATGTGACCAATGTAGTAAACTTACATGCGATAAGGTAGCCATCCATCTTCCGAGCGCTTATCCACGACAGGGTCGTGTCAAGGACTGCAGCCTATCCCAGGCAGGATAGGGTGCAAAGAAGGGGACAACCAGGATAGGATGCCAGTCCATCACAAGGGGAGACTTAGAAATGCTAATACGCCAGATAGCATGTCCTTAAGAGGCAACTAGAGTACCCAGAGAAGACCTACTCAGTACAGGGGGAACAAGAAAACTCCACATACACAGAATAGGGCAGAATTTTTAAATCTCGGTCCTACAGGTGCATCGCCCGAGCGAGACCCAGTTACCATGGCACCCTGTCACCACCTCATACAGAAAGGTCACCCCCATTTACGAATAATCACAATAACCACCCACCACATTTCCTTCAGTATGTTTCTTTAAGTGTCCATTATCTAAGGGCGTAGAAAGGGGTGGGGCCCCAAGGGCACTGGCCCCAGCTGAAAGCTGATTGGCCCCAGGAGTGCCCCTCCCCTGTCACTCACCAATTCAAAACATATCACGGGCCAATGATAAGGTTGGGCCCTCTGCATAAATTATGCCCCTTCCAAGCCTCCCACCTTAAAAAAATATGAGAATCGCCCCTGCCTGTATCCAAAAAAGACCCCAGTTTATAGGACATCGCACTCCATCCAATTGGTTAACCTGGTTAAGAGCGAAAGAGGAAATTACCTGGAGTTTCAGTCGTTAGCGCGTCCAAATTTATTACCGATATTAGCACGGGTCTCCAGAATAAGTCAAACTTCACAGTAATCCCAGAGCACTATTTTAAAATTATAAGGCATCATTTTCTAAAGCTGTCTGTAGTGTAATTCCAGTATGCTTCACGCGGTATATGATTTTTTACACTTGGTGGGGAACATAAGGCGATTCAGAGGTTAGTGTAGGACGTGACTCGTTTTGGCAAATAAATTAGCCTCACGCTACCAGCTCCATGTTGACGGCACCATGCAAACAGCCCCACGCTACCGGCCCCACACTACCAGCCCCATGCTAACAGCCCCACACTAACAGCCCCATGCTAACAGCCCCACACTACCAGCCCCATGCTAACAGCCCCATGCTAACAGCCCCACACTAACAGCCCCATGCTAACAGCCCCATGTTAATGGTCCCACACTACCGGCCCCACGCTAACAGCCCCATGCTAATGGCCCCACACTACCGGCCCCACGTTAATGGCCCTATGCTAACAGCCCCAGGCTAACGGTCCCGCACCCCTGGCCCCGCACTAATAGCCCCACACTACCGGCCCCACGTTAATGGCCCTATGCTAACAGCCCCATGCTAACGGTCCCGCACCCCTGGCCCCGCGCTAATAGCCCCACGCTAACAGCCCCACGGCAGGTCTTAGTGTTCTATCCGTGTGGAAATTCCAGATCCGAGATGTCAACCATAGGGACAATATAGACCCCCCCCCTATTTTATGCCTCCCTGAAAATAGCTACTACGAATCCATTTAGTGATTTATCCCGTATTTAGTATTAATTTTAGGAGGAGGAGAGGTGTCCCCTAAGGGTGAGACCTTACAATCGCCCTTGATGTCAGTCCCTCAGAGCCGAGTGTGATGTCGGGGCTTTGAAGGTGCTGACAACGTCCAGGGTGAGACATCGCTGGCATCTGGCTCACGCCGAGGAACGTAAGTGCTAAGTCGGCTAATTCAAAGGTCAGCCAGGGTGAAAGAGGGAGAGACAGGGCAGAGCGGCATAATTACCGTGATTTATTTACCCTTTTACTGCTGAGTGCATCCCCACGAAACAGGTCAGAACTCCTGTCTCTTTCATAGTCTTGCCATGACACTGGTTTAGTGACATCGTTTGGATGCAGTTTCCCTGTTTCAACTTCTACTTTACATTTTCTTAGCTTTTATTATTTTTTGTTTGTTTTTAGCAGGCTGCGCCAAAATAACAGCGACCTGTACTATTCATGACAAGAGAAGAGATGGGGTTATATAAATGGCTTTTACATCCATCCATCCATTTTCCAAACCGCTTATCCCACTGGGTCACGGAGAGTCCGGAGCCTATCCCGGAAGCAATGGGCATGAGGCAGAGAACAACCCAGGATGGGGGGCCAGCCCATCGCAGGGCACACTCACACACCATTCAGTCACACACGCACACCTACGGGCAATTCAGCATCTCCAATTAGCCTCAGCATGTCTTTGGACTGTGGGGGGAAACCGGAGAGGCTTTTACATTAGCTCCACATTTTCACAAAGCACACGCATTGACTGTTCATTTGCATTTTTGTCAAATTCATTCACATTTTTTAAAGGTGGAATTTTGGGGAGATCAATGGTCCTTCCTGGTTATTAACGGCCTCTTACCTGCTGTTGCTATTTGTCTGGGCGAAGTAAAATCACCCAAAGGTGTAATTCCCATAAAAAGTACAGGTCCTGTTAAATGGCACTTCTAAGCAAGACAAAAAAGGCAGGTCGTTAATTTGGGGTCGATCGCACCCGTACGGCCTGGGGGGGGTGGGCAGGCTAACAGTGACTCTCGTCTACCTTCCCCTCATGCTGCCATGCTACAGTGCGTCGTAAATATAAAAGCATAAGACTTCCATAAAGTGCCTCGGAGAGAGATCCAAATTGCATATTGAATTCGGGAAAGTACACCTTCAGAGTCGGAGTCTTGGCAAGGCCACCACATCCCGACTGCCAAAACGGGGATGCGAGTAATTGCTTGTCAGAGAGCGAAAGACAAAAAAAAAAAAAAGCGGATGCAGACAGTACAAATATTAAAAGCTCTGTAATTCTGCTCTAAGTGCATTTAACTCTTTTTCGCCTGACAAAGCTTATTTTTTGAAAGCCTCAAGCCGTCGACAGCCTACACCGTTTGCGAGGCCCTTCGTGCAAACAAGAATATATAATTAATGAACAGCTTTTAATTTGAGGCATTCTGGCTTGAACAACAGGCAATTATTTTCAGTCTGTTTCTCTTCGCGGTGCTTAACGTTAAAATAAATTGATGCGGTTTAGAACTAGCTGGAGCGTTCGATACGACCTGACCGTGGACTGATCTGCAGGCAGCAGGATAGACACCTACCCATTGACCTGAGGACCCCTTTGTATACATACCTGCAAAAAATTCAATTGGTCGCAACCAATTTAATTATCCGAAAACAACGGAAATAATACTACTACATCGATGCTGAAATAAAGAAATTATTGTCAGTTTCCTACACCGATAAAACTTTCTGGTCTTTTGACAACTATTCTATAAAGAATGAATGTAGAAAATGTCCAGGTGTGACTCCACGTGGGGGACCCTGAATTGCACGCAGGCATGGCGACAGGACACCACGAGGGAACCGCGGAACGTTTCAGGCCCATGGGAGGCATACGCTTGGCGGCCCGACTTGCCGGTTATCACCATGCATACACACAGTGGCGTCTGGATAATTTGTGGGGGGAAGGGGGCGCAGCATTAATAACAAGTGGGTGGGGAGGGGGATCTTCAGCACTCAGCACAACCCGCGATCCGACCGCCGGGCTGGCCGCCAGCTCCGCCATGCTCCGCCACACCAAACAGATGCCTGTCTATTATCTCCCGCCACTCGTTTCCACCCAGATGTGCTCCCAGCAGCCAAAAAACAAGCCAGAAGGATTCCCCGAGGAGCATGTGGGTATATTTTCCTGTTTACCCTGCTGGGCCTGCGTATGACTGCATTTTGATTTATTGGTGAGGACTCGAACAGACACCAAAGTCAACCCCACACGAAAGGTCACAAGACTATTCTAGAAATCAGCCGATGATGGCACTAGAAGGTTCTATGATGGAATAATTCTACAGTTTATTGCCATATGCATGGTATACCGTGTCAGTTCCACTATGCAATGACAATGTGCCCGTCAGGCCACAAATTAAGCATAATCAGAAATACATATTAAGGTGCTTACAGTAAGACAACACATTAGAATTTAGAAAGATAAAACTTTCTGGTCTTTTGACAACTATTTTATAACACACCACAGCACACAGTGTGCAACAATGAAATGTGTCCTCTGCATTTAATATGTGACTTTTGTGACACAGCAGGGGGCAGCTAATTCAGCGCCCAGGGAGCAGTGCTTGGGGGCGGTACCTTGCTGGTCAGGAATTCTAACCTGCGATCTTTCAATAACAAGTACACTTCCCTACCCAGCAAGCCACCACTGCCCACATGCAACTAGTTATAACGATTCATGTATAGATAGTGAAATATATAGTGCAATGTATAGATAATGCAAATATTGCAAAGGAGTGTATGAGACAAATAACTTGGAATGTACACATTGCTTTTAAAGAAAGTTTGATGAAACTGTATATGTTCACGTGACCTGTGCAAATCTGGCGTCTTCAATGTGATCGTATCCCTGACACAGAGAGCATACGCGAGTATTCTTCAGAGAACGTGTTTACTGAGTCATATAACCTGACTTGACAGCATCTGATTAATATTTCTGCTCTTCCCCAGGGGTATGCAAATACACCTTTGTCCTTTACAGAGTGACAAAGTCTGGCTGAGGACTTAGAAGTGATTCTAAGCAATTCCCAGCAAGTCTAGCGTGGACGGAGAGCGGATCGCACGAACCGCATCACTTGTTTTTAAAAGCCTTAAATATGACGTGATCAAAGCAAAAACTCCATTTTACACATCGATATAAAATGCGCCGCTCTCTCCATCGAGAAAAGTAATTCGGCACCTCGCCTTGGCTTCGTCTGAGAAACGCAAAGTGCTGCATAATGAAAATCAATTCGAGTCCGCTGGTAAATAGCGCTTGCATGAAGTTTTAATGAATATTGCTAAATTGTTTCGTGTTGCTGGTGCTTTTAAGGCACCAGTCTTATTTTCAGTCAAAAAACGGAACAGCGCATTTTAGTGCTAGAAATTCAATGGCGTCGTAAGATATGATTAAAAAACGGCTGAACAGATACCTGCATAAAGTGAACGTACTTCCTACAGCTGTACTGTAATGCAGCCTCAGTTTCACTCTATATTTAAAAGAGCACACACTTCATTCTGGCCTAATCTATAAATAGGCTCTGTGATATTGCACACTCAGGAAAATGGCCACCACAACTTAAATTTCCAGATTTGTGTCCCTTAATATCAGCATCGATCTTCTTTTTCTTTTCAAAAAGATCTATATTTCAGTACGATTATAATCTGTTCAAATGGAAGCCAAAAGAGACAATTTACTTACCGCGGTATCCTCATATATATCTATATGAACGATCAATGAAAATCGCACGGCTTTTATTTAATCCCCTTGTATTCATGGGTCATGCATAAGGTAGAGTTAAAATATGTCAGCCTACATGAAGGCAGCCTCAATCACGGACTGCTACAAGATAGGAATGGCGGAATGCGTGAACAGGCCATACGTTTGGGTGGTTCTGGAAGGAGATTTGCAGTAACACACTGCAGTAATAACAATAAAAACGATAACAACAATTAGTTGTATTATTAGTAGTATTAATTTAATGTCGTCACAATCATTAAAAGGCATTCAAAATGTTTCACAGTGAGGATTTTATGTAACAGTTTCCGTTGAGGGAAAGGGAATCAGGTGACGGGAACCGGAGTCGGCGTACTGTTCTAGGAGTCATAATCACTTTATAAGCAGTTATCCCATTACCAGTACCGCTTTCATCTGAGAGCGCAGAACCCAAGAGGAACCTGCAGTTCAAGGTTACCTCCACGCAGAGAACATCTTAACCACTGAAAGACTCCGGAAAACGATCCCGCTGACTGCTGCATAGCTCGCTGCGTGTTCTCTGATGATATTAGACCAGAGGTGGGATTTGAACCTACTTTTGCTACCCGCTGAGGCACCATGGGAAGCGATGATGTAATAACTTTTATCTAATGCTGATAACTGATATTTAATTGAAAGCCATTGCGTTGGGGTTTTTTTTATGGTTCTGTTCAGTTATTATATTAAGAGTACCCTTGGTGACCTTCAGTGTTCTTCAGCCGAATGAAATTATACATCTCAGTAAACGTATTATCAGACGGAGAGGGGCTCGCTCGCCTCCCCCGTTGAAATGGAACGCAGCAGTCGAGTTGATTATTTAAATTAAGTTTTTTTTTTTTTGCAGATTTCGGCACTCTGATTCCAGCCCTCTTGGGCGGAGTTGAGCTCGTAGGCCGGGAAAGTACGTAAGCTCACAGCCAATGAAATGTTACGTGCGAGGGCTCATTGCATTTTCCCCAGTGCATTCTGGGAAAACTGCGCTGACTGGACACTCTAGGGGAAAAAACACATCCACAAATCGGATGCGAAACCGTTTCGGTGCTTTAGCCAATTGAAAAAAAGCTTTTTTTTATTAGTTCTTACATTTTCCTAGAGGGCTTAGGGAATAAATCCGGCACAGATTCCTTTCTTTCAGGAAGAAGTCATAGGAATTTTATGGCAAAACAATCGTTTAATGTAGCATATAACTCAACTTTACTAAGTATGGCACTGGGACCAGCCAAAGGGATGTATCGTCATCCTTACTGCACTGTAATTTAAATACATTCGCTTTTCTCACAGATACCCGTTAAGCTAGTTTTTTCTTAGCTGAACATTCCTGTATATTTTACTCCAACAAATTCCCCAAATGGCTTCTTTCAGTCATTTCGAGCTCATTGAAGGATGTGCCTGTCAGCTGAGCCATATGCAATTGCCACCCAATTATTATCTCAATCAGTGTTTCCCAACCCGGTCCTCTGGGATCGCCAGACAGTCCACATTTTTGCTCCCTCCCAGCTCCCAGCCAATTCAGAACACTGAATGCCTGGTACAAGTGTTGGGAGCTGGGAGGGAGCATAAATGTGTACTGTCTGTGTGGATTGGGCTGGAAAGCACTGGACTGTATAAACCACACAGGGCTTATCAACTTGGGTCCGGTTCTTCCTGTGGTTTCGATATGTGATGGCGCCCTGCTTTCAAACCCTCACAACATTCAGAGATGCATCAAACTCTCACGGCAAAATCGATCTTCTAACATACTCAACCCAGTCTTCAGGGACCCCCAGACAGTCCACATTTTCTGTACCAGGTGTTCGGTGTTCTTGATTGGCTGGGTGCTGGGAGGGGAGCAAAAATGTGGACTCCGAGCGTCCTTAAGGACTGGGCTGACAAAAACTGATCTCGCACAAACTGAGAACATTCGATTGCGGATTAAGCCAAAAAAAACGAAATAAAAATAAAAATAGACAATCATAATAAGAAAAACTAAAAAAGTAGCTTTTTTTGACAAAACTGACCTTTCCGAAGGCTTACAGAGAGATTGCAGTTATTAAAAAATGTACAAAAAACCAGTGTCCCCTATGCACATCACAGATTTCACAGGTAACTTATCTCTGAGAGAAAACTGGGACACTTTGATTAATGTCACAGTCAGTAAGTGAGGTGTATAGACACGACAATAAAGCCTGTTCAGCAAAGGACGCGGCGGAAGCGGCGGGAACAACCGGCGGGAAACGCCAGGAACCGCAGTGATTTTTCATTTATTTTTTCGGTCCTCGCATAAAACCGCGGCGTGTTTCTCTCGACGGCGAAGGCGCTCAGCGTGTAAGCGAACAATAAGCGATCAGTCTCGGGAGGAATCAACGCTTCTTTCTAATTTCATCTAATCCGAGGTGTCTTGTGATTCGGGCAGCTGAATTGAGCCTAAAAATACAAAATAGTGCACAAAGCAAGACCAAGCGCCTTAGGCTGTACTTGTTAGAGCATCTTTATTGACTGTGAAGTGTCCAAATTTTCAATCCTAGTGTTAGAACGGTAATTGTATATCCTCAGGGGTAAATAGTCTGTCTGTCTGTCTGTCTGTCTGTCTGTTTTTTGCCTGCCTGTCCATGTGATTGTCTCTCTGCCCTTCTGTCTCTCTACCTGTCTGTCTGTCTCTCTGCCTGCCTGCCAATCAAAGCAGTCTTTCTGCTGCAAATACAAATAATTATAATTTTCCATCTTACTTAGAGCTCATCAAAGCTATTAATCTCCTGCAGCAATTCAATAATTTGTAATGCCCCCCCCCCCCCCCCCCACACACCCCAAGCATTAATAAGTGGGTCATATTAAATTTATCAAAGCAAGCTGTTAGGCGGATTGGGATATTCCTTAGACGTTTCAATTTACTGAACATCATATTTTGAAATTATTTCGACTAATGAAGCAATTCACAAACTTAAAGGATGTCTTGAAATTAAATTAAATTAAATTAAAAGCATTTCAATATATGCATAAATCTTGTAATATGTAGGAAAATGTCTTCCTGAATATATGCTTCATAAATGCATGGCATTCTCTTAAGGGACATCCAGGCACAACTGATACACTTGAAAAATCTAAAAGACCACTGACAAACTGAATACAAACTCTCCCATAGCAGAATGCTGTACACCCTGTGCTCAGCTTGCAGGATTAGTAGCATTAAAAATGTCTAACCTAATAGCACAGCTCAGGAACTGGTCCATAGCATTTGTGTAGGCAGTTTGATCTTCATTCTTTGGCTGTTTTAGCCGGTGGTAAGTACAGAGGAGCATTGTAAACGGCAAGCTTATTTATCGTCCAATAAGCAGAAGTATTTGGACATAGCCGTGCCGCTTGATGGGCACTTGTCTTTAGCTAGTCTGCTAGAAGTTTTGTACCTGTCCTTTATGACAAGATTTGAAAAGCACAGTTAGGGTGCCGTGAATAGCGGAGGTGGAAAGTTCAGGTCCAGGTATAAATCCAGACCAAGATTTTGTTTCAACCAACCAGCTGAGTGCTCTGTGATTGTCACTCTTTATACTCAACTGGTTGGTTGAAACAAAACCTTGGTCTGGATTTGAACCCGAACTCTCCTCCAAACAGTGTGAATCGTGGTGGCTCCTCATGTAATTTTATCTATTAGTATCAGTTCAAGATGGAGGGAGATGTCTACTTCAGATCAGGAATGTAGGAAATGATGTCGGTACTCACAGTTTTTGGCTGCATTGTCTGCTCTTCCGTTCGTAGGTCCTGCTCCTTCAGGCTACAGAACGAGAAGAAAGACTCATCAACATTTACAATATCAATTAATCACAGGCAATGTACTGATCCACGTTCCACGTCAAGATTTGCGCCTTCCCGAAAACAGTGAACGTTCCGACATGCCCGGGACGTCTGATTACGCCCGGTGTCACAGGAAGGCTGCGCCCACATTGCCACGATCCTAGCGATGTCTCCAAGCCCTTCCTGTGACATCACGCTCGCTTCCGGATACCTCAGAACATCTACGGTGAGCCGGTGCCACTGTGAAGATATCTCTTCGTTTACCAACAAAGATGGGGGGGGGGACCCATATATTTCTCCACAAAACAAACAAGCAGGTCATGAAATTTAAGTGTGATGAGTGATGCAGTGATGCTGGCCCCCATCCAGGGCTGTTACCCTACATTGTGCTCGATTGTGACCCTATGCTGTCTGACTTAGACTCCAGGATACTTCATACAGCCTGGAGAAGGATCAACGTTTTCCTTCACACTTGTCCCTACATCACACTACGCAGCCCCTAATATACCTCCTGTGGTAACTCTTGTTGGTTCTGTAGTTGTGTTCGTCTCCTGTTCACCGCAACATTCTTCAGTCACCGTCTGATCTGAGCTCATCGCCCGGCCACTTAACTCCACGATGGCTTTTGTGTTCCATCGCCCTTAGCGGCGTGAAGCCGAAACATTTGTCAGATGCAGGCGTCAGCGTGAGGCGTTCAACGGGCAGACATCGAGGTATTTAGAAAATAACACGCGCCTTTAAAGACGGTTCACGTTCTCTGCCGTGTCGCACAACTGCATGTCCATGGATTGCACTGCGGCAGTGAAAGCTCCTTCGGTGGTTAGAAGAAACCAATGTGAACGCTGGAAGAACATGCAGACTTCACGGGGATCACTTTGAAGCACCGCCAAAGCTTGAAGCTAATATGGTTATTTTTACAGTTCACCACTGAAGGGGGAAAAAACGGCATCGAAACCCATGACAGGTAGACAATCTTGATTCGTCAATCACGAATGTCAATCACTGGTTTTGGGCAGTTCTCATTGGTTAGAGTGTTTGACAGCATACTATAATCCCACCCACCACAGGTTCTGAAGCCTCAATTTTCACCTTCCCTGATGTTCTGTATACCTTTTATTATGCCTGGCCCTGCAGTACAATACAGAGCATCCTTTGTACCAAATCCAAGACCATAATGAGGCCTGCAGTGAAAGCTTGTGTGTGAGACACTGGGTTTAGCTGGTAATTCACTGCTTTTCTGGGCGTTGACACAGAATGTAGCCTTTCACCAACTGCAAAACACCAGTAAGGGAAACTGTGCCCACTCTCTGATTGTCTTAACTGTACGAGGTTCAGGAAAACGGATAGTTATTGGGTCTAGACTCACGAAGTGAGAGAGGTTCCTGTTCTAGTGGGGATGTACTTAATCTGAATTACTACATTAAAATATCCAGTCTGATAATAACTGATATCGAACGCATCAGGGAGACAATTTAATAACAGAGGAATACTTGGTGAATTTGCATGATTTCAACGATTATATGCTGCTACGTGGTACTGTACAGTGCAAATTGAAATTTCCCACTTTTTTTTTAATATCTTTATCCATTAGACTCTAAATATGCATGCACACATCCATCTATTGGCCACTTTCGCAGAGTAACATGGAGGGGGATGGGGGCATGTGTCTGTGGGGGAATCTGAAGCATGTTCCAGTCAATATCGGGCACAAGGCAGGGGTACACATGTGTATGTGTGTGTGTGTGTGTGAGAGGTCTGTGTGTGTGGGTGTTTGTATATGTGTCTGGGGGAGTGGGTGGGTGGGATTTGTGTGTGTGTGTGGGGAGGTGGGATGTGTGTGTGTGTATATGTGTGGGGGGGGGGGGCGGGTGAGTGGGATCTGCGTGTGTATATGTGTGCAGGGCGGTGGGTGGGATCTGTGTGAGTGTGTGGGATCTGTGTGTGTGTATATGTGTGCGGGGCGGTGGGTGAGATTTGTGTGTGTGTGGGGGATGGGTGGGATCTGTGTGTGTGTGTGTATGTACTATGTTTATAATACCAAATGTTTGATTTTGTGGGGACCATTTCTCAATGATCTGTGAACAATCAACAAACTAAAAATGCCAAAAGTCTTGTATTTTGTTTGGTTGCTTATGCTTAAGGTTAAGGCTGGGTGGGGGTTAAGGTTGTAATTGTAGGGATTTCTCAAAGAAATGGATGGATGGTCCCCACAAAGACATGAATACAGATATGTGTGTGGTGTGTGTTTACGCGGTGTGTGTGTGTAGTAATATGTGTGCGGTGTGTGTGTGTACGGTGTGTGTGTGTAGTAATATGTGTGTGGTGTGTGTGTGTACGGTGTGTGTGTGTAGTAATATGTGTGCGGTGTGTGTGTGTATGGTGTGTGTGTGTAGTAATATGTGTGCAGTGTGTGTGTGTCTAGTAATATGTGTGCGGTGTGTATGTGTGCGGTGTGTGTGTGTACGGTGTGTGTGTGTGTAGTAATATGTGTGTATGACTCTTTCATCAGACTCACACAGTGAGCATCTGTAACGAAAGTAGATTATCTTGAATTTAAAGATGAGATTATAATGATTTAACCGCTTTGAGTGTTCGGCATTATTGGTTTGACGCGAATGAAATGACCCGATTCATTCATCTGCTCAGTCACTACAAAAAGATGGGGCAGGATCTTGGTTTGATACCCCTGTTTCAAAGACAGAAAATCGGAATCGGTTAATCATATTTAGGTTGTTAACTTATTAACTTATTAAATCGCAATGACTGATTGGCAAAGCAATCAAGGGCACCAAGAATGAACTGAGATGCTTTAAGGAGCCGCTCCTCGCGTCGAGTCGCTTTGAGTTGCCGTAGCGACAGGCTGACGACCCACCCCCATTTACTGTGGAGTGAGATGTGTTTCTCGTATTGTAATGGTTTTATTAAAATGTAATGAAAGTCTGAGGGACTCGCTGCCAAAATGAATTCGCAGCCGACACCTGAATGGGTCCTAACCTGAGTGCCATTTAAGGCAAACCTGACAGCACATACAATGAAGGCCTTTGATTAATTGCTAAATGATATCAGCGCCCCCCCTACCCCCCCCCCCACTTCAGGTATATTCCATCTCCCGCGTAATTAAACTAGAAACCCTGGAATGGCGACTTTTGTCAAGCTGAATCTGAAAAGTTCACGGGAGATCTATCTGCCACCATATCCAACTATAGAGATGTGTATGGGGGCGGGGCTACAGAGGGACCGCCCCCCAGCTGAATTCTGATTGGTCCACAGAGCACCGCCACTCACCCATACAAAACACATCACTGGCTAATGATAAGGTCGGCTCCACTGTATGAATTATGGCCCCTCTTATGTCCCCACTTCCTAAAAATCCTATAATTACCCGACGAACTCAGTGGCGGCAGAGAGGAGGCAATAACAGCGCAGCGGTCAGTGGTGACGTGTCCGACTGTAGCCTCGACACGAGCCTGTGATGATAGGGGTCCGGCACGGATGTGGGGGGTGAGATGAGTCACTGACCCACTGGCAGGGAAGCAGCAGGAAACCCTTTTAACAAGAGTCAGGGGTCTCACTTCTCTATTAATAAAAAAAACACAGGGGGGGGTGATGCAGGCCTGTAATTTTCACCTCGTCAGGTTTTGGAAGTAGAAATAACCTCCGAAACTGGGGGGTCATAAACGGACTGGAGAATGGAGTTACCCAAGGTCACCCCCCACCCCCCCCCCCCGCCTAAATCTCCTTGCTATCTTTCAATTTTCCAAACACATTTAGAATTTTTGAGAGCACAGCGATACTGTCAGTGGGTTTAATAGAAAATGTGTTCACAATAAATGCCAGCTTATCTGGAGTAACCTTTAAGCACATAGTCCAATTTTGATGTATATATTAAAAATCATTTCACCCCAGCTACTTAAAATACACCTCCCACCAATAACAGAAATAGCGACTTAATAACTTGACTTAATACTGAGTTTAATACACTGTTACATTGTTTTGCACACTTCAATTTATTCTTTATTTATTATTTATTCTTTATATTTTCATGGTTATTGTACTACAAATTTTACTTATTTATTGCCTGTTTATTTACTTTACACTTTCTTATTATATGACAAAGAAATTTCCCCCCAACAGAGATCAATAAAGTTATCTTAATATTAAGTGTATAATAAATGAAAAACTAACCCTATTTAATTACCAGTTTTTAATAATTTTTTTCTTGTATTTTTTGTTTATTCTTTCTCGTTATCATGCGCAGTGGTAGCTATTGTACAAAAACTGAGCAAACTATTGACTCTCTCCCTCTGTCTCTGTACGCAATGTGATTTAAGATCAGCTGCTCGAATTCACCGCCCCCTTGGGAAGAGTGACGTTTCAGACATAAGTGACGGAAAAGGACAGTCTGTCGTCTTTTTTCGTAAAATGCGTGTAACTGCTTTTTGAACATTATGAGCTGATTTAATTTGCTGGGATAAATGTCAGTTCTCCTCATTCAGCCTGTTGTCGCCTTACAAACCTGCTTGACATCATTGCGACTGATGGTCCAGTTTTTCTTTGCATTTATTTTATTCCTTTGGCTATCGCACGTTCATCGCCTGCTGTATGAATTTAACGCCGTATCCTGAACAGACTCCTGGGTAAAAATGCAGGATCCTCGCTATTTACCATTTCGCTGCTTATCCAGTGGCTTCCCCAATATAACGAAAGACGAACACGTTCCAGTTTGGACGATGCGTCGTTCACACTGCGACTGTCATCTGGCGTGAGACGATCCTGCGGAGACGTGTCACAGTGGCTGAAATCCTGTCTCACTGCATCAGGGTAAGCAGCCCTACAGTCCAGATTTTGGGATCTTGGGCTGGCAGGCAGAAATGAAACCTGGCAACTGCTGCGATTTGCAAAACATAATAAATGGAATGTGTTACAGTAGAATGAATATGCAAAAAGTTTTAAAAAAAGTTGAAATATTAAGCCGAAAGGGTAATTATGCAGAGGTTCTTATATCAGTATTCAGGTTGGAGTAGAAAACCGAATGTTTCACCACTAAAGACTAGATCCCATTGCCAGTAACTAATTAAATGTATCCAGAACATTCTTGGCCAAAAATCTTCCAGCACATCCAACCTCAAAAAACTATTCCTTTTATGAGCCTTTGTCGGCTACATTTGACAAAACTGTTCTCCATGAAATATTTAGAGAAAATTGTGATATCAAGCTATTCTACAAATGTCAAGGTAAAGTCCATTACTGTGTCTTGCTTGAGTAGGGTGGACAAATGCCTCTTTGTTCATAATATTCCATATTTTTCTGACAAATCAGGAAATACCTTATAAATAAGAAATTGCTGGATGTTTTGTATAATGTAACTTAGATTTTTTTTTTCTGTGTTTTTCGGCAAAGTCTTACAATGTCAGAAAAAATACCAATTTGTACCTTGGAGAGATTGTCATTGGGGCTGTACCCTCAAGAGTCTGCCAGTTGTACCTTCAGCTGTAAGTAAGTGTACCTTTTAAGGTACAGAAATGGACTCTGAGGAACATTTTAGGAGCACTGTGGGTACATTAGTGTTGTTTGTACAAGGGCTGAACCATTTTTTCTGACAGTGTGCTACAAATATGCTTCTGTTATGTTGTCATTGTGATTCCTATTGTGTGCCAAATAAAATGAGCAAAATGATGTTCTCAGGTGAAAAACATTCATCATTAGCAGTCTTCCATATCGCTGTATCGTCCGAGACTGTGTGTGTGATCATCTGCAATGGGCATTAGATTTTTTTGTTGCAGCTGTTGCTGTTGTTGCTGACGTTTGACTCTGCTGCTGATCTAGAGGATTAAGCTGATAAGTTAAATTAGGAAACAAAAATCAAACCACAGGCAGCACAGAATGCCCATAAACTCACATTGATTAGCAAAGTTAATTAACCTCCCTGATTTGAAAGGACAGATTAAAAACAAGGTTATAATGCATTTAGCTGGAACTGAGCACTGCCAGGTTGTAAACCTATATATTATAAAGTATATTACATTTATATAGCACTTTTCAAGACACCCAAAGTGCTTTACAGAAGCAATGGGGAGCCACTTCAGCCCCCACTACTGTGTAGCCCCCACCTGGATGATGCAACGGCAGTAGTACGCTCACCAGACAGTAGCTAAGGTGGTGAAGGGGCAGGAGAGAATTCACCATGTAGGTACAGGGGATGATTAGGAGGCCAGATTTGAAAGGACCACATGGGCAATTTTACTCAGGACATCAGGGTACCATCCCTACTTTTTTGAAAGATGACCAGGGATCTTTTATGACGTCAAAGAGTCGGGACCTTGGTTTCGTATCTCAGCTGAAAGATGGTGCCATTTTTACAGCGCAGGGTCCCTGTCACTGCACTGGGGTATTGGGATCCACACTGACCATAGGATGGGCTACCGTGTCACTGCACTGGGGTATTGGGATCCACACTGACCATAGGATGGGCTACTGTGTCACTGCATTGGGGCATGGGATCCATACAGACAACAGGATGGGCTACCGTGTCACTGCACTGGTTCATTGGGATCCACACTGACCATAGGATGGGCTACCGTGTCACTGCACTGGCTCACTGGGATCCACACTGACCATAGGATGGGCTACCGTGTCACTGCACTGGGTCACTGGGATTCACACAGACCACAGGATGGGCTACCGTGTCACTGCACTGGGATCCACACTGACCATAGGATGGACTACCGTGTCACTGCACTGGGTCACTGGGATCCACACTGACCATAGGATGGGCTACCATGTCACTGCACTGGGTCACTGGGATTCACACAGACCACAGGATGGGCTACCGTGTCACTGCATTGGGTCACTGGGATCCACACTGACCATAGGATGGGCTACCGTGTCACTGCACTGGGTCACTGGGATTCACACAGACCACAGGATGGGCTCCCCCTATTGGCCACACCAACACCTCTTTCAGCAGCATCCCTAGCTAGTTTCCCATTCAAGTTCTAGCCACGCCCAAACCTGCTTAACTTCAAGTGAGTTACCTGAGTGCGTATCATTCAGTTCTCTGAGCAAATATCCACTCATAAAAATCCTAGACGACAACGTTAACTTAGTTTCTTTGTCAATATTGCCATCGCATGCTGTAGAAATGGGAAGTGCACACGACGGAAAGGTGCGACGACCTCGAAAAAATCACTCAAAGGTGCCAAGGGGGAGAGACCTGCCAGCAAAACCGCATCAGATGACAAATCACTTGGCTGTTCTTGAAGCCTGTCGACTCCTAAGTCAACTGTGGGCTGTCCGTAGCACATGGCGGGCGTGAAAACACCGTGGTTTCGGAAGCGTTCGGATTTTTGCCGAATTTGTTTGAGGAATCCCGTTATTATTGAAACAAATTCCAAAACACGCCATCACCCTGCACTCTCTAAGCAGTTACGGGGGGCTGAGTGGATTAAAAGGCGAATCCTTAACACATTCGGGAATTTCTATAAAAATGACAAACAAGACAGGCATAATTTCGTCTTATTTTATGTCCAAAGTAAATTTCTTAAAGAGTCCTTAAG
Organism: Brienomyrus brachyistius; assembly: GCF_023856365.1. Taxonomy (NCBI): domain Eukaryota; kingdom Metazoa; phylum Chordata; class Actinopteri; order Osteoglossiformes; family Mormyridae; genus Brienomyrus; species Brienomyrus brachyistius. The sequence continues at coordinate 3,877,722 of NC_064556.1, read as the reverse complement.
CTGTTCAGATCCTGAGATTAGTCTCAGAGACGCAGAGGAAAGCCCCACTAGGCCGTTTGCCTCTCTAGGCGTAATGACACGCTTTTGTTAAGACGTGCTCCTTTGTGTCTGATAACGCCGACGGGATTTCTAAAGCACAAACATTAACATTCTGTCCATCCCCGAAGCACATCCTGATCTCTTCTACAGATATCAACTTATTCTGACAAACCAGCTATGTCTCCGGGGCCCTCGTCAAACCATATACCTCCGTCTTATCTTTCAGACACAAACAAACACTCGCACTACCTCAGATTTACGCAGCATCGTACGGCATAAAGTTCCCTGAGAACAGAATCTGCCTGCCAACTTTCTGCTGATCCTAGTACAGAAATATATTAGCAAATTAGCCACAGTTACAGAAGCGCAGCAAGACGCTGTGGTAATGCTCTGAGTTGCTTGGATCCTATTACTTTGAGGGCTAAAATATAAAAGGAGCACTGTGAGGTATTAAATTATGCATTTCAGATGAGTTATTTAGCATTATGCAGCTGATAATCTGCTAGCTGTGTACAAAACGACTGTAGGAATACACTGTCCCCATTTTATAATTAGGTCTGTCTTGGAGCTCTTTCCATCCATCCATCTGCATGTCTGCATGTCTAGCTCCGCTGAAATTTTCTTTCGTCACACCGCAACTTCACAAAACAGCCACAGCGGGACAAGTATGACAAATTAAGGTGTTTGAAGCAGTTAAACGCATTTTATGGATTTTCGTATCCTCGCATTCTCGTAAACATTCGTGAAGGAGTCCGGGTTAGCCTGATCAGCTGCATTTCCATGGTGAAACACCAGCAGTCATTAATGCCAGTGGGAGCCCTCGTCTGCGTTTAAATGCTGCCTCTGACCTGCCCTGTTGCACACATCCATCCCACAACAAGCTGCTCCTTAATTATTAGTGTTTATAAAGACGTTTTTTTTTTGCATCGAAAGTATTTACAAATAAAAAAATATACCATATCGCCCCGTGACCCTAACCTGGGTAATTGGTTGTAAGATGGATAGATGAAATTAAACAATGTAAAGTATTCTATTTACTGTTGAATAGGCAAAAAAAATGCTAATAATGAGGACTCAGAAAACCAAAACAACATAGGCATTGAAAAATTCATCATAGTCCAAGTGTGAAATTAACGACCTACATAAATTATATTTAAAAAAAAACTGCTGATTTAAGTTATACTTAGTGGCATGATTAACTAATAGAAACACGTACTACATCTATTATAAACACATGCTTCACGGATATAGGGATTTTTTTTGACGTGTGTGGCCATGATATTAGGAATATTATGGTAATTAGAGTGATAATTGGTGCGCAACATGAGGGCCAGGGCAGGCCTTTCACGTGGATCACATGTCCAGGGCGAACACTCTGGTTAGTGGCCTCATCCTCGACACCACACAGCACAGAAGGCGTTTTGGCAGATTACGCCCTACAAGGCGGGACATGGAACAGCTGCTTTGGAAAAGCTCACAGCCGCTCTCTTTTATCACCAAACCAGCTTTATCAAACAATCCAAAAAAATCTGGTCGCCACACTAAGCATATGTTAATCCACAGAGCACCGAAATGAATATCGCAAGCTCATCCTTATACGTCTCAGGATACGAGACGCTATGGATGAAAGATACAAAATATCTACCGCCTAACTGGACTCATAAATGCTTGTGTTTCGTGTCTTAAACGATCAAACGAGCTGCAAGGTTATTTCGTTCCTCCTAGACTATTTGTAGAGCTGAGGACCGAAAAATTTAAAACTTCTTCAATTCATAGCGCATACTTTTTTGGAGGATGGCGGGTGCTGGGGGGTATTCGGAGGGTGCGGTGCGAGTTGAAAGGTGGGAAAAGTGAGGCTCATACCCCAAAAATGCCTCTGTGTACACAAGTGACACACGGTGATGAATGTTTTTTATATCGCTTACTCACTGTCATGGCTATTCCTGGACTGCAGTCAGTTACATTACAAACTTTACAGTGACTGCCGGTTCATGCAAACAGCACCTAAGGGGGCCATTCACGTACGCGAGCGATTCATTTGAATTCAATCATTGTAAATTATTAAACGTAAACATAATCTTCGCAAATACTTCTGTTTTGGGAATGGTGCGATCGTTTTTTTTTACTCGTTTTCCTCTATCCACTCTGCTCTTCTTTTTCGTTATTTACTCTTTCCCTCTTCCTTTCCCTTTCTTCTCTCCATCCAAACAAGAAACGGGCTTATCGGGTAAATTAAAAAGGCATTTAAAAGAGAAAGAGTTGCGCAGTAATATAATTTAAATGGGAACAGCTATCTTGGCTGTGGAGAGTATTTTGTGAACAATGCCTCGATGATGAAACTGTAATGAAATTTTGTTTGCCGAAAGACATAAGACTAGACAAACTCTTTTCTTATCTAAAGTATATTTTCGGATGAAGCTCATCTTTGAAAACCCTAAAAAGCTCGAGCTTGTCTAGAAATTGGCATTAGAATCGTTTAAAAAGGCCTAACTCATACCATGTGACCACAAAAACCACATTTCATCAAATACAATGGACATAAAATCCTTTATCTGCCCAAATTCCAACCCCAAATTTATCTCTGCTCTAAATGGCATGCATTACAGGGCCACGATATCTAGTGGATCTCGAACCGCTGCTGAGCCCATTTTATAATAAATAAGCTTTGGGGGTCTAGGACTGATAAATCTGCTGAAGGTGCATGAATTTAAGCGTGGAGAATAACCACCAGATTACCCACCAAATGACACATGAAATGATAGATTAACCACCAGATGACACGTGATGCAGAAGACATTCTGAATATGGAAGTTATGGGAAGTAAATCTGAAATACAAACTAAATCTATATTAATGGGACCCCCCATAACCACTGGATAAGTGGGTGGATGGATGGATGGATGGATGGATGGATAGACGGATGGATGATAGGTGGACAAACGGATGGATGGATGGATGATAGGTGGACAGAGGGATGGATGGATGGACGGATGATGGGTGGACGATGGATGGATGGATCGATCGATGAAGGAATGCAATGAATTTGATAATATTACTGTAATACATACTACTAGTTAGACAGCAATATTCAATGACAGGTCTTTAAGTTGTCATCTGAATTTCAGGATACATCCATACTGACGACAGCTGTACGTTTGAATCCACTTCTCAGTGTCACAAGTAGAGCACATGAGCTTTGGGCATTAGTACAGAGACACCTCCTCACCCCGTCGTGAAGGGTTTGCTCGATTAATATTCGCACATCTTGGAGAGGAACTGTCGTCTTTGCAAGCTCTGTCTCACGGTAGCAGAACGATAATCTGAAAAGCTGAATTAACATACTAAAATTAGGCAGAAATGTTCTTAGATGTGTCCTTACATTCTAAAACAAACTAGCCCTACTTGACATACCACGTCACACACAAAGACCACCCACCAACTCGTCCCAATGTTACCACTTACCAGAAGCGGATAGTTCAGGCCCAGAAAGTTAAAATCCAGACCAAGATTTTGTTTCAGCCAACCAGTTGAGTGCTCTGTGACTGTGACTCTTTATACTCAACTACTGGCTGGTTGTAACAAAACCGTGGTCTGGATTTTTTTACTTACTGGCCATGAACAATCCACCTCTACCGCTTACTACCTGCTGTCGTAATTTTAACTACGGTACAAACATTGAAAGCACCTTCCCCCCCCCACACACACACACACCCACCCCATTTGTTGGAATGAGGTAATAAATCAACCCAGTTGTTTTGGGTCTGTTTATAACACTGTGTCCCCCGTATGAATCGCAATATGAACCCAATAAACATTTTAAATTACCAGACTTTCGTCTGGGTGAATGCAAATCCGTATAGAGATGTAAGCATTTTTCACAAGCAGGTGCTATAAGCAGAGCGTATAGCTCTCTCTTCTGACAGGCTTTAGCAAATAAAGCCAAACTATTGTCACAGATTCCATAATAAATTATAGCCCTACTGTATTTTTCCCTTCACTTCATGTACTGTAGTGAGGCTTCATCTTAAAAGTCAAGATCTGTCGGTTGATTTATAATTTTCCTATAACTCTCTGCAGCTAATATACAGAGTTCATGCATAAACAGGCTGGTATTGTACAGCTGCCGATTTTATGAGTTCTTAAGTAATTGGAATAATCACGAAGACTGATGATATTTCGTAAAACCCGGTCAGCACAATTTTAATGGAATAAACAGAGAGTAGGCAGGTGAAATCGTGTTAAAAATGATTAATTTCATTAATGCAAAAAAATAAAAATGCAGAAGGAAGCTCTCTCTCAACCCGCTCTGCCAGGTTTAACAGGGTCAAACGTGGGAGCAAGCAAGCTGCACACCTTCATATATACACACGTGAACATGTGCACATTCTGAGGCTATGTCAGAAATGACATTTCCCCTGATCGCTCGCAGCTAGCTAGTTACCGAGTCGAGTTTTTAAATAATGACTTCTGAGGATTGCAGCGATCTGCTGCTTAATCGGGGGGGTATTTTGGGAAAGATTAACACTGAATTGTCACAATTGAAAGGCTGTGCTTAAAATCATGCCACTCCCCACGTTACAGACAGTAAACGTAGCTTGGAGTGGGGGCTAAATTATGACGGAATGGATGCCGGCAAACGGGCTCGCAGAACCCGCAAACTGCGGTCACAGTCAAGGACCAGACCCAAATATACGTTTCTATGACTAGCAGACTCAAAATAAGTGAGTGATATTTGAATATTTATGTCCCAGGACTGGTTTAATAACTTAGGTTAGTTTACACGGCCCTATCAGAATAATTCTTTTTATTTCACAGGCCAGTCCCGGGGGCGGCATGATGGTGCAGTGGTTAGCACTGTTGCCTCACACCTCTGGGACCCGGGTTCGAGTCTCCGCCTGGGTCACATGTGTGTGGAGTTTGCATGTTCTCCCCGTGTCATCGTAGGGTTTCCTCCGGGTACTCCGGTTTCCCCCCACAGTCCAAAAACATGCTGAGGCTAATTGGAGTTACTAAATTGACCGTAGGTGTGCATGCGTGAGTGAATGGTGTGTGAGTGTGCCCTGCGATGGGCTGGCCCCCCATCCTGGGTTGTTCCCTGCCTCGTGCCTATTGCTTCCGGGATAGGCTCCGGCCCCCCCGCGACCCAATAGGATAAGCGGTTTGGAAAATGGATGGATGGAGGACAGTCCCGATGTGTGTGGCCATGCCGTTTATAATTACTCTGCACGCCATGCTAACCTCTCAGACGCAAAGTCGTGGAAAAGAAACGAGGGCGTAACTAAAGGCGTTATTACTAATCACTTTTTTTCTCTGACGTGACTGACACTTGCCGCCTCCACACGGTTACGGTGAAACTGCGTTCACTTAAATAGCATCATAGGCAGAAGCACGGAATAATCTACGTGGACAGGTGTGACTGGGAATCTACGGCCCGAGGCAAATGAATACGAACCTCATGTGTTACATTTAAAAATGACTAAATGTCTATATTACTGACAAAGAGATACAAATCTAATCCTAATTATTGCAATAAGTACGACAAAACATGTGAAACTGAATATATAGGCCTAGTTGTTGATAATAATAATCAACAATGTACGTGTCATTTACACCCGAGGGGTACGGTATGGTAGCTATATGGTAAACAGCAGGGACAGTCAATCCAACGGGCAGCACAGATGGTCACCTAGGGGTCCGACTTCTCAGTGGGTGGCGATTTACCAGCCAATTTCACTTTGCCTTGGACACGGGTGCTGGTACTAGATGATGCTCGCCTAGGTGGTCACATTGGCCGGTAGTACAGCTGCTGGCGAGCTAACGGCACACCTCAGACCGGGACCTGTCACATGCCACATGCCTCTCCGCACCTCTCATCCTCACTGACTGCTGTAGGACTTATATCAAGACCTACGTCGCCGAGCCTGCAGGACGTGTCCTCTTCAGCGGCTCCTGAACCCGGTTTCTGTTGCCAAAAAAAAATTCTAAACTTTGAAATTGGGTGTGATAACGTATCGGCCGGTTCAGTGCACGCGCACACGCCATTGAAGTGTAACCGTGGTTGTATGCTGATCGCATAGAGTTAGCGGTGAGGGTCATGATTAAATATGACCGATTATTGGGTAAGTGAAGTAATTTGACAGAAGTATGTAGTAAAAATGGGAAAACACGACACCGTTAGCCAGAGTGTGCTCTGCCTTTAAACGGAGAGATTAAAGCACCCTTATAAGCAGCAGCGAAGGAAAACCCAGAGCCGAGATAGCATGGTAACAGTCATTTTATCTGATTTGTAAATAATTCCTCCCAATTCCCCAACTGAAACACATGCTGAAGTGAACCTACCCCACTTAAACGTGCTTTCTGGTACCATATGTCCGATGTAGGCTAGCAAAGCTAATCCTTCAGTACCCTCAGTGGTAAAAATTGCAACAAAAAAAAAGGGGACCAGCTTTTTAATTTATGTTATTTTATTTTTACCTCCGTTCTTTGTAAGCCTGGCAGGTGCTCTGTTTGCACTGGAGAGTTTCGGAGGACAGAATTGCCCCTGAAGGAAGGGGGGGGGGGGGGGCGCCCATTTTCCTACAGTCGCCTTTCCCATGGGTGAAAGTGGACAGGCTTAATTGCATTAAGAACTGGGAGATGACAGCCAGGGAGTCCTTCTGCATATCCCATCATGCTCTGCTCGGCATGCGCACACAGGGGTGAGAGCAGAGGTTAGGAGGGGGGAGGCCGTATCCCCAGCGCCCCTGGGGAGTTTTTCGGGAATCTCCAAGCTGTATTTATGCATCGGAATTCCTCTGCTGTCACTATTGTGCCCCACCCTCCAGACGGAAGCATTTTTCAAACTGCAACCCCCCTCCCCCACCCAAATGCATCAAACGAACGACTGGGGCGTGTTATTGGAGATGAGTTATCGATTCGAGGGTCTGCACGTTGTGAATGAGGAAGTAGCACCCGGCACGAGAGAGAAGTATTCAGGAGGGAAATAGTGGAAGAGTGCGTGTGGGCGTCACCCTTTTAATGGGTCCCTGCACCCAGCATTTCTTAATGGTCGCAGAGCACGTTCCAAGGCTCCAGTCAGCCAATGAAAATGAGCTTTTACACGACAGCCAATCAGAGATTCATTGCAGACTCTCCCACTCCGCCCCCTCAACAGCTGCACCGAGGCGTCCCCTGCGGTTCATTATTCAATCTCGTTAATGGCGTCGGTCGTAGCTGGACTAGGTGGTAGGGGGTGGGAGTGGGAGCTGGGGGGGGGGCAGATATGAACGCTACGCTTACCTTAAGCTGGAGAACTGCCGGCATATCTTCTGCTCCAGGCTTCTCTTCTGAGGTTGCCCATCCTTCTCCTGGACACAGCAAGGCCCCTAGCAAGACTGTCCATAGCCCCATCCAGGCCATTGGCGCCGATCTGTCAGGGAGTACAAAGCGGGAGTGAAGCATCGCAAACAGCTCGCGCCAGGCCAGCCGCTGGTCTGCGCCAGGCCCCCAATTAAGCGGAGTGACTGGAGTTTTTGTAGCACCATCAGCGGTATCTTCAAGTTCACTGAAAATCAGCCCTTAGTCATTGATCTTATTATTTTTTCATCCCCGGTCAAACTGAGCACCCAGACAATGAAGTCGGCTTATTATGAGATAATTACAAATCTGCCGTATCTATTAAAAGTAACACGATCCTACAGTTTTGTGGAATCAATTAAATGTGTTTCTGTTATCTGATTCAAACCTTTAATCAATAATATAAATTAGAATTAAGCATAATCTGACTTTATCCGTCCCTCAGTTTTTGGTGTTACGTTCTATGTAATCAGGTGACTGATAACATATAAATACATTCATATTTTTAAACAGAAACTCACCTAAAATGACAGGGTCAGAATTCAAGAATCTAGAATCTAGACGTGCAACAACTTTCAAGCTTCAGTATGTGGTTTCCTATGCCTAGAATGTAAAATAATAATAGTAATAATAATAATGTAATAGAGTGCAAAAAATTTGTCATAATTAGTCCTGCAATTAATATGAAATTTTATTTTCTCAGTGAACTGTACATGGGAAAAAAGATCCCAGAATCCAGGAAGCTGTTAACAGCCTGTAAACACAGCGTATGCCCAGAGATCTAGCGAAAAGCACAGCTGACGAGGCATTAAACAAGAAATAAGATGCACCTGTATTGCCTGATGTAGGTGCCAACACCTCCAGGGCGGAATATAGCGCAGGAAACAGGCGCATATTTAGGTTAATCACAGACACTGGATAGAGGAAAAACTGGTGGAAGGTTACAGTGAATTAAACAGCGCAGTCAAACATGCAACGAGTTTGCTTCCTGTTCCTTTTTCCCTCCATTTGATACCTAAGGGGATATTGATCCTCTCCAAAAGCTCAATCTAATTTCAATCTGTTTCCTATTGATTATGGATACTGTCATTGTAGACTTTTTGCGAAAATCAAGTTTAAGGTCATTTGATGTGTTTCAGAGTATCTGCAGTGACAAGTATGTGGCCATCCAGTGCCAGGCAGGCCTGTGCACGGCCAACTGTCTCGTCCGTAGGCTGGTGCACACAATGTCTGGTTCGGATCCTGTTCTTCTCGTTTCGCTGCCATATATTGCACGTCATCATGGATTCAACGTCATCTGGCAGTCTCCAAGTAGCACGCCGAAGAGAACTGAGATATCTTTTGCTAAACATGAATATATATCGATCGCCCAGGACCTGATTTCCCAAGACTCTGCGTTAGCCGGCACGACAAGTGCTACAAATTATACCAGCGGAAAAATGAAAATCGTTACCCCAAATTAACCCGCCTAATTTATGGGCAAAAACGTTATGCTAATTTAATCAAAGTCCCCAACCACTTGAGACGAAATGCCCCATCCTTGCGGCCGGCACACGCACCCATACACTCTCGCTAACAGACTTAATAACTTTTAACACGCTTGCTGGCAGACCAACATCCCATGTTGCGTTAACGAGGTCGTGACCAGTGCCGCGTTGCCGTCGGTTTCCGCGCGCCCATTGTGGATTGGACGAGAGAGAGTAAATCGAACTGCCCGTCAGGGAGAGAGAGCGACTCGTATTTCACCCACTATCGCTCTGACACCAGGTTAACGGGATGAATTCTTCCCGAAGTTTTATACGACAAAACTACGTGGTAAATCTCCAGCCTCCTGAAGTGTTTCGGAAGTTATACGGCTATGCCACCGGGGAGTTAAGCTGCCGCAACGTCCTTTGTCCTGACACAGAGGAAGATGCGCCCACAGATGTGCAGCTGAGACGAAAGAGACGAGAAAACCGCAGAAGCCAGAACTGCATTTACATTTGTTAATTTAGCAGATGCTTTCATGCAAAGAAACTCAGTTCAGTTCAGTGCAAACAAGGTCAGGAAGCAGAGTTATTAAAGATTTGCTAAGTCTCTAAATTACATGCAGAGAAGTTATTCTATGATATAACTACTAAAGAATACAATATTGTTGAGTCTAGAATTTCTCAGACTTTTATAAAATCACATTCTAGTTAACATTTAGGTAGTGGAGCAGGAGCCTTCCAATGTTTCTGGATAAATGTGCGTTTTTTTTATTTATTATTGAAAAACGAGAAAAACCTAAAGCCCTGAGGTCAAGAGGGAATCTCATCCCTGCTTCAGATGAATGACACGATCCTCAATGATCATCATCCGTACTTATCACAGCTGTGAGGAACATCCTTATATTTACACTTTTTTTTCCATAGGACGCCTGGGTTTCTTTTAGGCCGATTTTTCTTTTCGTTCGCCTAGACGAAACTACCAGCTAGTTGCTCGATAAAGATGAGCGTAACAACTTTGACCTTTCTCTTTCTTTCGTTCGGAGAGTAAGGAGATTATTTGATGACGCTTTGTGGCCAGAGCAAGGTCCCCCGTACTGAAATGTTCCACACGTCTAAAAAGCCGGCTTAATTCTCAGAGCACTGGTGTTTATATAGCCTCAGGCATGCTGGGACAAAGTGAGCACGGGGCAGCTAAAGCCTTAAATTACACATATAGAGATCCTTGACATTTCCTGGCCTGCCCGAGCTGCCATCCATGTTAAGCAGCATCTGACTTTCCTTCTTAAATCCCTTTACGGCCAGGAGGAAGTAAGACCTTGTGGTCTCTGCTGTCCTGCACGAGAATGAAGGGTAGCCTTCTCAATATCATGCGCTAACCTACCAGCGAACGAATCAGAGTCATGCTGACCGGGGGCTCAACCATTTGGGGGGGCAAGATGGACGTAATATATTGCTCAGCCAAGGAAAACAAAAGATTATAAAAATTACACAAATATGGACGAGTGCTTGGATGATGAATGGATGTATTTTTGCCCTTTTTGTTAGTATATAGTGCAAGATATATTTATATAATGTAAACAATATGTGTATATATCCATTTAATACCATTGTACTTATTCGTTTAAATTTAATTTTGTCTGTATAGGGAATATTCACAACATTACATTGTTACATTGTCTCAAAGCGCTTTTAAACACTTTTTTACTTTTTAGCACAATGACCTCCAGTAAACGTATATTAATTTAATAAGACAGTTTTTGTCTGACATTTGTGTATATATTTCACATGCACAAAGAATTCTCTCACATCATTACACACAGCTGTAACTAAGTGGATTTGTAGACCAGACAATGTGAATGAGTCGTCCTCATTAGCGCTAAAAACGTTTCAATGAGTCGCTTCCACCAATGCACAACCGACTTTAGTTTACATATAAAGGTAAAAAAACAACTGAAGATGAACAAACATGCACAGAAGAATAGACCACACCTCTTTCAGCTAGAACACGTTTGTACGGCTAAAACAGACTTCTTTAAGACACCCGTTTGAAGTGTTTACATCCAATGCAGACCATAGGTGGATTCAGGACTGCATGTCATATGTATCCCACAAGCAACAGCACCACTGTCTAAATTAACAGGTAACAGAAGCAAACGTAAATTGGGTGTGTTAATGTACAGTGGAAACCAGGCACGATATGTCAGTACCAAGAGATATATTTTTGATTTATTTAATTTATTTGATACTTTATTATAATTTGAATTGAATAATACTTTTATTATTTCCTAAATAAAATCCAAATTCACCAATCTTACAGGAGGACAAAATCCACAACAATTGTCTGTTATTTATTTGTTTTGTTTGTTTGCTTGTTTTGATTGGCAATTTTTTAGTTTTGTGCATTTTCTCAGGATATGCCATACCATAGAAATTCAAATTATATATAAATTACCAAAACATCCTGTAGAACCTTTCACAATGATTCTACAAATGTATTTTGTAATGCACTCAGATATTTTTGCATATAATAAGATTTAAATGTTTTTCTGCATATAATGGGATTTAAAGGCTATATTAGTAGCCTACATGATGTAACGCTGTCACCTTTTACTTTGTAAAACAAACGTGAATAAAATACTTAAATAATGTACTATAACACGTTTGCTAATGGTGCTGCAATGACAAGAACATCAGTCAAGCATGACCACTGGACGATCTGCATCGATGCAGTGGGTCTTCAATCGCCTGCCGTGGACTATAAAACTGCACCGAGGATATTCTGACTACTGCATTACTGCCTGTACTACAACGGCTCCCAATTATCTTCCATCGCCATTTCCAAGACATTACTTAAGTGCCCAAAACAGCCGACATATATCTCAAACATGAGCATAATACAATGTCCAAACAACGTTAACGATATATCGTGAATACATCTACATACGTCTTTATCCAGTCTATTTGCTTACTTGGGTTTCGAACGTACAGGGAATTCACATGTTGCGTATTCAAACTACTGGATTTCAGCACCACGCTTGTGGACGGCTCCGTCTGCCGCCTAATAAGGATGCACGTCTTTAGTAAACTTTGTTTAATCCACAGAGAAAGAAATGCTTTAAGATCAAAAATGCGGCGGGCATCGCTGCTTTCAAAAATGCACAAAACACAGAAGTTTTCGTGGATCTTGTGGTCTTTTCTTCTTGGCTATAAGAAGACGTGCGAGGCATCATTTAACAGGGCTGCCGGAGCGCTTTTCCAACCGGGATGGGACGCACTTGTGCTGCAGGCTATTTCCCAATCGCTAACTTCTCTAGCGAATTATTCTTTCAGTCTTTTGATTGCGACTGGTTAAGCCTCCAGTTTAACCGTCCCGTTTGGATGCGAGAAGTCAAACTACAAGAAGGATGAGCGCTTATTCAGATTTATTCCACATCACTGACCAACACTAGCCAAGCCATTTTAAGCGACTAAGCCTCAGTACAAGCAAACCACGAATTGCTTTTGTCTTACGATTAATTCACGCGATTCCCTCTTAAAGTTGCACCCCAACACGTATAAAATTGCTATGAAGTAGGATTTTTTTGTTTAAATACGTGTCACGTTGCCAAGTCATACAGCTCTGAGCGATTATGCTCGAAATCGGAATTACCAATAAACAAACTAAAGGCGTCTCTTAAAGCAGGATAAAGGGAGAAACCACCGCGTGTGTTTACGTGATGTGTTTAATGATGAATGAAGATTCATTATGCCTGTAATATAATATATATATATATATATATATATATATATAATATATATATATATATATATATATATATATATATATATATATATATATATATATATATATATATATATATAAGCTCCTGTATGTGCTTCCACTAAATGAACAATGTCAAATAGATTTTCTAGTTAATATATTTCTATATAACAATTACAAATTTTTAAAAACTTCAAAAGGGAACCTTTTTAGGAATTCAGTGTTCTGCCACTGATAATATGCATGTGCATAAACAATACCATGCCTGCTTATCATTTGTAAGTGGTCCGTACCTGTCGTACGCCGCCAGCGAAGAAGCGCGAGACCGCCGGTACGAAGGCGAGTCGCAGAGGTATTCGGTCTGGATGCGAAGCGGCCGCCTTACTTCCGTTTGCCGATCACTTCTCGTGATTTAAACCTGGGCTCGGGCAACAGGGACGTACTTCAGCGCTCAGACTGGCTGCGGCACCCCATCCTCCGCGCGTCTGCCCCCCACTCCGCACCGGCTTGTCCTATTTCAGCGGCTCCAGACTATACACTCCTCCTGACGTCACACGCTGCATTACTAACATATCTGCATACTCCGGTCCCAAACTGACACCTGTGCCTATTTGCGCGCGCGCGGATTCCCCAATGAAAATGAAATTCATAAATAAATGATCGCAATGTCAATAACTACTACACGTAAATAGGCTAAACAAATACTAGGTTTAAAACCCTTGTGCAAAGCTTATCTCAGGTTTAATGGTTTGAATATTTTGTTTATCCCCACCCCCCCTAAGAATGAGATATTATGCATAAAAAGTCCACTACGCCTATCTAACGACCAGTTTCTAAGGTAAATTAGTAACTAACCTAGTATTGACGAGATCCAGCCTGTGGCACACAGGAACCTTCTTAATATTCTGTTTTACACTAGAGGAAAGGCCTGGAGATCAGAAGGGTGGCCGCTAAAATATACCAGACATATTTCAAATGAACCTCTGCCTCCCTTTTCAATAAATTACTTTTCCAAAGCAATTAACATTATATGTGGACAGAGGCCAGACATACCCGTCAAATCAATTTCAGAGCAGCTCCCGAACCGCACATGCCAGTCCGGAAGCTGAAGTGAAAATTCTACTGCGTCTGACATTCTAAGCGGAGGCACAGAGCTGCATCCCCGCCCGTACCATCTGACTTACACTTACTCACACTCATACTACCTTAATCAGTGGTATGTTATCCCCTAATTTTACTTGCAAAGTCTTTTTATATATTTTAAGATGATCTGAATCATTCACTTTAAAGAGCTCCGCGGCGCGTAGGCACGCGCCAGTACGAAATTAGCGAATCTGCGTGTCAGGATGAATTTCCTGCCTAATTAAATAGTGACAATAGAAACACGTGAGAATAACTTGTTTTGTTCCTTATTTTAAAAAGTGACAGTTTCACGAATCCCCTATAGAAATAGGAAACGAAGGGAAGAATAATAAAATTATAGCAATGTTTAAAAAAAAACGCTCCTGAGAGATTTACTTACACAAAATTTTTCTTAGGGCAGAAGGAAACATGACTGGTTCAAAGATAACAATTAACTAGCAACTAGATAAGGCAGAGACATAGACATCTGAGTGGTTGGACCCACCTCCTCTATAATCCGATTGGTCATCTCTCTGAACCAATCATGTTTCTCTCTGCCCTCAGAATATATTTGTGTAAGTAAAACTCCCATGAGAAAACAAAACATATGGTCAGTCAGTCAATCAATCCAAGACCCATTTGCCACATGCACAGTTTTACTCAGTATATATCTAACCCCAAAACTCTGAAACCGGGGACAGAAGTATGAAGAGACGAGCCATTAGACATTAAATATTAAACTGCAATTCTCAGAAAATATAACAAGAGGACTTCATCAGCACTGCGCCCCCATTTGGTTCCGTTCGACCGCTGCCACCGGTGTCTCGTACGGCGAGTCAGAGAGGCGCGATTACAGGAGGCCCCGAGTAATCACAGCCGACGGCTAAACCCACACGGGGCGAGAGGACCCTGCAGCGGGGGGCGAGCCTTCGTAACGGAGTGTCCCCAGCGGCTCTGCGGGGGGCTTATTTAGTGCTTAGAGTCGTAGCCTACAGCCTGATAAAACCACATAATGAAAAACACAAGATATCCAAAATAATACTCCCCCAAAATAAACTGCGTAAAAGTGGCCTAGCCAAGCATAAAATGAGATAATGGCAGTTAACATGCACTAAATCATTTCCACTGCCTTCTACCGATCCTGCATGTTTGCACTTGGGGAGCAAAAAAGTGCATCTTGCTTACCCTATGTGTTACCACACATATCTGATGTATACAAAATGTATTATTTTGTCCACCTATAGGTTACCAACACAGTTTTATAATTGCAATTTTATAATTGTACTAGTCCCCCCCCCCGCCCCAAATGCCACCTACAGATACAGGGAAAATGCCCGTTTTTTTAACTTTGTCTCGTTTTCCACAACTTTCTTTGGTCAGGAATCACAACAAAAGAACCATGATTTATTTGCAAGGTTTTTTTTATGATTTGAAAAAGTCCTGCCTTCAAACATGATTATCGTTCAAAACTGAAACTTTTTTTGTTGTTTGAACCAGTGATCATTGAAGTAAAATGCTTTGAAGTAAAATTAAATGAAATTGCCCCAAAAATGTGGCAGCCTTTCCTACAAGCTCCACTTGTCGTATGTGATACCTGCGATTTTATGCCCTAACAAGGCTTTTTAACGTCCTGTTTTCCTACATCTGTCCTGCGCTACAAAAACTTCTCGGTGTAAAAGTTTCGAACGTGCCCAAACGCTGTCCCACCACTTCCTGTTTAACTTTTCGCTCCCTTGTACAGTGCGTCTCACAGAGACGGGGAAACAGATTCTTCGTAAAAACTTTTTGACTTCAGAGAGGTGATTATGAGGTGAGAAGTGAAAGATGCACTTGCTTCACAGTTCACAGCAGTAACAGCAGGGATTGTTTGGGAATAACAAGTACGAGAGCGGAAACACCATCTCTGCTGATCAAGAGGGAATATAAGTGGCAAAGCAAAGGGACGGGGATGATGTTTACCTGTCATCCTAGCAGCGTGGACTTAGATACCAGACAAGATTCTTGTTTTTGCGGCATGTGCTTCAACTTTGATTCACTTCCCTTCAACGCATTAAAAAAATATAAAAGACTCAGCAAAAAGAAAAAAAAAACACAATGAGGTACAGTTGTAACAGGAATCCGTTTAGCCTTCGACGTGTTAAAAATGCATCGGCGCTTTGACAGACATCAATGACTGTCATGCATCCAAGGGGCAAAGTAGCTCTCAAGCGTAATGAAACCTGGGTGGCTTGTTCTTTTCATTTTTTTGTTTGAAACCGCTTCCCCCCATGTGACACACGCACAGACGTGCCCATTCGTCCAGGCAGACGTTGCTCCCACTGCAGATATTGACAGGGGCGTGCCGGATCTATTCATAAAACCAACACCATCCCGTCTGTTTGCTATGCGCCGGACAGAAGCAGTGTGAGCGCCCAGGAGAAGGTGATTCATCACGTCTTAATGGTGCAAATATGAATCGATCGGCAGGGACTTTAAAGATCCCAGCAAGCTTGTCTCTGGTAGCGAGTGCGTCTCAGTGTACGAAGCCAGCAGACGTGGTTAACTGGGCCTCATTTTTAACTAACTTTCCTGCCTCCTTTTGTCACCATCACTTGTGACACGAAGAGCACTAATGCCACGGTCTTTGTTTCCTAAAAATCAGCAATTGCGTAAATTGATAAAACGTGATTTTTGTCGATTTGGCTTTCGGGAGATTTAAATAAAATAAAAAAATAAAACATAACGACAAACAGGGTTTGCTTGTTTCAGGAACCTTTTATCTCACTGTGCCTCTCTGCCCCCCCCCCCCCCCCCCCCCCCCGACCCCTTTCATCAGAAAGAGGGTCAATCAGAACGTGCGTTGTGCTCAATTTTGCCCGAAAAATGGGCCCCTTCCCCCACATGAAGTGCAAGCAAAGGACTCACCTTCATAAAACCCTTTCTGGACAGACCTGAGTTTACGATCTCCACTAGTCATTACTTTCGTTTTCTGCCCCTTGCTACAAATTCGACAGCATGCAAGATAGATAGATAGATGGATGGATGGATGGATATATACTTTATTGATCCTGAAGGAAATTTAAACATCTAGTAGCTCAAATACAAACACACACAATAACACACACACACACACAATAATAGAATAACACTCAGGATTGCGGAGGTAGCGAGTGTGTCTGTGAATGCTGTGCAAATGGTCAACACCTTTAAAAGTTGTATAGGTCAAAGTGATTATCGGTGCAGGAATAATAATTGCTGGAAACCAAGAGATGACGGAGAGATAGCGCGAGGAGATCGAGGGACGGCATGTTGACCACAGTAATGCACCTTGGGCTCTAGCATATAGGAAACTTGCAAACCTGCACACCCCGAGAACTGCAAAAAAAACCTTGTTTTAATGCATAACTTTAATAGGAGCTTGTATTTATTTATTTTTAAATGCCGTTAAGTAAAATACGTGCAGTGTGTTCTCTATCACAGTCATACCTATATATAGCTTGTAAATATACGCACGCAGGTTTCAATTATCGAAGCACTGGATGGGGAAGCAGATGATACTTCACTGCTTGGTAATTTTTTTTTTCCAGTGACATTTCAATCGATGCTTTTTCGGTGGACGAAATAGGTTCATCATATGACGGGATGCTGGCATATCAGATGGGCTTTTGAGTGAGGGGTCAGCGTGGGGGTGGAGGCAAAGGGGAGTTTGAAATGCCCTGGAGTCTGCAAGGGAAACATCTAGAGGTGCAGGTGTCACGACTGTACAAAATCTGTAATGCAAACACAAACTCCATGGAGCAGAGATGTGGAGATTAGCACTGGCTTTAGCCCGCCATCTTGTTTTTGGTCGACATAATTCCGTGACAGTGACACCGTCTCAAGGACTGGATTTTAAATAAGAAGGACAGATTGCAATAGTGGCGTGGCAAGTGCAAGGAGGCGGAGCAAGGGTGAGACCAAGATGGTAATGGGAGGGGAGGATGCTAGAAAGGCGTGGTCACTCCCCCCCTTCGATATGAGATGGTACGGTCCCCAAAATTCCCCGGTATATTATTTCAATAAAGGAATAGCTTTGAAGATGGTATGTCTTCAAGCACGATGCATAGAGAATCCAATGTAATTATCTGGAGTATCTGCACTGTCTAAGGTCAGGACGACCGCTAATGTCCTCGGATCGCAGCTGTGTGCTGAGGTACTGAGAATGCAGGCCGAAAATAATGTTCCTGGCTCTTAAGTGGAACATAATTTGCCATGAATGGAAATGTTCATTCCATTTGGGATGCATTAATATATTGAAAATTCGTGTTAATATCGAGATATTATATAGATTTGAATGGGATTAAAATGTGTTTGTCAGGAAGCTGTAGGAGAGATCCTTAGATACCGTAGATATCAGACACGGTTTAATCGGTGAATGTTCCTGCACATGAATATGGTGGAAATCGACAGACATACTAAGACACCGCGAAGGCCGCCACCCAGCACCTGAATGCCTGATAAGCCCACAAGGTTGGGTCTCGCGAAGAGCCTGGCAACAGACCAGGCATTGTCATTGGCTCATGTGAGCATTAGCTTATTTGACAGGCCTATCAGGATCTGTACTCAGGAAAAGGGGTGTATACAGGGGCGGGGCCACAGGTTCACTGAGCCCCCGCTGAAAGCTGATTGGTCCCCAGAGTGCCCGCTCCCGGGTCACTCACCGATTCAAAACATATCATTGGCTAATAATAAGGTTGGCCTCCTCTATGGATTATGGGCCTTCTTATCCCACCTTTAAAAGTCCTGGAATCGCCCCTTCTCAGGAATCCTTCATTATAACCTCGCTCTGAGAAGCAACTTACAAGCCACATGGTTCAGCATACACCCATGCAGATGTCTGGATGTTCTCAGGTCCATCGCCTCAGTCATGGACGTGTACGTACGGAGGCTGCATTAAGCTCAGACTCTTCCTACAGCTCCCTGTGTTTATGAGAGAATCGGCAGCGAACAGCTGCCCTGCCAGGTCCTGGAGAGGGTTTTCAAAGCTAGCTTTTTAGTTATTATCAGACCAAGCAGGAATGGAGCTAAAATGGTCCAAAAGAGGCCAAAGAGAGGACTGTATTGATTTGTTTTCCTGTACCGGTGAGCCAACCATTGTGGGGATGTAGAAGATAAGATATGGCCAAATCCTCCACAAATCCTCAGACTCACCAATTAAGTAGAAGTATCAATTAATCGTTCAATCAAGTTATTGATTCATCCATTCATCGATTCAGTCATTGATTAATTCAGTCATTGATTCATTTATTCAATGATTCATTTATTCAATGATTCATTCATTGATTCATTCATTCAATGATTCATTCATTCGTTCATTCATTCATCCATTTTCAATCCATGCTTGTCCTGTGCGCAGACCCTGCTAACAAAGACACCAAACACCAAATACCAAATACACCATGAAGAAACAGAACTTGCGCAAAATTAGTTGAGGAAAAAAGCACCAGTGCTTGCATTTTTTATTTAAAGCTAATTTAAGTTAAATTAATTAAAGTTACCACAAGTCAAGGTCAGATAATATACTCAAAATACTTCATAAAATTGGTCGATAACTTATATTTCTTAAATGAAGGGAAAACGTGTGCCAATTCTAAGCACATAAGGCTTTTAAATATCTGGCCAAAAGTGGGGAAGAAGAAGCGAGAGATATATAAAGAAGTGATGTTTTTAATAATTCCTGCTAAAGGAGAAAAACAACAAAGAAATGTAATTAGGGAAAATAAGCAGTAGAGACGCGTAACCAGGGAAAATAAGAATTATGTTACATTCAATAAGCAGATCAAACTACTGTAGAGCCCCTGGGGCTAAATATATATAACATAATGGTATTAGAAATTAAGATAAGGGCCAGAAAGTAACTGCAGGTAAATCCTCACGATAATCTTCATATAATAAAGTGTAAGTGGCAGCCCCTGGTACACACACACACACACACACACACACACACGCGCGCTCGGGGCTAAGAAATGGTCTGTCGCTGCCATGGCTCCAATACCGAGTGGAATTCGGTCAATAAATGCGCCTCTAAACATTATCGAAAATACATTCTCATATCGATCGGCGCGATTTAAATACAACCGCAGCAGGCAAACAATTATATGAACCGCTAGACAGCTTAACAAACGCTTCGATTCGACTAAAACACAGAAGATAGTAGGCGCGTTTGCATACATTTGCTTACAAAGCTGTTCTGGCTGGAAGGATGATTAATAATTATTTGTCGTATAGTGCTGGAAGGCGCCACGGTGGGTTAGTGGGTTGTGGTCCTGCCTTGCACTTCCGGGGGGATTGATTCCCAATCCCTCTTGTTTGCATGTTCTCCCAGTCTTACACAGGTTTTCTATAGGTAGTCTGATTTCCCCTGCCATGCAAAGCCTTGCACTTATGCACAGTGTCATTAGGTTAAATTATTTTGCGGCACATGTGATGCGCAGAACCTTAAGTGTGTGTAACCCAGCCTTGGGCCCCATGTGGCCTGGCAGACATGTGGCCATGCAGGAAAATGTCACGACAGTGTGGCCTGGTGCACAGGGAACAAGGGTGATGATCCCCTCGCGGTTCAGAGACAGAAAGATTATATTAAGAAAACAGCACAACAAAGAGAAAACCAGAGAATTACAGGGACCACGAGGGGTCAGAACTAAACGCTACAAACAGAACCATAAATATACCTACAAAGGGAACAAGGTAACGCAGGGAACAAAACGTTGGAAACAATCAAGGCAACAATACACAGTGACATGAGCACGACAACTGACCAGAGGACAGAGCAGAAGCAGGTTCTTAAATACACACAAGGTTCACAAGACATTATGCAGGACAGGTGAGAATTATACCCAAAAAAACAACCGATGAAAGCACAGGTCAGCGAGGAACAGGTGCGGCTAATTAACAGAAATAGAAAGCTTGACAGACATCGAAACCAGGCACTAGTAAGACAACCCAAAGCTAATCAATGCAGAATGAAAGGAATGAAACAAATAGCAGAAAGGAACATAAGAAGGGCAAGCAGATGAGAGAGAAACAAAAAAAGAATGCAATAAACACTGGGGAAAGAGAAAAACCAATAGATACAACATAACAGATAAGGCTGGTATCTGGCCAGCCTCATACCCATGATCAGAGGGTAAACATTCTGAACTACATGCTTAAGCCACTAAGCTATGCAGCGGCCTAGGGAACGGGGAAAGCACGCTAGGTGCTAGTACTAAGAGAGAGGAAGGAACAGGACGGCCAGCACCTCCTGCTGGCCAAGTGGGGAAAAGACATCAAGGGCAGGGACAGATGGGTGCTGACCCAGATAGGAAAACAAATGGCTTCGAACCCTAACCCCCACCCACAATATTTTTGCTACCACTCGTGCAAGTAGCCAGGTTCTAAAATTACGAGTTTGAACCCTCCTGGAAATTGAAATGTAGAGAGGATCACAACCACCTCTCCCCCACCCCCATGACAAAATCTATGGAAAATTCCACTAGAGACCTATCGGTATGGTTGCTACACAAATTAATTTTGCATGTAGAGTGCTAATAATTTAATCAGGGACGGATTATGGGTTGTGTGGGCCCCTGGGGAAAACTTTCGCTGCCAAAAAATGGATGGATGGATGGACAGATATTCTAGTATAACTTTCAATGTTCATGAGATGCTTTTTTTTCCAAGTGAAAATGTACGTGCATCTAATATGTAGCCATGTGTTTGTAAGAGGCAGCAATAACCTTAATGGAAAGGGTCAGGGGAGCTGGCAAGAGTTCGTGTGCTTATATCTGACCTTAACAGGCTCATTTATTTATTTAACAGATGCTTTCGTCCAAAGCGATACACAAGCGGATGGTGAGCCAGGCTGGGCTTATAATTGGAGGCCAGTAATAAGTGCTGGTTAGCATGTTAGCCAGAGCCTATTCAATGCATTACTATTCAAAGTAAGAAGCTAGCAAAGAGCTATGCAAACCGAAACACCATGAGGTCTCAACGCAACTGTGTAACCGAATAGCAAAGGCAAGAGATTACAGTAAAAATTAGCACATGACATGTAACCATGTGTAATATTCGCTGCAGGCAGGCTGAGGAACAGAACTTTACATGGGACTGAAAACGGTTTTAACGAACCAGGGAGTCATCATATCTACAGTCGACTCTACAGGAAGTGAGAAAGTACAGGAAGTTGTTGGAGAAAGGTCTAGAAAGACCAAGCCTCCCCTGCTCTGACAATATCGTATCGTACCCCCACTCACACTATGCATTTGCATGAGGTCCCCGAGATTATGGGGCCCCCTGTTGGCCACAAACGCTCACTGCACTTGGGGCCCCAGAAATAACATGCCCAGCCCCTATTTACACAAACAGGAAGTATTGATTGGACAGTCTGTCAGCATTAGTACAATGTAATATCTGTATTAAATCATAATGCATATACATTTCCAGCTCCATTTTCTTACCACATTTATCGTGAAAGTTAACTTTTAAAAAGCTGTCAGTTCTCCTATTATCCAGCACAAGTTGGCAGCAGTAATCCTGAAATAATTCACAACTCCGCTGTTCTGCGAAAAGCCTTTGGTCGCTCTAAATCAAATATAGCGTAATATATATATATATATGGTAAGCTCATCTTTCAAAATTAATATTAGTGGACATTAATCATGTATTTATTTTCTCTACGCTACTACACACAGTGTTCAAATAAGCCAAAGGTTTCCACACAACATTTAATTGAATGTTATTTCTGCCAAGTCCAGAGAGACTCCAAAGCCGATCGGCATAATGGCTTAAAACAAAGAACAGCAGGCGGAGTTAATGAATTGAGCTTTATTACGCGCTGTTTGTCTGCGCGTGTGTGTCGTTGTGGTGCATCCTGTTGATTATCCTGAGCCTGAAATGAAACAGATCTTCCATATTTTTTTTTAATAACATATGTTAAGAACAGTGGAAAAGAATTACGTTTAACAGACACATTTCTGTAAGAAAAGGGAGAGTTGAGAAAGCCGGGTACTGCCAGTCCTTGGGACAATCAGAGGTTATGGGCCTTGCTTAGGGGTCAGTTGGTAAAACCACTCATGCAACCTTGGGATCTGACCCAGCAACCTTCTGATGATATGCACACACCAAATCTACGCTGACAGCCCGTCAGCTGGGGAAAATATAATAATTTAGCACGTTTAAGGTTTATTCATGACAGGTTGGGAAAGATAATATGCATGTAGAGTGTTAGGGGGGTGTGATCTGAATGCCCGCTGTGGGCATTTCCTTCAGAAACGCCATTTTGGTTCCCTCCCTTTAACACCCAGTGTGAACACATTGCACTTTCACCACACAGCCTTCATCATAATGAAGGTGATTTATTTAACAATTAATGTGATTATTTAAACTTGAGTAGTAAAGGCCTCTGCAATCAGGAGGTCGGTGTGAGCCGGATGAGAGGTTAGCGGGATTGGCTATGAACGTAGGCGGGGAGGGAATGAGCTGGTCTCGCCTGGTTGGGCGCCGAGCTGGCGGAGAAGGGGGGGGGGGGGGAGGGGGTGTTGGAATAGCAGTGAGGCTAACAGGTATAAACATTTTCCATAGATTTTAGAACAAATCGATGCAGACGACCAGTTAACTGCGCTCCCACAAACAGATTCCAGTAACCCCGACTTAGCCCCATGGAAAATTAGGGAATGATCGCGAACAAATACCTGCAGTGGGCAGGGTGGCCCGGGGAAGGCGGGAGAAAGTTCATCTCTGCGATTTGACCAGGCATCGAGCGGCGTGGGCCTTATCTCCAGCAACAGTCCTGGTGCATTAACAACACCTTTCAGTACAATAAAACAGCCAGCTGGCTTGTCCCTGTTTAATGGCTTTTCAAAATAACCCTGAAGCTGAAGATTATTGACAAACGAACGTCTACTTATTTATTTATCTATTTATTTGATTCCTGCGATGGGTTGGCGCTTTGTCCTGAGTTTTTCTGCACCTTGTGCCAATAGCTTCTGGGATAGACTCCAGACCCCCCCCCCCCCCCCCCCCCAATGACCCTGCGTAAGACAGCTGGATGTAGAAAATGAATGCAGTCCTTTCACTTTAAATGCACTGGTCAACTGCTTCATCCCACGAAACAGAGCAGTATTTAAGCAAGAATGCCTCAGATTTTCTCTGTTATAACTAGAGGAGGTTACTTAGATGAATCAAAGGTATGACATTATCCTGTTAACAAAGGTACTCAAATATTGAACATACTGTAAATGTAGCAAAGAATATTGAGTGTATTTTTAGTAAATGTTAAGTGAGTAACATGAAAATGTAGATAATCTCACTGTGTGCAAAAACTTTTGATCGCTAGCATATCTTTATGTTTATTTTTCAGCAGCAAAGCATTATGGTCCATCTAGCAAAACAAGCCAGTTTATGGCCAAATATGAGCACACCCGCAGTTAGCTGCGTTCCGACACACCCTTTACTGTTTAACTTGAGGAATTACGGCACCTCAGACATAGGAGTAATTATGATCCAAGGTTAATTGCTTGATCTCCGCCATATGCAGTGTTTCATTAGGCTAAATCGTTCACGATTGCCGCGCGCCATTCCTCCCCAACCGGGGACCGCTGAGCGCTGCTGTCGCTCGCAGGTCCCGAGGCCAAAGTTTAGCGGTTCTGCTGTGCCGTGGCCTCGGCCCGCTCCCCTCCAAAGACCCGGGTGCGGCAAAGGCAGCGTCCGTCTCACAGCGTACGCTCCGCAGAGCGCGCGCCAGAAAGTCCTTCTTCTGAAGAACACGCCGCATCCTGAGGGAAAATTACTGACATTACAAGGATCATTACCTCCAGATATAAACGCAGCGCATCGCCCGGCTTAATGATGCTTTGATAAGCTCTTTTCTGGGAGTAAACATAATCCGTTAACTTTCAATTCTTTTGTCAGGTGCACAATTATATTTTAGGCTGAATAAATGGCACATTAGCAGCTGGAAAAAAAACCAACAGTGTGTAAAGAAAAATATTGTGGAATACTGATCTCGCTACAGGTAATAGACGCGAATAAAGAGAGAGATTCTAAGACTTAATCATTATGATGAACGGTTATCAAAAGGGCCACACTTAGAAATTTGGGGGCCCCTGACAAAATGCCACATGTTTAACATATGCAAGGCCTTCTGTAAAGTGCTGGGCCCCCTGAATCTGCCATGGTATCTATACCACTCCAACGGTGCTGGCTGCCAAATAAAACATTTGTCATGTTCTACTTAAACCCCTAAACATGGATAAATATTTGAATTTAAAACGAGCACACAAGCGTGCTTTTTCCCCCATTTTTTAATGCAAACTAGAGTCTTTCTGGAGATTTGTTTTCCATTGTTTTCTAAAATCGGAATTGTGCCGAAACAGACACAAACCTCGTGAAAACAGTCCTCCTTGTAAAAATGCTTGCTTCTGACAGGTCATTTCAGAGTCAGTCTCTTACTATCACTTTGCTACCTTTAATCTCACAATGCACACGCACACACACCCTCCCCCACCACAACGCTGATTTTCGAAAACCTACCGCAGACATAAATTCGAAGTGGCTTTCTTCACACTTTGGTGTCAAGCCAAATCGTGTCAACACGCCAGGAAGTGTGTTGTCAAAAAAAAGAGATCCACACAATGACAAAATGACAAGTCCATCAATCTTTTTTTTTTCTCTGGAAAGGAGTGATCCGTCCCGTCAATCAATAATGGACACAATTAGACCCTCTCCTGGGGTCTCTGGTCCCATGCACAGCTGGACAGGAACAGAGTGCATCCCGAAACATGTCAACCATGTGTTTGGACATTACTCACACTCTCCTAGGACAGTCTGACATTTCCTTGGACAGAATGTGAGAGGAGGACACCGTGACTCAGCGACCTGATGTCCCCTTTGGTACAATTTGGGGATGGGGGGATGTGTGTGTGTAGGAATAAAGGGATTCTAGAAGGGCCAAGTAACTGGCATATTCAAAAGGGATAGAATGTTCTAGAACATACGTCTCCAACCTTATTTTTTACAATGAAAGCTACTTATTCAAAGAAAATAACCAAAGGACATTCGATATAATAATATGAGATCAAATTGGGGGGGGGGGTTGGCTTCAGTAGTAGACCGGGGGGTGTGGGTGATGAATCTTGCCACCAGATCACTTTTCCTTTCCTGTGGCCTCCGCATCACTACGCCATTTTGCCTTTGGTTTGGGTGTCTGAGACCCGTGAGATTTGTGCCCCAGTGCGCACTTGAATAAGCAAAATTTTAATTGCAGAAATGAACGCAAATTATCAGATTTTTAAGAAGTTCTTGAACACCACACTAATGCTGCATATGTTGACTGAACTTTTTCGGTCGCTTTGGAGTTTCTAAAATTCACTGCCGTTTCACAATCGTCTTTAGCATGCGATTGGTAAATTGCGACTTCGCAAGTTGACTCGAGCTCTCCCAGAGCTCTTAGCGCAAACCTCCGCTCCCTCCCAACGATCTGGCAAAAGCACTTAAGATTACATCAAAAGCGACTCTGACCCTTTTATGTTCTTCTGGAAATTATTAATATTACTAAAAACTTTAAAAAATCATTTGAGGATTGCAAATGCGTATTTGATTTCCCTGGGGGACACAGTTATGTTCTGCGCATGCAG
Organism: Brienomyrus brachyistius; assembly: GCF_023856365.1. Lineage (NCBI taxonomy): Eukaryota > Metazoa > Chordata > Actinopteri > Osteoglossiformes > Mormyridae > Brienomyrus > Brienomyrus brachyistius. Next base: position 3,851,366 of record NC_064556.1, on the reverse strand, counting down.
CTATTTCTCCGTGCTTCTGAATTCGAATGAAAATGTGAAGCCCAGCATTAAAACAAAAAAGCTAAACAAATGCTAATTGCCTCATCTTTAATATTAGCAACTTAAGCAGTGAGCAAATGGAAAAAAAAACCTCACATTAATACAGTATATTAACTCAAAAGCATGTTGTTAACATTCAGAAATGACCATCCATCCATCCATCCGTCTTCCAGAATCATTTATGCCATACAAGGTTACAGTGATATATAGGAATGCACTATATTGTAAAGAATACAGTCATTAAAATATTACTGTGTTAGGACTTGTAAAGGTAATAGAAGACAAGCAAGACTCTAGAATGTACGACTGGCATTCAGACTGTGAAATGCCACATTGTATGTCACTTCCTGTTTTATGTCTGTAGTTTGCAAACTATGGACATTAACATATGTATCACATGGTTACAGCACATGCTCCGATATCCACAAATAAGTATAATGAAGGACAGGGTCCTTAAATGTTATCCACGTGTGCTTACGGGCTAACGGCTAGCGCGGATTGCGCTGTTTATTTATTTTTTCCCTGACACAAAGGTCCCGAAAGTGATGTGCATCTCATTAATTGTTTAGATTTCACCTCCACGTTAGTTCAGAGACAGCCCGAATCTAAAATCAACAAACACTGAGGTCCTCCCAATTAGAGTCCATTTGCTTGGAGTGTCTTGAAAGGCCAAGCAAAGCTTGGAAGTAAGGAGGCGAATATGCTGACTGAATTGACGCGCAGATGCAATGATCCCTCTTCTAACTGGTATGTTTTCTTCTAAAAGTACATGTTAAAGCAGGGTTTCCCAATCCAGTCCTTGGAGACTGACAGACACTCCATGTTTTTGCTGTGATTTAACATAAACTATAGACCAAAAAAAAACCACAGACTTCAGACAACCCACAGGCAATATTCCTCACTGTTTTGTATGGTTGTATATCATCAAATAGGAAGTCATTAGAGTACCTTTTAGCATACTGCTAATCAAACAAATTAGCCAACCCTACTGGGAACTGCGAAGGAGCAAAAACATGGACTGGTTGTGGGTCCCCAGGACCGGATTGGGAAACTCTGTTTTAAGGGATTAACTGTGAAGAAATTAATACTATCTCGTCGTTTTATTGATTATTATATAAATCATATCTTAATGTCTTTCTTATCCCATTACCCCAATACTATTTAATTGATTGGATAGATGGATGGATAGATTGATTTCTTTTCCATAAGTAATGCAATTAACTTTCCAAGCATTCGCATACAGCAATACAAATGTAATTGTGAAATTGAAATGAGCTGTGGTAGTGATGGAAAATCTGTCGTCACACACTATTCTGGAGGGTGATGCTATGGGACCTCTGGCATGTACCTTCAGAGAGAGTCAGTAACCTGGGGAAACCTCTTTTCTGATGTCGCAAATCTTGCCATTTTCTGGTTCGAACTCTGAACTTTTCCTTGTAGTGCTACTCCAGATGGGATCTTTTTTTTTCCTCCCAAGATATTCATGACATTTTTGAAAAGTCTATGTGGCAGCTTATCTCCACTGGCCACTGCGTGAGCATCCCCTACAGACCTGTCAAATGTGTACAATCCCTTCTAATCAGCACTCCACTCTCCTGCAGAGTCTGGGGGGGTTTGGGAGCTATCAGCTGGGTAGGTTATGAACTGGAGGACCAAACACACCTCTGGCCTACACTGGGGGGGAATGTTTTTGAAAATGCGGCAACGGGGGGTGTCACAGTAAGAGGAGACCTCCCGGGCTTACAGAAAAATGGGCAGAGTTTTTTCGGGATAACAGGTGCTAATATCACCAGGCCATGGGATCATGGGTAAATGAAGAAAAATAAGTCGGGCCGAGGACGGAGCCGTGTGGTACTCCGTAAGCAGAGCGGAAACAGCAGCGAAAAAGCAAACATCTAAGTAAGGTTTGGAACAAAAAGCGAAACGAAGACTCAGAACTACCCTTAAAAAAAAAAAACAATTTCTTTGAATAAAAAAAAAAAAAAAAGCATTTTATATGTGTTGCTTAGCAACTAGAAAACGTTAGATTAATCATGCAGAAGAGGCCTCAACAATCATCGGGAAATTCTCGATGTGTGGCAGAGATATCATTATATGCAAAAGTAGATCCGTTCTGCCAACAAAAAAGCTTCGCAGATACCAGGTGCTAAAGCAGCCTTAGCGTCGGTGGTAGGAGCGATTATATCATATGCTAAGTGACACGCTCCTTAACAAAACTGCCAGGAAGTTACAGCAGTCCTACAGAGAAACGTAACTTCCCTACTGCTGCTCCTGCTAGTGTGGATTTCACGCTTGTGTCTAATCAGCGCCGGCCCGCCATATAGGCAACATCAGCAACTGCCTCGGGTACCGTTTGATTAGGGGGCGCGAAAGAGCCAGTGGAAAAATACGGACAACCGTATCCCGCCTAGAGTGACAGAACACCCTGAACCGGCCGTATGTCTAATAACGTATCTAATAGCATTACAAAGCTACACTTGGTTCCAATTGTTCTACGATAATCTGCCTAATCCATAAGGTATTTTTCCAGGGGGGACTTTAATCTGCTGTACAAAGTATATCAAAATAAGAGGCACTGATTGCTGTCTATTCAATATCCCCCTAGTGCTCAATTTAAGTCAAATACCTGCCACGGGATGGAAATTCTTATCTACCCAAAGAGCTAAATGCGTTTTTAGACGATCAACAGCTAATCCGTCGCTCCCAGAACCCCAACCACCTTTGGTGGCACGATACTGGCAGGAAGAGCTTTGGGTGCCCTCGGTGGAGGTCTAACCTCTCCTACCGTCCAATCACAATGTTCCCATGCAAATGCTGAGACGGTATTAATGCAGTCACACTCTCTGTTTCTCCGGGCCTCTCTTCTGCCACTAAGATTCACCACAGAGAACGTTAACGAGCGGCACCTTGCGTATCTCGGTGAATGAGGCAGCCACAGTGCATTCAGAAGGTCACATGACCTCACACGGGGGCTTTCACAGACGCATGTGCCTCCTGCGGGCGCCAGCCGAATTTGACCCAGAACCCTCGAACGAAAGCGGGTATTTCTGAGATCGCACCGACTTGCAAATACAAAGGAGCCATTACCTGGATGCCGGTACACTAAGCAAGGCCGTGCCCTATTGTTTGGGGGGTTGTGGGTATGGGCATTAAGAGGGCATAGAGACCCTGACAGATTCAAGGGGCCCAGCACTTCATAGGGGCCCCAAAATCTACCATTGGGGGCCCCCTGCTCAGCAAAATATACTGAGAGGTAAGAACCAATCCCTCCCCCACTACTGGGCAAAATCTATCTATGTGGGACTCTACCCAAGTGGGGAGCCCAAGGTGACATTCTGTCAGGGGGCACAACCCCCCCCCCCCCCCCGCTTGTCGATATAGTTTTTATTTATGTTGTTATTATGCACAGAGACAAATAGGCAGTTATTAGTGTCTTGGGTAAATATATGGTCAGTTTTACGACGTTTTCGCTCTTAATTAATCATAAACCAACTATTACTCGATGCATTAATTAACCACAAAGTCTTAGTTGCAAACATATTACTGATTTGCACTTAGCAGAAAGTCGTTGAGCTCAGTGTTAACGTAGAAGGCAGCTCCCCCGTGACAACATGCATGACCCCCCCCCCCCTGCAGGCTCCCTAAATGCATATGCAACTTGGGCCTGAAATAACGGTATCACTATTATGATTACTGTTATTATTATTTACATTTATTTATGTGGGCTAAACGTTTGTGCGCTGGGAACAGGCGAAACACAAATGTAAGCACATTTTCTTGACAGACTCTTAACAAGGGTGCGCCGGGCGATTGAGTCGCGAAGCGAAGTTAGCCGCAGAAGAAATAATCAAGACTGTGGAAACAAGACAATCTAAAGAAGAAATCAGAGTGAGTGATGTGACCGCAAAACATTGCATAAGTAACTGTTTTCAAAATTGTCTTTTGCTTCTATTAATGCTGGAAATCTAGTGTGAGTAATATTTGGAGGGCATTACGGTCAAATGCATCTGCTCCCCCCCCCCCCGAACTGGCCCCAGCTTACTCACCCCCCCATATATACTACAGTGCATATGATATTATGTGCAACCTAGTCAGCGTTGTTCGAAGTAGTACAGTTGTTTCTGTGGCATGTGCTGCGGCAGAGTGAGGTTAGAGTAGAGATTCTCTGCTGTGCTGTGGTGTGAAGTGGAGAGCACTTCCAGTGAGCCCATCAAATTAATCTAAGCCATCATCATTGTTTGTCAAGTAGTTTATTTAAAAAGCAGTATCTAGGTTACATGTAGAGCAAATTGGCATTGCCTGCTTCTGTAGGCAGTAATATGGTTCAGTTTGCTAAACTGCGGTTTAGCGTACTTAGTGTGAGTGGAGGGATCTTGGCAGATACAGTGAAGTGTAGCTAGTTTTCAGAGCTCTGAACTAATACCGTGATCCTGGGAGGGTTAGGGAGTCACACGTCGAACGTCTAACATCCACATCTCGAAGTCTCAGATGACGCCCGTTTTCTCAGAGGGGCCGACAGCAATAACAACAGTTTATTAACGCGACGCGAATCTGAAAAATGCACAGCGTCCGCCGCGAGAAATTAGCTTGTTTGAACTACAAACGGGAGCCGTCTGGACCTGGCATCTGAAACACACTCGGATGCGTGAACATTGGCTGAGGAGCACATTTTAATTGACTCCTGATTGGCTAACTTCAGACGACGGAGCAGATCCCGCTGTTCATGTTGACTAATTATTTCCGGCGCCCCGCTGTCGCCCACGCTCAGCCTCGCTCTCATTAGCAGGCAGGAGTACCTCCGTATGTTGCTTTTAATGGGTTTTTTTCAAAATTGTAAAAAATGTATTCTCACCCAATCCCAACTCCCCCCCCCCCCCCCCCAACGCCAAACCACGCATATATATGATGCTTGATATTTTATGGACATTCCCAGCTAAAAGGGAGCGTTCCAAGAACTAATGTTATGTAAAGGTCTTCTCAAAGTTGGCATTAACGTACCGTGACATTAACGAAACGTTATTTCAACGTTTTGCATTTTTACAAAGGTTCTGTCAATGTTATCATGGTAACATTATTACCTGAAAATATTTTTTTTTATATAATGTTGGAAAAACAAATGTTTTATAATAAAACTTATTTTATAAGAGTGCAACACGACGTGCATATTGCCAGCACGGCATCCAGCCATGCTCCTGCGACTGTTGAAGTTACACTGTTAACTGCTGCTCTACCATGAGAAGAAAATACAAGGTGGGGCCAGGGGGGGGCGTGGCCACCCCAGTCACCACCCTTCACCAAAAAATAAAAACAAAAAATGGAGCATATACTCCAGTAAACCGGACCAATCTGTCGATCGTGTCTGGTGTTCTACAACTCAACCACAAGACGATTTTGCAATTGGCAAAATTTTACCTAATTGTAAAACTATTGGGTCTACCTTACCCATCAATTGTACATGATCTGGCTACTCCCCTATCTAACATACACTTTATTTTTGTTTTTACATTATTCTGGGAAAACTGGACACTTTGATCGTTTCTATACCTTAATCGTAAATGTTACCGTTAACGTTACGATGAATGAAAAATGATCAGCTGGGCTAGATGGCTTGCATGTGTTGGATAGACATAGTTGCCCTGCAATGGGCTGGCATCCCATCCAGGGTGCCCCCTTCCCAATGCCCTTGGGATGGGCTGCAAACTCTCTGTAGCACTGTACTGGATAAGGCCTTTGAAAGGTAGGTGGATCAGGGAATGGATGTATATTACAATTTAATATTATTTATTATTTCATATTATGGCAATATCACGTAAGATGACCTTGGGATAAAAAGACCCCTGACAATGCTAGGAAAACATGAGAAGCTGTTCCCAGGCGTAAATATATTTAATCCGGCCTTTGATGCTAGGATCAGTGTAGCGTATCCTGAAGCTGAGCTCGGTCACAGGAGGGATCACATTTTAGATTTTGCAGCAGCAGTGCTGTAAACATGAAGACTGAGTAACATGATGGTACCATGTCAACAACCTTCCGCCTAATCCTATTGGTGGGATACGGTCACGGGGTGAAGACTCCACCAATCAGGTGCAACACACTTTGCAGATTTTCCTGCTGAAACACACCGGCTAAACCTGGTAATTAATCGGCGTCTCTGAGCAGCGAAATCTGCAAACTGTGTTGCAGACTAACCCTCTAGGACTGGAATTGGGAAAACCAGTTTTATACTTAACTGGTTGGTTGAAGCAAAATCCTGGTCTGGATTTTTTACATACTGGACTCGAACTTTCCACCTCTGGCAGAGATCATGTGACTTTCTATTCAGCTGGTATATTTGATTTTGTGTAAGGAAAACAGAGTAAACGTACAGTAGCTGTTAAATGTCCGCTGCTTTTCTGCCCTTGGGATCCTGATGCTTTCTGTTGTTGTAAGATATGGGCGGGGGGGGGGGGGGGGGGGGGGGGTGTTTTCAGAGGAAGGACCAAGGTCACATAATGACGCCTCCCACTCACTTCACCTGGACAGTCTTTCCAATCATTAAAAGACTGAATTGTTTTCTCCCGGAACAAGTAAAAATGCCCAGGCCCTGATTCCTGACCCCAGCCGTGTCCCCTTCTGGGACCCTACACCCGTTTCATGTCCTTGTGGTTCCCTCCCCCCCCCCCCACACTGCAATGCCCATTTTGTTTCCCTCCTGTCCGCCTCGCCGCTTCACCCTCCCCATGTCCGCGTCATGTGACTCTGCTTCGCCATGCGAAACGACTTAAACTCGACGTATATCACCTAAGAGATGCTCATGTACAAAAGCATTAGCCGGACACCTCTTCCCCGGTCACATGACGAGCGGAGTAATGGCTGCGAACGCCACCCTGGATTTAAATAAACGTCAAGGTGACGATCGCATCCAGGGAGATGCCTTCGATTGGACTGCGTCAGCCGGAAGAAACCAGAAGCGCGGTTTGCTAGGTGTGCACTGGGCGCCCCGGTGCCCCATCAGCTAACAGGAATGGACAGTTCGCTACGCATGCAGCCCTGCACACCACTGGGACCGCCCGGTCGTCTCAAATTACGCCTGTCAAGAGCTCGCGCATCCAATCGCTGCTGTAATTGACAGTGTACTAACATGCGAATTATGCTAGTTAGCCAACACTGGGAGACGGAGGACAGAGACACTGCAATTGTAGGGCAGTGCTTTAATGTTGCTTGTGCAGTTTGCAGCATCGATAAGTTTAATGGGGGGGGGGGGGGGCAGATGCACAGTGGCACAGTGGTTCGCACTGTTGTCTCACACCGTTGAGACTTGCTTCCAAGTCTCTGCCCCAGTTTTAAGTGTGTGGAGTTTGCATGTTCTCCTTCCGGGATGTTCTCTGGTGAGTGTATCCTGCGACGCTTTGGCGTCCCATCCGGCGTTAATCCCTGCCTTTCATCTATTGTTTCTGGGATAGGACAGGCAGGCATGGCAGGTCAATAGAGTTCAGAGGCTGGGGCTAAATTACTAAGATGCATGTGGTATTGACATCACGGCCGTGTCATGGAGTCACAGAGAACTGTGATTGGTTCATGCCCTGATGTATTGAGGTCATTGGTCGCCGGACCACAGCACACGGGTCTCGTAATGTGCTGCCTGAGTCATAAATACAGGATCGCGGTGCGAACGAATAAATAAGCCGCAAAACATGAGCTTCTCGTGTTAAGTCATCTCTGTACTCGCTCTCCCGTGAAGAATAAGCCCTGATTTTTGTCTTTTTACAACCACTATTGAATTTTTAATTAACAAATTTGCCAAGTGAGGGAAATGGGAGTCATTCCACTCAAAGCTACGAGACCATATTGGCTCCCCAGCAGGGAAAATTTGCGGCTCGACTGTGCTGTTACGGTGCCCACATCACCTGAAGGTAAACAGGCTGCCTTTTCAGCCTGTTTATTTGGCACCGTGACCATCCTTCTGAGCCCGACTCTGTGGCTTTCCGGAACAGACCGTGAAAGGAAGACAATATCATATTAAAACAGGGCAGTCAGCAAATGCATGCTTTTCCTTTATAAATGAAGAAAAGCCTAGAAGCTATAAACAGCGTATTTCCCCGGGTGGAAGCAACAGCTCGATGAGGTTTAACGTCTGCAGCGGCAGATATTAAACACGTAGCGTTCTGGCGTGAGCAATAAGGGTCGCAGATGGCGGATAAATCATTTCAAGATTCAAAAATGGAAACATACTGATGAAATTTAACAGCGAAAAAACATAAGCGAATTCTTATGTTGACAGTGAGGCGCTGCAGATGTGTCCTTCAGCAAGGAACATGACTGAGCTGGGTCAGGAGACATATTACTGCACGAAACAGAAAAGGTTCGGGGGCGAAAGTTGGCTCTTTGGGTTAGCTCTCACGCCTACCCTGGGGTCAAATTGACCCCCACAAAGCCACATGTCAGGTGACTTGTCATAGTATAAGAGCTAGAGCGTGGTTGGGTTGTAACAAGGAAGGACCAATCCCAGAAGGCGAAGGGCATAGGATAGGGGGCAGTTTACAGGCCAATATATAGTCTTCATTTTAGCTGCACTTGTCTTGGACAAAAACCCACAAAATCACCAACAGGCTCATTCTATGGTCTCAACTAGGGATGGAATCAAACCAATAAAGCTGGAATCACAAGACGGCAGCATTGACCGATATATTGCCAAACCCAGTCGGTGAAGCTACTGATGCAGTCCTTCAAATACCTGATTGGACCAGCCTTCGAAAATAACAGCAGGGCTGTGAGCACGCCGGCTCAACTCTGGTTCCGATTGCAGCAGTTCTTCACATCGTTTTACTTAATCTCCTTCAGATGCACAGAAAGGCACAAAAAAATGGCCCCGACGTTGACTTTTGATTTCTAGATGTCCTTCAGCACGTCATCCAGAACCCCCCCCCCCCCCCCCCCTCAGAAGAGACAGCCGACGATCTGCTGGGCAGCAAAGTCAGTCAAAACATCACGTGAAACTTCGCTTTGATTTCTGATTGTTGTTTTTTTTTTGTTGCCGAGCTTGTGCTCCTGCCGCATCACGAACGCGTTACAGGAAACGCACCGCTGGTTACCGTTAATAACTGTTGCTTGTGTTTTTTTATAAACACTGCGACTTGCTGCTAGATACTCCGTTGCCAAAGGACACCTCGGAAAATAAGATGATATTATTAAGGCAGACATATCGCTTGGCTGTGTTAAACCTGAGCATTTTGATGACTTTTTGATGTTATACATGCATGGAAATATTGGTGTAACAGAGGGGTATAACTCTGGGTTGAGCATGGGGGGCAGGGGGGGGTCGAGGCCTCCACCCATTTAAAGGGGTCCGGGGGGGTTGTATTGGCTGGTTTTTACCATTATTTATGCCAAGCATTCCTAAATATCAGAATCTCCAATGTTTCAAGCCTCTCTGTAGACATCTTCTGTGTCAGTGGCCCTAGATTTCATGCCCCCCCCCAGTAAACTGAAAGTGAGGGGGGGTTCCATGATAACTTTTGCCGTGTGATAAATTTTGCCGACTCATCAACCTACTGGGAGATTGCCAGGAACGTCAGATGGTCAGCCCAGCCCTGCAAGGGTACAGAAAATCCACACGGGGGGGGGAGCCTATATAGGATAGTTTTGGATGCAGAGCTGAGAGCCATGATTGTTTGATGTGTGTATGTCAGCCTTGAATCAGGGAGTGTTGCTCATCTCACACGCTTGGCTCTTTCCCACTCCGTGCGTCAGAGCTCACATCAGTCATTTCATCCATATTCATTCAGAAAACGGGTCTGCTGAGTGGGCACCTTCGGCCGAGATCCTGACATTTTGAGGTTCGGCCTTGGGCGTCGCCAGCTTGAAGCTTCTGGCAGGCAAACGGGTTGAGTTTGTGACATGTTTAGTGTTCATCTTTGCGCACCCCAGCTGGAGTGCTGACCAGGAGTTAAAGGAAAACATCTCTGCATGGATTAAGTTTAAAAGATAACCAGTGAAGCAATTCCACAAAGATTCAACTGCCGTTGAACCTGAGATGGATCAATGCAACAAAAGAAGAGTTAACAGGAAAAAAAAAAAACTTCTCAAAGGCTCATGTAAGCAGCTGAATGTTGTCGAAAGAGACCAAGTATATCGAGACTGGCGCGGGTAGCCTGTGATGATTCCAGGAGACATTGTGCGGGACAATGAGGCCGCGTTTCTCAGAGAGTCGGCCCAGGGCACCTGAGGTCAGTGGAGGGATTTCGGGAGAGAAAGATTGAGACACACCAGCCCTGCGTGTGTTGGCTGTAGAAGCACAACCACATACTGCCCACCGCTGGCTCTCATTAGAGCTCCGAAGACAATTCTGAAAATAAGTTCAGCGTATTCTGCCAGAAAGACAGGAGGAGGGTTATGTGTGTGTGTGTGTGTGTGTGTGTGTGTGTGCTTGGGTGTGTTCTAAAGAAACCAGCAAGCTGCCAATGGTATCCCAGTCCCGCTATCCTAGGAATAAGGACGACCAGCAGATGTTGCCTAAATCTTGCCCAGATGGGACACAACATTTTCCTTCCTCTGTGAATTTCAGAAACAGCATGAAAAAGATGCGCATTGAGCATCCCTGTTTGAGAAGCCCGGGCAAGTTCGTTATTGATTAAATATCAGTCTTTAGATTAATGCTATTTGGATGCTATTTGTAATAATTCCTTTTAATCATGGTAGTCAGATCATTTCGCAATCGATGACACAGACCTGCTAAATAGTGAACGGAACACACCCATTATCCAATAGTGTCCCAGCGCCGAATACACAAAACCGTAGTGTATGCAGCGATTACGGAGTCGCAAAATCAACTTTGATTGACGCTCAGCATTCATTCATAATTGTCTTCGACGTTTCCTGCTGTAAACAAAATTAGTTTCAGTTAAGATGCATCCAAAAACAACATTTATTTTTCCCCCAACACCATCAGATGTTATTTTTTTTTTGGTCTCACACACAACAACACTTTCACAGCTAGGGAATTGTTTAATAATAACGGTAAGAGTGAGCTTCTCATGAGCCCACGTTTCCTGTACAAACACAAATGCGCTTCTCCTTAGTTTCCCGACGTGTCTTTTGCGTGGCTTACTGGGAGCAAAGTCTGCACATAAATATATTTTGAACTTCGTACTGATTTACTGCACATGGGCAGAATGGCGAACGCTGAAGGAAATCCCAGTCACACGGGGACAGCAGTAAGCGTTGATGGCCTGTAGGGGACAGATGGACAGAGAGACGGACGAGAGGAAAAGCAAAGAGGAAGAAAAGAAAGAAAAAAAAAGTAAATTACGTGAAAAAGTAATGGGCCAGGCGATGTTTATGTTTGCTGACCTGTTAGCTCACAATTATAATTACTAAGAATTATAATTATAATGACTATTCTTATATTACTATTCTTATAACTAATAAGAATTTTGTTAAGAGAGCCATTAAAAGTCCTTAAAGGACAGATTAATGGAAAACTGACGACGTAATCCACACTTTGCCTCCATGATTTGTTATATCACGTCGACCCCTGGTCATGCGCCTGTCATGTGACCCATCTGCCATCTTGGATTCTTTTCCTTTTATAACCGTCACCCTAAATCTCTGTGCCTAGTCTTTCTTCTCAGCGACGGCTCGGCTGTCATCAAACTCACTTCAGAATTATCATCTCCCATTCTCCCTCTCTTCAGTGACCGAGGTCAGCTGAAACAGCCCCCAGACTGCTCTGGCCCCCCCCCCCACTACCACCTACGTGTGGGCGATTCTACTCCATCCACAATTACTCAGGAATCGACTATTGATTACCTTCCATTGTCCACTGCTGTGTGGTCAACAGACCATAGATGGGACACAGGGAACATGCCTGCTCACAGAAAATTATTATTGTATTATTCATACATAATGAAAGGATTTTTGAATGGAAACTGAAAATGTGTATTATTTTTAATTTATTAATTCAAAAACAACCTCAGTAAAAAACTCAGCAAATCTAATGCGATTGTCCTGCTGGATTTCTGGGCCTATTCAACCCCGGTTCCAGCAGACCGACGGCAGAAAAGGGCCGTTCCGCCAGTAAATGAGACGTATGGATTTTTTTTGACCCCCACCTGATGGATTTCCATCACCAGGTCCAGGATGTGAAGCCACCTCAGCCATCCCCTCTCCCCCCCACCTGATGCCAGAATACCATTTTCACACCCGAATTCCTTCAGAGCAGTTTGCTGTCAATTATAAACAATGTGCTAATTAAAATAATGCCAAACAATTAACTGAAATCCACTCATCCTTTCGTTTTCTATAAACACTGAAATCCAGCCCTGCCCGTTCAATTTCCATAAATATTGAAATCCAGCCCCTGCCTTTCACTTTCCATAAATACTGAAATCCAGCCCTGCCTTTCACTTTCCATAAACACTGAAATCCAGCCCTGCCTTTCACTTTCCATAAACACTGAAATCCAACCTCTGCCTTTCACTTTCCATAAACACTGAAATCCAGCCCCTGCCTTTCACTTTCCATAAACACTGAAATCCAGCCCCTGCCTTTCACTTTCCATAAACACTGAAATCCAGCCCCTGCCTTTCACTTTCCATAAACACTTATCCTTTACAAGGTGCAGGTGAGCCGGGACACGTAAGGCATGAAGCTGGAAATTAAAGAGCAAAATTCATTTTAAAATGGTGTCCTTATAACATATACATAATTTAGTGATTCATATGTTATTATTATTATTATTATTATTATTAATATTAATAATAATAATAATACATTCTGGGGGGGGGTGGCATGGTCGTGCAGTGGTTAGCACTGTTGCCTCACACCTCTGGGACCCGGGTTCGAGTCTCCGCCTGGGACACATGTGTGTGGAGTTTGCATGTTCTCCCCATGTCGTCGTGGGGTTTCCTCCGGATACTCCAGTTTCCCCTCACAGTCCAAAAACATGCTGAGGCTAATTGGAGTTGCTGGATTGCCCATAGGTGTGCATGTGTGTGTGAATGGTGTGTGAGTGTGCCCTGCGATGGGCTGGCCCTCCATCCTGGTTGTTCCCTGCCTCGTGCCCATTGCTTCCGGGATAGGCTCTGGACCCCCCGCGACCCAGTAGGATAAGCGGTTTGGAAAATGGATGGATGGATTATTATTGTTGTTGTTGTTATGTTTGTGATATTGATAAAATTGATGTTTTTGTTATTTGGTTTGTAAAATACGTTTTAGCTCCTAAAATGTCTTTTTAAAAATGACACAGATAAAAGTTTTCCCGTGTACTAAGCAGACCTTTACATCACCACAACTTTAACACAAGAGGATTTCACCGCTCCCCCCCCACCCCCACCCCCCACCAAAGCTTAATCTCCTCCCACTGCGGTCTGCACCTTCCCAGCCGCTCCGGCAGCAGCAGGGAGGTGGGCAGGCGGGGAGAATCCCGTCAACCCCCGCCATCTCACACGGGACAAGATTATGATTATTATCCACCCCCGCCCCCCCCCCCACCAAAAAAACCCACCACTCCATCCCTACCAATCCTCCAGTGTCCAGGGGAAGAAAGGCAAGGAAAATGACCTTCTGTTTGGCCGGGGACTTTGCTCAGTTTGACTGTGCTCGGAATAAGCGCTATCTGGACTGGGCAGGACGTGCCAGGGTCCCGGCAGAGACGGAAAGCCGTCATTCCTCTTATTCAATCACAGATCGTGTTCCCGTGATCCACCCCCCAGGTTTTGGCCCCCGGGGAACTCTGTCCAAAATCATAATGCGTCAAATAAGTCTGTGATACTGCGAGTCAACGCTGTCAAAGATGTAGCTATAATAAAATGAGGAAACAGTCGATTTTCCGGATCGATGATAGAGGTGAGAGGGCGAGACACATCGACTCATCGGGCAGGACTATTGACTTACACTGGCCTGTAGATAGCGACGTGCTCAACAAAAAATAAACACTAATACAGACGGTGCAGAATAAGAATAAAATTTACGGGAATTGTTAAAGTTATTTTGTCTTGCCGTATTTTAATAAAATCAGTGACTTACTGCAATATACTGCATGTAGATGCATGTTATCTGTCTTGTGCCTCAAATTTCTGCGTCACATTATTTAAATTTGCTTTATTTATTGCGTTTATTCATTTTTGTTCCGTGCTTTGTGTTTATTGTTGTATTTATCCTCTATCTGCTTTAAGCCTTAATTGTTTGTTGCCTATTGTCACAGTCTCTCCGACATCAGCAAGCTGTGCCAACATATATTTCCACCGGAATATTTCCAGCATTTCCGAAATGTTTATTTTCTCACAGTGTAAATACGAATCAATCATGGAGCACAGTCCTGATACGTGTAGATACTATTTCAATGATGCCGCGATTGGCTGTCGTGTGGCGCGACCCCAGCTGTGACTGGAGGGGTCATAATTAACGGCACCCAACAAGAAAAACATGCACAAACTGTTGACATGCTATTCACAGAAAGTACCCCCCCCCAAACATAATGAATACACAGAACCACGATGGAAGAAATGACAGTGTGCATTACTTCAGTTTATTTACCTAAATACACTGTACAGTCTCCAAGAATTAATAAATATATTTGGATATTTGTGACATTCACAATTTTTAAAAAGCATTTGTAATAGTTTAAATTGCTCTTGCTTTAGTCAATTTGACTAGATAAATAATTTGATAATCCAGGTACTATAACCTGGCGGAATAAGAGTACACTCCGATATGAGTCCTAGCTAAACCGCATTATAGAAATCTGTATGCTTTGGTGTTATTTACTCAGCTCCACAAAGCTGCCTAGAGGGCACTAGAGTTTGCGATGATCGTTGCATTGTTTATTCTGGAAGAGCTCAGTGTTTCTAACAGCGGAGCATCCACCTCGGCTTGAGAATGTGTAGAATGTGAGATTCCCTTGATAACACTCAAGCCGGCAGCATTAATAATATCGGCAGTTGGGTCTTTCATTGGAGGTGCGGTTACTATCGCGGCCATTCTTCAGCGTGATCTGGACGGGGAGCCTTTGTGTTTACAATACGTCTGCAAGGCTTTTTCAGTCCTGCCGCTCCAGCCACATGCGTTGTTAGTGGAAGGGGAGCAGTTCTGTGCCCATCGCGCCTTCAAAGCCGCTCTCCTGGGCTCACACCGAATCCTGATTCGCTCTTAAATTAGTCATTTAAAATCACCGCGGTGCGTGTTATGCTCAAGCCAGGCTACAGAATGCGTTTCCATCTTTATCACAGTCTCTTCAGCACCAAGACACAGCACGTTACGGCGGATAACGACAGAATAGATCGCCTATGAAAAGCCACTTAAACAGACAGGTTTTAATGTCTGTTTGTTGATCTGCAAAGTAACGAGCAGAAATCGATTAGCATAATCAAATCTGCGCACTTTGATTTCCTGAACAGCATTGTAAGTCCGAAAAGGGCTGTACACCTCTACCAGCAGATGCATTTATATTTACATATATATACATTTTTCTTTAGTAGACGCTATTGTCCAAAGTGGTGACTAAGTAAGGCAAATAGCACATTACAGACATAAGTGCTGTCAAGGAGCCAACTAGGCATAAGTGCAGCTAGGCTGATCTTCCACTGAATGCCCAGGTATGAGTCTAAGCAGCACTGGAGCATCTTCTAACAAAGCAAAAGCCTAATAGGACAACTACTGAATGGTCAGAAAATGCAACGTTAAGAATTCAGGGAACGAGGGCTGGTATGAAACTAGTACAGGTATTTATAGGGGCCATGAAGAGTGACAGATGATTTTTTTTCTGGGGCAGGAGAACTGCAGATATGCCACGACCTCTGGGCCCGGACTTAAATCTCCTAATGAGTCTTAATGAGGGCCGCCGACGAGCTGTTGCGCATGATTACCGGTAAAAACACCAACGCAAGCAGGAAAGCGCATCAGCCGATTGGCCGAAGGATGCCGCATTTACTGGAGCTCGTCACGTTGGGTTGGCCCATGAGTTACGGGGGAAATCAGTCCTCATGAGACTATCGCCATTATTACCCATAAATGGGCTCTTTCGCTGCTCCGGGGGATGGGCAGACGCCGAGGCGTGTCAGATGCATAAAACAAGCAGGAAGCGCAAGCTGGTTTAAAAACACCGCCTGTACCTTCGCGGTGACTTGTTGCCCATAAACCACCACTGATTGTCCTTCTACCGCACTATTTCTGGCCACGAGGAGCCCCGTGAAATCCGGAGGTGCGCCAATGGAAATCGAAGAAGCATATGCACTTCCTGTCAAGAGAAACAATCAGCCCCTGATGTCATATGTTAAGACGTTTTTGTGGTGCAGGGCGGCACAGGCGTACGCTTATCACACGTAATTGTGGGAGGCACCATTTGCGCAGAAGCGTTGTTCGAGGATAATGTGCTTTTATCCCAAAAGTCATGCGAATTGCCACGTGTTGTGAGAGTTGCTGGCATTCGGCACATGAATGAGCAGTTGCAGGGAGATACCTGGAGTCACTATGGGGTAATCAGATCCCAGAGGTAGGCGGATTTACCCCCGGGCTACAGCTGAATTATACCTTTAGGCTTCACTTATATAAAAACCATGAGCAAGCGAACATAGAAATAAACAAATATAACAGTAAAAATAAACTAGGAAGGACACTCCCAAGATTATATTGTGTTACAGACACTCCCCAGGTTACGAAGGGGTTACGTTCCCGTAAATCTATCGTAAGGCAAAAATATCGTACGGCGAAAATATCGTACGACGAAAATGCATTTTAATACAGTACACCTAACCTAACAAGCATCATAGCCTAACCTACCTTAAACATGCTTAGAACACTTACATTAGCCTACAGTTGCACGAAGCCTATTTTATAATAAAGTGTTAAATAACTCAAGTAATTTATTGAATAATGTACCGAAAAACGGAATTGGAATCCCATCATAAAGTCGAAATATCGTAACACAGACCATCATAACCCAGGGAGCGTCTGTAATTAAATATATTACAATCCTTTCAGTGTTAGTTTTACGTTAATAAAGCAGGCCTGTGCACGATTCTGATTTTGCAATGATAGATGAGTAGGAGACTCCGTTTTGACTTAGTAAATATCCTTGAAATTAATACGTTTGTTTTCTTAAAGATGCCAAAGGGAAACTCAAACTTACAGGGCGGCCTAAGCCTGTGATTTACTGCTGGAATTCTGCCAGGAGCTGTTTTTTTAGCTCTCACCGAGGTCGTCTCCAGTTTTGTCTCACATCCATCATCAGTCTGCCCCTTACAGTATGTGCCAGGAAGCCTCAAGGGGCCTCAGTGCAGTCCTGCAACATGCAGCTCGGTCACAGTGCTGGCATGTTACATCTGGAGTCATGTGACACGGGTCCAGGAGTTCATAGGTGTCCGGACCACTGCCCGCAATTGTTTAACACAGCCTGGACTTAAATGCACAAAACCAATCATCAGATGTATATCTTTTCTTTGGAAAACATTTATTTTCCTTGTCCCAGTTTCGTCCAGAAAGACATCTACGAGCAGATGAATCGACAGCCCGTACCATCTCCGCAGGCTTTGTGTGGACGGCTTTGGTGACGAGTTTACAATGGGGTTAACACTAGCTGCATATAGCCAAACAGAAATAACGTCAAGGTTTAATATGACTCTCCATTATTACAGCCTCTTGAGTGAACGGCACATAGGCATTTTAGATGTGATTCGCCTCTTAATCCTACAAACCCAATTGGCCTGCATGATTGAAAAGGACCAGCCTTATCGCTGCCAGTCAATATCATAGACCCAGTGCTGGTAAGTGATTGCTTTTCCCCCCCCCCCCTCATGTAGATGCTTGTCAAATTGAACAAGAGCTGGACTATTGATTCACTGATAACACCATAGGCAGTTGAAGGACTCGTGATGTTAGTCTGTCTTTTTTGCTCGTGGGGCTGGTATTCTGGATATATCCTGGCATAACGTTATTCCCCAAGACAGTGTAGTCAACAGGTATAAGGTTCTCTGTCCTGAATGGGCAACATCATTGCAGAGATTCGGCATACTCTACTTCATCGACATCAATCAATTATCAATTAAGTCTTCAGCATTAATGAATCTGAAACAAGTCATTGCACAAATGGTAATGAGTTTTCAACTGCACCAATTGCCCCCATCTGGGCAATGAACTAGCTTTTCAATATTCTCATCTTCTGCCTATCTGGTGAGTCATGACAGTTTCTTCACTGACTAGGTAAGTAATAAAGACTGCTGTAAACAGAGGTGTGATCATGCTTTTTTTTTTATTTAGAGGATTCTGGTGTAATGCTTTACAATAAATGTACCTTCATAATGCATTCATAGAACATTCACTGCCCCTTCATAATGCATTCATAGAACATTCGGTGCCCCTACTTAATGCATTCATAGAACATTCAGTGTCCCTACTTAATGCATTCATAGAACGTTCAGTGCCCCTTCATAATGCATTCATAGAACATTTGGTGCCCCTTCATAATGCACTCATAGAACATTCATAAGCAGTATGTAAGTATATCTTAACAGAACTTAACAGCTTCAATATTCAACATTGTATTATACAATTGTGTATGTGACAAGTAAATATCTTGATATACTGAATAATGTTTGTTAAAGTATGTTCATTTGTTAAGAAATACATGCTGCTTATGAATGCTCTATGAATGCATTATGAAAATGCAGTCGATGCAAAGCATTACTGAATTCTATTTATGCTGATAGTAAAGCGGCTTATCTGATATAGGTAAAGAGCTTTAAAAGAATATTTCTTGTCTGAAGGTTTGGTGAGAGGTAGGACAGTTTCGCAAAACAGAGGTAAGAATCGGG